>NC_092872.1:366897552-368165052 GCF_028372415.1 Notamacropus eugenii | reverse complement strand
GCCCCTGTTGCTAGAATATAGGGTTTGACCTATCTCCTTTATTTTCAGAACACTTCTGATCCTCACTCTTAAGTATTCACAAGCACAGTGGGGTGATTGAAGTTGGCTTAAGTCCCACATCTGGTAAGCCAATTATAGAGCTATAGGATTACCATGGATATGCAAGACTCATCAAGACACAGAAACATCTCACACACACACACACACACACACACACACACACACACACACATACATGTTCCATAGCAGATTTGACAGACTCTGTTAAAACAATTAGGAGCTAGCCTGAAGGGTAGTTCTCCTCTGAAAATTCCTCTCAGAAATTTCAAAAGGCTTTTAGTCATCACCAAAGGCTCACAGAGGGTGGACCTGAGATGTGACCTCATATTGGGCAGTGTCATTGTATTCATGGCACCAAATTGAAGAAGAAACAAGTTTCACTCTGGGTTTGTGCTAAAGTCTGTCAGAAACACTTTGTTGATGATATAGGCCATTGCAGGGAATTCTATTGGTTGTCACAATTTCTCTGGTAAACAAGGAACTTTCATTAAAGGAATTTCCAACTTATGTTTATGGTCATTGAAATAAAAGATGGAGAAATGAGAACTCGATCTCTCAGTTGTGTTTCTGTAGTATTTAACAAAAAGAAGAAAGAGTAATATGTACCTACCCTTGGAAAGACCTGATAGGTCAGTTCAGACCTCTCAGGAAGCTAAGAATACTTCCTTAATCCTTTTACTCTTACAACATTAAGCATGAAGTCTTGCAACACAAAGGTCTTAGTGACTATAGTCTTCCACATTCTTTTGGTAATAGGAAACATAGATCATATTAAGAGAGACAAGGATAATTAATCTATATTAATCACAAATAAATGGATAGTGAATAGCAAAAGAATCATTATTAAGAAAAAGTTAACTGAAATGGAAAAGACCTAGATACTGAGACTATATTTGAGTGATATTAGGTTACTCTATCCATACTAGATAAATCCAACAGAAAAATAAATAAGAAAGGAACTACAGATTTGAACGAAATGTTGGAAAACTGGATTTGACAAGCATACTACAGTGTATGGATTGCTAGATTTATAAAAAGACCACCTGGGTTCAAGTCACTTCTTACTGCTTATGACAATTGTAACATTGGGCATATAACTTAACCTTTTGGGGACCCAGTTTTCTCCTTCGTAAGATGAAGTGGTTGGACTAGGTGACTACCAAGATTCTTTCCAGTTCTAAATCTGTTATTGTAATACTGTAATCCTCTGACCTATGGAGATTTCTGAATGAAAAAAAAAGCCACTCTTCACAGTTCACAGTAGAAGTCAGTAAATAGCCTTTATTTCATCCATAGTTACAAGCTAAGGCAAGAAGGAGCGTCAGTTAGCACATAAAAAAGAGAAGCATCTATGGTGTAAATAAGCTTCTGAATATGATTCTATTTCCCTAATATTTACCATAAAAAATAAATATATAATATTCTAGATTGCTGAATAAGTCATATTGATATGATAAAAGTAATTTGCCCAACACAAGCAAGGGGTATATACAAATACAAAAATACATATATGTGCATGTATATGTGTATTCCTCACTTCCATCCAAGTCTGAGACAGCTTTCCTCAGTGATAGCCCTGTGACACTGCATATGCAGAGGCATGCATGACTTCTTATCAGCAGAGGGATCTTAGACATCAATCAACACTGCATACCTGCAGAGAGATTAGACACACAAAAGGAGGTATTTGAAAAAGTGGTTAAGATAAACAAGCATGGACTTTTTGAATGACAGACTGATGATCTCCCTGTAGCCCCTGACATGTGGAGAAGCCATCTCTTACCTTGTTCTTGACTTCTGATACCAGCGACCACAGAGACTGTTAAGAGCAAAGTCACTCTTGTGAGACCAGTCTATCTCCTTGAAAGCTGGAATATCTCTCTCCTAGCTGAAGAGTTCATTCACTCCTGTGTATCAGTCATTTATTCTAATCTATATAGCTCCCCCAATTTCTGTGTTCTTCTCAATTTGATTAAAAAATTTACATGATGGTCTTATACAATTAGTATTTGGGTGTGAGGGAAGGAAGGTAAGCTGGCAATATTAAAAACTAAGTATTACTCTCCCCCTTGGGAGTGGTCAGAAAAAGTATCTTTTATTCTTTTTTTTCTTTAAATTAATTTATTTAATTTTAGTTGTCAGCATTCACTTCCATAAGCTTTTGAGTGCATGCAATCTGATAAAGGATCTACATATATATTCTTATTAAACAAATTTTCACATTAGTCATGTTGTAAAGAATTGAAATTAATGGAAGAAGCCATGAGAAAGAAAGAAAAAAGAAAGAGAGAACAAATAGTATGCTTCAATCTGCATTCAGACTCCACAGCTCGTTTTCTGAATGTGGATAGCATTTTCCGTCATGAGTTTTATTGTCTTAGATCCTTGCATTGCAGAGAAGAACTAAGTCTATCAAAGTTAGTCATAGCACGATGTGGCTGTTACTGTACACAATGTTCTCTTGGTTCTGCTCATTTTATTAAAGTATCTTTTATTCTGAATTCCTTACTGTATCCCTTTCTGTTGTTGCTGTGTCCCTAGAGTATAAATATGTGGTAAATAGATACAACTCTAACCCTAGACCCCTCTTGGAGATAGAAGAGTGATACAAATTACCAAAACACAATGGTCCTGTATCCTGCCCCAGAAGGCCAGTGGTACGGGCACAACAGTACTCTACAAAGGGCAGAAATCACAGTCTCACTTGGAGATGGGATGAGATAGATCCCAAGAAGAGTATACTTAGCTTGTACAGACAGTAGTCACCAATAGACCACAAGACTGAACCAATAAAAGTTGCAGCCAGTAAGCAGAAAGACCCTACCTTACTCTGTCCCAAATCCAATCATTCATTTGCAGCCAGTCCAAGGTGAGATTCTCATTGGATCACAGAAGCAATGATCCCTTTCCCTGAGGTTGCTTTTATCCTCAAATGTTGAATTATGTGTCATCACAGACAGCTCTCTTAGGTAATAGTCAATAGAAATTCCAAGTAACTTGAGACAGCTCTATTTCACATTTTACAACCTTGTTTGTTTGGGTTTTTTCTGCTCTCACCTAGTTAAATTTTCATTTTTCCCATTTCCTTCAATGTTTATCTCAGTGTAAGTTGGCAAACCCACAACACATAACCATGCCAGATTCACAAGCAGGGAACTGACCTTGGAGAAAGTTTGTTGTGCTTTAGGGAAGGGGACAGAGATTTTCTGCAACTGTCAGGCTGACATTGGCCAGGGATCTAAGATACAGTGGATTCTATCTGTCTTGTATTAGTTTTTTAATATAAAAACTGGAGTAGAGGAGAACTAAAACATAAGGGTTAGATATGCCTGCCAATTTTCATGAAAATGGAGATTTATTTCAAAGTGACATTAATCGTGTCAAGAAAAGGATAATATATCTACCTCCAGGATGTTATTAGAGATGTGAGTATTCTTTGGGTTCCCGTGGTCTTTTGATAAAAATGATAGTACATGAGGCCACAAAGAATTCATAAAAAAAGGCAAAAATTATAAATGCATCATATATAGACCATAATGCAACAAAAAATATCAATAAAGGAAACATGAACAAAAGATCTAGATCTAAAGTGAGACTTTAAGATGACATTGTAAATAATGAGTATGTAGAGTATGGCCTGTACATGTAGAAGGGGGTTATCTTAGGTAAACTCTTATCGAAAGGAATCAAGTTTAACAAAATTACCATAGCAACAAGAAAAAAAGTCAGCATAAAGGGAATAGGAAAATTTGCATTTAAAGCTCTGTCTGAAAGGAGAAGGTAGAGTAATGGAGACAGTAGCAGACCCCTCTCCCACATAGATTCAAAGGCAATGGTTTTCTACTCTGTCTGCAAAAGACTCTGGGAGCTTCAAAGGTCTCTTAACTTCTACCCCTATTTGAGCCATTTCTTTTGTGGTCCACCTGTCCACCAGTCTCTTTCTCCTTTTCCTTCAGAAATCCTCTCAGAAATCCTGGTGATTTCAAGAGGAGAATAAGTAGCTGTCTCTGCCGCTACTGTGGTTCTCAGCTCTGCTTCTCCATCATCTCCAAATATTCTCTATACTTCAGATATTCTATATACTTCCCCACAAGTTCAAAAACTTCACAGGCTTGTTAAAATCTCACATAGTCCAGGACTGTTCTTTGGCTAAGATGAGCAAAACCTCTAAATCCCAGGATTGTCAGTATGGGGTAGGGACCATCCTCTTTCCCACAAGGAAAGCAAAATTTGTCTCAAAAGATGTTACATTAAGATAAAATACTAAATTCTTGTGGGTCTTATAAAGCTCTGGGGACATGGGGGCTCCTACACATTTCCCTTCAGTCTTGATCCAGATGTTCCCAGTGTGCCCTGGTGACCTTCAATCAAGTACATTCTCATGTTTTTTCAGTCAATGTGGATTCTATGCAATTACATCAGAGTTTCCTAGTGTGCTGCTATACAATCAGACCTTTGTAGCCCTCAAGCAAAAGGCCCAAATCTTAGCTTGACATTTAACTGACTTGAGTCTGTATTTTTAAAAAAACTGGCTTATATTTTCACACCTCCCCTTATAGATTATGGTATTTAAGAGACCTGAAATATCAAGCTTGTTCATTTGGGCCAATTTGAAAGGGACATCTCATATGAGATGGATGATTTTTCTTGTACCATCCCTGAAGTTTATTTGTAATTTAATGCAATCAAGCTAAACCTTAATCTGAGGCCTGTTGGTTTTGTCGAGGTTTTTTTCCCTTCTGTCCTCTAGAGCAAATCTTCCTTCTATTCATCCTCCCCAAATGTTATTAAGTTTACTTTGCATTCTCCTAGACTTTGGTTTGTCCCTATGATGCTGCTGCTAAATTGGTCTTCCATACAAGCAGAGTGATGGAATTGGATTTCACAAGGAACAGTTTCCATGGAAACTGGAAGGAGATGATTTGGATATGTGTGGTCAAAGGCAACAGGTGCAAGGAATTTAGGGGAGCAATTCCTGTAAGTAGTTTACAGTTTTATGAACAGGCAACAAGTTGATATTAAAATTGTCTTTTTCCCTACTACAAAGGAATAAGAGTTTTTATCCTCACTCTTCAAAAAACAACAAACTAATGTGAAGAATAAAGAATAATGTCTTACAACCATCCAGAAGCTGGTAGTTTTTTACAATAGTTCTTCAGAAGCCTCAGGATCTGGAGATTTTTCAGTCTTCCTCACAAGGTCCAATGTGCAGTCTACAATGTCAACTCCTTTTCTGGTTGGGCCAGTCTCACTGATTTAGTTGGTATCCTTAAGGTTGCAGCCTCTGACCAGAAGATATGCAATAGAACAAAACATGGCTCCCTACCTAATGGGAGAACTGACTCTCCTCCAACACACACACACATATATTCACATACACACACACACACACACACACACACTTAATTTCCAGTTCTTTGCCACCAGAAAAAGAGCTGTTGTAAACATTTTTGTACATCTGAGTCCTGCTCCTTATTTCTGTCTTTGTGGAAGAGTCAGAGGTTATACGGAATTTAGTGACTGTGTAGGAATCATTCCAAAATGCTTTCCAGAATGGATGGACCCATTCATAGTTCTACCAACAGTGCATTACTTATGCTTGTTTTCCTGCAGTTTTCCATTTGTCATTTTGTTTCTTTTTTGTGTATAATCTTTGGCAATCTGATGGTGAGGCAGAACTTCAGAATTGTTTTTTAATTTGCATTTATCTAGTTGTAAGTGATTTCAAACTTTTTTTCTTAAAGTTATTGATAGTTTGAACTTCCTCATTTGAAAACTGACTCTTTTGAAAATTTATCAATTGTTGTGTGGTTCTCATTCTTATAAATTCAAATCAGATCTAGATAGATAGACAGACAGATAGCTAGATAGGTAGGTAGATAGATTAGATAAGATAAATATATAGATTAGATAAGATAGATTAGATAGATAGATAGATAGATAGATAGATAGATAGATAGATAGATAGATAGATAGATAGACAGACAGACAGATAGATAAATAGATCCATCTTGGATTTAAGACCTTTATCACAAAAACTTGCTGCAAAGATTTTTTTCCCCCAGGGAACTATTTCCATTCTAATTTTAGTTGTATTACTTTTTTTGTGTGTCAAAGCTTCACACCTCCTCAGTCATCACTGGCCCCAATTCTTTGGACTCCTCCCTCTTGATTTGAGACAGTAGAGGGTAGAAATGAGGAGCTTCTTCAAGATGCTCTATTTAAAGAAGAGACTCAGGACAGAGGCCTCACCAATTCCCAAGGGCTGCAAGATTTCATCATACCTCTTGTCCCTGGTACCTTCCTTCCCTTACACCTCTCCAGATGTTCAGATTCCTTTTATGTGCTCTCTCCCCCGTTACTCCTTCAGAACAGGAACTGTCTTTTGTCTTTTTTTTTTTATCCCTAGCACTTAGCACAGTGCCTGGCATATAGCAAGTGTTTAATAAATGCTTGCTGACTGACAATTTTATGTAACAAAAAATTGTCCATTTTAGATCTCATGATCCTCTCTACTCTTGGCTTGGTGATGAATTCTATCTATAGAGAAGTAAAAAATAATTTTACTTCTTCCTTGGCAAAATAATTTCTTCCTTACTCCTATAAATTGTTTATGAGGTGACCTTTTGTATCTAAAACATATCTTTTTTTAACTTATCTTGGTATATATTGAGTGATGTGGGAAAAGTTCACTTTTACTTCTGCTGGAAAGGAGTCCAGCATGCCTTCACTATTCTTCCCCAGGACTAAATGAAATTTTCCCTTGTATTGCCATAATTTTTAATGGGCAGGGACCCTAATGCTTAAGTGCAGTAATGGCCCTGCTACAGAAATGATTTACTGCTGACCCAGACCAGATGAGGTCCTAGTGGCAAACTATCATCCCTTTGAGGGAAAAGGTCAATCCTAAGGATCCTTAGGATTAACCCAATCCTTAGGAATGATCCTAAGAAAATCTCAGGTCTAGTCATCTCAATAAAGTTTTCAGGAATACTTTGGATAGAGAAAACTCAGATGAGAGATGATATAAATCTAGAGTTGGAAAGGATTCTAGAGGTCAATTAGTGTTATCCTTTTATTTTAGAGATGAGGAAACTGAAGGATAGGGAAGTGAAGTGACTTACCCAAAGTCAGATGATGTATCCCTGGACAAGCTAGTGACGCCCTCGATGCAAGCCCCAGCAGAGTTGCAAAAAGTCAGTAGCCACAGATAGCACTGTTCATAGCATTCGCAAAGAGACTGTAACTAACAGAAACTGAGGCTTCCTCACACCTACGCCCAATGCCCTCCCTTTGTTGCTACTCAAGTGGAATCCTACCTACAAGAACCTGGCCCCTGAAGATACCTTTCTTGCCTGGTTCACTGATAGCTCCACCCTTTGCAAGGGAAACACGTACATGTGAAACTCATCACATCAGCCCTCAATCTGGTAAAGGGAGATATTCTGAGAAATGGAAGTACCCCAGTGGACTGATCTGTGAGTTGCATGTCTAGATTATAAAACAGTTTGGGGATTAGAGTTGATATAATATTCCTCTGCTTTACTCCTGACTTGTGGCTATTGTCCAGGCCAAGTGGGATAAGACCTAGAGGCAATAGGACTGGACACTTAAAGATTCTCTCCTTTGGAATCAGGAGCAATGGCAGAATTTTGCCAGTACCACTCTTTTCATGCAGCAGTCTGTGGTATTACATAAAAAACAGAAACATTGATCAACAAATCTGCAGTGGCTCACAAAGCTCTATATTACCACTAGGGCAAAATACAATCTCCTTTATTTGCCATGTAAAACCCTTTAAAATCTGGTTCCAGTCTACAGTTTCAGGATTTTTTAAACATCATTCCTTCTTATACATTTTGTTCATGCCGAACTATTCCTCAAACTTAATGTTTCATCTCTCATCTCCATGCCTTTGCACAAAATGTTTCTTGATGCCTATTTACTTAGAATTCCTAGCTTTCTTCAAAGTTTAGGTCATGGGTCACACAACCTACAGGAAACCTGATCATTTCCTATTAGTCAATAGTTCTTGCTCTTTACTTAAATTATCATGTATGTACTATGCTTATATATTATATCCTTCTTGTAGAATGTAAGCTTCTTCAGAGGAAGGCACATTTTTAATTTGATCTTTGTATACACACACACACACACACACACACACCAATAGCCATTTAGTGCCTCCTTTAATATATGCTGGATTGGATTAGATGAGTGGTTCAGATTAGATAAGCAAGAATTTGAAAAGGAAATGTGTAGAGCAATCTTGTCTTCATTTAACTCTACTTCAGAAATCATTATTCAACAAGAACTGCTGGAGAAATATCAATAGTCTGTCCAAAACAAAATTGTGTTAGACTGATGCCTTACCCCATAACACACAAATGTTCACATTTATATGTGTTCTTATTGCTGTGAGTATTCCCACCAGTAACACAGCTCATGTACCATCCTTGCATGCCCATCTTGTGACTCTTTTCAAGGTAGACCATAAGTAAGCCACAGAATGGCAAGATTTACCCAATATTCTGGGGCCTTCTTCACTTTCTTTTTTTGCATCACAAGGACTTTCTGTTGCCTACTCTTTACTGTATGCATGTGTATATATATATATATACATATATATATATATATATATATATGCAAAGAGAGAGAGAGATTGATTGATTGATTCTTGACCCCAGATCTTCATAATTCCTTTATAATCATTCTGGAGAACAATTTGGAACTATGCCCAAAGAGCTATAAAACTCTGCATACTCTTTGACCCAGCAATACCACTACTAAGTCTATATCCCAAAGATATTTTTTAAAGGGAAAAGGACCTATTTGTACATAAATATTTACAGCAGCTCTTTTTGTGGTAGCAAAGAAGTAGAAATTGAGGGGGTGCCTATCAGTTGGGGAATGGCTGAACAAGTTGTGGTATATGATTGCAATGGAATACTATGGTGCTATAAGAAATAATGAGCAATATAATTTCAGAAAAACCTGGAAAGACTTATATGAACTGATGTGGAATGAAGTGAGCAGAACCAGGAGAACACAGTAACAGCAATACTGTACAATGAACAACTCTGAATGAATTAGCTATTCTCAGCAATACAATGATCCAAGATGATTTCAGAGGACTCATGATGAAAAACAGTCTGTCCTCATTTCTAAAATATACAGAGAACTGAGCAAATGTACAAGAATATAAGTCTTTCCCCAGTTGATAAATGGCCAAAGGATATGAACAGGCAGTTTTCAAAGGAAGAAATTAAAGCTATCTATAGTCACATGAAAAAATGCTCTAAATCACTTGATTAGAGAGATGTAAATCAAAACAACTCTGAAGTACCACATCACACCTATCAGATTGGCTAACATGACAAAACAGGAAGATGATAAATGTTGGAGAAGATGTGGGAGAGTTACAACACTAATTCATTGTTAGAGCTGTGAGCTGATCCATCTCCATTCTGGAGAGCATATTTGGAACTATGCCCAAAGGACTATAGAAATGAGCATACCCTTTGACACAGCAATTTCTCTTCTAGGGCTGTATCCCAAAGAGATCATAAAAATGGGAGAAGGTCCCACGTGTACAAAAATATTTATAGCAGCTCTTTTTATGGTGGCCAGGAAGTGAAAATTGAGGGGATGCCCATCAATTGGGGAATGGCTGAACAAGTTGTGGTATATGAATGTAATGGAATACTAGTATGCTACAAGATATGATGAACAGGCAGACTTCAGAAAAAACTGGAAAGACTTAGATGAACTGATGCTGAGTGAAATGAGCAGAACCAGGAGAACATTATACATAGTAACAGCCACAGTGTATAAGGATTGCTCCTGCTAGACTTAGCCCTTCACAGCAATGCAAGGATCTAAAACATTCCCAAAGGGCTCTTGATGCAAAATGCCATTCACATCCAGAGAAAGAACTATGAAATTGGAATGCAGAATGAAGCAGACTATTTTCTCTTATGTTATGTTATGTTTTGGTTTGGTTTGGTTTTTCTCATGGTTTCTCCCATTCATTTTAATTCTTCTATGTAACATGACTAATGTGAAAATGTGTTTAATAAGAATGGATTTGTAGAACCTATATAAGATTGCATGCCATCTCAGGAAGGGAGGTGGGAGGGAAGGGGAGAAGATTTAAAAGTTATGGAAGTGATTGTTGAAAACTGAAAACAAATAAATTAATTTTTTAAAAAAATGTTGTCTGCTTCCAGATAAAGAACTGATAGAGTCTGAATGCAGACTAAAGCCTACTGTTTTTCACTTTCTTTATTTTTATTTTTTGTTTCAATTTTTTCCACAAAAATGACTAATATGGAAATGTTTTATATAATTGCACATGTATAACCGATATCAGATGACTTACCCTCTCAAGGACTGGGGAGGGAATAAAAGGAGGAAGAGAATTTAGAACTCAAATATTTTTAAGAGTGTTAAAATTGTTTTTACATAATTGGTAAATTGGTATAAAAAAATTGGTAAAAAAATTTGGTAATTGGTAAAAAAAATTGGTAAAATATTAAAATATTATTTTAAAAAGTAATTCCTTGATTGCAATGTGTTGTAACCTACTCACACCACCTACATGCCTCTCCAATAACCCCTTGGTAATCTTCATTTACAACTCTTGGAAGATGGGCTTTCATTTCTGGGAGAAGTTTGGAGTTTTTAAAAGAACACTGTAACATCACAAAGGTTATCCAGCCCACTTTTCTCCTCCTCTTGGGCCCAATTCATCATTCACTTCTGTTGCTTATCCAAGTCATAGACCCGTTTATTGACAGGTAGCATACCTATGCTAATAAATAGTATATTGTTGAGAGATCTGCCTAAATTTACTCTTCTGTTAAAATCTCAATTGTGGCAGTGGAATCTTGTATCTTCCACATATTTCATTCAATTGTATTGTAGGAAAGATTTCAATATCACTCATGGTAGATTGCCAATTCCCTTCTAATACCCTTACCAAGGATAGTTTTGATTTATGTTTAGATAATTCTCAAAAAAAAGTTATAGGTGAGATAATATATAGGAAATAAACATATTCCTTTGGTAACTTTTTTTTTTAGTTTGGTAACTTTTTTTTAATAGTTTCAAGCATTTTTCCATATTTTTGTTTTCTTACCCTCTTTCAGAAACCTTGAGAACTGATCTTTACAAAATCCTCACAATTATATCACCCAAAGCAGGCTTCTTTTAAACAAAGTTGGCCTAATTCAGATGCTTTTTCCATCTTTGTCTTCAACAACATTTCTACCTTTTCTGTAAGCACCTTAGGGACTGTGATGTTAGAGTGCTAGTGTGGTGACTTCACTGTCCTTAATGATGAACAGTTTGTTGTAAAAATGTCTGCATATCTTTTCTGCATTTGGTCTATTTGTTGTGCACCAATCCTTTTAATCCTTAAATTTCCTTGAGATGACATTGCTTTCTTGAGTATCTATCTCATCAATCTTTCTCTAAACTGGTGTAACAACTGGCCCACGTAACATGGGACTGGGTGGCCTCTTAAGATTGACAGCCTGTTGGTCATGGTGGCACATGTCTGTGATCTCTGCTATCATAAAGCCTGAGGCTAATAAACTGCTTGAGTTTGGGAGTTCTGAGCTGTAGTAGAGCTAAAGTCAATTGGAGAGTCATACAAAATCTGGCATCAGTATGGTAAGGCCCCAAGATCTGAGGAATAGGGAGAGGGCCATCAGGCTACCTCAGGAAAGGAGAATTGGCCCACATCAGAAACTGAGTCAAAATTTCCAGTGCCAATGAGGATACTTCTAGTCTAAAATAGATGGATAAGTAATTAAATAAACAAATGTTTGAAAGCCTGCAGCCCAGGACTAGTCAAACTGAAATCATAACTAAAGCACCCACTTTTAGAAAAAAAAAAAAAAGGCAAGGAGAAAGTCTGAAGCTGAATCCACTATAACTTCAGAATATCATTAAAATTTCAAAACTTTAGAAGAATTCAAAAAATAAAAATTCTTGCAAGAGAAGTGACCTGGATATAGTGCTGAAATTTTTCCTGTAGGCAAGCTCCAACATGCAGCATTAAAATGCCATGTAAAAAAGGACCAGACAATATGTGTATAACAGGGATTTATAGATAAATAAGGAAGGACGTATTCTGTGTCTTGAACACTGGAGTTCCACCTTTCTGGGGATTAGGACAGCCATGACTCAATGAACATCCTCTTGCTGTCAGGATTGGGAAGATGATCAGGGGCTTGTATATTATAACTATTCTAGATCAGATGTTTGATATCTATGGGTGTAATTATTTTTCCTAAGGGAGGGAGGTTCAGAATAAAGACCATTTTCCCGGTCACTCAGGTGAGTGGTTGGGGAAGGGGGTGGGGAAAGTAGTTCTACCCAGACCTAACAGGAGGGCTAACAGCTTAATCTGTGGCACTTTAGCTTCCCTTCTACTAAATACTTATTACAGAAAAATTAATCACAGAAAGCAAACAAACATTTATCAAAACAGTAAAACAGTAATTAAGATGAGGGAATATAGATTAGTTTAGGCCATAGAATACAACAGAGTAAGGAGACTCTGTGACCAAGGAGTGAGATGAAACTCCAGTTCAACTGGATCTCACCCTATGCACACAATCTTAATTGGGCTTCTAGGCTCTGGAAATCAGTGGACACCAATAGAATACCAACTTTCTCCCACAGATGTGTGGCTCTAACAATCTCCTATTCACCATTCAAAGTCCACACATTGACTTTCCTATCCCCTTCTCTCCTTTTTTCTCTCTCCAAAAAATTCTCTCAGTCAATCAGGAGTCATGCTTCTCAATATGTATACAATTTCAATGTATAAAATTTCCATTGACATCCTTTGGGGACCATCAGACTTGCCTGTGGATGGAGCTATACTTGTCTATACTAGTGTAGAGCATCTCTATTTTAGAAGGTAATACAACTAAAATCTTCTACCATCTTCTATAAGATTTAACAAGTAAGTTTATATCCTATGGAAACAGGTCTCTAGGCATGCCCTTTGCTTGGTGTACTTCTAGTGATTGAAATGCTACAATAAATAATGAACAGATAGATTAAACATTGCTCCTAAGGAACTATGGAAAATGTTCCCACCAGAAACTTAGTAACCTCTAGATGGAACAATAGAAAACACCTGCCAAATATGCTGTAACCAAATTTTTGCCAATATGTGCCATGTTCCAAGGAATATTCTGTTCTGCCTCTCATTTGTCTTTCAACTTTATAACACATTTATTTATTCTTTATTTTCTCAACCTAAATGTAAGACTCTTCATTGAATTAACTTTTCTCAACTGGTCACAAAATTGGCAATGGTATTTTTAGTATGTCCAGTGATCTGGTTCTTCCTTTGAAGCCACAAGAAGTAAAGAATGTCTTAGCCAAAGGAGAAAAATGCAGAAGACAGAATCAACCATTCTAGACATTTTGGAGCTATGCCCTGTATCCTGAATGCCTCTGCCCCTTGTGAGACCAGCTCCACCATCTTCCTTCACCTACACTGGGATTCCCACCCTAACCAAGAACTTCTTAAATCTCTAAGTGTTGAAAGAGGAGTTGGATTCCTGCCTGTGCTGTCCCATCAAAAGACAGTGGATAAATCAAAAGCTAAAGTAAGCCTTGGATGACATTTTCTTGGAAGGGATCCTAATAGCTGAACATCAATGTCCCTGTCTTGATTAAAAGGTTCATGTGAGTAACAGCAATGTTGTGCCGTGACTACCTTTGATAGACTTAGCTCTTCTCAGCAATGCAAGTACCTAATACAAATCCAAAAATCTCATGAAGGAAAATGCTATTCACATCCAGAAAAAGAACTATGGAGTCTGAATGCAGATAGAAACATACTATTTGCTCTCTCTCCCCTTTTTTTCTTCTTTCTGGTGGTTTCTGCCATTGGTTCTAATTCTTCTTTACAGCATGACCAATGTGAAAAAAAATTTAATATGAATGTATATGTATAGCCTATATCAAAGATTGCATGCTGTCTTGGGGAGGGCGGAGAAAATTTAGAACTCAAAATCTTATGGAAGTGAATGTTAAAAACTAAAAAAAATAAATTTTTAAAAAAGAAAATTTTTGAAACCTAATAATATAGAAATCAGCTAATAAAAAAAAAAGGTTCAAGTGAATTTTGACAATTGTCCTGAATTGAAAGTTGGTTCTTCCAGTTTGAGCCTCCCAGTATGCCAGGTGGCTCTGGTTTTAACCTAGCTTCAGTCGTCAATACCGAATTTGTTTGTGTGTCTTATTCGAAGATATCTTTTGCCTTCCTATTTAACTATTCAAAGTGGGAAAAGTTTGTTTGGCTCTCATTAAAGGCTGTGGATCTTCAAAGTTCAGCCTCAAGGCTTTGGTTTCTATTGGCCTTTTCTGAAAGCCAAGAGCTTGATAGTCTATAGACGGAATTATCACAGTTCTAACTGCTGGTTCTGTCGGTCTAGTAGCCTGGCTTTCTCACCATCACCACCCCACTCCACCCCCAAGTATACCTTTCTAGTTGTTTTTGCCAGCTATGACTACCTGTCATTTTACTGTACTTTCTTGGTTTAAGTGGTGAGTGAGATCTGGTAACGCGGTGGTGAAAGGGAGATTTAAGGTACCTTTACCTTCCCTAGACGTAGTGACCCTGTGTTGTTTGCACAGCCCCAAACAGATCTAGGGTCCGTTTTTAGAAAAGTGAACGTTTTATACCCAACATTAATGTAAGAAAGATCCTTTTATCTAAACAAAATAAATGCATTTTAAAGTGGGGGAGAGGAGACAAACAAGCCTCAGATACCTGAATCTGAAAAGGGGGAAACTGTTTAAAATTCAAACAATTAATTGAACCCTGAGAAGCCGCCAGAGCTAAAACTGAGACGGATGCCAGGGGAAAAGTTTGCAATTAGAGTGTTGTCTTTTGATCTATCGCTGTGTAAATGCCCACAACAATGGGTTTTCCCCCTTTTCCTGCATGAATAGATATGATTTACCCCCTTGGAGGGATTAAACAGCGCTGGTAAGACTGGAATCAGTTTTAAAAGGAAACAGACGCGGGCTCGGGCTGCGGCTGCGCTACGGGGACGGGCGCCAGGGTCGCTGTGCTGCCGTGTCCTCTGCCACTGCTTGCGCACGTCGGCCCGACAGCGACAGCGGCGCGCGCGGCGGCGGCAGGGCTGGTGCTGGAGCTGGTGCTGGAGCTGGTGCTAGAGCTGGTGCTGGTGCTGGAGCCGTGCTGGTGGGGCAGCGAGCCGAGGAGCAGAGCGGGCGGAGACTCATCGGACCGCGGGTCATGGCGCACGATCTCGTGGAAGAGCGCGTCCGGCTCCTCGTCTATGGTGTGGTAGCGCTGGGGCGGCGGGGCCGGGGCCGGGGACGGTGCCGGGGCCGGGGCCGGGGCGGAGGCGGAGGCGGAGGCGGAGGTGGAGGTGGAGGCGGAGGCGGAGGCGGAGGCGGAGGCAGGGGCCGGGAAGAGCTGCCCGTGCGCGGGCCAGGCCAGCCGCGGGCCGGGCGGCCGCGCCTCGGCCCTGGGCTCGGGCTCGGGCTGCGGCTCGCGCTCGGGCTGCGGCTCCGGCTCGGGCTCGCGCTGCGCCTCCGCCTCCGCCTCCGCCTCCGCCGCCAGCGCAGCCTGGAAGCCGTGCAGTCCGGTGCGCGGGGGGTGGCCCCCGCCGGAGCTCGGGAAGCAGAAGCGCTTCTCCGAGGCGATGACGTGGGCCTGGTGGCCGGCCCGGCCGGGGCCCTGTACGGAGGAGCAGCCGCGAGCCATCTGCAGGAGCTTCCGGGGCCCGGGATCGTCTCTGTCGCGGGGCCCGGCCAGATCCGTCTTCGGCTCCGGCTCCCACTCCGCTTCCGTCTCCCCCAACTCGTGAGGCTGCGGGAGAGCCCCGGGTCCACCTCCGGCCGTGGCCGTGCCGTCCCGGCTTCGGACCGAGTCCTGGTCGCTGCTCTGGTGAGACGCCGTGGCGTACAGCTCCAGAGAGGCCCTCAGGCTCCAGACGACCCCATCAATGGTCTGCTGCTGCTGCTGCTGCTGAACCCCTTCGCTGCTGCCGCTGCTGCCGCTGCTTCTCTCCTGAGGGGACTCGGGGACTCCACCCTCGGCTCCGGCGGCTGCTGCTGCTGCTGCTGCTGCCCCCGCCACCTCAGGGAACTCTAGCCTGAAACATAGCCCAGGCTGTTGGAGGCACTGCTTGCTGTCCAAAGCAGCATCGTTTTACAGGCCGCCATCCTCTGAGGCATCGCGCTAGACTGTGGATCAGGAGGCCCAGCTCAACATCCATTTATTTGCAACAGGAGGTGAATTGCCCAGTACCTCAGTGTACTCATCTGTCAAAAGGGCTTAAATTACCCTTGCCCATCTCTTGGAAACTAAAATGAAGGCCTCTCAGAAGAAGATTTCAGCAGTGTCAACTACTGTTATGGCTTTAAGAGCTCCATTTAATTAAATGATCTCAGCAACTGGTGGCCTAAAAATCAGGAAAAAAGTTTTTTTAAGAAAACAGGATTTTTCCCTATTTAAGTGAGGTCTTTTCTTTCTCCTGGACCATTTAGTCAGAATATAGGAAAGATTGTGCTAATTGCCGAGAGGAAAAGACTTTCTTGTTTATGAGATTAGCAGAAAAGAAACTAAATTTATGACTCCACAGAAAAAAATATATATTAATTAAATCGGGCATGATTTATTTGAATATGAATTTTCAAATTATATTGGAAACAAAGTTGAGTTTATATCTATAGTGCCCTAAAGCATCCCCCAGCTTCTGAGGTGGGTTCCCCATAGTGTAGGCATCCCAGGTTTAAGGGATTCTGTGGGGCTGCACCTCTAAAAATATAGCTAGAGTCTCCATTGATGATTATCAGAGAACACAATTACCTCAAAGTAAATGCATTTGCTGAAATAACATAGCAAGAAAAGTAGCATTCCCCCAATCCCCCCCAAAAACCCTTTCCTTTTAATCATGGGGGACATTCTCCCACAAATACAAACAGCACTATGGGAAAGAGTGGGCCTCACAGAGGTTATAAGCTGAGAGTCACAGGGAACACAGGTAGCCAGGACACATGTAGGGAACTCCTGTGACCAAGGTATATTTGAGGAGGGGCAAGTCATGTTCAGAATACATAACATTGCATTAATTAATATAGATTACAGGGCCTCTTATTCTTGGCCAGGCCCAAACTAGATAGCCTAATAATTCATGCTTAAGGGTCAAGCATTTGTAGAACAAACAAGTGTAATTAAGAAACACTTAAATAATTAGGAACTAAAAGAACACACTTCAAAAATTAAAAGGATGCTATTCCCCTCCACAGATTACACAAAATCAGGAACTTAGGAAAGCAACCTAGAAGTAGTTGAAACTCAGGAATAACAAACATTCTCCTTATGCTAAACCTCTAATATGTCACATGACTTCTTCACCGAAATTCAGCTTATATGCTGTCTGGGAACCAATTGATGGGTAGTGCCATTAAGGTGAAAGGAAAAGAGAAGTAAGGAAGTGGGGATGAAAGGGAAAGGAGGGAGAAGGGCTCCAGCTATAACTTGTTAGAGGCACAAAAACAACTCAGCTCTCATCAGCGAAGCTTAATTGCTCCTTCCCAACAAAAGTCTCCAGGGTTGCGTTCACCATCCACATAAAACCATACATTCTCTTATGACATGCTAGTTCTTTGTGGCAAGTTCCCAAAAATTTCCACGGAGATTTTCTACCATTAAAACAATCTTAAAACAACTCTAGGAACAAGAGAGGCGTTGCAAATAATAAAAACACAAAGCCATATAAACAATCTTCTTTAAAGGTGGAGGGGGCAGAGCAAAAAAATGAGGGGAAGTTCATAAAAATCTCCTAAAGTCAAAACACTCATGATGACCAGGAGTAGCAACAGGAACATCAAATTTATCAAAAAAAAAAAGGGGGGGGTGCGGAAATTCCTCTCAAGCTGTCACTGGTCTCCATCACAGGTCTGAATCATCTGAATCAAAATAAGAGGTCATAGGCTTCTTGCATGCAATCTATGCCAGGACCCACCCCCATACACCCTCTTGAACACCCATTCAATGTTCCTTAATGTATGTATACCCTAGGAGGCACTTCAAGAGGATGGTGCCAAATTTCAGCTTCTTTAGACACCTTTACCTGAGGGACTATCACATTCCCCCGTGAGGGGTGGGTAAAGACTGGTCTCAAAATGATCACCAAATCAGTCAAGGATCTCATTTTTCCAAATGAACTGCCTCTTGCCATGGTTGCAAAAAGACAATTTTACCTTCTCTATATCATTAAAAACACTCCTAGTAGTTCTACCCTTTAATCCTTTCTGAACCCTTTCTGGGAAGGAGCTATCCAAAGTATACTGAGAGAAAAGAAAACTGTCAATTAAGGAGCACTTGAACTACCTCCCTGGGTTTACAGAATAACCTAGGGGGTGGGGGTGGGGGTGGGAGAGGCAGCTGCCTCTAGGTGTGGGTGATCACATAGGGAACAAGGAAGGACTGGAGAGGGTCATCTGGGGCTGTGTGCTACATTCTGAGCAGTCATCTCTCTGAAGGCTGAAACAAACTGCTGTTGTGGAGAACCTTCCTCATTCTTGGAGTAGTGATGATTTGTCAAAGTCACAGCTCTGTGATAGAACTTAAAAAAAAAAGGTAATCAAGTATATGACTATAAAGCTTATTGTTTGAAAAGTCAATTCCAGTGTTCCACAGTACCAGCTGCCTTAGGATAGCATGGAAGATAGAAACCCCAGTAAGCGTGTTGGACCTAATCTCAAATCTTTTTGATTAGAGGCTGTGGTTTGGAGAAGGTGTGGAAGGGGAGGGGAGCATAAGGAAGATAATTAGCTTAACTAGCATTGTAGCCCATGTCCTGAATACTTATCAATTTTACTGAGGGAAAATCTCTTGCCTTGCAATGAAAGAAGAAGACTAAAATAATTGATTTGTTGATCAAAGGCAAGTCAAAAATCCTATGATATTACACCATTCTGATCCTTCTAAGGCAGATGCTCCGATTAGCAAGAGGAGCATTATTCAGTAGTAATATCTTCATTGTTCTGAAGGGATCATATTGTTCCCTGCCCAATGCAAAATAGCAGAATGATGCCCATGTCTATATTGATGATGAACCCCAGTCCCCAGTCTCTGCTATTCTTGTAAAATCATCAACCTGGTTACTGAATTCAGCAGAAGGTATAGGATGCCTCCATTGTGCTTTACCCCACAAATAACTGTATGTGGTGAGAGGTACTGGCAAAATTCTTCCATTAGTCCCATCTCCAAAGTGTCTGATTCTGTTCTCTCCAAGTCTCAGATTACTCATCCAAACCCAAAGGCACATCCCAAGGGTCAATACAAATAAAAATGTGGTTTGTTCTACCCTTCAAGGCTCTCTCATAGCTTAGCCCACTTAGACAACTTGCCAGGGCTCCTATTTCTTAAGGCGTCCCTGGTTCCTGAATTAGTGGATGCTGAGATCCAATTGTATATAGCTTTCTCATATCAGACAAAACTATCAGTAAGCCAAGTAAAACAATGTTCTTTAAGAGCTAGTCTTTTTATGAAGAGGAATTCCATGCACTTTCTGACAGAGAGATAAACTAAAGATGCAGAATAAGAAACATGTTTTTGGACATAGCCAATTTGAAATATTTGTTGTGCTTTGACTACACACACTTGTTACAATAAAGTTGTTTCACCAAAAGTTGGGAGGGAGGAGGAGAGCGGTGGTAAGAAGGGAAAAATAAATGCTTGATAATTAAAAAAAAAAAAAACTAGGTAAAGGCCCATTGGATTAATGGAAGAGGCAAAGCACTGGTACTGGGACAGGCAGTCTCAGCCTTCAGCAACATCCCAACCTATTCATTAATAAACCAACAAATATTTATTAAGCAATTACCATGTGCCAAGTACTGTGCTGGGAATACAAATAGTCCCTACTCTCAAGGAACTTATATTCTAATGAGGGAAGCCGACATATAAAAGGGAATTGAAAGGGGAAGGAAATGGGGGGTTGGCTGGATATGGCTGGAGCCAAGGTGCCCAAATCAGGGCATGTTGGTGAAGTCCAGAATCAAGAGCAGAGCTGGGAGATTAGCTGGCCTATGCACTTCTTCAAGATGAATATCCTTCAAAGAACTCACCAACGGGAGAAGGGGACCGAAGGAGCAGTGGCATCTCGAGGTTGAGAAGGTTGTAAGAAAGAGCCATCTTGGAAGGTGAGAAGGAAGCTGAGGAAGGCTGTCAAAGTTTTAAAGTATTATGCTACGTATCAGGGATAAAAAGAAAGGTAAAAGACAGTCCCTACTCTAAAAGAGCTCACAGTCTAGCAGGGGAGACAACATGCAAACAACTATGTACAAACAACCTATAAACAAAGTAAATTTGAGATAATCAACAGAGAGAAGGAACTTAAAACTTTAACTTTAACTTAGCATTAAAGAGAATCAGGAAAAGTTATTGTAGAAGGCAGGAGGTCCTGAAAGGTAGAAGTGAAATCATATAATGAGTTAAGGATGATTGGCCTTACAAAGGCCTCAAAGTGGAGGTTCCAGCAGGAACTTACCAACGGGAGGAGGAGGGACAGGGGTGAGAGACAAAAGGGTTCCAGGGTGAGAAGGTAGCTGAGGCATGGTGGTAAGGTGGTCCATTCAGTATCAAGCAGGGACCAAGAGCATGCAAGCAGCTGTTTTTCAAATTTAGTATAGCGAGCATTCACTTTAAAGAGTTGACAATTTTAGAAATCTGACTGTTCAATCTGGGCACCCCTGAGTGCCTGCCAAAAGCACCGCTCAGCCTGATCAGAGACTTCCAGATAATTATATGTACCCAAAGGAGAAACTATTGGACAAGCCACTTTAAGTCTTCCAAGGTAATAACCTGTTCAGGGCCCCACTAGAATTATAAAAAGAGTAACTCAGTAAATAGTGGTCCTCAGAATACTCTGGTTGGAGACTCAGGTCCTCTAAAACCTGAAGAGTCCAATAAGTATTGAGGATCCTGTTAATGAAATTACCATTTATAACCATACAAGTTCTGATTCCTAAGAACTCATAATATCCATGCCTATAATACACTCCGGTCAGCCAGTAAAACTGAAACCCAATGCGGGGGATCAATCATCCATCTATACATGATCAAGGATAATCCTTCTTTCTATGTTTCCAATTAAAACTTCATATAGAAATCAGAATGTCACTATGAAGTTAAGGAAGGTCCTCTGGTGTAATAGTAAATATTTGGTAGCACCTGCCTTCCTTCTTTTTCAAGCCACAGGTATCTCAGTCAGGTGGCCTCCAATTCCCTCATGGTCCTGCAGTTAAAACACATGCCACAAGGGAACTTCACCCCTTATCCCAGAGAAACTCATCCTAGAGGCCTTCAAATCTGGATACCAAGAAAGGTGGTTCTGCACAACCAGGTGGGATGGGAGAATGACCAAATAAGGCATAGACTTTTAAGAGATATCCTAAATTTAGGCTAGACAGAACACTTATATTTTGGTCTTAGATACCTCTATATACTTTTACTAACATCCACATAGACTTACCATCAGTGATAATTTTATCCATCTTCTATTTGAATAGCTATATGCAAAATTCTTTGCAGGAAAGAGTATTATCACCCTCACCCATCTTTGGCCATTTTGCTACCCGCATCATCACCAGAGTGCTTATTGGTGTGCCTACCTGTCCAGATAGCTGCCAAAGATGCCCCCAGTCTCTCCCCCTCAGATGTTACCAACTGCTTTGCTCAGGTCTGTGTAGTAATCAGGCAGTAAAGGCCAATAGGTTGACATTTGCATTTCTCTAACAAATGCCCAAATAACTCAATACTAAAAGATCTCCCACCTTCTAATTCCCTCATACTGGAAATCACTCCTCAGGAAGTCCTAGATATAACCTCAATCTTATTTTATCACCTGCCCTAATTCCCACTTGTGATGATTGCCACTTCTACTGTCACTTCTTACAACTCAACCCTCACTAGATCCTATTATGCCTGCTATGTATTAGACTACAGCTTCCCTCCTTTTCATGGCTGAACTCCTTGGAAAAGTCATCTGTACTTGGTGCCTACACTTCCTCTGCTGTTACTCCCTTCTAAACCCCTGGTAATGTGGCTTCTGATCTCATCATTCACCTGAAGCTGCCTGTCCTCTCTAAAATTATTGATGAATTCTTAATTGCCAAAGTCAATCAATCCTGATACTTCTCAATCCTGATACTTCTTGACCTCTCTGTAGCATTTGACACATTTGATCACATTCTGAAATATTCTTACCTTTCTAGGTTTCAGACACATTCCTCTTTCCTGGTCCTTCTCCTATCTGGCCACATCTCAGCCCCTTTTGTAGATTCTTCATCCTTCTTACACCTTTTAACTATGGTTGTCCACCAAGTCCAACTTGAACCTCCTTCTTTTTTTCTTATCGTACTATCTCATTTGGTAATCTCATCAAGTCACCATGGATTCAGTTATCGCTTTATAGTCAGTTCTCTGCTGAAGGATAACAAAGAGGGATGGGATGAAATTTTCTAAAGAGATAGTTTTAATGGATTCAATTTTTTAACACATCCCACACCTTTTGATCTATAATAATTTTTTGATCTATTATAATTTAAAAAATGAAGAAGAAAACTTTAAAAATAGAGGGAATGGGTAAAATATATCCTATGACAAATGAAGTCCATTTCATCAAGAAGATTAATTGAAAATTTGTATTAATTAATGATGAAATGTAAAGCAGTTAAACAAATTAATCTATATGACAAAATAATCAAAATTTCTCTTGGATTTAAGCTAAACATACCAATCAAACTCAAAATTTATGATTTTAAAAAAATATGTGTTTTTATCCCAATGTACACAAATTAGATGCAGATGATTCCCAGATTTACAAATTCAGCCCATCTCTCACCTGAACACATTTTGGACATTTCAAGCCAGAAGTCCCACAAGCATCTCAAACTCAACATGTCCAATACAGAACTCACTATTTTTCTGCTTGAATTCTTTCTCGTTCTGAACTTACCTATTACTCTCCAGAGCATCTCATATTTGCAGGCAACTCTGTTAACCTTTACTTCTCACTTAAAGTCACCCCACATATCCAGTCTATTTCTAACTCTTGCCATTTCTGTCTTCTTACCCTCTCTCAAATATGTATCCTTCTCTCTACTCATAAAGGCACAACATCAAGTCCTCATCTCCTTTCCCCTGCATTACTATAAATAGCCTAAAAGCTGACCTCAGGGCTTCAAATCACTCCTCACTCCAATCCATCTTCCACTCATCTGGCAAGGTGATTTTTCCAAAGCATAGGTCACACTATGTCATTTCTCTGGTTAGTAAGTCCCAGTGGCTCCCTATTTCCTATGCGGTCAAATATAAATTCCTCTTTTGAGCATTTAAAGCTCTTCATGATCTGACCCTTTCCCACCTTTTGAGTCTTTCATACTTTACTCCCCTCCACTCACTTCACAATCAAGCTACACTTACCAACTTACAGTTCCTCAAACATCACACTCAACCTTCCATCTCTATGCTTTTTCACAGGCTCTCCCTGAGGTCTAAAAAGCTCTGCCCCTTCATTTCTGCCTCCTGGCTTCCTTCAAGACTCAGTTCAAAGCCCACCTTCTGCAGGAGGCCTTTCCCAAACTCTCTAAATGCTAATTCCTCCTCTTTCAGCTAACCTGCGTGATTCTGCATATGTATTCTATAAATCTAGTTATTTACATGCTGTCTCCCCCATTAGGATGTGATCTCCTTGAGATCAGGGGCTGTTTTTTTGGTCTTTCTTTGTATTCCCAATATTGAACACGGTACCTGGCACACAGTAAACACATTAAAAATGCTTATGAACTGACTGACTGATTCCCTTCTTCAGGATTCAAGATTTTCTCCAAAGAGCATGCTTTTTATTTGAAACTCAACCCATTAATATTGACCATTTCAGTGGTGTGATGAACAAATCAATTAAACATGTTTTTGTCTTCAAAGCAAAATTTTTAAACATCTAAATCTCATTTACCTCTGCCTCTAATTGCCTAGCACAAAAAGAAAATTAACTTTCACCCTCTAGTCTGTTACTGGAACCCCTTCTCCTTTCTTTCTCTTTCATTTCCCACAATCCACACCCCCCTCCCATTCTCACCCCCCACCCCATCCCCATTCAATTTCTTCTCTTTTCATCTCAGGAGCCTCCATCAATACTTCATACTGTTGCTTCAACCCTATGTTATCAGGACTGTTATCATTAAAGTTGTTTAAGTTAACCCCTTCTTCCTAATAACTATTTCCCTTTCATTTTTTCTTCTCCAACTTAAAAGGGAAGTTTTTTTTAATTCTTAGAAAATTGTTGTTTGTCTTCTGTTTTTATTTTTTGAGGAGGATCAGTGACATCACAGGTAATGTCTTGACTTGTGAGTGAAAAGGATTTAAGTGAGGTGGTCTTCCAGAGTCCTCAAAGTCCAGTGACAAGACAAAGTCAAGAGGACTGGTAAAGGCTTAGGATGCAGAGGATGATCTTGGTGTCTTCAATGCCTGCCCAAGCTCAGTCTACATTGCCTGCTTCAGCTGCCTTCATGGCCCTTGGAACAAATTGTTCTCGTCCACCTGTTTCACCAGGGGAAGTCTTCATATGCTTGGGGTAGACACTCTGTAACTCGCCAAAGGGTTATGGTTATCCTCAACCTGGTTTAGCCTGGGCATGCTATAGCTTCTTGGCGCTACAGGTGAAAGGTGGACACCAAAGGTGGGTGAGTAACCCTGAAAAGGACTCATCAAGCCTTCACATCAGAGGTGCCACTCTTCCCTGAACACCCTATAAACCCCACTCTTAGAAAATAGATATGCAGGAAAGGATATGCTTTAGGAAAAGGGAGATTTTACCTCGGATTTTTTTAAAATCAATATGTTTTTAGGGGAAAAAATGTCATTTTCCCCTGAAAGCCAGTCAGAATAAATAATTTGATTGAATTAAATTATTTAGCAATTTAAAGTAAAGTATGTGTAGATCTAATTGTAATTATCTAAGCTCCTCAAGAGAATTAGGTAGAAAAAGGGAAACTGGACTTGAAAATCTGAAAGTTTTCATCTCTGATAAAACAGTAACAAATTTGTGAGACTGATTCAAGAAATTTTGCAAGGTGCATAAGACCACTTGTAGCTAAAAGGTCTACTTGGCACACCTTGAGCAATAACGTGTAAATATGAAAGAAAAACTTTTTAAAGAATTGATTACTCCAATAGACAGAAAAGTGTGTTAAATCACAAAGGAGACAAAAGAAGTGGGAAAAGAAAAACTAAAACTAATGATGTAATTAAAACATATGAAAGATGATTTGAAAGCAAAAAAAAGTTTGAGATAAAGAAATTAACTACAGATAATTAAAGAGAAAGTAAAATCTTATAGTCATACCAAGACAAATGCAGCAATTTGCTACAGTGTGTCTGAACTAGAAGATATTTGCAAGGTATTAGAGATGTGGAGAAGAGAATGGAAGAATCAAAGAAAGATTTTTCTTTAGACCTCACTGGGGCAAGAGAAGAATAGAGAGGCACCCAGAAGACTGGGATTTCCTTAAGTAGTGAGCCTTGAATTCCACCCAGAAAAATGCTTGTTTTAAATGTAAAGTTCTTTCTTAGCAAGGGGGAAGAACAATTCCTTCACTGATAAGGGTTCATACTGTAATGACAAAGAATTTACTTAGAATTCCTGAGCCAAAAAGACAAGGGTGAAAATTGAGGACAGAATGAAAGAGAAGTCTAATAGACCAGTGACAAGGGGGCACAGGCAGCTGTTAGAAACTGTCTAGGACAGGAGACTGTCTTAGAAGATACAATTTCTCTCCAGAGAGTTGGGAGATCTATAAATATTTTCAAGTTTAATTTCACAGATGTTGATATCCTGTTGTGAATTAGGAAGAAAAAGCTAAAATCATAGAACAACCTTACTAGATTAGCACAGTGCTTAGCACATAGTAGGGGCTTACTAAACATTGATTGATTGATTACAAGTGAGCAGTTTTAATTGTTGAGACTTGGGTTTGATAGATTAGTTTGAGGCAATATTATACCTGGCATAGGTAATCAGGGTTGTATATTATAATTGATGGACAATGGTTTCATACCTTTGTAGTTGTGACATGAATATGATAAATATTCTTTCTTGGCTTTTTAGTACAACTAGCACAGAATGCCAAAAACAGAGACATGTGGGGTTTTTTTCCTTATAAATAATTTGAAAATGCATTCAAATGATCAAATATTATTGGATTGATGGCAATGTCTTGTTTTATGTTTTAATTCTTCATAATATTGTTTTATGTTGATGCTATATTTACAAGTTTCTTGAATTATAATTGTGAAAAGTATTATAAAGCGCTGGTATTAATATTTAGGAATGATAAATGGAATGTAACCTACATTTAATTGTAGCATCACTCTGGGCTAGCCCTCCACCTCACATTTACAAGTTAGATCTGCTAGGGATCAACAATCCCAGGTTCAAGGAACTCTATATATCCATACTTCTAAAGTTATCATTCACAAGCCCCCACCAGTGTGTTTAACCTTTAGAGTCAGCTACTTAATTATTTCAAAGTAAAGGCATCTACTGAAATGACATGGCGCAAACAAAGCATGTGACAAAACATGTCCCACATAAATCTGGAATGCACCTTCTCAGATATACACATAGTATCAGGAGGAAGAGTGGAAACATCCATATAGAACAATTTTTCTTCCTCTCCTGAATTCAGTCTCCTAGCAACAGGCTAACGTTCATTCAGAGAAGGGCCTTCTACACTTCCAGCACTTGTATGCTGATGTACCGGAGAAGCAGATCTGAATATAATTGCCTGGGGATATTTTTAGGCCTAACAATGACAACCATAGATAAACATTTCCATCTTCCCAAGTCCGTAGTACTGTTTACCAAATACAAATTGACACTTTGACAAACCAGAGTATACACTTTTGAATACTTAAGATAGAGACCAGCCAGAGAAGGACTTTTTTTTTTTTTAACAGAATAAAGTCTCTAGTAAATAATCCTAATCACAGCATTCTGAGCAAGGAGGATCTAACCTCCTAAAGTAATTTTCTATAAGTAATTTTCAAAAAATCACAATGCAAAGAATTACAAATAGCTCCAACATAAAATGTTTCCTGGACTTAAAACATAAGCTCAAAATTCATTGTCAGTCAAAACTTCTCTCAGCCTGAGTTGTAAAATGGGGATATAAATAGTACCTATGTCACAGGGTTGTTGTGAGGATCAAATGAGATAACATACGTACTGTGCTTTGCAAATGTTAAGGGACTGTATAAAAGCTAGCTATTTTTATTGATATTGTCACTTACCATCCAGTTAAATGCATCTCCGAATCAGCTATGTGGAAAAATCATCCCATTCATTTACCAGTTTGGGCATTCTATACTAGCTGCATGCAGAAATCATTATGAAGTAGTCATCTCTTTGCTCTCATAGTTACAAAGATGTGGCACCAGCAGTTCCTATTCAGAACATACATCAACTATTGTGTGAATAATAATTGTCCCTGACTAATTTCTCAAACCCAATAGAAATCCAAATTTTGAATTGCCCAATTTTAAAACTTGCTACATGATTCCAATTAGTTTTCCACAAGAATTCCAGAATCTGTGGAATTTGAAAGTCATTAGCAAAAAAAAAAAAAAAAATGAATTCCAACTTCCTGAGGAGGAAATAAGCATTTCTCCAAGTATAGTTTCACAGTTCCTTATAGGCATGGCCTGCTGTTTCAGTGAGTTCTAAAATTACCAGAACTTTTCTAAATCCTCTGCTTTTCTTTTGGCCTGATAGGAATCCTGATAGCTGGCAAAAAATGAAGACCTTGTAGGATTCTTGTTTAAGTGAAAAATCATTCATTCTGTTTCCCTGTTGTTGAAACCACTTCCCTGGATTCCAGATAATTAAATACCACTACATGCAGAATTGCTTTTTTTTTGTTTCTACTTTTTAAAACACCTCATACACTTTCTATTCATTTGTTTTCAGTCATGTCCAACTCTTTGTGACTCCTTTTGGGTTTTCTTGGCAAAGATACTGGAGTGCTTTGCCATTTCCTTCTCCAGCTCATTTTACAGATGAGGAAACTGAGGCAAACAGGGTTATGTGATTTGCCCGGGGTCACCAGCTAGTAAGTGTCTGAGGCCAGATTTGAACTTTCTAACTCTAGGTCTGGCACTCTCTCCACCACAATGCTTAGCTGTCCTTCTTATTGCCTTTTAATTGAGCTTAAGATCTATATTATATCATGGTAAACAACCTCTAATATGCTTTGTAATTTTCTGTCTCTTTTTAAAACTAATTAACCTAGACTGAGCCTTAAAAGTCACATAATTGTATTTTTTTTAATTTTCAGTTACTATTTCAGTATTTCACTTTCTAATGCTATTAATTTCTTAACCTCATACTTCTGCTTTCAAAACATATTTCAAATTGTATTTAGATCTAGTTTCCTTTTCTCTATTGAATCTCTTTTGCCAATTAGCACAGTTTTCTTAGGCATCCCAAATTCATTGTAAAACTTTGTTTTTAAGTGATCAGAGCTGAAACTTGAAGGTTTACAGATAGCTGCCTATTTTGCCTTGGAAAAACATTTTCAATGTGGTGTCTTAAGTAAAAATTTGTAAGTACATAGTCTATTCGAATTCCAGTAACTTTCCTTGTTATTTAATGAAGCAATTAAATTCTGCCAAATCATTCAGAAGACTACTGTGGTAAGGCTAACCAAACATAGAAAGTGAAATTTTGCCTTTTTCTAAATTATTTGATATTTCTCAAACAAAGCCTCTTTCCTTCCAAGCTGGAAAGAAGGGTTAAGAAAGCAATCACTTGTGGTGTTCTTAACCACCAAATAAGGCATTAGCTTAAAACACCAAAACCTTTTTTTCTCCTGCTTTTGGAATCATTAGAAGAAAAATTTTTAAACTGGCTTCAGATCTATTTGAGGACTAAGAATATTTTTTATTGAAAAGAAATTATACTACAAACTCACAGAGAAGACAGAAAAGAAACATTTCAGTGGCTAGAAACATACAACCAAAACATGTTGCCAAATCATTTTGAGCAAAAAATATAAATGTTTCTTTTCTCTAGGGGGTAGAATAACAATGGTGGCTTTTCCAGGAACAGACATTTTTAAATGCTTAATTCACCATTCTGAGGTTCCTCCAACTTTTCCCAAGCGTCAATGATGACCTTACCTGCAGAGTGAAGGATGTGTTCTCAAAGCTCACTGACTCACAAGAGCCTGAGTCCAATATCACCCACATGGTAGGGAGTGATGAGGACTGGAAGGGGGGATGATGAGACCCCCACAAAGACCAGGGTACCAGGGGCAGGCTGCCTGGAAGGAATTCACAAACTCAAGCATTGTTGAGGTCAAGGTAAGGATTTCTTATGCTTTTCAGCAGGCAAGAGTTCTCAGGGAACGTACAACCGTGGGGTACAAGTAAAGTTGATATAAGATATTCTATAGTGAAACATGTGCCAAATATGCTAACTAGGTGTTTTGGGTTGGGATTAGGGAGTGGTTAAGGAGTGGTTAGTTCTTAAAGAACCGTGGACTTTTGGTATCTACTGAGCAGGTATTTTACCCAGAGTTCATTGGGAAACAGCCAAAGGGGGAGCTACATGGAGGTGTGGTTTTAGGCCTAAAATGCTGCTAAGTCAACTAACAGTCAGAGCTAACTGAAAAATACCAGGTTGCTCTTATCAATGTCTCATTAGACAAGATAAATGTAAGAGAGTATACATATGTCTAAGTCTAGGATTCATGTGATTGGTCAGTGAGTAGTAAATGTCATAAGGACCCAGTGCACAGCCTGTTCAGTCAGTACACAGCTGGTTCAGACTAATAAGTTCTGTAGGTGTAGCTGGCTGCTGTATCAGGAAGGGAGATAACATTGTTGCTGGGGCAGGCTGTGTCCCTGGGCTCGGGAGAGACTGCCTGGGATAGTGTTTTGAGGTGAGGGAGAAATGCGACTTTTAAAGAGAAATGTGATTTTAGAATTGAGGCCCAAGCACATGTACCCAAGCACCCCATCAGGAAGTTCTTTTTTCTAAGCATAGAGGTATCTCTACACTCATTTTCCATAGCTGTGGATCCACTGATCTTGAAATCAGCCATTCTCAGATAGGAGGGATCACTAACCCATTTTAGTCAAGCTCCCCAACATAACCAGAAGGATATCTTGAGGAAGGAGTCACACTCTTCTGAAAGTTGGAGGAGGGGATGATCTTTGTGATCTCATGGTTACACACTCATTTACAGCAAAGCTAGTACTGATTTTAAAATCTTGCACTTCTGTAGGTCTTTGTGCCTCTAAACAAAGAGTAGACTGATAGAAACTAAAATGAAGCCCAAAATCATGAAAAATACCAAACGTTTCTTTTACATACTTGGGAGTCTCTGGACAGAGAGCCAAGAGGGTCCATGGGCTTCCCAGAGAACTGAGAACAATTAAACTCCAGATTATGAACTGGCCCACTAATCATGGATGATCTCCTTCCCAATGCTAAGAAGGGAATAAGAAAAACTTACTTGTTACCAGGCTCCTCAGGTTAGGTACTATCTTCCTAGCTCCAGAGGCTCTTACAGAAGCACCATCATTCTGTTGCTAGCTCATACTGGCTTAGTCTTAGAGCAACAGGTAATTTACAGTTGCTAAAGGAAGAACATATACTGGCATAATATAAGGCTTACTCTATTCCATACACAAAATGGAGTGTCCACCAACCCAAACATGAACAAATATGTACCAATATCTCTTACTATATCAGACAGACTTAGCATTTGTCTCAAATGGTCAAGACTCTGTGAGCCCAGTCAGAAATCAGAAAGGCTAAGGCAGCTCTCCCATTTAAAAATAAAACAAAAACTTTCCCTGAGGGAATTGAAAGGTCCTTTGCCACTATTTAGTTGGCCATGGAAGCTTTTCTAAGAGAAGTAGTCTTGGTCCCAGTGCTAGGTTTCTTTAAGCATTGGTGTCCAAATAAAACAGCACTATTAAATCATTGAAGAAAAAGAAATATTAATACTAATAATGAACTCCAAGATTTAGGCTCATCTGCCAGAAATAATTTTATTTAATTTAACATTATTTAATTTATTTAACATTAACCTGTATCCAAGTCATTTCCAGTTACAAGAGAGAGGTATCCAAACTAGGATAATCCCTCATGACCCCCAACATGACTCTATGCCCCAAGAAGATTTGAGACAACATTTATAAGAATCTTGAAGAAGAAACAAGATCATATTATGCTAAAATGCAATTATAAGTTAACATTCTAGAACTACCCAGTCCTTTCCTGGACAACTCTTCTTAAGAACTGAAAAGAAGTTTCTTTTTGTGACCAGTATATAATTTTGAATGCAAAAGAGAACCATTTCAGGACGTGGGGAGGCAAAGATTTTTTTTCTAGGCAAGAGTTGTTTGTTACTCATCCTTATTCCATTTCAAAGGAAAACCTTAGCTTTTTTTTCCTTCTCACTTTCCTAAAGGGAAAGGGTTTTAGACTGGAGAGATATTATTTCTTAATATTTCTAGAAGAACTAAAAGGGGAGGGGGCTAATATGCTCCCATACTCCATCCTTATGATAAAATCTTTTGACCACTAAAGGAAAAAAAGTCTTATAATAAACACATTGTCCCTATGTATGTCTGAATCCATAATAGTGAGGATACAAAACTAGAATAACTTTATTCTAGAGATGATCCTGGTCAACATCACTGAAACTTGTTCGTGAGATGAGTACATCAATTAGGGTTTGAAATATGCCCTCCATACTTTACAAGGCACATAGATCTTTATTTGTTCCCTCCCTAAGGACCAATGTCTTTTATCTCTCGTATTTAACCATTGATAGCATGTGATTATGGCTAAGATCTTATTCCCAAACTTTGAATGCACCTAATTATGGTGCACATAAGTGTGGTGGGGATTATTTAAACAACTAAAAATGGTGGTCTTGGAAATATGGAAATAGTCAGTGTTAGAAGTGAAATGAAAAGATAGGCACACTAATGGATCGGTGGTGGTTGTAGTGTATATTAGTACTACCTTTTTGGAAAGTAACTTGGAATTATGTAAAGTAACCTAAAATGTCCATAACCTTTGACCCAGAGATTCCACTACTAGAAGTATACTCTAAGGAGGTCATTGATAAGGAGAAAATCCCCATATATGCCAAAATATTTATAGCAGCTCTTTACAATCTGAGGAATTATAAACTTGAAGACAGTAATATTCCTATGTATCCAGTTGCAATGACTCTTTTCCTCTTGTCAATAAGCTCCATTAGTGACGACTACAGTCTTAGGATGGCAATGACAGAGTAATTTTATTGACCAAATATCAGGAATTTGGAAAAATAAACTACCATTTTGCAGATCCAGCATTTCTCCCTGGAATTTGTCTTCCAAAACATCAGTAAGGACAAGGTCACAAATGTAGGTCTGTATGTGTGTATGCTTTATGTGTGTAGGTTACGCATGTCCACATGGGTCTAACTAGATGTGGCTCATGGGGAAACATGAAGAGATATCTCAAGAGTCTCCTCCACTTATCCTTCTCCAAGGGAGACTTGACTCCTGCCAGGAGGGGGAAAAAAAGAGTTTCAAACCACAAGGCTGGCCATTCTGCTCTCTTCAGAGAGGTGAGATATCTTTCTAAGAGTATATCTATCTCCACCCACCAAATATTGTTAGTTTCAAGGAGATAAGTTTTAGGTTAAAGCTGAGCTTCTGATTACTATCTCTTAATAGGGATATATAACCAAGGTTATATATCCCAAGCTATATAACCAGAGTTGGATCCCCTTCCCACCAATGCCAATTTCACAGTGAACTTGAGAACACATAGCAAATAAGCTCATTTGCCCCATTTATTAAAAACAGAAATCAGAAAAGTTACACAGATTTGAATGTATCAGAAAATACACAGAGTGAATGAGCTGGGAGCCATGGGAGTGAGGGCTCATATTGAGGGAGATAGATAGAGAGATCGAGAGGGACAGAGACAAACAGAGAGATACAAAGAGAGATAGAGAGAGACAGACAGAGAGAGAGCAAGAGACAAAGAGACGGACAGAGAGAGAGAGAGAGAGAGAGAGGGAGACAGACAGACAGACAGACAGACAGAGACAGAGAGACAGAGAGAGTCCCTGGGGTCACCCAAGGGAAATTGTCTGAAGTATCCAAAGTTAGTAGTTTGGTAAGGTGGGATAAGGAACATGATGGTGATACTGGCTTCTGTTCATGTTAGCTTCTTAGCATAGTCTTTCTTTTCTTTCAGGGACCTCTCCCTGAAAAGAATCTAGAACTGTGTATGTTCTTTCCAGAAGCTGGAAGCCAGAAGATGCTGATCTCTCTTCTCTCAACATCTTGCCAACTATACATCTCATGAAGGCTTAGAGAATTGAGTAACCAATTTTCACCAATGAAGAGAGACTTATAGCAGTGGGTTTTGATGTGTGGGATACATCAGCAAAAGACTTTCCAATCAATCCAATGGAAACTTGTCCAACACCTACTTGCTCCGAGCTGTTGCCTCCTCTTCTAGCTCTGATGGAGTTCTTCCTTAAGAGCAGCTGTTGTGTTCTGACTAGAGAACTGTCTATTGCCTGTGATAAAATTTGTCTCAAGTGCAAGAGAGTCAGCTGAGTCTTTCTCCTCCTGGACCCTAGACACATGACTGAAGAACTCAGATTTGAGCTTTTAAAACAATAGGCACTCATGAACCATACAATCTGATTAAATACTACTTTAGTAATTAGGAGTTCAAACGCACTTTAAAAGGGTACACTTTAAACATTGAAAAATGACTAAAAATTATTCCTTTACATCTCCAAAATCACCAGGGCAAAAGATTCCTTCCAAGAAAATGTCCTGCAGACAATAACAGTTCATCAGTCATGTCAGTCTTATGGCAATCAACCAGCTTGGTATTCTGTAATCACTAAAAATGTCAGCAGTCTGCCAACCAGTTAACTTGGAGTTTTCCCTCAGATAGTGAAACTTTAGCCATATTCTTCCAGCAATCTTTTCCAAGAGGCTAAGCCTTGTCTTAAAGCCACCTGGTATGTAAAACCCTAGATAAGGCTGAGCTTCTGCTAAGAAGTCAGAAGAAAAGCCTTTTCAGCCGCTATCAATTGGACTCTCAATGGTGTAGTTGACTGTCAACATCCAACCATAAATGTATTAAGGAGGTGTGGAAGATAGTCCCTGAATACAAAGCAGATTCTTCCACAGTAAAAGACTTAGGAGAATTCATTCCTAGATTTGGTGTCCCTCCCTTCTTCCCTAGTGACAGAGATACCCATTTTACAGGATAATAATAGCTAACATTTCTATAGTTGTAACCCCTATCCCAAGTTGCATTAGCATAGGACTCTTTCTTTTTTGGTAGAGTTGAATGCCCTGCCCTGAATGAGTGGTGGAGCAGAGTTAGAGAGAGTCTACTGTAGAGAGCTTGAGTTTTCTTTTAATCTTTTATTGACTCAAGCTTCAAATCTTCCTCAGGACTCTTTAGCAGCAAAGCTGTGCGTTGCTTTGGGTACTTCTGGTTTCTAGACTCCAGAAAGAAGATAGAAGAGGTCACCCCACTTCCAGTTGCTGAAGGGAAAAGCTCTAGGAAGACATAAGAGGGGCTGTCAGTCACCATCATGTCCCTTTCCCAGCTTGCTACACTAGTTTCCCCTTGGGTGAAATCAAGAACAATTTCTCTTCATTGAGCTGAGTTACCTTGCTCCCAATGACAGAACTCCTTTATTCTGTATTGTCTGGTACATATTCTCCTATATTGTTTGGTATATGTGTGGGATGGCTCAGGTCCCTACATAAATCAATTACTCAGAGGCCTCTCAAAGTGATGACAGAAAAGAGTTTTATTCGATTCTCGAGAATCTGGACAATCCCACAGCAGTCCACCTGGAGTAGGAAAGCCGAAGACAAAAATCAGGACAGTGATTTATAAACCCTAACGCAAGTCCCTCCTCCCCCCCACTGACCATTATCCTCATTAGCTGAGGATATGGTCTTACATTCTAGACACGAAATCTAACCAATCCCTTTGAAATGAAGACATCGAGGAATTACGCAAGTTTTGTCCAATCATTGAGACCCCAGTACACCACACAGTTTTATACCTTATATGGAACTATTCTATTCCAAAAACACTGCAGCTCCGAGCCTCCAGGCCCCACCTCACCCTTGGGAGAAAACCACAATCTGAGGAGTCTTCACCAAGTCTATCCCACTCAGTATATATTCTCTCTCTGATTAATGTTTTGCAGTCATTTAGATAAATAAGTTTCTTTGCTATTCATTATGTGTGTTCATTATGGTACTAGTATTTGGTGGGGAAAGGGTTAAGCCTTGGCTATAGGGTTTGGGGGTCCCCCCAGTAATAATGACAAAGTGATCAGAAGTTAGATGAATCTGATCATATACCCTTTTGTTCAGTTGTTTTCAGTTGTAGTCAACTCTTCATGACCCTATTTGGGATTTTCTTGGTAAAGATACTAGAATGGTTTGCCATTTCCTTCTCTGAATATTTTACAGATGAGGAAACTGAGGTAAATAGGGTTAAGTGATTTGCCCATGGTCACACAGCTGGTAAGTACCTAAAGCCAAATTTGAATTCAGGTCTTCCTGACTCCTGACCTGGTGCTCTATCCACTTCACCACCTACCTGCCTCACAGTGTCCCCTAGACTAACAATATTTAATGAAGCAGATAGAAATACTTCTATACAGTATCCTCTCTATCTAAAGAGAACATAGCAGCCTCTGGCTTCCCCTCCTGGCAGAAATGAAAGTCTCCCTTGGAGAAGTGATTTACTAGCTTAGGTATAGGAGCAAAGATATCAGCAAATTACAAAGGAACTAAACATATAATACCAGTCATTAGATTACTGATGTTATAGATGCATTTCAAGAAATAGCTAAAAACATATCCAGGTAAAAATAGTAAAGACTGTCCACGGGAAGTATGCCTTGCAAGTACTTATATGTTTATTGCTACACATATTCATTGCTACCTGATTGTTTGTTTATTGTGAATGTTATTCTCATTAGACTATGTTGTTATGTTCAATGTTTGTTAACTGTCTTCCTCGTTGTTTTGCATGTATGTTATTGTATGTACTTGGAGTGTAGGGTGTGTTCAAGAAGGGCTAGTAGCTCTGGTGTTGAGGGTTGCTGAGCATTTTCAGGGCTGCTCCCCCACCTTTGTCATCTACTTGGTTCCCTGAACCCTGGCCTGTGGCTCCAAGAAGCTATAGCATTGACAGCTGCCAAAACTCAGTAAAACATGTTGGTAGATGCACCAAGCAAGGTTGAGCGTAACCAAGGGGCCTCAAACACTTCAGTGAATTAGTGGGGTATCTATCTCAAGCATATGCAGACTTCCCTGGGAGAATGGACAGACAAGAACAACTTGTTCCAACAGCCATGAAGGCAGATGAAGTATACGTTGCAGAGGGCTTAGTGCTTGGGTAGATATTGAAGACATCAAAGTCATCCATCCAGCGCATCCTGAACCTTCACCAGTTGTCTTGACTTAGTCTTGTCACTAGTGTTTGATGCCTCTGGAAGGGAGAGTGAGGCAGAATTTTGAGAATTAGTCAGTCTCATGATGACTTAAGTGAGGCTGATGACTTCTCACAACTCTGCCTCACTTAAATCAAATTTATGAAAGAATCAAAAGACATCACCCTTACCATTTTACCATTTTTACCTATCTCAAATTCCTGTTTTGACAGACAAGTGACAAAGCAGTAGACGTAAATACGCTGGGAGCTCCAGTCACAACCTTGCTCACAGGCAGCTGGTGACATAGGAACATCTCACTAGAAGCAGACATAGGATTGGGCAGCCCCTGGGTATCTGAGCAAACTTTTTTAAGGACCGAACTTCTCACCTGTTGGTGTGAGGAAGGGACTAGAAAAGGTGCCCTAAAAATTATCTGTTTTAAATTTAAAGACATCTCCAACTCCAAGCTCGTATTTGTCTTATACACACTGTACCTTCACTCCAACATAGTGATGTCATTTTGATCCTCTTTGAGAATGAAAGACAACAGCCAACCAACCAATGTATATACTTAAGCTGTGTACACACACACACACACACACACACACACACACACACACACACACACACACACACATACACACATGCCTATTGATAATGTAATTGTTGTGACTAAATAGCTTTTCCTTGTAAATTAGCCTTGCTTTGTTATTTATAATTATATGCTATGTACTGTGGATATGCATGTGTATGTGCTATGGCCTACATATAACTACAATGAAAGACCCTGTCAAGAGATATCCTGTGTAGTGCCATGGCTACTGAGTGTACTGTTAATTCACAATTGTTTTCTTATGTTTTCAACTGGACCATAGATTCACTACCTGGAAAGCTAGGAAAATCATTTTTTGTTTTAAGGTGCTGATGTTTGTGTTTGTGCTTTATAATTACAAGTTTCAAGTTTACCTCCAGACAATTTTTGCAAGAGACTGCAAAAAGTTTTAGCCCAGGAAGGACTGTAACCTGGCTTCCATCCAAACCTAGGAAGTTTTGCATGCTGCTACATACAGAGAGGGAGAGAATCATGACTCCCAATTGGCTAAGAGAATGACAAGCAAGACCCTGCATATCTGTTATAAGAGACTTACTAGAGACAATTTCAGAGATGTGTAGAAAAGACCTCCTGGAGGTGGTAGAGAGAGAAAGATTTGTGAATTCCAAAATGTACGGAGCCAGCCGCATCATTTCCCGATCCCTTTGTTGTTGTTCTGTCTATTCAGTTCTGTCCAACCCTTCATGTCCCCATTTGGGGTTTTCTTGGCAAAAATACAAAAGTAGCTTGCCATTTCCTTCTCCAACTTATTTTATAGATGAGGAAACTGAGGTAAACAAGATCAAGTGACTTGCCCAGCATCACACAGCTAGTAAGTGTCTGAGGCCAAATTTTTGAATTTAGGTCTTCCTCACTCCTGGTATTACACTATCCACTGGGCCACCTAGTTGTCTTTTTCTGACCTCTAGAGTCTGCAATTCAGGCAAACACAGAGAGATGATCTCTCTTAGGTGAAAGCATTCTCTTCCCCTCCCTCTTCCTCTCCCTCACCCTCTGTCTCCCTCTCTCCTTTCCCCATTTTCTCTCCTGTTTTAAGGTGAGATCTTAACTCAATTCCGTCTAAAAAGTTCATTAACTTTTGCACATGCATTGTTATATTCTAATCTATGGAATTTATACAATTCCTGTTTGCTGCTTTACTTGGCTAAATTGATATACTCATAAATGCTATTTGTAGTAGTCTTTTCCATAACTAGTTTTGGGTGCGGAGGAGTTTACCTGGAGAGTATAAATAAACTAAGGGCTATTGTCCCCCTTAAAAGCATTCACGGAAGCATTTTTTTATAAACCCAGACCTATATCTCCTAAAGCAGAGATCTTTGAGGTGTGGCAGATAGATGTATAACCTGACAGTTCTCTTGAAGACTGGAGGAAAGTGCCCAGCCTTAAAACACACAGCTATAGCACTAGTAGTATAAGCACAGTCCTCTCTAAAATGGGTCAGCAAAAGTCATACAAGTAAGTTTTCCCAGGTTTTTTTGAAAGCTACCTGCTCATCATTTCTTATAGCACAATAATATTCCATCACAATCATATACCACAACTTGTTCAACCATTCACCCACCAATTGATGGACATCCCCTCGATTTACAATTCTTTGCGACCACAAAAAAAAGAGTTGCTATAAATATTTTTGTATAGCTAGGGCTTCTCTTCCCCTCTCTTTTTTTTTTTATCTCTTTACAATACAGAATTAGTAGTGGTATTGCTAGGTTAAAAGGTATGCACAGTTTTATAGCCCTTTGGACATAGTTCCAAATTACTTTTCAGGATGAGTGGATCAGTTCACAACTCTACCAACAGCTCATTAGGGTCCCAATTTTCCAATGTCCCCTCCAACATTTATCATTTTCCTTTTCTGCCATATTAGTCAATCTATAGGTATGAGGTGATACCTCAGAGTTGTTTTAATTTGCATTTTTCTAATCAATAGTGATTTAGAGCATTTTTTAATATTAATATAGATAGCTTTGATTTTTTCATCTGAAAACTGCCTGATCATATCCTTTGACCATTTATCAACTGGGGAATGACTTATATTTTTATAAAGTTGACTTACATCTCTATGTATTTGAGAGATGGGGCCTTTATCAGAGAAACTTGCTCCACTTAATGGCTGGCTTACTATGATTATCAATAGTAACAGTTTCTCTTTCCCCCCCAGCTTGATTTAGCTATTTTTTTTCTTTTGCTCACTAAAAGGGTCATTCCCTGACCACTTCTTAAAGAGGCCTATTCACTCAATGGGCATTACCTCCCCCTAAGAGAGTATGTGAAAAGGCCTAGCCTAAAAAGGCCAAAATCTCCCACTGCATCCTAGGCCATCTCCAGTCATCCTAATGAATATCTGGTCACTAGATCCAGATGGCTCAGGAGGAGAAAGTGAGACTGGTGACCTTGCACAGCCCTCCCTCACTCAAAACAAAGTCAAGTGCAAGTCATGTCATCATTTCTCTGAGGTCATAGTCTTCTTTGAAAACGAAGGATGAACACAACAACAACACAATACGTCCAAGTTTCACAGGCATGCAACAATGACATCAGCACAACGACTCTGTAGACTTTCAATATGGTAGTCAGCATAATTAGTACCTGTCTCCCACAGTTTCCTTCAGAGTCTCCCAAATGTTGAGCTAGCTCTGGCAGTGTGTGCATTAGCCTCTTTATCAGTGTGTACATCCCTGGACACTACCAAGATAAGTAAACTTATCCACAGCATTCAAAATTTCTCCATTTGCTGTAACCAATGGTGGGATGGTGGCTGATGGAACATGCATTTTCTTGATGTTAATTTTTAGACCAAAATTAGCACAAGCAACAGAGAATCAATCCATATTTTATGGCATCTCAGCTTCAGGGGCTGTATTAAGGTCTAACCAGTCTACATCATGCCACAGGATAGGTCTCTAAGGTTCTTTGTCCACTCCATTTAGGATCACTCACATCTCTCCACACTATCTGAGTACCTCCTTCAGATCTACACCTGAACTCGGTCTTGCAGCCAACCTACTCTAACACACAACTCACTCACCCAAACTTCAACAAAAACCATCTAGTCTACATTATCGTGTGTTTATCTGGGGGGACCTGATCTTCCAATCATGTCTTTTATCACCTTTGCATCCCCACTACCATGGTGGATGCTTGATAAACACACACTGGATTTAGAGGATTTCTAGAGTCTGGATTCAATTTCTGCCTATGCACCTTCTTACCTGGGTGGCCTTGGGAAACACACTTTACCTTCCTTATCTCTCACTTTATCCACCTCTGAAGTGAGGGACTTACTACATGCCCTTTAAAGAGCCTTACAGCCCTGAATCTAGGGTCCTAGACTATTTACATTTCCTGGCCCACCTGTGTCCTCAGTTCTATACTCCTCTAAACTAGGCACATATGCCTTCTCGTTCTACTGTACCCTCTTTCCTTTCATCTGTCCCCAGACTTCAATACATGACACTAAACCTTGGATTGTTATTACACCAGTCACTCAGGCATAAATAATATTCCCAAAATAGTTCTCCTCCCCTGTCCCGTTAAATTACCATGCTTCCTGGACCCTTAACAAAAAATTAAAAAGAAATGGGAGGGAAAGCTGGTTGGCAAAATTAATCAATACACCAATCAACTCTGACAATGGATGTAATGTTCCACATTCATAGTCCCCATACACACACACACAGAGAGACACACACACACACAAACATTCTGGCAAAAACAAAGGTGCATCCTCATATTTCTTCATCAGGAATCTAGCTTGGTCATCATAATTATGCAGACTTCATTTTCTGTTTTGTTGGTCTTGATTTACATTTTGGTTATAACATATATTTTTGTCCTTTTTCTGCTTATTTCATTCTACATCAGTTCCTACATCTCTCTAGCCCTTCTTGTATTTCATATTCACTATTTCTTCACTTTTTTCACTGAAATTATTTTTAAAATTTTTTATTGATGTATTTTGCTTTTATGGCTCTATGATCCCAGCTGGACAAGTCACTTAACCTCTCAATGGTTTGGGTAACTCTCTAAGATAGTAAGTTGCAGAAAAGGTGTTGAGTTGTATTGATCAGGGAGTTCTCTACATCAGCGAAACCATAGACCTGGTCATTAGCTTTTCTCTTCCAATTTTGTATTTTTCCATTTCCCAGTGTATTCTCCCCCTCTCTTCTTCCCAGGGAGCCATCATTTATAAATTAAAATACAAAAGAGAGAAGAAACTGTTGAGCAAAACTAAACAAAACTTGAAAAAAGTCTGACATAATATTCACTCTCACATATCCATGGTCCTCCACTTCTGCTGGGAAAACAACATATACAACAACAACAGTGAAGATGGAAAGGACAAGAGGAAAAACAAAGAAAATGTGTGATTCTTATATGGCCAGAGTTGTCCCCAGATACAAAATGAAAATGTGAATTTCACAAAAGATATTTACTCAGGGCTTATTTTTGCAGAGAACTGTGTTAAGGGATAAAGCTACAAATACGAAAACCAGATAGTACCTGTTCTCAAACAGTTCACATTCTAATAGGAAAGACAATGCAAATAGCTCCCATCTTCAAGGCAGAGGGAAAGCCCACGGGATCCTTAAATGGCAATGGAAAAGTGGATGGTAATATATCTTGTTTAATGTCATTTCTACTGATAAATTCACATATACTTCCGATGCTGAACCGTTTGATGATACTAAGGAATTTGATGAGGATTGGACAGTAGATGGTGTGGTCAGTGTCAAAGAAGGTGGGCCCCATCTTCACAGGCAATGCTCTGCTCAATGAGAAGATAGGCTGGAAATGGGGCCATTGGTCTAGGGTCCGCTGATATTCTCAGGGTGCTTGGATTCAGAATCCAGAGCTGTATCCTTCAGTCTCTGGCATGGTTGGGAAATCCAGAATGCATCAGCAGAAAGATGTTCGAGTAATGATTTGTTTGCAAATATTGCATCATCAAAATTTCAATGCAGGGGGGCGGAGCCAAGATGGCGTAGTAGAAAGACACACATACACATAGCTCCGAACCCACAACCCATAGAACAACTACAAAGAAGTAACTCACAGCGAATTCTGCACCCAGAGGCCACAGAACATTGGAGCGAGGGAGATTTCTGTTCCGGAGAGACCTGCAAACCTCTCGTAAAAGGTCCTTCGTGCTGCGGACTGGGCGCCGGGACTGGGAGCTGAGTACAGCCCTGCCGTGGCCGCGGCACCGAGAGGAACAGATCCGAGCGGGCTTCAGGGACGGGATCTCCAGCGGCCGCACAAGTACCTCCACCCACAGGTGACGGGGGTCTGTGAGAGAGTCCCTTTGGTGGGTCGAGGGGGGAGTGGGGTGCCCCCATGGCTCGGGCCCCCTCGGGAGACAGAAGCTGAGGGGCAGCGGCAGACCAGGGCTCTCCAAGCAGGTAGGAGCCTGGATCCATTGTTGAAGGTCTGTGCATAAACTCCCTGAGGGAACTGAGCCTGAGAGGCAGCCCTGCCCTCACCTGAGCATCTGAATTTAATCTCACACTGAATAGCAGCCCTGCCCCCGCCCAAAGCCCTGAGGCTGGAAGCAGCATTTGAATCTCAGACCCCAAACACTGGCTGGGAGGATCAGGAGGTGAGGTGGGTGTGAGGAAAATATTCAGAGGTCAAGTCACTGGCTGGGAAAATGCCCAGAAAAGGGAAAAGAAATAAGACTATAGAAGGTTACTTTCTTGGTGAACAGGCATTTCCTCCCTTCCTTCCTGAAGAGGAAGAGCAATGCTTACCATCAGGCAAAGACACAGAAATCAAGGCTTCTGTGTCCCAGCCCACTCAATGGGCACAGGCCATGGAAAAGCTCAAAAAGAATTTTGAAAATCAAGTTAGAGAGGTGGAGGAAAAGCTGGGAAGAGAAATGAGAGACATGAAGTCAAAGCATGAACAGCAAATCAGCTCCCTGCTAAAGGAGACCCAAAAAAATGTTGAAGAAAATAACACCTTGAAAACTAGCCTAACTCAATTGGCAAAAGAGGTTCAAAAAGCCAATGAGGAGAAGAATGCTTTCAAAAGCAGAATTAGCCAAATGGAAAAGGAGATTCAAAAGCTCACTGAAGAAAATAGTTCTTTCAAAATTAGAATGGAACAGATGGAGGCTAATGACTTTATGAGAAACCAAGAAATCACAAAACAAAACCAAAAGAATGAAAAAATGGAAGATAATGTGAAATATCTCATTGGAAAAACAACTGACCTGGAAAATAGAGCCAGGAGAGACAATTTAAAAATTGTGGGCCTACCTGAAAGCCATGATCAGAAAAAGAGCCTAGACATCATCTTTCATGAAATTATCAATGAAAACTGCCCTGAGATTCTAGAACCAGAGGGCAAAATAAATATTCAAGGAATCCACAGAACACCGCATGAAAGAGATCCAAAAAGAGAAACTCCTAGGAACATTGTGGCCAAATTCCAGAACTCCCAGGTGAAAGAGAAAATATTGCAAGCAGCTAGAAAGAAACAATTCAAGTATTGTGGAAATACAATCAGGATAACACAAGATCTAGCAGCTTCTACATTAAGGGATCAAAGGGCATGGAATAGGATATTCCAGAAGTCAAAGGAACTAGGACTAAAACCAAGAATCACCTACCCAGCAAAACTGAGTATAATACTTCAGGGGAAAAATTGGTCTTTCAATGAAATAGAGGATTTTCAAGCATTCTTGATGAAAAGACCAGAGCTGAAAAGAAAATTTGACTTCCAAACACAAGAATGAAGAGAACCATGAAAAGGTGAACAGCAAAGAGAAGTCATAAGGGACTTACTAAAGTTGAACTGTTTACATTCCTACATGGAAAGACAATATTTGTAACTCTTGAAACATTTCAGTATCTGGGTACTGGGTGGGATTACACACACACACATGCACACACGCACACACACATAGAGACAGAGTGCACAGAGTGAATTGAAGAGGATGGGATCATATCTTAAAAAAAAATGAAATCAAGCAGTGAGAGAGAAAGATATTGGGAGGAGAAAGGGAGAATTGAATGGGGCAAATTATCTCTCATAAAAGAGGCAAGCAAAAGACTCATTAGTGGAGGGATAAAGAGGGGAGGTGAGAGAAAAACATGAAGTCTACTCTCATCACATTCCACTAAAGGAAAGAATAAAATGCCTACTCATTTTGGTATGAAAACCTATCTTACAATACAGGAAAGTGGAGGATAAGGGGATAAGCAGAGTGGGGGGGGATGATAGAAGGGAGGGCATGGGGAGGAGAGTGCAATTTGAGGTCAACACTCATGGGGAGGGATAGGATCAAAAGAGAATAGAAGTAATGGGGGACAGGATAGGATGGAGGGAAATATAGTTAGTCCTATACAACACAACTATTATGGAAGTCATTTGCAAAACTACACAGATTTGGCCTATATTGAATTGCTTGCCTTCCAAAGGGAAGGGGTGGAGAGGGAGGGAGCTAAAGAAGTTGGAACTCAAAGTGTTAGGATCAGCTGTAATGTTCTTACCACTAGGAAATAAGAAATACAGGTAAAGGGGTATAGAAAGCTATCTGGCCCTACAGGACAAAAGAGAAGACAGAGACAAGGGCAGAGAGGGATGATAGAAGAGAGAGCAGATTGGTCATAGGGGCAATTAGAATGCTTGGCGTTTGGGGGGGGAGGGGAGAAAAGGGGAAAAAAAAAATTTCAATGCAGAAAAACACAAATTTACAATAAATTATTAAATTTAAAATGCGTCATTAAAAAAATTTATATTTTTTGAAATGATGCAAATTTAAAAAAAAAAAACCAACACTGCTAAAGTGTCAAAGATTTCCAGGAGGGGGTTGAGTAATTTTTTTTAAGGGGAGCGGTAAGCCAAATAAATTTGTGAACCTCTGATAAGGAGAGGTGGTGGTGGAAGTAATAGAAGTGATTTGTCTTATCTTTAATAAATGGGCTTGGTGAGTACAGTGTATAGTGTATAATTTGGCCACAAGGTGGCGCCACGATAGAGTCAAGAATCCTTTCAATTTAGTAAGTGAAAATGTGGGGGCTTTGTTTGGTTTGATTGATTTTGAAAATGAAATGCACAGTTCTGATTACACAAAATTTAAATGTTTTCCCACCAAAAAAGGTAATTTTTTTTAAAGTAATACTAATTAGAGGGGGGTAGGAAGTACTGAGAAGCGACCGTAGGACTCGAAACTGTAATCGCTAGCAACACTAGACTAAGTAAGATGAAGACTGAGAGCAATAGTAAATCTGAAAGAACGGCTTAGCTATAACCAGTCCTAAAGTGCTCTGCCTTCTATAGCTTAATAAGGTCTTACAGCTTCACGTCATGCTACTAGAATAGAAACAATTAATTGTGAGGAAAAAATTCAGTAAAGTGTGTGCTGCCCATTTCAGATCTGAATTTCCGTATGGGTTCCCTGAATGTAGTTTATGGAAAGACATGTGTGAATAAATATCCATAGAATCTTGCCCACCCTACACCATGGGAGACTCCGATTTTTGTCTGGAGCAAATATACACAAGAGTGAATGAGCTCTTTTTAAAAAAAATATGTATAGGGGAAGAGTTTTTTTTTAATTAATTTATTTATTTTTAGTTTTCAACATTGACTTCCATAAGATTTTGAGTTTTAAATTTTCTCCCTCTCCTTTTCCTCCCCCTCCCCAAGATGGAGTGCAATCCGATATAGGCTCTACTTGCAGTGAATGAGCTCTGTAGATGAAATCGCGCTGAGATTTCAGTCAAGAAGAGATCCCAATTTAACCCGAGGATATCCCCAGAAGTCTTGTTTTTTAACTTTATTTTTCATTTTTAACACAGTTTATAACAGATAAAACAATTCAAACTTTTGCTCAGGTGATACTTCTTTTTATAATATGGACCACAAAACCCAGAAGTCTCTTAAGAAACAAACCAAAAAACAGGGACATATTGAAGAGTTGCTGCTTCTTCTCCCTCTTTCTTCTCCCTTCTCTTTCTTCTTTGGTCCCCCAAAAGAATCTGGAATCAGGTCTTTCTCAAAAAGCAGGAATAAAGAATCTTACCTCTTCAAAGTCCTCCCACCAATTTCACCCCTCACACAGGCATCATTCTCCTCACCCATTAGAGATATAAATATCCCTATATGCTGTATCATAGAATGCCTGTTGAGGAATAATATATGAGAAGACCGGAGAAGGATGGAGCCAGATGGTAAAAAGCTTTAAATGCCAAACAATGGAATTTATATTTGAGCCTAGGGGTATTAGGGAGCCACCCACCGAAGTATATGAGGATGGAGGGGTGACATGGTCATTATTTCTTTCTAAGCTTTCTCTTGGTCGTTGAATCAGCTTCCAGGGATCTAATGATCATCTCTGAGCTGATGACTTCCGAATACATGTACCCAGCCGTTCCTATTTTCTGTTCCGAACTCTATTCCTACTTTACTAATGGAATAATGAGCACCAGAGCAGGACGAGGGAATCCCCTACTAGGGCATCTTTCCAGGCCTGGGCTTTTCAGGGATGATCTTGCCTTGCTTTTAGAAGAGGAATCATCACCTGCTTTTTTTAATTCGGTAATGTTTCAGCTATAAGAAGCCTGAGTTCCGGTCTGATTTTTGTTCTTTCCATTTCCTTTTCTTTTTGTCTGTAGCAAGGATTGACTCGGGGGTTAGGCTGCATTTAGAAATGAGGGTAATGAAGAAAAAAAAATTTTTTTTCTCTGCCCTAGGAGCACAAAAGGGCCAGGAAGCGCCCGCGGGTCTCGGATTGCCCCGGGATTCGAAACCCTCGGGACGATCAGGCGTAGAAGAAACTTCTAGATTGTGAAATACCGAAGGAACCGCTGAGCTAAAGGCTGGCCCGGTAGTCTGAGCCTCTTTTTATGCCTAAGTGTCTGAAGTGCAGCAACGTCATCAACTAAGGACTGAGTTATCATTGGTTTTCTTTGTCTTAGAAAAAAATGTCTAGATCGATCCATGTAAACTCATAATCTACATGCACACACCGTACACTAGTAAAGAATGCACAGTAGAGCACTGCTCACGTATGGACCCACAGAAAACTAGCCGAGGTTTAGACCACTCTGTAGGTCACTAATCCTCTCAAAACTATAGCTCACAAGCATCCAGCAATGTGGTTACTTTCACTTACCAGAAGAAATTTAATCAAACAACAAACAAAGTGACAAGAGAACATTTCCTATCAACATAAAGAGTATCTCTTGAAGTCGGTAAAACCTGAGTTTATATCCTGCCTTAGCTTCAGTTTCCCCAATGTGTAAAATATGGGAAAAAAACAGCATCCACCTCCCAGAGTTGCTGTGAGGGCCGATATAGAGTATTTTTCAATTCGACAGCTAAGTGCTACAGAGTACAAGACCCTGGAGTCAAGAAGACCGCCGCGGTTCAGATTCATCCTCGAGCGCTTCCTAGCTGTATGATCCTGGGCAAATCACCAAACTGTTTGCCTCAGTTTCTTCATCTGTAAAATGAGCTGGAGAAGGAAAATGACTAAATTCCTCTAATAACTTTGCCAAGAAAACCGGTTACAAGAGACTGAAAAAAAATTTTTTTTCAAAACTTCTGATACTTTGTAAATGCTAGCTATTATTATTATACTCCATGGGTTACTACGTGGGAGTAGGGCACAAGTGAAAAACACACACAAGGAAAAGAAACAAGAACGGATGGGCATACGCTGGGAACAGGGTGGCCAGAGTAGAGCTGATATACATACAGGGAACACGAATGTCCAGCAGAGGGCAAATCACCGTCGAGCTGCTGGCATCCTTTGATGACGTCATCGTGTGCCCTTTTCAGGGCACCTCCACAGGTCTTGTGGTCAGTGGGCTGCTCTCCACTGCTCTTTATTTCAAACGTATTGTACTTCAGCTCTTCAGGGCCATCTACAAGACCCTGTGTTCCTATCTACTGAAATATGGTCGCTAAAGAACTCCTTTCTAAGACCAGTGTGACAGCTAGGTTGATACGTTGCAGAATCTGAGTATGCTACCTACCCCTAATTAACAACAGAAAGCTAAGAAAAGCTCGTTGAATATTTTTAGGCCAAAATTGTATGTTCTCTGTGTCGGTTACTTCACCTCTGATTAGGATCCCTGTCCCTCAAAATTATTTCAGGAACTCTGAACAAAAAACACCGAAAGATAACAGGAAAAAGTGCAAATGAAGCCCATTCCAATGAACGAAAAAGCATTTAAAATCTTTACTATGTACTAAGCACTGTGCTAAACACTAGGGACTCAAAAAGAAATGCTGACAATCTCTGCTCTCAAGGAGTGTAAATTCTAATAGCTGGAAGAGAAGAAACACAAAGGGGAGTGATACCTGGGAAAGAATTTTTTTTTTTTCAGAAAGTTGCTAGGTTGATGAGTGGAAGCAGGAGTAAATAGACTGACACATTCTTTCCAGTTACAGTGGCAGTACTGATTTGATTATGATTCCAGAACTAGAAAGTAAAGCAGCCACACTCTTGGAAGGAAGCAAAGTCTCGGGGTAAAGGAGTAGGAAGAGAAACAGACAGCCTGATATAGTGGGTCCCAAATGGAGTCACTCTTCAATCAGGACTTCAGGATCTTTCAATCCTCATAGCCTCTATGCCTGACATGCAAATTATTTTGACCAAAAAAGAAAAAAAAACTAATTAAAAGAAGCAAGGCTTCCCTCCACTCTCCTAGTTTACCCCTCTTGCCTTAGTTAATGAAGTTGATGCACTCCAGCTCCTTAAGCACAAAAAAAGAAGCCACTTTCAGGCAGCTTTAACCCAGTGGTTCCTTCGGCGACTTTTAAACAGTTCCTCAATCTAAGAGCTTCTTGTTGGCTGTTCAAATTCCAGAATGATACGCTACCCTCGGATGTTTCTGGCCTTTTTGGCTCGGTTTTTAAAAACTGTTCAGAAAGTATTGGATGGTGTCTGATTTTTTGTGACCCTACATGATGTTTTCTTGGCAAAGATACTGGAGTGATTTGCCATTTCCTTCTCCAGCTCATTTGACAGATAAGGAACTGAGGAAAACATGGTTAAATGATGTGCCCACAGACACACAGACAGAAAGTGTCTGAGGCTAATTTGAACTGAAAAGGATGAGTTCCTGACTTCAGTCCTAGCACTCCATCCACTGTGCAAGGAAGCTTCTCTTTGAGATTGGTGTCCTTTTTTTTTTCTTCCTACTCAGCTATAAAATGGGAGAATTATACTTGATATTCTCTGAGGTTCCCCTGGATCTATAATCTTTCTCTCCTATATTGTTTGACTGTCTTGGATGAGAAGATATAAGAGATCAGTTCAAAAAGTCAGTACCTTTCAGACTTCTAGTATATCTCCCAGGCAAGAGAAACATGCTTCTGCTTTGCAAAACAAGCTTGTTTCTTAACAGAGATGGAGCGAGGGAGGTACCTCAAGTCTAACAAGGGTATCCTTCCTATGCTATGGCTAAATAAACTCCTTTTTGTTAACTGCTAGATGAATCAAAAGTACCACATTTTGTTCCAACCTCCAATCTCAGTTACTAGACTGGGCTCCTCAATGAAAATGGCCTATAACTGGGAGCCAGTAAGGTTTACTGAATCAGAGAGTGACATGTTGGGACCCTCACTAGGAAAGTCACTTTGACAGCTGAATGGAGGATGGATTAGAGAGGAAAGAGGCCTGAAGCAGGAGTGATACATTAGAAGGCTATTGCAATAGTCCAGGGAGAAGTGATGAGAGCCTGAACTAAAGACTGTAAGTAGAGATAAGGGGACTTTGGACAAATGCTATGGGGATAGAAATATTGAGTTCTGGCAACTGATTTGAATATATGGGGTGAGCAAAACTGAAGAATCAAGGATGATGCTGTTTCAAAAATAAGTAATTTAGAAGCATGACCTGAAGCCAGTATGACTGAAAGTGAAGGTCTCATTTATCTTGAGGTGTATTCCAAGAGACAAACCAAGTCCAGTCTTGGAACCAAGGGAAGCACTGACAGTAATCAGAGCTTAGTCTAGGCTCCAGGGATCTGACCCTTCAGAACCCAGGTCAGGGTTGCAGAAAGAAAGGCTTGGCCTGAGATAATTTCCCAACTAGGTCTATAAAATAAGATTCAGCTACCTGCCTTATCACAAATGAAGTAAGGACCGTGACATCTGAACTGCAGCAATTGTAAGGCCTAACTCTGATAGCGCAGATTCTGGTACTGTGGCAGGAGATAGAACCTGTCCCTAACCATTTATTAAAGAGTTCATGAAGGTGCAGGGCCTGTATTTGAGTCCCAGTCAATAAAATTGGGCTGAAGACATGAGCAAACAGAAAAAAACTCCTAATACGATGAACCCTATGCAGTAAGAGAATCCCAGAATAAGCCTCAGAAGAAAATAGCTCTACAATAATTACCAATAGAAACCCAGAAAAAAGAAATAAATTGACTAGAAGAACTCAGTGGATTCTGAGAAATATGGAAAGGTAGATATGAATAGAAGTAAAAAAAAGAGAAAGAGCAAAACCAGAACAAAATTATGACTTCAAAGATTTGTGATATCTATCCCCTACCTCTTGACAAAGAGGTGATGAACTAGAGATACAGAATGAAATATATCTCCTCAAACATGGGCAATGTGTTGCAAGTCAACATATATGTACATAAGCACATGTGTATATACATACACACAAACATATTCATGTGGACACATAATTTTGTGTGTATATATGTTACAAGATTGGATGGGGTCTTAATGGATAGTGATAAAGATGCAAAAAACTATCAAATACTTTTTAAAGCATGGAAGAAAACAGGGTAATTATAACTTTTTGTTATACATATATACATGCATGGGTGTATATATGTGTATATATGTATATACACCTCTATATACGTGTACACCTATATACACATACCTCTGTGGACACGTATATGTGTGTGCATTTGTAATATGAAATATATGTATATATACGCCTTAAAAACAAATTGTAACAGTTCAGTTTCTTGTAAGGTTTTGTACTGAAATGTTTGATAATTATTTAGTTCACAACAAAAAAGAAAAAAATTCAACTTTTTAAAAAGCCAGATAAGTGCCTTGGGGTCTCCATGTTGAAGGAGCAAACTGTTTACTTATAATTGAAATTTGAAATCCAAGGAACCACTGAGCTAAAGGCAGACTGGAAATGAACTACCTTTTCCAGCCTAACAAGTCCTTGGGACAAGTGATTCAAAGTATCCATATGCTTTGAATCACTTAGGAATTAGCATGGATACATTCTTTCTTCACCATTTATCCATGGGCCTGAATATTCGTAGGACTCAAATCATTACAGAGTTACAGGTGAAACAGATCTGGAAGCCTATCTAGTCCAAACTCCTGCATTTTGCATGCCTTTACCTTGCCTTCTACCAATTAATACTTTCCCAAACTGGCTACAGATCCTCCTTTCATCATGCAATTGAATAGGGATAAATTCAAGGCATAAATACAACTAGGAAACAAGGGCAATGAAGTAAAGTGCCACAGAGACATTCAGGCAAAGATCTGACAGGCTGGAGCAGAGAAAGATCATTTGTAACTGGACTGGGGCTGGGACAAGGAAGAATTCTGACTGAGATGGAGAAGTGGAAAAGAGCAAGACACATTTGAGTAAAAGCTCTTTGGTTGTATAGTTTTACTCTTTAGTGGGCCTGTAGTGACCTAACAATAAGTCAAAGGCCTTTTACATCTTTATGCCCTCAGAACTAAGTTTTCTACATAAGTAGTAGGCACTTCACAAAAATTGGTTGGGAGTCTTTTTTGGGGTGAGGCAGCAGTAGATTTGAAGTTATAGATTTGGGTTTAAAACCCACCTCTACCACTTATTACAAGAGTGATCTTGGTCAAGTCATTTACCTTTTCTAGGTCTGTTTCTTTATGTATTGATAATCATTTAATATAAATTTTGGACTTTAATAAAAGCCAGAGCTTGAACTAAGAAGAGTCTGGACCTAATAGTCTCCTTGTTCCCTGAAGTAAACTCAGAGAATGCCTTTTCTTATGACAACAAAGCAGATGGGACTGACTTAGCATTCCTTACAAGACCCTTATACTGTCTTCAATAATTTTCCATTTCCTATGGCATGTTAATGGTAAAGAAAACACAGATAACCTGGGTTGTAATCTCAATTGAAACTTTGTCAACTCTGTTAAAAATACCCTTTTCTGTGTCAGCAATTTCAAAGACCTGTTTGTGACAGGATGCCTACAACCAGAGAGGTGGGATTTTCTCCTTTTTGTGTGTCACAGAGACATGCTACAGAGAGGAAATTTACACATCCTGGAATCATAAATTCCAACTGACACTACTTTGTTAATTGTCTTGTCTCACTAAATTTATAATTTATTCAACTAAGAGAGTTCCTTTCTCACAGTAAAACGTATTTAAGCCTGACCATTCCTGTAATGAGCAGTCAAGTCTAGTTCTGGCTCTGTGGGTCCATGTAAATGTTACAGGGAATAATTAAATAATTAAAGGGAATAATTAAAATGTATGTATTTAGCCTGTTGCCTTTTCTTTAACCAAACTTTCAGGCTGACAGCGTAAAATGAGGAAGTTAGATTAGGCTTAAGGTCTCTTCCAAGTCTAAATCTATGATGCTATTATTCCTTCGAAACCAATGTCCCCAAATACCTCTAGTATTATAAAGGCACATACTTTCTAATTCTCCTGTGTCCTCTTTCCTTTCTCCCAATCCATCTTCAGCATGACAATAAACTGGGCCTTTCTTTCCAGTCATCTAAACATGAAAATTATTGGGCTTTATAGTTCTTGGTAGTTTAATTTTAACATAAATATTTTGTTCTAAGAAATCATAGTATCTCAAACTAAATGGAAGTTTCATTACAGAATCCTAATTGTGGATTCTCTGTCTTCTCTCTGTGCTTGTTATCCTGGGAGAGGAAGGTGCTTCCTTTAAGACTGTTGTAAAGGAAGAAAGGTATTCTCTTCCTATATATTGGTGGATATTCTAGGGCAAAGAAATAATTATCATGACTTAAATGATCTTCTCATCCAGCCTCAGCTGCACCTAAGGCTTTAATACCAACTGTACAATCTACAGCACAAAAATTCATGTATTCCAAGTTTCCTGCAATCTCTTCCCAAACAGCAGCAACCCAAGTGACTCCTACAGCCTAACTCTAACCTCAGCTTCTTACCCAATGACCCAGAGACCCTACCTTCTTGCCTTGTAAGCAACAACTTTTAGGTCCTCTAGGACAGTTTGGAATCCAGATGTGGGGAGGAACATTGCACTTAAGCCAAAGGGTAAAATCACCAAGAATTTAAAAGTAAAATTTAGTCATACTGGGCATCACACAATGTAATTGGTATCAATGATGAAACTATAATCACCAAAGCATCCCCAAAAAGATGGGGTAGCCCATGGATACAGATTATTTAAAGCTCTAGGGATGTCACTAGGGAGAAATCTTAGAAAGAAACTAAAGTAGCACTCATTTCCTTATTTGAGGAGTCAGGGAATGTAGGGAGAACTAAATGAGAGTTCTGCCCATTTATCTGGTCCCGCCATCCCTCTACAGGACTAAGATAGGTCTCTTGCTATTTGGCCAAATGGCACTCGTGTAACCTGTAGTTTATCTTCAGTCACAGAGACACAATTGAGTTCTGGCCCATGAGAAACTAGAAAATGAGACTAGAGTACTGGTACTGCTTGGCCCCTGCCAAAAGCAACAGAAAACTTTGGTAACAATAACCCTAAAGCTAAGTCCTATGGATACTTTTTTCCTTCTGGAGGCTAAAGGCCCCTATGAAAAGGGGCAAATAAAGACATGAACTGAAAAGCCCTCAAAATATCTTGAAAAAGAACCAGAAGAACATGAAGTTGGCTTTGTTCTAAAGGGATGCCATAAAGACTCACTTTATTTGGTTGCCTGTTTTGGTACAAGTGTACCTTCTTTTAAATCTTGGTACAAATTTATTTCTGTGGATATAACTGGTACAGGGCTTCAGGCAGTGATTAGGCATATTAGAAAGCTTTGTTATAGGTACTGATGCTGTAAATCTGAATAGAAAGAGCTAGGCAAGAATAAACTCTAGTTCTCATAATCTTCTTCCCCTCACTATGGCAACAAAGCAAACCAATTAACGAACTCCATTGGTATTCTGCCTAAGGGTGCCAGCCTGACTTATGAAATAGCTGTTAAGGGATGGAATATATTTACACAACCAGATCCCATTCTCTATGCTCAGGCAATGGGGGAAGGGAGAGAAAAGGGAGAGTGCAGCCCTCCAGCAGCCCTCTGGACAATTTACCTACTGTCTCCCCCCTTTCACTGACTCACCAGATAACCATCTTTCCATTCAAAACCCTCCCCAGAGAGAACTAGCCCCTCGATGTCCCAGAGTCCAAGATCCTTCCACGTCCACCCCACCCCCAAAAAATAATGTATTAAAATCTTTATCAGCACCCTCTCACGCCAATTACCTGGGTATCAGAATTGCTTACAGTTCTGCCTGCTAGAACTGGTAATAATTAGACCCTACAGCCAGTACTGAACTCTCTTTTGCTAAAAGTCAGGGGCTCGGTGATTTCATTAGAATCATGTAGAAGTCAAAGAACAGACCAGTGTTTACTAAGAGGCAGAAAATTGAATTTGTGAGGGGGAATAAAAGAGAACAAACAGAAAGGCTAAAAGGAAGGGGAAATTTAAGGTTGGGCTCTGTGCAAAAAGCATCAGTGTGAAAAAGAGCACAGTATCAATATGAGAAATAGTTCCAGCCAAAATACTTTTTTCTTTTAATTGTATACGTTAGTTTGTCCCTGGGCACACACACTGAGGCTTTCTGCATCAGTTAAGACTCATAATGGAGCCTAAATACAAGGAAGACAAAAACAGAGTAATTTTCATTTAAAAGATACAAATTTCAAAGCTAAAACAACCCAGCACTAAACAAAAAAGGTCAAATAACTCACCAGAAACAAACCACACCAAACACTCATCCATTTAATTTCCCATTACATGCTCTAAAACAAGCCACAGGAGGCACCTGCAGCCCAAGACGTCAGGAATGAGAGCAGCTGTGGCCTGATGACTCGGACTCCAGCCCTCTATAGGAATTCTTCATGCACGCACACATACATACAAGTACCTGGCAGAACACTATAAGTGCACACACATGGCCACAGAACATTAGGAGTAAACAGCCAGAACACTGGAGGTGTAAGGTGAGGTAGGGTACAGAAGGCAAGGGCTTGAAGGGAACAAAAGCAGAGATTTGGGTAACTTTATGGTAATCATTGTGGGAGGGAGAAGGGAAGAGAGAAGGATGGATGCGGGAAGAGCTTCGGGGAAGCAGCTGTCGAGTGGGAGGTTTCTTTTTTATTAGGAAGTTAGGACAGATGAACTGCAGCTCCATCAAATATGAAAATTAGAGGGCTGGGATCCAACTTCTCCAGATCCTGGCCACACTCTGGCTGTAAGAGAGAATGGTAAATTCCCTTCTTCCCTCCACATGTCAGGTCTTTGAAGAAATTCCCCAAATGCCTTGGACGTTAGTGATCCCACAGAGTCAGGCTTGGGAACAAGACAAGTTCAAGGGGAATCAGTAGCTCTTTTTGGTGGAGCCAAAGCCAGAGAACCCCATAACAGCTGCCATCTCATCATCCTCCTCAAATGTCAAGTCCTCCTCCGCCCTTCGTTTCTTCTCCTTCTGTTTCTCCTTCTTGTAGGCTTTGGCCTTCTCTTCCTGCAAAGAGCCACAGAGGATCATTTTAGCTTTCCTAATCTACAGCACTGTCATGAAGCTCAAATCAGAGCCCAAAGCAAACTGCAGTAGCTCAAAGGGAAGGATGCCCACACCCGGGTCTTTAAGGCATCCACCAGAGTTTCCCACCTAACTCATGACAAAGGCCCAAATGGCTTTCAAGATTCCCTTTTTCCTACTGACAGGAGATTTACCATAGAAATGATGGAATCACAACGGTATGGGAAAAAGGAAGAGACTGCAGAAGAGGGGGATGGGAGGTAGAAAACAGATGATCTCACACACAATAAGTGTTTCTTTTCCTTTATTTCAAATTGCTGTTTACTTCAACATCAAAAGAAACCACTAGACCAGAATCACTGGAAATCAAGAAGCAGAAATAAATTCTTCTACATCAAAGGGTTCACTGCTAAAGGACTAGAGCAAGGGTGGGGAACCAGCTGCCTCAAGGCCACATGTGGTTCCCTAGGTCCTCAAGTGCAGCACTTTCACTGAATCCAAACTTCACAGAATAAACCCCAAAGGACTTGGGTTTGGATGTTTTATGGATTGGATGTTATTCCACATTATGGAAGCCTCAGTCTGGAAAGGGCTGGCTTGAACCTTACCTCCTCTCTGAGCTCTTTCATCCTCTCCTCAAAGTCATAGTCCTTTTGTTTTTCTTCCATCTTTTTCTTGTTCACTTCAAAGCGTTTCTTGACCTGATCCAAGGTGGAGCGCTCCACACGCATTGACATGCCCAGATTCCGCTGATCTGAGGGGGAGAAGGGTGGAACCATCATCCTTCCCTCCAGCTGCTTACCTTTACTCTCCCTCATATCTCTTATCTCTCCTACCCCTATCTCCATCCCCCAAATTAGGACCTTAAAAGTACAGATTTAGACCTGGATGAGACATTTAGAGAACACCTAGCCAAAGTCTCATTTTACAAATGACAAAAATGAGGTCCAGAACCATCACTCAATGTCGTTCAGCTAGTTAAGGAACAGAGCTAGGCCTCAGACCCAAGTCTCTTGTCTCCAAATGACTGAAGTACTCTTGCCACATTACCATGCTGCCTCAATAAAACCCTTTCCAAAATGTGTCTCCACAACCTGCATAGTTTCAGGAAACGAGAGCCAATTTTGCTGAGAGCAGCTCCAGGACCTCTTCTGTCCCTGCACCTAGCAACCTCAAAGAACAAGATGGAAGCATCTATATTTGGGCAATAAAAATGGATAGCTGGGAAGATACACTAATTGGATTGTAGAACAAAAGAGTATGATGTACCTCATGAGCTCCATAAACATCTACTGATGAAGAGAAAGGAACTCCCTGTGCAAAGGCAAGAAAAGCATCTACTCTGAGCCTCCAGCAAGAGCTGTGGGGATCCCCAAAACCCATTCCAAAATTTCATCATTCCTTACGTTTCTTTCCATTGATGTGATCCAAGAAGTTGATGGAATCTTTCACTACACAGTCACAGACATTGCAGTAATACCTACACAGACGAGGAAGTAGTTATTATTTGAGCTGCCTGAAAATATGTCATGTTTCCCTTACCTTACTGAGAACTTTAGGTCAATGCTTCTTATTTCCTAAGACATCCCAAGATCACCAGGAAGAGGGGCTAAGAGAGAAGCTCCCAGGTGAAGTGGACAGGAGAGTACAACTGCCATCTATGGCTAGTTCTGACAAAAATCTTAGCAAGCCCCAGAGGAGAAATATGGTGACAGGCCTGGGGTCTGCCAGTTAAATCTTTAAGAAATGTTAGTCAATCCTTATCTCCTGCTTTATACTACAGGCATGGATTAGGGAGAACTCTAAACCTGGGTCCTTGTCAATGTGACAAAGCTTCATTCCTAGGCTGCCAGGAGGCCTGAATCCTCAAGCTCTAAGAGTTAGTATCAATCATGACCCCTTCTCCCCCCAAGATTCTGCCACTCCAAGCCCTGAACACATTCTCCAGCTACTCCCCCTGTTAATGGCACATTTCCAGTTCTATTACTACCAAAAAGCCCTATTCCAGCAGGCTTCAACTTAGCTGACTGTCAACCAATCCATAACAGCCTATCAATAAGTTAAAGTTTATTATATAGGAAACTCTCCCCAGAGCCAAATGAAGTTACCCTACTGGCTGTTACCACTCATAAATCTTTCTCTGTGGTAAAATAAGAGGCTACTCACCCTCCCATTTCAGACTGTGGAGTGGTCTTGGTGATGACAATGGTCTTTCCCAGCTTGGACTCCAAGTCAACCTTGTAGTCTCTGTGTCGTAAGAGCTCCCGCTTGACAGGCTGCACTGGTTTTCCTAAAAGAAAAGTGGATGTGCTCAGTGAGACCTGGCTGGGGAAGGGAATGCTAGAAACTGTAGTTCCTTTCAATGCAAGTATTCTTCTGTTAGGAGTGAAAGTAAAAGCTGGAATCTTGGTACATTCAACAATTTAATTTCACTCTCCCTTTTCTCCAGACTCAGATGCTACAACAATACATTAGACTGGGTGTCTTAACCAGGGGTCGCACAGAATCCTAAAATGTCTAAGTATAAACTTGGGGGGAGGGGGGTTATATGAGCTTAGACAGGGGAAAAAAATGCTTATTTTTTTCCCACTAAATTCTAGATGAAATTTAGCATTTCCTTCAGTTACATATGATTTAGAAAAGAAAAACTACAATATTAAGAAGAAGTCCATGGGCTTTATCAAGTCAAAAGGTCCATGTCACAAAAAAGGTTAAGGAGCCCTCCGCTCTACAGATAACAGACTCCTCAAAGATGGTGACTAACTGACTGGCTGGCTATGACATTAACTCCCTAGGACGTGGCTGAATATGTAAGAAAGAGTTAAAGAAAAAAATAACAGTCACCTCCTCCCCAACTTTGGCAGAGGCTCCAAAAGCAGCAATTGTAAATAATGTATAGATGATTCTGTAATCTGTCATGGAACTAGTATTTTAAAAGTCACAGGAGAGATTTCAGTGATACTTTGAACCAAGACATCACTGACTCAAGTAATTTAATAAGAGTACAAATTAAGCAATCAACTGATCACAAGCATTTATTAAGCATATAACAGTATCATATGGTAGTGAGGATAAACAGGAAAAAATGAAAGATCCTGCCTTCCAGAAACTTACATTTTATTGGAGCTGAAAATACACCACACATACACACATATTTATGTACAAAATAAATACAGTGCAAGGTCATTTTGGGTGAGAGATACTAGCAGCTGCAGGGATCAAGGAAAGACCTCCTGAAGGAGATAAAGCTTGAGTGGAGCTCTTAAGGAAACTAGGGATTCTAAGAGGTGGAGGTAAGCAGGGACTGCATTCTATACATGTGGGTTAGAAAGCTTGTGCAAAGGCAGAGTTAAAAGACAGAACAAGAAGGCCAATTTGGCTCGACCCCAGAGTATATATCATACAATAAGCTTGGAAAAGTAGACTGACAACAAATGCCAAAAGGAGAAGCATATTTGATCTAAGACGTAATAGAGAAGAACTAGGGTTTACTGAGCAGGGGAGCGACTTGTCAGACCTGTGCTTTAGGAATATATTGGCAATGGTGTGAAAAAAGGGTTGGGTGAGGGGAAAAATGATTTGAGGTAAAGAGACCAATAAGGAGGTATTTGCAATGGTTTGGGAAGGCAATGATGAGGGCTTGATGTAACATAGCAGTTGTGAATAAAAAGTGGAGACAGATGTGAGAGATGTCATAGAGTTAGAACTGACAAACTTGGTAGTTGACAGTTACTTTATCAATAAAAATGAAGAAAACCAAAGAGGAAGAGTTATCAAGAAATAATACGTAAAAGATGGAATGAAGATATCTTTCAGTACCTAGCTGAAGAAAATAGTGTAGAAGGGGAGAACTGACTGTTAAGCAAATCAAGTGGGAGTACCAACGAGGAAACAAATCCCCAAACTCTTAAACCACTCAAAGAACCAGTACATCAAGGATTATAATCAGATTTGATATAAGTGCAACTCACATGACAAACTTTATGATATAGAGCCCTGCTTTTCAAGGGCTCACTGAAGTTTCTGGGTTGGGACATAAACCTTCTATCAATCCAAAGATTTTCCTCTGTATGAAGGTGGAGAATAAAATTTGTATTTCTGAGCTCTGAAATTCTCCTGTCTTAGAGCAGTAACTAAAGAAAGGAGGCAAGGTAAAAGGCAAGGAAGCATAGATTAAAAACCGAAGCCCAGAAAGTGCAGTAAACTGCCCAAACGCCAATGAATGTGCTAGTAACAGAGCCGGGGGTAGAACCAAAATTTCCTATTCACTAAACTATTTCTGCAATCCAATCCTCTGCAAGCCCAGAGAAAGTAGAAATTCAAGGGAGTTTTACCCACCATCTTTTTTCTCTCTTTCTTCATTAAGTCGTTTCTCTGCAAGTTTCTCGTATTCGTCTTTGTCCCACTTTCGGCGGAAATCCAGGTTTTTAGTCTGTCAAAAGAAAACATTTCTGGATTTTCTGCTCCCCTTCCCAGAGAATCCTACCAGCTGGTAGTTTTCAAGTACCCAGGCATAAAGAATATGGCACTGTCTCGGCTCAGACCGCGGTTTCCAAAGTCCAGAATATCAGTTCTCCCTTCCCTTCTCCAATCAGCCAGTTAAAGACAGCCGATAAGGCCAGGCTGCCATGCCATCTCGTTCCAGGCACCACTACCCACATCCTCAGAAAGCACAAAGCAGGAGACATCCAATGCCGTGTATCGTAACGAACTGGACTGGCGTCCTAGCCTCATCTAAACAGTAAACTCCACGAGGCCGCCCAATCTTATGTCAACTTTCTATCGGTCCCAGCGCTTGGCACGCACTCTGCACATAGTAGGTGCTTCGCGAAGGCCCCTCTCATTGGTTCGTGTGACCAAAGGCCTCCAGGATACCTAAGGTAACCCCAGGCTCGGCGACGTGCCCGTGCACAGCGGCAAGGAGCCCGCAGCGAGCCTCCGCAGCCGAAGCCCCCCAGGATGCCGGCTCCTCGGAGCGACTCTGCGCCGAAGAAAGCGGCCCCCGACCTAGGACCGCTGTCTCCGGGGCCAGCCTGGAGGGAGGCTCTGCGAGATAGAACGCTCGGACCCAGCTGAACCCCCAGAAGCTCCTCCACCCCCCGCAGACACCTACCCCGCTGCCAGACGCCATCTTCGCGAAGTGAAGATGAAGACGGAAAATAATGTAAAGACTCCCTGGAGCCGTAAAGCAGAGCAGTCCTCCGAAGTCTCTATCGTACTAGCAGGCTAGAGCGGCACGGGAGGACGTCCGAGATAATCACTTCCGGCTCGACCACCCGGAGCGCTAACACACGCATGAATAAATTGCGCACGCGCCACACGAAGCAATAGGAATGCTTTATTTCTTGAAATGATTGTTGTAATACCTTTAACTAAAAGATCAAGCTCAACTCTCGTTTTATAGACGTGGAAACTGAAGGCCAGAGGTTATGGCAAGCTCACACAGCACTAAGCAGAATCAGAATGCCCGGAAAGGAACACGCCCCCAGGGGCGGGGAGATGGGAGACTGACATTTGACACCAGCCCCCGAGGCTCGAGAAGAGCGTCCCAGGCCGAGCCCATCGAGCTCAGAAGCTGACGCCACTGCGAGGGCAGAACCCAGCACACGCCCTGCCCCTCCGCTGCCCCGCCCCCAGCCCCCGGGGCTGCCGGGGCCAACTAATTAACTCTTTCCAAAGGCGGGAGGACGCAGTTTTTGGGCAGGAAAACAATCGATCCTAAAACCCAGAAAAGCCAAAACTTGTCTTCTGAGTATAACGAACTCTGCAGGAGTACTTTTTGTTATACGTTCCCAACAAAGGAGAAAAGGAGACATAAAAGGATAATAGGGGGTGAACACACGGTGCACACACTCAGGATCATCAGAATATTTCGTTGGGTGTTTTCCTCCGGTGTTGTACTGACAAAGGAGACTAGTTTGCTTCAGTGCCTGCCACTGGGTACAAAATGGAGGGCCAAGACTAGATGCCACTCAGAACTTGGTGCCCTCCGGAGAACAGAATAACCGAGGATCCTGAGAACACAAACATCTCCACAGAAATGTCTGAAGAAGTAAAAGGAAAGCTACATTCCCAGATCAGAGATAGCCCAGATTTTTATACCCAAGTCATTCCCCACACCCTATGTAAATCAAATGCTTCTAATTACAAAGTATCTAAGTTAGTTACATTTAATATATTACAAAATCATTTCCAAATGGTTGCTCATGTGGCAAGCCACAGCATAGTAACAGCAGCTGTTCTGGCCCAAGAAAAAGATCGCAATGATATAATAGCTGTATAGCCCAGTATCAGTGGAGGGGGGAAAGCACCAATCTCACCCTTGTCAAGTGTTCCTTTTTGTTGTTATAGTTCATGGGGACGTATTTCATATATGTACAAACTAGAAGGCACCTCAGAGGTCATCTGGCTCAATCTCTTCACTTTACACATAAGGAACTGAAGCCCGGAGAGCTAAAGTGACCCACTCAGTTCAACATCCAAAACCATGAGGAAGCTAAACATTAGCTTAACCCTAGTCCAAGGGAGAAAAGTTAGAAAGGTAGTCACATCATGCCTTTTTTGTCTCATCTGAGTTTGGACTCAATCAGGACATCCACTCCTCCCTCCTTCCTGGCTCCTTACAAAACCCAAAGAAAGGCAGTAAACAGGCTAGAAGCATATCTCGGGGACAGTCCAGCTTGTTTCCCAGTTGATACAGATCTTAACTGAGGGTCTGAGTTCTGACCTCAGAAAAAACTCCCTCACACTTCAAGATTTCTTCAGAGTTTAACTCTCTCAAAGACTGCTCAGAGAACATAGTTCAACTTAGGTCTTGCTTGTAGTTGGTGATAGTACAAACATATCACTGCCTCTGTAGTGTCTTTGTTACATATTCTTATTATACACAACCCTATCCCTTCCTGTTAAAAGTGGATGCTCCGCTTCCTCTCAAACACCACTGATTTTAAGCAAGAGGTTTCAAGAGCCCATGTTCCAGTGATACTCTCCCACCTCCAAACAAAAAGCACTGAAGAGGGAGTGGCAGGAAGAAGGTAGAAGGGATGTACAGACGACCCAGGCCCAAATGTGACACTGGTTAGGGCCATTATAGTGGACTAGATCTTCACCACTTGAACAAGTAGCAGATGAAAAACAGGCAAGATCAGGATTCAGATATTCTCTTCCGGATTTCAGTTACAATATTTTCCCGTTTAACGTCCACCTGAAACATGAAAGTTGTCATGTAAATTATAGAAAAATAGATTCTTCAGCTGCTCTAGTTGCTTGCTAGCTCTTTCACCCTATAGTCTGTCAGCATCTATGTATGCAATTATCATAAAGGTGTTTGCATGTGCATATCTCAAGGGTTTTTTTGTAATATCCATTTATCCAAATTAAACTAAGTTCACAGAAGGCAAGGTCACGTAGTCTGATTACTCTGTTTAACTAAATTCCAAAATCCAACCATGTAGAGGTATGCCATCTGTCTCTGGCTTAATTTCTGAGCCCCTCATCCCAGGCAACTGTGGTGGCTACTTGTCTTCTCTAGAATCTCAGCTTCCCTACAATTCACTATTCCCAAAGATGTTTCAACCATAGTTCTCTTGGACAGTTTGATCTGCCCTACCTTACCATCACCATCTTACCTCCTCCCTGCTGGCCACAGAACGAAGCTTAATGACACCATCTTTTAGCTCCTGCTCCCCAATAATGGCCACTAGTGGAATGCCTGTCTCCTCGCAGTAATGCAGCTGAGTCAGGAAATTGGGGTTCTTCTTATATAGCATCTCAGCCTTGAAGCAACAGATAACCCCTGGGATTTGATATTGGATATAGTATACCCACTGCTTCATCACCCCCCTCCCCATGGAGAAAAGACTCATCCCAACACTTGGCCCTCCTCCCCTAGAAAGCTGCTCTAATGGTGACCAGGTAGATTCAGGGGAATGTTTCCCCAGACCACAAGATACTGGCACCTGTTCTATCTTACCTTGATCCCAGCATCCCAGAGTTCTGCAATCAGTTTCATCCGTTCTTCAAGGAAATTCTTTTGTGCCGCAGCCACAAGGACCTGTGTCTCTGTCACCTGAATTTTCTCAGTAGCCTAGAAAAGAAAAACAGGAAAAAAACACTGGTTAAAATTCCTCTTCAACAAATCAGGATTAGAAACATCTCTCTTTCAGAAAGAGGGTCCCAATCATAGAAGGTGTGTTAGGGACTTCTCCACTTATTCCTAGCAGGGTCCTACCTCCATCCTGTGTTCCACAATGGAGAAGATCCTTTCAACCCCAATGCTGAGCCCCACACATGGCACCTTGCGGCCCTTGGGGTCAAACATGCCAACAAGCCCATCATAGCGCCCTCCAGCAGCCACACTGCCCACACCAAGTGCTTCCTCCCCTTGTTGGGCTGGAGTCTGAAGAAGCACTGCTTCATAGATCACCCCTGTATAGTAGTCCAGGCCTCGGGCCAGGCTCAGGTCAAAGGAGATCTGTGGGGACATGGAGATATGGTCAGTCTCAAAGGTGAGACTTGTTCTGTGATCCTCTACAATCTGCTGGGGCCTGCCCTTCCCCTACTCACCTTCTCTGTTATGCCAAATAGGGCCAGATACTCAAATAGCAGTTTCACGTCTCTCAATCCCTCCAAGGCCTGCTTGTTCTGTGAGAGTTTAGGATCCTGCAGTAGCTGCTCTACTAGGGACACTCCACCTGAGAAAGTCAAACATAAAAGTCAGATAGACAGGGGAAACAGGATCTTTAGAATTCATCCAAACAAGTCTACACAACCAAAAAAACAAGATGAATAAAACAATAAAAATAGCTAGCATTCAAACTGCTTTACATATGTTATTTATTCTTCATATCAACCTGTGAGGTAAGCAGTACAGAGATTATTAACTCCATTGCATAAATAAGGAGAGACTCAGAAAGGTTAAATCACAAAACCATATGCATCAAAGGCAAGATTCTAATTGAGGTCTTTCCTAATTTCAAGTTCAGTGTCCTTTTTACTCTAATCACGAACTTTCCAAAAAAATCCAAACTATGGTGCTGTTATTCCTCTGCTTCTGTTTTCTTCCTTCTAAAGAAGCAAAAAAGACAGGAAAAGCTGAAATAAGTTCAAGACCAGCTTTTTCCTGAGGGATCTGTCTCTCTCTAGAAAAGTGGGCTCAATGTTAGATATGCAGCAGATCTAGTCCCTATCATATATACATCTAATTCTTGGGGAACCTGCTTCTTACCATGCTGCTGGATGTAAACCCCAATGCTATCTGCCACTTCAGGGGCCAAAGCCATTTTTCCTACAATCTCTTGTCTCACGTCCTTCCAGGACATCTGCAGATAGAGAAATATTAGCTCATATCCAAGACCCTGCTTTCTTTTGTAACAAGAGGCATTATAATTCAATCAGTAGACATTTGAATGCCTACCATGTGCCTAAAATCTGACAAGAGTCAGGACAGCGTAACAGATACAGCAAAAACCTACAGTTCAGGAAAGAACTAAGTTGGAATTTTGTTTTCAACAATTACTAGTTATGTGCCCCACAGCAAGTCGCTTAAACTGCTTATTCCCTAAACTGCAAAGTAAGGATAATGATAATTTTAATGGATTCCTCATAGGATTGTTGCAAGGAAAGCACTTTGAAAACCTTACATTTCTGTGTTAAAGTGAACTATTATTAGGTGAAGAGGTAAACTTCAATTAAGGACTGAAACCAGGTCACGATTTAGTTAAACTTTCTCTTTACAATATCTCTTTACAATAACTTTCTTTAAGTAAATAAGATAGTTTACTTTACACTGTTCTTTAAGTTTCTGAAACACAACGGCCCAGAAAGACGTAAGCCACAAAATCTTAGATGAGGGAAAATGAAAAGATATTCCTTTGTTACCTTGCCCAGCTTATCCACCAAAGCAGAGATAAATCGGAATTTGTTATCAGGGACACCACAGGCAGCCAACATCCCATCCAGAATTCGCCTGTCATTCACCTGTGAATCCCATATGCACCAGATACTCCATCAACACCTATTCTCAAAAGAGAGATCCATCCATTCTTCTTTCCCAGTGATTCCCTTTAGTAAAAGGAGAAGGGAAGCCCTGCAATCAGACTATAGCAGAAACAGCTGCTAAAGCCAAGGGATAAAGTTGGGACCATCATGAAGAAAAGAGGAGAACCTAAAGGAAATAATCTCAGGTCATGAACACCCCCCTCCTCTTTTGTTTTCACATTCACCTTAATTAAGAAGTCCCCCAACTGCAATGCATTTAGGATTTCATGTATGATCTTTAAACACTCTGCATCAGGGATCATGGGATCAAAATGACCTGCAATGTCAAAATCCTGTAGCAAAAGCAAACAGTGAAAATTTGAAAATCCTCTAATTAAACCTGGGTTACCAGTGGCATTGCTCAGAGAACTCCCTCCTCACTGTCCACTGACCCAGTCACTCACACATTGGCAGAACTCCCGGTATCGACCTTGGGTTATGGAGGGACTCTCCCGTCGCCACACCTTCCCAATGTGATAGCGTTTCATCTTCTTTATCTTATTCATGGCCAAGTAACGAGCAAAAGGGACCTCACAAGAAATGATTAAGGAAAAAGCACTCTCCCTTCCAGAACTGGTAACCAACTGCATCTACACAAATCAGATACTAGAGAAATTCCTATCTCTGCAGTAGATTCCAACATCATCTTGTCAAACTGAAAATTCAGGGAAAGGGAAACAAGGATCTAAGTGGTTTAAGACCCCTGGGATCCTTCCTTCCTATGCACCTCAATCCTTAATTCTCCCAGATTATTTAAGTTTGAAAGCCTGATTTTCACCATTACCTTCAGTCCTTACTTTACTGTGGACATGCTTCCTTGAGCCATCTAACATAAAACAGAAATCAGAGCTCCAGATATGACTATGACATCTACAATTCCCTCCCTTGACTTGGGAAAGGACAGTCTGGGATAAAGTAAAACAGTTCTTAGAAGGATACTGTGAGGTCATATCGAAGAGCCAGGAGCTCCCCACCCTGATCCTTCAGGTCATAGATGAGTCTGGAGTCCTCTCCATACTTCTCTGTTAGCACTTCCTGGACAAACACAAATCTATAGCTTAAAAAATATGGTTTGGGATACTGGAGGCTAAGAAAGGAAGAATTTCAATACTACTCCTCCCTCCCCCGCTTTTTCTTTCTGTCACCTTTAGTTCAAATGCTGGAGTGTCTAGCCCTTTAGCTCCATGGCGCTTGAAGCAGCTGATGATAGCATTAAGGATTTTCTCTCGAATAGCCATCTGTTGAGGGCTAAGATCTCTGGTACCCTATGAGCCAAAAGCAACCAGAATAAAGGGAAGAAGGTGAAAAGTTTAAAAACAAATTGTACAAATTTGTAGGAAATTTCCCTGCAGGAAACAGGGAAGGATGAATAGACCTTACAACAATGGTTTATACTTTTAAAGCACTTTTAAGGTTTGTAATGCACTTTACACACTCTCTTCTCACAATAACCCTATGAGGTAAGTACTGCTATCATCCCCATTTTACAAATGAAGAAACTGAGAAGTGAAGTATCCTGAGAAAAGTTACATAGTTAGTAAATGACTGACGTAGGATTCAACCCAGCTCTTTCTGACTCCAAGTGCAATCTATCCACCATATGATACGCTAATTCACTGCAAGGTCCCACCTCAGGTAAGGGCAGACTGCTCTTCCCAAGCACCCAGGATACTGGAAAAGGAGACCAAAAAGGATGAGAGAAGAGGATTACCTTGGGAGTCTTGATAACAAAATTGGATTTCTCTTTATCTATTTCCGACTGAATCTTCAACCTGGCCTCTGCAAACTGAAAGGAAATGATTATGGCACGCTAAGCAAGAGATACTTATCTCTGACCCCCAGAATTTCTAGTCTTCCAGTTACAAGAAGAAAGTCCTACAGGCTCCACACTTGTGCCCGAATTGTGTTCATAAAGGATTTTGAATGAAGTCAGATCTTTTTCCCAGTGGCTCTCATTGTATTGATATCTCCATCCCACCATACAGCATGATTTACTCTCATTCAGTCAAACTCAGCTAGTCAATTCTACTCAAGACTTTTTGCTAACTGACACCCAAGGAAACTTAAGACCCAGAAACAAACAAGAACTTACAAAAAAAATAAATTTATGGCAAGACCAGAACCTAAAAAGACTCTAATTCTACATTCAAAATATAGTAATAAAAATGGCAGATCAGAAAGGTGACTCCCTACAAAAGGGCTATGGCCCTTTGGATCTAGATGGGTTCTTACAGAAAGTTGCTTTAAAATAAAGATACAAAAATAAACCAGATTATGATACAAGAATAATTTATTAGATTTTTATTTGTTAGCTTTAGATTATTAACTCCTCTACTGAGGCAGCTGGTGGCCCAGTGGCTAGAACACTGGGCTTACAGTCTATAAGACTTGAGTTCAAATCTGGACTCAGGCACTTACTAGCTGTGTGTCATCCTAGGAAAGTCACAATCTATTTGCCTCAGCTTCCTCAAATGTAAGATAGGAATAATAACAGCACCTACCTCTCAGGGATGCTGGGAATCAAATGAGATATTTGTAAAAAAGTGTTTAGAATAGTGCCTACCTAGCACATAGGAGGTGCTATATAAAGGCTTATTCCCTTCCATCTCCCCACCCCCCTCAAAGAAAAGGATGAAAGATTTGGTGCTGGAAGGGACCTTAAAGACCATCTAACTCATTTTAAATACAGATAAGGAAACTGAATTCTAGAAAGTTTTACTTAGCTTACCCAAGGTCATACAAGGAATTAGTGACAATTCAGATTTAAACTCAAGTCCTCTGAATCCAAATTCAACATAATTTTCTCTGCATCACAATATTAGACTGTAAATTCTTCAAGGGAAGGAACCCTATCATTTTTTTTGGCTCTATGTGTAAAAAAATGCAATTGAATGAAAAAATACTAGATTATAGCAGGCTATACAATAAGACTTTTTGGAAACCTGAGAAAACACAGAGTGGTACCTCAAGATAGTCCTATTTAATAACTGGGTGATTGATCATTTAATTTAAATCATTTAATTTCTCAGGGCAGCAATGTATTCATCTCTAACAATGATTACAGTAATAATTCACTTTTCTATAATTCTTTAACGTCTGCAATGTGTTTTCCAGACACCTGTAAAGTAAGGAGTGTGCAAGTATTATCCCTATTTTTAAAATGAGAAAACAGAAATTTAGAGAGGTTAAGCTTTCTAAATTTTAGGACCATAAAATCTCCAAAGAAACCATTATTACCTGCTTTGGCCCTTCATCACAAGGACCATGGGACCTTTCTATCTGATTTGCAATGAAAACATTCTGTATATGTGGTTTCCTCTACTAGAGGGTGAGCTTTTTGAGAACAGGGACTGCACAGCTTTTCTATTTGTATTCTCAGTGCTTAGCCCAGTGTTTTGAATTTAGTATGTGTTCATTCGGTACTAGAAAGGGCCTCAGAAGCCAATTATCTCAACCTGTACCTAAACAGGGATCCCCTCCATAATATGACAAACAAGACTTGCGTGAAGTCTTCATTCAAGTGAGGATTTCAAAGATTCCCACGGATGATTCCGCTGACAGTCCCGAGGCTCTCTGTACCATGAGTCTGAACAAAACGTATTGAAATAAAGGGATAAATTGACATCGCAGACTGTGGGGCTCCGTCACAAACACTAGGGGGCGAAGCACCGCGGTTCGTTTGCTCCAGATCCAAAGGCAGTTCTGCCCAACCAACCCCTCTGCCGCTGAGGGCCCACTTAGTTTAAACCTTCGCTTTACCGAAGAGGAAACTAAGGTCTTTAAAATAAATCAAGCGTTTTTAAATCTACTCATAAGGTAGGGTACACATTCAGAAGCTGGAGTCCTTGCTTTGAGCGGGCTCAACCACACAGGGGTAGAATCAGGCCGGGAACAGCTGGCGAGCCTGCCGGGGACCCCGACGGTTCTTCCCTTCCAACCCAAACTGGGGCCATATCGACCGATAAGCTGGGACAGTAGAGAAGCCAAGGAGCGCCCAGAGAGAAAGGGGGGAAGGCAGAACGTACCTCCCGCGCTGGAGGCTGCCCCAAGCCTCCTTGCACCCGGCGGAAAAGCAGCGTGGCCCCGGCGCAGGGGGCGCGGGGAGGTCGCAGCAACTGGAGGGCCAGTGCGGCCCAGGCCTCCCGAGACCAGGGTCCGAGGCGCTGCATGGCCCGGGGAGGGGGCTTCTCTTCCTGCGGTTCTGGGGTTCGTGCACACCCGCAGAGGGCTGGACACGGGGGGAAGGGGGAGGGAGGACTGGGGCAGAGAAGGCGCTTGGGCTGGGTCCAGGGAGTGAGAACGGGCTGGTCACCAGGTTAGGGAGGGGGAAACTGAGGCAAAGGGTGCCGGATGTTCCCATGCATCAAACCCGCCAAGGGGCAGGCAGGCTGCCAGAGCGGAGCGTCTCGTGGGAAAGGGTAGGGGATGGGCCGCTCTGGCCTCCAGACTTCCGCTCTTCCGGTTCAGGCGCCCGCCGGCCGGAAGCTGCCTCTGGGCGCGGTTCGCCGGCGGAGCTCTGGGGCCGCAGTCAGTGACAGCCGCGGCCGTTGCAAGGATGGCGGATCGAGCGGCGCTGGAGGAGGCTGTGAGGCTCCAGGGCGAGAGAGTGCGGAATCTCAAGCAGCAGAAGGCGGGCGCCGAGCTGGTGAGGGCCCCGAGAGGGCCGGATCGGGGCCCGGGGTGGACGGAGCTCTGGCTCAGGGGTCCGGTATGGAAGGAGGAAAGGGGCTGGGCGAGGGCCTTGACAGGGACGAGACTCGGGTCCAGAAGGCGACTCCCCCGCCGGCCTCGTTCCGATCCTTTGAGGAGCTCCACGTTCTTTCTTTGGCTTTAGCGTCACAGCGCCTGGGAGACTGCCGGTGCTTTGAATCCCATTGTATAGATGAGGAAACGGAGGTATGGAGGGAAAGTGACTGGCCTACGGTCTCACAGCTTGCTCTGAGTCAGAGGCCTGGAGGAGGGCCCCGGCTAGGGACCACATCCTTCCAAACTCCCGTGTTTATTGAGGCCTTTCCTTCGCAGATCGAGGAGGAGGTTTCCAAGCTCCTGAAGTTGAAGGCAGAGCTGGGCCCTGATGAAGGGAAACAGAAGTTTGTGCTTAAAACTCCAAAGGTAAATGTGTTTTTAGAGAAGCCTTTCCGAGGGTGTTTGATGAGCCTCACTGCATTGTCAGTTCGGTTTATTTTTATATATTGTGTTTTTTTCTTGGTTATATTTTGAGTTCCAAATCCTTTCTTTCTCCCTCTCGGCTCCCACTAGAGAAGACCAACATCTCTCACATACACACACACATGAGTGTGTGGTCAGTTCACTTTAACAAGTTCAAGACACTAATAGATACCGAAGATACAAAGGTGGCAATATTTAGACCCTACCTTCAATTAGACCCTACCTTCAAAAATTTAGTGACAGAAGCCCCAAAAGAAAATTAAATAAGTTCAAGAGGAGAGGTCTAGTCACGGTGCCACTACAGACTTAAAAACATGGCTTTCTCTTGGGAGGAAGAAGTGTTTAGCGTGTTTCGGAAAACAGACACTTTTGGGCATTCAGCTGGAATTGAGTTGTACCTGTGCGTTCTGTTTTTGTCAAGATAGGCAGGATTTTAGTCATCTCAACCTTTGGGAGAAATAACACTACTGCAGATTCTTAAGAACAGCAGCAACTCTTGTCTGTTGAAATATCTGCTTTTTTTTTCCCCACACTTCCCAATTAGTTGTTATAGAAATAAAATGTAGATTATCTTTAGGGATTCCATAGTTAATCAATTTTAAAAAATTTTTTATATTAAGACAGTTAACTTAAAAATCAACCAACCAAATATCCCTCTCCAAGCACAACTCTAATGCCAGAAGTTAAAAGCCTTCTTTTATTTAGATGATAGCTATCCTACCTAACCCCCTTCAGTCCATGCAGATTTGGCTTGGTGGTTAAAAGGAAATTAAATGCAATTCTGTTCCATTATAATTGAGATTATAAATGGAATACTTCTGAAATACCAACTCCTCCCGCTTTCTTATTACTGAGTTGCTTGTTTGCTTGCTTTTTTTCTCCTTTGATTATTTTGACTACTAGGGCACCAGGGATTACAGCCCTAAGCAGATGGCTGTTCGAGAGAAGGTTTTTGATGTGATCATCAGCTGCTTCAAGCGCCATGGTGCCGAAGTAATAGATACCCCTGTGTTTGAATTGAAGGTGAGGGCCAAGGCCAAGGGAGAAGCGTTTGGCAAAGAGATGGGGAGGAATGTAGAGCAGATACACAAGTCGATTAGATACCAATGGGATATAGTCATGAGGGATCAACTATTAAGATGGGTGTAGACAAGCCCAGCCCTATTCCTGATGTACAGGAACTTGATTGATGTTTAAAAGTAGGAACCAACATAATTTTCCCACATTGATTTCTGTGGCTGTGGTTCCTGTTTTGGATTGATGTTTTTATTGGGGGGTAGTTGCAACCATAAATATTCTTGAAGTCCTCCAACAGAACACCCTACAGGGCAGTTGATTGTTTGCACCTCTTATGTTATTAGGGATATGCAATTAGGCATCTTTATCCAGGGTTAGGCACAGCCAATGAAATAATCATATATTTTCATCTTTTCCTTCCAGGAAACACTAACTGGAAAGTATGGGGAGGACTCTAAGCTCATCTATGACCTAAAAGATCAGGGTGGTGAGCTGTTGGCTCTTCGTTATGACCTCACCGTATCCTTTCAAAGTGAGCTCTAGGATGCTGTCGTTTAGACTGGACTTTAATTGACAGGAGGTGATGGAATCCTCAGATTCAGAGAACATTGGACATGGATAAGAAGAAATTCTTGAATAAGTGATCCAAAGAATCAGTTGGAGAACGAGTTAGATGAAGTCCCTCTCTAAAACAGAGATGCAAATTCTAATTAGCTGGGCCCACCCCTAGGAAGACCATTCAAGAACTTAATATAGTGCCAGGGCTCACATCTGAATCCATTATAAATTGCCTGATTCTGGAAAACCATTCTTTGCCTGTCTTGAAGACTGTTTAGACCATTGAGTAGATCTTCAGTAAAGAATGATGTTCTGTTTTAATTGTTCCAGAAAAGCAGTCATAATATGGGTCCGGTGGGCACTAAGCATAGTGCAGGGTTTCTTCCATATTAGTATTTCTGCAGTGTCAGGTGTCGTCCCTTTGAGTATTCCAAGGTTCCGATAACTCTTGCTAGGGTAATCCAATTGCACAAGGAGCCTGGGGAGAGTGTGGCCACTTTGTTTTCAGATAGCTTCTTCTGGTGTAATTGTAATTGTTACTCTTTTTCTTAGGAATCCTGAGGGTCTTCCCCTCCCAGTTTGATTTTTTTTTTATTATGTCATCATCTTGATGACATGGTACTCTTCGAGAACGAAGGACAAACACAAACCTTGAGTGAGTAGCAGCTCCTCTGCTCTCCTCTCCTCTGTGTTCTGCCCAGAGGAAAGTAAACTCTGTGGCCAAAGCTGCCTTTTTGCCTCTGGGTTTACTGGCTACATTTTTTGCTCAAACAGCAAGCCTTAAACACAATTCATTCTGGAGTTCATAGACTGCACAACAAGTCCCCTCCCAGTTTGATTTTTTTTTTTTATTAAAGGGGGCCATCCCTTGAGCAACTTAAAGAAGCCTATTCATTGAATGGGTGTATCTCACTCAAAGTAAGATGTGAAAGGGTCAGGGTCTCACATTTCATCCTAGGCCATCTCCAGTTGCCCTGTTGAATATCAGGCCACTGGACCCAGTTAGCTCCAGAGGAAAAGTGAGGCTGGTGACCTTGCACAGCCCTCCCACACTGGAATCAAAGTCAACTGCAAGTCATGTCATCATCTTGATGTCATGGTCTTCTTTGATAATGAAGGACAAACTCAAGCTGGTGGTAGTAATTATCTCTGAACAAGAGGAACTTTCTCCTTAACCCATCAACAGGTTCCTTTTGCTCGATACCTGGCAATGAATAAACTGACCAACATTAAACGCTACCACATTGCAAAGGTGTACCGTCGAGATAATCCTGCAATGACTCGTGGCCGTTACCGGGAGTTCTACCAGTGTGTGAGTGTCCCAGAGCTAAGAAAGCTCAGGGCATTGAGTCCTCACTGAGATCAGTTAGAATTTAGTTAAGTGTTCACTTTCCTGAGCAGCATATATAGACATGATACCTGTGTCTAGATACGTCAGGATGACAATATATGATGAGGAGCTAAAAATGAAGATGTGAAAACCAGCTGTATGCACATCAGAATTAATTAAAGCTCTAGTCTGAGCAGGGAAAAAGTGAATAAATGGCTAAAGGAAAAGCACGTGCAGGGAGATTTCACCAAAAGAGATGATGGAGATGAATAGGAAATAGAGTAAAATAGCATAGTCGTAAGAGTTTCATGACTGTGTCATCTTCCAGGTTTGGAAGGGCAGTGAAAGGGATCAGTAAGGTCTGTAGTCTTGCATATGAGGGAAAGGACATTGCCTGTGGGGGTCTGGAGGCTCTGGAGATTTGGGGGCTGGAAATTGGTCCTCTTGACTCAGGGCTCCTTCCTGTCACTTTTTATGCAGGATTTTGACATTGCCGGGCAATTTGACCCCATGATCCCTGATGCAGAGTGTCTGAAGATCATCTGTGAGATCCTGAGCGCGCTTCAGCTGGGGGACTTCCTTATCAAGGTGAAAGGAAAGACTGTCTGCCCTGGTGGTAGTAATTATGGCGCTAACAATCAGGAGTGAGTAGCAGTCCTGGTCTTCCCCTCTTATGGCTGAACTCTCCTGTCCAACCTGGAGAGGCAAAAATAGACCTTTAGAATACTATAGTTATCATGGATCTTGAAGGGAAGAAGTTAAAGGTGGGTATTTCCACAACTCAAAGTAATTTTGGAATTTTCAGGTGAATGACAGGCGAATTCTGGATGGAATGTTCAATGTCTGTGGTGTTCCTGACAGCAAGTTCCGTACGATTTGCTCTTCAGTGGACAAGCTAGACAAGGTGACAACTAACTTACTTGTATAGCTCCTACTTCTTTCCCCTGAAAGTTACCCTGTCTTGGAAAATGGGAAACAGTGTCTGGGAGAGAGAGGGCCTTTACTCTGAGTTGAGGGGCCTTTGCTCATCCTGAAGAATAAAGCCTAGCTTCCTTCCATTGTTGTAAATTGTTCTGGGCCCCTTGAATCCAATGTCTATGTAGATGTCATGGGAAGATGTGAGGAATGAAATGGTAGAAGAGAAAGGCCTGGCACCTGAGGTGGCAGATCATATTGGAGCTTATGTGAAACAGCATGGTAAGAATTTGGGAGGGGAGGAGGTAGCCTATGATGACATTCTGGGTCAGTGGGGAGGATAAGGGGAGGATGTTGCTGGGTTTCCTACTTACATGTGAACCACTCTTCCAGTGCATGTTGTTTTAGTGGCTCCTATTTCCTCAGATTTTCTTTCAATTTTTGACCCTTATGTATGAGGTAAATACTCATATTGGTTGTAAGATTAGACAGTGGGGTAGTGAGGTGGTGTTAGATTGTGATGTGATCCAAGTAATCTATGAAAGATTGATGGTGGCACCCTTTCCTCTCTTTGTCTGTTTTTCCCAGGTGGAGTGTCCCTAGTAGAGCAGCTACTGCAGGATCCTAAACTCTCACAGAACAAGCAGGCCCTGGAGGGATTGGGGGACCTGAAACTGTTATTCGAGTATCTGACCCTGTTTGGAATTACAGAGAAGGTGAGTAGGGGAAGGGCAGGTCCCAGCAGATTGTAGAGGATCACAGGACATGTCTCACCTTTGAGACTGACCATATCTCCATGTCCCCACAGATCTCCTTTGACCTGAGCCTGGCCCGAGGCCTGGACTACTATACAGGGGTGATCTATGAAGCAGTGCTTCTTCAGACTCCAGCCCAACAAGGGGAGGAAGCACTTGGTGTGGGCAGTGTGGCTGCTGGAGGGCGCTATGATGGGCTTGTTGGCATGTTTGACCCCAAGGGCCGCAAGGTGCCATGTGTGGGGCTCAGCATTGGGGTTGAAAGGATCTTCTCCATTGTGGAACACAGGATGGAGGTAGGGCCCCGTTGGGGTATGTGTGTCAATTCCATTTCACAATTAAGGAGAAGAAAGAGATGGCTAATTAGCTTTTTAACTCATATACCAGTTAGTACATCTGTCCCTAAACATCTAAAACTATCCCATAATTGGGAAAGGGGCATTATTTCTGAAGGGAGAGTCAAGAAAAGGCTATCACCATAAGTGGTCCTTGCCTGCAGGGTTTGTCTCCAAACAGTGAGTCCCTTATGGTGATGGCCTTCTTTGTTGTAGGTCCTTGCTTGCCTTTGGTACTCCTCCTAGGCAGTTATCTACAAAGCTTATATTTGGTGCTATTGCTTGCAAAGCCATTGTTTGCACCAGGAGTGTAAAATAGAGAGGAATAAGGGAGATTCTGTCTGGATAGACCAGGGGTGGGGAACCTGCAGTCTCAAGTAATAATCATTTAATATCATTTTTGGGACCTTAATAAGGGCCAAAGCCTGAATTAATCAATCAGAACAAAAGCCTGGACCTAACAACTTCTTTGATCTCTGAGGAAACTCAGAGAATTCCTCTTCCTATGTCAACAAAGCCAGATGGGGTTGACGACTTAAGAGCATTAGTCCTCTGTTTAAGGATGAGACCCTTAACTTGAGACACTGTCTTGAATAATGGGACGTTTTCTTATCTTAATATTTTATGGACACATACTAACTATGTTATGGCATGTTAATGGTAAAGAAAACACAAATATCCTAGGGCATAATTTCATTGGACACTTTGTCAACTCTCTTATTATATTTACCACCTATTTAATTAAGAAGATTCCTTTCTCATAATATGGTTAAATATATATGGCGATCATAAATTTCAATGACAGATTCTGAGTTGAGGATTGTTCTAAAACATTTAAGGCTGGTCATTCTTATATCAGACAATCAGAGCTTATGTTTTGGCTGCTTGCAGCATCTATCTGCTAGCTTTAAGGGAATAAACAATATGAATTTACATATCACCTAGCCTGTTTGCCTCCTTTAAACAAATTTTCAGGTCAACACAAGGCTGCATGTGGCCCTGTAGGTCCTCAAGTGCAGCCCTTTGATGGAATCCAAACTTTACAGAACAAATCCCTTTAATAAGAGGATTTGTTCCGTAAATTTGGACTCCGTCAAAAGGCTGCACTTGAGGACCTACAGGGCCATATGTGACCTCAAGGCCACAAGTTCACCACCTCTGGGATAGACTCTACCATCTAATTGAATACATCTAGATGTATTCAAATTGGTAATATCATTGCATGCATACTTTAATTATAGTGACTCACACATAAGGCTTTATGATTTATAGATAGCATAAAAGAGGTTGGGAAGGCAGCTTGGAGTAGTGGATAGAAAGCTAACTTGGGAGGCAGGAAGACCTGGACTCAAGACCTCTGATCCTTAGTATGGCAGTCTTGGTGGAGAGTCACTGAATTTTTCAGTGCCCCAGGCAGTTCTCCAAGACCACCTTACTGAGCAGAAGTTTCTCCACAGGAAACTTCCCCTTAACTCATGAAATCCCAGCCCTGGTTCAAAAACATATACAGGGAGGTGCAAACCTATACCTAGACCTAACATGGAGAGTGGAAAACCCCAGCCTGAAATCTTCTGGACCACCTTATCCAGCAGCTACTCATTGAGTCAGGTGTTCTTAGCATGCCTTCTGTCATTCCAATAAATGGTATTCAGAAATCAGGCGGTAGAGTGAGCAGAGCCCTGATATAGGAGCAGAATGACCTTGGTGTAGGCCTCACCTTGGATAGATATCTAACAGCAGTGTCACCATAGGCAATAAACTCTCTGAACTTGAGTGTCTTCCTCTGTCAAATAGAAGTAATATCTATTGAGCCTCAGGCCCAGAGTTATGATGCTCTCTGGAGGCTGAGATGAATTCCCTCGTTTTCAAACTGTCTGCTTGAGACTTCTGAATAATTTATGTCAGATTTTGGAGCCCCTTTCTCCTTACTAGATTTTGTGCGTGTGGATGTATGTGTGAAGGTGGGTGTGTAACCAAATGGAAAAATCCTTTCTGAGGTCCTGTTTATATCCTGGAGCTGTTAAGAAAACAAAGATCTGTGACTTTGTTAATCAGTTCTCCCTCTAGGGACTGTATAAAAGATTACCCACTTGTTCTGATGTTGGCCGGTCTCCCTTTTGTGCTTTTCAAATTGTGATCTTGTGAATATTCATGTATTATCTGGTTTAGGGATTGGACTGTAAATCTGAATTGGCTGTAATTCCACTGGAGGGGATGGGATGGGAAGAAAGATTGCCTCCTGGGCTGTTCTTCCCAACTTCTGCCTTTCCTCCTGGCCCAGGAGCTTGAGGAGAATCAGTTTGCCAAACTACTAACTTGTCATAGCTATCACTGTGTCCCTATGGGTCCCTTCCTTAGGCTTCTGAAGAAAAAGTTCGGACAACAGAGACCCAGGTGCTTGTGGCTGCAGCCCAAAAGAAGCTCTTGGAGGAAAGGTTGAAGCTTGTTGCAGAACTGTGGGACAGGGGCATTAAGGTAAGAATGAATGACCTGGGGTTCTGAAGGAAATGCTCTGTTGCTTTAGAACTGATTCTAAACTTGTGTCTTAAGGGGTCCTTTTGATTTTCCATGGTGGGTCAGTGGTGGTAATTCCTGGGACCAAATGAACTACCAGCAGAAGACCATGGACCAAACAGGAGTCTTCTCTCAGGCAAGGCTCTGCCTCAGCCCCTGCTCTGTCCTGGTCTCTTCAGGCTGAAATACTGTACAAGAAGAACCCCAAACTACTGACCCAGTTGCAGTACTGTGAGGAGACTGGTATTCCACTGGTGGCTATCATTGGGGAGCAGGAGCTGAAGGATGGGGTTGTCAAGCTTCGCTCTGTGGCCAGCAGAGAAGAGGTGAGTGAGCCCAAAGGGAACTGAAGCGGAAGGTCCCCCAAGTTGGGGGTTGAGGGAGGAATCTAAGTTGAAGTAAGTCTGCTTTCCCTTTTTGGCCTCAAATGAGGCTGAAATCACCAATGGACACCTTCACAAATTATAAACTGCCCTGACAGCTGTTTCCTAAGCCTTATCTTTTTAAAGTCTTATCTTTTGAAAGCCATGCTGTCAGACTGGCTGCCTCCCTTCCTCCCCTTCCTCCCTTTCCTCCCCTCCCCCCAGTGCCTCCATTCTTGGCTTTCTGTGCCCTCTTCTGATTTCCCTAGAGCATTTTGCCTAGGGCTGGACCCCTTGCTTTCTGCCTTGAATTAGGCTCCTTTGTTTAGCTGTCAGAGGCAGCTGGATGCAGCTGACAGTGTCCAACCTGATGTTTGAAAGACTTGAGTTCAAGTTCTGTTTCTGTCATTCACTAGCTTTGTGACCTGTGAACAAGTCAACTTAAATTCACAAAAATGTAAGACAGCTCTCTAAGGCTAGAAATTACAGCTGGTTAAACTGAAATGACAGACCCTTGCATTTTTTTTCATCTTTGTATCCACAGAATCTTGCAATGTCTTATGCCTAGGAAATTGGGGGATGGGACCTGGACTTTTGATTTCTTTGGTATAGAGAACTCCCAGATATGAAAACTCTCCACCCCTAAGGGTTATTTATACGATTCCTAGATATCCCTGAGTTGCCTAGAGCAGAGGAATGCTGTCCAACAGACTAAAATGTAATTGGGGAATGTTTCGCAAAGTAAATACATATAGTACAACGCGGATAATGTTAATCTGAGGTTTTCTAAGTCAACATGTGACCTTCCTGAATCCCTTCCTGTTTGAGTTTGATACCTTGGCCTAGAACACTGCAGGGGCTGAGTGACTTATCCAGAGTCATATATCTCTGATAATGTCAACAGGGACTTGAACTCCCTTGCTTTGAGACTGCTCCATATTGTCTTATGTATGAAAATATGTTATTGTGCATAATAGTTTTTGTCAGCCAAGGTAAAGCATTCAGATATGCCTCTCAGGAAGCTGCAGGATAAAGGCAACGGATGCAAGGAGAAAAGTATTCCTTGTTTTTAGACCTGTGGAAGTTCAGAGCCCTGTGAATTTCTTTTTCTGTGCACAGTAATTGGGTTGTAAGCTTTATCTCTAAATGTAGAATCCAAGGCTTTGGTTCCTAGCTAAGGGAATTTAAAACATTAGCAAGCAGGTGGGAAAGATATTTTTGTAGAATTTGAACTTTTCTTGATGGCCCTGAAATCTCATCACAAGTTCTTCCTGGCCGTGGTAGCTCTGTGCCTTTCAGGACATCAGCCAAAACTTCCTCAGACTTAGTCTGTGGTTACATGTGAACTGTGACTTACAGTTGAAGCAACTAGCTGGTGAAGTGGCTAGAGAGCAGGGCCTATAATTAGGAAGACCTGAATTCAGATTAGACTTCAGATAACTTGGGCAAGTCTCTTAAACCGTTTGCCTCAGTTTCTTCACCTGTAAAATGAGGATGATAATAATATCACCTGCTTCTCAGGGTTGTCATGAAGATCAAATGAGATAACATTTGTAAAAAATGCTAAGCACAGTGCCTGGCTACATAAATAGGTGCTATAGAAATGCTAGCTCTCATAACTTTTAGAAAAGGAAATCTGAAAGCAGAAAGGTAGAGAGAAGGTTGTAGAGACAAAAGGGAGAACAGACACTTCTCATGCTATATTCTTCCGTTTTGGCCAGGTGGATGTTGGGAGAGAAAACCTCGTGGAAGAAATCAGGAGACGAACAAGCCAATAAACTTTCCATCTGCTGAACTGAAGGAAGTCTGCTGATAGAAATTGCACTACTTGGAGGCTAGTCCACCTTCGGTTGCTATCACATTCTGCTTCATCAGGAAGAACTGGAGGGCAAAGCGGAGATAATATTTTGTTGTAAAATCACTAGCAAGGGTTGCCAGAGCCACTTTCTCAAAAGGGTTGTTTTCTGGAGCTGCTCAGGACACTGACAGGGACTAAAGCTTCTCTGGCTGTGCTGGCCCTGGCTGTTGCCCCCCTGTATTATACATGTAGAGTTGTATCCCTGTGTTTCTCACAGAAAAGCCATCATGCTGACATTTACCACTGACTTTTGTAAAGCTGATTGCCTGTGGGTCCAATAAAATGCCTAACACTCCTCTCGGCTAGTCACCCTCTTGTGCTCTCTTATGGATCCAGGGTCAGTTGTCTGAGGTCTCCCTCTTATATTTTGATAGCACCGCAGTTTGGAAGCAATACCCTGGTGACCTGCTTCCGCAAAGTGTTACTGAAAATGGGCTTTACATAATTTTATTCCTCACCCACACTAGGGCACTAAACCGATTAGTGAAAAAGAAGGAAAGGGGAAAATGGGCAGGACTCCCTACCTCCCCTACCCCTTGTTTTTCTGCTCCCACCTGTTTATACGCCGGAGGGTGGAGCACGTGTCCCCTCTCCCCCCTCCCCTGCGGGGCGGGGTCGCGCCCCCTAGCCAATGGGAGTCTAGGGGGTCTGGGAAATTTCCAGAGGCTTGGGGAGGCTATAAAGGTGTGTGGCTGGGCGAGCTCCTTTTAAACATGCAGTCCAAACGGGAGTGTGAGGTGAGTGGCCTTAGGTGAGGGATCCTCTGGGTGAGATGACTTGGGGGTTGGGAATCTGGCCGCCTCCGCGCAGTGTGGACAGAAGACCAGTGCCAATATTCACCCCTTCTCCCACCCTCCCCAGTTGTGGTGTGAGCGGGTGAATCCAGTGAACAAGGCCGCGCTGGAGGCTTGGGTGAGGGAAACGGGGATCCGACTGGTGCAAGTGAACGGGCAAAGGAAATACGGCGGTCCACCCCCAGGTAAAACGTGCGCCCCCAACCCCAGGGGATGGGTAGCCTGAGCTTCCTACTCTGCGGGACTGCTCGGCGCCTGACACCCTTCCCCCCCAGCCTCGGGGGAGTGGCCTGAGAACTTCTGCAGCTGAGTCTGTGAGTTAATTGCCCTTTAACTGCCCCTGATTTGCACCCTAAGAGAAGAAAAACGCTCAGTCTTTCTATATGGTTAAGCTCTGTAAAAGGGAAGCCAAACTCTAAGGTGCAGCCCGAAGCTGGTTTTTATTTGCATTTTGAAATAATGGGATACTAATTAGACAGCCAGTGATTGTTGAATTGGAGCTTAATTAATTTAGTTTGAATTTACTAACTTTACAAACCAGCGTAAGTTCTGAGTTTACACAGTTAGTGGCAAAGCCTGCTTCCGAGGCTGCCCAGTTGGGGTTAGTGCGCCTAACCAGGTCAGCAGTTCAAAGCCTACTCTATCCCCAGGCTGGGTGGGCAGCCCCCCACCAGCAGGTTCAGAGGTATTCATCGGTCGCCTGCCCCAGGATGTGTATGAGCATCAGCTGATTCCACTGTTCCAGCGAGTGGGGCGTCTCTACGAGTTTCGCCTCATGATGACTTTTAGCGGTCTGAACCGAGGCTTCGCCTACGCTCGATACAGCTCCCGCCGGGGCGCCCAGGCTGCCATCGCCACTCTTCACAACCACCCTCTTCGGCCTGCCTGCCCACTGCTGGTCTGCCGGAGCACCGAGAAGTGCGAGCTGACCCTGGACGGGCTGCCGCCAGCGCTGAGCCACCAGGCCTTGCTGCAGGCCCTGCAGCCTCTGGGCCCCGGTCTGCAGGAAGCACTGCTGCTCCCCAGCCTTATGCGCCCCTACACAAAGATTGCCCTGCTGAAGTTTAGCTCCCACCGGGCTGCGGCCATGGCCAAGAAGGCTCTAGTGGAAGGTAGGAGTAACACGGAAGAAAGGGCAGAGTCAAGGAAAACAGGGTAATCTTGTCACAGTAAGATCATATATTTGAGGGACTGGGAAAGCTCAAGAACAAGTTAGGGAGTGAGGGGTTTAACGTTTGTTCTAGGGGGTGGGATGTGTCCAAATGCTTGTTGCCATGCTTAGGTTGTTTTCTCTCCTCCTACCCCCCCACCCATCATCATTCCTGTGTCCTCTGTCTGGCAGGGCGCTCAAAGCTCTGTGGTGAACAGGTGACAGTAGAATGGCTGAAGCCCGACCTGAAGCAGCGACTGCGACAGCAAACTGAAGGTCCTTTATTTCGAGGTTTGGCGACTGAGAACAGTCAAAGGACCCTACCTGAGAAATTGGGGACCCTGATAACCCCTAGCTGTGCCCAGACCACCCTTGAAACGCTATGCCAACAGAGACGCCTAGGCATGCCTGTATTCCTCACTAAGTGCTTGGGAGCTGGGCCTGCAGGCTGGCACCACTTCTGGTACCAGGTGGTGATTCCTGGTCACCCCATGCCTTTCAGTGGCCTCATCTGGGTAGTTGTAACAAAGGAGGGCCCAAGTGGACATGAAGTTGCCAAAAATGCTGTGTCCCTTCGCCTCCTAGAAGTGTTAGGTGAGCCTGGGGAAAATGAGGGCCCAGGATGGGAGTGGTTTTGCTGCTAAATAGTTGTTGTTCCTCTCCTCTCTAATGTCATAGCCATCCTGGTCAGTGGGTCACCAGTTAGCTGTGGAGGTGTGGGGTAAAGAACTTGCTTCGTCCTTCAAGAAGGGCAGGGCCCTGAAGCTGGATGAATGGGAACGCTAACCTGGCTGATCTAGAGCTAGGAAAACCTTCCCTGTTCCCCTGTTCCATTCCCTTTAAAATGTCAGGTACATCCCTTCCACCCAACTAATCCTTATGTGTTGTGTTGTTTTGTCCCTCAAGCTGCTGACTTGGCTAGTTAGACCTAAAGTCAACTTTTTGACCCCTCTGCCCACTACTGTTCTTCCCCTTGGTATTCTGTGTTGGTGTAGGTTTAAATCTGTTTTTCTTATATTTAATTAAAAAGCTAAAGTTGGTGTTATGTGTCCACTTCATATCCTCTACAAGGGTTCTTCTCTGCATTCCAATTAGGGCCCAGCTAGAGACAGATTGTTCAGTTTTCAGCTTTTTAAGTGGAAGGCTACAACCTTGACATGGCAACAACCCAGGAGCACAGACATAGACAATGTGTTTTGTCATCCTGTCCTCACTCTTAAAAAAAAAAAAAAAATTCATGTCAACTACTGAGTCTAGTGGTTTTAACATGCTCCTCCCTTCTTGTCTCAGAACCAGAGTGGCCTTAGTCTCAACTTTGCTTGAAGCAGCCTCTGTAAGAATACCCTTGAATAGGTTTTAGTAATTGGTATGAAAGAGAGCAGGGCCTGATTTCCTCAGCTGTAACAGGTCTGGATGACTTTCCCACTACCTTCCCCTTCAGTCACTGTCTTCACTTTCTTCTTCAACTGGATCAGGCACTGTATCTTTCTCCTCCTCCTTAAGTCCAGCAAAGAAATCATCCATGCCCCAGGCCTTGCTGCTTAGAGCCTGCAATTGACCACCTTTCTTCTTTCGCTTCCGATAGTCATCCACTACCACTGAACGAAGCTGTGTCACATTCCAGAACTTGAGCCGATGGTCATGTCCACTGCTGGCAAGAAGCTGACCGCAGTGGGAGAGGGCTAACTGTTCCACAGGCTCACCAGCATGTTGCCCCACACTGCCCACAACTCGGTTAGGCAGGATATTCACTGCCCTATGGAGAAAACATGGAATTAGTCCCTGGGGAACCTGACATATACCAAGTGCCCAATCCTTTCTCCACCAGCTTTTCCTCCTCTCATTACCGTATAATTCCATCAGTAGAGCCTGTGCATAGCAGATTGTCTGTGATGGGCACAATACAGTCAACTGACTCTGCCTTCAGGGCAAAACGGTCACTGGTTGCTCCAAAACCATTCCAGTTAAAGAGGTAAATGGTCCCCTCACTGGAGCCACAGGCAACTTTCTTTCCCCTCTGCAATGAAAATTAAGGAGCTATTTCTAGAGAGTAGCAACCAATCCTAGATGTGATGATCTGGACTACAGGCTTCCCTTCCTTTTGGTCTCCACCCCCTCTCCTCTGTACCTTCATGAGTGTAACTGAGGTCAAATCCCCACTCTGTGCTTCTGATAGAAGTTCAAATCGATGCCGCTTGATATTGAACACACCAAGGCAACCATCCCCACTGGAAAAAGCAACCAATATTAACTGGGAAGGGGGGGGGTCACCCCTGACAGTAGTTTGACAGTGGGAGAGGGGAGGAACTTCCAAGGCTCTTTACCTGGCAGTAAGAAGCAGCTTCTTAGCAGGGTCCAAAGCCATATCTGCAATGTATTCCTCATGCTGCTTCAAGTCCATGATTGGACCCTCTTTCCTCTGGTCCCAGAGTCGAATCCTGCCACTATCATCCCCTGTAGCTAACAGATGCTCATCTACTAGCAACAAGCTGTTAATAGCTACGCTGTGAAGTAAGATTAGGAGTTGAGTAGTAAAAAAAGAAAAAAATCAGTGAAGAAAGATTCAAAAAGAAGCCTTGTCCTGCGTACCCCAAGGGATGATCCCAACTTTTACCAATACCCCTAAATTTATCTCCTCTATTGCTGTCATACCTGTGAGCCTTGGAAATACGCTTATCTAGCCGACCTTGATCAACTTCCAGGATATGAATAGATTTATCCTTGGAAACGGTAACAAGTTCTGGTGGAGACAAACGGGGTTACAAATAAAAAAGAGGAAGAAGTGGTCTTAAAAATCTACCTATACCAACCCTCTTCTCCCGTCCTGACTCCCAGGCCAAGGCTATTCCATCACCATCCCAATAAAAACTCGGGGATGATCTGGTGTTACACACATTTCAGCACAAATGCCCGTCCCTGCCGAGAAGGCCCCAGGGGTTGGGAGCTGCCCTTCCCTCCCCTAGACTCACTTCGCCCGTCTTCGGAGAAGGCCAGGTCCCGGCAGGACTTGAGGTGGTGTCCGGAGGACCAGAGCTCCTTGGTTTCCCCCTCCCGGCAGGAGTACTCGAAGCTGTGGTAATGAAAGGGAACGGGGTCTTCCACCAAAGGAGGGGTGCTCCGATCCCTTCCAACGCTGCTCCTCCAGGAGCGACACCCCCGAACTCGAGCTCCCTCCAGGACCCCGGCCCGGCCCTCCCCCGCGCTCACACGAACACGTCCCCGTCCACGTCGCCGGCGGCCAGGAGGTTCCGCGCGGGGTGGAAGGCTAGCCCGTTGGCCGGAGCCTCCAACACTATGTCTTCGGGGGTGTCCCGCTCCCGGGGCTCCGAGGCTTCCGTCCCCTCCTCAGTGTCGGGCTGGGTCTGCAGGGGGGCAGCCGAGAGAAAGGCGGTTGGAGGGCGCCGGGGCTCTCCCTGTGCCGCCTGCCCGTGGGCATCCCACTCCCCTGACCCATGCCTCACCTCGCAGGAGGCCGCCATGCTGATACCAACTTCCGTCTAGGCACCGGAAAGCGGACGAATCCTCCCGAGCGGGGAAGGCTTGGTGGCGAGGAGAGGCCGGAAGCAGCGCTCTGAGCATGCGCTGTTGCCAAGCAGGCCGCGCTGCAACTGGGCAGGGGCGGCAGGGAGGCCTCCTGGCCTAAGTTTACGGCGACCCGGTTGGCAGAACCCATCCGGGGGCTTTGGCCCCAGTAAATTATCCCCGAGGAAACGTCTTGGCCTCGCCAGCGCGGCCGCTTAAGCCCAGGGGATGGGGGCCAGACACGGCAAAGAGGGTTGCATGCCCCCTTCTGGGAGTCGCCATGCTTAACCACCGGGCCGAGGAAGGAGCGGGAGCTCCTGCAGGTTTGGGAGAGGTGAGAGGCCGCGGGCGTGCCCCTCCGGCAGCTGTAAATACCACCCCAGGCTCCTGCCCTGCTCGGGCAGGCCCTGCCCTGGCCCCACTCGGCCCTCTCCGCCGATATCTGGGCATGCCGGATTAACGGGGCTCGGAGTTGCATCGACCGCCGCCGGTACGGCCAGGCACCGTTGGCACCTGCGTTAGGGAACAGGCCGAGCAGGCAGCCGGACAGCAGGGGAGCCCAGCACATCCTACTGAATGACCGGACTTTTTAAAAGGTGAAGCAGATGGTCGCCAGGACCCAAAGTGGCTGTTTCTGTGTGACAGAACAGCACTGAACCGTCATCTCCATTTCTGAAGTTACAGCCACTGCTTTAGTTTTTAACCAGTAGCTTTGCTGGACAGCCAGGTCGTTGGTAATATCCTCCTAGGGGATCACTGGTCTACTCATGTGCTAGCCGCCTGAGCCCCGTCCATTTGTGCCTAGTCATACCTGCTGCATAGGACGCACTTTCTGGGGGTTACCGTAGGTCTGAAGCAGAACTATACAACTCTATAGCTGTAAAAAGCTAAGTCAGCTAAGCTGAACCGTTTGGATTACATGCAGATTGCAACACCTGCCCAGAAGTCCCATTAACACCACCACCACATCACACCACAACTTCCTAAAAGTGGACTTTTGCAAGGAATCCAAATTGAGAGTTGAACTAAGGTCTGGCAAGCCAGCAAGAGCTAGATTAGCAGATCTGATCATGGATGGCAGCAGCTGGTATTTAGTGAGAAACCTGTGGGCCATCAGCCCAGTGATCCATCAGGGGCTGGATATTTGTATGGCTGGCTGTCATCTGACTCCCAGCAGTTCAGCTGCTCATATTTAAGCTGTCTACAGCTGGCAGAGGACAATAAGGGAGAGGAAAGAGCTAGTAAAAAGGGAAGAAAAGCAAATAAACTCTTGCAGCCATGAGGCAAGATTTCACATGCAGCTTTGACTTAAATAGAGGCATGACATTCCTATTCCACATAAACACAGCCCATTATAAAAGTAAGGGTCAAAGAGACCAGATACCACCATAGTCCATTCTATTGGGCAAGAACAAATAATAAGATAGCATACCTTTGAGGAACATTATGTGATCCATTAGTACAAAACTGCAAAATTAGTTTGTTCTTATAACCCAAAATGTTTTTTACCTGAAAGCCTTATTATACAACCTTAAGGTCAAATTGCTGATAAATCAAAGGCCAACCACTTTTGCTGGAGTCACTGCCCCTGTAATTTGGCCTGATAAAAGTAAAAGCTATCTTCTTTGTAATGAGAGTTATTACTCAAGTATACTGATACAGACCTAGAATACCTTTACTTGGTAAAGATTTATGTGAAAAAATAAGTTTTTTTTAAAAAGGAATATATCAGTCTAATACTCCTTTCTTCCCTCCTTTTTATGTTGAAACTACCGTGGCTAGGACTTCTTATGCAGAGTCATACTTTCAGCTGAAAAATGATGGAAAAAGAAAAATATTTACCAATATCATATCAATGCTAGGATGACTAGCTATAATACTCTAATCTGTTTGTAAAGTACATAATTAAAATGACTTCCCACATGTAATTTATTGTACCCAAGTTTGTGCTGGAGCTTGAGAATCGAGAACAAAATGGTGAAATTGGCCCAACTAGTGTTTTCAGAAACCCTGAGAAACTGGAGTTAACCTCATTATCCCCAACATTTTTCCCTTCCTACAATCTCTTCAGTAGAAAAGAAAAAAAAACAAAAACAAAGGCTTATCATGGATTTTAATAGCCAAAACAATGCAATTTCATCCATACATAGACACATGTGGAAAGTGCAAAGGGAGAGAAAGGAAGTTAAGAAATATCCAGACAAGTAATCTTCCAAGAATCAGTGTTGGATTAATATTTTGGTCTTTTGACCTCAACCCTACAATGGAAAAAGAAATAGCATCAAGAATCAACACACTTGTTCCAATGATCCCCAACCAAATGGAAAAAAAAGTCTCTTACCCATCAGCCTCCATTTTCTTTCTTTTCTCAATAATCTGCAAAAAGAATAGAGATAATCATGCTACACATTAAGCTTATCTTGACCAGTGATAGGGGAGACAAGGACCCATGGAAGCTCTAACAAACAGGGTGAACTATCTCAGGCCCCTCCTATCAATATTGGATAATCCAGGAGTTTCTTTCCAAGCTCTCCCCTCCAAGCCTTAGGGATGGGAGGATCTGGATCTCTGTTACCATCTATAGCTTTCCACCTCCCTAAACTCACTGCACTGATCTTTTTCCACTGTCGATCAAGCTCTGCCTTGTCATTTGTTTCTTTGAAGCGTCTGGTTTTCCGACCTTCTGACATCTTGATGCCATACTGGAATGCAGCTCTATAGGTAGATAAAGAAAGTCAGGGTAACAGTATAGTGAGGTTGCACAGAGTAAGATTCAAAGAAAAGGCCCTAGGAGGGAACGAGACTGTGCCCTCCTCCCAGAACCTCCTTCCTAGCTCCCAGAACCCTGTTTAGTTTCAGTGCCAGACTCACTTAGGCAAAGCTTCTTTGTTATTCATATACTCGCTATATTCTTCCTGGGTGTCAAAATCCCATCGACCCAAAGGTCCCTTCTTGTTACCCTGGGGCAAGAAAGTAAAATGATGGTCAGAAGGAACCTTTATAGTTTGCAGTACACGGCTCATAAGTAATATTCAACACTGTTTCAGAACAGGGCCTAGAAAATCCAACTAACTAGGGTCTTTCTTTAGTTCTAGGCTTCTATGGAGATAAAGGGGCTGCTATGAAAAATAATCAGTTACTCCAAATAATTAGATATCCAAATAATTTCTGCCACTTGGAGAAAAAAAGAAAGGAAGGTTAAAGCAATCCTATTTGCCATTCTATTAATAAGTGTTTACAAATATAAAAGAAACCTGGAAACTTGGCTAAAATGATGCTTTACAGCAATTGTGTCCCCACCTTCCCTCACTCTCCAACACCCCCCCCCCCCCGAGTCTGAGTTGAAAAATATTCTTTTCTAAAACGATAATCTAAGCCTCATAAAGTGAAAATGCATTTGGCTCATCTGTCTTTCTGTAGAAAACTAAATATTTAACAGAGCTACTAATTTCATCACCATCCAGACTACTGTTAATTTTCTCAATGGATCACTACATGGTGCTAGTGAAAAACGTAAAACATACAATTTCAGTCAGGTAAGCTGCTTGTTCTTTTTCCTACAGAGAAAGGATACAAACTACAGCAAAGATGTAATCCATTCTTAATGTAAACCTTAGAGAGACATACCTGGTCCATTTTGCTATAATCCACCTCTTCATCACTGTCCACAGCCATGTCATCCATCCTAAGAAGAGGCAAAGAAAAGTCAAATGCTCTAACGAACCAAGACTGTCTAGGAACCTCACTAGTCCCCTTACCCTTTCAAACTACTTACATTCCCTCCTCCTTCTGGCTGACTCAATTGGCATAGGCAATCCTGACTTCCTCTTCTGAGTGACAGATATTTCAGAATCACAGAAAACTGCCAAATCTCTTATCTACAGTTTCAATTTTCCAACTACCCTCCCCATTTCACTTCCCAGAGTGAAGCCTCATACTTACGTGGCTGGATAACACTCTGCATAACTATTGGACATGCCAAAGAAATCTCCTAGCTGCTTCTTATCTTCTGGTTTCTTCAGTGTATGCTGTGTTAAAGTATAACAAGTGCTACAGAAAGTAGATGTCCTTATACTAGATGCCTATTGGGGTATAGCTTTTAAGAATCTCTGGTACATGAATATAATGGAATATTATTACTCTGTATGAAATGCTATGATGGTTACAGAGAAGAATGGGAAAAAATATGAACTCATACAAAGTAAGAAGAAACAAGAAAACAATATACACAATAACTAAGGCAATACAAATGAAAAAACAACAAAATAACCAAAATTCTGAAAAATTACAATTAACGAGGTTGGTCCTAAAGAGCGGGTATAAAAGTGTACCTCCTTTCCTTTTTTGCAAAAGCAAGGGACTCTTGAATGTCACTGGTGAGAGTTGGTGAGATTTGTTGAACTGGTTTCTTTTTATTATTTGTTAACAGAAATGGCTCTCTTAGAGGAAGAAGAGGGATATGTTGAAAACAAATGGTAAGAGTTCAGAGAAAGGGAGGGAGAAAGAACAAGATCAAAAGATAAAAAATAAAGATCAGAGGATAAAGGCCATGGAGAGTCTGCTATAAGCATCTCTTATGGGGAAAAGGGCAACTCTCAGTCAAACTTCTCCATATAAAAGAAAACAGCTCTGGAGCAATCAGAAGCAGGGTCAAGCTAAAAATTTCTTTCAGAATTCATGACCCTATTTTATAGTAAAGGATATGATTCGCCACCTTCCCAACCAGCAGAACCAGCAAACTTTTCATTGATAGACTTTATCAACTCCTTGGCAGATCCAGGACCTACAGGTAAAAGATTTATATTAACCATCTTCTTAAGCAAGAGAGCCTTGGGCCCAACCCCCACCCAAGCCCAGTTCTTAGAGGACTAAGGAGTTTGGGACCCTCAGATCCCTCCATGTTCCCTCTAGCAATAATTCCTATATCCTGCCACTACTGTGCAAACAACAGAGTTGATCCTATATTACATAACTAAAGCAACAGTAACATAAGCCCCCACCCTGATTTCTTTGAGCACATCATGGACACTTGCTCAGACTCAGCTCCACGCATACCATCTCTGCTCTGTGCAGTGTATCAGATTTTTAAGCCAAGTTCAAATAAAAGGCAGGAGCCAGGATGCAGGCCTCTGCCTCTTCAGAATACTTCCTAACATCTACTTAACAACATGAATATAACTTGCCTTTATCAATATCGATAGGCTGAAAAGGAAAAAAGAGAGTAAAGTCAGTGTAAAGTATCAGAAACACCTACTTTTAATTACCAACATTTTACAAATCTGTTCTTTTCTGATCTCTTCCCAAACTTCCACCAACTTCATGGTTTTTCCCATTCTGTTAGGATATGCTCCCTTCCACAGCCAGCTTTCTTAAAAAGGAGGGCTCCCAATTCTTTCATATATCACCATCCAGCATACTCTCAATGCTTCCAAAAAAATCTGCTACTAATGGTATCTTCAACTACTACGTGACATCATAACCACTTTTTCCCAGATTGATCAAGGAGAAAACAGTGTTCTAGTCATTGCTCTGATTCAAGGAATGGGCTTGCTGCCCCTAATTTTCTCTCCTCTATCTCTAAATTCCCATTCTTTCTCCACCACCAGCACCCCCAAGTCTGCAAAAAGAAGATTGCACCAGAATAAATGCTACTTAGTGAGCACAGAATTTCCAGATTACACTCCATTTGCCAAGGAAATCATATTAGGTCCCTCCAAAAAATTTTACAGGGACTTCTATACTGGGAATCTGTTATTTAATCCATCTCTAAAACTAGTCTATGCTCCTGCATGTAACAAAAAATCCTGGAATTCATGACTCACCTCGTCATCCACTTTGGGCTTCTCAAAATAGCTGTGTCGCTTCTTCTCCTCTTCTCTTTCCCGATCCCGCTCTCTTTCTCGGTCTCTCTCTCGGTCCCGTTCTCTTTCTCTCTCTCGTTCTCGGTCCCGGTCTCGATCTCGCTCCCGTTCACGGTATCGCTCCCGTTCTTTTTCCCTTGGAACCTTAGTTGTTGATGGTACATAATCTCCAATGTCTTCAAAAATGCTGGAAAGGCATAGACCCAGATGTCAGAAGCTCCCCAAAAGTATGGACCCTACTATATCTTTAGATTCCTAGATTAGGCTTTCCACAGACTTCCAGAACTGGTTTCCCACAAAGCTCTCTTCCTATGATCACTTATATTAGGAACTAACATACATACTTCATGTCAGCCTCCGGAGGTTTCTTCTCATCTAGCTTTCCTGTAAAGTAAGAATATGAATAAGGATAATAAAGTAGGGCCATTTCATTCCCAGTGTCACCATCAATTCTTCTCTCAATTACTACTGTAAAGTATCTACAAAGAAGTACGTTTTCTCATTCTCAGAATGATGGATTGAGACCCATATACAAGAGTTCAATGTGTAAATTTATTCTGCTTGATTCAGTTGTTAAAAGTAGGGATCCTATTGTTTGGTGGGAATTTATGAAGAAGAAACAGTAATATGTAAAAAAAAAAAGTCTATAAAACATTTAAGAATTAAAAAAAAACAAAAGAATAGGAAAAAGGTCAAGAACAAAACCTTGACAATCATTGCAGGCTCAAAAAGAGTAGCCAGTAAACAGCAGAGATAGAAAGTAGAAAGCTAGAAGATTATGGAGTCACAGGCTGAGAGAGGAGAGAACATTAAGAATAAAAGGGTGAAAAAAAAATTTAAAAAGGGGGAAAGGATAATTTTATCTAAAAGGAGATTAAGAACTGAGAAGAAGCCACTGGATTTGGCAATTAAAAGCTCACAAGTGCCCTTTGGAAAAATAAGTTTCAGCAGAATAGAGGCCCCGATTTCAAGAAGCTGAGGAGGGTGGTAAGGAAGAAGAGACACTCTGGATAGACTTATAACGCTATACAATTAATCAGAAAACATTATGTCATCACAATGGAAAAGTACTTCTAACTACCTATTTTTGCATGTTGTGCTAGGCAATGTAGAAAATGAATTAAAAAGAGTCAACGTATTGTAAATATCTATTAAAAAATATCCCTGGCACAAGCTCTTATGTGGGGGGAGGTATAAAGGAAAAACCACCAAACACTGTTCTCCATCTACTTCATACCACGACACTACCTCCCAAATTGGTCAGTCTTGTCCTGTCCGTGATTCTGAAAATCGTCTTCCTGCCCCCCAATCTCAAGGCTCTCTTCAACTTTTTAACTGTCTCCCAAGGCAAAGGGAACAAAATGGTGATAGGACAAATATCACTAAATAAACATTGCTTCCTGACACTCCATATGTCACCACAAGACTCAGTCCCCAAAGAAAATGAAGGCCTTTCCCCAAAACCATCCAGAGACCTTTGTCCTTTTTCTTCAGCTTCTTATTCCGGGTGCCCTGCCGCAAGTATGAAAGGATCTGTGTCAATTTGCTGATAACAATATCATTCGTGGTCAGTGTGGTTTGGGCCTGGAAATCCAAAGAAAATAAGTCAACTAACTGAGAAAAGACCATCTCAAGGAGGAAAATATCCCTCCCACATTTCCTACAAAGGACAGTCCTAGGGAATATTAGGGCAAGTACCTCCATGGTAGGACAATCAGCTTTGCTCCGGATAAGTGTAGTAGGAATATCTGTGTCTGCATACTCATCATCCAGATCTACCACATAGGCCATGCGGCCTGGCAAAAACAACTCATTTCGTTCATAAGCTTTGTTCTTGAAGAGCATACGATAAACATTGCGGCCTAAGAGAAGGAGATTAATAAGTAAGCATTCACTGAGTGCCTATCAAGAGCCTGGCACTGTCACGTGACTTAGTCTAATCTTCAAAGAGATTACAGTCTAGTTGAGGGAATAAGCCTATAAAAATAGCAAAAAATTAGAAAACAAATGCTAAAATATATAGTACTATCAGTATTAGAAAAGGTCAAAAAAGGGAGAAACCAGTGTTTGAATAGGTAAGTCAGGTGTTTTATAAAGGAGATAGACAAGACTTGAGCAGGACCCTGAAGAACGAATAGAAATTGGATAGGTAAAAAAAGGAAAGGTATTTCATTTGGGGGTAAGAGATAACAAAAGCAATACTACAGAAATAGGAAAAAGTAAGGCTGGGAACTAAGAGATTGATTACTTCTTTGGGAATAGTAGAAAGTAAAGTTAGCTAGCTAACTAAGATTAACAAATTAAACATAACAAAGATTTCATGTAGAATACAGACAGGGAAAGGCCTACAGGCAATGATTTCTTTTTCCATCTCTATTACCTGATAGTCTGAGATTTTCTATAATTGTACCAATGGGAACTTACAAGGATAACATACCTTTAACAGGAAAATTTATGCAATGGCCACTCCCAGGGGCTACAAATTTAAGTTTTTTCCTTCTAGTGGGAATTATTCTCTACAAACTTCCATTAGAGGGTCTAAGCCTTGTATCTTGCCATGGAAGCAAAATACAGACTCTCATGTAATGATTTGTCACAGCAGTATTATAATTGGAACATTTTCCCACATTTAAATGCTTTCAAAAGAAGGGCTTAAAGTCAGACTAGTGATGGTTTTGCTCTCCAGTGAGTTTTTCAAGCAAATTTTCATAGTGGAGGAAGAAAAGTCGTAGAAGATATCATAGGTATTATAAATAAATTTAAAGTTAGGACTATTCTATCTCCAAGCATCTCTGTCTAGGTTTAAAGAAAATGTAATATCTCCTAATATATGCTTTATAAAATGTGATTTAAAATCATGTAAAAATTATTTTACAGGAAAGTGAAGTTTAAATGTCAATTTTCTGTCTTCATTTGGAAGGACATATAGTTGATGTTACATTAAGTCTTAAACTTATTTCAATGGTGCATGAACAAGTGGGTAAGGGCTATAAGGAATTAAACCTTGGTTAAAAGCTGTTTGAAAATGGCATTCCATGTTCAGTATTCAGAGCATGTGGTTAGAAATACTGTAGTCTTGGGGGAGGAGAAACAACAAAATCACACAATTCTGACTCATTTTTAGTTGGTGGCATGTAAGTTTCTTATAAGATCTACACTTGCTGAAACAAGAAGTATCAAGGCATTAAAACATTTCTGCTCTTACCCAAACGCGTCTTAAATTCAATCTTATTCTCAGGATCTTCATCTTTCCTTAAGAAATAAGAAAGCAGTCATTAGCCACTTCTGCCCTTAGTCCAAGTCCCACCCCTCCACCTCAACAATCTCTCCCTCTCCCTCATACACCCACTTTGTTTCCTTCTGAGGTTTCTCCATCATCTCCTCCTCTTCTTTCTCCTTGCTGGCAATCTCAGCTCGAACCTAAAGGAGGAACCAGAGGACTACATCCTAAAATTCCACCTTCAGCACTCATAATACTACAACAGTCAGAAATGGTTCCTCTCCATTCACCAAAGCTCCCCTTCCTGGAAGCCCCAGAAACATTAAGCATTCCAGTAACATTCATAACTCACAAATAAAAGAAAAATATCTCACCTTCTGGAGAAGGGCAAAATCCAAACCTTTCACCAAATGAGTGTGTTCCATGTCACCACCCAAAAACTTGGACTCTTGGATCAACTGTCGCCTTTTCTCTGCAGCAGATTTGTCACTATACAACAAAAGGTACCATTATCAGATCAACCTAGTATTAATACAGGGTTGTTATAGTGAGTGGTCTGGCTTAGATGAGGAGTCCAGAGGTCCACATTACAGCATACTGAAGCTCAGAAGAATTAAATGATTTGCTCACAATTACATGCTCTGAATGGGACTGCTTCAGAAATTAAATCTTAAATGAACCTAGGCTAAAGTCTACTCACGCCTCAGCAGTAGGTCCCACAGCCCTGTAGTTAGCAGTGGTACTGATCAATTCTGTTTCCTCATAATCCTTGTTTACTCCATCTCTCCGTTCTTTGGCACGGTCACGATACTTTTCTGCTAGCTCCCTTTCACGTTCAATTTCTTGTTGACGGAGTTTAGCATAGTAGCTATGAATGAGAAGAAAGTATGTAAGGTATTCAAATATAAGAGTAGCAAATCTGCTCTTCTCTATTGCTTGGACTCTCTGTTCTCCACATTTTTGCCCTCACTCCTCAAACATATATCTCTAGGCCAAAAAATATACCCCCTCTAATACCTAATTACTTATATATCTTCTCACAGCAACTCTTTCTCTGTACAATACAGTTCTATAATTGTAATGGAAGGCAATACCTAATGCTTCCTCAGTCACAACTGTTCCCCATCCTGCTTAGTCACCTCCAAATTACTAAATATTTACTACTATTAAGTGACACAGCCCAGAAGATTAATTTGGACTTCCAAATCTTTGCAAATTTCAGCTGAACGTCTCTTAATTCTTGTTGACCTACCCCAGAGAACAAAGAAAGCAAAATACCAGGCCCAGAGAGAACTTTTGCAGCTTCTAAGTGAAAAGCCCTCTTAACAAGTGCACATCTCCTCTAACAAGTATGAAAGCATTACAGAGCTTCTAAGAAAGAGAAACCTCAGTTTTTTCAATAATTGAGAACTATGTTCCTACATAGCCAACTCCTAACCCAATTTAGTCCCACCCTCAGTAAAGATAGTGCCTACGTTAAGATGTAACCTCCCTTTCCCTTCCTTTCACCTTTTCTTTTTCCTCCTTCGTGCTGCTGGATCTTCATCTTCATTGTATTCCCTTGGCATCCTAGAAGGAGTAGAAAATCCAAATATCCCAAATGGCTACCACAACCTCACAAATCCCAAGAGGAGACCTCAGAGGTAAAATGATCAGGGCACTAAAGCTGAGCAGGAAGAAGCCCCAGAGGAATACATTTGGAAGAATATACTGACTCCCAATCCAACCACAGCCTCAACAAAATAATTCCTCCCACCATCTACTTTTCTAAATGTTTCCTCTGGGAAAGTATGCATTAAGGAATACATTGGAAACGGGTGGGAAACAACTAGGAATATACATCAGCTTACTCATGGTGGCGAGATTTGGATGGTGGTGCAGAGGTGGGTGCAGCTCTAGGTGTCATAAGAAGCTTCCTAAAGTCTTCATTGGTAAGTTTGGACCTGGTGAAACAAGATAAAAAATTGTCAAATGTGGGATTGTAATATTAGCACTTCTTCAATCTATTTTCATGTAGCACCTCTTTTCCCCACAAGTAGCTACTACTTCTCTAAATAACCAGTAACATGCTAGTAACAAATAATAACATTCGTTACTTTAAGGACCCCTGATTTCACCAGCACAAGTAATAGTCCTATTGACACAGATCCCAAAACCTCCAGTTCAGTTTTATTAAATAATATGCTACGAATGAACAAATTCATCAACTGGCAAACAATCTTCCACTAAAAAAAATAAACCTTTCCAAATTGTAAGGATCTACTTCAAATCCCTTATCAAAAAGATACAGAAACTAAAATCCATAGATATTAACGATTTGTTATTATTGTTAACTCTTTCTGAGTTCTCACTTTGACTGAGACAAGGGCCATTCAGTTATTAAGGCTAGTAAAGAGACAAGGAATGGCCCACTTCAGAAAAATAAAAAACCTGGGAGTAGAAAACCCTTAAGAGTTTCTGGCAAAAACAGAAGCGATTACTATTTACATTGATTCACTACACAGAGGCATCTGGGCTCAAATAATGACCACTAAGTGGGGCTTGGGCTGAGACCTATTACTTGGCCAATCAATGAGAGCCAGAGTGAACTGGGTTTAAGGCATGGTCTTAATGAAATCTAGTCCATAAAACCCAAGACACCTTGCTACATTTCCAGGCACGAAATTTTCATTCCTTCGAGCAGAGCACTCAAAAGTAAAGAATGATACTCTATGTGAATAGAGGGAGAAGGAAGGGGAGGGCAAAGGAGGGGAGAGAAAGGGGAGGAAAGAAGGAGCTGTGATGCCCATCTGGAATTGGTCAGCTGGATCCCTAGTGAGGCAGCTTGGACTACTCACAGGTTGTGGTTAGTCCCTCGTTCTTGAAAAGGAACATGACATCAGGAAGGTGATGTCATGACTTTCAAGTGAATTGGATTTAAGTGAGGGGGGACTGTGCAAAGTCACCAGCCGGACTTTCTCCTTCGGAGCCATCTGGGTCCAGTGGCAAGATATAGATCAGGAGACTGGCGATAATCCCCAACTTATTATCATGCAGGCAACAAACGGCGAAACCCAGAGGGCAGATACTAGGTCCTGACTCCAAATCCTGCTCACTACGTACGGCGGGCACTGTCTTCCCAACTAAGCTGGTGCCCAAAAGCCACACAGACTTCACGGACCACATATGACTCTGTAGGAGGGCACGTTTATGTTCGGTTGGCATTATCTTTAAAAGGCCAGGGTCACTTCCATGGCCGAGGCATTTGAGGTGCACTTTAAGGCACAAGTTCAAAAGCCCGCAACCCCGCCCTACCAAAGAAACCCCCGTACCCTTGGCATGCCGGCCATACTCACTGGTGGAAGGAGTGCGGATCGTCCACATCATGGCCGTCCGGGGCTAGCGGGTTGGAGAACGGTTCACCTAGGCAAAACAAAAGACTGAGCTCCCCGCATCCCCTCCCGCTGCGCTTCTGGGACCCCACCGACCCCGCTGGGGCAGCCACAAGCACCCTCCCCATCCCCCATCCAGCCTGCCCCTAACAGCCCCAAGCTGGACGCAGGCAAGGCCCTTCATACGAAAGGATGACCGCGGGGCAGTCCCAAGGAGGAAGGAGTAGAGCCCGGGACTCACTATCTCGTTCCGGCATCCTGATGCCAGTTAAAGCTCCCAAAACAAACGGCGCCACAGGAAGACCAGCCTCGCAAACTAGTTACCCACAGTGCTCTACGACGAGATCAGCTTCCGCCTTACGCTTGGCCCCACCTTCCCCACGTGTTATTACCATGGCAACTCCGCTCACGTAGACGTCAGTGACTCTTCTACGGAAAAGTCTTCTGCGGAAATGAGCAAAAAGTAGGCGGTCAGTAATGCTACAGACCACTCGGCGGCCCTGACGTAATTGGCTGAATTCCACTTCGCCTCTCCCTCTCCCCGCCCCTTTACCCGCATCTGGCCAATCCGGGGCGACAACGGACGCAATTCGCTGAAGAGACCAGAGCAGCACCAAGCAAGTTGGTGAGGGGGATGGTGCCTCTTCCTGATTGGCTGTACGAGCGCTTTCCTTCCCGAGGCTGACTAGAGGTATTCTGCAGTCTCTGGAAAAGATGGCGGCAGCTGCAGCCCGCGGGGTCGGGTTCAAGGTGGGCAAGAACCTGAGGGAGCTCCGCATCCACTTGTGCCAACGCTCGGCCAGCAGCCAAGGAGTGAGGTGCGGTTGGACGCCGCTGGTGGGGCGGGAGGGGCAGGCCGGACGGAGGTCGGAAGGTCACGAGCTCGCGGGGTCATCCCTCTTCTTCCCGGCGAGTGCCTTCGGGGGAAGCGGCGGGGAGGGGGCGGGGCTGAGGGAAGGGGGAGGGCCCCTCCCTTTCTTGATGCTTTTGGTGCCTGGACCAGTCACGCCGCCTCTCTGATCCTCAATGTCCCCACCCGAGAAAGGGGACTGGGAGCATCCAACATCTCGATGCTTCCCCAACCCCAGAGCGGCACGTAAAGACGAACTACATCCTTTCACTCTGTCCTTCAGGGACTTCATTGAGAAACACTACGTGGAGCTGAAGAAGGCGAATCCCGACTTCCCCATCCTGATCCGGGAGTGCTCCCAGGTGCAGCCCAAGCTGTGGGTCCGCTATGGTGAGCTGGGCCTGGGCCCCCGTGGGGTGGCAGGAGCACCCTCGCCCACGGTTTAGCAAGCTTCTGCCCCACGACGCCTCACTGCAGCCCCCCACAGCTGTAAGAGGGCTTTCCAGTAGGGGAGATTTATAGGTGTAATCATAAGGAAAAGCCCAAAAGGTAGAGGAATCCCTGGGTGAAGAGCTAGCTGAAACCAACCCCTGAACCTGGGCCTTCTGGCACAGGACTGGAAATGGAAGCAGGCAGACCTGGCCCTTTGCCGCACCCTGTAGCTTTATTCCACTCACATATCATCGAAGGTGATAATTTTTCACAAAACTAACTTCTACAATGGTCAGTTAAAATAGGAAAACCACCAGGTAAGTTAAAGACCCTTTACTCCAGAATTCTGTAACCACTCTAGGCCATCTTGACTTACCCTGTTTCTGAATTAAAACAGTAATAGCACGTTTAGTACTTAATATGGCCACCTTCTCAATCAGTGCTACATACATAGTAGGTGTTTACTGTTTCATCCTCAGCTTTTGGCCAGGAGAAGAATGTCTCATTGAAAAACCTCAGTAGTGAACAAGTGGCCACTGCTCTAGTGAATTTGATGAATAGCAAAGCCTGAAGTCCAAGAAAACATTAAGAAGAGTTGCCTCAGAGCTTGGGCTGCGTTGGACTGAGAATGAAATATCCACATATCTTAAAAGTCTTTCCATGCAAACCTTGTATTGTAATTATAGTTTTTCTGAATGTTCCCTCTACTCCCCACCCCCAAACATACGCATTTTACCACCAATATTGTGACTGAAGAAATTTAATGTAATACAACTTTTCAGTTCTAAGAGAAGCTGTGATATATGAAAGAGGGAAAAGGAGGAAGGGAAGGGGGGGCAGGAAATGGGAGGGGAGGCAGGAAATGGGGAGGGGAGGCAGGAAATGGGAAGGGGGGGCAGGAAATGGGAAGGGGGGGCAAGAAATGGGACGGGACTCTGAGCAGCCTGGACCTGGTGCCCATTTAGTCATTTATGAAGGGAAACATAACTGGGGCATAGACAATAACTTGAACCACAGAAGGACAAGGCTGGCTTCTAGAAGAATGGGGGGAGCGGCTATGGCAGAGCCAATGCATTTGGGACAAGTGAGCTTCCTCCCAGTGCCACCTCCTGAAGAGCTTGTATGCGTTCCTGGAGGTCCACCTCTTCTTTGTGTTTCTCCAAGGCCTGTAGGCCAGAATGCTGTAAGAAGTCCTGAGCTGCCTGTTTAGGAAACAAGAAAAGTTTTGTAGTGGGGCATAAAATTAGTTTTTCCTATCTCTTCCCTCAAGGAAAGGGTCACCATCCTTAGGTATTTCTAAGGGAAAGAGGTGCTGAGCCTCTGGATGTATAATATTCTCTGCACTGAATAATACTGGGGGGGAGGGGGGGCAGGAACCTTTCAGCTGGAGGAGGTAGGATAAGGAGGGAATATCTGCCTATGTGGAATATCAGGGCTGGTTAGGATGGGGGTAGGGCTGGGATCTATCTTGAGCCTATAAAACTACAAGGCCTGAAAGAAAGTGTACACTGAACCTCAATCAAAACCCACCTCAGGCTGGTGTACAAACAGCAGTTGCAGTAGCTCCAGGCTCTGTCCCACCACCTCAGAGTCAGTAAGGGTCAGGATATCTAGCAAGTGGGGGAGGAGTGGACCAGGCCAGAGTCTCTGGCAATAGAAGGGGCCCTTCTCGGCAATGTTGCACAGGATGGTGAGCACCTACAAATACAATAATATTAACATTTGTAAATAGCTTTCTTCCATACTACAGTTAGCAAGTATTCTATTGTTTTATAGATGAGGAAGCTAAGGCTGCAAATAGCTACACATCATTTATAGTCACTGCTAGAAGGGTTCAGAGGAAAGCACCCCCTAACTCCCAACTCCTGTGCTTTTCTTGCTACACCAGATTACTAAATACCTGGAAGGACAACACTAACTCTTAGGTTCCTAACCTCTAAATAAACAAGAGCCCCAAAGCGTTACTTACCAATATACGTACCACCCGTGAAATGGGTAAGAGTTGCAAGAGGGGAGCGACCAGATCCAGGGACAGCATTGCAGTACAGAGGCCAGGATCTTTTACTAAAGAAGAGGCACCATGACCAGTTTATTCACAGAACTCAAGTCCCAGAAAGTGAGTTATAGTTAAAGCACAGATGGTTACCCATGTGTTATAAGGTAATGAAACACCTTTTTCTATTCTGTCCTAATCTGAGTTTAAGCTGAGGTCCCCTGATGTTTGGAGAAGCCACTATTATTTAACCAGGGATAAAATTCATTGCAGTGAACTGACTCAGAGCCCCATTACATACCAGTCAGGTTGTTGAGGACCCAGAGGCACTCAGGAACCAGGCTGGGTTGATGCTGGATGAAGAACTCCATGAGGATAAACATAGCCACTATAATTCGCTCATCTGCAAAATCTGCTCGTACTCCTGCATCTGCCGCTCCTTCCTCTGCCAGCAAGTTACCAAAGCACCGAAGTACTGGGCAAGCCAACTGCAGAGGCAAGACAAGTGGCCAGGAGGCCAAGGGTTTAACACGGGGCAAGGGGAGACACCAAGGACATCACAGACAGAACATGTCACCCAAGCAGAGCAGAAGGCACATCTAGTTCTCCCAGGTGGTGAGGAATTCTTCAGTGACCCCCCTTTACCTACCAGATCCAGTCCCGTATCCACAGATCCTGAGGCAGCCCTAGCCAAGTCCATCAGCAACAGCCCCAGAGTGGACAAAGATCCTCGGGAAATGAGCAGTGGATTATTCACCTGGCTGCAGTGGAGGAAAAAGTACAGTCACGTCCCCACATCCTGAGTCCCTAAATCCTAGCTTGATCTAAGTCATAAAGCCAGGAAGAATTCTGTTACAGGTTGGGAGGCGGCGAAAGTCAGTATGACCCCGGAACTTACAACATCTGGACAACTGAAGGAGAAAAACAGGAGGACTTAACTTGTGTTCCAATCCTAAAGAAAAGAATAAGGTAGGAATCCAGCACTGTCACACCCTCCTCCCTGCAATATCAGGAAATGCTGTGCTGTGGCTTTGACTCAATACCCCATGTATTCATGAGTCCACAGGGATTCCTAAGAAAGGTTATGGGTGGTATTCCTGGTTTGGGCCCAGGGTACCTGCAGATAATGTAGTGAAGGCACCAGGCAAACTCCACAGCGACACTAGCTCCCAGCTCTGGGGTAGGGTGTAGAAGTCGAAGCATGTTTGGGAGGATGGCAGAGTCCAAGACAGAGCTGCCGGTCAAAGAGGCATAATGAGTTGGTGTCAGAGTGAAAATGCAAGCTTCCCATCAGGACCCCACTGTGAGTGAAAAAGTATTCCTGGCAGTAGCCTGGGCTCCCCTTTGGCTACCATTCTCCCTCTTGCCATGCTTCTGTCGCAAAAGAAAGAGGATTTACTTACGGAATGATTTCTTTAGGAGCTTCATTGGCCTGCAAAAGTTGTGACAAGGTGTAGCCAAGAGCTTCCAGAACAGCTGCATGGGGGGACTAGAATAAGACAAAGTAGATCTTAATGAAGGAGCAGAAAGCAGTAGCTAGAAGTATCCTCCCCAATCAGTAAGGGCATGCAGGGGTTAAGAGGAAGGAAGAACACTGGATCCCTCACCTGGATGCATAAAGCAAGAGCTGGAATAATGCCCTGTGGGAGAAGCTGCCTCCTCACAGCCTCACTCTCCACGGCCAGATTGCCTAGTGTGTACAGACATAGCTCCTGAGAATAAAAGGAACAAGAAAGAGTTTTGAGGTTTTTCTCTTCCCCAGACTAAGTAGAGGGGAATCCTTGAAACATTTTTATCCACAAATTTAAGCCCAAGAATTCTACATTTCAGCAAATGAACACTGGCCACCCCCAGGGTCCTGCCCATGCCCCTGAGGAATTAATATCAGAAGACACGAGCTATTCCTCCCAGTGCACCAGTAATCAGAAGCTGGGGATCAGTACCTACTCGTGCCTTATACCACCGCTTTAGTTAATGCTAATAATATGACTTTCAAAGGACATGTGACATAATGTGGGTCCAAGAGTCACTGATTCTGATACTAGGTCCTGCAGTGGGATGGCAGTGAGAGACAGGGTTTCAGGCATCTGAGCAGTGGATTGACAGACATGAGTCTGGAACCAGGCCCTTGGATCCAAATTCCATCACTAGGTGTCTGACCTCAAAAAGACCAAGAGGAACACAGAAAGAAAACAAATTAATTCATTCTTAAGGATAGTATACATCTGATTAATGTACCTGCTGGCAAAGGTGAAAAGGCCAAAAGTGGCAAGAGAACATATTCCCCCGATACCCCCGTAATCCCATATTTCCTTTGTCAGGAATTTACATTGAAAATCTTATGAGAATTTTTTAAAAAGTGCAAAACCTATCACAGGCAGTATATGTAATTTTCAGAAACAACTTAAATATTCAATAGGGAAATGGTTACATAAATTATTCTATATAAATGTAACAGGATATAATAATATAATTAAGATAAACAAGTATAAGGTATGCAGAAAAAGAAAAAAATGTGATATGTCCAGCATGCTACAGTGCAAAAGAGCACTGGATTTGGGGTCAAAGGACCTAGGTCCCAATTCTTTTACCTGTGAGACCTTGAGTAAGTCATTTAACCTCTCTGGTCTCAGTTTCCTCATCTGTAAGATGAAGAATTTTGACTAAATGATCTCTGAGTTCCCTTCTAGCTTTCAATCTGTGGAACCTTTATGAAAAAAATGGAAACTGAAAAAAGCAGAACCACAAGAATGGGATACACACTGATACCATATATGCGGGGGAAATGAATGAGAAGAAATGGACAAAGAATCCTGATGAAGCCTTAAGCAGGTGTACTTAATCTTCTTTATGTCAGAGACCCCTTTGGCAGTCTAGTGGAGCCTATGGCCCCCTTCTCAAAATAATGCTTTTAAATCCATAAAATAGAACATTTAGGACTAAAAATGAAGTATCATATTAAAATAGAGTTGTCAAAATGTTATTTTAAAACTTTGTGGACAGAGAGAACTGATTAACTCTAGGTGCAGATAGAAGCATACTTATTTTTCTTGCCTTTTTGTATGTGACAACATGGCTAATATGAAAATGTTTTGCATGACTTCACATGTATAATTGATATCATATTGCTTGCTTTCTCAAGAGGGGCTGGAGGGAGAGAATTGGAAAATCAAAAAAATTTTAAATGATTTTGTTAAAGTTAACAAAGTATAATTTTTTAAAAGATCATGGACCTTAGCCTAAGAACATCTGACATAAAGGGATGACAAAAATTTGTATGATGCTTTTTAAAAAGCTAGACTAATTTCACTGATATGAGAAACTCCTCCAGGCAAGAAAATTCCCTCCGCCAACTCAGATCAGAAACTGTCCTACAATTTAATCTTATAGATTTGCCTGGACACTGAAAGGTTGAGCGACTTGACCAGGGTCACACAGTATATGCCAGAGAGAAGACCTGAACTCAGGTCGTCCAAAGTTAATTCCCTGTCTACATCATTCCACATCTCTTATATGATATTTTATGCACTGAAACGTATTTAAATGTACTTACTAAGTAAGTTTAATGGTTTATCGATGTTCAATGTTAACCTTTTAACAAAATAAATTTAATTTAAAAATGACAACATGCATCCTCCAAAGGATCAGCTATTTAAAGTCATGGGAGTTAAAGTTAATGGGAGCTACGTATGAGCTCTAAAATGACAAAAGGATAAATGAAAACAATAGTACATAGCAGAAAGAACACCCGGATTTGGAATTTAGGACACAAGAATCTCAGCTCTACTATCTACTATATGTGTGACCCTTGGCTAGACACCTAACATCTCTGGCCCTCAATTCCATCATCTGTAAAATGAGGTCATTGGACTGATGATCTCTAATAAGCCTCCTATGGATCCCACACACAGAAGGAAGAGTTGAAGGAAATAGGGTGAGCTCTTACTATGAAGTCAGCACTGTGCCCAGAAAGGTACGTGAGAAGGTAGGATGTGGAAGGCAGACAGGCTTCTGCCACATTCGGCTGGTCGGCATGGGAGAGCTCATGCAGGCATCGAGCTGCCTCCATCTGGAGCGAAGCCCAGTTGCTAGTCAGGAGTCCAATGAGTGTTCGAATACTGCCTTCAAGCCTGAAACACCAAGAGTTGGAATTTGGCTCAACTCCCGCATTAGCTCCCTCCCCCTTCCGATCCTCAAACCTACTCAGAGGTATTCAAATCTCAGCTCTACCACTAAACTAGCTCTGAGACTTAGACTAGTCACTTCAATTATCTGCATCTCATTTCCCCATTTCCAAAAGAAAGGAGTAGGACTAATCCTAGGACATCTAATCACTTCCCAGGGTTGCCTTTCTTCTGGAAATCTGATATCTGCTTCCTGAAGCCTCCAACACCCCAGGTAGTTAGGCCTCAGGGATATCTGTACTGACCTGATAAAAGTCTGCTGAGTCTCAGGATGCTGTAGGCTATGCCGGAGGCTGATTAATGCCTTCTCTTTTTCCTTCTCAGTTCCTCGTTGAGACATCCTCAGTAAGTGTAGCACCTAAGGGGTCCAAGAGGGAAGAGGAAATGAAACAAAGAGGAGAATTATTCACAGATAGCAAGTGTCAGGTATGGAAGTTTTCAAATTATGTAAATATTCAACAACCCCAGGGTTCTCTTAAACCACACTTAACAAAGCTATTAAACACCAACCACAAACTAAGCGCTTTGTATTCATTTGGTTAGTGTTTCCAAGTACACCACCAGTAGACCAGAACCCTTTATTATCCCAGAAAAGAGCCATCAGCACTATCAAAGATATCTCACCTCGAGCTCTTCCAGGGGCTTGTTAGGGAATTCATCTCTAGCTTCTTCTAGGTCACTGTCCCTCAACAACCGCTTGCTGACCAGATGCTGTTCCCTCCTGGCCTTCCTTAAAGCTGGAGAACAGAGAAGCCAGAAGCTCAAACCCAAACTGGGGGAAATGGGGGTGGGGATCAGATTAGGGCTAGAGGACACAGAGACCAAACGATTAAGACAAAACTTGGAACCCATGGCCAGAAGTTCAGGCCAAAGCTGAGGGATAGAAAAGCCAAAGGCCAGAAGCTGGGAATCACAGGGGCTACAAGCTCAGGACTGGCACAGAAAGGCCAAAGACTCGGGCAGGTCAAGCCAGGCCTGTGGGAGTGGGGGGGGGGGTATCACAAGGGCCAGAGGCTCAGTGCCAGGGACTGAGGGGAGGGGTATGTACCAGCGGCTCAGGGCTAGGGGAATAAGAGGGATCAGAGACTCAAGACTGGGGGCTACAGGGACCAGAGACTGGGGTCAGAGGAGTTAGGGGCTGGGAGGGGGGTATCAAATGGTCTAGAGGCTGGGGGAAGTGGACAGGGCACACAGGGCCCAGGCACTCTAAGTGAGTAATCACTGGGCAAGGGAGAAGGAGGGAAGAAGGGAAGGGGTCAGAGGGACCAAGGGAGGGGTCCAAGGGGACCAACGCTGGGAGGGGCTGGGGGGACAAAGGGGAGGACGCTCATCAGAGGGGCCAGGGCTGGGGGGGTGCTGGAAAAAGGGGGACGGCGGATCAGAGCTGCCAGGGGCTCTGGGATGGGGGTCGGAGGAGCCCGCCCACCGAAGGTGGGGATCAAGAAGGCCAGAGGCTGGAAAGAGGGGGCTGGGGATGCGGGAGGATCGCGGGGCTGCGCCGGGCGGGTCGTAGGGCCCCGACGCTCTGGGCTGGGGGCCATCGAGCCTGGGGGGAGGATGCAGCCCCGGAGCTCCCGGGCCACTCCGGGGCGGGCCGCACCTGCCTCCCGCTCCCGCCAGCGGTCCCGCTGCTCCTGCAGGTTGTAGCCATGGGCCCGGAGGCGGCCGCTGCGGTGACTCCACATGACCCCGGGCGCTCCGCGGGCACAATAGGACCAGGCCGAGGACGGGCGGCGGCGGAGGCGGCGGCGGCGGGGGGAGGCGGCGGCGGAGGAGGAGGAGGAGGAGCGGCGGGAGGCGGCTAGACTCGCCCTACAGCTGCACTTCCGGTGGCGGGGGGTCGGGCGGGGCTGCGGAGCGCTGGGCGGAGCCTGCGGGGCCAGCGCGGCCTGCGAGGGCAAATCTGGTTTCACTTCCCTAATTCCTGACTTCCTAAAGGAAGTTGCTTGTCCGCTCCTTCTTCTCTGGGAAAAGGCCAGGGCCCCCTGCCCCCCGCCGCGCTTCCGCCCCCCCTCCCCCCGCTCCCCGCACGCTCCCCGCACGCTCCCCCTGTCCTCCCCCTGTCCGCAGCTCTCTCCACTTGTGGTTTCTTGGTGTTAATTATTACGCCAGAATTAGCACGGGCAGCAGAGAATTGATCCGTGCTTTGTTACATCTCAGCTTCAGAGGCTGCATTGATCCACAATCATCTGCAAACAGAAAATCATGCACCAACGCTCCCTCCACTTTGGTCTTGGCTTGTAGCCTTTTCAAATTGAAGAACTTACTCTCAGTATGGTAGTTGACCTTGACGCCGTGTTCATCCTCATTGAAAGCATTTGTCAGCATGACTGAAAACATGCTAAAAAGCATGGGAGCAAGCACACAGCCCTGCTTCACTCCACTGGGTGACTGGGAAGGCACCCAGAACCTGGGCAAACATGCCATCATGAAACTGACGTAGGATACTGATGAACTTCTCCAGGCAACCAAATTTCGACATAATATTCCATAAGCCCTCATGACTAACAGGGTCAAAGACCTTGGTCAGATCTACAAACGTTGTGTACGTACCTCGCTTCTGCTCTTGGCATTTCTTCTGGAGTTGTCAGGCAGCAAACACCACATCAACTGTTCCTGGGGCAGTTAAGTGGTGCAATAGATAAAGCATCAGCCTTGGAGTCAGGAAGACCTGGGTTCAAATTCAGCCTCAGACAGGCACTAGCTCTGTGACCCTTGGCAAGTCACTTAACCCCATTGCTTGTGCTTTGTGAACAATGATGTGCTGAAGAAATGCAGACCATTATATTTTATATATCAATATATATTCTAATATAGTGACAACAGGCCTATTGAGCAATAGCACTGGGAAGTGAGTTCACTGGCATAACCTTTCTCATCTCTAAGACAGGCAACTAGCCTGCTTACTTAACTGGCACTGTCCTGATGATCAAATGATGGGCAGTGTGGAGTAGTGAAAAGAGGAGTGGTAGGTCTAGAGTTGCAAGACCTAGACTCAAATCTGATATTTTCTACCTGCATGACCTTGGGCAAGACACTTGCCTCAGTTTCCTCATCTGTGAAGTGAGGACCTTGGACAAAATGATCTCTACAGCAGTTTCTAACTACAACCTGTTATAATCTGTGGGAGTTTAGGTAGATACATTAGAGGCCTTGGCTGCACATCATGCCTGTTCCCACACTCCCAGTTAGCAGATGGATTTTGAGTTTGGATTCAGGGCAGAGATACACATATTTGATGGAGACAAGGAAAAAGTGGGGAGACTTTAAGTTAACTTATAATTACACTTTTCCCTTCCCCAAACCTCACTTCTCATCTCCAAGTTAGGGGCTGAGGCTTCCATCAATAGCTTAGGGGTTTGTTCAGCTCTCATTTAAATCCAATTTATGTGCAAGTGAAGGCATCACCACCTCCTGAATTCAAAGGAGGAACAACAGCTCCAGCCAAACAAGGCCAACTGGTCATTTCCCTCCCTGTTGGAGCAAAGGTGTTGAGTGGTTGAGTAATCCTGAAGACTCCCATCCCCCACCCTTCCCTAAACAAAGGAGGGCGGTCTAGAGAGATGGAGTGAAAGGAAAAGAAGTTTAGAATTTTATGGCTCTGGAAACAAAACTAAAAGGAGCTGTGAGGCTCAACCATCAAGTCTATCCCGGGACAGATGAGCGTTCTTTGTCTTTGGTTTCTGTCCAGTTCTGTCGCTTCCCAGAAATCCAGCAAGGTTTCAGAAGCTGAGCAGGTAAAGGGAAGTTACAAGAAATGGAATATTTTTATTTTATATTTTATACGTTTTTGTGGATTGTGGAGACCCACTGGTTCCTTCTACAGCCAGAATAGAAGCAAACAGATGACCCAAGGTACGACTGTAGGCTTAGGGATAGAAAGAAAATAAAGAGTTGGAACTCGGTCAACCTTAGGGGGAAATCCCAGTGACTGTTTTTCCAGTGCCCCCAGTGTCCCAGTACCCGCCCTTCTTGGTACTGACAACCTCGATTGCAACACTAAACACAGGGGAAGTTGTCGTGGAGAAACAGGATTTCAGTTTAATAGTACAGCACAAAAGCCCAAAGTCATTCAAAACACAAGACACAGATCCCAGAAGCCAGACAGCCTAGGTCTAAGCATAAAAGGAGTAGGAGGTACAAAGACCACCAGGACCAGCCATGGTGAGTGTCCTATGTGTCCCCTTACCCTCCACTTTTGTTGTTCTTAAGTCGTTTTTCAGCCGTGTCAGACTCTGCGACCCCATTTGGGGTTTTCTTGGCGGAAATACTGGAGTGGTTTGCCATTTCCTTCTCCAGCTCATTTTACAGATGAGAAACCGAAGCAAACAGGGTTAAATGACTTGGCTAGGGCCACACATCTAATAAGTGTCTGAGGTGGGATTTGACCTCGGGTCCTTCTGAGTCCAGGTCCAGAATTCTATCTTACATATTCTATAGCCTCTCCCAACCCCAAACCCTTTGCTTCTCAGTTCTGGTCTGGAGATGACTAACCAAGTAGGGATGTAGAGGAGACTAGGGTGTGGAAGGGGTAGGAGGCTGAGAAGGTAGCTGCATCTGTGAGGAAAGTCGGAGGAAGGATAGTATTGGAGGAAAGACTGGGGAAGATAGTATTGGAGGAAAGAGAAAGTGAAGTCAGGTTGGGCTGGGTACTGAAACTCCTCTGGCTCTCCTGTTGACCCACAGTGGGACAAGCCTTGAAATAAACCGTTGATATCACCCTCAGGAGCCCTGGCAGAGGTTGCTGCTGCTGCTGCTGTCTCCCCTGCTGTGGCTTCCCTCGTCATCCTCAGCCTTCTGTACCCTGGACGAAGAGGGCGATAATTGCTTCTGCAACTTTTCTGCCCCGGAGCCCAAATGGAATGACATTGCGATGTGCATTTCCGCTGTAGAGGTGGAGATCCTTGGGGGCAGCCACAACTTGGAAACCTTTTTGCAGAAGGATTTTGCTGTCTCGAGCAAAGCAGTGGACTTTCTGAAAGCGTTGCGCCTCAAGCGACTGAAGCTAAAAGAAGCCCTGATTCCAGCCCCACTTCTGTACCAGTTCCTGAGGGCTCTGACCTACACTCGGATGAAGGAGCTGGCCCTGGAAGACCTGGTGATCTCGCACCCACCTCTGCAACCTCGATCGCCCATTGACAATGACCTGCCACTGACAGCCCTGAACCTCAACAGAGTGTCATTGGCTGGAGAGAGCAACTTACTGGCCGCAATTGGACCTTGGCTCAAACCTGGACTGAAGGCACTGCGTTTGACTGGTTTGGGCCTGGGCAATGTGCCCTGCCCAGACTTGGGCACCTTTAAAGAACTGAACTTTCTAGATCTGTCAGACAATCCAGAGATAGGAGAGAGTGGCTTAACTAGGGCCTTATGCCTCAAGGAGTTGCAGGAATTACAGGATCTGGTGCTTAGGAACACCAGCCTTCAGTCCCTGGGGAAAGTGTGCCTGGGTCTGGAGGCGACAGGGACAAATGTTCAGCGACTGGACATCAGTTACAATGAGCTGAAGGACATGCCCACAACTCAGTGTACTTGGCCACCCACCCTGATATCCCTCAACCTATCCCACGCCCAGCTGAAGTGTGTGCCGAAGCCTCTACCTACGAATCTGAGGCAACTGGACCTAAGCTATAACCTGCTTAGAAAGAAGCCGATATTTAATGAGCTGCCCCAGGAAACCGAAGTGATCCTCGAAGGGAACCCTTTTGCTAATAGCAGTGTCTCAGCCAAGTTGCAAGGGAAGCAGAAGCCATTAGACTGTGATGTTTCTTCCCGTGGGAGCAAATCCGGAGGGACACCACTAGCTCTCCAGGTCTCTGGGACTGCAGCATTAGCGCTGCTGCGAGGGGTCCGAGGATTCTCCTAAAGGAGGGTGGGGAGTAAACTAGGGAAGGGAGAAAAACATATTCAAGTACCACCTGGCTGCCTTGTCATTCCAGGACTGCAGGTTAACCTGTCAGGAAGTCAGTCCCCACTACTTTTCATTAAAAAAAAAATGAGAAACAAGTGAATGTCTTCTTTCTTTCTTCTCTAGAGGCTCTGAAGACTAGCTCAGGAACACTGAAGTCTGGGGTGGGGGTTAGGGTGGCTGACAAGGGGAGGAGAAGGAAGAGGGAAAAATACATCACAACTGGGACTGCCTCTTGTAAAGCAGAAGAGCCCCAGACAGGGCATTGCTCCAGATGCCTCCTCCTACCTGGGAACTGCCTTCCTGGAATCATAAATTCATACTGAAAGGAAGTTTGGAGTTCACCAAGTCCAGAGATTCTTACCTTGAAGTCCCTGAACTTAATATTTGAAAAAAAAAAAAGATAACTGAATTTCATTGTTTAATCTGTAATCTTATGTATTTTAATTTTATGCATTTTAAAATATTAAGGGGTTAATGAAAAAGGTTAAGAATCTACCTCTCTCCTTTTCCCTTTTTAATCTTCACTAAGATGGTCCAATTCCAGGCAGGGGCTGGAAATTTTGACCTCACCTCCCTAGAAGAGACTGGTGTGGAATCATTTGGCTGTACTGGGAACTTGGAGGCTTTGTGGTTGGAACAGAAGTAGAACTGTGGAGACAGGTGGACTGAAAATAGCCTGGTGGACAGAGATTAGGAGACAACAGACCCCACCCTGAAACCACCAGATAGGACAGGAATTGTTGAGGAGAATCCTAGAAGCTCCAAACCATGACAAGTAGCATGGAGTAGGTGAGCAGAAATTTGTGCTCTGGACCTCCCTGGTTGCTTAGGCTCTTTTCCATCAGGTTGAGTCTGCCATAGTGACAGAGGTTGTGGAAGTAGCATCCTTGCCAGAAGCAGATGAGAAATTCCTTCTAAGAGGTGAAGCCTGGAAGCACCCCTGAAGGCACTAGGCTGGGGCCAGTTTCTCCTGTCCTTAACAAGAGGGAAGGTGAGGGGGACGACAAAGGAGGACCAGGATACTCAGCCTGAAAAATCTAGGGACCCAGTGGAACAGGGAGATGATTTACCCAGAGAGGTGAGCTCTTTTCTATTGACACAAGAAACTGAGCAAGAGTTTCTGGAGAAGACTGGGGCTGTGCTGGGCTCAGTATCCAGAGGTTACAGTGTGTCTGTGCTAATTAGGGGCAGAGAAGCCAAGCAGCTTGATCTGGTTCCTCAGGTGAGGAGCTAGAATCCACTTTGCCTTACCACACAGTTCAGCCTTGGTTGGACTCCAAACCAAAGGACTATCTTTTCTCTCATTCCATTCCACCCCTACCCTCTCTAATAATTTCCAGCTGCTGGCAACGCTGTTTGAGGAGATTCAACCCCCAGGTGCTTCTGAACCTTCCCTCAAGACCCTAAGTCTAGTGCAGGTGACAAGATCTTGAGCAGGATTTGCAAGGACTGAGCAGCCCTGGAGAGTGCTCTCCTGGAATTGGGAAGCTTTTACCAGTTCTACGCAGACTTATCCCATGTACTCCCTTGCTTTTAGCTCACTTCAAGTGGGAGGGGTCAAGACTTATTATTACCTGGAACCAGGGACCTGACCTTGCTGGATGTATACCCACTGGGTCTGTGAGTATGCTACCTCACCCAGGATGGCAATATCCTCTCCCAGCACCATTCTCCCTTCCTCATTCCCCACCTCCTAGCACCCTTCCTACAAAAGCCAGATTGCTTTTGTTCCAGAGTTCAGAAGATTGTAATTTTTTTTTTTTTGAAAGAGATGGAGTAGAAAAAGCACCATGGTTCTTTGTCCTCCCAGAGACCCTATCTTCTATACAGCTGCCTTGTTCAGGGCTTGTGTGTCTACATGACTAGGGGTTCTAGGGGTTACCTGCTCATTTTGTTCTTATGCCTGGGATTCAAGGCTTTAAAGGTCCTGTGGCAGAGGGACTTAATCCAGAGGTCCTACAAGCCTAGGTTTTTCCCTTTTCTTTCCCCAGGGTAGTGGAAGGAGTTAGTGAAGCAGAGATCCTAGACTCCAAGTCTGCATCCCAACTTTACCTCAAGGCAATGGAAGGCTTGGACAGGTATGTGAACTGTAGATGGTGGCAGAAGGGATAAGGAAAGGAGATACAAATTTAGAGGGGGACCTAAGGAGCCCTGAGCTAAACCATCTTTTTCCCCAGGGCCTGCTCCCTTCTCACTGTGACCATGTCCTGCCTGGGGCCCAGCCCCCTCAAGAGGCCCTGGGCCAGTGGCCTGTGGCGGGGTTCACTGAGAGTCCTACAGCTTCCAGAGGCTCAGTGAGTCCAACTTGGGGTAGAGCAGCAGTTTGAGGGTTCCACATAATAAGGGCCAGTTAGCTTCCCTAACTTATAACATGGACCTACATTAAACCTGGCCTTAGCTCTTACTCCCTGTAGGGACTGCCCCTTATTGCTGGCACTGGCAGGGAAGGCTTCTGAGGCCCATATGGGCTCCTTGCCTTGGATTGTGACGCGATTACTCTTCGGGAATAATTACAGTAGCCTGCTGCTCCACTTGGATCCCCAAGGTATGAAGGTGGGAAGGGAGGGAAAGGAAAAGAAATGAAATGAGATTCAATCTTTTCTGGGGAGGGTCCCCAGGCTCCCAAATCCTGCTTTGCCTTCTTCTGCACTGACCCTTCACCCAGACTTCTTGGTGAAGAGTGGGCTTTGCATCCCTAGTGCCAGTCCAATGAGAAGAGGCAGCCCAGTGTGATTCTTGGTAGAAGAGGTTAGGAGGAGTGGACAGGATTGTTCTATATCAAAAGCCCATCCTGCTCCCCATAAATTAGCCCTACTACCTGCCTGTCCTCTCTGGCAGCTACTCCCTTGAGCCTCCTCCTGGCTGCACTATCAGGGGCAGCAGGAGCTCAGGACCCAGGCCAGTTAAAACAGGTTTCTCCCACACTGTGGGATGCTTCAGAAGAAATCCAGCCTCAGGTCAAGCCAGGGCCAGAGGCTCAGTGCCAGGGACTGAGGGGAGGGGTATGTACCAGCGGCTCAGGGCTAGGGGAATCAGAGGGACCAGAGACTGGGGTCAGAGGAGTTAGGGGCTGGGAGGGGGGTATCAAATGGTCTAGAGGCTGGGGGAAGTGGACAGGGCACACAGGGCCCAGGCACTCTAAGTGAGTAATCACTGGGCAAGGGAGAAGGAGGGAAGAAGGGAAGGGGTCAGAGGGACCAAGGGAGGGGTCCAAGGGGACCAACGCTGGGAGGGGCTGGGGGGACAAAGGGGAGGACGCTCATCAGAGGGGCCAGGGCTGGGGGGGTGCTGGAAAAAGGGGGACGGCGGATCAGAGCTGCCAGGGGCTCTGGGATGGGGGTCGGAGGAGCCCGCCCACCGAAGGTGGGGATCAAGAAGGCCAGAGGCTGGAAAGAGGGGGCTGGGGATGCGGGAGGATCGCGGGGCTGCGCCGGGCGGGTCGTAGGGCCCCGACGCTCTGGGCTGGGGGCCATCGAGCCTGGGGGGAGGATGCAGCCCCGGAGCTCCCGGGCCACTCCGGGGCGGGCCGCACCTGCCTCCCGCTCCCGCCAGCGGTCCCGCTGCTCCTGCAGGTTGTAGCCATGGGCCCGGAGGCGGCCGCTGCGGTGACTCCACATGACCCCGGGCGCTCCGCGGGCACAATAGGACCAGGCCGAGGACGGGCGGCGGCGGAGGCGGCGGCGGCGGGGGGAGGCGGCGGCGGAGGAGGAGGAGGAGGAGCGGCGGGAGGCGGCTAGACTCGCCCTACAGCTGCACTTCCGGTGGCGGGGGGTCGGGCGGGGCTGCGGAGCGCTGGGCGGAGCCTGCGGGGCCAGCGCGGCCTGCGAGGGCAAATCTGGTTTCACTTCCCTAATTCCTGACTTCCTAAAGGAAGTTGCTTGTCCGCTCCTTCTTCTCTGGGAAAAGGCCAGGGCCCCCTGCCCCCCGCCGCGCTTCCGCCCCCCCTCCCCCCGCTCCCCGCACGCTCCCCGCACGCTCCCCCTGCCCGCAGCTCTCTCCAGCCGCCCCCGCGTAGCCTTTTCTCGCTCCGGCACTCTCCTGGGGCTGGATTTAGGATAAACGAATGTGGACAGGAATTCACTTAACGAAAAAGTGAATGGATTTCTTGAATAGAAATCGGCCCCCAGGGGCCGTGTCCTCAGTGGGCGATGGATGGCATCATGGCCCGGTAGTCTCAAATCCCTGTCTCCCGGCTTTCTTCCGAAAATGCAGAGTGAAGGATGGTGACAGTCACCAGCACGTGGACAGCCGGCGCTGAGGTTGGCAAAGCGCTTGGCGAATGTTGGTTCATTGTCTCTTCGCCACACCCGGGAGGTGGGGGCTGCTTCGTCATCCCTACTTTACAGAGGAGCAAACGGACTGCGCAAGATTTCAGGGCCGCGCCCAGGGTCATGCAGGTGTGGGAGGCTGAATTTGAATTTGGGCCTTGCTGACCCCAAGTCCCGCATTCCAGGTGCCACCTCACCTATCTGTTGATCCTGAATCTTCCAGATTGAGACTTATGGGACAAGTGTGAAAACCAGGTGTAGGGCTGAGGAACTACTAATTCTAATATGCTAGTATGCTGTTGTTGACCTCAGAACTTGGTTAAAGAAAAGGCAACAGGCTAATGCATACATTTTATGATTTAATTAATTAATTAATTCCCTATTAAAGAAAACGGTAACATAATGCGTTATGGAGCCAGAAATGTTCTGGCTACCGATACAAAGAATTGGGCAGCCTTAAATATGTTTTTAGGACAAAGAAGTGTTCTGTGTCCTTCAGATTTATGATCTCCATTGTTGACCTGAAAACTTGGTTAGAGAAAAGGCAACATGGCTAAATGCATACATTTTATGATTTAATTAATTAATCAATTCCCCATAAAGAAAACAGTTACATAGCGCTATGGAGTCAGAGGTGACTCTGACTATCTAGTACAGAAATCATCTGTCTTAAGTACATTTTGCCATGAGAAAGAAACTCTCCTACTTAAGCAAATCATAAACTCAGTAAGACAGGACAATTAACAAAGCAATGTTAGTCAGGCCTTGAGATTCCAAGCTGGGTAAGCATATGTCTCAGTGATAAGGAAAGAAACCCCACCACTAGTAAGTGGCAGGCTTCCTCCCTTAAACAGATAAGTGACATAGGAAAGGGTAAACAATGTTCAATAGAAATTATGATCTAAGATGTCTATATTTTCTTTATCATTAATACGCCATAACATAGTATATGTCTATAGATCAAAGGAAAGTCCCATTATTCATAACATAGTATGTGTCTATAGATAATAAGATTCATCAAAGGAAAGTCTCATTATTCATCAAAGGAAAGTCTTATTATTCAAGATATAGTGTCTTAGGTTAAAGGTCTCCTTAAGGAGTGTAGAGTCGGCCTTGGCTGGCTTTTGCTGACATAGGAAGAGGCACTCTCTGCGTTTACTTCAGAGAGAACAAAGAGATTATTCCAAAATTTTATATTAAACATTATCACCATGAGTGATTAAGTAGACCATTAGAAAGGAATTTCTTAATTGCATAGGTTGTAAATACAATAAGACAACAGAGTTTGACAAAGTTTCACATAGAAATTACAACTCAAGATGTCTGTGTTTTCTTTACCATTAACATGCCATAACATAGTATATGTCTACAAATATTAAGATATGGAAAACATCCCATTATTCAAGATAGTGTCTTAGGTTAAAGGTCTCTTAAGGAATGTTAAGTCAGCCCTGGCTGGCTTTTGTTGACATAGGAAGAGGCATTCTCTGAGTTTGCTTCAGAGAGAACAAAGAGATTATTCCAAAATTTTATATTAAACATTATCACTATGTATATCTTAGTATATTTTGTATACCAACATATGTTCTAATACAGTGAAAACAGGCCTATTGAGCAGTAGCACTGGGAAGTGAGTTCACTGGCATAACCTTTCTCATCTCTAAGACAGGCAACTAGCCTGCTTACTTAACTGGCACTGTCCTGATGATCAAATGATGGGCAGTGTGGAGTAGTGAAAAGAGGAGTGGTAGGTCTAGAGTTGCAAGACCTAGACTCAAATCTGATACTTTCTACCTGCGTGACCTTGGGCAAGACACTTGCCTCAGTTTCCTCATCTGTGAAGTGAGGAACTTGGACAAGATGATCTCTACAGTAGTTTCTAACTACAACCTATTATAATCTGTGGGAGTTTAGGTAGATACATTAGAGGCCTTGGCTGCACATCATGCCTGTTCCCACACTCCCAGTTAGCAGATGGATTTTGAGTTTGGATTCAGGGCAGAGATACACATATTTGATGGAGACAAGGAAAAAGTGGGGAGACTTTAAGTTAACTTATAATTACACTTTTCCCTTCCCCAAACCTCACTTCTCATCTCCAAGTTAGGGGCTGAGGCTTCCATCAATAGCTTAGGGGTTTGTTCAGCTCTCATTTAAATCCAATTTATGTGCAAGTGAAGGCATCACCACCTCCTGAATTCAAAGGAGGAACAACAGCTCCAGCCAAACAAGGCCAACTGGTCATTTCCCTCCCTGTTGGAGCAAAGGTGTTGAGTGGTTGAGTAATCCTGAAGACTCCCATCCCCCACCCTTCCCTAAACAAAGGAGGGCGGTCTAGAGAGATGGAGTGAAAGGAAAAGAAGTTTAGAATTTTATGGCTCTGGAAACAAAACTAAAAGGAGCTGTGAGGCTCAACCATCAAGTCTATCCCGGGACAGATGAGCGTTCTTTGTCTTTGGTTTCTGTCCAGTTCTGTCGCTTCCCAGAAATCCAGCAAGGTTTCAGAAGCTGAGCAGGTAAAGGGAAGTTACAAGAAATGGAATATTTTTATTTTATATTTTATACTTTTTTGTGGACTGTAGAGACTCACTGGTCCACCTCCAGCCAGACTGAGGTGAAAATTCCAGTGTCTATTTTCCTGGTGCTCCCAGTGTCCCAGTACCCACCCTTCTTGGTGCTGCCAGCCTCCACTGCAAAACTAAACACAGGGGAAGTTGGCATAGAGAAACAGGATTTGAGTTTAATAGCACAGTAAAAAAGCCCAAAGTCATTTAAAACCCAAGACACAGATCCCAAAAGCCAGACAGCCCAGGTCTAAGCATAAAAGGAATAGGAGGTACAAAGACCACCAGGACCAGTCATGGTGAGTGTCCTATGTCTCCCCTTACCTTCCACTTTTGTTGTTCTTAAGTCATTTTTCAGCCGTGTCAGACTCTGCGACCCCATTTGGGGTTTTCTTGGCGGAAATACTGGAGTGGTTTGCTATTTCTTCTCCAGCACATTTTACAGATGAGAAACCAAAGCAAACAGGGTTGAGTGGCTTGACTAGGGTCACACAGCTAATAAGTGTCTGAGGTGGGATTTGACTTCAGGTCCTCCTGACTCCAGGTCCAGCATTCTATCTTGCATCTTCTATAGCCTCTTCCAACCCCAAACTTCATGCTGCTGGGTGCTGGTCTGGAGATGACTAACTGGGTAGGGATGTAGAGGAGTCTGGGACGGAGGAAGGGGAAACACAGAATGGGGTGGCAGCGGTGAGGAAAGTCAAGGGAAGGATAGTATGGAGGAAAGAGAAAGTGAAGTCAGGTTGGTCTGGGTACTGAAATCAAACTAGGACCTATGACTCCAGCCATGAGCACTCCTCTGGCTCTCCTGTTGACCCACAGTGGGACAAGCCTTGAAATAAACCGTTGATGTCACCCTCAGGAGCCCTGGCAGAGATTGCTGCTGCTGCTGCTGTCTCCCCTGCTGTGGCTTCCCCGGTCATCCTCAGCCTTCTGTATCCTGGACAAAGAGGGCAATAATTGCTTCTGCAACTTTTCTGCCCTGGAGCCTAAATGGAATGACATTGGGCTGTGCATTTCTGCTCTAGAGGTGGAGATCCTTGGGGGTGGCCACAACTTGGATACCTTTTTGCAGAAAGGTGTTCCTGAGCTGAGAAAAGCAGAGAGTATACTGAGAGGGCTGCGCCTCAGATGGCTAAAGGTGAAAGAGGCCCTGGTTCCGGCCCCACTTCTGTACCAGTTCCTGAGGGCTCTGACCTACACTCGGATGAAGGAGCTGGCTCTGGAAGATCTGGCGATTTCCCACCCACCTCTGCAACCTCGATCGCCCATTGACAGTGACCTGCCACTGACAGCCCTGAACCTCAGCAGAGTGTCATTGGCTGGAGAGAGCAACTTACTGGCCGCAATTGGACCTTGGCTCAAACCTGGACTGAAGGCACTGCGTTTGACTGGTTTGGGCCTGGGCAATGTGCCCTGCCCAGACTTGGGCACCTTTAAAGAACTGAACTTTCTAGATCTGTCAGACAATCCAGAGATAGGAGAGAGTGGCTTAACTAGGGCCTTATGCCTCAAGGAGTTGCAGGAATTACAGGATCTGGTGCTTAGGAACACCAGCCTTCAGTCCCTGGGGAAAGTGTGCCTGGGTCTGGAGGCGACAGGGACAAATGTTCAGCGACTGGACATCAGTTACAATGAGCTGAAGGACATGCCCACAACTCAGTGTACCTGGCCACCCACCCTGATATCTCTCAACCTATCCCACGCCCAGCTCAAGTCTGTGCCAAAGCCTCTACCTACGAATCTGAGGCAACTGGACCTAAGCTATAACCTGCTTAGAAAGAAGCCGATATTTAATGAGCTGCCCCAGGAAACCGAAGTGATCCTCGAAGGCAACCCTTTTGCTGATAGCAGTGTCTCAGTCAAATAGCAAGAGAAGCAGGTGCCAAAGGACTGTGAAGTTTCTTCTCGTGGGAGCAAATCCAGAAGGACACCGCTAGCCCCCGTGGTCTCTGGGACTGCAGGTTAACCTGCCAGGATGTGTCTCCCCTACTTTTCATTAAAAAAAAAAACACAAAATAAAAACTACCTAGTAACTGAGAAACAAAATAGTTGTCTTCTTTCTTCTCTAGAGTCACTAAAGACTAGTTCAGAGACACTTGAGTTTGGGAGAGGGTGCCTGGCTGGGGAAGAGAGAAAAATTTGTCACAACTGGGATTGCCCTTTATAAAGCAGAAGAGCCCTAGACAGGGCATTTGCTCCATATTCCTCCTCCTAACTGGGAGCTGCCTTCCTGGAATCATAAACTCATATTGAAATTTGGAGTTTACCAAGTCCAGAGATTCCTATCCAGAGATTCCTACCCTGAAGCCCCTGAACTTAAAATTAAAAAAACAAAGATAACTGATTTTCAGTATAATTGGTTTTTTTGTAATTTCTTGTATTTAATTTTATGCATTTCAAAACATTAAGGGGTCAATGAAAAAGGTTAAGAACCTCTGTAGTTCTCTCCTTTTCTTTTCTTCATCTTCACTAAGATGATCCAATCCCTGTGAGGGTCTGGAAATCCTGACTTTACCTTCCTAGAAGGGACCAGTGTGTGTGTGTGGGGAATCAATTGACTGTATGGGGAACTTGGAGGCTTTGTGGTTGGAACAGAAGTAGAACTCTGGGAGACAGGTGGACTGAAACTAGCCTGGTGAACAGGAACTGTGGGACAGTAGACCCCGCCCTGAAACCACCAGATAGGACATGAATTATTGAGGAGAATCCTAGAGGCTCTGAACCATGACAAGCAGCATGGAGCAGGTGAGCAGAAACTTGTCCTCTGTACCTCTCGGGTTGCTTAGGCTCAGGACCTAGGCCCCACTATTTTCTTTCCCTTCAGGTTGGTTCTGCCATAGTGACAGTGGCTGTAGAAGTAGCATCCTTGCCAGAAGCAGGTGAGAAATTCCTTCTAAGAGGCAAAGCCTGAAAGCACCCCTGAAGATAGTAGACTGGGGCCAGTTTCTCCTGTCCTTAACAGGAGAATTAAGCCAGTGTCACAGTGACCTTCTATTCTATTGTAGGTCATGACACAGGCAGCCCCAGATTCCTTCTAGATGGTCCTCAAATGCTCCTGCTAGGTCCAGGAGAACCTGAGGTACTGCTGGGATTGGGAAAAGTGAGACCAGGCATGGGAAGGATGGAAGAAAAAAAGGGTGTAAATGGGAATTAATCTTAGTAACTTTGGTCCTGTACCTAGGAGCACCGATTCACATTTGACCGAGTCCTAGGCCCAGAGCATGCACAGGTAGAAAAATGGGGTAGGTGAGGAATCATTGGCAAGGCCTTGTCCCTATCAGCCTCATTCTATTTCTCCCCTCTGTAACATCTTATCCTACATTGCCCCAGAGACATCCCTGTTTGTGTCTTCTCAAGTTACAGCATGCTGTTTGGGGCAGGGTGATGGCACAGGTGAAGGGGGAGGGGACAACAAAGAAGGATCAGGATACCCAGGCTGAAAAATCTAGGGACCCAGTGGAACAGGGAGATGATTTACCCAGAGAGGTGAGCTCTTTTCTATTGACACAGGAAACTGAGCAAGAGTTTCTGGAGAAGACTGGGGCTGTGCTGGGCTCAGTATCCAGAGGTTACAGTGTGTCTGTGCTAATTAGGGGCAGAGAAGCCAAGCAGCTTGATCTGGTTCCTCAGGTGAGGAGCTAGAATCCACTTTGCCTTACCACACAGTTCAGCCTTGGTTGGACTCCAAACCAAAGGACTATCTTTTCTCTCATTCCATTCCACCCCTACCCTCTCTAATAATTTCCAGCTGCTGGCAACGCTGTTTGAGGAGATTCAACCCCCAGGTGCTTCTGAACCTTCCCTCAAGACCCTAAGTCTAGTGCAGGTGACAAGATCTTGAGCAGGATTTGCAAGGACTGAGCAGCCCTGGAGAGTGCTCTCCTGGAATTGGGAAGCTTTTACCAGTTCTACGCAGACTTATCCCATGTACTCCCTTGCTTTTAGCTCACTTCAAGTGGGAGGGGTCAAGACTTATTATTACCTGGAACCAGGGACCTGACCTTGCTGGATGTATACCCACTGGGTCTGTGAGTATGCTACCTCACCCAGGATGGCAATATCCTCTCCCAGCACCATTCTCCCTTCCTCATTCCCCACCTCCTAGCACCCTTCCTACAAAAGTCAGATTGCTTTTGTTCCAGAGTTCAGAAGATTGTAATTTTTTTTTTGAAAGAGATGGAGTAGAAAAAGCACCATGGTTCTTTGTCCTCCCAGAGAGCCTGTCTTCTGTACAGCTGCCTTGTTCAGGGCTTGTATGTCTACATGACTAGGGGTTCTAGGGGTTACCTGCTCTTATGTTCTTATTTTGTTCTTATGCCTGGGATTCAAGGCTTTAAAGGTCCTGTGGCAGAGGGACTTAGTCCAGAGGTCCTACAAGCCTAGGTTTTTCCCTTTTCTTTCCCCAGGGTAGTGGAAGGAGTTAGTGAAGCAGAGATCCTAGACTCGAAGTCTGCATCCCAACTTTACCTCAAGGCAATGGAAGGCTTGGACAGGTATGTGAACTGTAGATGGTGGCAGAAGGGATAAGGAAAGGAGATACAAATTTAGAGGGGGACCTAAGGAGCCCTGAGCTAAACCATCTTTTTCCCCAGGGCCTGCTCCCTTCTCACTGTGACCATGTCCTGCCTGGGGCCCAGCCCCCTCAAGAGGCCCTGGGCCAGAGGCCTGTGGCGGGGTTCACTGAGAGTCCTACAGCTTCCAGAGGCTCAGTGAGTCCAACTTGGGGTAGAGCAGCAGTTTGAGGGTTCCACATAATAAGGGCCAGTTAGCTTCCCTAACTTATAACATGGACCTACATTAAACCTGGCCTTAGCTCTTACTTCCTGTAGGGACTGCCCCTTATTGCTGGCACTGGCAGGGAAGGCTTCTGAGGCCCATATGGGCTCCTTGCCTTGGATTGTGACGCGATTACTCTTCGGGAATAATTACAGTAGCCTGCTGCTCCACTGGGATCCCCAAGGTATGAAGGTGGGAAGGGAGGGAAAGGAAAAGAAATGAAATGAGATTCAATCTTTTCTGGGGAGGGTCCCCAGGCTCCCAAATCCTGCTTTGCCTTCTTCTGCACTGACCCTTCACCCAGACTTCTTGGTGAAGAATGGGCTTTGCATCCCTAGTGCCAGTCCAATGAGAAGAGGCAGCCCAGTGTGATTCTTGGTAGAAGAGGTTAGGAGGAGTGGACAGGATTGTTCTATATCAAAAGCCCATCCTGCTCCCCACAAATTAGCCCTACTACCTGCCTGTCCTCTCTGGCAGCTACTCCCTTGAGCCTCCTCCTGGCTGCACTATCAGGAGCAGCAGGAGCTCGGGACCCAGGCCAGTTAAAACAGGTTTCTCCCACACTGTGGGATGCTTCAGAAGAAATCCAAGCCCGGCGTGCAGCTATTCAGGACCTGCGCTGTAGGCTCTCTGGAAGTGTTCTACAGGAGAGCCAGCTTACCCAGCTGAGTCTGGTACTCAGGGAATTGAAGGTGAGATGGAACCAGGCACCATCCTTCTATCTAGGGCATTAGGAGCTCTGGAAACTGTTGACTGAAGCTGCTGTTTTTAGGTACTGAAAAACCAAAGCCGGTACTGGGAGATGAGGCTGCTTAAGGGAGCTAGGGTCTCTGCAGCTGGGCTTTTGCAACTACAGGTATGTAGGTGCCAACTCTCTAGACCTTGAGGTTAGCATTTTATTATAAAGACGGCTCTGTGATTTCGGGCTCTCAAGTCTTCTTAAAGAATTCTTTCCCGGTGCACTTGATTTCAAAGCTGGTATAGGAGTGGAAGTAGTCAAGAGGACAAACAAGCACTTAAGGTGCAAAAAGGAGCACTTTATTATGGCTGTTTACAAAAAATGTATTTTTAAAGCAGAGTCAGTTTACTCTAGTAGTGGATAGAGTGCTGGACTTGCAGTTCAAAACATCTGAGTTCAAATCTTACCTCACAATGACAAGCTGGGCCATGATGCTTAAGACACTTATTGTGTCTGAGCCTCCTCAGTCAAGTCTGTGTCAATTATACAGAGGTTAAGTATCCATTGCATCCTTTTAATAATAGAAAATATATTTTCCATAGCAGTAGGTACCTTTGTGAATGAACTAGAGGTCAAAGGTCCTGTGAACAGTATCAATTTTCAGATCTTCAAGGGGAAGAGAAGAGGATGGGTAGGAGTACATGTAGCTTGCTAGGTCTTTCTTAGATCTCTATCTTCCTCCCTGCTATGCTCCTTCCTAGGTCTGTGAGGTACTTGAAGCCCTTCTACCCCTGTTTTTATCTTAAGCAGTGTATCTTGCACATACATAGAGGAATGGTAGAGGAACCTCAAATTTAAAAACCCTCATTCCTATTTATTTTGTTAACTTGTTTATCCTGGTATCTGTTTAATCTTGAAGGAAGATCAATATTCTGAGTATTCTTGCAATCTAGCATCTGATCTCACAAACTTACTCAGATTTTTAAATTTAATTGAATTGTTTTCAATGAACAAAAATTCACCTTCTCTCCTTTCCCACTAGCTCCCTTCCTCCACTGGAAAAAGAAAGACAAACAAAACTCTTGCAACAACTATGCATAGTTAAACAAAACAAATTTCTGCATTGGTCATGTCTAAAAAATGTGTCGCAATATGGGCCTTGATTCTTTCTCCTTTGGATCAGGAAGTGGGCAGCCTGTTTCATAATGAGTCCTCTGAAATTAAGCTAAGTGAGGGAACTTGTGAATGACCATTCTTAAACCTTTCAAAGAGATTTGTATTTACAATGTTAACATTTAAGAATCTTTTCTTTTTGTTACCAATTACAGTTGCTTAAAAGTCACCTTTTACACTGAAATGAAAATATCTCCAATCTTGGGAAGAGGCTTTGTTTCATTACAACACATCTCCCTTCTAGGTGCTAGAACTAGAAGAGGCCTTTTCCCCTGTTTTCCAGAAGCACCCCCAAGGTGAGTTTCAGGCCTTATGGCCCAGACACTATCTTCTTGGGGCTCCTCACTTGTCTATCTTCACCCAGCACAGCCCTCCCTCACTTTAATTCATTTGCATTTTGTGGCATCACTTCCCTGATGGCATGGTCCTCTGAGAATAAAGGACAAACAACAACAATCTTCATCCAGAATAGAAGTATTTCTCTTTGGCAGCAGGAATTTCAGAAACTCTGCCCCTGGGGAAGAAGCCATCCCTGACAGCAGCACCAAGAAACCACCCTGTTGCGGGCTCCAAGAAACAGGCAAAGTTGGACCTATTCCTATAGCGTGTACATAAGGGTGTTCTAGGGGGTAGATGGCTACTGTGTGATGATCCTTCCTGTAAGCAAAATCAATTTAAAATGAATGCCACATGAAGTCTGAAAGGAGGAAAGGAATCACAAAAGGGCGGGTTGAGTTATGGAAGAAGGGAAGGGAAGTCCCAAAGCTTCATCTTGGTGAGGGTGGTGACAATCAGGAATGGGCTATGATTTTATAGACCATAGGATTTAGAGCTAGAAAGAATCTTGGAGATCATCAAGTCCAATATTATTCTCCAGATGAGGAAATTGAGGACAATGGAGATTAAGTTATTCCCCTTAGACTTATATAGTTAGTAGCCGAATAGGTATTTAAATTTAGGTCCTCTGATTCACACCCAGTGGTCTAACCCTCATGTCTCTTCTTTTAGAAGCCGTTGACAAAGCTACCTCCTATCTCTCTTGGACTGTAGGTCTGATTTTATTGCCCAGGAATTTACTGCCTATAGTGCTGAATCCCCTAAATCTAGGGTGAGGGCAATACTTGGAATTAGTAGCCTTGCACTAGGGAAGACCAATAGACACCAAATGGAGAGGTTAGGCCTTATCTCTAAAGCAAGTACTCTTTGTAAAATTTAATTTACTTTTAACATTCTTTTTGTGAGTTCCAAATCCTCTTCCTCCTTCCATTCCCTCCCTCACCCATTTGAGAAGCAAAGCAATATGATACCCATTACATATTTGAAGTCATGCAAAACATTTTTTATATCAGTAGGGCAGGAGTTATTAAACTTGGATCCATTTGGCAATCTGGTGAAGCCTAATAGTACTGAGGTTTGTTGCCTACCTTCATAACTGAAGGAACTGCTAGGTTTCAGTTAGCAGTTAGTGAAAATAAATATGTAATTGTTTTTCCTCATCCAAGTTCACAGACACTTAAAATTTAGTGGATCCCCTATTAAATATTCCTGCTGTAAGGGAAAGAAAAATGAAACTTGAGCAGATGAAAAGATCGAGCTGTAAGTCCTTCTGGTTGTCTTCTGTTCTGTCTCATAGGCCCCTAATGTGGCACTGCAGTTTAGGTTAGCATGGGCCCATAGGCAGCTGCTCCAGGAACATCACCGATTCCAGATCCAAGAGAAGTTGAGCTGCTTGGTACAGGACAAGGAAACAGCTGCAGACCAGGTTAGTCCCAGATATTTGAGGAAAGAGAATCAAAAAGAGACCAAGACTATGGCTAAGGCTGATGAGTAGGCTCATTATGTTTCAGCAAATACCTGTGTTCTATCACAGGTCTCAGACCAATCTGCTGAGAGTTCAAGCTGGTGGCAGGATCATGCAGCACTGGTCCTGCAGGTGGAGGCACTGAAAGTGCAGCGAGATGCAGCTGAACGGGACCTAGAAGCCCTGTATGAGCAGCACGTGCAAGGAGCCAGGGCCCAGACCTGTCATATGTTGCAGGTCAGTAGTAGACAGAGAATGGTGGCAGAAGAATGATAGAGCTCAGGCTTAATAACCATATCCATTCTACATCTTAGATTGGCAGGCAGGTACTCCAGCCCCAGCTAAATAAACAGGCAGTTGAATCCTCTAATCGTCATGCTTCCCATTATAAGCACAGGTGTTCCAGGCTTGTCGAGGGCTGTGGAAGAAGCAGGCCGACGCCAGGGAGTTGCATCACCGAATCCTGTTGGCTGGAGTCTTACAGGATGCCGTCTCTCTGGCTACGCAGAACCAACAACTTCAAGTCCAGAACAAGCAACTCCGGCAGGGTGAGGACTATGAGTAGGAGGAGTGTAGGAAGTGGGGTTCCAATGACCCATAGAAATAGAGACTGTTCTACTGATCTCAATCCATGAGTCTGTCCTCAACTACAGGGGAATACTATCATGGGAGATGAGATTGGGATGCAAGTCTTGATCCTCCAGTAGGTCTCCATTGACTTCTGTGTCCCATATCTCCCAACAGAAATCACAGAGAGGAGAAAAAAAAGTTTAAGCTTTGGAAATCCTGACATATACACAAACATACATACATGTATATATACATATACACATACACATATAATTTTCCCAATTGCATGTAAAAACAATTTTAACATTAACTTAAAAAATTGAGTTCCAAATTCTCTTCCTTCCTCTCTTTCCTCCCTTATCGAGAAGCCAAGCAATTTGATATGTGATACATGGGCAGTCATATAAAACATATTTCCACATTAATCATGTGAAAGAAAACATAGGCCAAAAAAAAAAAAAACCAAAACCCTAGAAAAATAAAGCAAAAAAAAAGTATGCTTCAATTTGTATTCATACTCCATCAGTTCTTTCTCTGGAAGTGGATAATGTTTTTTTCATCAAAAGTCCTTGGGAATTGCATCACTGTATTGCTGAGAATAACTAAGTCATTCACAGTTGGTCATGAAACAATATTGCTGTTACTGTGTTCAGTGTTCTCCTGGTCTTTCTCATTTCACTTTACATCAGTTCGTGTAAGTCTTCCCAGGTTTTTCTGAAAGCATCCTGCTCATCACTTCTTATAGCACAATAGTATTCCATCACAATCACGTACCATAACTTGTTCAGCCATTCCCCAATTGATGGATATCCCCTCAATTTCCAGTTCTTTGCCACCACAAAAAGAACTGCTATAAATATTTTTGCACATGTGGGCTCTTTCCCTTTTTTTATCATCTCTTTGGGATACAGACCTAGTAATGATATTGCTGGGTCAAAAGGTATGCATAGCTTTGTAGACATTTGGGCACAGTTCCAAATTGTTCTCCAGAATAGCTGGATCAGTTCACAATTTCACCAACAGTGCTTTAGTGTTCCAACTTTCCCACATCCCCTCCAACATCTGCCATTTTCCTTTTCTGTTATATTAACAAACATGATATATTTTTTAAAATTTCCTTATTCCTGATATATTTTGGCAAATCAACCACTTTCCAGTAAATTATTCATAGTACTTTTCCATAAAAAGTAAAACCCAATTGTGACTGACCAAGCATATTACTTTCCACTCTTAAAAGTTTATCCTTTCTCAATAGAAAAGTTTTTTATCAGCAAACTATGACCTACATACAGCTTTATTCCATCTCAGCCACAGAGATCATGCCTTAGATCTTAACCTCACAAATATCTGTGTCACCTTCATGATCTTGAATTCTACCATTACCACCCTCTGATAATAATCTGACCTATTTCTTCTTCTCTTGAATTCTTTCCAAACACATTCTTTATATTCACTTTGACCTGCAGGTCAAAGACCCCCAAGTCTGCTCTACTCTGGCCTTACTTTCCTCCCTTCACAATCTTAATGATAGCTGACCAGTCTATACTTTGTCCTCTCCCCTAGATTCCTTTGCTCCCTTTTCCAAGGTCCATTTAGGCCTGCTAATATCTTCCACTCTTTGGTCACCCCATCACCTGCTACCAACTGGGTCCAAATTAACCTTATCTGATGTGGGTCCTCATCGTTTCATCTTTTTATTTTTTGCAATCCTTTTATTCTTTCTTGTCATTATAGCTATTTCATCTGTAGCCTATGAAAATCTCATCTTCCTTCAAGTCTCTTATCCTACTCTGAAAAATATCCCTTGTACATCAAGGAGATCAAATCAGTTAATACTTAAAGAAAATAATTCAGGCTATTCCCACTGGAAGGTCAAATGTTGAAGGTTAAATACTTTGGCCACATAATGAGAAGATGGGACTCATTGGAAGACCCTAATGTTGGGAAAGATGGAAAGCAAAAGAAAAAGGGAACAGCAGAGGATGAGATGGATAGATAATGTCATGGAAGCAATGAACAAGAACTTGGACAGACTTCAAGAGATGGTAGAGGACAGAAGGGCCTGATGTGTTGACTGAACAACAACAACTCATCTCTCTCCTCTCTGCACAGGACTTTAACTCTTGCTTGACTGAAAAACAAACCAAAAAACCACACAAAAACCCCAAACCAAACAAGGCCATCTGTTCTTACTCTTCCTTATTCCAAGCCTCCACCCACCTTCTTTAGTTCTAGTTTCAGAATAACAGCTCCCATGTACATAGTACTTGAAAGGATTGCAAAGTACTTTACATAAATCTTTTTTTCTGCACATAACAACCTTGTCAGGTAGGCACTACCATCTGTCTTCATTTTATAGATGAGAAAGTGAGGCCCAGAGAAAATAAATGAGTTTTGTGTAGTCAAACAGCTAGTAAGCTTTTGAGGAAGGGCCCAAACTCATTCTTCCTGACTCTAAGGTCAGCATTCTATTCACCATGCATCACTGCCATCCTTGCCAATGTCAACTCCTTTTTACCCCCTTTGATCCCATTCCTTCTGAGCTCCTCTGGAAACACCATCCCTTGGACTCATAAAGTAAAATATGAGCTCCTTGAGACCAGGGATGATTTTGGTTTTGTGTTTGCTTCTGCAGTGTGTGGCACATTTAAAAAAAATCTGGAACTGTGATTTCATCAGTGAAGGAAACTCTTAGTCTGGAAATTCTGTCAATACAAATTAATAAATTATTTATAACTTAACAGTCCTTGAGAATAGTCTGGGGGCTCAAAGGGATTAAGTGACCTCTCTGAAGCATGTACCCAATATGAATCAGAAGCAGAACCTGCACTCAAGTCCTGTTGATTCCAAGGCAGCCTATTATCCATAAAATCATGCTGCATTGCACACTTAATAAATATTGGTTGAATTTGAATTGTTTTCTTGAGAAGGATGTGGGTTAGATAAGAATCTTAGGAACAAAAACAAAATAGCTAAGAGAACACTGATATAAATTCAACCCAATTAAAATCCACCAATATTAAGTTCACAGTGTATTGGAGGCACTACACTAGAGAAGGGAACAGCTTCTGCACTGGAGAAACTTACATATATATATATATATATATATACACACACACATATATGTGTGAGTATGTATGTATACACACACAAAGGGAAGCAAATATAGGATCACAGAAGAGACATCAGCGATCAGCAAAGAATACCCTTAGAAGATACAGCAAGGGAACTGAACTTGGAGGGAAGATAGAATTCTGAGAATCCTTGAAACCTGGCTTCTGATCTCACTGTTTGGCTAAAATTTTTCTCCAGGTTACTGATAACATATTATTCAGCCACCTCAGTCCTCTCTCCCTACACTCTGAAAGCTCTTATTCCTATGGGTCCAATTATTACCTCTATAGCTACTAGCGGACACAGTGGACAGAGCACCGAGTTTGGAGTCAAGAAGATCTGGATTCAAATTTGACCTTTGATATGTCCTATATTTGTGACCTTGGGCAAGTCACTTGTCTGCCTCAGTTTCCTCAAATGTAAAATGGAGATAAAAATAGGATCTACCTCACAAACTTGTTTCAAAGATTACATGAAATACTTGTACAGGAACACTTCAAAGAAGCCTGGAAAGACTTATATGAACTGATGCTGAGTGAAAGGAGCGGAATCAGAACTTTGTACACAGCAACAACCACAGTGTGCAAGGAATTTTTCTGGTAGACTTAGTACTTCATTGAAATACATGGACTTAAAAAAATTTCCAATGGACTCAAGGCAAAATGCCTTCCACATCCAGAAAAAGAACTATGGAATTGGATTGCAGATAGAAACAGGTCATTTTCTTCTGTATTCTGTTTTGTTTTATGGTTTCTCCCATTCATTTTAATTCTTCTATGCAACATGCATTTAATAGGAATGTACGTGTAGAACCTATATAAGATTGCACACTGTCTCAGGGAGGGAGTGGAAAAAAAATCTAAGATATATGGAAGTGATTGTCGAACACTGTAAACAAATAATTCAATTAAAAAAAAGAAATGAAATATTTGTAAAGCACTTAGCACAGTGCATTGCACATAGTAGGTGTTGTTCCCCATCCCCATACAGGTGTCTGTGATTTACATATAAAACCCTCATTTTTCTCCTGAGCCCCAGTCCCATATGGACATCTCTATATAGTTTGGCCCCACAGGCATCTCAAATTAAATATATTTAAAACCATACTTATCTTTCCCCCAACATTTATCCATCTTCTTAATGTCCCTTTATCTGTTAAGAGCACTGTCCTTCAAGTCTCCCATGTTCAAAACCTGTCACACTTAACTCTTCTTACCCTCACATCCTATTGCTGTCTTGTCAATTCTACTGCCATGTCTTTCCTTTATCCCTCTCTGTACTCACACCATCACTAGCCTAGTTCTGGCCCAATCACCTTACCCAGACTATGGCAATTGTCTCCTAATGAGACTACCTGCTTCCAATCTCTCTCTTCTCCCATCTTTCCTTCATGCAACAGCCAAATTGATATTCTCGATGCTCAGGTCTGACCATATGCTCTTAAGAAACTTTAGTTTATCGTTACTTCCTTAGGATAAATATGAATTCATCTGGCAATTCAAATCCAATTTATCTTCCCAGTTTAATTTCCTATTACTTCCTAATGTACACCTTACATTCCAGTCAGACTGACCTATATGCTGCCCCCTGTAGAAGACATTTCATTTTCTGCTTGCATGTCTTTGCATAAGCCATCCCCCACCATGCCTGGAATGTTGTCCTCCTCACCTCTGCCTCTTAGAGTCCTACTTTCTTTCAAGGAAAAAAAAATACTTCAGATATGCATATATGTGTGTGTGTTGCAGTCACTAATGGAATGTAAAATCCTTAAGAACAGGAACAATTTGTATCTTTGAGTCTTGAGAGCCTTGAAAGTTTGTTTGTTTCTTTTACCTAGACATCCAAATTCTCTGGAATAGGGACTTCCCAGTAAGCAAACTGTGTATACTAATGCAGATAAGCATGTTCTGTAACTGAAAGGTAGTCAAGTACTTAATAAATTTGCTCACTGAAAGGTACTGAATTGAAAGTGGGGTCAGGAAATGGCATGGTTAAGAGACAGAGAATCTATTTTCTCTGCATCTGCAAGAAGAGTTAGATATGAGAAATGATGTGGAAGTAGACTTGACAAACCTGAGCAACTGGCTGCATGAGGGAGATGGAGATGAGAGAACAAAGATGATTTTTGAGGTTACAAGCTTCTTATTGGGAAATCAGCAATTCCTTTAAGAAAAACAAGGAAATTTGGAGGTGGGAAGGGGTGGCCACAGTGAAGATAATCAGATCTTTTGGACATTTTAAGTTTGCAGGGTTAACTGGACATCCAGAAGATGTATAGGTAAGTGGGGGAATGTACTACTAGCATTCAGTACAGAGATTAAGGTTTGATTGAAAAAGATGACCGAAAATGTGGGAAATTGTGATGAAATTGACAAGGGAAAGAGTACAGGGAGGAGGGTGTAGGATAACATCTGTGTTAAAGAGGCAGATGGATGATTCGGCTAGGGTTAAGAAGGAAGTTAGTTATACAGGAAAACCAGAAGAGATGACCATAGAAGCCAATGGCAGAATTATTATCCAGGAGAGGAATTATCAACAATATCAAAAGGAAAAGAAAGATCAGAGGATTAGAATAGAAATTAAATTTAGCCATTTAAATGACTAGCAACTTTTGAGGAAACCATTTTACAGCAGATGACCGGAGTCAGAAATCAGACTGCTGTGGGTTGAGGAGTGAAACATTAAGGAAGCTGTTGGGTATTTTAAATTTAGAGGGTTTGGGGTTTTTTCCCCACTGGAATTTATAGTAATGAAAAGGCCTGGGCTTGGGGTCCTGCTCTCCTGGCTCGTTATTTGGAACTCAATTACATCACAAACCATTCTGGCAGCCAGTGACCTCATGGTCTATGTAACATGACACCCACACCATTAACCTCCTAAGGTATACGTGAGACTCTCCAGGGTCCTCAATTTGGCAACAACAAGCAGCTCAATTAGAACCAGGGATGGTGACAGTTTAGACGACACAAGACACAGACATGGTAGATGGTAGGGAAATCCCTACTCCCAGAAACACTTTATTGAGACCTTATTGCTTGTGCAGTTAAGGAGACACTGATTGAGCTATAGAAAAATCCCACATGCCCTAGTCTAAGTTACTCTCCCTCTTACTAGGAAGTTAAAAGTACATTCCAGGAAAGGTGGCCAGAGGGAGGGTTTAAGAAAGAATACTTCCTAGTAGGAGCAGGGTCCAGGAGTGTAAAGTAACAGAGCTGAGGAGAGCCCTTCAGACTGCAACAAAATGGTAGGGGCCATAAGAGAGGGCAAGCATTACTCCTTGTGAACCTATGAGGCTCATCCCTGGTTTAACTGAGGAGACTCAATCCCAACTCTGGAAGAGCAGCAGCACAGAGGGAAGCAGTCGGGTTTCTCCCAGTGAATGCTGGGAGAGTTGGGAGCAGGGGTGGGGAGAGACACACAATTGGTAAAGCAGTCAGAAAACAGGGACCCTGGCACTGGCAGAACCTTCCAGAAAGACTGGGATGGGACACAGGAGGAGGTCAAAGTTGCCTACAATATTTTGGCTTTCTGGTTCATTGCTGTAGGGACTGAGAGAATAAAGTGGAAATAGAACAAGCCCATTACTAGGTTAGACAGAGATCCAGGTTGGAGATTAAATGACCACAGCAGAAGGGATGGAGTGACAATAGGAAAGTAACTAGGCCTCAGACTTTCCACATAGCAGCTGATAAGAGGCAGGATCCCTGATTTCCTTATGCTCTACACAAAGATGGAAGCAGGAGTTATCAGAATCTGGGGCACAAACTTGAGCCAACACTGGTGTTTCCTTGGCAAATCTCAGTTTTGCTTTGGGCCTCCACCCATCTCTCACTCCCCCCATCTCCTACCAGGGCTTCCCTAAGCCTGACTACAGCTCTCTCCCCTCAAAGGCACTTCTATCAGGGATTCTGGCAGGGAACAGTATGAAGAAATAGCAGGCTGAAGCCACTTAGGAAGGAAGACATACAGTCACTCGGAGGGCAGCAGATAGAACAGAAAGAGGCTAAGGTCAGAGAACAGTACATACCGGAACCAACCCTAAGGATAACCTCCCACATCCCCCATCCTGATGGGCCTTCCATCAAAAGAGAGAAGCACCTTCTTCAAGAAATGAGTCCTTGGTCACTGGAAAGGACAATGTTGATCACAATAGTATCGAGCCTACATTAATAGTACTGAAAGGCAAATAGTTCCAGAGGGTGGGCCCTCTGGCTCTACCGGCCTCCATAGTAAAGATGTACAGCCAGACCAATAAGCAGGAGGGCCAGGAAGAAGGCAGCCGTGAGCTGGAGGTGAAGCAGGGTGGCTGAGAGCACAGCATTGACGATCAGCGAGGAGGAGACGACAAAGAGACGGGTGATACTGCTCCCATGCTTCATGATGGCCGACATGAGCAGTCCATTTAGGGCCTGGCTCAGTACCACCAGCCCTGCCCAGGCTGAGAAACCTTCTAGAAGCCCAGGGCCTGGCCCACCCCCCACATACAGTCCCAAGTTCATAAGTACCCCAAAGGAGTACAGGAACAGGTTCTGCAATGCCAAGGGCAGGTGCTGCCTCTTCATGAGCAGCTCGGTGTAGACTGAGGAGAGGCCTGAGATGAGGCAGTAGAGCAGGAGCAGTAGCAGACCCAGGGGGGTCACATGGAGGGGTATGGCTGCAGCTGGAGGGGGTGGGAGGAGGCCCCCCGGGTCCTGGAGGCCTGCAGCAGCGTAACAGGCTCCGGCGCCAGTCAGTAGCAACAGTGCTAGCCCCTGCCTGGCAGAGAGACGACGGTTCAGGCAGAGGCAGTAAAGAAGAGCCGTGCTGCCAATCTTGAGGTTGCTCATCACTTGGTAGGTGCTGGGATCCATGTACCGCTGCAGATGAATGACAAGGTTGTTGTTGGCACCATAAAGCAGGGCAGAGAGTGCAAAAGGGGCAGCCTGGCGCCAAGGTGGAGTGTCCCATAGTCTTGGTTGACGCCTGGCCATCAAAGAGCATGCTGATAGCAGTAATTTGGTCAGTTCTGTCCAAAGCACAGCTGAAGACGGGCGGAAGGGGATGTGGCCATCTATTCGACACAAGGCCAGCAGTGGGGCATGGGCGCCATACATGGTTGTGGACAAGAGGAGCATAAGCACCCATCGGGCCTGACTTGGGCGCCCTATGCCCGGTATGCCCCCTTCTTCCACATTCATCCCCACTCTACCAACCTAGATCTTTAGGTAGATAAGAAATGGCAAGAGTAAGAGTGGGGTGGAAAGCCTATATCACATCTGGTGAAATTGAAAAATGGTGCCAGCTCCTGGGAGGGGGAATTCAGGACACATTATCAAACTGACGAGGAATGAGGTGGGCCATAGGTTAGAATCAGAAGTGGACAAAACAGGCACATGCACACAGTTGCACCTCTCCACGTGCACATGTGTGTGAAGAAGGAAGGATATGGGTATAGGACAAGAAGAAAATATTTGCTGTCTGGAGCAGCTGAGAAAACGAAAAGCCTGGGGAGGCTGGAGATGGAGCAAGACAGTTGGTCTCTATCGTCACTGACCCTATACAGTCAGGCTTGCTGCTTATCCATGCTAATCCAGATTCCAAGGTTCTTCCTCAGAGGGCTGAGGCCCCTCCTGAGGAGGGCCTGGAAAGAGGATTGCTGAGGGTGATCTAATCAGGTCCCTTACGAAGGGCCCGGAGGTAATCCTGCAAAGTCTTCTCAACGTTCGGGACTGCATAGGACTGTGCTGCGTAGACACCGGTGCATACACCAACTGCGAAGCCCATCACCGCAGATGCTCTTAACTTGGCTACAACATAGCCGGCCAGGAAGCCCTTGAGAAAAGGAGATGACAGGAACGAACCTTCCTAAAAGAAAGCCAGAGGCAGGCAGCATGGAAAACACAGGAGTAAAAATCAAATTGGGATACATGCCTTACCAATGAGGCTGAAAAAATCCCTGCCTCCCTCTCCTGCTAAGAGCTTTCTAAGCAGAGCTCAGTCCCAAGCTATCCCTGAATCCCAGGTGAATAAAGTGAAGTCTACAGAGATATTTTCTCAAGTTTGTTTGGCCAGAAGACCCAGGAAGAATGCTAGCCCACCTCCACCAGTTCTAACCATTTAAGCCTCTGCCACTTAGTAATTTAGCCTTCCATGCCACAGTTCCCTTTCTGTGACTTCACAGGACTTCCACCTACACTCCATTTACAAAACTGCAGGCAGACATCATTAGTATATAGGAAGTGGACACCAGAGAGAGAGGGAGAAAATGATCCAGAAAAGTACCAAACATCAGGTTACCAAGACTACTGTTAAGTGGTATCAGGTGGGGAGTATGTGGATATATTTGTGCCTTCATGCCAACCTTATCAATTACCTGTGTCACACCTGTCTTGACCTCCTCCTCTAGTCGCCGCTGTAGATGTTCCAGTTGATTCTTTAGGAAAGCCAGGTCTTTCACCTTCGGCATGGAGTCCTAGGGCAAGAGAGAAGCTTTCTACAGGACAGTCTGAGTCTTTTGTACCTTGTCCCCCCCATCCCTCTTCAAAGGCTATCAAGGCTCAGGGGGAAACAGGGAGAATGAAAAAATAGTAAATCATGATTTTCCTAGCATACTTCATTTGCTTTCCAAGGTAAGGAGTATTTCTACTTTCAGCGTCCTTCTCTCACCATCCTCACCTTGGCCTAGAATTGGCAGCTTCAAACATTATATTACAAGTCAAAAGGAATGTCCCAAAGGCAGGAGCCTCAAACCTTTATCCCAAAGGTATTCCCTTTTGAAATGATAAGATTGCACCTTCCATACAAATTAATCAGATTTAAGCCTTTGCATAGACAGATGGATAACTGGATTTAGTAATTAGGTAAAACAATTCTTTCTTGCCCAAACTCTTCAGCTCCATACCTGAAATTTAAAAAACTCTCCCCAGAGTTGAGAGAGAACATTGTCATTGGGTACTATCTTCAGGAAAGTGATACTTAGAAGCATGGAGAATTTTGGATTCCTTGTAACAGTAGGCTCTAGGGGCTTTGGATCAGATGGAAAGTGTTGAGTGGCTCTATCCCTGGTCTGGGTAAATCTGTTCCCCTAAGGCCAAAAGCTTCCCAGTATGCTTGGAATGGAGAAAGACATGAGGTGAAGTTGAGTTGGCTCCTTTGGAGGTCTAAAAACCTCCTAACACTTACAGATAAAAAGGGAAATAATGAACTGCTGAGTATCCCTCTACCCCCGCAACTCCGTCTTCCAGAGGAGGCTGGGGATGCCTACTTGTCACGGATGTTGTAAAAGGGATTATTGCTCAAGAATGGGATGAACTGAATCTTTGAAAATTTTCCTAGGGTTGATGGAACACGGTTCCTTCCCCTTGCCCCCCCATGCCATTGCATCAAAGTGCCCACGTTGTTTAAAATACCATAAGCCATAACAGGGACAAAAGGGTGGGGGAGGAGAAACACTTAGTTCATCTTTCACAATAAAGCCCTCAGCCACTCACTACCACCTCATGCAGACCCGGGCCAAGGAGTAGGGTACCTGGGAGCTGCCCTAGGGATACAGGAGAACACTGGCGGGGGGTGGGGTGTGGTGTCTGCCGTTTCCCCTCCTCGTGCCTTTGCCTTCTAAGAAGCTGGGTGGAGGTCACGGAGGTAGGGCTGACTCACTGTACCTGACTGGCCGTTTCTTCCTACTCAAATCCTCCTGCAGAGAGAGAACGCCTGGAGAGGAAGTGGCCTTGGAACTTAGGTAGTCCAGCCTCTCACTTTACAAACGGGGAAACTGAGGCCCAGAGAGGGGAAGCGATTCCCCCAAGGCCATACAGCAAATTTAAATGCCAGCACCAGCATCAGAATGCAGGTGTCCTGGACTTACAGCTCTTTCCGTGGGGGCTGGACTTTGCAAAGCTGAGACAATGGGTTCGAGATCCTGAATGGGCTCTCCGAGCGGCGCGGGGGACAGCGTAGAACAACCCTGCTCCCCTTTGCCCCACGCTTGCACGGACACTCACCTTGTCATCCGCCATTTTCCCCCGGCGCGCTTAGTGCGCAGGCGCGGCCACGCCCCCGCACACCGCGACTTCCGGGAACGCCCCCTGAGGCGAGACCTGGTGATGTCTTATGTCGAACCTCCAAATTCGGCATCTTTCCGCTAGTGTGCAAGCGTGCGTGGTGGGGCGGGTGTGAATGTGAGCTGAGTCCGCGAGGGCCATGTGTGTACATCCAGGTCGTGGGGCTGACCGGGCACCCGCGGGCCTGCACATCGGGCCTCCGCTCTAGTCGCGACGATGAGCTCATAGCGGCCCCAAGGCAGGGGCCCTGGCTCCTGGAGGCCCACGTGCACAGGCGCGCACGCGCAGCCAGCGGGGGGCAACCCCCCCCCCCCCCACGCCTGCGCACGTGCGTGCTTGCGAAAGCCGCACTCCCGCGGCTCTGAGCTCACCGCGCCCGGGCCGGGTCCCGACTCCGCCCTGTGTTTTTGCGGCTCTGGCCCGGCTCACTGGCGCAGAGGGGCCGGGCTTGTAGGAGCCGCATCCCCGAGGTCTGGCAGGGAGGACGGGCGGCCGGGGCCGGGGCCATGCTGGGCAAGGACTACATGTTAGCTATCATCTTGGTCAACTGCGACGGTGCGTGGGGGTCCGGGCTGTGGTGGGCGACCCGGGAGATCCGCGGAGAGCGGGAGCCGCGGGAGCCAGGGCTGGTGGGGAGGGGAGCCGGGCGGGCCCCAGCGGGGCCCAAGGACGAGGCGGGAGGCGGTGGCAGGTAGCGGGAGCAGCTGACGCCGGCCAGAGACGCCGCTTGCAGGTGCAGCCGCAGAGCTCCGGGGAGGTCCGGGCTGAGCTTCGAACTCCGCTTACCTCCCCCCCGTCGTGGTCGTCCCCTCCCATCCCAGGCCTAGGCGCAGCCTGGTGTGTGAGGCTCGGGGATTCTGAACCTGGCATGGACCTGTGTGGTAGCCTGGTGAAGCCCGTGGACCTCTTCTCAGAATAATGTGTTTTGATGATACAGTAAAATACACAGCAGTTATTTTTCAATAAAGTTATAAAACTAAAAATAATTTAGACCCCCAGGTCAAGGATCCTTGGAAAGGAGTCCCTAGTTTGATTGTTTATTAGCTATGTGACCCTGCAAGTCACTTGAGCTCTTTGAGCATTATTTTCTTCATCTGCAAAATGAGAGAGGTGGGTGAGATGATCTCTAAGGCCCTTTCTGGCTCTTCTTGAGCACAGGGCTGGGACTGCGTTTTGTCTGAATACTCTAGTTTACGCTCTTGACCATGGTGTTCTTACAGATGACTTGTGGGGTGACCAGAGCCTAGAGGGAGAGCCAGGGTTGCCTCCTGGGTGGCGGAAGATCCATGATGCTGCTGGCACCTATTACTGGCATGTATCCAGTGGCAGTACTCAATGGCAGCGCCCAGTCTGGGAACCTGGGGATTCTATACCACCTGACTCGGTATGTGGAAGTTGGGGAAAGATTGATAATGTCTGTTGGGTCTGGAGGGAATAGTAATCCTCCTGTTAGGGTCCCTGATCTACTCATGTGACTTAAGTTGACCTTCCTCTCCACAGGGCACAGAAGGGGCTTGGGGATTACGACCCCCCAAAGGGAGATCCTTCTCTAGCCTGGAAAGTTCACTGGACCGAAGGTAATCAGGATAAGGATGTGGATTTCAGTGTCTGCTGAACTCCCTATCAGGAGGCAGGGGGAGGAGAGGGCAACTGTGGCTAAATGGCCACAGTCAATCATCTGGCTCATTGGCTGCCATGTTAGAATTATGTTTTCAACTCTTTGTGTTCTAAGAGAGTTGGTATTCTTCCCTATGGAGAGCTCTCACCAGCCCTGCTCTATTTCAGGATTTCTCTACCCTGGTATGGGGAAGAAGCCTACATCCGAAACGTGGAACCAGGCTCCAAGGTAGAGGGTGGTGGGTACCAGTGCCTACTTTTGAGCACCAGGGATCCCCTGGGAATGTGAAAGCAGATATTAATGAGCCCTTAGAATTGGAGCCTGGACCAAAATGATATCTGGGTGTGGGGTGGTAGGGAAGGGTCATGGGAGAGCCTATCATTAGGTACAAAGGGATTATTTGTGTTTCCAGAGCCAAGTGGGCATCATGTGCTACACTTTGGTCCCCTCCTTTCATAGGGGATGATGGGCTTTCTTGGTAGAATGATGCTGATACCTGCTATGTGCCCATGGGCAAAACATTTAACTTTTCTGAACCTTAATTTTCTCACCCCTAAAGTAGAGGCTTCTACTATCTTTCTCATGGTTTCATGAGGCAAGTACATTGTAAAACATCTAATTAAGCCCTCTATAAATGTAGGATGTTTCTGTGATAACTATAGGGACCCATCTATAGAGGAGGCTCCTCATTTCTACAACTCCTAAATCCCCCCTTCCCCAATTAACCTTTTCCTACCTGGCCCTATTATCTATCAGTGCTTTGCAGTACGTTCTCTGGGCTGGGTGGAGGTGCCCGAGGAGGACCTGGCACCTGGAAAGAGTAGCATTGCTGTCAATAACTGCATTCAACAGCTGGCACAAAGCCGGGGTCAAAACCACCCACCTACTAGGGCCTGGGGTGAGGTGAGTCTACCCATTAACTGCTTGTTCCTCTTTCTTCTCAATTCCCCTCTTCTGTGGCTTGGATTAGAAGGACTCAGAGGCTAGATAGAAGTGGCCAATATCCCTCGATAGGGACTCTCAAGCTTAGAGGCAGCAAAGGACACTAAGTTTTTTGAAGTCATCTGGAAAGGTTCAAATCCCTATTACTACTTGTGTGTTATGTTGGACAAATGGTACTTCTCCATTCTTTTAGACTACATCTCGATTGAATCCCCTTCCACTTTAAGTACTGTGATCCTAGGGTTACACAGAACTTGATCTGATTTTTTCTTTCTCCTTCCCCACATAGAACTTGATCTGGCCCTTTAGACTCACCTCCCTGTCCTATTTTCCCAGAAACCATTCTCAACCTCAGTGTCCCCTTAGAGCTCTCCTATAAGTCATTCATTACTCACAGGAGGCCTTAATTCCCCTGGGGTCTCTGTAGGGTCAGAACATGTTGATGATTCTGAAGAAAGACATGATGAGTCTGGTGAATCCCTTGGACCACAGCCTAATCCATTGTCAGCCCCTTGTGCACATCCGAGTCTGGGGTGTGGGCAGCACCAATGGCCGGTGAGAAATTCCTGGACAACTGATTTTCCTGAAGATTTGAAGTCCCTCTCCCCCAGGAGTGATTCTCTGACACTGACCCCCATGGACACTGATTCCCTGACCTTGCCAAGCTGGACCTTGATTCTAGACCCCTTTCAGACCCTGGCCCCCTGACCTTGCCGTGCTGGACCTTAGTCTCAGACTTCTCTCAGATTTGACCCTCCTAGATGCTGATTCCCCTCTTTGTTCTGGCATGGACCTGCTGGGGGAGGGCAAACTGAGCTACTTCTTGCCTCTAAAAGGATTGGGAAGGATGGGGATGAAGCAGGAAAGGGCTGGGCTGACTGTCCCCTATGCTCTTCACATGCTTCTGGATCAGGGACAGGTGAGTTCCAGGGCCAAGTGCCCCATCTATTCTCCTCCCTCACTTCCTTCCATTCCCTTTCACTCTGAAGACCTCTGTTGTCTTTTTCTAGATATCCTGTCTTCTGTCTTTCCCCTCCTCCCAATGTCTTTCTCTTTCATTCCCATCACTCAGCTTCCCAAACCCATCCCTACTCCCTCACAGGGACTTCGCCTTTGTGGCGGGTGACAAGGACACCTGCATGTTGAAATGCCACGTGTTTCGCTGTGATGTCCCAGCCAAGGCCATTGCCAGTGCCCTGCATGGGCTGTGTGCCCAGGTGAGGGGCCCTGAAGGGGAAACGGTAGGAGGGAACTGCAGGTGAATGGGGACATGAGTCCCAAGAGTTCCCCTGGCCTGATCTCTCACCCCCGACCCCAGAGTGTTTATGTTGCAGATTCTGTCAGAGAGAGCTGGGGTGAGTGGTGAGCCTCCTCGATGTTCTTTGGACCCCATCTCCCCTGAGGATCTACCCAGGCAAGGTATAGCTAGAGAATGGGGTAAAGAGTAGAGACCACAGGGACAAGGCCAAGAAAATAAGTTTAGTGGGGTTGGGTGGGTAGCTTGGGGGAAGGTTATAGTGGGAGGGAAAGTAGTCCCAGGTGTTTCACCCATACTTTGTGAGCAGCTTTTTCTGTTTGTTTCTCAGCGAAGGGCCCTAAAAGTGACAGGCCCTACCTGCCTTGTTCTAGACTTCAGAGTTGGGAGTAGGAAGGCCTTCCTCTCCAATGCTACACCTGCACTAGATAGTTTGGGGAGGAATGCTCACTTTGAGCATTTGAGGGGGCCACAGTGATTTTATTTACCCCTCAGTGGAGCTTCTTGATGCGGTGAGCCAGGCTGCCCAGCAGTATGAGGCTCTCTACGTTGGGACCCTACCAGTTAGCAAGGCCATGGGTGAGAAACTGCTGGGGCAGTGGGAAAATCCAAGACACAGCTGGGTGGAGGAGACTGGAGTATACCTGGGACTAGAAATACAATGTGAGATTCTGAAGTGTCTGTTGTCTCCATGTAAGGTCTAACAGTATAAAGCCTGAGGCCCTGACTCTCCCTCCCCAACCCCACGATTTATATTTACTTGGTCACCCTGTTCACTTTTTCTCTGGGCCCAAAGTGAGCCAGAGGGCCCGAACTCCTTTTCTCTTAAAAGTGTCCCTGAGGTCCACCCCCCAGACTCCTATCCCTCTGGACCAGGATAGAAGCTGCAATGGATGTATCCCCCCCAGGGATGGATGTGCTGAATGAAGCCATTGGGGCCTTGACTTCCCAGGGGGACCATCATTCCTGGGCCCCAACTATACTCAGCGTCTCTGATTCACTCATGACTGCATTACCTGTCCAGGTAACAGGGATTGTCAACCATTAAATGCTAGAGGAGGAGATCTCAGTTTCAGGAGGAAAGGGGTGGAAACCAAGATCTTGCATTAATGTGTGGAGTACTGAGGCAGGGATTGAGGCCAGGTCTCTGGGTGAGGGGAGATCATTCATGGGAGGGGGAGGCCTTCAGTAAGGGGCCAGCCCCCATTGATAATTGCATATTGGGGGTGGGGAGAAAGGGACAGGCAAAACTGGGTGCAGAAGAAGAGCCACTGTGGCAATGTCCAGTACGACATGTGACCTTCATTGGTGTTGGCCATGACCCCCACACTTTTGGACTCATTGCTGACCTTGGTCACCAACGGTTCCAGTGTGCTGCCTTCTGGTGCCAGCCCCATGCTGGTGCACTATCTGAGGCTGTTCAGGCTGCATGCATGGTGAGCTTTGCGGGTGGGGAGGAACTTGATCAGGCATGGGGGGGGGGGAGCCCTGGGAAGGGAAGGATGGTATTTTCTGGAGTTTCATTCCTGAACTGTGGTACATAAATTTCTTGATCGCTAGAGCTTCCTTGGCCAACATGAACTCCTTCCTTTTAGTTGGGAATCAGCAATAGGCAACAAAAAAGTCTAAAGAGCCATTAGAGGCCTGCGTGGGCCTTATGCTTCAAGCAGCACACATCGGTAGATGATCAGACAAACAGACATCAGCTGACAGTAGCCTTTGTCCTTTCTCCAGAGTTAGCTTTAAGGAGCTTAATAGTAGTCAGATAGGATAAAGCTGTCCTTTCCACACCCCTAGTTATCTCCTACTAATTTATTCTTTCTCAGATTCCTGTTTCCCACCATCCTTGTTACCTGGAGAATTCCCTGACTCCTCATCATGACCATCCCCTCTTCTTCTGCCCTTTATTTTCATAACCCTGGAGTATCTTTTAACTCTTCTCTTTTCCTCACATCCCATCTGGTCAGTGATCAAATCCTGTTCATAGTCCACTTCCACAACATATCTTATACATCTTTCTTCTCTAATCTCATTGTACCCCCACCAGGACAGGTCCTCAGTATCATCTCCCTGAAGGTAGTAGCCTCCCTGGAGATTGTCCTGCCTCTGTTATTTGGAGACAGATGCCATCTTTGGATGGCTCTAGTCTGTTGTGCATATTCCTGCCAGAATAATCTTGTGTATAGATCTGATACTGTCACTTGACCCCTCATAAAGCTTCAGTTGCTCCCTCTTGCCCTCAAGTAGAGTTCAGAGTCTGCCTGGCATTCAGGGGCCTTAACAACATGGTCCACTCCACTTTTACAGCCTTACCTCATGTCACTCTCCTTCATGCATTTTATGGTCGAGTCAAACTACTGTTCTCTATCCACCAAACACACAATGTGATTGATCTCCTGACTCTTTTTGCTCACCTTATTCCCTGCTTCAAATGCTGTCCTTTCCCTTTCTTCACATGTTGAGATCTTACCCAATCTTAAAAACCCAAATTAAATGGCATATAGTCCAGTTATCCTTCCCTGATGTTCTTGCTTTGTAACAACTTTCGTCCCAGACCTCACAGAATATTTTGGTTTTATAACTCTTTAATATATTTATGTAATATTGTGCATTGTAGCCATCTATGTTAATGTCTTATCCCACAATTAGATTGTAAGCTGCTTGAGTATAGGTGTGGTATCTTTCCTTGATGTCACCTATCACAGGACTATATACAATAGGTACTTAATAAATGTTTATATTATGGTATACTGTACTGTATTGCATCCCTTTTCTTAGGTACAGTATCAGAAGTGTCTTGTGGCCTCTGCAGCCCGAGGGAAGGCCCGGGGTGCCCAAGCCCGGGCTCGACTTCGCCTCAAGAGGACAAGCTCTGTGGACTCTGCAGGAGGACCCCTGCCTCTCCCACTCCCCCTGCTAAAGGGTGGAGTTGGAGGTGCGGGGGCTGCCCCTCGTAAAAGAGGTGTATTCTCCTTCTTTGACTCCTTCCGACTAAAACCCTCTTTACTTCATATGCCCTAGAATGAGCTGGGCAAGGTTGGGAAAGGGAGGTTTTGGGGGCCCCGCCAGCAATTTCACACCATTCGTATTCTAGGGGTCCAACAGGCCATCCCACTACCTCCCTATTCTCACCTGCCCCTGTGACCTGTGGCGTCTTCCTTACTTGCCCCTCATCTTCTTGCCTGCCCCATCCCTATCTCCTCTATTAATATATTAATGATTTATATTGAATATTTATTAGTCTTACCTGGGTTGACTGTAACCTCTACCCCTATCCCAGACCCATTTCCCCCCTTCCTTCCTGGTTCCTATGATCCCGCCCCTGTCCAGTCCTGGGCAGTTGGCTCTACCTCAGCAACACTTTTTAGCAAAATCAGTGCAAATAAAATCTGAGTGGCCTCATTGGGGTGTGACTGTGCTGCCAAGGAAGGGGTCAGTGGCTATTTCTGTACTTGGTGCTAGGAGATATAGATGGCTCATTTGGAGAGACTATATCCAGAGGGAAATTTGACTAGGTCTGTCCTCATGCAGAAAGGGTTGAGAGGTTCAGACAGCAGATACATCTCTTGAGCATAATTGCTGCCTGCCAGTCCTGGGCATTGGGCACTTAATTCCCAAGAGCAATCAACAACCATTAATTAAATACTAATTTCCAGGCACTATTCTGGGTGCTGGTAATAAAAGAGATGTGAAGCAGTCCCTGTCCTCAGGGAGCTTACAGTTCTCTGGGGGAGGCAATATTTATACATGTAAGTTAGTACAAAAACATAACATAAGTATCATAGAGAAAATAAATATAAGGTGTTTTGGGGAGAAGGCAGAAGCGTTGGTAGTTGAGGGTGTCAAAAACTTCATGTAGGAGCAAGCATTGTAACTGATCTTTGAAAAGAAGCTAAGTATTGTAAGAGGTAAAGAAAGTGCTATCCTGTCCTGGGGCACATATGGGAGATGGGGTATCCCATATGAAGGATGGTTAGCTAGACAGAAGAGTGAAGGAGAGTGGGGTGGAAAGAATGGTTGAGATTGGATTCTGTTATGTGCCAGAGGTTCTGCATTTGCTTTGGGCCACTAAACAAGCAGAGTGTGGGACCTGGAGTCAGGAAAAAATTGAAATCCTGAAGCAGACACTTATTGTGTGACAAGTCACAGTTTTAGTCTCAGTTTCAAAAAAATTATTTTCTTTTTTACTACATCTTGAATTCCAAGTTTGCTCCTCCTTCCCTCCCAAAACTGGGAAGGCCAACATTTGATATAGATCTATATGATATATAGATATATATCTATAGATATATATGTGGAACCATACAATGTATAATTCTATGTATCAATTCTTTTTCTGGAGATGGATAGCATTTCTAGTTGATTTGAATGTTCCTATTATCCAGAATAACTTAATTCACAGTTACTCTTCAAATAATATTATTAATGTATATAATGTTCTCTTGGTTCTTTTCATTTCCCTGCATTATTTAATGCAAGCCTTTCACTATTTTTCTAAAACCAACCTGCTCATCATTTCTTACAGCATAGCAGTATTTCATCTCAATCATATACCACAACTTAATCAGCCATTCCTCAATTGATGGGTGGGATATTCCCTCAATTTCCAGTTCTTTGCCAAGTTGAGCTGGTATAAATATTTTAGAATATATAGGTTCTTTTTCTTTTATCCTGATTACCTTGGGAAACAGACCTAATAGTGGTGTTGCTGAGTCAAAGAGTATATACATAATTCCAGATTGTGCTCCAAAATAGTTGGGTCACTTCACAATTCCACTAACAGTATATTAGTGTCCCAGTTTTTCCACATCCCCTTGAACATTTGTCATTTTTCCCTTCTTTCATTTTAGCCAATCTGATAGGTGGGGGATGATCGATATCTTGATTGTTTTAATTTGCATTTCTCTAAAAAAATAATAATTTAGAGTATTTTTTCATATGACTATATATAGCTTTGATTTCTTCCAAAAGCTGTCTGTTCGTATCCTTTGATCACTTATCAGTTGGGGAATGATTCATATTCTTATAGATTTGACTCAGTGTTCTATGTATTTGAGAGAAAGGACCTTTATCCAAGAAACTATGAACATTTTTCCCCCAATTTTCTATTTTCTTTCTAATCTTGGCTCCATTGGTTTTATTTGTACAAAACCTTTTAAATTCAATCAGAACTACCTATTTTACATCCCACAGTGCTATCTCTTGTTTATTCCTAAATAATTCCACAAATCTGATCGATATTATGTTCCATGTTCTTCTGATTTACTTGTGATAACTCCCTTTATGTCTAGGTCATGTAGCCATTTTGACTATATATTGGTAAATGGTATAAGATTGTTCTATACCTACTTTCCAGTGCTTTCCAGTTTTCCCCAGCAATTTTTTTTTCTTACCATAGTGAATTCTTATCCCAAACACTTAGATTTTCATAGTTATCAAATACAAGGTTACTACTAATAGTTTACCATTGTTTATTGTATTATCTACTCTCTTCCACTGATCCACCATTCTGTTTCTTAGCCAGTACCAGATAGTTTGATAATTACTGCCTTATAATATAGTTTAAGATCTGGTTCTGCTAGACCTCCTTCCTTTACATTTTTTCATTAGTACCTTTGATATTCTTGATCTTTTGTTTTTCCAAATGACTTTTGTTATTGTTTTTCTAGCTCAATAAAAGTTTTTTGGTAATTTAATTGGGATGGCATTGAATAAGGTTAAGTAGAAGCAGCCTCAGTTCCTTCATCTGCAAAATGAAGGTACCTATCTTACAGGATTATATAAAATGCTTAGTAAACCTTATAAATGATATTACTATCATTATCTTAGAGTGAATGAGAACAGCTGGAATTTATTGAGCAGGGGAGTGGTAATAGGAATGTCATTCTGGCAGTTCTTTCATTGTCATTCAGGCAAATTTGATTCTAATGCTTGGACCATGGTGTAGTGGTCCTTGTCAAGTGAAGTAAGGCACTTATCTCTTGGTCTCAGTTTTCCTCATCTGTACAAAGGTGTATTGGACTAGATTAGGGATTATTAACATTTTTTTTGTGTCTTAGACCCATTTGGCATCTGGTGAAACCTGTGGATTCTTTGGTATATTGTTTGTTAGATATGTTCATCGCTGAAGGAAATACTTGAGTTCAGTTAACAGTGAAAATAAAGATGTAATTTTTCCCCCATTCAGGATAGTGGCCCTCCAAGTTATTACCTCAGACTATATAATTTTAAAAGTTCCCTTCAAGCTCTAAGGATGCTCTGCCCCAAACCGGAAAGCTAGCCCAGGGTATGGGACATGAGAGGCGGCAACCTAGAAGAGTTAAGAGCACTCCTAACTTGGGAGTTGGGAAGCATTTAACCACTGTATTCTGGGGGAAAATATAAACAGGACACAATTTTGAATTCAGTCAAGATTATTAGCATTTACTTACATCTAGACAACCAAAAGAATAAATCAGGTTCTTCTTTATAGCCATTGCCAAATATTGAATTGTAAATGTTCAAAAAGAAAATTTAGCATTTGGCTCTTGCAGGCTACAGCTGGCTAAAATATACCCTGCACTTGCCTTCCAGGCTTATCTCCTTGACTTTGGGAAAGTAATTTCACCTCTTTCACTTGCCTTACTATAAAATGGGAATGAAGGTACTTATGCTAACCATTCTGGCAGGGCTGTTTCGAGGAAAGTACTTTGTAAACCTTAAAATGCTACAGAAATGAGTTACTCCTTTGAGTTTTCTCTTGTAAACGCATTAGGGCACACAGAGTCTGTGTCTCTTTATGATAGAAGGCACTGGGCTCTCCCAGGGCTATGCCCTGGCCTTCTCATCTTCCTTTTTCTTATTGTATTTGGTGACCTCATCAACCTCCGTGGATTTAAGTCTCATCCATCTGTTAATCATTCTCAAACCTACTTATCCTGCCCTAACCATTGCTGACCTCCAGGGTCACATCTCTAAGTGCCTTTCAGACTTCTCAAGCTGAATGTTCAGTAGACATTTTAAACTCAACATTTCCAAGACTGAACTCATTTTCCTTCCAAATCCCATTCCCTCCAGAGTACTGTAATACTGTCCGGAACCTCTCTGACTCCCATGTACAGTCAGTTGCCTTGCAGTTTTCAGTTTTGCAACATCTCTGGAATACAGCCTTTTCTCTCCTCTGATTCTGCCACCGACCTGGTGCAGGCCAACATTTATTAAGTGCCTGCTATGTGTCAGGCACTGAGATAAACAACAAGGATAGGGAAAGGAGCAAAAGAACCCCAGCCTCGAAGGGCCTCACAGTTGGATGCCCTGCTGGTCAGTCTCCCAGTCTCAAGTCTTCCCACCATAATCATCCTTCACTCAGTTGCCAAAGTGCTGCTTGTGATGAGGACTGGGATACCAGGGGCAGGTCATCTGGAGAAGAGTTCAGTAACTCAAGCATTGTTGAAGTCAAGGTGAAGATTACGCTTTTCAGCAGGCAAGAGTTCTTAGGGAACCTGTAACCTTAAAGGGGTACAGGGAAAGTTCATAAAGGATATTCTGTAGTATTACTTGTGCCAAATATGCTCACTAGGTGTTTTGAGGTGGGATTAGGGAGTGGTTAAAGAGTGGTCAGTTCTTAAAGGAACATGCACTTTTGGTATTTACTGTGCAGGTATTTTACCCCAAATTCATCAGGAAATAGCCCAAGGTGGGGCTATCTAGAGATGTAGTTTTAGGCCTGAACTAAGTCAACCTAGGGTCAGGGCTGACCAGGAAGAACCAGGCTTCTCGTCAGTGTCTTGTTAGACATGATTAACAGAAGGGAGTGTAGGCATGTCGAAGTCTAGGATCCATGATTGGTCGTTATGACCCAGTGCCCAGCCCGTTCAGTCAGTGCACAGCTGGTTAAGCCCGGTGAGTTCTACAGGAGCAGCTGGCTGCTGTAGCAGGAAGGCAGATAACGTTGTTGCTGGGGCAGGCTGTGTCCTTCAGGGAGAAGCTGCCTGAGAGTATTTGGAGGCTAGAGAGGTGTGACTTCAGAATGGGGGCCCAGGCACCCCAGCACGTGGCCCGCGGGCCGCCTCGGGGCTCCCGATCACCTCCAGGGATTGAATACGAAATTGCGTTCAAAACCCTTGGTAGCTTGCTCCCTACCCCCCAATCCTCTCCGGTCCAGGGAGGCTGCTGGCTGCGCCTCCAACAAGACTCGGCTCCGGGGACATTTCCTCCGGCTGACTCCCATGCCCGGAGCCTCTCCCTGGCCTCTGTCCCAACTAAAATCCCATCTGACACAGGAAGCCCTTCCCAGCTCCCTGATCCCGGGGCCTGCGCTGTGGGTGACTGCTGATTTATTCTCTGCAGTGCTCGTTTGGACCTGTTTGTTTGTATGTTCTTCATTTACCCCACCAGACTGTGAGCCCCTCGAGGTCTGGGGCGGTTCTGTCTATTGAATGTACGTATACCCCTAGTGCTTAGCACGGTGCCTGGCATACAATAGGCGCTTAATAAATGCTTGCGCGTTCCAACGGGAGGTAGCGAAACAGCTCAGGCGACCCTCGACCCCTCTTTAAGACACCTGCCCCCCAGTCTCGGAACCTGCGAGAGACAGCCACAGCAACCTCCTCCTCGCCAGCTCGGGACCGAATAGTGGCGGGCGGGGGTGGGTGGAGCTGCGCGCGAGGGCGAGCCGCGGGACGACCCAATGACAAACGGAGGAGCCCGGCATGACCCGCCTCCGGAAGTGACGCGCCACCGCCCCGCTGGCCATGCGGAAGTGAGGCGATGGCAGAGCTGTACGTGAAGCCGGGTGAGTGGAGCTCGGCGCCTCTGGACCCCCCTCTCAGCTCCGGGACCGGAGGACTCAGGCGGGGCCGTTCCGGGGTGGTCACGTGGTGGTAGGGGTGAGGAGGCGCAGGGCGTGACAGCTCTCGGTCCCATCTTTCCCACCTGATCCTCGCTCTCCATCTTCGCCCAACCATTCCTTTCTCCCCCTCCTCCATCCGCTTTGCCCTTCTCCGCGCCTCCCGCCTCGTCGCCCCCGTCCCCCTACTCCCCCTCTCCTCCCGTCTGTTCCTCACCTCCCTCTCTCGCTTCTCCACCTCCCCGTGCCCTCCTGCGCTCCCGCCCCATCTTGCCCCTTCTCTTTTCCTCCCTCTTCTCTCTCCCCTTTCTTCCTTCATTCTTTCTCCTTTGTTTTCATCTTCTCCGGTACCTCCACATTCCTTTCTTTTTTCTGATTGCTTCCTCCCTCCCTCCCTCCTCACTTTCCTCCTTTCTTTTTCAGGGAACAAGGACAGAGGCTGGAATGACCCGCCACAGTTCTCGTATGGGTTGCAGACCCAGGCTGGCAGTCACAAAAGGACACCACTCACCAAGCGGGTGGCTGCTCCCCAGGATGGTTCTCCTAAAGGTGAGCGCTTGGGAGCCCCGTTCCCATTCCCACGGGGATCAGACTGCCTCTCTTTCCTTCATGCAGGAGGCTTTGGCTTCTTTCATTCTTTTTCTGTTCTCTCAGAGACACAGCTTTCCTTTGGGACGGTTCTTGCCAAAAGGTTGTAGTGAGAAGGATTCAGGCTTGTTCTCTTTGAACCTTGACATAGACTTTCTAAACCCCAAATAATTTCTGGTTAAATGAGTAGTTTTTGCTCTTACAGGGCTTTAAACTGTGAGAAGTGTTTAGGGTCCCGGCTTTCACTTCTTAATGAAAAAGTTTCCTTCCTTTTCACCTCCTCTCCTTCCAGCTACCTAGTCCTGAGACCATTGACCGGGAGAAGCTGAAGGATGTTCATTAGTTTCTAAAGTCTCAGGAAAGGGTCCTAGTGGGGGCAGTGGGAGAGGAGGAAACTGGGGGCAGGGCTTCTTACCAGTTAGGCCATGATGCTCAGTGCTGTTCTCAGCACACTGATTTACCTTCTCAGTGCCTGCCTCAGAGCCTTTTACTGGGGCTCCTCCAGTGGGACCACCACCTCTCCTGACAAAGGCTCCAGGGCCCCCACTCGGGGGAAGCTCTTCTCCTTTGAGATTGGGACCCGCCAGCTCCTCAGTCACTTGTGAAACAATGCTGGAAGATGTTCTGGGACCTTTGGAACAGGCTTTGGAGGATTGCCGGGCTCACACACAGGTGAGGCCCAGGGGAACCCACAGTTTCGGGATGGAAGTTGAGATTAGCTAGATTATAAGCTAGTCACTCGAGAACAAGATCTGTGTCACATCCATCTTTGTATCTCTAGTGCCTTCTACTTAAATTCAGTCTCCCTCTCCCCAACCCCTAAAAGGTGCATTGAAATTCTCTGTACTTTTTATAAAGAAGGGACAAGATTGGGCAGGTGCTGAGTTAAACCTAAGCAGCACAGTATAGATGAAGTAAGAATTCTTTTGTGGAAAAGACACTGGATTTGAAATTGTAGGTACTGGAGTTCAAATTCCATTTCAGCGTGAGTGGACAAATAACATCTCTCTCTGAGCCTGTCACCTCATCTACAAGATGAGGGGGTTGTACTTGATGACCACTAAGGTCCCTTTCCACCCCCAATTCCATCCTCTTGTTTCTTTTATCCCCCTTCATCTATTAGAATTATACTTGATTATGTGCCCATTACGGTGGAACAGACCCTGGGAATGTGTTCCAAACATTACACACATTACCTTGGCTTTGTCTTCGAGGGAGGTAAACACTTCTCTGCTTCTATCCAAGGTGACTGACTATAATTTTTTGGAGGAGTAGAGCCTAGAGGGAAGGAAGGGATTTGTTGGATGGTAAAGATTAGGAGGAATAGAAGAAAATACCAGAATGGAACAGGAGTGTTGTGGAGGGAAGAAGAAAAGGCAGAGTAGAGCTCTGACTTGGGAAGAGTTTCTGTGTATTCAGAAACAGGTGTTTGATGACATCAGCCGGCGCCTAGCCTTGCTTCAGGGACAGTGGAAGAGTGAGAAGCTGTCAGTTCCTGTGAGGAAGAGGATGGCACTGCTGGTGCAAGGTGAGCCATGTTGAGGGACCCCAGGATGCCCTAATATTCTGCCACTTTGGTTACCTATGTGGCCAGCACAGGGGCTGGAATAATCTGCTAGAGAGGCAGCAGGATATAGTGGAAATAAATTGAATAATCATTGCACTTGGAATCAAGACACTTGCTAGCTCAGACCCTGGCTATGGGCATGCCTCTTATCTCTCTGAATTGATTTCCTCATCTGCAAACTAATACTTCATAGGATTGTGGTGAAGAAAACACTCCCATAAATCTTAAAGGAGGAGGGGTGGAAAGCACTGTATTATGCTCAGGACCTTCTTTCCTTTCTCCTCTTAGAGCTCAGGAACCACAACTGGGATGGAGCTGATGACATACATCGATCACTGATGGTGGATCATGTGACTGAGGTCAGTCAGTGGATGGTGGGAGTGAAAAGGTTAATTGCAGAAAGGAGGAGCCTGCCTTCAGGGGAAACTGCTAAGGAGAAGTCTACTACTACAGAGGAGAATGAGGAGGTCTCAGGCCTGTCTACAACTCCGTAACCCCCGATTTTCTTCCTCCTCGATTAACCCCTATCTCTCCCGAGACCTTGAACTATCTCTGAATGGACCTGGTGGAGTTTGGTGTCCAGGGACTTATGTTTGCTTGTCTTGCTTGACACCGGCAGGAGATAGGGAATTGAAAAAAGGGAAGGGAGGTTCCCTTTTTAACAGAGAAGCTGCTCCAACTCCAACTGGGACTTTGACCTGACTCTGGGGAGGGAAGATTGTATAGGCAGTTCATTGGTTACTTCTGACATATGCAAATAAATAAAAAACGTATTGTCCAGTGACATGTCTTGGTAGGGCAGTGGGCATTTTTTATTCTTCAAACCACTTGCCATCAGGCTGTATAGGTCTTACCCACAAAGGTTCTCAGTTTCTTTGAAATTTTAACTCTAGTTCCTGTTCACCCTTACAGATATAGTTTAATATTAACTTGTGCTGGGTTGGATATGACAAAGTCCCTGCCCTGTAGCAGCTTTCAAATTACATGGTCAAAAGGACCTAAACACAAATAGCTGAGCTGAGGAGCCATGTTTTTTTAGTTTGGCTTCAAAATGAGAAAAAACAGAAGCTTGGAAATAAGTGATCAGCTTGTCCCTTTTCTAGGACTGGGCATGGAGAGAATGAAGATGGTTGGAAGAGGAGCAATGTGTAGGGCTTGAGCTCTTAACCCCCAGCAAAGGCAGTAGAGCTGAATGTTTCTAAACGAGCAGCTCACAGCCAGGCTGCTCCAGGGGCCAGGATAGCAAGCAAGTCAGGGTGGTCATCCCCACGGGATTCCTCTAGGGTGTAGCATGGGAGAAGATAGCTGGGCACTGACTCCAGCCCTCACTGCTACCTTTGCTCCAGTTGACCAAAAGCGGAAATGTAAAATAAAAACCCAAAGGAGCTCTACCTTGGCTAAGCAGCTGCAGTCACTCTGGAGCAGGTGTTAAGAGAGATCAGGGCCTCTGGGGAGCACTGGGTAACTGGAGTAGAAACTGAATCTTGAGAGCAAATGGCAGGTGGTTGGAAGGAATCCAGAAAGATTCCTTCCTGATTGCTGAAGAAAGGAAAATACTGCCCTTGTTTTCAGACACTTCAAGTTTGAGTCCCCGACTCTGCTGTTCACTACATGACCTTGGCTGAATAATTCCTCAGTACATTTCCTCATCTTCGGAATAATGGTTAGACTGTTGATCCTTGTAAGGTCCCTTCCATTACTAACATTCTCTGATAATGATACCAAAGGGAGAAGGGGAACCTCAAAGGACCCCTTCCTGAGGGATGATGTCCCATATTAAAACAGCAAGTAGGGATGGAAGCAGAGTTACACTAGAGACCCAGATCCCAGAACAGGGAACAAGCCTTGGCTGGTGCCAAGCTGTTGCTGTTTACAATACAGTTCCTGCCCGCCCTTGCTCCCCACCCCAGGCTGGATGGGACTGCAGTTGGAACTTAGGCCCAACCTTAAAAGCAGAGTCTTATGGGACAGGAATTCCTCATTCTAGCTTCAGTAAGACCATGGGTGGTATTGCAGTGCCTTTCCCCCTTCTGAAGAGGAAGGTGGATAAGGTGGAGAAAATAGAAATGTGACCCAGGGGAAGTCTTTCATTGTGTTTATTAAGCATCGACAGAGTGCAGTATCCAATCCCACAATTCAGTAGAAAAAAGTGGGTATTAAGGGCTCAGCACGAAACTTCCAAGTCTACATGGCCTCCATTAGTAGACTAGCACCTTCTACCCACATCCCAAATCTGAACCTTCCCTCCCCCATCACCTTGGGCTCACTTTTGAGAACTGAAGGAGCCACTAGAAATAACAAGCCTTTCTCATGCCACGGGAAGCCGAGGCCCTGCGTTTTGCAGTAAAAAGAGCTACCTGGCAGTAGCACACAGGGGCTGGGGCAGAATTCTTGTGTTAACAGGGTGAAATACTCCAGGTCAGATGTCCATTTCAAATTGTGCTTCATCTAGAGGGAAAGAGGAGCCTGGTGGTTTACATTGCCCTAATTCCCTACCATGCAGTTAAGGCCTTCTTGCCCCTGGCTCCCTCCCTTACACACTTTTCAGCTAAAAGCTGCTCTGTAGTTAAGGGACCAGCCCTGAAATATCAAAATTTCTTTAGAATTGGCCTGTCTATTCCCAGAGTTCTTGGGGAGGAGGTGTGCAGTTTTGTGTAGGTCAGGGCAACTTGTACTATTAAGGTTGCTTCTTAACGCCTTATAAACAACTGTTTTTCTACTTCCTTTTGAACCCTATCACTTAAGCCAGAAAACCAAGGCAAGAATATTGTCCAGAGTGAACAAAAAGGGATATTTTGATAAAGTTTAATTCTTTCCCTCTGAAACTTTAAGTTGCCAATGCATGACTTTAACATTTCTTGTAAAGCCTTCTTACCTGATATCTCTTCATTTTCTTTCTGCTCCTTTAATTCCTCCAGTTTGGCCAGTGGGGCCTGTGGTGGGACAGTGACCCCAGGGATCTGGGGGAGGTAGCAAGGTGGTGTCCGGGCAATGGGTGAGTTCTTACATTCCAGCAGGAATTTCCGATTGTAGATGATTATAGTTCCTGTAGGGAGTGGATCATGGAAGTTGGGAGCAGGAGTCTATGGGACAGAACTGCTGGGCCTTGCCTAAAACCTACCCCTTCCTAAACTAACTGGCTGCCTCTGGGGATAACTGAGCAAATATGACACTTTCTTTGGGTCTCAATTTCCTCATCTGAAATAGAGGATGGGCTAGATGATGCCTTCCATCTTTAGTTCAAGGAGAATACCTAATGGACAGGAGGGCATTTTCCTTTCTCGAACAGTGTTCTGCTTCACGGTTCTCTTACTGGATAACCCCTTTTTCCAGGGATGGGGAGGCTGCCTGTTTTTCCTACCCCTAGAACTATGTTTGGTGGAGGGGTCTGAGAACAAGGTCCTCGAGTCCACTGGTAAGAGTAGGAAGCCCACCCGAAGAGGAGCCTACACCTCAGTCCTGAGAGCATTCATCTCATTCCTTTCTGTCTCTAAATGGCTCAGCCAGAGACCTTGGCTGGACTGTTCTGCCCTGTGCCTTTTCCTTCACTTCTGCTCCTTCAGTTTTCCCTTGGAGGAACAGGGCAGGAGACCAACTTGTGATCTTAGGTTCTCTGACCAACTCCTAGCAGCTGACAGCCCCCACCTTAGTGTCTGCCTCTGTGGACATCTAGTAACTTTGGCACCCTCGGAGCACTGCTGGAAGGTAGTAAGAGCAAACCAGTCCTCGTGCTTCTGGGACCACAATGGCCCTGGCAAGGAGTCTAGGGGGCAGAAATGGGTGACAAAGTGAGATTTCCTGGCACCAGCAAGCCCACGTTACTTTGAGAGGCTTCTGTTTAGGGTCCTGGGTTATTTCTGAAGCCCCAAGGCCAGACTCACTGCCTCCCTGCAGTAACTGAGATCTCAAGCTCAGGCTTGCTCGCCCAGTGGGAGGCTGTGGGAACTGGCTGGGGCAAATACACATCCCAACTGTTTGGGGTCCTCGCAGTCTGGCCGCCACCCTGAACTCCGGCGAGCAGACAGTGCAGAGCCCTTGTATATGTTTCTAGGAGTGAGGCTCCGTCCAGGGAAAGGGCAGGTCCCTGGGCTCTGAAGCCTGGGCACTTCACCTTGCGAACCAGATCAAAAGGAGAACGGATGGCGCGTGCTCACCCAGCCCCCAAGGCCCCCCTTTACTAGCTACAACTCTCGTCCCTGCACCCCCACCAGCTGGATCTCTTCCCAAGCTGTAGCTAGGAGCCTGGGATGGGCGCAGCTCCCTCCCACCTGCCCCCCCCCATCCCAGCGGCTGACCTCCCAGGGTGGTGGCGTACAGCGTGCCCCCAGGCGTGGTGCTGTAGCAGTCTGGCAGCGGGTCCCAGCCCCTGGGAATTGGGCAGCTAGTAGAGGTGGACATGTTGAGCAGGTGGCGAGGAGAACACTGGAATCCAAATACCTACGTGGGCTGGGTCCCAACCACGTGCTGCCCTGGGGCAAACAACACTGAGGTCTGACCCACTGGGGCAGGGCAGGTAAGTTACTAATTCCTGGGTGGGGCCCCAGGCAGAGCCACACTTAACCCTTGATTCTTACTGTTTTAATTTTACATTTAGGTCCTTTATCTTGAAACAACGCATAAAATTGTCAGGGTTCCTTCCTAATGTTAAAGGCCAGCTAAATCTTTGATGTTATGTTATAGTAAGGAAGAAGGTAAAGGTAGACTTAAAAATCCTTATCAATTATGTCATCAACTCAGTTAACCTTATGGAAGGGAATAGTTGTACAGACAACCTAATCCCAGAGGCTCCAAGAGGCAAATAATTTAGTTGTGGACAAGTAGACAGCAAACCTATAGGCCTTGGTAGGTGGTAGTTGTATACAAGAAAGGCATCTGTGTGAGGCATGGGATAATTTGGAAATTGAGCCATTCCATCCACGAAAAACTGGCCTTGGGTCGGTTATAGAACATCTAAATACTCCCAATGATGTATGATTAAAGGCACTCACTCTCATTCCCTCACTTGAATGATATCCAAGGCTTCACAGGGAAAAAGCCTAAGTTAATTAAAAACTCATTGCCACCCATACACAAGAGTATAGAGGTTTCTCTTTGGATGAAATGTAAACTTTCCTGACATTTCTTAAAGCACTTTGCTTTTCCTGATGAGTCTTTTTATTTTAAAGACTCAGAGACAGCAAAGGATTTGACAAGGTTCCAACTGCCCCAGATGACCTCAGCCCTCACCATTTATCCTCTCCTTTCTGTGGCTGAATTACTGCAAAGGTCAAAGGAAAGAGATAATAATGCATAATAGCCTCAGTTCCAGATCAGTTTCTTCAACAAGTTATCCCTTCCACCCCTCAAAATTTATTATCTAAAAAGTTTTTGATGCCTCTTGCTTTTTTTTTTTTTTGTTACACTTTGGTCATTTTCCAGTATAATCTACTTTCTTCTCCCCCAACTCTCACCAGGGGTCACAAAGAAGAACAGTTGGGTGTAGGTCAGAGGAAAAAGTGCCTCCTCCCTCCTGTAGTAAAGCAGAGAATTTTCTTAAGAAATATGGAAGGAAATAAAAGTTCCATGGATATGCAACATCATTTAGTGAAAAATTCCCTTTTCCATAACTAAAGTGGAATGATTTTGAAGTGTTTCCAAACTATTCCTTTTCTCTCCCATTCCCCACAGGGGAAACAATTAATTGTCACATAATCTAAGAGGCTGTTAGGTACGTTTTCTTGGATGCTCACTTAAAAAATCATGTTCTCTGGACCAAATTCCCAAGGACTTGGCTTCCTTAGAATTAAGTGAAGAAAATTGGTAGTGACCATCTCTTTGGGCAGGTGACAAGTAGTTACATGACTAGAAGCAATAACAGTAACTTAACCCCACACAGTGCTACTGTGGAACCATGATGGAAGAATTCATTCAGGATGAATTTAAGAACTAGGGAATCAAGTTGTTATGCCTTAGCATAACAACAGTCCAAAGGTCTTAACTGAGTGAAGTAAGGTCACAATCACAAAGCACACCCACTTTATTCTGTTTGGATGGGAACTGTGGAATGACTGGTCTCTCCCTTTTCCAAGCTGGCCCTGACTGGCATGCAGCACTTCTGAAAAGTTTCTTATTGATTTACCTAGGAAGGAGTGGTAATGGTGGAAGCAGGTGAGTTGGTTTAACAGAGACCTTGGCTTTTAGGTGAGTGAACAGATCAACAAACTGAAAGAGCTTCTCTGGGATATGAAATTTCTTCACCCATAGTTTGTAGCACCTCCCATTACCTTTTCCTTCTCCCATTTACTTAGCAGAGTGGTGGTGCCCCCTTTGTACTTGTACCAGTACTAAAAAAAAAGTGCTTTTTTACAAAAAGGCCATCAATGCACCATAGATTGTAGATATTAAAAATATCTTGCTACAAACTCTTTTGTGATGGAATTTATTTTGTTTTAAATAAGTGGGCTTGAAAATCCTTAATATAAGATAATGCCTTCTTTTTGATGAATTTTTACTGTAATGGAATAGATTTTTAAATTGCCTAAAGTATCTCCAATAAACACACAGGTGTATGATGTTTTCATCCAAATCTCCATCTTACTCCCCGCCCCACAATAACCTTTTCCTTTCCTTTCAAGTCATAACTAAAAGGAAATACTAATTATCAAAATATTTCACTATATAATCCCTGAAGATTTCCATTAATTCTGTAACCATATATACCCATCCCAGATGTGCTATCAAGAAGGGATAATTGACAATAGTCAAGATTGTTTATTTTTATACAAGATCAGTTTATTTTTATACAATGTTAAAGTTACTAAAAGGGAAAGGAGGAGAGGCAGGCTGACAGTAGTATGGGAGTGTATATGGGGAGAGAAGGGGTTTAAACTGGGGAGTAGATTCAATAGAAAAACAAGTAGTCTTAGTAAAAGAAACTGAGCACTTTTAAAGATCCTTTCCCTCAAAATTTTCCAATAATTATAACCTAACAGGCAAGAAAGTATGTCAGCTGGTCTACCAAACAGCTTCTTGTATATGATATTATATATGCAAGATCACCTTTATTATTAGTATATATAATTCAGTTATGCTATTCTTCTCACTTTCTCATCTGAAGCTGCAAAACTTTCTCCATTAATTCTAGTGAGGTGCTTTTTTAAAGTGGCAAGTAGGAGCAAGGTTTATAGATAATAGGTATTACCTATAGATAGATATAGGTATTACCACATCATGAGCTCCAAAAAGCCTGTCAGCTAAAGAAATCTGAGAATGAGTGTCTAATCAAAAAATTACTGGAGGCAACTTCTATTTTTTGCCAAACTGAAAAAATTATAGTTGTCTTTTTTTTAAAGTCCAGTAAAAAGTTCTGCCTGATGGCTGGAATATCATAGTGTTCCAGTACACAAAAGAAAGAGAGGCATGTTTGACATAAAACTTAGGCTTTTTAATTTTGTATAGTATAAAGTATGGCTGTGTCTTCAGACCCTAGCTTTAGAGCCAGGGCAGAGAAAAACCACATAGACCAACCAAATTTTGGTCCCCTAGTTTCAGGATTCACAGGATACAAGAGAATCTTTTAAAGGATCATCATTGTTTAAAACTGAATTTCCTCCAGCCCTATCTCATCCTTGGCTGTTCCTTTCCCCCTCTCTCCCTTCCAGTTGTGTTGATCTAAGTGTGACTTCTCTCTAAGCTCCAAATTATGTTCTGCTATTCTACTTTTATAAACTCTAAGAGCAGAAAATTCACTTGTATCTAAACATGAGTACACAATTGTACTGTATTTAGTACTTTTAGTTGCATTAGATTCTTCGCATTACCTCTTGCTTTACTAGTTACAAACAATTTTCACTCTTGAGGATAGTTCACCCCACTAAACACTTTCACTTTATAGAGTGCCATAAAAAATTTATGAGTTTTCCCCAGTCCTATTTCCTGCCTTACGTCAGAAAAATAAATCTAAATAAATATTCTAATGCTAATCTAGTCTGAAACTGGTCATCTGACTCAAATTCCTTCTCATTTTCTGGACACATCTACTAAATGGTGATTGTACCAATGCCTGATGATAAAGCTCCACTGTCAGGGTTTGTGCTTTCACTCAATGAAAAGGCCATGATATTTATGGCTCACACTAATTAGGTTTACTGAGTAGAGTGAACAAGTTGAAAAACTAGTCAACAAAGACCTCTCCCCTTTTCAGATTCCAAGGTACAACTGTTGAGTAGAGATCTTTAAAGGGGAATCCCTTTAAGGGACTTCCCAACTAATTCCAAGTGACAGTGAAATCACTCAGGCATCAGTGAATATACAATAAGCAAACAACGAAAGGATCACAACCAACTTCCAAATACTGTTCATCTTTTTATTGAATATTCAGGTAAATATTTCACATTAATACAGGCTACATAAAGTAGAGCCACTATACGACATGAAATTTACTCAACTTTTTTTTTCCTTTTAAGTATGTAAACAATTATACATGTATTTACCACCCTAAAAGGTTGAAATCATGTAATCATCTAGTTCTCTTTTCTGCAGACAAGTAGCATTCAGTACTGTTTAGCCAAAAGCACTAAGTTCATCTGATTTTAAGTTCAAAATGGCTAAACTAACTGGAGAACAGAATCAGTTGGATAGGAAAATCAATTTGTTCTTACACAATGGGCAATCAAGTTTCCATTGTTAAAGCCCACACGGAAAATTGCTTAGTTAGGCACATTAAAAAAAATCCCCAGGGTTGTTCCAAGGTCATAGGTTTCCCAAACAAGGCTAAAGAGAAAAGACCGTCTAATTTAGTTGACATATTTGAGATGCATGTTTCCAATATGAGGCGCCCAGGTGCCAGGCCAAATCTGAAAAGGGGGAAAAATCATAAATTCCAATTAGGAATGTTACACATTAACAAAACAAAATACAAATTTAATGGCAATTATTTCCACCAACGGGGAAAATCCCTATAATATTAAAGCACAGTAAGAGGAGAATGAAACAAAAATAGTAAGATGACAGAAATTATTTTTGGTGCTAAGGATTTGTATTTACAGACAAAAGTGAACTAGAAAAAAATCTGCAAGGTAAGAGAAAGAGTTAAATGTCTTTTACCTGCTGAGCATCAGTACATTCTGCTGAGTTTTGGACAACTTTTATCATAGGGTTCCAAGCAGGATCTGGGTTATGAAGTCCATTAAACAGAGGGCCACCTGGACCATCAGCAAGCTGAGGATGTGAGGGTATTATGGTACCTCCATACATGGAAATTGGCAGACCCTACAAAGCAGAAAGCAAATATCTATAACAATGAAGTAATTAAAAATAATCAGATTATGCCCCTGAAATCCTTTTCTAACAAAAAATACAATAGTCCAAAGACTATATGTGGCAGAAACAAACAAATAACATGTATAAATAGTACTCTTGGGAAGAGAAGAGAAAAAACATAAGCCCAATTGAAAGTCAAAATAAACTCATCACCTGAAAAGTGAATATCTCTCATAGGATTACTATGGAAAAAATACTTTGTAAACCTAAAAAAGCTGTTGAAATTTAAGGTAAAAAAATCATAGAATTACAATTAGAAAGGACCTTCAGTATCATCTAGACCAACTTCATTTACAGATAAAGGAAAATGATGCTAAAAGAGGTAACTTCATTTAGCTAAGGTTACAGATAGAGTGAGCAGCAGAATCAGAATCTGAATCCAGGCACTCTGGTTTCAAGACTTATATCCTTTATCATAATCCTTGTGAACATCGCTTTCTACAGAATAAGTTACTGCAAATAACACAGTCACCCAGCATTTATTTAAGCTTCTGGTTCTTTTGAAAGACAGCACACTTATAAAATGAAGTAAAATGACCAGCAAAGGTATGAGTTTATGTGGACTTTACAGAAAGGGATATTTAATCTCAAAAAGCAGAAAAAATTACCCTTAAAAACCTGGTAAGATTTTCAAAAAGGTCTACATGGATAATTCCATATTCAGGAAATTTTATATCCTTACTTTAGAAAAATCCACAAAACTGCTTGCCATAGGCTGATGGAAAATGTTAGAGGGAGCCACCATTCCTGAATCATCTCTTTCCATTGGCTGGTGCTGGGAAAAGGTGCCTGGGTCTGAGAGCTGTTGATGCAGTGGATGATTCCCCATCACAGGCTGTGACCAACCCGAAAGGCCTTCTGGAAAGAAACAGAAATGGTCTATGTGTTACTTAATTTGAACAGAGACTTGGAAAAAAGAACTCCTGATCTATGTCAACAGCTTAACTAGTACACTTGGTGAGGAAACTTTTCTGAATAACAAACACTTTCTAGTAACTGCCATGAGGCCTCTTCAAAAGATGTCTTCAGTGACACAGACTGGTCTTCTTAGGGGTTCCAAGGGTTGCTACTATCTGAGCTAGAATACATCAAGGGAAAAGGAGATATACTTTTAATCATTTCTAGTTGCTGTGCTTTATGCTTACAATACTCATCCTAAATAACATTTCAGACTTAAACTATAGCTTGATAGCTATAAAACATCATCACTTAGAGGACCTCTATCATAACAACAATTTTGTGCTTGCTTTAAAAGCCCTACTTGAGCTATTCCCTCTACAGAAGGCAGGACAATCTTACCTGATACGCTATTGACGCCAAAGGACCAGATACCACTATGTCCAACAGGTGCTGTGAAATTAGTTCCCAGAGGCGTTGGTGTAACAGAACCTCCCTGTCGAATCCGAGCAAGTCTCTCTGTTCCAATCGGGGGAGGTACCTTTCTGTCCTGACTGGGGTTGCCTCCTTTTGGCTGGCCTAATGTTGGCGGTGCAGAAGTAGCTGAAAGGGGTGAAGATGATCCCGAGGAAACAGATGGAATAGGAGAGTCACCTGGTGGCAAAATATTTCTCTATTGTTTTATTACATATAAAAACTAGTTTTGGTAAATATCTGAGAAACTTGAGTGGAGAATTCTCCCACCAAAGTCCTAGTCTGATGTCTTATTGTGGAGGAGATATGAACCTGGGTTTTTGAAGGTTCTGTATGCTAAAGGAATTCAAGGTATAAAATCTTTATGGGTATAGTACCCAGTAATGGATTGTATTCTAAGACAATTTAGTATGCTAAATAAGGAGAAGGCATATTATCAAAAAGGTTATCAATATTTTTTGCCCACAACAACCTATAAAGCTAAAGGTATGGAAAGGATTTGTGCTGGTGGTGGGTAAACACAATGATGAAACTCTGACTTTTTTTAAGTACTGAAGGTGAAAAATTAGTTTCTGAAACCAAGATTCTATAAACAGTTTTAGATTATTCATAATTCTGAATGGAATTCAATGAATATTAAAAATTATGGCTTAAAAATTTCCTAGGCTGCTCAGATGAAGGCAGAAAAGAAAGGTACTATATATTTACTACTACTTTCAAAGCAAAAGACTCCTCCTTGCCCTACATTATAAGGACTGAAAATGATTACATTTTAAAAATAAGGATAAATGTTAGAAAAGTGTTACAAGTTTCAACTGACTGGTTACTTAACTGTAACAAGATGCTCAGTTTTCTGGGGTTAAGTTTTGCATTATTGAAAGTGGAAATTAAATCACTCTCTACCTTATGATTCATTATATTTGTGAGGACTTAATTGTAATAATCAATGAGTAACAAAAAGAATCAAATTTATGCAACTTTCCTAAGTGTAAAAAAAAAAAATCAGGCAGTATCACAATTTTTAATTTCTAATCAAATTCAACAAATTATTCAATAGTAGTACAATGCAAAGGGCCCTTTGTAAAATTACCTCTGATTCCTGTTTTACTCTGCACAAAGTCAATAAAATATTTCAAGATTTGAAGACTAGTTTGAGCATTTTCTTTTCTTTTTAGAAGACTAGGTCTCCCTATCTCATCCAGACTACAAGCACGACTGCTTACAGAGTCTTTTATCTGCTCCATTTCTGACTTGGCTCAGTTTGTTTCTCCTTAGGCAATTTAGTAGCATCATCCCATCCCCAATTCTAATAGGCTAACCATATTTAGTCCCAAACTTAATACAAGATATAACTCTTGAGACAGAATGATCCACCAGTCTCAGCCTTAGTATTAGTAAGGATTGTAGACTCCCCCTACTGTGACCAACTACTTTGACTATTTTTCATGCTGCTTACATTATCAATAAAAGACCGCAGTGACCAAAGATTATCAAAATGTTGTAATATAACTCTGGATGTCAGTGAGCCTCATGGTTTCTTAAATCTAAAAAAAATTATCTGAAACAGTAACTTAAGAAACTTTCATAATCATTTCCCCCAAATTCCTACATGAATTTGAAGCACTTGTCCAAGGATGGGGTGAAAAATGTTGTCTGTTGAAACTTGGAGTCCCAACAGGTGCTGGACCTTGTAGAAAAACCCGTGTTCCTTGTATGTTGGAAAAACTTGTCAGGGGAGCTGAAGAAGAAGATGGGGAGCTGCCAGATGGATCAATGGATGGTAATCCTGAAAGAAAGCAAGGCCAAGATATACATTTAGTTGAGATTTTCAAACCCAGAGCCTTAATTTGCTTTTAGGAAAGGAAGAGACAAAGAATTCCTGCTGGTAATCCAATAATTTATGAACAAAGAAGTAATATGGAAGGGAATAATTTCCTTGAAATGACTAAAAATCCTCCAATTCAATAAATATTTATTAAAAATCCACTATATACAGATCTCTGTGCTTCCAAAGGGTCAGCTAAGGCTGTACATGAGAAACAAAAAATGCACATTTAATACCAAAATACTGGCTGTGGCATGTTAGTAACCCATGATGAAGCATATTTAAACACACATCAGGAAAGAATGATTGTTTAAAAATGAGATAATCATCTAGATTAATTTCATAATTTTCTCTGAAAGGGAAAGTATGGTGGAGGTCGTAGGAGGCAGAATAGTACACTAGAAAGATCACTGGCTCTGGTGTCAAGCCCTAGGTTCAAATCCTGCCTTGAATGCGTACTACTTGTGTGACTGTGAACAAGGCATTTTGTTTCTGTGGGCCTCAGATTTCATGTCTATAAAAACAAGAGAGTTGGAGAGCTGGTCTCCAACTGGTCTCCAGATGGTCTGACATATTTTCCATCTCTAGATTTAAGATGTTATGAGCCTAAGGCTAGTGTACAGGAGAACTTGTGATTAGACAGCATCTATATCGTTATTTGACAGAATGGTTATGTTTTGAAGAAAATTTTAAGAATATAGTTCTTTACCTCTACCCAAGAGAAATGTGTCTGTCCCATGAGAAATGAGTACTTAAGACTACAAGTGCTCCTGAAGAGTTCAATGTGGAGGAACCAAATAAATATGGAATACATTACTTGTTACATTAAAATTAAAAAATTGTAAACAGATTCAAAATCTTTCTTCCAGAAGTTTCCTGGGGTGAATTTAGGCTTTCTTATATTTTATTACCGATTGTGGGAAACCTACTGCAGAATGGGTAAAAGGGCTTGAAAAAGGAAATAGGTATGTTCATTTCATGAAAAGGTAGCTTGTAGAAGAGGGGGTGGTGATAGAAGGGAAGGGCAGATTGGAGGAAGGAGTAATCAGAAATCCATCTTGGGGTGGGAAAGGGAGAAATGGGGAGAAAATCTTAATTCAAAATCTTGTGAAAGTGAATGTGAAAACTAAAAATAAATAAAGAAAAGGTAGCTTGTGACAAATCTGTAAATTACGAAAAAAAAATCACCCAGATAGGCCTCCTTAAGTTTTCTTTTATTTTGAAGGCAATGGGGTTAAATGACTTGCCCTGAGTCATATTGTTTTAAGTGTCAGAGGCCAGATGTGAACTCAGGTCCTCCTGACTCCAAGGCCAGTGCTCTATCCACTGCACCACCTAGCTGCCCTCTTAGTTTTCTCACTATACACTCTCTTTATACTTCCAAAAACTGCTTTTAAACCAAATATAAGAGATTCCCTAAACTATAATTCATGGAAAGACAGCATCCACTAATACAAATACCAGGCAGGTGCTGGCTTTACTTCTAATCACTCTGGAGGACAGTGTTATATAAAAGGCTACAACTTTAAATGCATACTCATATTTCTATAGCACTTTAAAAGTTGATGAAGTACTTTTCTTATAACAATATGAAACAGGGCGTGCAAATGTTATTTTCATTTTACAAATGAGAAAACTCAGATATGGAATGGATGTAATTTACTTATAGTCACAAGATGTTAGTGTGCCAGGATTCAAACTCATGTTTCTTGACCCCAAGTCAAGGACATTTTTATTAATCCATAATGATGCTATTATAATAACCTCAGCACTGGGAAAGAGGCCTTCCTGTTCCCATGGCCTTTCAAAAGTATTCTAAAACTTATAATTCCACCAAAATGAAATCTAACCAGCTTTATCTCTATATGATTAAGGAGAAAGAAAACCAAAATCATCTACTGGGGCTTTTGAATGTGTTATGTATATATAGGGTTCTATTGAACTGTAGGAAGGTAGAAAGTACTTCCAAATTTTTAAAGTACAGTATATCTAATGCCACACACAGAGATTCATTTGAAAAAGTTGATCACTCCAGCCCACCATACACAGACAAAGTTTAAACAATATAGCCAATCAGTAAAGGGGCAGCATATAATATGAACACTATTGTTAAATCCTTCAACTGGTTTTCTTCCCAACGATTTCAATTCCAAATTATATTCACAAACTACAATTATTTTTCAGCACAGTACATACCTAAAGTGCCACTCATTTCCACAATATATACTTTATTGTGGCTCAGAGTCCTATAAACATATTAAGTTGTTCAAAATTAACACTTATTTTTATAATTCACCCAATTCTTTCATGCAGTGAATTCAACAGTTGATTTCTAAATCCATGTAAACAACAATCAACCATATTAAGCCTTTTATAAACAAATGTACAAACGTACACTAGGTGGCACAGTGGATAAAACAAGGGCCCTGGAGTCAGAAAGACCTAAATTCAAATTCAGTCTCAGATACTAGCTGCATGACCCTGAGCATATTTGCCTCAGTTCCTCATCTTAAAATCGGCTGGAGAAGGAAAGGGCAAACCACGCCAGTATCTCTGCCAAGAAAATCCCTCAAAAGAGATTATGAGGACTCAATGCCAACAAAAATAAATGAATAATAAATTTCAAACAGGAGTAGGAACTAAGAAAGTATGCTATGAACCTGTTTCTAAAGTCACAACTTACATTTTTTTAATCAAAGTACGAATTTTCAGACTCTATGGAAAATGTTTGTAAGCTGTGAATTTTTCCCGAGAAGTACTTGTGAGCCCTTTAGCAAAACTGTAATTTTATACAACCACAGGGAAATATCTGGTAACAAGGCATAATTTTACTGCTAAAGGGTCAAGGTAAACAAGGTAGCAATATCACCTATGCATAGGATCCTAAAGTAGGTGATACTGCACTCTGAGAAGTGCTGAAATGATAATGGGTAGGGACAGTGGTAGTTGTTTGAAATGGCACAAATTTCAAAAAACAAAAACAAAAAACTATTACAGAGTTAAAGAAAGTAGATGGGGATGGGGGGAGGCTGAGTAATTTTTTTTTTTAAAAGGAGGTGGGGCAGTAAGCCAAATAAATTTGGGAACCCCTGAAGAGGAATACCAACTGATTGACTAAGGCTGAACAGAGATGATTTAGCTGCTAGTAACTTACCAACTGGACTAGTAGAAACTCGCTGGGAAGGTGGTCTGAATCCAGGTGCCTTGGAGTTATCGGGATGCACATTTTCTAAGTGTCCAAGAACGGAGTTACCCAGGAAAGTTGACTGAACAGTGAAAGATGGATCTGTGGCAGCTCGTGAAGACAGTGGGCAATCTCCCCAACCCTGGTTAGCTGGCACCTGGTTACTATCAAAAAGACTACTAAAGTGATTGAAGAGTGTGGCTGGACCAAATGTAGGTGGCAAAGATTTATTTGCTGGATTAATGTGCATCTGAGAACCGTTCATAATGCTCATGGCTGAGGACAGCTGCACTGCAGCTGGTGGACCTTGAGGTGGTGTTAGAGGAACTGGATTTGTAACAAAAATAGACTGCGGATCCTGGTGTACAGTTGCATTGGGTACCACTGAATAAAATGAACCTCTAGGCTGCATTCGGTGAGAAACTCGAGGTGCTGGTACAGCTAACTGAGGTAAATTACTGGTGTCCTGATTATCAGCAGTAACTGATCGAGGAGATGCTAAGTTTAATGGAGCAGGTTCTGAGTTAGATGCAAAAGGCAATGACATAGGACTTAAATCAGATATGTTTGCTGGCAGTACCTCCTCCTGTGTGTTATTGAGAGGAGCAGGACTACTAGAAGAGCGGGTTTCTAGGGCTCCTGGGTTGTTGCTGGCAGAGACACTACAATTATTTGCAACTGAAGATGGGGTACACAGGTTTCCCACAGGTTGGTCTTGTGAGGACACCTTCTCTTTGGGAGTTGATATAGCAGAGAAAGAGTCTGTTTTATGTACAGAAAGTTGTGTTTGTGGAGCACTAGAGGGCAGAAATGCTGTGGGAACTTGTCCACTGTTGACAGATGCAGAGGAAACAGAAGGCAGAGAACTACAGGTGCTTGTCACAGTAGAGATCACTGTTGCCATGGTACTTGTTTTAGGAACACAGGCAAATAACTGCTTTCTGACTGATGAAGGAGTCCGACTATTAGGAACACATAGAGGTTGGTTTGTAGCAACTACAGAAGACACAGTGATAGGACAACTGGCAGCAGATAGTCCAGTAGACTCTGACTGTAAAATATTTCCATTTTGGTTAGGCAGGCGACCTGCATTGTTATGCTTTGGAGAACTATTGGTGCTTCCAGGGTTAACTGGTCTTACTGGGAATGGTCCCCAAGTGTTAGGAGAGGGTGAAAAGGTTCCTCCAAACTGGGCCATAGGTAAGCGAGGATGCCGGATCTGTTGCATAGTTTGGGCAGCCAGCAAAGCAAAATGAGGATGGGAATAAGCTAAAGGAAGAGAAACTGGGAAAGAAGAACGAACATTTGCTGGAACGTTCTTATTCAGTTTATTGGGGGGCTGGAACGTAGATAGTGTTGTTGCCTGTGAAGTTACAAGAGCTGGAGCACCTAATGGAAATGCATTTTTGTTTGACGCAGTTGTAGTACCTACTCCAGATGAAAAATTTGCATGAATTGATTTGGTGCTGGCAGGGGTTCTGATGTGATTTTTAGGAATTAAGTCTTCTAGTTCCTTAGCAGGATCTTGAATAAGAGCATTAATAAGCTGAACTGCATACCTTGTTGACTCTGTGCCACCTCTGAAAATTTAAAGACAAAATAAACAGAAAGAAGTTACTCATTAAAGGAAGTTCACTATTAGCTGCAACTCTCCTAGTCAAACAAAAAAGCCCCTCACCTCATATAAAGCACCCATTAGTACTTTTTCATAATTACCTTATTGTGATCATTCTTTCACCATTCTTATCTTTCTGTTTATCCACATCAATATGTGCACCAGTGACATCTTGTATTGCAGTGATGTTGCATCCACCTCTTCCCATTATCCTGGACACAACTGAAGCAGGGACAGACAATTTCTTGGACCTAGGCCATAGAGATTACAAATCGATTAGAATTTTTAATATATCCTGTTTTCCTTTTAAACACACTAAAGATCTATTTATAATAGCTCATTTTAATAGATTTGTATCTAGTCACATAGGGCTCATTTACCAAATAATGAGGATGAATTCCTAAATGACAAACCTAAAAAAGGATTTAGATTACAATGAAAGATTTTGTTATCTGATTGACTCCAATACACCTAAAAGAATCCTAGCCACAGAATGACTCCTTAAGAGTTTGAAAAGACCTTAAAGCCATCTAGTCCCAATAAACATCTGAATAAGAATCCTCCAACACTTCTACCACAAAAGACTCCTTCCAAAAAAGCAGTCATAGGAGGCTTTGCTTGAAGATCCCCAGTGATAGCAGAACATCTTACCTCCAGAGGCAACTAATATTCCACTTCTGGAGAACTTTGTTTTATCTTTTTTGTTGGTTTAACTGGGCAGTGATGGTCCAGAATTTTCTTGGCTGTGGGAACCACTAGGAACTTCCTTTCAGATTCAGATCAGTACCTTTTCTGCAAACTGTAAGGTCTTTAAAAGTTGCATGGGGCACCAACACCAGCTATCCATCAGCAACTTTGTTAGGAAATGTTTCTTCAAAGGAAACCTAAATGTGACTCTCCTAGTTCCGCCCCAGAGGCCAAGTAGAACAAGTGACAACTGATCAAATACTTGGGAGATATTTCCTCTCAAGTCTTCTCTTCTCCAGGCTAAACATCCAACAAATTCAATTTCTTCATGTAAGATCTTGAATGGTCACTTCACCATTCTCTGGGTGCTCTCTAGCTTATCAATGTCCCTCATAAAATGTGGCATCATGAACTGAACACTATACTCTTAAATATTCTCTGATTAAGGCAGGGTGAGGCAGGATCATAACTTCCCTCGTTCTGGACACTATGCCTTCTCAATGCATTAGCTTGTCTGATGCATTAGCTTATCTGCCATGTCATGCTATTAATTCATATTGAGCTAGTTGTCCCATAAAACTGCCAGATCTTTTTTGAGATAAACTCTTCTATAGAGAAACTTCCCTAAGAAGTAGATTTTTTGAACCCAGGTGTTAGGCTTATTAACATTAAAATTTCATCTTATTAGATTTGGACTGATAGATTAGACCAGGGTTTCTTAAAACTTTTTTCACTCAAGACCCCTTCAGCATTTCTTAAATTGTGAGTCACTGACCTCATATGTTTCTATTACTGTATTGTTGCTGTTCTTTTATGTTTTTCTTTCTGATTTATGTTGTCATAGTTATTGTGAATATACATTTTTTTCTGGTTCTACTTACTTCATTTTGCATCAGTTCATGTAAGTCTTTCATACTTTCTTTAGTACCTATCAGAGTCATTATTTGTTATAGCACAATAATATACCATTACATTTTTTGCACCACAAATTGTCTAGCCATTCCTTCAGTCTAAGAACCTCTACTTTGTTTCCAGTTCTTTGGGTCTGTCTCCTATGAAATTCTAAGCATCCCTCTTGCTATTCTGCCAATATTGCATTCCTTTGGTAAAGCTTTGTAGGCATATGTAGATAATTTTCCCCACTTTATTCCTTTTCGGTTTAAGACTTTCAGGTTAAGTTAGCAAAACTCTAGTAAAATATAATATGATCAGCCCTTGCCAGGTATACTTCATCCCGTGTGCCAGCACTCTGTCATTGCTATTTGTTAAAGTCAAGATTCAAAAATCCAGTCTCATTTTCAGATAGCAGTTTCTTAACCTAATCTAAAACTGGCATTGTATGTTGGGTGATTAACAAATGTTTGTTGACTAGATTTAGCTAGTTGTTTTCATAGCGAATCTTTTCTGAAGTCTGTGACATAACTGATAGAAGAGATAGAATTACCATCTGCATTCATAGGATTTTCTTAGAAATTATTTCTTATGGCAATATCATTTGTACCTGTGTGAATCACCAGAGGCACAGAATAGTAATACAGTTTGAAAAGCCTTGAGAACTTCTCTGTCATATCTTGGATGCATGCTTTATGAACACAGCAGACCTCTCTTGTTATCTGGTTGTCAAAGAGGTATCTCAGGACTTTCTCCACAGGGAGTCATAAAACATCACTACTCAATCACTTTTACTGGATGACCTTTAATTAACACCACCTGTAGATCCACATCATTATTCCTTAGAGGACAAGGAGCTACTTACACCTCAGAGGATGAAGCTCCTTCATCTTCTAAAAGATCTTCCTGTTGGTTAGCTTCATGGGAAGCATTGAGGTGGTCAATGGATAGAGCACTGAACTTGCAGTTAGAAGACTTGAATTGAATTTTTGCCTAAGATACCTATCAACTTCATGACATGAGCAAGTTACTTAACCTCCTTCACACTTATAAATCTATGATACTATGAAGTAAACATTCAGTAGTTGTCCACCTTCTCTTTTACCGAGTTACATTTTTCCATTCTCTAATTTCATGACATAAGTCAGGATTCCCTCTCTGTCTCTTCAGATCCTTTTTCTTCATGGTTTTTACACTGATATACTTTATTTTTTTTTTTAATAGGAATACTTAATTATCCCTGGAAACCTAAAGAGTAGAGAAGCATCTCTTTGTAACTTTTTTAAAAACGGATTTTTATTGACAAATCTTGGTTTTATATCACCCAAATTTCCCACTTCATCCATTTCTCTCCTCCCTCCCAGTCATCCCTTATGACAAATAATTTTTTTTTAAAAAAAAAAGACAAAAAAAAATCAGCAAAATTGATCAATGCATCAAAAAAGTTTGATGTCATACGCAATGTTGCACACCCATGGATTCTGACCTCTACAAAGGAGCAGGGGGAGGTGTCTTCTCATATCTCTTCTTTGGGGTCAAGCTTGTTCTTGAGGCATCTAGGTGGCATAGTGGATATAGTGCTGGACTTGGAGTCAGGCATCAAACACTTACTAGCTGTGTGACCCTGGCAAGTCACTTAACCTCTCCCAGCCTCAGTCTCCTCATCTGTAAAATGGGGATAATAATAGAACCTACCTCACAGGGTGATTATGAGGAGCAAATGAGATAACATATGTAAAGCACTCTGTAAGCCTTAATGGGCTACATAAATGCTAGCTATGACTATTCCTTATAGTTCTGCAACACGCAGTTTTGATTGTTCTGTGGTGGTTGTTCTTTTCATTTACATTGTCTCTGTCACTGTTGTTTTCTTGGCTCTGCTACTTCACTTTGCATCAATTCATGGTAGTCTTCTCATGCTTCTCTGTATTCATCATGTTTATTGTTTCATAGAGCAAAATAATAAACAGTCCATTTACACTGATGTACCACAATTTAATTCTAAGTGCTGACATAAATAATTTCACATAAAGCCTTTATTTTTGTCAACGAACTCCTGAGATAAAGGGTATGGACATTTCAGTCACTTTCTTTGCCTAATTCCAAACTGCTTTCCATGTTGACTGTATGAATTCATAGTTCCAGCAACAGTAAATTAGTGGTGACCATTTCTCCACATACCTCCAAACAAGGATTATTCCTGTCCTCTCATCACCTTTACCAGTTTGCTGGCAAAGGAAAACTCAAGGTTATTCTGATTTTCGTTTCTTATTATTAGTAACCTTTCCTATTCTGAAGTCCACACAATTAAAATTTCTACCTTGTCAAAATTATGGTAACCTTAAATACACTGACACACAGGTTGTTTTACCTCCTGTCTCAAGGAGTTCAGCAACTCACCACCTTCCTTTCTTTCCCAAATTCTGCCCTTACACTAGGAAATTTTAATACCTTCAAGAGATGCTGCTTCATCTTCAATCAACTTCAGTTCCATTGAGAGATGGTCATATAAGAGATCTTGCCATTACCTCCAAGTGTTCCATTTACCTAATTAAAAACTCTAGAATCCCCTAAAACCTTCCATCAATCTACTTCTCCCTGTTTTCTCTCTTATACCTACATCCTTCAATGCTTTTTCAGATTGTTTATGCCTCCTCTAATTTCAGTCCTGTTCCTTACCAACCTCAATTTGAATAGCAGTTTCAAATGGACACTATTCTCTGTGGCTTGACTTCTTAGCTCCACATTTCTGCCCTGCCCTATTGCTGCTTTTTACTTGCTAAAGTTCAGCCCTAGATCACTCCCTTAACTCACTTCCTCCACTCTTCTCACTTGATGATGAATAAAGGTGGAGGAAGTCCCATAACTGTGCTGACTTGGTACACTGTAAATTCATGGTATCCAAAAAAAAAAGTGTGGGCCCTCATACTGTAGCAAGGCAGTCCCTTTATTCCTCCCTATTTAATTACCTTATCTCATTTTTCCAAGAAGGTATTTAAAACCTTTTCTTGCCTGTTCAAGTCCTTCATACTTCTTTCACCCCTTTCTCTCTCACCAGAGTTCTTTGACTCTTATTATAACACTGAAAAAGCTGAAGCCATTTGATTTGGCCATTATCTTCTATTCTCGACCTCCAAAACCCTTGGCATCATCCTTTCCCCTAGTCTCTGACAAAAGAATTCCTTTACATGTACCGTTGGACATTATCACTTTTCATTTTCTCCAGCAGAATGCATCTTTCATCATCTCACCCCCTTTTGAAACTTTAACTTTTTGTTATTTTCTTCCAACAAGCCCAAATCTTCCTCATTCTTAAATTTTTTCCCTCACTAGGCTATAAATCTCTTCTCTCAGACAAACTCCTGAAAAAAACTCCTACTCTTGCCACCTCCATGTTCTCTCTTCACTTCTTAATTCTTTGCAATTTGGCTTCCAACCGTATCATTCATCTGAAATGGCTCTCTTCAAAGTTACTAATCATCTCTTAAAATTGCCAAATCTAGTAGTCTCTTCTATACCCAACTCCTGCATGACACTGCTTGACTATCCTTCTCCTCCAAGATACTCTTTCCCCTCCAGGTTTTTATGGCACTAGTCTCTTCTGATTCGCCTTCTTCCTACCTATCTGACTGCTACTTCTCAGTCTGTCCTATCAGATGATCAACACCTACATCATGCTCCTGGACTGTGGGTGTTTCTCAAGGTTGTGTTCTGGAGCTTCTCTTCTCTTTTCTATACTTTCGTTCTTAGTAATCTCATTAGCCCCCATGGGGTGAAACTATCATTTTTATGAAGATGACTCCTAAATCTACCTAGTCAGCGTTATTTCTACCAAACTTTAGTCCTGGATACCAAATATTTATTGGAAATTTCAAACTGGATGTCCCAGAGACATCTTATGTTCAATGTCTTAAAAGTGAACTCATTATACCTTCCCCTAAACTCTTCCCTCTTCCAAACTTCCCTATTTTGGTTGAAAGTAACACCATTCTACCTATATTTCAGGTTTGTTATCAGCATTATCCCTCTATATAAATGTTAAGTTTCACTGTTTCAAGCTTCATAAAATCTACTGTATTCCCTCCTTCCTCTCTACTTCCACAGCTACCTTAGGTTCAATCCCTCATTGCCTTTTGCCTGGGTTATCTCAACAACCTAATTGGATCTCCCTGACTCACCTCTTACCCTGCTAGTCCATTCCAGTGCTGGCAAAGTGTTGTTCCTTAAGTTCAGATCTGACCACATGATTCTACTATGCAAGCAACCCTAGTGGTTTTCCGTTGCCTCCAGAATAAAACACAACCCCCTCTTTTAGTTTTGAATGTCTTACACAATCTGGCTCAACCACTCTTTCAGCCTCATTGTATATCACTCTTGCTCCTGCACTCTGCAATCCAGAAGTCTTTCTGCTTTTCACTTGAGACTTTTCATATTCCCTTCTCAGTGTTTTTTGCACTGGCTGTCCTCCATACCAGGAAGGGATCTCCTCCCTATTTCTCTCTCTTCCCATTCTTCTACCTCATAATCTCCCCACACCTCACTTAAATCTCCTGAATGAAATTTTTCCTAATCCCTCTCTTTCTGTGTTTCTGTCAATATTTAAATACTATGATTTCAGTGGCCTTCTCACCATGAAACCTCCCTCAGTTCTGGGGCTTCTCACCCTAGAACAGACATTCAGGGATGTTGTCTCTTCACCCTGGAACATCTCCCTCTTTGCCCTAAACAATCCTATTGCTGATCTCTTCTTTCATGGTGAGTTCTTCCTGGAATTTCCATTTTGGGGAGGGGCTTAGGGCCAGACAACCTTCATTCCTCCCCTCCCTTTGGTCTTTCTGGAATTTAACATCTTGTTTCAACTCAGGTACCTTTAGTCCCCTCCCACATTCTCTTACCCAGGATTTTCAGGGTTGTTTTGTGTGTTGTCTTCTGCCATTATTATAGAAGCTCCTTGAAGGTAGGGACTTTCTTTTTGCTTGTATTTGTATCTCCAGAACTTAGCACAGTGTCTGGTACAAAGTAAGCACTTAATAAATGCTTGTTGAAAGATTGCCAAATGCCCTTTCTTCAAAACTATGTGTGTGCATTTATTAATTCTTGAGCAGGCCTGCTTTAGAGCTATGTGGTATATCTTTTTATATGTACTTGTCTCCATTGTTGGATGTAACCTCATCATGAGTAGTTTGTTTGGTTGTTTGAACTTTATCCCATACAGCTAACATAGTGTGAGGCATAACGTAAGTATTCAGTTAAAATTTGTCAACAAATGATGAAGAATATTAGCCACTTCCTAAAGGTGGTGATCATAAGGAGCAGAGACATGACATGTTTTTTTATACATGGGCATAGTAAAGATACATTTTGCCTTACTATTGTATTTTTTACAAGGGTCCTTCCCTCCTTCCTTTCTCTCCATTAGTTCCTGGGGGAAGAAGTGGGGGTGTTAGCATTGGTGATGCAAAAACAAACAAAACAACCACTGTTGTAATATATTTTTTTAAAATGCATAGATGAGAACATACGGAATTTCAGAAGGAGGAAGGCAAGTAATACATATAAGAAAATTCATAGTTTCACATAGAATCTTCTTTTTGTGTTCTGATATGCGTACAAAAACACAAATATCTTTTGTGGAGTTCAAGTTCTGAATAACAATGTTTTAAAAATGTGTTGGTTAGTATTAGTGATTTATTACAGTATTCTATCATATAACTGTTAATAGTCTGTAATTCTTTTGAGAACTATGAGTTCTTAGTTTTTGAGTACTTTAGCTTTTGGTCTTATTTCTTTCTTTGAGTTGGCTGTCTGTATCTTGGTTAAACTCTTATCAGAAATATTTGATAAAAAGATTTCTTCCTAGGTAACCGAGAAATACTTTATCCTAAATGTGTTAATTTGTTTGTGCACTAGTTTTTCTATTTCATGTGAATGAAATTCTCTCTCTTGAAAGAACTTCTATCATTGTCTGGTCAAGACATTCCCTACATGTAGCTGTGAAAGGTATATGATTTGCTTGTCTTTTAATGGTACCATCCTTAATACTCAAATCATCTATATACTTTGAATTTATAGTGGAATACAATATAAAATGTTGGTCTAAGCTTAATTTCTGCCAGATTGCTTTCCAGTTTTCCCAAACAAATTCTTATCATATAAGGAATTCATTTCTAGGTAAGTTGTACTTCTAGCTTTACTGATAACATTTGATCGTTGAGTTCAATTATTTCTATTCTTCTTTTTCTAGTCTGTTCCACTGATAGATTTTTCTATTTTTTTTTTTAACAGAGCCAAATGATTGTGTTGATTACTACCTTTTAAGATAGTTTGGAGCTCAGAAGTGCTGTTCTTCCTTCATTCCTATTTTTTTTATTACATACAGTTCGCACTTTCTGCAAATTCCCATTAGACAAATTTGACTTTATATAAAGAATTCTGAAAGAAATCTGTATTACAAAAAACACTTGTTAACTTTACTGTACACTACTGTGTTTTCTCTCCCCCAACTCCTGTCCTTTAATTCAGTACTCCCTGACTTCCTACACTTTCACCAAAAAAACCTAACCAATCAAACCCCCCTAAAAAACAATTCTCCAAATGAAAGCAAAAGAATGGACATGCGGAGAGAATACCACTGCTGTCATGGAGTGGAGTGCATGGGGAGAGAGGTATTGACTTGAGCTCTCCAGTACTAAGAGAGGAGACCTTTGCCCCACTCTGCCCATCCAACCATCTGTCTGTCTTTCATCCATCTTCAGGTACTGGAGGTACTGCTGGTATAGCCCCTGTTTGTCACCTGTCAACTCCTGAGTCTGTGATCAGAGCCCAAACATCTGCCACCTGCATGTCATTCCTCTTGGTTTCAACCTGGCCTATATGTGGCTGGCCTTGGCCCCCATCTGTTTCTCCTCCTGCTCTTGTTTCTCTGGTCCTGACCCCAAGGTTTGGGGTTTTTTTGTCTTTGCATTTTCAACACCTAGTTAGCACATGACAAAGCTGAGCCTTTCTTTGATCCCACTGAAAAAGCATTCATTTTCTTGCATCTCCTCTATGACTTTGCTATAGCTTTCATCCCATCTTCTTTCAGATATCTTTAACCCTGTCACCGCTGGTTCCTTCCCAACAGCCTAGAATCATGCTTGAGTCTCTCAGAAATAATCATCATCTAACCTTCTTAGATGACCTGGCTGTCACCTTCCATCTCTCTTCATAATCAGTTGTTATTCCCTCCACCTTTCCAGCCTTATCTCATATTATTCCCGTTTATATTCACTCAAAGCAAACATAGTTCAGATTATTTTTATGTCTGAAATGCTCTCTCTCCATTTATTTAATTGATTAATTCCTTTCAAGACCAAATCAAATGTCACTTCTCCAAGAAGACTACTGTGATCCCTCTGTTTAGGAACAACTTTCCTTTAAGACCTCAAAATGTAAAAAAAAAAAACAAACACCCCAACTCTCTAATGCATAAATAATGTAATATTGTATGTTACAGTCATCTTTATTTAATGTCTTATCCCTCTTTCCCTCCACTATGCTGAAAGGTCCTTGAAGATTTAGCTAAATTTTATATCTTCCTTAGTTGCAAAATATTTTTTGGTGAGCAATAAGCAGAATTCATGAGGTACTGTGCTCTACTCCCCCCAAACCTATCATCTATTATATTTACTGTTTATAAAACAAAAGCACATGCAATATTTCAATTTTGCCACGTTTAGAATATATCATGATTAAGTATAACATTTCAGTTTAAAAATAATAACTTATTATGTAAATCTTAAGAGTCCTCAACACTTATCAATGTTAAATTATGAAAATAAACTTTACCTTCGTACAACTTCTTTCCATCCTTCTTCTCTCTTCTGGCCTCTCTTAGGGCTAGTAAGATTTAGCTTTATGTTTGGAGAACTCACTGGTAATGACACTGATTTATAGTTTGTTGACAATGAATTAGGATTAACTTCACTTTCAAGTCTGTAAAGATAAAATGGCTCCTTCTAGTAAGAGCAAAATAAAATCCTTTGAAGACTAAATCAATATATATATATATATGATTAGACAGTCAATAAATGTCAAAATCACTGAGCTGGAATTGATCTTAGAGAACAGTTATTAATACAGAAAAAGGTGCAAATACTCCAATTTAAATTTTAATGTTGAATTTAACAGCTGGAAATGAGACCCAATGTGCTTTTATATAAAGCAGCACACCGCAGATGTCAAAATATGTTTACTTGTTGGTTTTACTGGCAAAGAAAGCTACAGTAAATTAAAGAGTACTTATAGTTTGACTTTAGAAAATTTTCGCTAATTGTTCTTGGTTCAAGTCACCAGGAATAATTCGCTAGGAACCATTTGTTCCCTAAATCACAGAGCGGAATATCCTTTGTGGGGCAGAAATAAGTTTTTTAATTGTGTTTTGAACAGAGACTACAAACTGGTAAATTTGGTTGTTGGTATTCAACACTATAAAACCTGTATAACTTCAAAACACTACGAAAAGCATCCACGTGGAAAGGAAAAACAAGCCAAAGAAAAAAGAAATTAGGATAAAAAAACTCACCTTGTTTGAATTTTGGAAGTAGTAGTGCTGGTCTTTTCTTCATGGGAATGAATTAACAGTGATGTATATCTTCTATCACCAGATGAATTTACATCCATTGTGAAGTTTAACTCTTGGCTTTTACCACCACTGCTACTCTCACTGTTACAATCTGTGCTATCCAAGTTATCGGAATCACTATTTCCACCTGCACCACCACCTCTTGGTTCTCCATTTATTTTATTTTTATCTGCTTTTTGTTGTGCAAGAGATATATGTTGATCTGGCAAAATTAAATGCACAGTTGGAGGTGTCTCTTTTGTTTTGTTTTTCTTATTTTTTCGATTGGTGCTGGGAGTTGTTACCACATTAGCCCTCTTTTTCCCAAACACATTGGTAAATGTAGTAGATGTGGCAGAGATCCCAATTGTAGTGGTAGTGGTTGCACTAGGAGGCTCTATGGGAACTTCTTGCTCTGCTAATAAAAATGAATAAATATTACACTCAAAACACAAGTTTCAAAACAACTACATAGTCAAATCATTAATAAGTCTGAAAATCAAGTCATTGTTAATAGTCTGATTTTCATAAATTCCCTCTATATAAGGAAATCCCTATTACTGTCAGAACTAATGTACTAGCACACTCTAAACCTACTTTGATATGAAAAACAGATCATTATAATTTCCTAATCATATTTACCAATGTATTCTTAGGTAAGAACTGTTTGAATTTAGAATTTAAAAAACATCTAGAAAGGTAGTATTTTAGAACTACTATCCAAACAAAGCACAGTACAGTCATTTTGTTAATACGAAAGTGCTGAAGAGCTGTGCCCTAACTTTAAGGCCTGCAAAAACTCAACCACTGGGTTCTGTTCTGCCCCAGGGGTAAGATCTTTGAATGAAATGAAATTGCACACTGTGTTTTGGGTTCTGAAAACCTCTTAATGAATGCCTCTGAATATGTTCTTCTAATTTTCTATATGGGTACTACCTCTAACTTCTGACATGGATTATTGAAAACATGAGGAGGGGAAGTGGCTAATTATTTTAAAAAACATACTTGTTTGAAAACAAAGCTTTCCATTTTTTAATATTTTAAAAAACATAACCTTCATTTTTTAACATAGTCCCCCCCTTCCCCTACAGAGTGAGCTATCCCTTGTAATAAAGAAAAGGAATAAGAAAGAAAAAAGATAAAGAAAAAGAAAATTCAGCAAAATGAAGGAATACCTAAAATTGATCCTGACAGCATGGGTATTGTTCTATACTGGTAAGTTCTCTTATGTTTTCTTTTCCAATGAAGGAAAAGAGACATATTTTTATATCTCATCTGGGAGGACTGGTTTGGTAATTATAATTATAAAGCATGTCATGTAACTTTTCACCAACGGTCTTATTGTACTACTTTTGTCTATTTTCCCACTCTTGCTTCCTTCACTGATTTTCTACTTTCCATATTAACTCAAAATGTTATAAGGTGTTTAAAATATTCACAGTAGAACAGAACCAGGAGAACAATTTATGAAATTACCGCAACACTGTAAACACAAACAACTTTGAAAATTTAAGAGCTCTGAACAGAGCAATGAAAACCACAATTTTAGAGGACTAATGAAGTTTGCAGCCCATCACATAACAAAGAGATGATAGACACAGGGTACAGAATGAGATCCATATTTTCTGGACATCATGAATACAGAAATTTATTTTATTTGACTATGTGTATTTGTTATAAGAGTTCTTTCTTTTCACTGGGTGGGAGATAAGAGGAAAAAAACTTTTTAATTAAAAAAATTTAAACTTAAAAATGTTCATTATAAAAGGTATCTGTAAAATTAAGAATTAGTTATACATCATGGTGAGCTTTTAGGAAAAAAGGAATACAAAAACTATAAAGACAGACAAAAGAGAATTCTAATTACTTTAAAAAAGATGTACTATCACTTACCTTCATCATCATTCTCCTCTTCATCATCATCCTCTGGTAACTCTAAATTTTCCTTGGGTTTGTTTTCTTCATCTTCTTCCTGCTTTCTTTTTTGTTCCTCTTTCTTCTTTTTTCTTTTTTCCTTTCTTTTCTCTCTCTTAGCTGCAAGAGCCTGTTTTCTACTCTCTTCTCTTGACTGTGAAGAAAGCAATCATGTAATGTTATCAGTGATTTGGTAAATATTATTTTAAAAGTATATAAAAGATATTCATTATACTATTGTATATGTATATGGGATTTTAAAAAAGATATCATTTTTACAACTATTATGAATGGACATCTAGCATTTGTTCATTTCTTTAAGATGGGGGACCCATGAACACCAAAAAAAATGCACTGTAAAAAATGTTAACAGGAAAAGATAATATTGAAAAAGTGTGCCAATGTTTTAAAAACAATTCCACAATCCTGACAATATTTCAGTTTATGGATTACACTGATACTGTAAAAATATTATTTCTACATTGTAAAAATACAATTTTCACTGAAAGTAATACAAGAGCAACTTTGAAACATTAAGCTGCTGTGCTCCATCTCAGGAAAACAACTTGAGAAAAGTTAGGTCTCATCATCAATTTGTTTTTTCTGGAATCATTAGAAGGATTACAGTAGAATTTCCCCTGAATTCCACTTCTACTTCAGACGTTAAAGTAAGAAATTAAAATGTCTAATACTAGTAAAAAAAAAAATTAAGCTTATCAAAAAGAGAAAAAACAAAAACATAAAGGCTAAATGATTATTTCTTCTGAGAAAGTCTTCAAGAAAATACAGTCCTCATCCATGCTCATTTTTTTAAGGATCTTTCCCCTAAAGATAAAATGTTTTTATTTTTTCCCCTTTTATAGACAGCTAAGTGGTAAAGTGACTACAGTGGTGGAGTGGTGGTGGTATCAAAAAGACCAATGATCAATCTTGTCTCAGACATTTATTAGTTATTTCACACTTACTCTCAGCTAGGCTCATTTAACTTGTCTTTAAAATGGGCAAAATAATGGCTTTTAACTAAAATCAAATTATATATGTAAGGTGCTTTGCAAACCATAAAGCATTATATAAATGTTAACTGTTGCTTTTTCTTTAACAAATAGTCACTTTTTTTTTAAACTTCAGCTACATTTCCCAGTAAATCACTTTCATTCTCCTCCTTTATAATAAAGAGTGAAAAGGGGAGGCTAGGAAGGGGAGGGAAAGGTCAGCAAAATTAAGAAACCTGTTGAAAAAGTCCAACTATTATATGCAAAGTTTTACCCCATACCCTAACCACTTAAAAAAAATGTTCAATCAACAAATATTTATTAAGCATCTATTATTTGCTAGGAACTGGAGAGAGAGATAAAAACCGTATGTCCCTTCTCACAAACAGCATATATTTAATTTAAAGCCATAATAATAATAATGATTATAATGACAACATTTATATGATGCTGAAGATTTACAAAGTGAATTACATATATTATCTGATACATATTTATTATATGTAATGGAGATACATTAAAAGCATGCTCATTAAAAAGTTGTTAAACAAAGATATTCACTCTTGCCACGTCTATCAGTTTTAGGAAACAGCAGTTAAAGTCATGAAAAAGAAAGTGAAGAAATAAGCTTCTGTAATGAAGAAACTGGAATTATTTTATTTGCAGATGGCATGATTATATACCTAAAAAAAATCTAAGAAAGTAAACAAAAAAAATGGAGGTAACAAATTACTTTAGTAAACTGGCAGGATACAAGATAAACCCACAAATATAATCTGTATTCCTATACACTACTAGTAAGAATGAAAATAAAAAACTGATGGAAAGAGAAATAACCTTTACAATAACAAAATAAATAAAATATTTCAACACCATCAAGACATAAAATAGACTTATACCTATATAAAAACAACCTCAAAATGATTTTGACTGAAATCAAGGATGAAGCCAACAAAAAGAAGGATACAGTCCACTCATAGTTGGATCAAGCAAATATAACTCGGCATTTTAACTAACAAAGATTTCACAAAATGTAAGTCAACATTAATACTAATTTAAAGTAGTCATAAACACTTCTATAGAAAAATGATGGGTAAGAATATAAAAAAGTAAAAAGAAAACTAGAGGAGATAAGCACTACCACATCTCAAAATGTACTATGTAAAGCAATAACTTTGACAAGTGTCATGAACCAGAAAGAGTATCAAAATAAATTAACAAGACCATTGAGCTCAGAGATAGAACCCACTGTATATATACAGAAGTTGTATGTTTGATAAACATTTTCCAAGGGAAGAGAACCCATATTCAATAAAAACTTCTGAGAAAGCTGGAGAGCAAAACAATGAGTACACAAGACTGTATACTATACACAACAAACTAACTGGATCAAGGAAGGAGATACTGCTTTACAAATTATAACAAGTTCAACAATTATAGTCCATCACTCATTAAGATTCTGATTGATTAATAATATTAAATATGAGCATTTAAATTGTCTTTGAAATTCTTATTTACCTGTAAGGAGTATGAGCTGGATTAGAATGTGGATATATTCAAAGGCATTTCAATACTTTGTTAATAATAAAAATAAAAATGGTAATATATAGAATTGATGTGTCATAAACCTGAGTTATAAGACAAACCAGTTGATACTTTTAATATGAATCTAATACCCCTCAATAAAGAAATTATTTAAGAGATAACTTTATATTTTAGCCTGTATAAAAGCAAATTGTTTCCAAACTATAAAATTTTCACTAAATCACTACCCAGACTAAATATTAACACTATTGATGTAGAAGTACCATTGGAAAATGTGTTGCTTGCTCCTTTATTATATCTTAAATTACTTGTTAAGTACTACTTGTCAAATCATTTCCCAAAACAATATGGGTGCTAATACAGCAATAAATTCCTTTAAAACATTTTATTAGAGGAATATAGCATTACTTAAACAAGGGAGTGTTGTCCCAAAATGCATGCCTGTTTCCTTGTTTACCTTTTCTAGATCAAGCTCCTTCAGCAGGATGCTTGCATTCTTATTTGCTTCAGCAGCTTGCTGGTCTTTCGCTTTTACAATTGTCTCAACACACTGGTGACATTTTTTCAACAGTTCCTAGGGTGGAAAAAGAAAACTAAATAATTGTAGAATAGCTCAACTAAAACTTACAGCACATTTATGCGTGGGGTCCAGAGAGAAAAGCTTAAAACTACTGAAAATTCAACCACATGGGTAGTAGTCTTTCTTCAAAATAAGGAGCAAATAAGTGTTTTATTAACTTGAAATGGGTGACTTTAATATCTTACTTTTCAAAGCCACTGTACAAAACACAGTTTAGCACTATGAAATGCAATGACTTTCAAATACATAAGTTTTCCAATAGCCCAGGCAACATAGCAGAGAATAAGAAGGTTGCCCACTTTGGAGGCAGAACAAAGACACAAAGGGCAAGGACCTATACCTTCTGATTTCATGATCCATCACAATCTGTTTGGAATGTTACATTAAAGTCAAAAGCTTTGAAGGACATCTCTAGGGTACAATATTAGGTGCGTTAAGGGAAGAGAACTATTTCCTGAGAAGTTTTAAGTAGTCTCAGAAAAGGTATCATCATTTAAAAACTCTCCATATCTTACCTGGTTAAACTAATTGGTGTAGAGAACTCATGATGAAGAAACTTCCTCTCTCAAAGCAGGATGATAACTACTCTATAACGTACAGTTTTAGAAGGATCTTTAGAAAGACACTCCATAGAGCAGAGGCTTCAAACTAAAATAGACATGGAGGCCAATAAATTGGACATAAGGATCCCTGCGGGGTACAGATTGACTTACCTTCAAAATGTAATATTATTTATACTTTATTGCATTTTTATTTATTATATCAAGTATTTCCCAGTTACAGGCTACATTATGTGATTCATGATTGACATCTCTGGTCTACAGTACTGACAGGTTATGCAACTAGCCAACAGTCAGACAATCAAATATGTTTCAGACTTAGGACTTCTACAGGGGAACAATGTTTCAAAATCAAATTACACTTACCTTATCAGTGATAGTTGCTATGTATCTCATGCATTCAATATCAGAAGGAAATTGATTGACTTCTTTCACCAAATACTGCACAACTTTTACATGGCCCTATGGAGAAAGAACACATGAAAATTTCTTCAACTTTTGCCTAAGTGCATAAAAATTTATGAGTGAATCAAAATGAGTGGTAATTAGCTACAGAGAATAACTATCCATTGCAAGATGAGATTAGGAAATTAAAAGTATCCTATTTATAGAGAGAACACAAATACAAAGATATTTCATGGACTATTGTAATTTTTCTGGTTTAAATCATCAAGTTATAACCAAATGAAAATAGAAACAGATTTTTTTAAGAACCAATGCTATCTAGGATAAATAAAATAAGTTAAATAAAAATATCCCTTTTAGAACATACCTACTGAATCTAAATTGCTATCTTTTTATTTCTTTTTAGCAGGAGGAACTATAGACTTGCTGTGGGAAGTAATTAAAAATTTTTTTAAAACACTTTTCTGTTTCAAATAAAATTTCAAATAAAAATAAATGTACTATTTGAGGGAATATTTGAAAACAAATTTATTAAGAATACTGAAGGATATAATGCAATCATCTATAATTAACATAGCTGACAAACATGATTTCTTTAAAGCTATTTCAAAAGTATCAATATTTCCTTTCATTCCTGTAGTAAAAGTTGCTTTACACGGGATAAATAAAAAGTCTATCCTGCTACTAAGTCAATTTACAAAATAGCTTGTAGAGAAAACATGTTGCAAAGGCAACTGGGCTTCATTAAAAGAGATAGAGGAAGTACTCATATGTAAAAGCTACTTTTTTCTCCTCCTATCCTACTTCCATCCATTTAATATAGCTCATCTACCAACAAATAATATTGTTTGTTAGATACAATTTCTCCCATATGGCCACACTGTAACACAACCAGTTATAGCTGGTTTGTAGTTATTTTCTAAATGATATAAAAAGCAGTAACTTATGCTGAGAATATTTGTGCTTCAGAAACAATTTGTTTTTCAGGTACTTGGCATTCACAGTCTCACTGAATGTGTAACTGTAAGGACTGAAGAGATCATCTAATCCAATACTGTCTTTTTACAGATGTAGAGAAACTGAGCCCCAGAGAGATCAAGTTACTTGTACAGTCATGTAGCTAGGAAGCAGCAGAACAAGAATTCAAATCCAAGTCTTATGGCTCAGCATCTTCTACCTCACCACAGTGGCTCGAATTCAAACTTACTTGGCCTGTGCCCCTTTTAAAAACAGGTCTTTGAAATTTGAATCATTTCCAAAACATATGGTTTTTTATATGACATATCTTAACTTGAATAATTTATTGTAAATTTGTGGGGCTTTTCCTTGTATTTAAATTTTGGTGATGCAATATTGCATCATGTAACCGTATAGTACAGTACTGTAAACAAGTCATTACATGTACATATTCCTGCCGATGCATGCTGGACTTCCCAACAATGTGTGACATGCTCCCCTGCCAACACTTGCTTGTTAAGACCTACCAGGACACTTGACCACTGATCAGTTTTAATTTGCATTCTGTGTGAATGTTTGGAAAACAGTATAATCACCATGACTTTAACTCTGTTACACAACAGATGAAATGTACAAATGTTTTATAAAACTCTCTTCTCTTCTTTCTTTACGCTTCTATTGCCCCCTTATTATTATTCAATGCTCTCAATTGCACCTGAGACTACTAGCATCCCTCTGGATGGTTTCAGAGCCCCACAAAGGACAGTACTGCCCACTTTGACCAATCAGTTTGCTATAAAATCTAGTTTTTCATATCAAATCACCTTGCGAAATGCTGACATGAGAGGTGTAATCTTCCGGTTATCTGCAGCATCCACATCAGCACCTGCTTGCACAAGCAACTGCACCACATCAAAGTGACCACCATTTGCTGCCAGCCAGAGTGGTGTGTTTCCTTTCTTGTTACGAACATCAATATGGGCTCCCCTATAAAAATCACAGTACATTTTAATATAGTTATTTGTTCAGTTTAAAAAAAGATTCAATTTTTCTAGTGTTCTCTAAAACCTTCTATCAAATACTACGATATGATCTGGAAAACGCCTTCCTTTCTTAAAAAATTTTGGAAAAATATAAGCACTGTAATTAGCATTAAAAGGTTTAGCAAAAGAGAAACAGATTATTCACATATTTGTGAAACCTGGCTTCACCTATTAATAAGTAGCTCGCAGAATTTGTAGTGGCCTTTGTCTGCTGCTATTGTTAAAGCTGTATCTCGTGAAGAAGGCACTGGAGGAGCATTGACATCTGCTCCTTTATCTAGGAGAACTCTTCCAACTTCCGCATATCCTCCTGAAGCTGCTTCCATCAAAGGGGTAAGGCCAGTCTGAGTAAAGAAAAAAGTTAGGTTAATAAAGTCAGTATGGCTTATTTTATTTTTCAAAGGTTAAGAAATCAAGTGATAAAAAAATTTTAGTTCTAGTGATTAAAATAAGCATGATTCATTTTGGATATAACACCAATATATAAGAGAACATTTTAGTTACACTCAAACTTGGATGACTGTGATCAAATCTGACGACAAAGCAAAGTCAATGCTTCAAGCATACATATCTGTAGCCATAACAATGCTCTTGGAAAGGCATTTCCCAGCCAAATATCACTTCCATAAGATCCTGAATTTTCCCTAGGACACATGATACTAGAGAATAATCATCTCTTTTTGGTGACTGCAAAGCCTAAGTAAAAGTGTGAGATTTCTGTCTTCTCAGTTATACGATGAGGGCACAAATTATATCTTAACTGAGCAATGCTAATTATTAGAACAGTGCACTACAGAGTGGGTACAACTCAACAAGCATTTTTTAAACATCTATTAGAGGTAAGGGTACTATATTTACTAAATTTCTTGAACTGAACACCAAACTAACTTAGTTCAAGTTCTAGGAAATCTAACCATGGAAATATAGCTCAGGAAAAAAACCCAAGATTTTCACTTAATATACCAATTAATAAACCTTATGCTTTCCTAACATGAAATGACCCACAAATATGGTGATTATTTGTATCTCTACTCCATTTTTAAAAAACATTTATTTTTATTTTTTATTTTCAGTTCCAAATTCTCTCTTCATCTACCCCCTTTCCCTTCCATTGAGAAGGAAAGAAGTATGTATGATCCCCATTTTACATATAAAGTCATTCAAAACATTTCCACATTAGTTTCATTTTCTTGTGCTTAGAGAATGAAATGCTTTAAAGTTATGAGTAAAAAAATCCCTTTTACTAAGAGATTCAACTTCTACCTTCCTGAGAGTCAAATAAAAATTTACAGAGCTGTCAAGAATCTCATTGTCAGGTCACTTCTAAGCTGTGTTTGATTTCAGTCTAAACAACAAACTCAAGTACTGTTAAGAACAGAATAATGCTTGAAATTTTAACTACTAATCAGAGGTATATACTTCCCTAAAGAAATGCTAAAAATGAAGTGATTATCCATCTACCTTCAGGATGTCAATGGAAAAAAAATTCCACACATTTATAATCAGCTTTCTGAATTCAAGGATTATGATGATTTCATTTGGCATAGATGCCATGGGCAGCTAGGTGGTGCAGTGGGTAGAGTGTCAGGCCTGGAGACAGGACCTCAGACTAGTTGTGTGACACTGGGTGAGTCACTTAACCCTGTTTGTCTCAGTTTTTCATCTGTAAAAAGTGAGCTGGAGAAGGACATGTGAAACTACTCCAGTGGGAAATTACTCCAATACTTTTGTCAAGAGAACACCAAAATTATTTTCATGCTACTAACATGATTTACTTATTAAAGTTTTTTCCTCTTTGCAACTACATAGCTCTATAAAGTCAGATTTTCTTCTCATACTTCAACCAAAACAACATATTTAATGCAGAAAGAGATATGAGAATTCCTATCTTTAATTAGAGCCAGACATCATCAAGATTTGCAAAACTATGTAAAACTGCATTTTCCTCACTAATTTTTGTTTAGAAAAGTTATTTTCCATTAAAATGTCACTTATGTTAGCACATAATGGGTTTATTACTGCTTTTAAAATAAATACTTTAAAAATGATCAGTTTTAATTTCTAATGAGAGATACTGGTTAATATAACCCACATAAACAAAAGGTCTTTGGCACCCCCAATAATTTTTTTAGAATGTCAGGTTGTCCTGAGACTAAAAAGTTTGAGAACCAGTGGACTAGAGGTACAAAATGAGACAGGAAATCTTGAATATAATCATGCTTTTGCTTGGCTGTACATTTGTAACAAAGTAAGGCTTATACTTGCTAGGGGGAAATGATAGGTTAGGAGGTAGTGACATATGAAAAAAGAGCAATAAATATATTTTTTAAATTCATAGAATAAAAAAGTTCAATAGGAGAAAAAGGAGCAACTATTTTAATACTTTAAAAAATTACATACATTAACATGACTATATGAAATAGAAGTCTACAGTTTCTTACACAATTTTCTCTTGTTCTTCAATATCTACTGAACCATTTGTGTGCTTGTTGATAAGCACACAATATAAAATAAAAAAGTTTTTTAAAGCTTCCAGGTGAAAATAAATTAGAGGATTAATAGAAAATCCCATGCAGTAGAATGATAACCACATATAATAGATGCTGTAAAGTATGCTGAATCTATAAGGAAGTAACAAACCTCCATAAACCTTATACCTATTCCTAATAAAACATCACAAATAGTGACACTTGGACATGGACTGATTTATGGTACACTTTCCATATCCAACATATTAGTATCAGTTTTAAATTCAGGAGCTGGAGAACCAGCATTTAAAAAAGTGTTAAGAAGCATATCTAGGCCTAATATAAGGAAAAATTTCCAAAACAATAATAATGATCCAAAAGTTGAATAGGTATGGTTTTGGAAAGCAGTAGGTTTCCCTTACTGAAAATCTTTGAGAATAAGCTGGTTAACCACTATTGGTTATGTTGTAGAAGGTCAGGTATAGGCTAGGATTAGATGGTCTTTAAGCTCCCTTTCAATTCAGAAATTCTATTTAATATAAAATAATAGAGGGAGGGGAATTTCCAACCTACTATTCATTCAAGCACGTCTTTGCCCAAATTTTTTCCTGTCACTTAGAGGAAACAAAAAGTGATTATAACCAGTATGAACAATTAAAAAGAATTTTCATTAAGCCTGACATTAAAGTTATTCTCTTCTTAAGAGAGGCAATATGAAATGTTATGAAGGCATAATAATTTACCTTTGCTCTATGCTCAACATTTGCTTTTCGGTCCAAAAGCAAACTGACTACCTCTGCTCGTCCCTGGAAACAGGCCAGAGTAAGTGCTGTGTTCCGATTGGTCTCTATCTGAGCATTAATATCAGAACCCATATCAAGCAACAGCTTCACGGCAGGAACATGCCCATTCATGGCAGCCAACATGAGAGGAGAAATGCCTAGTTTACTCCCAGTCCTGAGGAGGAAAAAAAAAAATCTTAGCAAGCAGAAAAATATCCTGCACAAAAGACACAAGAGGAAAATGTTTTGTTGAAAAAAAACAAAACAAAACACCGTTTTATTTTCTGACTCCAAAAGTTATTGACAAAATTTCAAATGGTGATTCTCTCAGGCAATGGTTAACTTACACCTCCTTCCCTTAAGAAAAAGACTACTGATATTATGGATCATTGAAAGCAGCAAATTAAGAAACAAGCTGTATGTTATTGTTTAAGTTAAGCATTTTTGTTAGAGGAATTTTGGATGACTTAATCTAAAACCATGTTCCCAAACATTTAGGCGAGATGGCTTAGACTTTAGATGACAGTTAATATTTAGGACTATTGTGAATGAACAATTCTTACCGCGAGTTAATTTCTGCCCCAGCATTAAGCAGAATCTTAATGATATTGACATATCCCCCAGATGCAGCCAGACTCAATGGTGTATAATCTGACACATTCCTATGTTCTTTATTTGCCCCTCGAGCCAGCAGCAAGTCAACTACCTATAAAGTAAGATATGAAAAGAAATTAAGTTTATAATAAGGGTTCATCAATCAGAAAAAAAAGAAAACTGGAGCCTAGAACTTTCATATCAAAATTTGTGACATTATGGTTAAAAGGAAGTATAATAAAAAGGTCTTAAATCTCTAGTAATCAGAAAAAGCACCTAAACTGTTTCTAATAGATTTAAAGCCTTGAAAAACCAAACTACTATATCAGCAAAATGTCACCCTGTTAATTTTTCAACTGGTTAAATATTGAAAGATTATTTCATATTTAATATTATGATTTTAACTGGAAGAATACCAGAAGCTTGGGATTTTATACATAGAGAAAAGCTGAAATACATTGTGGATTCTACTATATAGCATTTCCTACAAGCATGAAAATTTCATATTTATCACATTCTTTAACAAAGCAAATAAAGCAGAAATATGTGTAAGAGTTTCCAACGCATGCTGCTAAAATGACAGAAACGCATTTTTATAAAGAAAGTCAAAATTATATGTAAAATATTAAAAATGGTTACCTCTTGACGTCCACCAGAACATGCAAGTGAAAGTGGGGTGTCCTTAGTGCGTTCAGACTGTGCTTCTATGTCTCCACCTTTATCTAAAAGAATTTCCACTACACCAACATGCCCAGCAGTTGCTGCTAGTATCAGTGGGGTAAAACCTAAGCCAAGAAGAGTAAACATTTCCTGTCAGCTATTTTATTACACTCAATTCAGTGAAAATAAAGGTCATTACTCTAGGAAAGGCACTAAACAATAAACTAAATTGACTTGGTTAGTGACAAACATCCATCATAAATTGCAAAAAAAAAAAAAAAAAGCAATTCTAAGTCAGTAAAAGAATGATTATAAGACTTATATCCTCAGAACTGCTATCTTCCTGAATACTATTTAGATTTGGAGAAGGAAAATTACATCTTGTTTCACTCCTTGCAAATTAGGTACACAGTGATTTTGAAAAGATGCTTCTTGGGACCAGAGAGGAGCTTAGATGTTCATGAGTAAAACATTTTTTTGCTTAATTTCAAAAACAAGATAAAACTTATTCAGTCAATTATTGCTCAGATGAAAATTTAGCTATTTTCTTTAAGTATGAGCTGAAATATACTAATAACCAAGATTTTATTTCTTACCTTTCTTGTCTCTGTGCTCAATCTTTGCATCTCGTGCAATTAATACAGACACAAGTTCTTCATGACCACCTGCACAGGCAAGCGTTAATGCAGTGTCATGATTACTCTCCGTCTAGGAAATTTAGAGGTAAAAAGATTAAATATTTCTTAAGTGAAATACTTTTCAAATAGAGATATGGGGGCATTTGTGTGAGCAAAATTTTGTATAATTACGATTCTAACTCCCAAACCAAAATCTCAGTATACAAGGTAAATCTAAACAAAACAATCTACTTACATGGGCATCAATGTCAACTGAAGGATACATAGGGAGCATTGGCTGGGAAGCCACATTGCTTGGAGTCTGTGAACAGGGTTCAGGTGTAGGGGATTCTGTAGTGTGAGAAGAACTGTTGGACCCAGTGGGCACTCTGCTACTCACAGCTGAAAAACAAAATTCAGAATGTTGAATTCCTCTCCTAAAAAGGAGGAGGGATTAACAGTAAGTCATACTATGTAGTATACTGCAAATTTATTTTAAAAATAAACAGTTCACCATAGTCAGCTTATGATAACCTAAGTGCAATGATAAGTACTTAATGTCCTTGACTGTGATGAGGGTTGAAAAGTAGTATTTTTCTTAATTACAGTTATTAGAAGGTAGATTCTCATTATGGCCCCATTTGTTTTAAAAAAGTGTCATTTAGAAGAAAAACCAAAAGTTGGATAGCTTTTATATAATTAGCAAAGTATCATGGTTTTTATTGTTTAAAATACTTAAAAATAATTTTAAAAGAACTCCATGTCTTAAAATCAAATTAATACAAATGAACACAGGGTATTCATTCTGAATGAATCTAAATTTTAAATATAAATCTCTGAATAATTACAATATGTAAATATAATTATACTATGTAAAAACTGGATCGATCCAGTATCTAAACCGTTTCTTCTTTATACTTAATGGCTTCCCTCTGTCACTTGCTAAACTGAACCAGAGTGTAAAATATATGGAAATATATGTCACCAGTTAAAAGGTTCCATGTTAGCTATTTTTTGGAGGCTAAGTGTCATTACTTCATTATAGGGAAAGTAGGCACATGTTTGTGCTCCACAATGAAAGTGCCTTTTCGAACACAACCTCTTGGTGCCGTAATTTGTATAATGAGGATAATATCCACTCCATCTACCTGACAGCTATTGCCAAATTTGATAATGATCACACAATAAAATGCCCTGGAACACTATAAAACACTGTATGAATCCAGAGTATTTTTTTATTAATAGTTAAATAAGGTTTAATTATGGAATTCTGCTTATTCAAGCTGTACTCCAGATTATGAAGAAATGTTTTAAAACTTACATTAAGACTTTCTGATCAACATTATAGCTAAACATGAGCTGTTCCAGAGCTCTTATTTCTTCCTTTTCTTTTTTTGTAATTAACACATATAAGCATTCAATAGCTCTGATTATATAAGCGACTAGTGTTTTCATAGCATTCCGCTATTAGGGTTAGCTACCATATACCATGCTAGTTAAGAAATATTTTTTCTTTAGTAACAGGAAATATCTAAAACATCTTTGCTAAAAGTCTCAAATGTCTACAAAAAACTTAAAAAGCATTAAAATACATATGGAACAACAAGAAATATTTCAAAAAGTTATCAGAAAGGTAAAAACTTCAAATAATAAGATTCCTAAGTATTTTTTCTCCTTCCCAGCTAAATGTTATCAATAACTAATAACGTATCTCCAATTCAAGAGCAACAAAGGATTTACCAACATTTTAAAGCATTAGAGGGAAAAATGTGGGAATATTGACATCATTGACTCAATCCTTTATGAAATTAAGGAAATCCACCTTAATAAGACATATAGGGACAACAAGTTTCCCCTTAAAGTAGAACCATAGCAAAATATTATCCTTCAAATCTACTAATATATCCCTAAAGCAAATACAAATCCATCTATACTTGACAATTATCAAAGAGTCACAGAGCATACTTATGACACGTTCCTTGAAATGAAAACCATTAAACTTGGCTTTGTATTATAGTCAAGTTCTGAAATGATGGTTTGCATAAAAAATTATGGTAAATGTTTGCTTGAATGGGGTTTCTCATCTAAAACCATACTATTACTGTACAACAAAACTTAAAACCCATTCCTGATTTATTTTTCTCAAGCTGTATTTCTGTATATCAAGTTTACACAAACCAAAGTAAAGAGCATTGGTCATTTGTTTTTAGCTTCCAATATTATGCCATACACACTGGTCAATTAATATGAATAGAAATAAACTGATGTGATATACACATAGAAAAAAACACTTTACATAGGAAACCTTTAAAAAAAGCTATCCATAACTGCCTTTAAATTACAAAACCTAGACTACTTTATGATATAGCCTATATCCTCTAAGTTTATTTCAAAATAAATCTATTGCTTGTAGTTAACCTTCCTTTTATAATAATGTCATGCTACTATTTAAAACATCATTTTACAGTCACCCAATGAATAGCTTCTCTTTAGCTAACATTTTTTCAAATAAATTAATTTATTATTTACATTTATCCTTTCCATTAAAAAATTTATACACTTTGACTCTATAATATTACTTGTCTATGTCAAACACTAACCCAGGTTGGTGTAAATAATGGGAGGGTATGGCAGTCAAATACTTAAGTTGAGATGTTAAATGTAATTGACTTAGCATTAAAAATGATGAACATGGAACTGAAAAAAATGAATTATCATTTTCCTTTGAAAATGGATATTTTCTACCTTTAATTTTTCATGTTGATCAAATGAGATAATGCATTTAAAGTATGATATTAATGGTCAGTTATTCCTAATTATTATAGTAATAATTAACATTTAGATTTTGTTATCTAAATGCTTCTCTGAGTAAAACTAATCATTGAAGTGCAGCATGTTACAAATAGAAAGATGAACTTAAGAAAGTGATGTTTGTTTAACTAAAGACAATGAGGGATAATTTATAATTGGGATTAATGAGTGCCTTTAAATGGCTTTTTAATTGTTCTGGAAACTTAAAAAAAACCTCTGCTTTGAAAAAATTGACATACCAAAGTAACAGGGTTCCTATCTAATGTGAACTTTTGTTGTTTTCAATTTTTTCCACCAAAATTACAAAAAAATTTCATAACAGTTTAGACTATTGGTAAAATAATGTTTTCAGCATGAAGTACTAAAGTTCAATTTCAGGCAGTCAGAACTTGTGACTTAGTGTAGTGTACTTGAGGGAGGAAGCTTCTTCCACAAATGCAGAGCCACAACTGTTCTGCAATTTAGTCTTAGAGTTCCTGGGAGACTAAATGCTTTGCCAGTCACTTGGCCAGGAGTGGAACCTAATTAAGTATTTCTTGATTCAGAGGAAAGCTTTCTCTATCCACTATGCCATACTGCCCCTCACTCCTGTTCCTTAGGAAGAAAAATTTAATCAATTAATACAATAATGAGTTTTTTTATATAAAGGTAATTTTAAAAATTATTTGCAGATGTTACAAAACTAGTATTAATACTTTACTTATACAGATGACACAAATGGGTAGTCAGGTCTCAAATTATGACTAAACATCAATTTATTTGCATATGTACAAGAATTAAAATGTTTTGTAAACCTTTTTCAGCCTTGAATATTAATTTTGCAAACCACTATCTCAATAACAAACTGTATTCAATTAAAATTTAAAACAGATCTCTTAATTTCTAAAAACACTCCTAAATGCTAACATCAACTTGATGACTTGACATATCCTTTTAGAAAATCTTCCATAATGCATACAACTGATTGACTAGTGATGTGGAATATTTAAAATGTGAACTAAGCATTAAAATCCTTTTTAAAAAAATCACAAAGCTAAAAAGAACCTCTGCGATCATCTAGCCTAACTGCCTTACTTTTTAGGAGAGGAAACTGAGGTCTAGAGGGATTAAGTAATTTATTTAAGGTCACACAATTAGTTAAAAGCAACAGAACCAGGATTCTAACCTAGGTCTTCTGACTCTGAATCCAGTACTTTTTCACTACATCTAACCTAGGAAAATTCATCCTCACTCATTCCCTCCTTTTCTCTCTTCCCCTACTCCTCTCTCCCACTTCTCTTTCTCCCAGCCTCTTTTCTTTCCCTCTTTCCCCACACCCTCTCTCCAAAGTGGACAGAAAATTTTAATCACCCAAGGCCCAGCCTAGTTAAGATCAGAGAAGTTCATTGCCAGGTGATTATTTACAGTAATTGATTTTGAAGGCATAAAGAGATGTTATGATCGTTGAGAATGAAGTGAGTACTCATGTCAAGGAAATCATAGTTCTTTAAAGTAATGCCAACAGTGGAACCCCATTGTTTTAGAGGTATTATTTTAGTATTATACAAGTCACCAGAGTTTTATTATCACTACAATTAATTCGCAGTCCAAGATTTGTTTTTGTCCAAATAAGAGCTCAAAACTAACAATGAGATTTATTCATATTCATCACTAAAATTTACAATAGATTGAGAGGGTTGAAATAATACAACAATTAAAGGCTGAGGATCATCATAAACCCCAATAATTGGAAAACTTTCACTATTTTTTAATTCCCTTTAAAAAATATATTCCTCACTTGCAGCGTGATACACATAATTCAAGGTATCATAAGAAAATACTATAGACAATCCTAAACATAACTGGTTGCCAATAACTCATGTTCAAAAGTAAAATTTTCTAATTTAAAGAATCATATTTCAGTAATGACACTGAAGATTAAAAAGGGCTGATCTCACAAAGGAAACAGAAAGGAAAACTAGAGTTAGGGAACAGAAGGTGTGAGAAGAACAAAAAGCAATAAATGACAGGAAGGGGAAAAACTCAAGTTACCAAAATCTGGCATGCTTTTGAATATTATTTGATCTGGGTTTTAATTCCTGAATTGATCCTACTGTGCTACCAAAAGCCATGTTAGCTCTTTCAGAGGATTCTTTCCCTAACTATCTTTAGGAAGGGAAGCAATTAATTGTCCTGCCCTTTACTAGGAGGACAATGAAAGGCAAAGTAAGCTTATTTAATTTGCTTACAGTTAACACTTTTCCAGATAATAAACAAAGAAAAGTAAGTGTAGATTGCCAGCCCTTTCACATAAGTTTAGGGGTATCTTCATCAAGATAGTTAATGCAGGGGTAAACTCCAATCTTCAACCCATCACGCTGTGACTGCTCTTCAGTACTTTAATTTTGTAAACAGCAAAGCTAACAATAACTTATGTCAATAAAATTAAAAAGCAAATGTAACTAATGATTATGTTACATTATGGACTCCAAACATAAAAAAAAATAGTAAAGTAACAGATAGATAAACATAGTAATTTTCACAAGGAATATGGAAGAGTCCATTATTTCTTTTAAAAACATGGCTCATTCCCTGTGAACTAAGGTATCATACAAACAGGTGAGGAAGTTATTAAAACTGTTGATATACCAGAGATCTCCAATAAAGGAACTTAGCAATGTTTATTTCTTCATTTTTGCAAAGTGTCAAAAGGGGAAGAAAAAATTAGAATATTTTGTGTTTTAGTGCTTAATAGCATTCCCTTCCAAAAACACACAAGGAAATGAGTGATTATACATAAGACATTTCCAAACTGAAAAACATCAAGATGTGTATTTTTGGAGGGTGTGTGTAAAAAAGCTAAGCACACAAGTTAAAGCAAAAAATTTTATATATGTACATATATATAAATATAGATAGATATATTTCTTAACCCACCTGCTATAAGGTCATCAAGAGTGTCGGTAAGCGTCTGTGCTGGAGTTGCAACCATTAGTCCATCTGGTTCTTGAACTAACAGTCCCTGCCCATGTCCAGCAATCTGTTGTTGTCCTACATTCTGCTGATTACCTAATGCTTTCTGAAGTTCAAGAGAATTTGTCCCATTATAACCTAAGTCACCAGAAAAGTTACATTGTGAAGATGGTAAAGGCTGGACAGGGACAAAATCAATTTGTTCTGCAGGTGGTGGAGACTGTTGCTCATTATCATCATCTTCCTCTTTAGCTAAGACTGCATCAACCTGAGGTAACACTGAAAAATTATCCTCTGGGATACTATCATCTCCTTCCCCTTCTGGAAAGACACCTCTGTGAGGACACTGTTGCTGTGCTACTGATGTGTCTGTCTGACCTTTGGTCTCCAAGTATTCTTTGGTAAATTGTTGTTGTGTTTTCATTTGCAATTGCCTTTCCACTTTCTGCAGTTCCTTCAGTATTTTCTTTTTCTTCTGGACTTGTTCTTCTCTGTTCTTTTTAAGTTCTTCTATCTTATCTTTGTTCAGAGGTTCACCTTGAATTAACTCCAACGATTTTAGTTGTGCTTTCTCAATAGCACTAATCCTTTGTCCCAGTTCATTCAGCTTGCCTTCAGTCTCCTCTACTATGCATTCCAAAGGCTGGTAGGGATGAAAAGATGGCAGTAGATCCTGATCTGCTACCTGCAGGGAACTTGGCTTCTGCTTGGATGCACCTAAGCACACGAAAAATGTTTGAAAAAGTGCCATGCTAAAAAAAAGTTAGCCACCCCTTCCCAGACCCCCCCACAAAACCCTTATTATTAATGTTGTAGAATGCATGTCAAAAAAATCATGTTAACATTAAATAAACAACTATGCTCATTTACAACACACTGTAAACTGACGTGACCAATTTTGAAATGTGAATTTTAATACTTAATGACCTTAAGCAACAATTATTTTGAACTAAAGAAATCTTAAACTGAAATGAATTTAACAGAATGGATTCAATGAGCATCAAATCTAAGTCATCAGTTCTATTTTAGAAATTTGTCTAATGGGCTTATCAGCAAATCTCTTAGATTCTTTAAAACAGCATTAACTCTTTTCTAATAAGAAGAGACAATAAAAGAGATAGTACTCTGTGGGGAAAGTTCTGAAGGTTTTCCAAGCTACCCATTTTTTTCTTCTTAAAGATGAATCACACTCTAATCATAATTTTTCACACTTTATCCTTGCAGATCTTTCTAACATTTTAAGTTTTTCTTACTGCAGCTTCCCTGATTGTGGATACTACAAATACCACACCATTCAATGGGCAATCAAAGAAAACAATTCAGAAAGAATGAAGTCTTATTTATTATTTTGGAGAGAAGACAAACCCACTCTGAAAGAGAACCACTGGTGTTCTGGCTTTGAGAGAACTAGATTACATTCCTATAACCACTTAGTTTTATGAGTGGTGCTTAAAACAGATGAACTTTGATGATTTAGGTACTAGTTGTTTGGTGTTTTAAAATTAAGTCAGTTCCTCATCTTTTCCCCCTTCCCTCTTTTTCTATCATGTTTATTGTGCTGCTAAAAAATGAAAAATTCTACCATTTAGATACAAAATAGAAAAAAATATACTTTATTAGATTATAAGATCAAATTAGATAAATATAGATTTATGATGCAAATAAAAAAGCTACTTTGGAAGTGAATTAAAACAAATTTTGTTTAGAAACAATTGGCCAAAAATAGTTGTGGTTCATTTGGATCAGCGTCAGTGTGCCTAGTGGCTTGAGTAACATAGTTACTTAAAAATGTAAAATTTAGAAGCAATACACATTCAAACCATACTCAACAGTTACTAGGTTCAAAGAAATAATATAAGGCCATGAAGGAGGCATTAATACATCTTGAACCAAAACAGAGTGACAATCCTCTAAAGAAAAGAAGTGAGAATTCAACTGTCTTCTTACTAAAGAAATTCCAGTACTATACCCAGTTCACCTGCTGTATCATGTGTATGCTAACACTTCATCCCTTACGAGCTAATTCTTCTTTTGTGACAGTCACATTCCTACCTTTCCCAAAATATCAATGCAACTATTTTAAGGAGCTAATTTTAAATTAAAAATAACCTCCAAACATATCATTATCTACATTCAATTTTGGATTATCAGTTGAACACAGCAATAAAGTCCATAGAAGCATATATATGATTTAACGCATTTGTTCACAGTACTACTTAGATTATGGAAGTTCAGGGGAGTGACAATTAAACAGAACTGAAAAGAAACAAATTTAGGACATAACCTAAGGCATTTAGATTAGTCAGTGAATTTGGAAATTCTCCAAAGCATGAGGGTTCCTGCAACCATTTACAATTTCTGAATATTTTTGTGTAACTGCAATATAATTCTGATTTATGAATAAACAATGGTGGGAAGACTGGCAGTCATAAGAAGGTGATATCCCTATTTTAAGTCGTAGAACTCTGAGGTCAATGACAGATTGGAATGGCACTGTTAATCTTGCTAATGCAAATTCATTTAAGAAGCTTAGAATAAAAAGATAATTGAAATTGACCTATGTAAGTGACTGGAACTGTGTATACAAAACAAGAAAAAGCAAGGGATTAATCTAACCTAAGGTAAATGAGATGAACTCAAAGTAGCTCCTTTCAAATCTGGACTGGTGCAACTATTTCCTTAGGAGTGTAACAGTGCAGATTTAATGCATCTTCCAAAAATTTCCCACAAAAATGGTAGATAACAAGAAGAAATTGCAGTAGATATTACTAGCAGTATGTAATATATAAATTTATTGATAGTATGACTATCCTTGTCACCTATGAATAACACTCTTTCCAAAGAAGACTTTGGAATTAGACATTTCTAGAAGTCAGTGAGAAGTGCCAGCCCAACCCACTGTAAAAGAATGGATGCAATAAGTTGTTTTTACCTACTGTTTAAACCGCATTTAATGAAAGCATTTGTATAAGCATGCCCAAACCAAATACCACAGCTTTGACTAGAAATTATTTCCAGTTCAAATCTTTTGTTTCCAGGATATAAGATACCATTATAGAGATTAATTAGGAAGAGACAATGTGATGTCTCTGAAGACTGAAGCATCAACTATATGTAGCTGTATAGATATTTATTTTCCAGGAAATGAGCCTAAATGAAAGTAACATAAATTTTCTGTTGGGAACTAAATCATAACTTGACAAATTAGGTTTTAGTAGCTATGCAGGTATAGGACACCAGCAAATAATGAGGGCCTCATTTCCTGCATATGTTTTGTTAACTGCACTTTGTAAACTGCAAATAAATTTAGTCTTCCTGTATGAGTTTGTAATACCATAAAAGTAATATCATTTGGGAATGTGTTAAGGTAGATTCAATGTTGGTAAGAGTTTTCCCAATGCTTCTCTCCTCTTTTATGTTGTCCTTTCCTGGTACAGTTTCTATCCTGGACTTAATACTCATGCTTCTATCCTCCATGCTTTAATAAGCTATTCTTTCTTGTGCTGCTATGGCCAGATAAAAATCACTACCATCACATCTTTTGGTGATGACCCTCTACATATTTAGTTAGGCTGGCTCTGAGGACAGACTTATAGTTTGTCATTAAACTCTTACTCTAATGTCCCTATAACTAAAACTGGAGGAAAAGTCCATTGGTTTGAGATATAATTTGTCAGGGGCAAATTAAGAGATGATGCAGATTAAGAATACTGGGCTTTGTTTTTTTGGGAAATATGGTTGAAAGAGAAAACCTTTTTAGAATGTAGGTTTAGCATTAAATTATTTCAAGTGACAAAAGCTTAGTTGTTTGCTTTTTTATTATCCAAAATCACATTCATAAATAACAATATGTTTACTGTTAACATAACAGCTATACGTCTTAGGAGACAGTTAAGATTAGCCTTGAATTGTAAATGGGTAGTTTAGTTTCCTAAGAACAAATGTCACAAACAAATATGATGATAATCTCATCTCTTTACAGATTTCAAGAGCAGTTATGTAAGATAACTTGTCTTAAACCCTTAATATTTTATATTTATGGTAATGGTCTCACTTGGTCCATTTCTACTAGATTACATAAATATCAGACTCTTAGCTCTGAACTTTATATACCTTACCTGTCTAGGTCTGGAACCTCTGTGTGTGTGTGTGTGTGTGTGTGTGTGTGTGCGTGCGCGCGTGCACGTGTGTGTGTATGCATACACACATACACATACATCTATATAATATATATAGCAATTTAAAACCAAACAAAACACATATTTTAAATGAGGAAGCCAAATATCATTCTTATGCTTTGGTAAGTGATTGGTGCTAAAAGCAAAAGTACTTTCAATGGATAAAAGTTAAGTTTGTTCCTTTAACATGTCTCTTCAGACTTTGCTATTAACAGGTAAAGGGAAAAGAAGTGATTTCATTCATACATAGAATTTAATGCCAAAGAATGGGATTTGGGAGGCAAAAGTGTTTTGTTTTGTTTTTTAGTGTACTTAGCAATACCCCTTCTATCAATCTTAACTGAGTCTTTAAAGGAGTTTGGTAATCTTCTTACATACATACAAGTACATTTTTGTAGTGCTAGTTGGGTAGTAAATCTAATCTCCTGTTAGTAAAAACAGACAACGATAAAAATTCCTTCAACTAACAATGTCATTTTCAGAAAGCTGTTCATGTTTAAATAGTAGTGTTGACTGTGGCTGTAATAAAATGCTGAATCATTAGGCACTAAATATTCAGGTAGAAAAGGAATGGAAAAAATGATTAAATTAGAGGAATAAGGGGAAAAAAGGATGACCTGGGTAGAAAGAATATGAAGTAACTCTGAAAGAATAGTGAGAAAAAAATAAATGATAACTGCATGGTTAATACATAAAACATTTTATGTGTTCATTCTTCATTTTCAAAGAAGACCATGACATCAGAGAAATGATGACATGACTTACACTTGACTTCGTTTTGAGTGAGGGAAGGCTCTGCAAGGTCACCAGCCTCACTTTCTCCTCCTAAGCCACCTGGATCCAGTGACTAGATATATTCAATAGGATGACTGGAGATGGCCCAGGATGCAAAGGGAGACCTTGGCCTTTTTCAGCTAAGGCCTATTCAGGTACTCACTGACAGTGAGGTGATGCCCATCCAGTGAATGGGTATCTTTAAGAAGTAATCAGGGAATGGCCCCTTTAATGAGCAAAAGAAAAAAAATCTAAGGAAATCAAGGTGGGAGGGAAAGGGCAGCAGTTACTACTGATAATCACTCTTAAGCCAGGAAGGCCAAGAAAACAACCATTAAGTGGAGTTTGGGTAGGGACTTATTGTTGTCCAATCTATGGGCTTCAGAGTGCATTTCTCTGATTAAAACCTGTCAGGTCGCTAGATGGTTGCTATCCTTCATTCTCAAAGAGGACCAAAATGACATCTTCAATGTGTATGACTGTGGTTGATCAGACCAATATGAGCTCAGAATTCTCTACCACAGATTGGGCACAGATCGCTAGATTTTTAAAGAGGTATGAAAAGAATTATTTGAAAGCATTCCTGAAAGAGAAGAGCTGGGGGGAGATCCTGAAAGATGAGATAAAACACTAGGAATTTATGGACTTGATTAAAATGGGGAAAAAGGTAGACAAAAGAGCTATTTCATCATTTGAAATTAACTTCCTTTGAGACACTTTGGGAAGCAGGTAATGAAAGTGAAGATATTAAAAGTGCAGAAAACTGAGATAAAGGATTTTACTAGGTGAGAAAAGACAATTATGAATCTCTAATTATTAAGAATATATATGGCTAGCTTTTCTGAATGTGTAAGTTATTACCATTATGTATTTTCTATCAAGTGATTTTTCCTGGTAATACATTTTCCTATGGTACATTTACATGTATGAATGTAATGGTCATTGCAAAGTAACATCAAAAGTTTTGTTTAGCTTAAGCGTTTATTATTATGCCCGAACCTACCCTTGGACATTAGGCCTAAGCTTTTCTCTGGCTTAGTGGTTTAAAAGAACACTTTAGGAAGATTATTTTACTTTCATTCAACTCAGCAGAGTACTTACTTCCTATTCAAAAAAAGTGATTCAATGCACTAGCAAAAATCAGGTCACCTGTATGTACACATCAGTTTTTGAAAAACTTTATTTTTGACAGCAGAGTCAATATTTAAGTGATTTAAGGTTCTCTTGTATGCATTTCCAAGTATAATTAGGACATTTTTAATTTATTTGTGTTTTCACTCTAATGACTGTTTCTAATATACAAATGTGTTTTTCTTAATAGCAATGGCTGTCCTAGTTAATTTGTAACTATAGAATCACCCTATTCTGTCACAATCACAGATTTAGAGCTAGAGAGGAACTAAAAGTTATTTAGTCCAAAACCCTTTCTATAAATGAGGAAACTGAGGTTCTGAGATATTAAGTATCTTGTTCAAGGGCATACAGATGGCAAAGCCAGGATTTAAATTTAAATTCTCTGACTCTAAATATATTGTTCTTTCTCCCCTATAACCATGTGAAGTAGTTAAAAAATAGAGGAATTTTAATTTAAATACTCTAAAAAACAGTAAACTAGCAATGAATGGAGTCTCTAATATGCAATTTATTACTTGGATAAAAAGTTTACTTTCTGAAAATTTTTATTACTGTAGTTTTCAAGTGGAAAGGCTTGAACTGAAAGAAGATTTATGAAAAAGACAATACAAATTGAGAAGTTATATTAAACCTTTGTTAAGTTCTTTATGCTAATTACAAAAATCTACATGACTTGAAAAGTATCCCCCTTTGTTGCTATATGTCTCCCCATATCTATTTTTCTGCTTAGGAAATTAGGGCATCATCAGGATGTTAAGATCTGCTCACAAAACATACAATTATTTCACATTTTCAACTATATCTGGGCATTACCTGAAATATCCTGAAGCAGGATTACAATTTTTTTCTAGTTTGGAACATCCCATAATGTAACCACTTTTCCGTATTTTAGAAAAATCTCATGACATTTAAAAAATACTTTACTGATGCTCTTTCCCTTTTTTGTTTTACATTAATGTTTTCTTCCAATGACTCTCCCCAAAAGAACCTTCCCATTATAACAAACAAGTACATTCAACACATTTACAGATAAATATTGGAAAGTTTATACATATGAAGCAAAGCACTGCAGAAAACAAGTACATGTCAGAGCCCCTGAGTACAGAATCTCATCTCTTATAACCTTAATTGGATTTCATCCATTTATTTTCCCATAGTCAAAATTCTAGGTTTACATATTCATGGAAGCTACTTCATTATTTCAATATTGCAAAAGAAAGTAAATCTCAAACTTCTCATTTGCCAAAGTGAATTCATATTCATAACATTAAGAATGTGCAAGATCAACAGTACATTTTTCTTTCATCATAGTACATAGGTGATTAACCAAAAAACTAAAAGTCGAAAAATACTGAACAAATCTTAGTACACTCAACCAAGAATGGTTTAACTCACTTATACTAAATATCCAACTAAGCTTGGCAGTTATATATAAGACAAAGTCACTTTTCTAGGCATTATTTTTTTTACTTTCTACTATACTTTTCTTTCTACTTTCCCCCTACATTTCTACCTTTTTTTTTTCTTTTTTATGTCTCAGGTGTCATTAATGAGTAAATTAAGAAGAAGAAAACTCCTTTTACCAATGCAGAAATGCAAATTATTCTCCAACTTAAGAGTATCATTGAGTTCCAAGGAGCACTTAAAGATTAAACCATTTGCCCAGGATTATACAACCAATACGTAATAGAGGTAAGACTAGAATCCAGGTCTTCCAGACTCTTAGATAGGTTCTCCATCTACGACATCAAGCTGACTCTTAATGCTCAATACCAAGTAAAATTAAAACACTGAGAGAGTTTATTAAAGTAGTTCAGCAATATACTATGTGATGAAATTTTATTATTTCTGAAAAAAGTTTCAAATACTAACCTTTTTGTACTCCCAAGACTGTTGGGGAGCTATCTTGAGGAGCTCTGTCAGGTTCTTGGGGAGGTACAACCATGGCAAGTGCATGCACTGGTACACGTGGAACCTAAAAAGTCAACTCAGAAAAAACTCATCTCAGTTTGGATAACACAACATTATACAAATTTACACATGTTCGCAATTCATCTTAAGAGTCTTCATTTTAAGTTCAGCTGATTACAACCATAATATTCCACATTATAAAGTTTTTATTTCCTTAAGATGTTAACCTCAAAGAGGTTACCTATTGATATCTATTCATTGTAGAAGTGCTTAATGAATCCGGAACTAAAAAAAGGGTTGTAGGATGGTCCACAGGTATAATACTTAATCCTCTATGGGCTTCAGACACACACATACACACACACACGCGCGCGCACATGGCACCCTAGCTTGGTTCAACTTGCAGTTAAAAACATGTTATATATTCATTGCTTAACTTAACCTTCGTCAATCTGCTATCCAACTAACTTAAAATATTTTCTCATTTTTGATATTTCATTATTTAAAAATCTTTGTGTGAAAATACTGTTTAGGTTTCATTAGCTTCTGTATGTTTCCTTCTACTTTTTTGAATAGTCCTTAACACCTGCTTAGAGCAATTTTAATGGTGCATTTAGTACAACTAATCGAGATAATTAACACTTACTACTATATGGGCAAATGTGGACATCACCTGGATAACTAATATTTCTGAAAGATATATTACATTTAAACATAGTGCATGTGTCTTGGTTGTTAATGAAAAAAGCTTTCTTCTTGGTAGTTTGGATTAGGTAGTCATATTACTGATACAAAATCAGGAAAACTGACTTCAATATGCCAAACTCCCCAAATTAAGAAAACATTTGACTGCTATTATCTTTGAAGCATTTCTTAGTATAAAAATTTTCCCCAACATTTAAAATTTCCCTCCAAAAATTCTGTTTTGAATAAAAAATTATTTAAGTTAATAAAAGAGACTGAGAAACAAATAAAAAGATAAAAATGCTTCAAATTAATATCAAAAGATATTAATGCTTGAAAGAATGAGAGCACTATTCTTTCCATTTACCATAGTAAAGACCAAGATAGTGGTCAAAGACTTTATAGTGATGTGTATTTCAACACAAGAAAAAACATAGTAGTTATGCTAAAAATAAATTCAATTTTAATAATATTTATATTCTCAATTAAACTTAATTTTATAATTTACCTGAGACTGATCCTGAGAAGGTGGGGTAAGTTGAGACATGTCTGTGGCAGGAACTGAGAGAATGTTGTTTGGATAATCAAGCAAATAAGAAACAACGTTGGTATGACCACCCTTTGCAGCTTCAATTAGCATTGTTGAGCCATCCTAAGAAGAGGAGTGAGTTACCACCAAAATTAATTTAGTGTGTGTTTTCAAAAATTAATGAAGTTACTTCCTATAAATTTAGCATCTCAGAATCATAGACTTTAGAAACAGGACTTCTCAGTCAAACAGTAAATTTGGATTAATTTATTTATTCTAAAATAATTTGTTAAACACTCATGTTCCTAGCACTGAGTGGACCTAAATCCATTTAAATATAAAATAAAATACCTTGAGTCGATGAGTAGGGTCAGCCCCATGGGCCAGGAGTAGTTCAACAACTGCCAGATGGCCTCCTGCACATGCCAGTGACACTACTGTGTGATCATTATTAGCTGTAGCTCTATTCACATTAGCACCTATACGAATAAACAAAATATGACTTCTCAAGCAAACCTACATTGTTTTAAAATGAAACATAAATCACAACTGCTCAGAGAAAGTAACATTCTCAAAACTGAAAATATACAAGACCAAGGATTTGTTAAATTGAATCAACAGAGATTCTGTGTATCTAGGTGGCATTTTTGTCTAGCGCTCTTAAAATGATTAGTAAAAAATTTTAGGTTACTACTAGAACATAAAGACTTAAGGCTCAGAAGCAAGTTACAGAAAGCAATTAATAGGAATTACAGGAGCAAGAATAGAAAAAAATTAAAGAGCAATGTAATCCTATTCAATAGTATAACTACTTTGGTGACTTTTTTAAACAGTTTAAAAAACTCAAAATATTTAAAATTACTTTTAGAGACACTTAAACTGGGTTACTGAATATTTTGTATAATTAAGCAGAAAATAAAGGAGAACTAAAAGTAAAAATGTGTTGAGGTCATTTAGAAGCTTAGATTTCACCAGTTGTCTTCCATAGATAATTTTGCCTAACTCAAAATTCTTTGGGATAGAACAATGTAGCTTTTGTACAGTTTCTTTTAACTACATGCAAATGGAGTAAATTTAGACATACCTACTTTTAAAAAAAAGATTAAATATAGAATAAATTTATGGGTCTTAAAATTATATTGATTATGGACAATAAAGTATCCTGACACTTGAGCAGAATTCAGAACCACCTTGTAGAATTTTAGAAATAATCCCCAATGCTTTACCTTTGCTAATAAGAAATTGTACAGTACACAAATGACCAGCTCTGGCAGCTTTCATTAAAGGAGTTCTCCCACCTTCAGATTCATGCTCCTGTGATAATAAAAAGAATCACATATCAGTGTCAACTAGTCAAAAGCCCCATTAAATATATAGCACTATCTCAAAATTTGTGAATATCAGATATAGCCAGACATTTAAGCAAAATATATTTTTAAAAGTTATCTGGCATTACCCACCTGATTCTCCCCTACTCTCAAACCCAACTCATCCTAGAAAACAAGCAGGAGTAAATGAAGTATGGAGCAGATGACACATTATAACATTTTAACAGAAATCTCTCTTTTGCACATCAAGAGATATTTATTTAGGGATAATACTCATTTTCCAACTATTCCAAAAATTCCACCCAACTAACTCTGAGCTACCACAGAATAGATATTTCTTAAACTATAAAACTATTTCCTATAAAAAAGGAGCTTTAGCCTTATGAGACAATTAAAAGGACCTGAATTTTTCAAAAGTCCACACTGTCGTTACCAGTCAAACCCAAGAAACAAACAAGCAAATTATGAAGAAATGGAGAAAAAAGAGACTATTAAGTCCCAACAAGCAAAGTTTTTTTAAAAATAAATATTTGAGTAGCCAAGAGAGAAAAAACAGTGTAGCAACAGAAATGATCAAATTTAGTGTCCTCTTCTGAACCTTGAACTGAACTTTCTGACTCTGAAATTCAAACTTTCAGATACTAAAATACTTCAATAAAGATAAATAGCAATGTCTGTTAGATGATAACCACATTTCAGATTTGGGATAAATTCTGCTAGATCAAAAAAACAAAACAAAACAAAACACAGAAGTGATCAAACATCTATACTTCACCTCTTATTCTGTAGTATTTTATATATGTATTTAAAATCTCTTAGTTTTCAGGAAAGTTAGTTTTTTATTTCCTTTGACTGTATATCTAAATTAAGAGAAATCTCTGGCAAATAAAGCATCTCTGTCTGATTTTGTAGTTAGTAACTGAAAAGTGAAAGCTAAATGCAAGATGTGAACCCTAAACATTTTATGGGTGTAATGTCACTCTTTAAAGAAGGCTTAACTTAATTGGGTATTATTTATCTCCTCACTTAAAAGAAAAAAGTTTTGACTTCACCTAATTGCTGTAGCACATTATACAATTTACAGTCAATTTAAATTATCCACAAAAATGAGGACAAAATTTATGGACAACGCTGAAATCATTTATATTTGGCTTTGCAGCATGCTTTTGTTCTTATATTTTAATAAGTATATCTAATGTCCTAAAATTAATTTAAAATAAAAAATAAAGTCACATTTTGGAGACATAACTCAAGAAAAAAAAGTCTGGAAAGTTGTAAAATTTTCCCATCTTGATCCTTGACACACTGCAACCTACTTTACAATACTTATGATAGTATTTTTTCTCTAACTGCAAAAAAGCATCATTGCTAATCCTACCTTGAGTTTAATGACTTGGTTTTCACTTTCTATTGGATAAATGTGTGAGAATGAGAAGACAATAAACAAGAAATCAAACAAAGTAGTCAAATGTGAAAGAAGACTGCCAGAATTTGCTATGGGTGAGAATGAATTATTATTTATTCCCACAGGTGGGACCCAAATCTAGGAGGTAGATACTAAATATGCCATATATAAAATGATACAGAAAGACCTGGGGCAGCTAAATGGCTCAGTGGATAGAGCACTGGGCCTGGAGTCAGGAAGACCTGAATTCAAATCCAGCCTCAGATACTTTCACTACCTGTGTGACTGTGGACAAGTCACTTAACTTCTGTTTGCCTTAACCCACTGAAGAAGGAAATGACAAACTACTCCAGTATCCTTGCCAAGAAAACAGAATTATCCATGGAGTCATGAGGAATTGGATGCTATTGAATGAATGAACAACTGTAAGACAAAGTGACAAATCCCAAAATACTCCTTATTATCAAAATTAAAGATTGCTCACCCTGTACTATAATATTTCTCTCCTCAAATTCCTAGCGAAACAATATGGTTGCCTTTGAGAAATTTAAGCCAAGGAAAATATCAGCAATACTGTACTATGATCAGCTGTGAATGACTTAGCTATTCTCAGCAATAGAATGATCCAAGACAATTCCAAAGGACTCATGATAAAAAATGTGGAGTCTGAATGCAGATTGAAGTGTGCTATTTTTTCACTTTCTGTATTCCCCCACTTTGGATCTATCTTCTTTTACAACATGACATCATTACTATGTTTTACATGACTGAACATGAAAAATCTATATCGAAATGCTTACTGTATCAAGGAGGTGGAGGTGATGAAGGAAGAGAGAAAATTTGGAACTCAAAATATTATTAAAAAACAAACAAAATGAAAACTTAGGTATAAAGATGCTGCTACTTTACCTACAATATAACCACAGCCTAATATAGCTTTAAAATTCAGGCTACAAATTTTATAAGATTTAGAATTTTTCAAAAGTTTCACAGTACTTGATCCTGGAAGATCCTTAATTTGGTGTAATTAGGTTAAGCTGCAGATGGCATTTGTTTGAATATCTGGTTCACTAGCTAGTCAGTATTTTTTCCTAATTGAAATTTTGATTACATAAAATTCAAGTTTTTACACAAACAAAACCAATGTAGCCAAAATTAGATGAAAAGCAGGAAACTGGGAGAAAAATTCCTGCAGCAAGTATCTCTAATAAAAGCTTTGTTTCTCAAATATATGGGGAACTGAGTCAAATTTATAAAAATAAGACCCATTTTCTAATTGCTAAATGGTCAAGGAATATGAACAGGTAGCTTTTAGAGGAAGAAATCTAAGCTACTGTCACATAAAAATGCTCTAAATTATTAATAATTAGAGAAATGCAAATTAAAACAATTCTGAGGTACTACCTTATACCTATCAGATTGGCTAATTTGACAGAAAAGAAAACTTACAAATGCTGGAAAGGAAATGTGAAGAGGTATGCTAATATACTGCTGGTGGAGCTATGAACTAGTTCAACCATTCTTGAGAATAATTTGGAACTATGCCCCCAAATCTACAAACTGTGCTTCTGACCCAGCAATATCCCTACTAGTTCTATATCCTAAAGATATATTGATATCTACATATGTAAATGCACACAGATACATATAATTTTTTTAAAAAAGAAAGGACTCATATGGACAAAGAAATTTATAGCAATTCTTTTTGTGGTTGCAAAAAATTGAAAAGTGAAGGCATGCCTATTAACTGGGGAATAGATGAACATCTTATAATATATGGATGTGATGGAATACTATTGTTCTATAAAAACGATGAAGGGAATGGTTTCAGAAAAACTTCTTAAGACTTATAGGAACTGATGCAAGGTGAAATGAGTAGAGCCAGGAGTACAATTTTACACAGTAACAGCAAGACTGCAAAGATAAATCAACTATCAAAGACAGTTCAATACAATGTAACTGATCAATACAATGATCTACCAGTTGCAAAGAACTCATGATGAAAAATGCTATCTACCTCCAGAAACAGAACGCAGTTTGAAGCATATTTTTTCCCCTTTATTTTTATACCAATATGGCAAATGTGGAAATATATCTAGTATGACTTCATATCTATAATTAGTATTGTAGTTCTTGGGTGAGGAAGGAATGAAGGCAGGGAGAGAATTTCTCAATGGGTGAGGAAGGAATGAAGGCAGGGAAAGAATTTGGAACAGAAAGAAAAATTTAATTAAAAAAAATTTTCCCTAATTGAACAGCTTTAGGTTAGTTATAGGTTTGTTTATTCAAACATTACAGTAATATTTATAACTAAAAAACCCCTTGAGATGGCTAAAAAGCATCAAACTAGTAAATTTATCTTACTAAAAAAATGGAATAAAAGGTAGCATTACCTTGCATATCATGGGCAGCTAATAAAAATTCACTGAAGTAACAAACAAGATGAAACACTTATATTATCTTTCAAGTTATAAACGTAAAATAAGGCTGACCACCAAAAGGTTTGACAAGACTTAAAAGAAACAATTAAAGATTACATCATCAGTATGATTATCTAAGTAGAGCTCTTAACAAGGCATCTAAAGAAACTTTTATGAAAATTATACTACCAAAGCATGAGAGGAGTGAATGGAAAGTTAAAAAATCCCTGCTTAATCTGCTAAAACAAAAAGCACAATCAAGAAAATAAAATCCTGCTTTTTCCTAAAATGCTGAAGACACAAACAGAAACATTATCATATATTGGTTTACAATTTAATCAGAGGAAAGGTGGTGCAGTGGATAGAGCATCAGTGTAGGAATCAGGAGGATCTGAGTTCAAATCTCACCTCAGACACTTGACATTCACTAGCTGTGTGACCTTGGGCAAATCACTTAACCTCAATTGCCTCATCCTGGGTCATCTCCAGTCATCCTGATGAATATCTGGTCACTGGATTCAGATGACACTGGAGGAGAAGTGAGGCTGGTGACCTGCACAGCCCTCCCTCACTCAAAACAAAGTCAAGTGCAAGTCATGTCATCATTCCTGTGATGGCATGGTCTTCCTTGGCAATGAAGGACAAACACAGAGTCAGAGGAAATGATATAACTGAGTATAGTTCAAAGAACTAACGAAAGAAAATTGTCCTGAACAGTGACATAGAATGGACCCATACATATTACAAATAGCTATTTCCAAAATATCTGAATTTTTAATTACTGCTCTCAATCGAAAGACCTCAGAAGACTATGGAGCCAAAGGGCATCAAACAGAATTTAAATTTATGGGCTAGAAAGGAGTCAAACAATTTAAAATTATGTTAAAGTTTATATTTTAGTAATATATCCCATAGTAAAGGTAAAAGTTTTCCTTTGAATAAACAAAAAAAACCTTTCTATTCTACTCATCTCTGACACCTAAGTGCTAAAAAAATTTTTTTAATTTTAAAATATGATGACAATAAAAAACAGCTCAATCTTAAAGGAAAATGACATCCCCACAAAAGATAAGAATTAATCTGTGGAGGAAAGACTCATTTATAATGAAAAACACAATATCTACCCTGAGTTTATGATACTGAAGCAAATTTCTCTGGACTACAATGGATATTAAATAAGACACACAAATATTTATTTTCTTAGACATTAATTTCCTCTTTTTTTGGGGGGGGGGGGGTTGTTTATAAATACAAGGTCTTCTTATTCCCTAGACTAAAAGTGCAATCCCAAGCTCAACCTCACTGCCTGTGAGCTCAGAAGCTTGATAGACTCAGTTCTGATTTGGATCAGGTTGCCTTTCCTTAGGTAGCCTGGTGGCACCTTCCCTCCCATTCCTGGGGGGTTCACCATACTAGTGTTAGACTTAGTGTGGATGCTAGAAGACTAAAATTTTAGCCCTACTGCAGCTCAGAATTTCCTAAATCAAACAATGCATCAGCCTTAGACACTAATTTCTGGAGGTAGCATGGTGTAATAGATAAAAAGCTTGCCTTGGAATGAGAAAGACTTGTAATCAAGTCCTATCTCTGCTTGGTAGGTATGATTCAGAGCAAGTCACTTAATCTTTCAATGCCTCAGGCAATTCTCTTGACTACAACAAGAATAAAACGATGGAAGATAAGCTACAATTTCTGTAACAGGAGTTCCCTATCCTGATGAAATCACTGGTCTAAACCATTCCTTTGCCTTTTAAAAATGTTTAGGAGAAGCAAATAAATGAAATCTCAGAAGAAAATTTTAAATGCAAAATTTTATATACATTAGGATTTGAACAAAATTAAAGTTTCATTAAACTTGAAAAGATAGCTTTTTGAAGGCTTATACAACAACACAGTGCTATAACATGTAAAATCTAGATTTCTGATGGTAGGTAAACAAAGTTAAATATTAGTGAAACTCACAGTAAATGTTAAGGCCTCCCTAGTAATCTTAATTCTCTCCTAAAGGATCAGCTAAAGATAACTTATCTAAGTAAGAAAATCCTTACTCCTCAGGGAGATTCTAAGTCTATCTCCTGGAAGGAACATTAAGGGGACATGAATCAGGTGCAGCTCTCCGCTTACTGAGACTCTGTTTTCTCCTTTGAAGTCTCCTCTGCTACCCATTAAATTCTTTAACTTCAAGGATGGAATCCAGGTATACAAAGCCCTGGTCATCTACAAGCACCTATTCCTTATGTAGTAGCTTACAAGCATCAAAGGCCACCCTCACCTGATGCTTGGCCGTCTCTATGCCCTCCAAAATAGTCTTCTTTAAGTCCTCCTGCTTGTCCTGCGGAAGGAAAAAGAAGAACTCACGGGTCTTATTCCAAAAATTAAAATCACTCCTGGCCGTGAAGACCTAGTGATTGCTATTTCATGTGCTTATCAATAAAACTAAAATACTTCTCTAAAAGATTCTCATCTCTAGAAACAAGGGACTTATAAGCAGAATATTATATTTTTAATGGTCCAGTAATACTAGCAAAGAAGACTCACCCTAAATTACTAGATATTTCTGTAGAAATAAACAGAAGTTATAAACTAAGGCCATTATTTCCTAACACAATGAAAGCTATAAGTAAATAAGAGTTAGCATTTTATATTTGGTTGAGTACAGGCTGAATAAATACAAACAGATTCTGAGAAGAAGGGCTTGGGAGAGCGGGATAAGGCATAAGAAAATTATGGTGATAAGAGGGAGGCTAGAGGAACTCAAATAGAGCCCTTATTGCTCAAGTTTTCCAAACTAAAACTAGGGCTACCTTTAAAAGAAGGCTAGCAAACACCTACAATTTTTAACTTATAAGGTGCCACAAACAAGAATTCAACTTTTCAGAATTTCTTCTTACTCAAATGAAAGGTCCAAATAGTCATATTTTATGCAGAAAATCTGTAACAAAGCTTAGTGAACTGTATTTATCTAGATGATCTTTAGGGTCTACTTCTGATATGGAACACATAATAGTACAAAGTATCAGTACAGTCAAAGTATCATCTGCTCTTACTATTTTGGGAAAATGTCTAACAGTTTTAACTCAGCCAGTAAAATAAGCCTAAGAAAAATCAAAAGTCCCATTGAATTCATGGTCTTTGATTAACTTAAATGTTCAGGAGATGCTAATCAGTAACAAAGGTCTATAAAACTTATTAAAAAGACCAAAGTTTCACCACTGATGCAATATGCATAATATTAACTTCCATAAAAGTAAGAAGTTTTAAATTATAAGCTCTTAAGATTATGGTCAATTCTACTGGATAGCCAAAACAGAAAAAAAGATCACCTTTACTTCAATGAAGGAAGAGTGAATTTTATGAAAGTACAGTGAGTTAAGAATTAATTGATTAATCGTTACCACTCATTTGGATTCTTATCTAAATGTTTTATACTAGGTGCTAAGATTCTTCTTGGAAAGTCTTCATTACAAGAGAGAAAAACCAATGAACTATAAAGTATATATGCATATATGAACTATATACCTAAACTCACAGGCCTCCAGAGCTTTACTTTCTTCTAGATCTAAACATGCTAGAACAATCCTGTAGGAACAGGAAGCAAGGATTAATATTCCTTCTCATAGCCTTGCATTGTCTTTCCCACCACCATCTATTACTAACATGGTAGGCTTCTAGGGAAGTGTGAGTTCTAAGTTTCACTGACAACTGCAACTATGATAACTACAAAACCAAACCTGTGGGAACAATTCCCTGAAGAGGCAAAGGTAAATAAGTATAAAAGAGAAAAGTTTGGTAGTTACGTAGGAAGATAAGAACAGGTTCAAGAACATACCAATTACTTCCACACTATATGCAACTCCATGCAACCAACAATATGCAGAAAAAGATGGCTAATATTGAACTGAATGAATATTCCAAATAGGATGAGGAAAAGGATTAGGTTAAAATAGAAGACACTTTATTATGGAAATGTTATGCCTCCTAGGACTATTTTGTCAGTATCCAAACTCTTGAATCACTCAAAGAATTAAGTAATCACATTAAAATAACTTATGACTACAGAGACAGTTGTTTAAAAACAGTGCTGATAATTTTTTTGATTAGTCTTGCACATATTATATACATTCAGCTCAAAGCAATCTTAGTTTCAAGTTTTTAAGTATGAATACAGATTTCCCTCCAGACTGACAACTCAGACTGGTCATTCAGCCAGTAACAAATCTATCTACCTATTCTAAGAACCAGCCCACATTTTTCCATTCTGTTCACAAAAATATTATAAAAGAAATGCTTGAATATTTTGCCAAATCCAAATATATTGTTTCTACAATACCTCTCTGATAGTCTAGTAAGTTGGTGAAACGTCTAATGGCTTAAATACTAAAACTAACATATAAAGCTGAAAACTGAATCAAGACATTACAACTTTTCCACAAACTATATGGGAAAGAAAAGTATATCACTCATGAAAACATTTCAGTGATCCCAGTCAAGAGAATGTGATTGCATAAAACAGTGACCAACGTTCAAAGTCCAAACTCACTATTGGAACTAAGGCCTTTGGGAGGCTCGTTCTTAGTACTCTTACAGAGACTAAATGATAAGTCCCTGAAAGGATCCTTTATCTTAAAATGCCTGAGTATCAAGGTATTTAGTGTGAACTAATCTTATTTTTCACAAAGAAAAAAATTTAGTACCAAAATATACCTTTAAAACAAAGGATGATGGAAATTAAAATAGAGATTTATCAAATTCAGTTTAAGAAGGAAATTAGTCAAGCAGATTAGATAATAAATTTTCAGGGAAATCAAGCATATACAAAATACTTCTACATCTTTTACGGAACCAGATTTAAGTAGGTCTTCCAAAGAAAATCCTTTACTGCTTCTTTTTGAGTAGGTATTCTAGAGGGTCTGCAATTGATAAGTTCTTTGATATAAATTCTCTTACACAGGTTCAGACCATGTTTGCCTGTGGGCACCAAAAAGAGAAAAACAAACCCAATCCTAACAAAGGTAAACATGCTATCAGGAACAGGGGGAAAGACCCAACAACTATAATTTGTACTGCATGTATAATGTTCCACATAATGAAAAATATCTGGATGGTAGATAGGGGCCAATCATATAATGCTAATGGATATTAGAAAAGCAACTGAAGAAGAATCTTTTTATAGCCTAAAGATAACAATCTTAAGGGAAGTTGTTTTAAACTCTAAAACTAGTTCAGAATGAAAGTGTTAAACTGCAGTTTGGTGATGCTGAGATCGTCTTGATGTCTTCAGCAATGGCCTCAGTATTTGTCAAACACTGATTTTTTTCTCCATTAAGGTATAATTTAGTATCATTATAATAGATGCTACTGTAACACAGAAAAAGAATACTTATTATTCTGTACTGTCAGGCATTCTTTTCTTTAATTAATCATTAAAATTACTATTGCTTTTAAAAAATACTTAATGTATAGGAGAGTCTAAATACCAGTATTATGAACTATATAAAAAGTTTCAGACTCATTTACCTGAATTAAATGAAATAAATTTAGGTAGACTCAGCAATTTTCAGTTACAAAGAAATTTTGTCATTAGAATGGATAAGAAAACTGCTGAATTCCTTTTAAAAATCAGTTCTAAATTATTTGGATTGGATCATCTAGAATTAAATATCATTAAAGTGTCTCAATTTTATCTTAGGAGGCAGTTTTATAAGCCCAATATATTTAGGCAGTTAGGTTAGAAATAACATCAACAAAGCAACTTATATAAGGAATCATTTCTGTTTTAATAACTAAATGTGATAAATATTTTAAACAGACAATAATCTGTGAAGTTTTTTTATTCAGTGTTCAGTCAATTCAAAGTATATCCCATCTACAATTTATATGATGGTCTTTAAGAGCTGATGTGGCCAAAAAATTCTTCATTTTGTTGCCAAACTTGTGATGAACCTCTTTGAACTTAGCTAAGTTGATCCTCCGACAGTGAACATTTATAGCTGATCACTGTGTCAATATTCAAAGTCAGGTAGGACCTGCCCAGCTTTTGTGCTCTGCAGTTTGCCTTTGAGTATCCTACAGTCCTCTCCATAGGAAAATCAGAGTGAGACTTTAGGAAGATTCAAAATGTAACTTAACATGTGAAATTCATGTACACTTTCTGAAGCTTGTCTTATTAAACAAATCTAAACGCTCTGACACTTGCAGAACACTCTTCTTAAAAATAAACACAAATTAACACAAAAGAAAACAATTCTTTCATCTAGGTCTTCCCCACTACCTCCCTAAGACCTCCTTCAAAAAGATATCAATGCTTATTTTATCTACACAGGTTTATCCTAAGGAATTCTTTGAAGCGTAAGTCCAGGCATTTCAGCAGTCAACTTTAGGGAAAAAGATCAACACTATTTAAGAAAAAGCGTGCCAAAAGTTATAGTCCAAAGTCTGATCTACTGAAGGCTATAAAACCTACTACCAAAAATTTGTATCTGTCACTGGGTCTCCAGAGTAAAAATTTAGTTTTGATCTTATGAACACTATGAAATATGTTTTGACAGATTAAGAAATAAAGGAGAACATATCATGTATAATTACAAAGAACAGTAATATTTAATTAGTGCAGATTCTATTCAAATAAAAATTCTCAATATTTAAAATGTGTACTGGGCATACCTTCCACTAACAAAGAAATGGTTCAAAATATGTATGGCCAAGATTTTGCAAGGAGAATATTTTAATCTATTTAAGGAGAAATCATTTTGGACAATAAGAAATTATTTTTACTAAGAACTAGAGTCCAATATTCTGAGGACCAAACCAAACGATATTCTGTGGGAGGATAAAATAGTGGCCCTCTAGAATGTCATCAACCTCAAAAGGCTGGGGCTATACACTAACCATCACTAACTTCTTTATAACCTGTTACACATTTCTATTTCTTAAAATCTATCTAAGCCTTTCTTAAATACAAGGTGTTCTTAGTGGTTCAGTTTTAAGCTCCCATAACTTCTGCAGCATAAATGCTACACACATACCCTCCAAAATTTGAAAATTCAATTAATATATTTTATCCTTAGTTTTGTGAATTTGGATAAATTTTTATTTTAACAAGACAACTATACATCACACATGACTTTCTTAGACTGTCACCTGTTCTATATCCATTAGATTTTTTTTGTCTTGCAAGGTCATGTCAAAAATATCATGTATGGACCACAGTGTGCGAGAGTTTTTTCTGGTAGACTTGGAATTTTGTAATAACGTAAGAACTTCTTAAAAAAAAAAAAATCCCAATGGTGGTTCTCTAAGGCAAAATGCCTTCCACACTCAGAGAAAGAAATATGGAAGTCATTCGCAGAATGTAGCAGATCATGTTTGTGTATGTGTATGTTTTTGTGTATCATGTTTTGATTTGTTATATGATTTCTTCCATTTATTTTAGTCCAACTACATAGCATGACTATAGTGAAAATGTACTCAATAGGAAAGTATATGTAGAACCTATACAGAACTGTATGCAGTCGTGGGGAGGGAGGGGGGTAGTGGGGGGTAGGTGTGGGGGGGATAAAATCTCAATTGTATGGCAGTGATTGTTAAACATTAAAAAATAATTTAAAAAAAAGAAAAACAAAAACAAAAAAAAATATCATGTATGCATGAAAACCTTATGCTATGGAAGATCTTAATATAAGGGCTACAAAAGTAACCCTTTTAGAAAATGAGAGGTGATAATGAAAGTTTTTATAAATTTTGAAAATCAACTAGAGTGATTATAGCACAAAATAGTGATTATCTCAAATTTAATAAAAAACATCAATATTTTTAAAACCTAAATAATTATTAATCTTTCATGTATTTTAAAAAATATAATTGTAACATTTATTTTTCTGAAGTCACTAAAACTTAAAACTATATTAAGACTTTTGGGATATCTTACATAAGTATATTTTAAACTACTACTCTGACTACATTAAAAGCAGCTAATAACAAATATTCTAACATCCAAAATTCTAAATATTATTAAATATCATTCTTTTATCTATTCAGTATTTACTGGAACACAAAGAGTCAAAATTATATAACTTTACTGCAGTTAATATACATTAAAACAAAATTTCACAATTACAAGGAATCTTGGAGATCAAAGCACGTTCATTTTACAGATGAAGTACCCACAAGAGAAATAAAATGTCCAGGTTCATACACTGAATAATACTACAAAGCTGATAAAAGTCAAGCTTCCTGAGCACACATTGCCCTATACTACACTTCTCCAGAAAATAACAGACCCGTACTTTCTGACTTGCATTTTTCACTAATTCAGATTGGGTTTTCCATCAATTAATTGAAGTTTGTGAGATTTGCCACACTTTAAAATTCCTCTTAACTTTGCTGAGATTTAAAAAAAAAACCTTAGAACATACATAAAAGATATAATACTCTTCCATGTAAAAGAGATATAGCTGAGATATTCTACATTAAAAAATTTAGAAGGCAAATATGGAATATCTATAAGCTTTTGACCTATATCTAAATACTTTTCCGTCTAATGATAAATATTTCAGTTCCCATTTTCCTGTAAAATCTCCAGAAGTAACACTCTCAAAGAGAAAGGAGATGTTAGAAAGGTAATAAAGCAAACTGATTCCCATAACAAATCTTTTATTATTATGATCAAAAACAAAGTACTGCTAGCAAGTTTTGTTTTGTTTTAAACTGGGGTTTCCTGCAGGTTTTAATTTACAGAGTAAGGTCTCTATAAACATGAATGAATGCTAAGCCCTTTTAAGTACTTTAATTATTATTAGAAATAGTTACATTTTCACAATCCTATTTTTTGGTGGTATACTATTTTGAAAACAAATGTTACAGAATAAGTAGTCATCAAGTCATTTTGTTTTTCAACTGAATTTCTAAAAATTTTAGTTGAACACAATTAAGAATATATCAAGGGTATTTCAAAGTTTCTGAAGACAAGCTATAACAATTGAATGTTAACTCATATACATCTGAGTGGTCTTTTATGCAGAATTGAGATCTGGAAGAAATGCTACACATCACTTGACAAATTTAAAGGATGCTCATCATAAAGTTTATTTTCTCAAAGTGTAATGGAATGAGTAAAAAATGAAGTTAATAATCTACAAGGTTGTTTTACTACAGCTGAGTCTACCTTCTAATCTGAAAGATTAGGACATAAATAATAATAAAAGTTGTGAGGAAACAGTGGCTCTGTTTTGATATTAAGCATCAAAACATAATAAAAGTTATTTAAAACAATTTTCTGGGATTTGAAAAACAAAAGTAATACACCACACAAAGATATTTCTAAGGCTACTTCTGTGCATGTCAGTGAATCTGTGGTATATTCTACTGAGGACAGCTGGCTAAGTCATAAAACAACAAGAGAAACTTAGCTAATGTCAATAATTAAGATACCTGCCCTTTAATGTTATACACTTTGAAATATCCATTCAGCACATGCATGGTAGACAGAAAAGTTGTCTGACAACATTATTCATATAAAACATGCAAGCCAGAATTTCAGTACTGTTTCTGAAAAGGAAAATATAAACATGATCACTTTCATATAAAAACACACAAAAGTAATTTTATCTTACTAAGTCAGCCCCTGCTTGAAGTAGCACATCTGCAACATCAGTATGACCATTTTCACAAGCATAGGTCAGGGCTGTGTCTCCTGTTGCTGTTGTGGCGTGAACATTAGCCCCTAAATGACAAAGGAAAAGCACTTTACCATTCCATTCCTAAAATCTGGTAAAATCAAAGACTTACGAAATATGTAACAAAATATATTTATCTTCCTCATTAAAAAATCATCCAAGTGGTATAAATAAATCTTAAGTACTCTGCCACATGACTAGGGACCATATTCTCAAACGGTGCAAAATAGATAAGCATAAATCACTATGCAAGGCATTGGTAAGAATAATCAAGCTTAAAATAAGCAGATGAGAAGACGACAATAGGGAAAATGGCTGAACAGCACTTAAGACTATAGAACATTCTTCTCACAGTCCAGTGAATATAGTAGAGAAAGAGGCCAAATAATGCACGCATGCACACGCGCGCACACACACACACTGATTAATATTATATGTTTATAGTCACCTGTCAAAGAGAACACATTACTAAACTTTTGTAGTTGGTTTGAGCATTAGCTCAAAATATGAAGCATAATCCAAAATATTAACTTTTCCTAGTTTAATGAATTTCAATTAATTTTCCAAAGCAAAAAAAATTTGTAATTAAAGCTATCACCAAAATTATAATAGTATTCCATTAAAAGTTTACTGAATGAATGATACTTTTTATTTTCTTAATTTATAAAAATCTTATTTGCAACCAAACCTGCTAGAATTTACAGAAGGCACTTTTAGTTATTCAGATTTACACATATTTTTCATGTAATGTACATGTAGATAAATTGCCCCCAATATTATTCTGCTATGCTAAAAATCTAAATATAATATGCATGTGTTCAGAAACATGTCTATGCTATTTCAAATTATCACTCTAAAAAATGAGTGACATAAATGGCTGATCACTGCAAAATAGTACATATAATTTACAAATCATTTTGCTGTTCCTCTGGCCAAAGAAGAAAAAAATGTACATAAATAAGTTGTTCCCATTCTGTTAGTCTTAATGATAACCAAAGAATAAACAGAATTAAGAGAACCCTAACGTCATGCTTATTTGTAGAATGGACATGGTAGCAGCTACTATTCTTGATTCAGAGTTCAATAAATACATAATAGAGTATGTTTAACAAGACACTTTTTGAGTACAAATCATAAATATTAAACAGTTCAGTGTTCATATTGTATTTTACAATTATAAAACTGTATAAGGAGTCTAATGATTCTTTTAAAATGTGACTGTTCCATATTCAAATCCTCTCATGATGATGGCCCATTTTGGCATGGGGTGACCTTTGTTTCTCAAAGGTTCTGCCTGTGGAGGATAACCTCTAAAAGGTTATAAACCAGGCTCGAAAAGCTTAAAACATGGGACTGTTAAGGGGCAATATGTCCATTTTCAAAGGATTAGACTAGGTAAATTGGAAAGGTTCATTACTAGGCTAACAGCAGTCATAAATTATTTGGCCTTAGCAACTCTAAAAGACCATCTATTCTGTTGCAAAAGGATTGTGATCTGTTGATGGAAGGAATATACATTGACAAAGCTGAAATTAATTTGAAAAACAAGCCTTGAAATCTAATGTTCTTTTTTGCATTTTCAAATAATTCACATACCTGCTGCCAGCAAATATTTAACTAACTCAAGATGTCCCTCTTGAGCAGCCTCCATTAAAGGTGTTGAGCAACCGAGTTCTATATCAGCCCCAGCCTTAATGAGGAAATCAGCTACTTCAGAAAATCCTCCACAGCATGCTAGAGTAAGAGCAGTTTCTTGTGTCTCTTCTGTCTGTGCATTTATATTTGCTCCTAAAATAGCCATACAGATAGATCAAATTAGTTACCAAAATTTTCTAAAATACATGTTCGCAAAAATTCAGATATTCAATTCTGCCTTCTTCACTTTTGTTATATTCATTTAATTTGTCACCAATGCAAATAAATATTTTGTGTTGATGTATAACAAAGTTATATGATAAAATAAAATTTAGCAATAACTGCACACGTTCATAGGATATAAAGCTGTAAAGAAACTTACAAATAATCTGGTTTAACATTCTTGAATAAGACATCCAAACCAACCTGAAGAAAAGAACAGAGGTAAAATTTTCCTACCTTGTGCTAACAGGAGGGCCACCATCTCTTCATGTCCTTCACGAGCAGCTTCCATCAAGGGAGTATAACCTTCATCATTGACTTCCTCAAGATTTGCTCCTCTTTCTATAAGTAAAGCTGCCAATTCAACATGTCCACCACAAGCTGCTAACGTTAGTGGAGACTCAAATGAATCTGCAGGCATATTCACTTGAGCACCACTATCCAAAAGCAGACGGGCTACCTCTACATGTCCATCCTGCAGGATTTTCAGGAGTAAGGGAAAAAATTTTTTATAGGTTTTATGTTGAAGGTAGGGAAAAGAAGCAAGAAATTGATAGAAAGAGAGAAGGAAGAAGAAGAGGGAAGAAAAAAGAACATTAACTTTGGTACATGCTATAAGTTATATCAAGCTCAAAATTCTCAGCTCTATTTGTGCCAATTACAAATTTGCTATATCTCAATTTTTGCATTAACTCAACAATTTCTTTAAAAAATTAGAACGAGTAATATAAAAAGATACGACACCATCAAATGAAAACAACATTAACCTGAGTATTCTTCTGAAAACATGTGTAATAGAAAACATAGTAACCTGGATACTTCAAGATAATTTAGAAACCATGTTACACGTAAAGGTTTTTAATTCTGCCAAATCATAAACCTAGGAGTTTAATAAGAATCACTCTCATTTCAAAGACAGGTATTACATAATAAAGTGTAGAAAATGGCACTTGATAAACTTTAAAAGCAAAAGTTTGCCCCTACCCTGCCTCATCAAAAAACAACAACCAAAAACAAACAACCACAGCTGACTGCGTGAAGCTACTGCCAGCTGGGATTATATCACTAAGGAAAATCCTCTGGTGGATCAAAGCAGTCCTATACATTTCCCTTGATGAAACAATCTGCTGTTATGGGACAAATCTTACTTGTGGATTAACTCTATTTCTCAAATACATATAAAATTAAAATATTAATCACTTGTAATCAATTGAACCTTAAACAAATCTGCTTAGATAATGGCAATTAGTGTCAAAATATTTTAACACTGATACTCCATTTTCCAACTTCATCCTTAGAATTTCCTCTCCTTCAGATTCTAATTTTTCCCTCCTATTTTATAATGGCTTTTAACTCCTGCTCAAATGCCCTATGATTACTGTAGATGCCATGTTTCCCACATGTGTATCCTATTAGACATATCAGAATAAGTTTTATCACTTTCTAGCCTGTAAACTCCATGAACTCTCCATGTACTTAAACTCAGTAACTTCCTTTCTTAGTGTCTAGCACAATAAATTTTAATCAATATTTGTGAATTGAATTTAATATTGGCCAAAATGAAGTCACCTGCACCTAAAGACTCAATGCAAGAAAATATAGCACAAGACTCAATTAAAATTATAGAGTTTAACTAAGAATTATTTCATCTAAGTCCTTTCTAGTCAATTAAATTTAACTAAGAAGAAAAATAAAGATTTTTAAAAATGCATTGTCCATATCAGCAAACATGGCTCCTGACCTTCTATGAAAATAAATTTACAATTAATTAAAATGACAAAGAAACCCACTAAGTGGTAATTTAAAAAACAAAACAGCTTTCCAAAAACATACTTTGAGTACAGTTCCAGCAAGAATCCAGGGCCTTGGAGACTAAACCTTAAATCTTTAGGGATTTTAAGAAATGTTTATATGATTCTAATGTTATGAAAAAATAAAAAGTGATTTTAATCGGTTGCTTGGATTATGGTCAATTCTTGATTATCCATTAATTAGAAAAGTTAATCTGCTAAATCCTGCCCCAACCCGCAACTCACACTATTTTGTGAACCTAAATATTAATGACTTTAGGGTTAGTTGTGCCACTGATCTCTTCCCTGATTCATCTATGCCAACTGCTTTTGTGCCCACCAAGTTGAGAATGATTTTTACATTTTAAAATGAAGTGTCATTATATTTGAAAATGTCAAAATCATTCTTAGCTCATGAAAACAGAAAAAAAATAAGTGAGCAGGATAGAGTTGGCACTTCACCTATAAAGTGCCAACCTCTTATAGGTGCTGAATTGACTAAATTTTGCTTAGAACTAAAGTAACAAATTTTAGAAACTAAAGTCTATTTCCTAAATCCTGAAAGATTAAAAATAATATGTATTTTTCTCTTCTTCCCTCAAAAAGCTTAAATGAATTTAACCCAAAAATCATTACCATGCAGGCCTCCATTAGAGCTGTGTGCATCTCATCAGTTTTGTGTTCTTGATCTGCACCAGCTTCAAGCAGAAAACGAACCATGTCTAAATGGCCTTAAAAAAAATACACAATATTTTAAAACAATGCTTCAAAAGAAATGACTGTCAGAGAGTTATGTATTAAGGTGTTCTGTAATTTTCTTTCATGACTATGAAAGTTTGTAAAATACTCCTTTTGCAGTCAAAAACTGAAACATCATGGAAAAGATATTATAAAAGCTGACATGCACTGATAGCGGGTTTTTCCTAAAAATCTTGCTCACAATTTAAGAAGTAACAGCATTTTTCATGTTTTGATGCTCTCCTTCATTCACTCATTCATCATGTCAGAAATATTTAAATTAAATCTAAAAACTAAGGCCATTCAAAGATATATAACAGCAAGAGTCATTCTCTCCAAGTGATAAATGATCAAAGGATATGGTCAGTTTTCAAAGGAAGAAATCCAAGCTACTGATAGCCATATGAAAAATGCTTCAAATCAGAATTAGAGAAATGTAAATTAAAGCAACTCTGGTTTTACCTCACACCTATCAGATTGGCAAAACTGATCAAATAATGAAAATTACATTTGTAGAGAAGAGACAGCTACAGAAAACAGGCACATATGGAAGTATTGTAGGTAGAGCTACAAATTAGACCATTTTGAAATATAATTTGGAACTATGATAAAAAAGTTACTAAACTGTAACTTTGATCCAATAATATCACTACTATGTAGGCCTACATCCCAAAGAAATCAGAGAATGAGGAAAAGGTCCTATCTGTACAAAAGTATTGATAGCCACCCTTTTTGTAGTATCAAAGGACTAGAAACTAATGGAGTGCTTACCAACAACTGAGGAATGGCTGAACAAATCATAGTATATGAATGTAATGGAACATTATTAAGACAGAAGAAATGATGAAAGGAATGGTTTTCAATGAAAATTGGGAAAACTTGGATGAACTGATAGAGTGTACAGAACAAGAACAATTTATACAATAAGCAACTATAAAAAGATACAACTATTAAAGACTTAAAAATTCTGATCAATGCAAAGACCACCAATCACGATTCCAGAGGATTTATCATGAAGCACACCTGCCCCTTCCCCCCTCCTGAGAGAAAAGTGGGCACAGGGTACATAATGAGACTTGCTTTGCTTGATTATGTATATTTGTTACAAATGTTACAGCTCAAATTGTACCATAAACTAAAAAGGTAAAAATAATTTACTTGTACAGAATTCCATTTAAAACAATGGCAATTTTCTAAATCTGATTATTCACATCATGGATCTCATAACCTATCAAGGGAAATTGGGGGTTTTTTTTTAGATCAAAGTAAAAGTCCTCTATGATATAACAAAGAATCATACATACTTTGATATGTTTTTAAATCATATGAAACCAGTGAACATAAATATCAAGCTGTGATTCCTTGGATATTAGAGAATTTTGAAGTAGGTTGAAAAAAATAACAAAAATTAATTCCAATCACAGTCACCACATAACTACGAATATAAGCAGTATCATATATTGTGTTCAGCAGGGATATTCTAATTTTTGACATTAAAAACCCTGCCACCACTAATCCTGACATGTAATATATAGTAGCACCTACCTTTATAACATGCAAGTGTAAGTGCACTCTCTTTGAATTCATTTGAGTGAGTGTTGATGCCTGCCCCATACTCCAGGAGAACTCTAGCAACTTCCACATGACCAGCACTGGCTGCTTCCATTAAGGGGGTATGTCCATTTTCATTGTGATCCTCTATATTAGCTCCTGCTTTCAGCAGCACTTTCACAATGTCCACAAATCCCCCAGCACAAGCATAAGTTAGTGCTGTGTTTCCTAACAAATCAGGGGAAAAAAAGGTGAAAAATTGCAATTAAATTATATTAATCACAACCATAGCTGAGAAAAACATTCAATCTCATTAAACTTCTAGGAGCACTTTTAAATTTCTTTGTATTAAGTAGAGGGACCAAACTAGGGAGCAGAAAGAAATGGCTTTATCAAGGCTCTTTTCTTAGTAGTAGCCATTTTTTAGTTGTTTTTCATCATACCATACCACATACAGCACTTGATATCATAATTTAATAACTTCATTTCTATTTAACTTTTCTCTCATGATTTCACAAAAAATTAGTCTAATCTCTTAAACTAGAAAATAACTGCTTGATTTTAAGAACAATTTCTTAAAATTCTGTACCCTCAACAGGGTTTAGCATAGCAATGGACAAACAATAAGCATGAAGTAAATGCTTATTGCTTTATCAGTTGGTTTCAAGGGAATCACTGTTATAAGGTTATAACTCTATTTCTATACTCAACCTTAATTTCAACTAGCCACTGTGGGAACAGGTACAGTTAAATGACAAGAGGCACTGGGTGACATATGGGTCACCAGTACTGTAAAAACTCAAAGGAAATGTTTTAATTCTTTAAAAAGCAAGGATATCCTTAAAGTGATTTCAGAATTGTTAAAATAAAAACTATTGATAAACAAAACCTGGAACTCTACAAAAAGAGAATTGTGACAAATATAGATTTGCCAGTTGTCAATTATGCTGTATACATATATATGCTTTGATAATACATACCTGTTGAAGACTGGGCATTGACATCTGCACAATGAACAAGCAACAGCTTCACAATGTCTACATAGCCTCCACTGGCAGCTGCCATTAGTGGAGTTATGTCTCCTTTATTCCCTCGATCTTCAACATTTGCATGCATAGCAAGCAACACCTTTAAAAAAAAAAAAAAGGCATTCAACCATTTTTGCTGAATCCATGAAAACTGGGGTAATTTTTTTCCTTTAGTAAGCAAATCCAAGGAATAGAATAAATGATGATTTTTGTTTGTTTGTTTTTAAACTGAGCATTCCTACCTCCTGCCTTCCCATCCTGGAGAAACCTCTACCCTGAGGCCCTTACTATTGACTGATTACTCCCCCTTGCTCAGACTAATACTTCCTGTGAGACCCCAGTCACACTCACTTTAAACCCTGCTTGCCTCCCTCTTTGGACTTCTGCCTGGCACATAGTAAGTACTAAAGACTCTATCAATGTCTGCTATTCAAAGCTATCAAATTCGCTAACAAAGCACTTTTTGCCCATAAAAGGAAGCAATCTGTCTTCAGCCTCCATGTTTAATGCTCTTCCTACCAAACTATTTAAAAAGTACAAATATGCATGTGTAAAAGCTACTATGTGGCTGAGCAGACTTCTTTAAAGTGGCCAGTTTCTCTAGTGCTGGGAAAAAATTAAACAAAATGTATTCTAAATGCAGATAAACTACTCTTATCCTCTAACAGCTTAAAAACTGTACAACTACCCCCTACTATTCTATATAACATGCCTCATTAACTCTCTTACTGATTGCAAGTGTTAGGCCTATATAATATTTGGGTGACAGGAATATGTAAAATATTGTGTAAAAATGTGTAAAAATAACTTAATTATTTCACTAGTACTAATGAAACAAAGCTACATTCTCTAATTATATTTCTTCATAAAATTTAAAAAACTAAGACATAAAAAGAATGCCAAAACCCTCGTAATTCAAACATTTCTACTTACTTGTGCCAATTCATAATACCCTGCTGAACAGGCCAAACAGAGCAAACTTTCCCCTTCTTCAGTATGCTCATTTACACTTCTTCCTTCATCTAGCAATTTTCGCACAGCATTCACATCCCCATCTGAGCAAGCTTCTGCCAAACTACGGCTAAAAACAAAATCAAAGGATAAAGAAATGTTCATTAAAGACAAGACAACCCTAAAGAGTCAAAAATGTTTTTTAAAAAGTTTTTACACCTTTGCTACTGAATTATTATAAGCTGTTATACACAAATGATTCAAAGTTATAAAAACTCCAGACTCTTAAAGACATATATTTACTTTAAAACAAAGTAGAAACAGGTAAATTACCTTAACGTGTATTTCTATTTTTCTTTGTACTCAAACAATACATTTCATTCACTAGCCAAAATATCAGTACATATACAGGAAAATCTACTCAGAATTTAAGAGTTAAATAAAGCTGCAACTGCTAGAAAGGTAACTTTCCTTGAAGGCCAAGGATGATACCCTACTCACATTTGTTTCTATCACAGTGCCTAAAATATAGTAAGCACTCAATAAGTTAACAAAGTTAACAAAATTATTGCAGCATCCAAGATAAAGTCTATTGATTCCCTTCAAATAAAGAAAATATTTAAAGGAAACTACTGCTCCTAGAAATTGCCCACAAGAAAAACATAACTACTTTCCAGTTATCAAATACATACTTGTCCACTTGTCCTGCATTATGACTGTTCTCTGCTCTCATTCGTGTCAAAGCAGCAGCAGCTTCATCCAACGCACAGCTGACAGAAGAAGTCAGTCTTCGAAGCACCTCTGGATCTGCGAAGGCTTTACCATCGGCAGTTGACAATTTACCAATTCCTTCAGAGTATGTTCATCAAATGGGTTAGTACGAAAAAAAATCACACAAAAGATGCACAGTTTTAAAATTTCAGCCACATGCATGATTAGTCCCAAATAATTTGTAAACATGCTAGAAAATGACATTCAACAATCTGACTTTATAAAATTTGAAAGTATGATTTACAAACAGGGCAAAAGTAATAAAGTTCAAAACAAGATAGCATGTTTTAGTCTAAATTACTTGTTTTGAGATGATTATGTTTCAAAACTCAGGCTACTGGATTTATTATTTAAACTAAAATTTAGTGATTATTTATGTAAAAAAAAGTCCTTTAAGAATGAAATAAAAACCTTCACTTTGCAAGTATGTTGAGGGTGGTGTATGTGCAAGGAAGACTGGAGAGAAATTTAAAAATAAGTGTCTGATTTTTCATGGACTTAAGATGCTGACATATAGCCCTCTCAAAAACCTATGTCCATCCTTCTCCATTCAAAAAAAGAGGACATAAGTTTCATAAAATATACAGTTCAGCTGAAATGATTTTAGAATTGCCCTTCATTATCTTTGTGCTAAGTATACAATGAGAGACAAATGCATCAAAGAAAGAAATTCAGCTTAGTTTTTAAAATTCAAACATAAACTATTAATCAGCTAAAGAACATCAAGCAGGTATGGCTAAAGACTATGTTTTGGTATTTAATTTTAAAATTCCACTGAACAAAATTATACAGGTTGTGATTATATACACTAACTGCTAACTTTAAGTATTTACTCTAATAGAAGTGACTTTATAAACTACTGGCAGATAGTATGCCAATGGTTCCTTATTAGGCAGAATTTTTCTCCTCAAAGATCTCTGTTTAAAAGGTGGAATAGTTTAATGAATAAACTATTTAGTTTAATAATAATAATAAACTAATTTAGTACTAAATTGAAGATCAGTAATACAAAAGCTACTAAAAACCCAGCTTTGTCACTAATCTTATATGGCTGCAGGAAAATGGATCTAATACCTTTCTTTGTGTGGCCATCTTTATGATGGGTATAATACTAGTCTTCTATCAAATTTAAACCATCAGAAAACAACTCAGATTTTGCCAAATGCCTTGTATTTGCATCCCCAAGGATTAGCACAAAGCTTACAGGAAAACTTTAAACCTCTTCACTCATTCACGTGCATGAAATTCCTTCTAAGGTGAAATATAAACATAAAGCATTCTTTACACAGAACCAAAAGATCCAGAAGAATTTACAGGATAGAATCTCACTTGGTCAGTCAGTCAATTAACATTTATTAAGCTCCTATTATGTGCTTAAGCAACAGGGATACAAACAGAGGCAAAGGTCCAACTGGTCCTATCTTTTAATACCAATCCAGTAGGAACTACTCTGTGACAATAGTACACAACATTTACCAGACTCATCTTCTGGTAAAATGTGATGTGTAAATATCTTCTGGGCTACATGTAGCATCATTCAACGCTGGCCTCCCTTTTACTTTATCCATTGTTTCATATTTTCTCCCAGTGTTTTCCATGACACCCAAACCTGGCAAACCAACTTATATTTTCCGACACTGAGAACAAAGATTTTCACTGGAAATAGTCTAATCTAACAGTTTATCTATGTTCTACTAGTGGTCCTACCTTTTGATATTACCTTTAAAATATCAACTTTACTTTATGCTGATAACATTCTCCCATCTTGGGAGATAGGAAAAAACTAAACTCTAAATACCTAACATCCAACAATTCCTTAAGTCTGAAAAAAATCTACTCACATATAAATGCATATAACCATATCACAGATTCAATGCTTATAGATTTAATCTAACCTTCATTTCACAGATGAGGAAAATGAGGTCCAGAGGTGTTACATGACCTGCTCAAGATAACCCAGAACCAGGGCTGTAGTCCAAGCTCCCTAACTCCAAATCAAACGCTTTTTTTCACTGCACCATGAAATCATCCATTCCTATTTTGAACTTTGTATTTGTATTGCCCCGCCCCATCCTTTGCCTTATATTAAACTTACTTGTCCAAATGTTTCAGTACAAATGAGCCAAGCTGCACTAAACTCACAATTATGTCTTAATCTTCTAGGAAATCCATAGAGTGTGTACTATAAAACTTGTAGGTAGTACATGAAAAATAAAAAACATACTGAATAGGTGAATATAAACCTTGACTATCTACACTATCATCATTAACATTAATACTGAAATCCTTGAAATAACAGTAATAGTACCTAGGAATGAACTCAACCCAATGTTTAAAGACTACAGAACCAGTCAGCAGGTGGCCACTAAAATTTTCCAGTATCCAAACACAGAGGGAAAAGTGAAGGCTGAATTGCCTTAACTAATAATAATACCAATTTGTTTGATGTACCAAGCACAAACAATTTTCAGTGTACCACTAAAAAGTAGGTTTAGAAAGAGTGGCACCTATCTCTATAATCAAATTCCTGGTGACTTATCCATGGTTTTATATATAAAAGAAGATGAAGAGTTGATTATACTAAATCCTACCACAGGCCAAACTACCTGAAATTTATTTAGTCTACCGTGGATTTTGTGACTCACACAGGCATTTTTTCTGCTTTTTCATAATCTCATAAGATTCAAATAAGAAATGACACTCTAAATAGGTCCTATGGTAATTAAATGAAATTGACTACATTTTGATAGAAAAAAGCTGATTATTCACACATGAATTATTTCAAATTAAGGATATTTCCAAAACCATAATTGCTATCTTATTGTTTTAAATTAAAATCATTATTTCACAAAAGGTGTAAATTTCATCACGGAAAAAAAGAAAATTCATCCAATACAGCTGTGGCAAGTATCTTATCTGCTGAGCACTCATGGTTAAAATCTATCATAAACACTAAATTCAATTCAACAAACCCTGATTAAGCATTGGCAACATGAAAGAATATGTACTAGGCATTGGGGATACAAGGACAAGTACAAAACAGTCCTTCACCCTAAAGTAGCTGCCATTCTACTGAGGGTGAAGGATGTGAAGGGAAGGCTCTGTCAAAGAGATGTCACCTAAGAGTATGAATAAAAGGAAGAAACACTAGAGGATGCCATTCTGGGATGTGGAACAAAGGAGAATCAATCAATAAGTAATTTAAGGTGCCTATTATGTGCTAGGTACTGGAGGTACCAAAAAACAAAACAAAACAACTAATTCCTAACTTCAGGGATTACATTCCAACGGAGGAGAAAAGCACACATATAAGTATATAAAGAATAAATATGAATACAAAGTAGTTTGGTAGGAAGGGTACCACCACTAGAGGAGAGGGAAGGTCAAGAAAGGCTTCAACAGGAGATGTTACTTGAGATACATATCTTGAAAGAGAGATTTTATGAGACAGAGAAGAAGAAGAAGTATATTAAAGACATGGGGGATGGCCTGTGCAAAACCATGGAGATAGGAGATGAAGAGTCATATGTGTGGAAGAGGGAAGGGCCAGTTTGGCCGATCACAGTGCGTGGCATGGAATCCAGTACACAATGAGGCTAGAAAGATAGGCTGAAGCAAGGTTGTGAAGGGCTTTAAAAGCTGAACAAAAGAGTTTATGTTTGACCACAGAGGCAATGGGAAGCCACAGGAATTTGGAATTTTGAGGGGTGACAGATATGTGCTTAAGGAAAATTACTTTGATAGCTGGGTAGAGGGTAAGACAAATCAGAAAGAACCTTGAGGCAAGAAAACCAATTAGGAGGTCATTCTAATAATTGAGGCAAGAGGTTATAAGAGCCAGAACTAAGGTACTAGCTGTGTAAATATGGAAAAGTAACTGGATATGAGAAATGTTTTGGAAAAAGCACATGAAAAGTTTTCTCAGAAAGTAGGAGTTAAGGTCTTCTGATGAGACTGGAGATGGTATAGATGGAGGAAGGGAGGTTTGGAACAGCTGCAGTAGGATGCATGCTGGAAAGAAAGGGAAAAATAAAAAGGAATGCCTTACAGCAGTAAGAATCAGTTGAACTGTGTGAAAAAATTTATAATTACTACAGTTGATTTAACTCTGTCCAGCAGCATTCCAAAGTAATCAAGTAGGAACAGAAAAGGTAGATGCTAAGTTGGGATTTGGTATGGCAAAACAGAAAAGAGGGCAAGATATTCAAGGGTAGATGACAGTGTATAAATAAACCACTGAATCAAAATGGTAAAGTGAGGCCAGACAGAAGTTTTGAACTTGGGAAAGCACAAAGTCATAGTTAGGACAAAGTATACACTTAGGAGGACTGAGGCAGAGGAGTAATGTAAAGACAGGAATTTAGAATTTCAGAGCTCTGGATCATGGAGTGCGGCAGCTACAAGTGGACAGATGGTCTGGACATTCAATCCCAATGGGTGGATAAGATAGAGTGAAGGTGTAGGTTACAGAAGTTGACTAGAATGAGGAAGTGGGAGGCTAAAGTGTTCAAGGGCATATAAAAGTTCTTCAAGTATGAAGGTAAGGGCTAAAGTGAGTAGGAAGAATATGAACCAGGTGCTGACTTCTTGAGAATGAGTGAGCATGATCTAGAGTGGATGTTCTTAAGCTGTTGTGTCATGGACTCTTTTGGCAGTCTGAAGAAGCCTATGGACCCCTTCTCAGAATATCTGTCATTTACTCTTACTCATCCTGGCCTAGTGAATCTGGAGGCATAAGAAAAAGTGCATCTAGAAGGATGGTGAGCAGGAATAAAATATCTTCTGGAGAGAGTACAGTTTCCCTGAGTACAAGGAAATGGAAAGACGAAGAAATAAAGGAAATCCAGGATGAAAAGGAGAGTCTGTTAATAACATAAGGGAGGTTCAGGGGGCACAAAAGAACAGAAGGGCAGAGGAGTAAAAGTGTAGATGGGTAGGCCAGAGGTTGACAATAATATGGGGAAAAGCATGAAAAAGAAATATTTTTTTTTTCTGAATCATAGGAATAAGTGGGACCAAGCCTAGGCAGTTCACCCACCAATACAAAGGTCCTGTGATGTTTGAGCACAGTGTACTATAGGGCAGTGCATTTAAGTTTTCCTGCCTGGTTATTCCAAAACAGAGAGAAATAGAGTAGAAATGAGATAAGAATATTGAGGGAACAGAAAGTTCAATACAGGCACTTAGGTCAATGAAAAAATGTTCCAGTCTCCTAGTGAAGCTCAATTCATGCTTCAAAACAGTCATTTAGCCCCACCCCAAGACAGTAGGGAATGAGGCCCACCAAGCAGACATGAAACATCTCAGAGCCTTCATAATCACAGGCCCTCAGGTACCTCAGGTTTCCTGAGACAGAAGATCTGTGATATACATGAATCCCTTTTGAAGGAGTCCTTTTACTATCTCATACACCTTGAAGGCTTGGCAGCTGCGAATTATTTCAATCCTCTTCGATAACTGTCCTCTATTGCCCCAGGCTCCCTAAGGACCAGAATCTCTTACAGTTCTGAGACCCCAGCTGTGGCAGATGAATAGATATAGTGAGTAGGCCCCTGAATGTTAGGCTAAATTCACATAGCATTCTCTACAGATAAACGGTCAAATGATACGAATGAGCGGTTCTCAAAAGCAGAAGTGAAAGTGATCAATAACCATATGCGAAAAAATGCTCTACATTACTAATAAAAAGAACTAAGAACATCAGATTTTGAAATAAAAATAATTTTACTTTGAAACAAAAAATTTTATCCTACTATATTTTACTTGCCACTTTACAAATTTAAAAAAATAGCATATCAACTGATTCTTTGTAGTATTTTTAAATCTAGTGTTTCTAGTGTTAAAACAACTCTGATTTTCTACCTTCAGTTGCCAGTCATGTTAATGGCCTGATGTATAGATAAGCAAATTAACTCTGAAAATAGCATTTGAATTTTATTAAAGAGAAAAGTAAGCTGTGTATAATACAGACTCACAGCTTCATGTACAATCTTCTTTTTCTATTCTATGTTGCACATGGAAATAAGCATCTTATTTGGTGTTTGTTAAGTGCAGAATTCTTTAAGAAGAATTTTAAAGAACCTAATGTACTATTGCCCATGAAGTTGTGAGTTAGTTTAGCCATTCTGGAATGCAACTTGAAATTATACTCAAAGTCATTATAAACTATTGAGTGCATTATGGCCCAGCAATAGGCATACATATACCTCAGAAATCAAATAAAGAAGAAAAGTACCTATTTCTACAGAAATATTCACAGTAGCACTTTCTGGTATACCAAAGAACTGAAAACTAAGGTGTCTCTTAAGTGGGGAATAGCTGAACAAATTATGGTTTGTGAATGTGATAGCATAATGCTGTGAAATAAGAAATAATGAAAGGGAGAAATTCAGAGAAACCTGGTAGGACTTAACCTCATGAAATGATCAGAAACAGGAAAGCAATTTATGTAATGACTACAACACTGTAAAAGAAAACAACTTTGAAAGACTTAAGAATTTTGATCAATGCAATGATCTACCATAATTACAGAAGACTGATGATGAAACATTCTTCTCACCCACTGTCAGGGAGATGACAGACTAAAGGTGCAGAATGAGACAGATATTTTCAGACACTGTCAATGTCTGCATTTATTTTGCTTGACTGTGCTTATTTGTTTCAAGGGAGGGATTTTTTTTTTAATTTTGGGCAGAGAAAGGGAGAGATAGTGTAATGATCCCAAAAAAACAAAACAAAACAAAACAGAGAGCATCAATTAAATGTTTAAGAAACACAAAAGAAAACAGAAAGACTCAAAAGAGAACAGAATGAAGTTTAGGGACAGACAAGTACAACAGCTTTGGAATTAAATTTGTTATATACTTTTTTAAAAATCCAAGGTATTACATAATAGGGATTTGTAGTTTTATATACAATCTTTTTCTTTACATGTATGGAAAGATTCATTTGTTAAATGTGTAGCAAAAGTTCATAATAAAAATTAAAAGTTAAAAAGAAAACACTCAGCACCAGCCCTTTTAGCCTCATCTCAAAAAAAGCGGGGCTAGACACATTCAGAAGATTTTCCACACACATGGAGCTCACCTCCCAATCTGCATGAAGAAGCACAGGCCTCCCCAGTACTTTGGAATCTTGAGTATGAGGATCAGTAATGGATGTGAGTCCCCTTTGGAACAAGTCCTCTACAGCCCCTGGTGGCCTGAGGATTGGGGTCTGTGACGAATGTGAGCTCCCTTCAGAGTGAGTCCTCTCTAGGCCTTTTCACTAACAAATACCAACACTCTCTCTTCTTTGAGTCACACAGCTTTTTATACTATTGTCATGTACTCATTATCATAGACGAATGTATGTATACATACATATGCATGTCTGTAGGTATACACATATGCGTATTATCTTCCAAAATGGACTGAATAAATACACACACATATATCTTTTATATATTTATTTTATTCTCTACTAGGTTATAAGTTCCTGTAAGGCCAGTACCTTATTTCATGATCATATCTCCATCACCTATCTCTATAAAAGCAGGCGTTCAAGCAAGTCCTAAAGTATTTTTTATTTAGTCATCTATGAAAAGGCTTTGCTTAAGGCTTATCCTGCTTCTGTCCTACTGCCATGTTCTTTCTTTACCAAAATTAACTAATGTGCTTGGTGTTTTAGAAAAACTTGACCTTCTACTACTCAAATCTTGATTTCCAACTCATGTACACATACCCAAAACAATTCCATTTGACCTTTCATTTCCAAAACTGCTCTTAGCATAAACATCATATTTAGCCATCTCATTTATTGTCTTTATCTAGGTCTGTCCGTAATGACTTCATTACTTTCAAAGGAACTCATATATTCCTTGCACACAGCACTTGATGTTGCTGACTGACAAAAACTAGCTGGCTAATCAAAATAGTACATAGTAGGCACCTCAAAAAATGTTTAGTGAATGAATAAATATAGTTTGGATTTGAAATACTTAATAAATTTCCCTGTGTCCTCAACAAAACTTATCCACTGCACTCATGAAGTTATTGTTGTATTGCTGTGTCACCTGTAACTAACTAGTCAATTTTCATCTGTCACTTTTATCTAATTAATGTAGTCTTCTCCAATTACATAAAGATGGCCAAGACAGGAAATTTCTATAAAATGACTTTTCTTTCATAGCCTTTTCCTTGCTACTTCTTCAAGATCCTTCTCATCATCACTAAACTCTTTTCTTACAGGTAAAAAAAAGGACAACTTTGGAAGGTTAGTTGATATTTTATTTCCCAAACAGTCCTCTGATGCCTCAACATGATTTGGAGGTGACTCTGGATACTGGAAAGTATGTGCCAGGAGAGTGCAAACTCTCTCTCTCTCCATCAAACTAGAAAGGCTGAGTATAATCCCAGCAATGAACTACATACACCAAGAGACCAGCCAAATATAAAGATGCTCATCACAAGTAGGCTGGCACTATATGACAGGAATTATTTGGCCACGGCAACCCATGAAACAAAGAAAAATAAAGAAATGAACCTTCAATCCTATGTAATCCCTGTTCACTCTACAGTGCTACAGTGGCAGAAAAGAGGCTAAAATTCACATGGCTTTCAATTCCCCCAAAAAGATTAATTTAACTCTAGGTAATCTAAATATAAGACTATTCAATGACCAAAGAATTATGTGAGATACTACTGGAAGAACTGAACAACATCAATATTAATAAGTTTCGAATATCAATATTGATATTCTCAGTACAAATGAAAGAAGAAGATATAAGGAAGTTGAAACTAAAAAGGAAGGATGGCTCACAGGTTTTGCTTGGAAAAGCAAATAAAGCAGTTGGCAGAGTTGGCTTCATCATGCATCCAAAGGTAATAAACAACATTCACGGAACATGGTTATCTCACTCTGGAGGGCACAGGATGAACATAAGCAATGATGGCGATTATAAAAACGGTTGCAGCTTATATGCAAACCACTGTTGAAAAGGCAGAGTGAAACAACAAAAATTTGCCAAGATTCACCAAACCAAGCAGGAATGTATCTTCAAACTTAGAGAATGTGAATGCAAAGATGACCAGAGGGGAAGTTTGAGATTATGAAATGAAAGAGACCAAAAGCAGGTGAACTCAGAAGTCTGGTGCCCATACAATACTGAATGCTTTCTTTCAGACATGGTAAACACTGAGTAAAATGACACACAAAAAAAGAAACTGACTAAATTTTAATATACAAAAAAGACGAGTTTCTTGTTGACTGATTAGTTACTGAATTGTTTTAATTGAACTATATATAATCAGATTATCAACTAAAGCAAATGTCAAAAACAATAGTAAATTTTGAAGTACAAAAATGAAAAGACACTGTGCAATTATGACGATTCAAATTGGTCTATTCAAAGCAGGTAGTAATTTTTTTAAAACAGGAAATGAACAAAGGCGAAATCTAAGATTTATTGTTACCTTTTTTATAGAAGTTTAACCAATGTAGAACAGTAACCACAAAGGTGACCAAAAGAACCAAAGAGCCTCTGCAACCAACAAATATCTGACCTTACTTCGAAGTAAAAAGATCTGGCAAGACTACAGCATTCTAGTTTAGAACATAAAATAGTAAAAATTCATTACAGCAGGGGACCATGGAAGACTATAAACAGCATCACCTCACAAAACAAGGAAAGGTAATGAAGTGAAAAATAAATCTGCAGAAAGTTTGGTGTGAACCAGCTTATCTCAAAAGCTCCTAAATAAAATCGAAGGGAAGATAACAGGTAGAAAATGCCTATTCCTTGTGGGCAACAGAATCACCACATTTGGAAATAATGACTTACTAAACACCTGAGAAAATGGAAATGACATTTAGAAAAATTAAAATAGCTAGACTAGTAAGTATAAATCAAATCTCTGTTGTATGAAACATAATTTTGAAAGCACGGGGGAATCAATTTTCAAGACCTCAAAAGAAGAAAATACCAAATTACTGGGAGAGGTGGGAGGAGAAAATGACTGCATTATTAGCCAAAAAGGGTAAATGAGGATGTCAGTAACTATCAATCCACAGGTATATTTTTCTAATCTCCAGAAGATCTTTAAGAGAATGATCTACACATATATTAAAGGTAGCCTTGATGCAAATATGAGAAGAGAATAAATATGCTTTCACAAACCATTTTCTACAGCAGACTACATCTTCACACTAACATGATGGACAGGCATAAAAAACATAAGATCCCATGGTGTTTATGATTTTTAAAAAAAGGATTTGAACCTGTAAGGCAAAATGCATTCAATGCCTTCCTCCAACAAAGTATCTTCCACAATAGCTATGTGGCACATTGGATACAACAATATTGGCCCTGGAGGCAGGAAAATCTGAGTGCAAAGCTGGTCTCAGTCACTTACTACCTATGTAACCCCTTGGCAAGTAAATTAACCTCTGTTTGTCTCAGTTTCCTCAACTGTAAAATGGGGATAATATATAACGCTAAAATCAAATAAGATAATATTTGCAAAACATTTATCAGAGTGCTTAACAAATACTAGTTTCCTTCCTTTCCATTCATAGGCTAAAAGGCAGCTTGGCAGAGCAGATGGAGCACTGGACTTGGAGTTAGGAAAACATGGGGTCAAACTCTGCCTGTGACACTAGCTTTGCCATCATGGCCAATTTAACAAGCTCTCAGACTAAGCTTGAGAATAATAATAGATGTGCCTGCAACTTTCAGAGTTGTTGTCTGACTCAAATGAGATTATGTATGTAAAATACTTTTCAAATCTTAAATTATCATAGATCACTTTTTGTTATACAAGATTCCTTGGTAGGTATAACCAGAGGCACCTTTGTTCAATGACCATTTATCCTATTAAGTAAGGCACACAGCAAGGGAATACAAGCTTACTAAAGATGTTTTTCACTATCATAGAGGATATTCTCCACTATTTTCAATGGTGTCATGCTCCAGATACTACCACTATTTGTACAAAACTTTGCTATATCAGGGCCCAGAATACTGGTACAGATAGTCTTCAACAAATCCATAAGATGAAGAGATGGGACTAATAATCTATTCAGAAATGCCCAAGGGATGAAAAAATACCTATTGTCCAGACATGCAATTAGGTGAACAAACATTAAGTCAATTCATTAGTACATCTCTTAGACAGGCACTGCAAATGGACAATGAGTTGAATCCAGAATTGAACAAAAAGAACAGAACAGATTACATTTGGAAGAAATATACAGTGCTTTCTTTCAATGCACTCAAGATGCTCCTTGACCAAAAAATAAATAAAATAAACATCTCTTTTTCTCTATGATGCTATATGGATGCAAATCAAGTAAAACCAGGGTCACTTGTACACAAGAAGTAGTATAAAACGTCATCCAGGAAATGTATGATGAAAAAAGAAGGTGGGATGGTCATGTATCAAGATCAAGGAATAAAAGATGGATAGCCCAAATGGCTGCAATAGTACCCAGAATATGTTAAAGACTTAGAGGGAAGGCCTCTTGCCTCCACACTGGGTAGATCCTCTCAGCAGAATTTATTTCCATAAATAACATGGACAAGAACTGAACAGGATGAGAAGGCATGGATGGGTTGTAATCTGCATCCTTAAATAAAATACCCACATCAATAAGATCCATTGAAGTAATGAAGTATTAATAGTTGGCATTCTAAATATTGGTGCTAACTGCCTTGGCAATGATATTTTTCAACATTTTATCTTTTCTGAATCTAAGTTCAGTATCTGTCACAATTTTAAAAGTAGATATTCCAAAACTTTAATTTTCAAGAACGTTTTCATTATCAAATGATTCTATATATGTGGAAAAGAGTAATTATCTTGAATTAAGTATACCTCTATAATTTTTTAAAATTGTTTACATTTCAAAGTATAAAGTTATATTATTCTTAAATAAAATCTAAGCTGAAAGGCTACATTTACTTGTAAGATGCTTTAAGGAAATTATAAATATTTGATTATCAAAACTTTTCAAATGGAAGCTGCTGGATGAGATAGATAACCTCTGAGTTCTTTTCAGCTCTAGTTCTATAATCCTATGAATTTCTAAAGTAGATTTTACAATGGCATAATTGTTTGAATGTAGAGTTACAATGTCTCTTCTCATGGTGCCTGCTGACATACTTCAATACTTCAAAAGATGCATGATTCTATTAGTGTGGGTGGAATTCCCTCTGACTATGCATATTGCAACCCCTCCATACCTTAATAGACTATTTCATGAATTGCTGTAGCCAAAAAATTCATCACCTGGTGTCCAACCTTCTGGTGATGAGCCTCTTCGAACTTAGCTAGGTTGGTCCATGGATGACAGATATAGAGTCCATTCAAAGGGCCCATACTTGAAGCCTTTCCAGCTTGGTAGGACCTGCCGGAGCTTGCGCTCTGCTAGCAAAACCTTCAAGAACCCAGGGTCACCTGTAGGCCACAATGAGGCATCGGAGTAGGACTTTAGTGGAGACCTGCTGACAAAAGTGACATACTTATGACACGTTCCTATACGGCTTCTAAAAAACTCCCCAAGATTCTGCTTAACATCCTGAATAAGAAACAAATCAACACACAAGGGAGAACATTACTAAATGATCTCATGAATTCTGACCTTTGCATCAAAACAGGACAGCAGAACCTCTCACTAAAAGGCGAATTATGAAGGAACTTTTCTAGCCCAAATCTGAGACTACGAGCAAAGTAGGAAAAGCACAAGGTTTTTGGTTCTCTGGATTTAATCTGAGATGAATTAGATCCCTGTTTCTACCCTAGAGAAGACCTGAATCACAGGGTAAACCCCAAAGCTGATCCAGCTTTCTAGAAACCTTCTAGACAGGTATAAATGCTCCCCCAAATTGTAATTGTCTGTCCCTAGTCTAGATCTCCATCATTGGAATTCAGCCAAAACCTGATCTACATTCCTGGATAGGTTCTATAAACCCTGTCTCCCCCCCAATCCCAAATAAATAAAATCAAATGATTATATATCAAAAGAAAGGTAAATGTTTCCAAGCACAAAGTTTCATCATGCAAAGTCACCTACTTCTCAAGAGGATTCAGCATCAACTTGACAAGATAAAAACTTGGGCAAAAAAATATAACTAGGTCAGAAACATTTTCCTACATTACCCATAATAATGTATAAGCTCATGACAATGCTATTATCTAGGTTTTACTCCATGAGATGACCTTTTGGTAAAAATAAATTATGGTGGTCCTTTTAGAACTTCAATAATTAAACCTATTTTAAACAGGACACAAGAATGATATTAATGTTAAAATTTGTTCTGTAAGGAATATTTAAACAACATACCAGTGAAGAAAATGGAAAGCACTAATCATAACTATTTTCTATATTTGCAAACTTTTTTCTGTACTGGAAGAGGAGTCACCATTCCGATGGTTTCAATCACTTTGAAGTTATTACTCTTTATTTTTGATGGGATACAGCTGCTAGATTTATTAATAATAATAATTTTTAGCTAGATTCCATCTCATAGTGTTTCAAAATCATTCTATAAAAAGGTGAAGTTTTCTGTGCCTCAGATTTATCCTTAACTAAAGTGACAAAGTAGGAATTAAGCGATTGCACTTGTAATTTTAGCCCATTTGTTATATAGTACATCTAAAGTAAATAGTCACAAAATCTTTTCTAATTTCAATTTTTTAACTAAGTTCCAAACTACAAGTATGGTAATAAAACAAATTCAAATGCTCTATTCAGACTAGTTTTAAAGATCTAATTTAGAGCTATCGATTAATTCACTGGAGAAACCAAAATCAGAAAATCAGTCTTGCTACAATCTTGCCTGTGCTCTTCCATAATAGCATAAAGTTAATAGATAAATGAGATATTAAACAAATATACATTTTAATAATGACTCATTTCTTATAATATTATGAAAATACCTCTAAATTTTGCCCCTTTATTCCTTACTTATACTTTATCATTATTTGGCCAAGCAAGCACTGTGCTATTTATCAGCATCTTGATGTTTATAAAGCTTCTTTTTCACAAGAACCCTGTGCAGTAAATCATACAAGTATCACCACAATTTGAAAGATGAAGGGACTGAAGCACAAAAAAGTTAAGCTGCCTGCTCAATCACACAACTATTAAATTTTGGAGCTGAGATTTGAACTCCATTCTCCTGACAAGACTAGTATTCTTTCTATTATGCCATCCTACGTCAAAAAACCAAGGGATTTTCCTTTTCTGTAAGGTTTTTCTGACAAATAATATTTTACAATACATAATAACCAAAGCCTAATGTAAAATTGTAAAATCTTTTTATAGTATTTTTCAATGAACTGTTCATTTTAAAAAGCTGTTCTTTTGTAACTGCCTACTATAATGTTATTTTACCTAATAGCTTTTTTTCATGGAACTAAAGACATTAGGTGAGGTCCATCTAGAGCATTTAGCAAACGCACTTCCTTCTCTTACACATCATATTGTTTCTTTTAAAAAAAGTAAAATAAAATATATAAATGAGACTATTATACGCATAGGGCATAAAAGACTTTAATTTTTACTTGAATAGTTAACCTCTAAAGAAAGTTTGTCTTTTAACTTGATGGAAGCTTCTTATAGGAAATAATCAAGGAGAGTTGTTAAAACACAATTAAAACTGGTAAGTGTGCATTGTCTTTAAGAAGCAGGCTTCATACATTTAATATATTTTTCTTTTTGCCTTGCCTCATTTTTAAAGGTTCTAGGGCTTTTTGGTAGTTTACAAAGCCCTGTGTATCTTTTTTATGGTTTATAATAAACTGACATTAACAAAAGGAATTATACTTGCTTTATAACTTGCTTTATATTTGCAATTGAAAAAATGAATTTTAACATATATGACATGAACAGTAATTTGTTGGAAAACTCTCTCTGGATCTAAATAAGCTTTTGTAATTTGTCCATCCATTTCTATACACTTTCATTTTATATCATCATAATGATCATATTTTAATCTGTTCTTCCAGTGCTGATTTTTATACTCTATATTATTTCATTAAGATTTTTCTAAATTTCTTTATATTCCTCACAGTAACTATCTTACTAGTAAAGTTATATTATTACACTAACATAACAATGTACCCAGCTATTTCCATATTCCTATTATTTTTGTTGTTGTTCAGTTGTGTCCCAACTCTTTGTGACCTCATTTGGGGTTTTCTTGGCAAAGATACTGGTGTAGTTTGCCATTTCCTTTTCCAGCTCATTTTACAGATGAGGAAGCTAAGGCAAAATAACTTGCCCAGGGTCATATAACTAGTAAGTGTCTGAGGTCAGATTTGAACTCACAAGGATAAGTTTTCCTGACTCCAGATCCAGCATTCTATCCACTGAACTATCTAGCTGCCCAATTATCATTATTGTGTGCACACACACATGCACGCAAACACACACACACACACACACAACTTTTTCACCTTGACTAAGTGCTGAGATAAATATATTTGAACAAAGACTTTTTCTTCTTTTTTAAAGAATGTTCTAAGGCTACATTCTGGACAGTGGGATGAAATACTGTTATTTGTTGCAATGTGTCTGGAATGCTGCTACACTGCTTGTTAAAAAAATCTCCAGTTATAATTGTATCCAAAATGTATGAGTGTGCTTATTCCCCATAATGATATCAATTAATTTTATTTTTTCAAAAAATAATTTAATTGGTATGAGGTGATGCTTCAAGGCTGTTTCAATTTTCATTTATTTATGGTCAAGGATGATATTTTTACAAATGATTTTTTAAAAAAGGACCACTTATTCCTCTTTTGTAAATATATGTTCTTACCCTTTCATCAGGTAAGGACCAGAGACGAGGTCTTGCCTTTGACTACTTCATATGCTTCCTTCTAAAAATTGAGAGGTTTTTGCTACATATTTTTCATACAATGTTATTTTCCATCACATGGAAAGGTTTCCTTTTTATGTAATCAAATCTATATATCTTGTTCCCAATAATTTCTTCCTTTTAACAGACAGTTACCTCCCCCTTCCAGAAGTGATATAGATATGCTATTCTATTTTCTTCTATTTTTCTTACTGGTTTTAAAACAAAGAGTCTATACATCATGTAGATTTTACTTTGGGATACTATGAGACTAAATCGATTTTCTATCATATTGTTAACCGGCTTTCTCAATATTTATTAAAAGATTAATCCTTTTCCCATCTTTTATTTTCTATAGGTTGAGCAAACATTAGTCTTTTGTATATTTTGATCTCATGCCCGAAATATCTATTCTGTTCCATGGGTTTGTCTGTCTCTCCCTTTTTTTAAATCAAATATCAGAGGATTTTGATATTTGTTTTATAATGTTTTAAAGTCTGAAGATAGAAATCTAGTCTTGTTGACTTTTACCACAAATTCTGTGTTCCTAGATATTCTTGTCCACATATTTTTAAAAATATTTTTATGCTTATTTAGCTTCTCTTATAGAGCTATCAAAATTTTGGTTTATTTTATGTTGATTAATTTATTTTAAGGGAAATACAATTTATCACATAAATACATATGGGATTCTATAAATCAAAATCAAGGATTCTCAAATTTAATGAGAATTGTCTTCCACGTTATTTTTATTTCATGAAGCGTTGAGAGCAAAGGAATTTGCCATTAATATAACAGCACTTTATATTATTACTAAAAAAAAAAAAAAAAAAGGTAAACCCAGTAGTTACTAACTGAATTAAGGTATTCAAGTTTCATATTACTTTTCATTTTTAAACTTGGAACTTTCTGTGTTAAAGTTAACAAATTTGAACATATTCTTAATGGCTAGAAAAGCTGAATGAATTCTATATAGATAGCTAACAGTTTATATGTACATAAAGTGAAAACACACTGACCAAGAATAACACGAGAATGCAAATAAAGTACCTGCTGCTTCCAACAATGCTTCTAATCTTGCTTGTGTCTCTGGATCCACTGTGCGTAAATCTGTCCCTTCTGCTGCACTCGATAAGAATAACTCTGATGTTGTTTTAAGCACTGGGTTATCCAGATCTTCTTGGTCCAAAATAAATGACTCAACCTGTTTGAGAATTAAAGTGAGCTCCATTAAACAGATTTTATAAAAGCTATAGTATACCTCTAGAATTACTGTCTGATAAATTTCTCCGTTAAAATTGAGTTTAAAAGAGGTGTTTGTGTCTGTGTATGAGACAGAGTGAAAAATGATATAGACTCATGGGGATAGAAAAAAACTTTGAGATGACACCAAATGTATTTTAATTTGTCTTCAGTTAAAAGTTAGTGAAAATAAATATGCAATTCCCCCCCAACACAAAGCCATAGAGATTCCCTATAATCTATTCAGGGACCTCTGGGGATGGGGTGTCCATGTATCCCAGATTAAAAAACTGCTTGTCTAAGATCTTTATAGATATGACATCAATATACTTAATGAAATTTAACAAACAAATCTCACAGATTTGTAAATTGTAATAAATTTAATAGGCATGTTCTTCAAGAAAAATGTAAATCAGTAGGAATTTAAGTCACTAGTTGAATGTTAGCAGGTAATTTGATTACTTCTATAAATCTAGAAAACAAGTACATTTCTTTTAAGATAAAAGCCACTATTCTATTTTAAATTACATAAACTGTACTATTTATGTATACAAGTTAAACACCACAGGTTTTATAAGCTATACTGTTTCAGATCAAGGTATAAAAAAAGTTCATGAAGATCTTCATGGAAGCACCTTAAATAAAAGGACCAGCTTTCCCTAAAACAGCAAGCTGATATTTCCCCTATTTCCCAGTAAAAGTGATTTGATGCTGGTAAGATTTAATTTTAATCCCTTCCTTATTATTAAGAGTTAATAATGAAATGTCCAGTAGAAAACCAAGTGTCACATAGGTTCTCTAAATGTATTGTACTATGCAAAATTAAAGAATAAAAACCACAGGGCTTATGGGGAAAATGGGTCAAGGGCACAATGCTCAAAAACGTCCTCAATGACACATTAAAAAAAAAAAAAAAAGATAAGAACCCAATAAATAACAGTAGCACAGTTTTAAACACATTAAATAATTAGGAAATATGTAGTGGCAGAGTCCTTGGCCTCCATCTACAGCCTTGGGTTGCTACTCTGCCTACATCCTCATATATACCACCTCCTCATATATACCACCCCCCTCCCCCAGGAAAGTTGGGTGGCAACTCTGACCCTAGGCCCAGGGGAAGGAGGAGAGGGATCTAGATGGACCAGCCTTCCTCTGACCACAGTTCCAACTGAACCAGAAGTTTTCTGGGCATTTTCTCAAGCTGTCTCCCATGCCTGGAATGTTCTCCCTCCTCCACCGCCACTACCCATTTTCCTATAAGTCCCAACTAAAACCTCACCTTCTACAAAAAGTCTTCCTTAACACTTTCTAATTCTAGTGCTCTCCCTCTCTTGTTTCCTGTTTATTCTTGCTTTGTACATATTTGTTTGCATGCTGTCTCCTCCATCAGATTGTGTGTTCCTTCAGAGCAACAACTGTCTTTTGTTTTATTTTGTTTTTTTTTGGAATCCCCAGCACTTAACACAATGTCTGCCACATAGTAGATGCTTAATAAATTGAAACTTCTTTATTTTTGATTTATTTATTTGAAATGAATTGGATATATGGCATTTTGCCTTGATAAAGGCCCTGAAGTTCATGGAAGTAGGAGATGGAAGGGTAGCAGCTCATGTGTTATTGTGAAGTGGTAGAGTTTTTTATATAAGAAATCTTGTGCAATTCAAAACCTGCATTATGCTAAAAATGTTCCCTAATATATAAATTCCATTGGAAGAAATTCACATTTTAAAAAGAAGCATTAACTGATTGTACCTATAAAATATGGGTGACAAGCAGTTTAAGTGACTAGCATCTTGCCTCTGATCTGCCCTATTGGTAGAAGTCAACAAGCATTTATTTAAGCACTTACCGTGTTTCAGAATAAATACTTATTGACTACCACCAATAGGGCAGGGTCAGATGGAAGATGCTAGTCAGTTAAACTGCTTGTCGCTCATATTTTATTGAGGCACTATCTTCCATAAGGGCAGCTAGGTGACACAGTGGATAAAGTGCCAGGCCTAGAGTCAGGAAGACTCATCTTCCCAGGTTCAAATTTGGCCTCAGACACTTACTAGCTATGTGACCCTGGGCAACTCATTTAATCCTGCTTACCTTATTCTCCTTATCTTTAAGATAAGCTGAGAGAAAAAGGGAAAATCACTCTAGGATCTTTGCCAAGAAAACCCCAAATGAGGTCGCAAAGAATCAGACACAACTGAAAAAAATAACATGTTCCAGAAACTATGCTAAGTAAAAACAGTCCCTGTCCTCAAAAAGACAACAAGAAAATATGTATATACCAGATGCATACAAAGTAGATAGAAGTTAACCTGAGAGGGAAAGGCTCTAGCCTTTGAGGAGGGAAAGAGGGAAAATGCTTCCTAGAGAAGGTGGCATTAAAGCTGAATCTTGGAGAAACACTGAAACTCTAAGAGGTGAAGGTGAAAAGACAGAGCATTCCAGGCATACTGACAGCCAATGCAGAGGCAAGGAGATAAACATGGAGCATTATGTGAAAAGAAAAGTAGGTCGGTAAGGCTGGAGTATGCAGAGAGAAGTAAAATCAAAGACTAGAAAAGTAAAGAACGTTGAGGGTCTGAGGAACTTAAAAAGACAAACTGCAAAAGCAAAGAGGAAGGAGAACAGTTATGATCTACAATCCATAACCTGTGCTTTGGATAACTCCAAAATTAACTATTTCTCTTCTTCCAAATATCACAATTTTTTTTACTTCAATGGCCTATAAAAAACTGCATCTGCTCTATATGATTTATGATTCATAATGAGTACCAAATGATTGCTAGTCCTACCACAAAAAGAGAAATATCCCATAACAGAGGGTAAACACTAAACAGTTTGGAAATTGCCTAGCTGTGAACCATCTGCGAAATACAATAATCTTATATAATCCATCTTTACTTCAAAACTACTGACATTAAACCATGTACTATGATGCAATGTTATTTCTTTACAAAGAGAACTCCATTTTGGATCTGGGCCAGTAGGATAAATGTAGCTTACCAGTTGTCAAAATGACCTCGCACAGCAACTTGTTGCACAACAAAGAGCTTGTTACAAACACAAAAAGGGAGTTGGGCATCTTCTGTCAGACTTACCTGTCAGTTTTGAGGACAAACTGAACAGTATGTCAAACAAAGTAAAACTATGCGTCAACTCTCTCATTACTGCTAAAGATTGTATTTAGATGAAATTTTCATTTTAAACAAAAAAGTGGACAGGTGTACTATTGGCACCTTATGGAAACTTAAACATAAATTAACATTGTAAAAGGCAAAAGAAAAACGTTAAGGTTATGTTTCTACAGAATGTAAGCATCTTAAAGGAAGGGGCTAGTTTTCATTTCTGTTTCTGAATTCTAACAGTAGTAGATAATACCCCTATAGTAGAAATATAGGAGTAATAGATAACACCCATATAGCACATTCAAGTTTGCAAAGTGCTTTACAATTTCAGTTGATCCTCAAAATAACTTTAAAAAGTAGTTACTAAGAGGCATTATCCCTAAATGTTATTGATGGAATTCTAATTAAATTCAGCTTGATAATCACTTACTACATGTCATGGCACTGTACAAAGTCCTCCTAGGGTATATAATAGTAGTTAATATTTAGCATTTTAAAGTGTTTACACTTTACAGTAAAGCACTTAGATTTCATTTGGCTTTTACAATAACCCTAAGAAGTAGCTACTAATAATAGGTATTATCCCTATTTTACAGACAAGAACAGCAATTCAGAGAGTTAAATGCCTTGCTCATGGTCACACATTGTATAACATGTTAGAGGCTGGATCTGAACTCGTATCTCCTGACTACAAGTCCAGTACTCTTGTTACCATATCTTCCTAAGTCTCATATATATATATATATATATATATATATATATATATATATATATATATATATATATATATATATATATACACACACATATATATATACATATATGTATATATACCTACAAATATTGCATGTCCATGTGCCTTCTGATATTAGGAAGCTTACAATCTAACAGCGATAATATGATCAAACAAATAAATATGAGGCAGGACATAAATGATGCCATGAGTACCAAAGCAAAATATGAATTCACAATGGAAAAAGCAACCACTTCAAGTTAGTATACTCGAGAATGTTAAGTTTCACTTAAGTACAGTGCCTAAAACATGCTTCCTTCTTTCTATCTCTCTCTCTTCTTTCTTCTGTTTTCTATAACAAACACTCCCAACAAACATTCTATAATTCCAGCAGAAGGAACAACATGAACACAAAAATATGTTCAGGGAACAGAAAATGGTTCCAAATGGCTGATTAAGTGAGAAACTATAGGGAAGTGGGACATAAGGTTAAAATGGTAAACGGGGCCTGAGCCACTAAAAGTTGGGCTGTTTGCATTTTAAATGGGAGGTAATGAAGAACACCTAAAAGTTATTGTTAAGTGGAATGAAAAGACCAAAACTTTACTTGAAGAAGATACTGGCAGGCAGCGAAGAACAGTAGAAAGTAGACTGTATTTGGAGTCAGAGAACCTAATTCCAAATCTAGGTTACCTTGGACAAGTCACTCAATCTCTTTGAACCTCAGTTTCCTCATATGTCAAGTTGGTGATGGAGGGGGAAAGGGTTGGTACGATACTTTTAAGGGTCCTTTGAGGGGCGGAGCCAAGATGGCGGAGTAGAAAGATGCACATACACATAGCTCCGAACCCACAACCCATAGAACATCTGTATAAAGTAACTCACGGCGAATTCTGGAGCAGTAGAGGCCACAGAACAGTGGAGCGAAGGAGACTTCTGTTCCAGAGGGACCTGCAAACCTCTCACAAAAGGTCCATTGTGCTGCAGACGCGGAGCCCAGCCCAGCCCTGCCGTGGCCATGGCACCGAGAGAAGCAGATCCCAGCAGGCTTCAGGGACGGGATCTCCAGCGGCCGCGCAGGTCCCTCCACCCACAGGTGACAGGGGTCGGTGAGAGGGTCTCTTTGGCGGGTCGAGAGGGAAGTGGGGTGCCCCCATAACTCAGGCCCCTAGGGAGGCAGAAGCTGAGGCAGCAGCAGACAAGGGCTCCCCAAGCAGGCAGGAGCCTGGATCCATTGTTGACGGTCTGTGCATAAACCCCCTGAGGGAACTGAGCCTGAGAGGCGGCCCTGCCCCCACCTGAGCACCTGAATCTCACACTGAATAGCAGCCCTGCCCCCGCCAAAAGTCCTGAGGCTGGGAAAGAGCATTTGAATCTCAGACCCCAAGCTCTGGCTGGGAGGATCAGGAGGTGAGGTAGGTGTGAGCAGAATATTCAGAGGTCAAGTCACTGGCTGGGAAAATGCCCAGAAAAGGGAAAAGAAATAAGACTATAGAAGGTTACTTTCTTGGTGAACAGGCATTTCCTCCCTTCCTTTCTGATGAGGAAGAACAATGCTTACCATCAGGCAAAGACACAGAAATCAAGGCTTCTGTATCCCAGCCCACTCAATGGGCTCAGGCCATGGAAGAGCTCAAAAAGAATTTTGAAAATCAAGTTAGAGAGGTGGAGGATAAGCTGGGAAGAGAAATGAGAGACATGCAGTCAAAGCATGAACAGCAGGTCAGCACCCTGCTAAAGGAGACCCAAAAAAATGCTGAAGAAAACAATACCTTGAAAAATAGGCTAACTCAATTGGCAAAAGAGGTTCAAAAAGCCAATGAGGAGAAGAATGCTTTCAAAAGCAGAATTAGCCAAATGGAAAAGGAGGTTCAAAAGCTCACTGAAGAAAATAGTTCTTTCAAAATTAGAATGGAACCGATAGAGGCTAATGACTTTATGAGAAACCAAGAAATCACAAAACAAAACCAAAAGAATGAAAAAATGGAAGATCATGTGAAATATCTCATTGGAAAAACAACTGACCTGGAAAATAGATCCAGGAGAGAGAATTTAAAAATTATGGGACTACCTGAAAGCCATGATCAAAAAAAGAGCCTAGACATCATCTTTCATGAAATTATCAAGGAAAACTGCCCTGAGATTCTAGAACCAGAGGGCAAAATAAATATTCAAGGAATCCACAGAACACCACATGAAAGAGATCCAAAAAGAGAAACTCCTAGGAACATTGTGGCCAAATTCCAGAGTTCCCAGGTCAAGGAGAAAATATTGCAAGCAGCTAGAAAGAAACAATTCAAGTATTGTGGAAATACAATCAGGATAACACAAGATCTAGCAGCTTCTACATTAAGGGATCAAAGGGCATGGAATAGGATATTCCAGAAGTCAAAAGAACTAGGACTAAAACCAAGAATCACCTACCCAGCAAAACTGAGTATAATACTTCAGGGGAAAAATTGGTCTTTCAATGAAATAGAGGACTTTCAAGCATTCTTGATGAAAAGACCAGAGCTGAAAAGAAAATCTGACTTTCAAACACAAGAATGAAGAGAAGCATGAAAAGGTGAACAGCAAAGAGAAGTCATAAGGGACTTACTAAAGTTGAACTGTTTACATTCCTACATGGAAAGACAATATTTGTAACTCTTGAAACTTTTCAGTATCTGGGTACTGGGTGGGATTACACACACACACATGCACACACGCACGCACACATAGAGACAGAGTGCATAGAGTGAATTGAAGAGGATGGGATCATATCTTAAAAAAATGAAATCAAGCAGTGAGAGAGAAATATATTGGGAGGAGAAAGGGAGAAATGGAATGGGGCAATTTATCTCTCATAAAAGAGGCAAGCAAAAGACTTATTAGTGGAGGGATAAAGAGGGGAGGTGAGAGAAAAACATGAAGTTTACTCTCATCACATTCCACTAAAGGAAAGAATAAAATGCACATTCATTTTGGTATGAAAACCTATCTTAAAATACAGGAAAGTGGGGGATAAGGGGATAAGCAGGGTGGGGGGATGATGGAAGGGAGGGCATGGGGAGGAGGGAGCAATTTGAGGTCGACACTCATGGGGAGGGACAGGATCAAAAGAGAATAGAAGTAATGGGGGACAGGATAGGATGGACGGAAATATAGTTAGTCTTATACAACACAACTATTATGGAAGTCATTTGCAAAACTACACAGATTTGGCCTATATTGAATTGCTTGCCTTCCAAAGGGAAGGGGTGGGGAGGGAGGGAGGTAAAGAAGTTGGAACTCAAAGTGTTTGGAACAACTGTCGAGTAACGTTCTTGCCACTAGGAAATAAGAAATACAGGTAAAGGGGTATAGAAAGTTATCTGGCCCTACAGGACAAAAGAGAAGATGGAGACAAGGGCAGAGAGGGATGATAGAAGAGAGAGCAGATTGGTCATAGGGGCAATTAGAATGCTTGGTGTTTGGGGGGGGAGGGGATAAAAGGGGAGAAAATTTGTAACCCAAAATTTTGTTAAAATGAATGCCAAATAAAATTAATTAATTAATTATTTTTAAAAAAGGGTCCTTTGAGCTTTAGATCTATACTTGCAACAAGATGTGAGACAGATTAGACAGGGAAGGCATTCACATTGGGGAAATTAATTAGGAAAATACTGTAAGAGGGAACAAGGACTAAACAAGGGTGATAGATATCAAAAAGGAATGGGAGAACAACACCTAACATACAGCACTTTAAGATTTATAAATTTTACTGTTATTTGATCCTCATAGTATTAAGCTCCTCATGAATATGGATTACTTCATTTTTTGTAATTGTAACCCAGCGCCTATCATAACATCTAGCACATGGTAGGAGTTTATTAAATACTTGTTGACTGGCTGAGAACAAGGAATGGATGTGAGGGAACAGGGAAAAGGAAAGAATCAACGATGACTTCAAGGTTTTGAATTTGACCAGGAGAATGGTGAAATTAACGACAGAAATAGGAAAGCAGGAAGAGAAAGGAGGGACTGGAATAGGTAATGAAATAATGAGTCAGATTTTATACTGAATTTAAAATGTTGATAGGCCATCCAACTTGTGCTGTTCAATGGACAGTTAGCAATGCCAGATTGAAGTCAAGAAGATCTAAATCTAGGGATCATTTACATAGGGGATAATTAAAGGTAACGAAACAGAAGAGATCCCAAAGAAGGATAAGTATAAATTGAAGGAAGATGGAAAGAGAGGAGAGGACAGGAGAGAACCTTGGGAAAAATCTGCATTTATCCAACAAAAGCACACAGAAACAGAGTGGTCAGAAAAACTCTTGCCCTGTTTTTTTTAAAAAAAGCATGACCAGTCTGAAAAAACATCTTAAACACAAATTTACCGAACATAATACTTTCATATTTTTAAGGTCATGTAGATTCTGAGTTATGAGAAGCAGTTTGATATAGGAGGGTCATTTGGGTTTTAGTTATGCCTCCCTCATTAAGTATGCTTCATGACTACAGGCAAGTTCCTTGATGTCTCAGTTTCCCACCTATAAAAGGTAATGTGCCTTGCCTACTTCACAAACTATTTGTGAAGTTCAAATGAAGTAACAAGTCATCTTGTCAGTCAGTCAACAAGCATTTATTAAGTGTGAACTATGTGTTGGGCACTGTGCTAAATGCTATAAAGGCAAAAACTCACATCTAATGACAAATAAAACAACTAGATAGACAAGATAAATACAGAGTAGAAAGAAGGCGATAGCAGCTAGAGCTGGGAGTCTTAACCTGGAGTCTATTGTTTTTAAAAACTATTCCAATATAACTGATTTCCTTTGTAATCCATATTTTACTTTATATATTTAAAAGCATTCTGAGAAAAACTTCAGACTGTTAAGGAGGTCGATGATGGGGCGAAAAACGTTAGAAGCTCCAGGGTTAGAGAGGCCTGGGAAAGCTCTCCTTTAGTAAAAGCAGGATATCACATGAATATTGAAGGAAGACAGGTAACTGAGATACAAAGGTAAAGAGGTAGACTTCCAAGTGTAGAGGTCAATAAAGGGAGGGAGATAGGAAGAGTGTCATATAGGCCAACGTTGCTGGAATTTGGAGTTCATGGAGATGAAAATGTAAGAAAATTGGAAAGGTGGAATGGGGGGGGGAGGGTTTGCAGGTTGCATAAGAGCTTTAAATGTTAAACAAAAGAATTTACATTTGATTCTGGGGGTTACAGAGCTTCTAGAACTTAATGAGTGGACATAAATTGACATTATAGTAATTCATTCATTCAACAAAGGAGACTAAGTGCCAGGCAGGGGTTATAAAGACAAAAATAGTTCCTGCCCTTAAGGAGCTTAGATTCTACTGGAATAACACTTGAACACTTGGAGAAACTCTGGATTCAAAGAGGCAAAGGTGAATAGGGAGTGCATTCTGGAATGGGGGAAGAATTTGTGCAAAGACAACAAGAAGAGATGGAATGTCATACACAGGGAACAGTAATTAAATAAGCCAATCTGACTGGAATTTAGAGTGCATAGAGAGAAATAATGTGCAATAAAATTGAAAAGATAGGCTGGAGTCAGACCATAAAGGGCCAAACAGAAAAATTTGTGTTTTAACCTAGAATGATTAACGAACCATAAGGGTTTTCTTAATGAAAGTCTATGGGACAAGGAGACCAATTAGGGGGGCTGCTATTACAGTAACAGACTTGAGAGGTTAAAAGAACCTGAAATAAGATACTAGGTAAAGTAAATGGAGGGGAATAGAATGGATTTGAGAGATGCTATGGCAACTGAATCAACAATAAACAGAATTGCAACTTTTAAAATACAACCTTCTAAATAAGAAAGAATCATGAGTTATGAATTTCAAGTATGCTTTGTATTTAGTCAAATCATTAAATAGTTATTTAGGCACTGATATTTCCAGTTTGACTAAAAGATAAATTTTAAAAATCACAAAATAATGTAATTTCATTTTAATTGTATAATACATTAATTATAATTTATATTTTATTGTATCATAATATACTTGAGGTCTATTATAAAGTAAAATGATAAAAATACTTTAAAATATATTTATTAAGTACCTATTATGTGCAAGACACTCGAGATATGAAGACAAAAATCAAACTACTTGTCCACAAAGCAGGTGGTTTGGTTCTTAACCCAAGGTCCATGAATAGTTTTAATATTGTGATATCTATTTCAATATTAGTTTCTTTTGTAAGCTTATGGTATTTTATTTTATGTATTTAAAAGCACTGTCCATAGGCTTCCATTGCCAAAGGAGTTCATGACATGAAAAAGGCCAAAATCCCCTGCCCAGAGAGTTTATATTCTAGTGGAAGGATACAAAAAATGTACCCAAATAAATATAATACAAGACAATTTAAGGAGGGCAAAGGCACTATGAAGGGGAATATCAAGAAAGGCTTTAAAAGAGGTAATCTGAGCTAAGTCCTGAAAAAAAATTAGAATTTTAAGAGGCAGAAATGAGGGACTACCTTTCAAGGGAAGAGGGCTAGCCTTGTGTAAAGGTTCAGGTGTGATCTGAACTACGGAGTTTAGAAGGAAAAAAAATTCATGAAAGGAAATAGCATGGAGGAAAAAAGATTGGAAAGTAGCATGCTGCCAAACTGTAGAAGGTCTTAAATGTCCTGCCTTTAAAACAGCACCAAGGGCAGCTAGGTGTCACAGTGGATTGAGCACCAGCCCTTGAGACAGGAGAACCTGAGTTCAAATGCAGCCTCTGACACTTGACAACTTCTAGCTGTATGAATCTGGGCAAGTCACAGTTTAAAACAAAACTAAAATAAAATAGCACCAACACCTTTTAAGAAAGGCAATTATTGTTTTTTGTAAATCAATAATATTTTATCTCCTCTGAATTTTTCAAGTGTAAAGTATCATAGTAAAATGACAGAATATTCAGGTAATGTTTACTTTTGGGGGAAGAATTAATGAGCCACTTTTGACAATTTATATTATATTAAAATACCGGCATAAGTTAGTTTGTATATAAATATTTATTAAAATTACTCAAGTTAAGTCATGTATAATTACAGAGATTTTTGATATCAGATAAATGCTGTATAACAAAACACTACAGATTTTTAGTATCATATGATGATACCCCATACACAATGACTATAGTTCTTAAATAAATATATCTAATAACATTATCACCCAAAGGAATACAAGATCTTCATAGGTTTTTAGTAAAGACAAATTTCAAACTGTTCAAAAGATACCAGCCCAAGAGCTACATTCGCAAACATTTAGATATAAGTATACTGGTATAATGTTTTTCAAAAAACCTGGGAATTTGTTTCGGGTCATAGACTCATAGCACTAAACTAGTCCCTCAGAGCTTTGCTTTCCCTAAGTACGATTAGATTCAAGTGGAAAAAAGTATATAAAGCCTACCAAAAGCAATTAATCTATTAATTACTAAAGGTGATACTTCTTGAAAGCCGGTTGTTGCAGAGCAAGAACCTAAGACAAAAAAAAACTTATAGTGCCTTTTCCTCACTATTACACACACACACACACACACACACACACACACACACACACACACACACACACACACACACACACACTGTAAGCTTCAATCCAAACTTAAAAATAAAAGCACCTGAGGATACTTTTTTTACATTTGATAACTTCAAATGAACCATTAGAGGGGAACAGTTACTAACAGAGACTAAACCACTTAGGTGAGATATATAAACTTGAAGAACTAGGCAGGTGGAAGTCTACTTAAACAAAAAACTGGTTTAATAATTTAAGTGTTCTTACTTAGAAATAGCAATAGATGGTTCATCTGTTTTTCCTTATGACTTTCTAAATTTATGGGGACAAAATAACCAAAAGTTTCATTGCACACATTCAATTGTTTCAATAGATTTTTCAGATCAATTTGGATATTCCATCCAAAAGATTGCAACCCATTATGTCCTAAGCATTTATGATTCCCATATTTCTTCAATATACTACATCTTGATATTATATTGCTACCAAATGAACACACTAATTCTTATTGCTCAATAGGCTGCCCGTGAGATGATGAATTCTTTGGTCACAGTAACCTAAAAAATACAGAAAAATATAAAATGGCCCTCAGTTCTGTGCATCCCCTTTCCAAGTCTTCAATAACAGTAGTAGAATGACAGGAAAGGGGGACAAAAGTAGTAAGAATAACAATTTAAAACACTAATTTTAAATCATAATATCTAAAATAAAAACCTAGCAAATTTAATGACTAATCAATTGTTACTATCGTGAAGAATTGCAGATTGTAGATGCTGTCTGTCCTTTGTTCTTTAAGAGGACCATGACATCAGGGAGGTGATGTTATGACATGCAAGAGAATTGGATTTAAGTGAGGGGGAAGACTGTGCAAACTCACCAACCTCCGGACCCATCTGGGTCCAGTGGCCAGATACACATTAGGACAACTGGAGATGGCCCAGGATGCAGTGGAGGACCTTGGACTTTTCAAGCTAAGGTCTTTAACAGGTCTCAGTTTGGCTGAGGCAAAGCCCATTCAGATATTAAAGTTTATTACTAAAAGTAATACTTTTAACAGTGGCAAATGTTAGACAGACTGCTTATGTCTACAACCTGATTCCTACCTACTTTTCCAGTTTTCTTACATTTTACTCCTCTCTACACTCTGACACTGTCAGTCACTCTCTTCTCTTTGATTCTTTCTTCTCTCTAAATTTTCATGACACTGATCTCTTCTGGTTCTCTTCTCAACCTATCTGAATGCTTCCTCTCAGTCTCCTTCACCCAAATCACACCCTCTAATCCTCAGTGTCCTCCCAAGTTTCCGTCCTAGACCTTCTCTTCTCATCCTATTTTACTTCGTGATCTCATCACTCCCATGGATTCATTTATCATTTCTGTGCTGATAATTCTCAAATCTATTTATCTACCCCTAACCTCTCTGCTGACCTCCAGTCTCACATCTCCAATTGCCTACTGGACATACAGAACTGAATATCCTACAGATAACAAACTCAACATGTTTAAAACTGAACTTCTCAGAGTCCTTCATAACCCACCCTCCCTCACCCCCCACCTTTCCAATCTTCTTACATCTTACTCTCCAAATACTAATAGGTAATCCATACTCTTTGATCCAATGACAATGGCCTCCTTGTTGTTACTCAAACAAAACCTTCCATCTCCATACTCTCTATCTGTGTCCATGAACAGACTACTCTCCTCCCTCTTGTCTCTACCTCCCAGTTTCCCTGGCTTCCTTCAAGTCTTAGTTGGAATACCATCTTCTACATGAAGCCTTTCCTGATTCCTCCAAGAAAATATGGACTGTTTTCTACCTTTTTTTGTATCTTCAGCACTTAACACAGTGCCTGGCACATAGTAGGCAATTAATAAATGTTTATCAACTGACTAATCCAACTATGCTGACCTACTTGCTAGTCCTCATAAACAGCATTCTGTATCTTCCATCTCCTTGCCTTTTCCCCATATTTAGAATGTTGTCTCCTTATTTCTACCTCTTAGAATCTCTGATTTCCTTCAAAACAGCTCAAATCCCACATTCTTGCTGGAAGTCTTTCTCAGTTCCCCCTTAGTTGCCAGAGTATCGCCCTCAAAGGTTACCTTCCACTTACTCCATATGTACCTTGTATGGACCCAATTAAATACACATCAGTTCCTCCACTTGTAAGAAAGTTGAAGGCAGTAACTGTTTTTACCCTTTTAAAAACTTCTTTTGCTTAGTACAGGGCTGAACTGTAAGCAATGTTAAATGCTTGACTGATTTAAATTGGACACATATGATTTTATTTTGGTGTTTTAAGATATCTAAACTTACATTCTTACATTTCTCTCATCACTTGGTCATGTCATGGTTAGTGAAGTATAGAACTATGATCTCTTAACTGGAGTTAACCATATACATTAAGGGAACAACAAGCTCTTACCACAGGCTATCCCTTATAGAGCTTAAACATTTTCCACAAATGAAAACTCCCTGAAGGACTGGAGATTGAGACCTTAAAAGGAAAAAAAAAAGTTGATCTACTCATTCACCATGTTTTGTCTTTTTATTTTGTAAATGCAAATGGTCTACCTTCAGTATGCACTATCAAAATTAAGATATAGTCAAAGAAGTAGGAGATAGGAGACGGGTTCTAAGACCAGGCCATACACCTCTAACTAGCTCTGCAACTTTGAGCAAATAACTTGACCTCATTAGGTCTCAAATGCCTCATCTATAAAACGAGGGAGTTGGACACCATGGTTTTTAATGTCTGTTACAAGTTCTAAAATTCTATAATTCTAGATGAGAAGGCCCTAGTGAGAAGTTCTTTCAAGGGTTAAGTTTGGCAATAGAAGAAGGATCACAACAATGACAGCCTTCAACCCCATGAACACATTATCTGCCAAATTTATCCTAAAAATGAGAGGTGTTTTTATTTGGTGTTTTTTGGTAATAGTTATCTCCTTTTAAACTAGGTAAATAAAAAATGCCACAAGAAAACCTGAAAATGTGTTAATGAAGCTAACAAAATGGAATGCTAGGCAACAAAAACAAATGGCCTAGCATAATGGATAGAACCATGGACCTAATACTCAAAGACCTGCATTCAAATCCTACCCTGTATACATATCACTGGCTACATGACTTTGGGCAAGTCACTTAACCTCTCTGAACTTTTTCCTTCATCTTAAAAGGGGGATAGCAGTCCTTGCCCCAGAGTTATGAGAAACAAATGAAAAAATGTCATACTTTGAAAGCACCACAAAGTCTACAATAAATCTGAACTATGAAAAAGACTAAGAGGATAGATGAAATTCTACCCTTCTGCCCTCTCCACACCCCCTTCCCAAGGTGTAATGGGAACAGATCCTATCTTTTCATCCCACCAAATTTTTTTTATCGGACTTGCAAAAGAAATAGGTCCTTCAATAGTTTCAGAAGAGCTTCAAACATCATAAAATTCATTTATACCAATGAAGTAAGTAAGCATGCCCCAGGATCTCTTCATGGCTACCCAAACTCCTCACCCTCAATGACCAACAAGCATCCTTTGTCTTTGCCCCTGACTGGCAGGTGTGTCTCTCCCATTAAAGTCCTATGTGAACATGTTACAGTGCTTGCTTTGCTCCTTCAGTGCCAGTAGATGGTGTACAAGCTCAACTCTACTCCTAATTACTGAGGTTGTCAATTTATGTTTATGCTGATATGCAAGTGAATAAATATTGTTGTACTGATTGCACATAAGTACTTTTGTTTTGAATAATCATGCCAGAATCCCTTAAGGAAAACATATTAAGCTACCAAAGCTAAAGTATGTCACATACCAGTCCACCCCAGGGAAAGTGTTATCTTATACCTAGAATTCGGGGTCAACACAAGGCCATGAAATGATATCTGAAACCTAGTTACTATTTATTCATACTATATAAAATGACTTTTAAGAAATCTCTTCCAATTTATTAACACATCAAATTACTGTAGGATAACAGTTTAGGATGCTGTAGTGGAGTCAAAGGACCTGGGTTCAAATACTAGTTCTGATACTTAATATTTGTATGACTTTGGACAAGTTACCCAACCTCTTTCAGGCTCTCAATTTTCTTGTCTGTAAAATGAGTGGATTTGACATGATAACACTAAAGATCCCTTACAATCCTAAATCTATGGATGTGAATTGAAACAGTGATGTGAAAGAGAACACAGGATTTGGAATTGGAGGAACTGCCTGAGTATAGATTCTAGTTCTAATACTTATAACTATTATGATCTTGGACAAGCCATTTGTTGTCTCAGTCCCCTCCCCTTCAGTTATCTTTCATTTGTAGTAAAAGGGGATGAACTAGATTATTTTTCTAAAATTTTCCACTTCTAAATCCTATCAACATAAAACTAAAAGTAAACAGAAATGTACTAAATAAAGTTTACCAGTGAATTTTGCTTACAGTATGCCAGAGTGGTCATATACTTTTCTTGGTGATGCTTTAGAAAAACATTCAAGGTGTTTACTATTCTCATTAAACTAAATTTCAAGAGACTTGTTTTTTTAAAAGAAATTTAAAGAAACTGGCTTATACATTCTTATACAATCTGAAAATTAGATATTCTTCTAGTGGGCCTAATAACAGAAAAAAATTAATAACATAAAAAAATTTTTACTAACAGTACAATTTTCCAACAATTTACTGTTTTGCCACTCAAGTCAAAAACTACTGATAAGTTCTTTTTACATCCAAGTATATTAGAATTTAGAGAAATATATTGCATGTTAACACAAATCAATTCCAAATATACAAAAGAATCCTCAAACTGACTATATTGCGGTATCTGAATGAGTTATTTTATTATGAGTGTTATGGAAAGTGCCATTCCTCCACCAAATCCTTATAAATAAACAAGATAAATCCCAGCAACAGTGAGCATTAGATCAACCATTAGAAAGCCAAGTTTTTGCCAATGGAAAACAAATGGCAAGTTTTAAGTTTTTATGTGGATCCTGTGACAGAATGTTATTCAAAGAGCAGTCTGAGATATTATCTATAAAACTCTCAGCATAGTACCTGGCACATAGTAGGCCAGGAAGCAATAAATGTTTATTTCCCTCCCTTCTTCCTTTCTGGCCAAGTTTGAAGAGGATTATCATCAAAATACTGGCCATGATTTTTGAACAAAGCAACTCATGAAAACAAGTACTAAGGGTGACACAATCTGTATGGGTAAAGAGAATACCCACACTGATAAAATCTTTTGCAGTACAATATAGTAGTTTTCATTTTGGAGAGTAAAATTTAACTGTATGTAGCACTGTTGTTTGGCAACAATTTGGTACACTGAAACAACATTTAAATTCTCCTGAGTTTCTTAAGTTATTTATTCTTAAATTCTCCTAAGTTTCCTTTATAGTTTTGTGCGTGTCTACATGCCCACAGGTGCAAGGAATAAATAAAACTAAATTATAATTTCAATTTGGAGGCAAGTGGATAAAGACAAAACTGCTTACATGCAGTGCTGCTCACATCTATGCAGATGGTAAAAAAATGTAATGCTAAAAATTCAAACAAACTAACTTCAAACAACTAACTTTTCTCTATAAATCTGTCAATCAAAAGCCAAGAAAGATAGGTGCTAGGATGTTGCAGTCTCATTATGCAGCTCACTACCACAAAAAGTAATCAGTAATACAGCATGACTGTGACAATTTAAGCTCCAACATTCAACATCTTTTTTTGTTGTGTAATCTTTTGAACCACAACACAGGATAAAATAAAAACAAACCTAATGTTACTTAAGGATGATGTTGACAAATAATTATGATTAACTGCTTAACACATATGAAATGAAAAATTACTACTCTTTTATTCATATTACATTTAATAGACTGTACCTGGTCAACTTTAAAATAAAAAATAAAGTCTATTATAATATTAATGTCTCTGTATGTTTGTTAAAACTGCAAAAATACTGCCTCAAAATTCATTGAATTACCCAGTGTTGCTAACTCATTCCAATCTCACTCTTAGCCTTTTCTTTAAGGAGAGATTTTCTAAAGATCATTTAAGGGAAGAGGGAGAAGAAGCAAGAAAAAATTCCTCAACTAAGACTTCAAGTTCTTTTAGTTGTTTAGACTAATTACAAGTTCGAATTATTTGAAAGCCACCATCATTCAATACATAGAGATGCAGTGAAGTTTCAAAGACTGGAGCACAATTTCAGATCCAGGATAGAAGGAAAAAACTGTGACTACAAATTAAGCTAAAAAAAAAAAATACTTCCCACTCAGAAATCAGACCACCAAAGGAACCAGCAATTTATTCATCTAATCTAACTACTGTTTCCTTCTAAAATTTCCCCTCAACTTACTAGTTTCTGCCAAGTCCCTTCTCCCACATGAAAAAGGCATTAACAACTTTAAAAAGTGAAATATAAGAAAATATTAATATTTATATAGTCAGAAAAGAACAATCAGGCAGAGCTAGATGTTGAGACTTAAAAGTCATGCCACGTATAAGATTATAAGGTTTCAAATGACAAGATTTGACCTCTAACTTGTCTCAGATTTCACAAGACAGGCAAAAGTTTTCCAAATTTTGTACCTGTAAAAAAGATAATATAAGTTTACACAATTTAATGTTATGATAAATACTAATAGGCCTCTACTAAGTCCAAGAATTAAAAAGTAATCTCCTGAATTTTTGAAAGTATATAAAGAGGACTTAATCATAAAAGACAGAAAGAACAGTAGGAGCACTAGACTTTGAGACAAAAGAGACCTAACTTTAAATCCCTATTGTGACACTTGTATAACTGTGGACAAATTACTTAACCTCTTCTAGTGCCAGTTTTCTCATACATAAAAAGTTGTGTGTAATTACCTCCCAAGGCTGCTGTGAGGTTTAAAATGAGACAATGCGTATAAAAGTGCTTTTCAAACTTTAAAGACCTATATGTCAATTATTATTTCATCTACTTAGAACATAGCACTTCTACCTTAGCGTGTTAGGTGCTGGAGGACAGTTTGTTTTGTTTTGCTTTGTAACTCCTGGTGTTTTACAGTGCCGGCAAATAGCAAACTTGTTAACTGAAAATAGCTGGGTTCTTGTTGGCTTCAGAAGGAGTACTGAGCATTCGTATAGAATACATACAGATTTTTTTTCTTCATATTCTCTCATATGTTAAGATTTTCAAACTCATCATTATCATGGACCAAAAATTGATAAATTTCTTATAAGTTTACACTTGTTCTCCATCTAATAACAAATATAGATTAATTTTTATAAAATAAATCAAGGTACCACATTGTAAGTATTGCAGAGTGCTTCTATTACTAAAGTATACTTTGTTAGAGCTCTGATTTCTTGATTTGTAGTTATTTCATAACCATTCATTCACTCAACAACCATGACCTTTCACTTGCAAGGCTCCAAGTGTACCTGGTACAAACAAAACAGTCCTCACCATCAAGGAGTTTACATTTTATTCAAAGGAAACTAACTTGTCCAAGTAAATACAAAGTATATGAAGAACAAATAAAATGTAACTGGGAGGCAGTATAGAAAAGGGAGGGGGAGTGGCTAAGATAAGGAAATCCCACACTAAGAGATGGCACTTCATTTTAGCCTCAAAGGGAACTAAGGATTAAAAGAGTCGGAAATGAGGGAGAGTATATTAGGCAAGGGAGAAGAGGGTGGAGAGAAGAGAAGGGAATATGGGGGATCCTATGCCAAAGAACAGAGACAGGAGACAAAATATAACGCATACATGCGGTTTAGCTTAGTTACTCAGTTACTTACTCTGTAGTTCAGCAGAGTTATCATTGTGAAATCAGTCTAGAAAGAGAAGTAGGCACTAAATGATAAAAAGCTTCAAATGCCTAACACAGGAGTTTATATTTTGTCCTAGAGGGCAACAGGAAGCTAATGAAGCTTCTTGAGCAAGATAGTGACACAGTCAGACCTGTTCTTCAGGAATATCAATTTAGCAGATACATGGAAAATTGATTAGAGAGGGGAAAAGACTGGAGCCAGGCCTATCAAATATGAGGTTATTGCCATAGTCCAGGCAAAGGGGTGATGAGGGCCTGAACTAGGATGGTGGTTCTGTGAGTAAACAGAAGGAATGGATAAGAGCAATAATGGAGACAAATAAAACTTAGCAAATATTTAGACTGGGGGGCAAGAGGGAGGTATTGTAAAAGAAATGTCTCAAAGATTGTAAATCTGGGTGACTAGAAGAATGGTAGTACCCTCTACTACAAGGAGGGTGAAATTTAGGGGGAAAGATAATTAGTTTTTTGGAAAATGTTAAATTTAAGATGCCTCTGGGACATTCAGGTAGAAACATCCCTGGTAATATGGGGTTTAATAATGGCTGGTAATATGGAATTTGGACTTAGAAAAGTTGAATAAATCAAAAAAAATTTAATAAGCATTTACTATGTGCAAAGAACTGTGCTAAGTACTGGGGGATAAATGAAAAGTGACTGATATGTAGATTTGGGAGTCATTTGCATAGACAATAACTGAATCCTACAAGGAAGGAAGGAAACAAGAATTTATCAAGTGGCTATTATGTGTGAGACACTGTGCTAAATGCTTTACAAATATTATCTCATTTGTTCTTTACAACAATCCTGGGAGGTAGGCCCTATTATTATCATTTCTATTTTCCAGCTGGGGAAAAGAGAGGGAAACAGAAGATAAGTGACTTTGCCCAGAGTCACATAGTAAGAGTCTAAGGACATATTTCAACTGAAGTCTTCCTGACTCCAAGCCTAGCTTTTATCCACTGAATCCCCAGAAGGCCAGGAGACCAAGAGAGAATGCACAAAGAGAACAGTCTCTAGCAAAGAGTTCTAGAGTATACTTGGGAAGACCTGAAATTGAACTTACATTTACCAGAGCAACAAATTCACTCTTCCAGTGTAACACAAGAGAAGCATCATGGTATAGTCAATGGAAAGAGTACTGAAAAAGTTAAAAGTTCTGTTTTATAGATTATCTAGTTGTGATGTTGGCAGGTTGCCTCCTACAGGGTCATTTCATCTAAATAAAATGAAAGGGTTGAGCTAATTAAGGTCCCTTCCTCTCAAAGTAAATCTTTTATTTTTTACAATAATTTATTTATAATTTTTGGACTAAAACATTTCCATAACATAGTACAATTAGGAAGATGATTGTATATGAAACTGCAAATCTACTGTACAAAACTTGCTATTCCTTTCAAAAATACAACAAATCATGTAAATTTTTCCCTTTTTCTTCCTCCATCTTAGAAATAAATGGCTACCATTACAAAGAGATGTGGGCACGTATGTACATAAAATTATTCTATACGTTCTTCTACTTATTTGCACTTTCTCTAGATGCAAATAGCATCTTTCTTCATGTGTTCTTTATAGTTAACCTGGGCATTTATAATAATAAAAAAAACTTATTTGCTCAAAGTCATTCTTAAAACAATATTCCTGTTACTATATACAATGGTTCTCTTGGTTCTGTTCATTTCCCTCTTCATTATTTTGTGCAGATCTTTCCATGTTTTTTCTAAAATCACTGAGCTCATCATCTCTTATAGCACAGTAGTATTCCATCACAATTATACACCACAACTTGTTCATCCATTCCCCAACTGATGGGAATTCCTGCACTTTCCAGCTCTTTGCCACCAGAGTTGCCACAAACACTTTAGAACATATAGGTTCTTTTCCTTTTCCCCTAACCCTCCTTGGAAATAGACCAAATTAGTGGTATTACTGCATCAAAGGTAGTTTAATAACTCTTCAGGTATAATTCCAGATTGCTCTCCAAAATAGTTGGATCAGGTCCTTTTTTTAAAAAAAAAATCTCCAATCATTTGTGGGGAAGAAGGAGAAATATAGCTATTAGGGCTAACTAACCAAGTCCTACCATATGAGATGGACATTACTATTTCATTTATTCAATCTGGACCTCAGGACCATTTATTTTGCCAGCAAAACCCCAACTCAACGCTGTATTAAAAAAAACAAAAAAACCTATATTTAATGGGACCTTAACTATTCCTGATCATTTTCTCTAAGTCAACTTAACTTTTTAAAAACAAAATGGAAAAAGGCATCTTAACTTCTGGCCTATATCTTAGGCACTTTCAACTTCCTAAATCCTACAAGGAACGCTTGGTCTAGCATGGTTAAAGGTTTCAGCTAAAATGGGGATCATGTCAAAGTGATTTGGAGAAAGATGAGTTGTTCTGGGCATGTTGAGCTTGAGGTTCCTTTGGGACACTTAAGGGGAGATGGTCTTAGAAATCGACAAGAGATAATTAAAAAAAAAAATTTAACAGAACCTATGGGGCCTGCTCCAATTGGTTAGCATTTTCTTATTCTTTTAGAAGAGCTCTTAGAGGCAGTTTTCAGACGAAGAAATCAAAGCTATCTACAGTCATATGAAAAAATCCTCTACATCACTATTGATTAGAGAAATGCAAATTAAAACAACTCTGAGGTACCACACCTCAGATCTATTGAATTTGCTAATATGGCAGAAAAGGAAAATAATATATGTTGGAGGAAATATGAAAAAATTAGAACATGAATGCACTGTTGGTGGAATTGGGAACTGATCCAACCATTCTGGAGAGCAATTTGGAACTATGCCCAAAACTGATTATACCCTTCAACCTAGCAATACCACTGCTAGGTCTGTATCCTAACAAGATTTTAAAAGGGAGGGGGGGTAGGAGAAAGAAGGACCTATCTGTACAAAAATATTTATAGTTTCTCTTTTTGTGGTGGCAAAGAATTAGAAATTGAGGGGATGCCAATCCATTGGGGAATGGCTGAACAAGTTGTGCTATACAATTTTAATGGAATCATACTGTGCTTTAAGAAATGATAAACAGGCTAATTTCAGAAAAAATCTGAAAAGGCAAACATGAACTGATGTAAAATGAAGTGAGCAGAACCAGGAGAACACTGTATACAGTAACAGCAAAACTATATGATGATCAATTGTGAATGACTTAGCTATTCTTAGCAATACAATAATCCAAGACAATTTCAAAGACTCGTGATGAAAAAAAATGCTATCCACCTATAGAGAATCAATCTGAATGTTGAGATTGAAGTTTATCACTGTTCACTTTATTTTTTTTATGATTTTTTTCTTTGAGTCTGTGTCTTCTTTTATAATATGACTAATATGGTAATGTATTTTGCAAATTGCTTACTCTCTCAAGGAGGGGGAGGTAAAGAAGAGGAAAATGTGGAACTCAAAATTTTTTTAAATGAATGTTTAAAATTGTCTTTATATATAACAGAGAAAAAAATAAAATATTATTTTAAAAGATTTTAAAAAGAAGGGAGCCCATTAGGTAGTTGCTGCTAATGTTCAGGTCCTCCCCCTGAAAGTTGTAAAGGCCTAACTTCCAAAGGGGAACTATAATAATTGTAGAGAAAATTTTTTCCCCAAAATTAGATAAATATTCCTATCCAGAATAGTAAGGTAGGGTCATATAGAGTGGTAAAATCAGAGTGGCTAAGTTAAAGCTTTGGCTCCAAGAAGTACTGTGTAACCCTGAGGTAAGCCCCTTAAACTAGTCTGTGTATCTGCAAAGTTAGTATAATCCTCAAACCATCCATTCTCAGAGGTTAGAGTGAAAGAAGTTAGAGTGAACCCTCACAATGCACTATACTTCAGTAACAGAAGTATATGTATTTATTTATATGTCCTGTATAAAATGCTTTCTCCCAGAAGTCATAACAATTCAAAAATATCATTGAATTATATTATTCCATTCCATTTCAAGGTAGCAGATAACAGCAAGAAAATGAAAATATGATAACCCACAACTGATTCAATGAGTCAACCAGCATTAATTAGTGAGTGTCTGTTGTGTGCACTGAACATTCTAATGACACTTGAATGAGAGTGCCTCACTCCTTTCTGGAGAGAAAAACCTACAAACTTGTCAACCAATATAGTATGTGTACTGCAACCTTGAACCTTCAACATTCTACCAATCTCCAGAACACTGATTTTTGTATCTATAAACCAGCCTTAAAAGCTGTCCCCTTTATAGTATCAAAAATCAATCTACCAATATAAAGAAATACAATTATGTATACAGGCAAAAGATAATCTTTATTCTTCTCTTTAGTAAATGCATAAAAGTGTGCCATAGCAAGTATAGAATGGGGCTTGGAGTCAAGAGGACCTAGATTCAAATCCTACATACCTCAGATACTTAATAGTTACCTAATACTAAGACTGGACAAGTCACTTAAAATTTTTGTATTCCTCAGTTCCCTCCTTTGTAAAATGCGCAGACTGAAATTCGTGGCCTCTAAAGTCCCTTCCAACTCTAAATCTTACGAACCTATGACACATGGAGGGAGGAGGAAAGTTGAGGAAGTCACTGGACCTCTCAGTTCTCTATGTAACTCTTAAGACTATTAAACTGGTGTAAAGAAAGTTTTCTTACCCAGGAGTTCCTTGTATCAATGAAACCTATTTATATTAAATACATATGCTAAATGGGTACACTTCTCTAATTATTCAATTTTGAAGTACAAGGTAGGCCAGTAGCTGCCCACCCTGAACCATCAAGGACATGCTGATTTTTAAATTATTCCAAAAAAAACTACTTGGATCCTGAAAAATCTTACCACTGCTTATTTCTGCCTTAATTCTACCCTGTATCTAAATGTCAATATAAATTTCAATTTCTCATTGATATTTATCATCTCTTCTCCTTAGAATCTCACAGGTACCCACAACTAGCAATTATTTATATCAAGTGATTTAATAAAGAAAGCTAATTTCATTTTCTTCTTTTTCTTTTTAAAAGTTACTTTTGTTGTTCTAGGTAAAGGCAAGCTGGCCAAAAAACAGCAATTTCCTCCATTATTTATAAACTGCCTTAAAATGTGGCCTGTTTGGTATACCTATCTTTATTATTCTATACCAAACTAATGCAACCATTTTTTCCTGTTCTTCAAAAATGATGCATTCCCATTTGAATCCAAATTTTATCACTCATCTTTATAGCTAGCCACCTCACAGGGCTACTGTGGGAAAAGTATTAAATAAATTAAAAGCTATTGTCATTTCATCTTTCATGAAATCAGAGACATTTTTCAAATCATATTTAAGTAACACTAAGCTTAAATCATTCTCATAAAGAGATTCACCTACTTCATTCCTAAAATTTTATAGAAAGCACAAATCCATTGAAATTTTTAAAAATTGGCTAAATTTTTTACTTCAAAATTTCATTTTGAAATTCTATTCAAATTAAAACTTCTTTAAAAAAAAAACCTCTAATCAAAGAAATTCATTATTTACAAGCTGCACCTTCATGCAGGGGAATTTTTCAGCATACCAACATGATCTCCTTGTACTTACTCAGTATTTTAAAATTTCTTCAAAACTTAGCTCTAATAGAATAAATTCATACTTTCTTTTTAAAATCCAAACTTTATAAAATAACTTTACTCTTTCTACAGTGTTAATTCAAGTTTGTGTAAAAAGTGTGTAGAAAAACTTGATTAATTCGAGTTTGTAAAAAGCAAGAACTTTTTCCAAATGACTGCTATGTTTGTTTGCAAAAGTCTTCTGGCTGATATTTAAAATGTTATTCAATAAAAAAGTAGAGTAAATACCTTAATTTTACATTAAATTTTTTCAGCATTCCCTTTTTAATTCTTCATAATCTAAACAGTAAGTGCAGAAGATGCTACCAAAAGCAGTGACTCACCTTACTAGCCTGGTGTAGTCTGAATAAAGGTGGGGTTTTCATGATAAAGGTGACAGAACCATCAATAAGGACAGTAGCCTCTAGAAAGTATAAGATTCTAATCAATTCTCCAAAGAACAGTCCTTCGCTCTCCTAAGAGCTGCATTTCTCTATGGTTTTCTCTTTATATAGATCAATGAATCTCAAAATTGGAGGAGACCTCAGCAGTTATCCAAGTTGTACTCAAAAAGGAGAATTCCTTCTTATAATGACCCTGACAAATGTTCTTCAGCTTCTGCCTTTAGACCTTGGTGAAAGGAAACTCTACTATCTTCCAATGGCAATCTATATTCCATTTTAGGAATATGGATGGCTATTTAGGAATAGCTCTTAGTTATATAATTTTTTTTCTTAAATCAAGTCTAAATTCACACACATGCATACAGATTAAAGACCTATCTTTTACTTATACACACACATATATGTATCTATTATATTCTATACCTTTAGGCTCCAGTAGTGATTTTCATGATGAGTTTCTACCAAAAATTTCAATTTTAATGCAATTTTTACAATCTCACCTAATTGCTGAGCTCACACCCACTGAGGAGAAAAAAGTGACACACATTTTTGATTTACAAACCCATGAATATCTTTCAGAGTGTGTACAGCTATAATACACTTAAAAGATGACAAAAAATAGGTCCTAAACTTCCTAGGTTTTTGAATGGCTTTTACTTCTCTTTTAACCTAATAAATAAATGTTACTACATTCATGAATGCATCCAATTTTGAACAACCTCTAAAGCAGCATTTCTTAAACTTTTTCTACTCTCAATCTCTTCAAGCATTTATTAAAATAACTTTTCAACCTGACCTCTTCTCTAAACAATAGTTATCAATTCAATAGGATACAATTCAAATTCTGAAAAGAACGGCTAGACAATCTGATGGGCTTCATTTAATGCATCATGGATACTTACTCCTATATTTAAGGCAATAAAACCCCAAAGATCCCAATCTGTTGTTATTAAATCTAGCATAATTCCAGGGAAAAAAATCCCATGGTATAGAGAACATTTGGGTTGGAAGCAAAAGACCTGGACTGTAGTATTGTGTTTCCCTCGACAAGTCATTTTATCTTTCTGAGCATCAGTTCCCTCCGTCACTAAAATGGAGATAATATTTGTATTTCCTACCTCATAGATTTTTTAAATGATCCAATAAGATACTGCAAATGTGGCCAAGCTAAAAAATGTAAGCAATTACTATTCTACATAGATCTTCAATAAAGCTTATTTCAAGAATGGTAGATTTCTAGATTTCCTACTTATTTACAATCTATTTGGAGAAGAGGCAAAAAGTTGTCTAACAAATTCTATACAAACTCAGTATTTTATAGCTAAGCAGCATGCCCTAATAAATATTTAGATTTTACATAGTAACTTGGGACTCAAAATATTAAACAGTTATACAGGAATGGAATCTATCCCATGGAATAAAGGAAAAAGTACTGAGCATTTTACCTGATTAGCGTAAACATGTGGCCAAGTCTTACTTACTCTTCACCTGTAAGGGTGTAATGGGTACATAAAAGATTCTTGTCTTTCTCAAAGACATGAGTTCTCTGGAGACTCTTCCTCTTAACAGATGTCAGAACAAAAAAAATGATAAAAACAAGTTCTTTCTTCTATTGGACAGGTCACGAGGGATGTGTGCTAGGCATCTTTTTAAAGTTCACCTCACCTCTTAATTCCAGTTTTACCATGAAGCCTATCCCTCTCACTTGGGTTTACAACTTTTACTCATCAGAACATCACAACATTTTCTTCTACTCTTCTCTAATATGCTAATCATGAATTAGTGTGTATCATATTCTGCATGTGTCTTATCCTCGTGCTCAAGCTCCACAAGGGTAGGGACTATGTCATAACTAAACTTTTTAAAAAAAAAATCATCTCTCCTCCAGCATCTGGCACAGTGCCCTAAAGATACTATAGGCACCTAATACCTTTGTTCAATTTAATATGCAGAAATTCAATCTCAAAACTATGGGCCTATCTGGACATGATTAACAATATCCTTAGGTACAAGGAACATGTATGTAATTGGGTCCTTTAGCCTGAAAAAGAGAATGAGGACTTGTACCACCACCCTTACATGGGAGCCAGGAAGTATTCCCAAGTTAAAATTTAAGCTTTGAATCACATTAAAGATTCTAGAAAAAAATCCCTAAACTATTTCTCCTAAAGAACTAGAATTGAAAGGTTTTGAAAATTGTTCTAGAATACCCTTTTAATTGGAATAGAGTAAAAAGGATCCTGTGTCAAGTGTACTCTGCATGTAGCCCACAAGTAATGTTTCTTCCATTGCATAAAAGAGTATTGGGGTAGGGGTATACATAGAATGTTGTTCTCTGTATCAAAAAAAAAAAAAAAAAAAAAGGATAATCTTCTACCAATAGAGCACATCAAAAGACTAAAATTTTGGGGATACTTCAACCAAAGATGTGCTGCTGAAACTTTTCCCTCAAATTCTGTCCAAACGACATAAAAAGTTATAGGCATATATACATTTGCATAGCACTTTACAATTTTATACCATAATATTTAAGACATCTATTTCATTTGATCCTCACAACAACCCTGTGAGGTAGGTGGGGTGGTTAAGTTTTAGTATCCTATTTTACCAATAAGTCAGAGTGATCACTTGTCTAATGTCACAAACTAATAAAACGATAGATCAAAAAACTAAATCCTTAAGACAAAAAAAAAACTGCCTGTAATGAGATCTCTCCCATTAAAATTCCAGAATATGGCTAGGGATACTGACTTAAGTAAATAGGTGTTTTCATCTCTTCTACTCTTATCTACAACGCTGAAGCTAAAGGAACTTTTTACCTCATGACAAGGAGACTACTCTCAAGTTCTCAGGAACAAACTAAGAATCAGTTCAGTAAACAGAGGTATGTTATAACTAGTTCTCTCTCCTTTTTCTCTTCCTCTCCCCTTCCTGGGGCCCCCCTCTTCCCCCATTTCAGAGTACTAAATATGCATCCAAGCACTTCCAATTAAAAGGGTAAAAGTTCTTAGCCAAGGTGGATTATCTATAAGCCCAAGGTAGTACATGCTCCAGACACTCCCCACAACCTAACTTATGGCAGAACCATGCCTACTTAAATATTATCTGCCCCACCTTGATTTCACACATTCATTAGGACATTTGTTAAGTACCTACTAAGTGCAAGACAAGGATATCAAAGGAGGTACACAATTAAGACACATTTTCTTAATTCTGGAGGCAAATCTCAGCCCCGACCCCCCACCCCCTCTAAAAGACTCAAAAAAGCAAAATATCTGGGTTTGTAAAATCTCGGTGCAGTTTTGGATACGGACTGCATCTGTAATTTCACTAATATAAAGAACTCCAGGATGAATCAACTCCCTCTACTAATGTGCACAGGCACCTCCTCCATAACTTATAGTTTTAGAGTTGCGTCGAGCACTTAGAAGCTAAATGTCTTGCGGAGAGTCACTCTGCAAGTATGTGTCCGGAGGTTAATTTGAACTCAGGTCGGCCTGACTCCAAGGCCTGCTGCCTTATCCATTATCCTCGGCTGTCTCTTTTTATCCTATTCTGGAAGACCCCTTACACACAGTTTAAAAGGGATAGAGTTCTCTGTAGCCCATGAGCGGTTTTTCTCTTTACAGGATGTTCTCACATAGAAACACAAGGGCATATATAAAGTTATACATGTATGTATAGGTATGCCAATAATTGAAAGGGATGAAATAGCTGACTGCAAGACATGACCTGAGTTACAAATTAAGAATCATACCACGGGCAACCTCATGTGCTACAGAATCAGGAGAAGGGAGGGACTCTGTGGTATCCCGTTTTCCCTAGGGTCCAAAGCGAAACTGTATCTGGGTCTCAACCTTTGGGCAGGAAATACTCCCAGAACAAGGAATTCAAAGACCCTAATTCTCTTTATGCTAAAAAGGTGCCCTAGGGTGCCAGATGTTGCTCAGGCTTTCTAAAGACCACGGGAGCTATCATTCCAAAGGGGAACAATGCACCAACACAACTTTTCCTCTCAATCTTCAGAGTGGATTCTCAACAGGACAGGAAATATTTTTCAGGTCACGTTCGGCTGTTCTTTAGAATGCCCATTTCCCATAGCTACCAAGACGATACATTAACTAAAAGCCTCTTAAATCCAAAGGCAAGAGAACTCATATGGCGAGCATCCAGCTCAAGTTTGGGAAGGCGGGGAAAGGGGCCTTAATCCTTCTCCCCTCCGAAAAATAAAGTGGTGCAGGTGCTCGGCGGCAGTCCCCGATTCTACTCAGTCACAAGGAAGGGACACTCTGACCGACGCCCGCTCCCCCTCCAAGCCCGAAAGTGGGTGGGGGAGGGGCCATCAGGAACCCCTCACTCCCCTGAGGGGCCGGAAGATGAAGGGCCTCCGACTGTCTCCTCTTTCCCGGTGTTCAGAGGGCGTGGGGTAGCCCGAGGAGCCCGTCCTCCCGGTCCCCAGGCTGTAAGATGGGGCCGAGTGCGCAGTAGGCCCCGAGCCGCCGCCATGGGCCCCACTGGCTGTCAGGAGACAGCTCAGCCGAGAGAAAGAGAAGCATAGAGAACTCACTCCCCAACTCGACCGAGGGGGAGCAGCACCCCCGGGGATGGTGGAGGGGATCCGGGAGGCGGAGAGAGGAGACGTACCTCCGAAACCTCATCTTCATCACTGCCGGAGCCGCCGCCGCCGCCGCCGCCACCCCCGGTCCGGAGCACGGCGGCTGCCAGCTTGAAATCCAGCGCCGCGTCCCCTCCGCCCGCGCCGCCACCTCCACCTCCACTACTGCCACCGCCACCGCCGCTACCACCGCCACCCGGCGCGGGCCCGGCCTCCCCGAAGAGCCGCACGGTGCGGAGCCCCAGCCCGACCCCTCCCGGCGGAGGTGGCTCCGAGGCCCCGGCCGGGGCCGAGCGTGGAGTCACAGAGTCCAGGTCCTCCTCGAAGGAGCCGCCGCCGCCGCTCCCGCCGCCGCCGTCTGTCAGCATAGTTCGCACGCGGAGCCGGAGCAGCAGCCGAGTAGCCCGCGGCCGCCGCCGCTGCCGCCGCCGCTGGTCCCCGGAGCGAGAGGAACTGCAGGAGGAAGAAGCTTCTCCTTCCCCCAGTCCCAGCAGCGCCACTAACTTCCCACAGCCTAACCTGCTGCCTCCCACCCCCCCACTCGCCACTGGCTGCAGAGTCCCGGCAGCCGCCGTTTATTGGCCGCGGCTGCCCGTCGCTCAGTCCCTTCGTCACGCGCTGCTCGCTGGCTCGAGGCCACCAAGCTGCGTTGAGCAGCGCAGGCCGAGGCGGTTGCGAGAGCCCACCCTCTACTCCGCGCGCGCTAACTTCCGGTCGTTCTCTGTTCTTATTGGATAACTCCCTTGCCCATCTCTTCACAACCTTAATGTGGATTAGCCGGCCATGTCGTCAGTCCTGTTGACCCCTCACAATGGGAGATTTCATTGGCGCGATGAAGTGTCGGTCATTTGGTCACCGGACGTCGCGTGGCGCAATTGGCCGGTTAGTGTGGCAGTCATCCCGCCCCCCATCTGAGGTGACGGGAAGGGGCTGGGGAATCCCCAATCCTGATTTCAGTGCTGGCAAGAATGACGCCCAGGAATAGGCGAGGTTTGGAGTAGCATTCACCCCAGTTGGTTGGGCCTCCGCAACACCGGCCCAAAGAACCAGAGAAGGAAGGGAAAGAAGAGGGCAACGCAGTTCCCAGACACCGCTCTGAGACAGGCGCGGAAACTATGGCCGGTCAGAGAAAGTGCACCCTATGATTGGAGGAAAGAGTGCTGTCAGTCAACGGAAGGCTCCGCCCCTCCTGTCGAGCTACGATTGGAGGAACTGACCGCCAGTCAGTAAAAGCGAGCTCCGCCTCTTGGGCAGGTGAGGCTGCCCTTCCCTGCGAGCCCCACCCTCCCGCGCTCTCCGCAGCTTGCTCGGGCTTCATCTCCACCATGGGAGGCGGAGAGTCGCTAAGGGGAGGGAGAAGCTCTCGGGAGCTGGGGAAGCCTGAGGCTGCTTGGGGTCTCGCCCCCCTCCCCCCGCCCTGTGGTGAGGCTCTGGACTTGGGGCACGCGGGGCACTCTCGGGTAACCGCTCGGAGAAGTTTCTGAGGGAGGCCTTCCAGCCCCCAGCCTCGGTGACTCCGCCCAGGCCTGGGCGCGGGCAGTCGAGGACCCGGAGTGTGGGTCCGCGCCCCTCCCCCAGCCCCGAGCGGCTGCCGCGGCTTCGGTGTCACCTTCACTACCCTTCCCCCCTCCCGAGGAGTGTGTCGAAATAGGCCGGGCTCGATGGGAGTGCGCCGGCCGGGGAGCGCAGCTCCCGCGGTGGAGCAAAGGACCAGCGGCGAAAGCCCGGGGTCCGGAGAACGGGGCCCAGTGCGCCCACAGACCCCCGCCTAGGCTTGTACGTAGTAAAAGAAAATGGGCCAAGTGGAGGCTACTTTTAGGCTCCCCAGAGAAAGTTGTGCGTGCGCTTGGCATGACTGGGATGGAAGTCCTTATCGCGGCCGATCTCCTAGAACAAATGTCACAGCTGGAAGGGGCCTCGATAAATAAACCCGCTTTTCCGAGGTCACACACTTAGGTAGTGACCGAGCTAGGGACAAAATCCAGGCCTTGTGGCTACCGGGCCCAGTGCTCTTTCCACTCCACCTGCCAGGCCTCTCCCCTCAGTTAGCCAGAACAAGAGAGAAACCTTGGAGAAGCTTCAGTTGCCACGTGTCCTTTGATCCAGAAAATGTCAACATGATAATGAGTTGGCTAAAGATTAAAGATTTGACACTGCTTACCGTCTTGCAACCTTAGTAAAACGTAATTTTTATACAGTTTGATTGTACAGCAGTATTAATTGTTTCATCTGTTTTGAACTAGCAACTGAAAAATACCTGTGGAAATAGAAGCCAGTAAATCAGTTTCTGTAAAAATATTAGGATACTTGTGATGATTGGCATTGTGTCCATGGTATGATGGTTTATTTTCCTTTATGTGAAACAAATACCCCTAAAGCACATTAGATAAGCTTGTTATTTTCAGCTACTCAAAGGAGTTTATATTTAATGAAATGAATTCTTCTGTAAATACTACACAAGAATATTAAGTTAAAGAGAGTTTATTATGACTTCATCTAGCAGCTATGAAACATAATTATTTTAGATCCTCAGTGTTTTAGAATCTTGAAGTCATATAGGTCCAGTTTATGACCCAAACTAATAACAAAAGCAGCACAGCACTGCCCAACCCACTTCAAAGCTAGATGATTCATATTCAGCCTGTATACATCCTGCAACAAAAAAATAGATGCTGACAGGTAAAACATTATTAGAGAAGAGAGGGGTCTTCTTGCCATACCTACTAACTGAAAACATACTTTTGAACTATCTAAAAACTTTGTCTCTTCTAATTTATTTAAAGGAGGACTCTAGATCTCAGAAACCTGAGGAAAAAACTATCTCCCTGATGTAAGGCTAGGGAAGTGTAACTACCCAAGGATGGGTAGGACACTTGGCTCAGTGATTTTACAGATAATGTGGTAATTGAAAACTTCCAAACCCATTCTTGTACTTGCTGAATATGTAAAATAAATATTAAACATTATTTAATATTTTCAATGTGTAATAATAGTTCTCATATGGTGCCTTAATATTCAGTCTTTTACATACCTTATCACATTTGATTCTCAAAACAACACTTTTGAGATAAATGCTATTATCCCTCTTTTACAGTGAAATCTGAAGCCAGGACTTTCTTACTCAAAGTCCAGTGTTCTATCCGCTACACAAAATAGTTTTACGGATGAGGAAACTTGTGATAGAGGAAGGGAGTGTAATTCTGGAGAAGTGCTGGATTGGCAGTCAAGAAGACCAGAGTTTAAATCCCAGCTTCCCACCCTAGCTATGTGACCTTCAGCAATTCATTTAACTTTTCTGGATCTCATTTTCCTTATCAGTAAAATGAAGGGTTTGGACTAGATGGTCTTCAAGTACCACAGTAGTAGATGTCTCCTTATTTTGTGATCACCTCCCACAATCACAATATGTGTTGCACATTCAAGATAAAGTTATAAATCTCCATGAGTATGATTGGAATGTGACCTCAGTTTCCACATCTGTAGAAGAATGAGACTCATATTGATGTGACTATACTAAAAAATATGTTAATAAACTAATGAAAAAATAAAACTTTGATTAGAAAGTTGAATAAATTTTGAAGAACACAAAACACTTGTAAAGAATGTTTTGTTTAAAATGAGCATGAAAACAATTACATAAAACAAGGATCAGGATAATGATTTGAGTATGAGTTGGCCTATAGAACTGTGACTCCAGTTTGACTCTTGTTTCATTTCAGGAAACATTCATGTACGTAGCTCTGTTCTGGCCCTGGAGAAGCAGCTACAAAGTCAAAGTAAGACATAGGCCTTGCCTCCGTAGCGCTCAGGTTTAGTAGAGGGTGAAGACATATATAGTACTACATAGTAAGTGCAATAGAGAAGGATAAAACAGTGCTATGTAAAGCCAAGAAGGACAGAGGAAAAACAGAAAGGGAAATTCTGTAACCGTAGAATTTCATTTAAAAATGCTATCACAGTAAACAGCTTTCTCACCAAGCCAATGATACATACTCATGAAAGCGAAGTTAACCAATCCACATTTTATTGACATGCAGTCCAAAGCTTTCTAGGACATCTAATTTCAATATTTAAATCTTATGCTTGATATACTTCAGGGTATGCAGGAAGTGTGTTTATTTGATAAGAATGATATAAGTACAGGTTGTTTCATCTGTAAAACTATAAGCTGCTTGAGGACAGGGACTTTCTTTTATTTTGTACCTAAAATACCTAGAATGGTGCCTAACTCATAATAAGTGTTTAGTAAAGGCTTGTTGCTGAGACATTGGGTGGATTGATTAATAAGTGATTGCAAATGTGTCTCCCGAGTTGCATAACTGAGCCAAATAATCCAGGTAATAATGTTCCAGGGGATGAGATGCTCCAGTATGGATTTTAAGAGTTAAAATACCCTTTACCTTCCCCCCTCAACTTCTCAACAAACTTAATTTATACTTAAGGAATAGTTTAATCAGTTAAATAGAAAAAGAACTGGAAGTTGTCCATGGAGGGACAGAGAGCCATATGGTTTGCCAGGAGTAAGACCTGAGTCCCACCAGACCCCATTGTCTATGTCACCCTGCTACATATGTGTTTTAATTTCTTTACTTTTATCCAGCAATGTAAATACTAGTGAATCCTGACAAAGAATTGATAATAGTAGGCAATAACTTTTGTTTTGTCTTGACAAAAAACTTAATAATGCCACTTCAAGAGGTAAGTGGGTTACTGAATTTGGATGGTGTTCTGCCTTTCTTTTTGGCAAGTTAAAAAAAAACAGTGGCAGTAGGGTGCAGAATCCAAATGTGCCACCATATTGTTTATTTGATTTACTCTTTGAGAGTCTACTGGGAGGTGGAGGGTAATGGGGAATGGTAATCCAAAGTGAGAATTACACGGAGAACAATTAGTCACTTGTGCTCATACCTTTTTCACTTTTCCAGAGAGAGGGCCAAAGTTTCCAGAAACTGTCTAGTAATCTGGCATCTTAGGAATTTACCCAGGTTGCTTTTTAGAGATTGTTCAGCACTGAAAGTAGCTCTTATACCTTAAATGTGTTTCTTAAATCTACATGCAATTGTGACACAGTTCAAATTACACCCCTAAAACCAGCTTTAATTCTATATAATTTTAATCCATTAACAAGTATTTATTGAGCAGCTGGTATGTGAGAGGCCTGTGCTGGACTCTGAGGAACATATGAAGGTGAATAAGACATGGTGCCTACCCTAAGTATAGTTGGGGATATACAACATGTGCACAAAGCAGAAAGCAGTAAATATATTGAGGCAGTATGGGATAAAAGGAAAGTTCACTGGTTTTGGATTGAGAAGATTTGGGTTCAAATTCTGACTGCTATTTATTGCCTATATGACCTTGGGCAAATCACTTAATCTTTCTGGGCCTTCATTTCCCAATAAAATGATGGTACTGGCATAAATTTTCTCTAAAATCTTTTCCAGATCTAAAACCTGTGATCCTAGGTATACTAATAAAGTGCTATTAAAATTCTTGGGAAAAAGAGATCACTTTCAGGTGAAGAGGATTGTGGGAGAGATGCCATTTTGAACTTGCCTTAAAGGATGGATTAGTTGCTAGCAAGAGGGAGACCGCCTTTGTTGCCAAGAAGAAGGCCCGTGGATACAGAGAATATTGCATTCATTGTCAGACATAGCTGATTTTGCTGAACTGTTTTTTTCTTAATCTTTTTTTTTTTTTTTTACAAGGCAAGGTTGCCTGCCATCCAAGCAGAGGTACTCATGTAAACAAAAACATAGAATTGGAAAAGTATAGAATAATAATTCCCATTTAAGATTTACAAAGTGATTTCCTCTGAAAGAAACCTGTGAAGTAGTAGATAAATGGAGGAGAGAAATATGAGATAAGGTTGATTGGAGCCAGATTATGGAGGATCATAAATGCAAAGTTAAGTAGTTTCAACTTCATCTTGTAGTCAGTGGGGAGCCATTGAAAGCTTTTGAGCAGGGGATTAATATGATCATAACTATATGGATAGGAAGAGTAATCTGATACTAATTTGTAAGATTAGAGGGAGAAAATATTGAAGATAGGGAGTGTACTAGTTAGGAAACTATTCTGATAGGAGGTAAAATCATAGGATTATATATTTTGAGTAAGAAAAGACTATAGTGGTCATCTAGTGCCACTCACACCACCACTTCCCTTCCTACCCCCATTTTACTGATAAAGAAATTGACGCTCAGAGAAGTTAATTGCTATTTTCTATGTCAAATAGGTAATAAATAGCAGATCTGGAATTCAAATCCATGACCCCTAATTCTAAATCTGAAACTGTTTTGATGGTGCTATACCCTAAGGGATGAGAGTCTGAATTTAGGGAAGTGGCATTGGGAATGGAAATAACAGGGCAGACTTAGGAACCATTTCAGTCAGTTGGACTTGATGTTCAGATATATGGGGCAAGAATGAAGTAGAAGTCAAAGGTGATTCCAGGCTTTTAAGTCTAGGTGAGGGAAAGGTTAAGGAAGGAAATAAGTATTTACATAGCACCTACTGTGTCTCAGATACTATACTAAGCACTTCTACAAACTATCTCATTTGATGCTCACAACAACCAGGGAAGTAGGTGCTATTATTATTCTCTCCATTTTTCGGTTGAATAAACTGAGGCAAACAGAGGTTAAGTGACTTGCCCAGGGTCACACAACTAGTAAACATCTGGGGTCAGACTTTAACTCAGGGAGATGGTGTTGCCTTTGTTTTTGTTCAGTCATTCAGTTGTGTCCAACTCTTTATGACCCTATGGACCATAGCACAAGAAGCTCTTCTATCCTCCACTTTCTCTCAAAGTCTGTTCCATGTTCATATTCTTTGCTTCTATGATATCATCTCATCCTCTGCCATCCTTTTCTCCTTTTGCCTTCAACTTTTCCCAACATCAGGGTCTTTTCTAGTGAGTCCTGTCTTTCATTATGTGGCCAAAGTATTTAAGCTTCAACTTTAGTATTTGACCTTCCAATGAATAGTCTGAATTAATTTGAGGGTTGCCCAATTTATGAAGTACATAGTGCTCAAAATGGTACATTGAGTTAGTTATAAAAAGCTTGAAATAAGTGAGTTTTTAAGCCAGTATACAGATGAGAAAAAGAAGAGAAGGGTTAAGTTCAAGTCAAGGAGAATGACTTGAGGAAAGGAGAAGAAGTGGGAGCATTCAAGTTGTACACAGGATGTAGCAAGCAAATTACCTTGGCTAGACCAGAGGTAAGGTTAGACAGGTATCATTGAACAATTAGGTTATGACCTTAAATGCTAACTTTAAAAATGCTAGAATGGACAGTAGGAAAGTACATATTTTTTTAAGTAGAGTGAGGTGATGAAAAGAGGGTTTAAGAAGAATTCAGAAAAGAACCATGGCCAATGAATAGGTTTGCTGGAGAAGGGAGAGCCTAGAGTCTGAGAAACAAGCTCAAAAACTTACTGTAATCCAGATGTGAAACAATAAAAGGTCATAGAGATGGAAATGGGAGGAAACCAAAGAATCATCATAAGCTGATGACTTATTAAATGTGGGGAGTGTAGGAGAGAGGGTCCAACTCCAAATTGTGACACTAAACAACTGAGAGAATAGGATAGTGTTAACAATGATCAAAAAATTAAGAAGATGATGAGTTTGGTTGATCTATTAAGTTTCAGTCTGTAGCCAGAACTTTTACAGGAGGATGAGACTTGGTGATTCAGCCAGAAACCTTCACATGAGAGTCACTAAAGAGAAAAAAATATTGTGACTATAAAAAAGCTTTTTTTTTTTTAAAGAAGAAAGTTAAAAGTTGTTGGACTTTTTAGTTCAAAATGAAAGCTACATTTTTTACTTTTCAAAAAAAAAATAAAGTCTCTTTATATAACTTCTCTGTCAGGTTCTATCCAGCTGGAAAAATTTCAAAGATGGGCCAGCAGCATACTTTATATCTTGCTAAGTACCAGTCTAGCTAAATTTAGAATGAATGTATTTACTAAGCCTTAACTATGTGCAAAGTACTGAGGATTCAAATAGGAAAGAAAGTAAGACAGTCCCTGCTCTCAAGAAGCTCATATTTTAATTGGAGAGACAACACATATGGAAAGTTTGAGCTGTTGAAGTCAGATAGAAATGTCACATGGCTCTTAGGGTACAGAGGCAAAACAGATATTAATGTCTTTTTTTAATGTTATTTCCATTGATAAAATCCTATCAGTTTCTGATGATAAACTAATACCAAGGACTTAGTGACAAGAACCCTCTTTTTTGGACCCTCAGAAGATGTAGTAGTAGCCCCTGAAATAGTTGCCACACTGCATCTCCAGAAGCATTACTTCCCAGTATGATAGTTTTGCACTGATAGAAGCATCTCTATTTCCCAGTCGTGGACTCCCCATATTGGGCCATGAGAAGAGAATATGGTGGTTGTGCCTTGGCTTGCTTAGCACCTACTTCCTCCTATCTCTCTCTCACAGTGACCTGCTACTTCAGCTAACCTGGAGTGTATGTCCTGTGTATGTGGCAGTTGATTGGCAGTTGGTGGGGCTGGCCCCTTCTTCACAAGAATTCCCTCCCTAGATGATGGCTGTGAGGGCTGGGCTGGAAACAAGACTGGTGGTCTGAGGGGTACTGCCACTTGTAGGGCTCTTGGGTGTATTTCAGTGAGGATGATCACCAGTTTGACCCCTAGTGAATAATTTTTTTGGCCATAACAACTCTTGAAGTTTTAGAGGAATTGTGATAAGGATCAGGGGAAGGAATGCACACAGTAATGAAACCATGAATCCCTGAGTGTCAGACAAGTTACTCTTGTCAACCAATGTTTCTTTGGAAAAGGGAAATGTTTGATAGTCACTGGGATTCAAGTTGTAACCTTGTTGAGTCATGATCAGAAATGATGATTCAGCCACTTTTTTCTCCTAATCAGTTTTTGCCTTCATGTGTTTTGAGCCCTTTGGGAAGACTGAAACTATCAACACTGGCACTTTTGTAAACTCTCTACCCCCTATACTTTTTTTCACTGTAGTGTTAGCTAAGTGAAGGAAGGGGTGTTAGAATAAGTCTAGAAATACCTAACTGGGACCACCTCAAACTTATATTATTTAGTCTCTACTGGGATCTCACTGCAGCAAGGAACAAAGTCTGTTCCAAACTCCCTTTTCTCTCCACAAGCTTCCAACACCTCCCTCCCTGTCCTCCCCCAACTAAGGATATTGACTAATATTTTACTGAGACAATAGAACCTATTTACCATGAGCTCCCTCTTTTCCCTTTCTCATCATCTCAGAACGCTTTCACATCCCTCATTCTCTTCTCCATTTCTCTGGTCTTCAGTGCCACTTTTCTTCTCTTAAGTTGGCCCCTCTGACATGTCTCCTTGATCCTATTCCCTCCCATCTTCTCCAGCATTGCTCCCTCACTTATTCTCTCTCACTAGTTTCTAATATCTTTCCTTTTCTTGCAGCCTACAAATGTGCCCAATACTCATCTGTCTTTAAAAGACTATCACTGGATTCTACCATCCCCTCAAGCTGTCATCCTGTATCTCTCCTTCCATTCCTAGAAGAAAAAAACTATCTACTCTCATAACCTCTGCTTCCTCTCCTGGCTTCTGATCTCATCATTCAATCTGGAAAGCAGAAAGTTACCTCTTACTTGCCAAATCTGATGACCATTTCTCAGTCCTTACCATTCTTGACCTCTTTGTCATGCTGACACCAGTGATAGTGATAATCACTGTTTCCTCAGTTTTCAGATTTCTCTCTCTTGGTTCTTCTACCTATCTGTTTCTTTTTAGTCTCAGTTGGGTGTTCATATCATGCCCCCATGGGTACTGTGGGTAAATCATAAGGCTCTGTTCTGGGCCCTTTTCTCTCTCTACTCTCTCACTTGGTGATTTTTATCAGCTGCCCTGCCTTTAATTATCATATGTCTATGTGTATGACTCCTAGATATCTGTATATGAAGCCATCGTTGTTCTAAATTCTAGTCCTGCACCATCAGCAGCCTACTGGTCATTTCCAAGTGGACGCTCAATAGATACCTCAAGCTGAAAATGTTCAAAACAAAATTATCTTTCCCTTCAAATTCATTCCTTTCCCAAATTTCCTATTTCTGTTTGGGGTTCCAGCATCTTTACAGTCACCCAGGTTCAAAACCTAGTTTGTTATCCTTGTCTCTTCATTCTCTTTGATCATATTCATGTGGATAAACATAGGAATATCCATTCCATATCTATTTGTGAATACAGAAATGAATATCCACTCATTTGCCAAATCTTGTCAGTTCTATCTTCATAATATCCCTTTCATCCAATCCCAAGACAGATCTCTTCTTGTGACCCTCACACTGGTTCAGTCCTTCATCACTTCTCCCTTGGCTATAGCACTGGCTTCCTAATTGGTCTCCTTTAAGTATCTCCCCAGTCATTTTTTTGAAGCACAGGTCTGCCCATGCACACTCTCCTACTCATCAAAATCCGCAGGCTTCTTATTATGTCTGGAACCAAATATAAACTCTTTGGCTTTTAAAGCTCTTTACAAACTGACCCCAAATTACCTTTCCAATCCTATTATGCATTATTCCCTTCCACATGCTCTACAATCCTCCCCATAATGTGGTGCATTTGCTATTTCTTTTACATTACGCTCAACATCTCCTGCCTTTGAATTGGCTGTGCATTCCTGCCTCATCTCTATATCTTGGAATCCCTGGTTTCCTACAAGATTTAGCTCAACTGCCAGTTTCTGCATGAAGTTCCTGATCACCCCCAGCGGCTACTCCCTTCCATAACTGCTTTGTATTTATTTTGTATACATATCTATCTTGTATTTATTTTTGTATGTACTTACCTGTGTACATTTTATCTCCGTCAGAAACTAAGTTACTTAAAGTCAGAGACTATTTCACTTTTGTCTTTGTATCTCTTATACAAAGCACAGTATCTGGCACATAACACTTAATAAATATTTATTAATTATTGATTGATAGCATAACTCAGATAAGTATGTGAGGTGCAAATTAGATACTTACCAGCCCATATAAGAACAGAAAGGTCTGACCGGACTCAAGGCAAGACAGATCTCCAGAGACCTATAATCCAATGAAAACACTGAGAATCCAGTATTAAGGCCCATACCTCTCCTCATCTCACACATAGAGAAGTCTGAGGTCCATTCTAAACAGTAGAGAAATTATGCAAATTAGCAGCACCTAAGTTTACTAAATTCTGGGTCATTTTGATACATAGTTGAAGTAGAAGTTCCTCTTCCTTCTGAGTTTATTTTGAAATAGCACCTGATTGTGTTTGCCAGCCTAGCAACTGTGTGGGAGAGACTTGACTTTTCAGTGTTGGTCTCATTCAGGTGAGTTCTTATACATTTTAGCCATTCATTTCATCTATACTCAACCTCTATACAATATTCTCAAAGTTGGCCTTCATACTCTAGATCTTAGAATTCCTTTAGATAGAACCTAGAGCCATGAGTCCTTCTCCAGTCACATTTCATTTCAGATTCCAGTCACATTCCATTTCAATCAGAAAGCCTTCTCTCTGGCACAGGCCAAAAACAGGTGCCACTAATGTCTTGGATCACTATTCTAGAAATGGACATCCTGATGTTAAGAGGGAACAATGACAATTGAAGATTTTTTTAAAAGATTTTTTTAAAAAATTCAGCAGAAAGAGGAAGCACAGAAAAGCCAGTTTTAAAAGCTAATAAGTTTAACTTATTTACTTTAAAAGTAAAGCAAGCTATACATAATAAAGATCTGCATTTCATATGCAATTTTCTTTCCTGTTCAACTATGCATATGAAAATGCTCATTTTATTTGGTGTTTGTTAAGGTTAGAATATGTAAATAAAATTTATCACAAATAATTAAAATTTTTTAAAAATTAGAAAGAAAAGTATACCAAAATTTTACAATGTACTAGCAAGGAGGGCACTTTGGGCTATCCCTCTTGGCTTATAGGAACAGGGCCTTGAAGACTTCAGAACTTTCCAAGCCAATCTACACCCTTGGAGGTGTGTGTCCCTGCTAGAAATTGGCTGATTTGGGATCAACTCGTCTTCTAGTGACATGTAAAATTTTATGTTTAGTGCTGCACATTTGGTACAATATGTCCCAGGAAATTTATAATATGATCTCCCACACCCATTCCTCAACCTCTGACTTTACCATCAAGAATCAGAAGCATTTCAAACAGACCAAAGTCTCAAGAACATCTACCCAGAACTCCTGTTTGGGGAGCAATTTGTGCTTATAAGTGAGAACCTAGTCACCTTGCTGGTTAAGCCAAGAACTGAAACACTCTTATTTAGTCTTTAAACTCAATTTACCGCACCCCTTGCTTATGAGGTCAGGCTCATAAATTAGGAGATGCAGTTCAGTGTTCACCTGTAGGACAGGTAACAGTGCCACCCACCAGGTGCTGTTCCTTAAGGAAGCAGTGTAATGCATGTTGTGGCTACAGAGTGTCTTGATAGAACCCGGGTGAGATTCAAGCATGGAGCAAGCACCAGGACCTATACCTCATGGATGCTGGGACCATGAGTAAGAGGGATAATTGTCAGGACTCGCCCAGGAACTCTTCTAACCTGTAAGTTTCTCTCAGACACAAGCCTGATTCTCAGGTTTACTGCTAAACAGTAGCAAGATAGTAAAATCAACTAGGGTTTAGCCTTCTGGTTAGGGATGGAAAGTAAGAATGGGAGGTGGGGAAAAATCTGTCCAACAACCATTAGAAAGTTTGTCAGTTTCCATCATTCCATCCATAGTGCACATGTCTGATATATGGGAGGGACCTGGCCAAAGTTGATAAAGGCATCTTATTCCTGTAAGGAGTAGGAGGATAAAGAAGGAGTTTTTACTGCTGAAGATAGTTTCTCAGCCAGTCCTGTAGAGAGTAGGGCAATGGTTGCTGGCAGATCTTCACTATAACTGTGCTTATGAAATGCAAGTTACTTAACTGAGATTAAGCCACAGTAGAGGCTCCAGGGAAGGGAGGAATGTATTCTGTCAGTTTAGGTTCTGGGGGCCCTAATTGATACCCCGTGAATAGCCTTTGGGGGAATGTTGGAAAGCTATTGGTGGAACCAAGAGTTTCTGGGGGGAAGGTGTTGGATACAATAAATTCAGAGTAAGAGAGTTTTTTTTCACTGCATGCACATCACTAATACTTAAAAGTTCATAGCTACTTCTGGCACATTTGTCCCATTTATGAAATAATAGTAATAGCTGACCTTTATATATAGCTTCAAGATTTACAAAGTACTTCATAAACATGATCCCATTTGATCATCTCAACAGCCCTGTGAAGTAGGTACAACAGGTATTATTATCCCCATTTAATAGCTGAAGAGACAAGCTAAAAGAATTAAGTGACTTGCCCAAGGTTATCCAGCTAGTGTTAGAAGCTAGGATTTGAAGCCCAGGTTTCATCTCACTCTAAGTAGAACACTCCCTATATCATGCTGCCTCACTTTAAAAAACAAAAACAAATACAAAAAACCTTAGAGACCCTCAATTAGAAAACATTCAGCTCTGTCTTTGACTTAAATTGTTTTTAAAGTCAAAATTGGGTAAATATATTCAACTCAGAAATTTGGAGTGATAGAAAATGTTTCTTTCTTTTAGAAAGAACATTGAATTATATTTGCGCATTTAATGGAAATAGCCGGCACTATGTGGTGCAGCATAGTGCACAGGACACTGGGAGTTGAAGTCATGGGTTCAAATCCTTCATTGGACACTGGACATGTCACTTAAGCTCTCTGGGCCTCATCTGTAAAACTGAAGGGTTGGATTGCAAAGCTCTAAAGGTCCTTAAAGTTTTAAATCTGTATTCCACTTGGGGGTGATGATAACCTTTAGGTGCCTATGCCATGCTCACTCTCTTCCATCTCCAGGTCACCCCTTCCAGCCCTAAAGTGTATCTCTGGGTCGGTGAAACCAAAGAGCTGAAAGAACCCACGAGTAGTGCTGAAATGTGTGACACTGGTCACATGGGTGGTTTTCTTGAATGCTTAGAATTCATGGTTCTGTGTCACTTCATGAAGGAGAGGGCCTCTGCTCTCTTCCACCTGTGACCACTAGGAAAGGGAGAGAGGGAAAACAGAGTACTGGGCAGATGCCAAAGGGAGTTTCTTGCACCTTTCTCCAACTTTTAGGTCCCTAAAGTAACAGCCAGAGCTAAGAGCTTGTGACAGAGCCAGGGCTGTCTATGAAGACTCGTATGAAGAGCTGAGGACAGGAATGAGTTAAGGTCTAGAAACAGAGGGCACATTCCCCCAAATGTCCTTTATCAACCTCTTGCTCACCCCCTGTTGAAGTGACCCAGACCCTTACTTCTTTTAAAATTAAAAAATAATAATAAAATCTGGATTCATTGTCTCTCTTGTTAAATTAAGTCTAAGACATGAATAAAATCAGATTTGGGGGAAGTAAAAATGTGAATTAACCTGTTGACTATTGATTACCTTTCCCCTTTCCCTCAAGCTGAGTCCTATCCTTCCCTCTGACTTTTGCAGCCTTAGGATGAGAGTCAGTGACTGGGGAAGATTTTGGGAGAAGGCAAAGTACATTTCAGGATCTATTAGCCAGTGTTATCAAGCTGCATCCATCTGCATCAGTACTGAAATACAGAGGATTGGCCTTAGAGGATGATACTCCTTACTCTCTGATATACAAACCCAGATTCATGATGGAGAGGAAGGCAGCTAACTGGCAAGAACAGATGCTCAATAAATAATTGTTGATTGAAAAGGGCAATATGATCAGGCAATATGGCATCCACCTTCCTACCAAGCTTATTCCTCTCTGTCTGTACTCTAGTCTGCCTACCTTCATGCAAAAGATAGGCATGGACAAGTGCACTTGCATGTATACACTTATACAAATGTATGCACACACACACACACAAATATTGGGAAGTGGTCTTTAAGTTGCATCTTTTCTAGAGATTAGATCTACAGCACAGATTTTCACTAGAATCGCCTGTTAGTTTCTTGAGGTTGAAATTCTTTCCCGAACTGTACCCAGAAACTTCAAATCATTGTTTCATGTTAGTTCCTGGAGTTCTTTACCATTTTCCTGTTGCTGATTAAATATCCTGGGGACTAGTCAATAACAGGACAGTACCTGTCCCAAACTGCTCCCTTCAAAGTTTTCTGGGGTAGGTGTTCTGTGGGGATTCCAAATTATTTTGTCTTGGAGGGACTTGGGCACTCGGAGGGTGGCTGAAAGAGAACAACCCAATGTCATACCCATGACCATCTTCTGGGTTTGAAGGGATGAAAAAAAGGACTTGCCTTGTCTCCCATCTTTTGGAGTTCTCATAGCAAAGGTATTCTGTCTATGGCAGCAAGAATTTACATATGTCTGTGCATATATACATACATTCCCCAGATGGTATAAAGACAAAGACTGAGTACCTTGAGAAGCAAAAAACATGGTATAGGGGTCCTGAAGACAGGACTAAGAGGCATGGATTTCTTTCCATCATGTGTTTCACATCATCTCCATCTTGGTATAAATCTTCCTAGGAAATTTCCAGAAATTTCCTGGATATGAAGAGGGACTTTTCCTAAAATTTCTCTAATAAAGATTAAGCACAACCCAAAACCTTTCACTTGAAGATTTTAAAACTGGATACAACCAGCAATTAATCCTGGTGGTAGCATGAGATACCAGGAAGCTAGGTTGTTAGCCCTGATGGAAAACTGAAACCCAGAGAATCAGATCAATTGGCCTGAAGTTTCTGTGAAATCAGTGGCAACATGAGGAAAGAGAAATGTTTAGGTTTATGTGGGCTTAACTAGCCAATCTAGCAGCAGGAGATAGAGATGGAGATACCCAATAAACAGGTTTGCTAAGAACCCCTTTTTGTGTCATGGACCTCTTTGGCAGTCTGGAGAAACCAATGGACCCCTTCTCAGAATAATTTTTAAACCCATAAAGTGATATGTAAGGTTAGAAAAGAAATCAATTAAATTGAAATGTAGTTATCCAAACATTTCTTTTTCACAGACCCTAGGTTAAGGACCCATAACCTAGAGAGTATTGAGGTATTTGAATTTTAACCTAGGAAATGGTGCCTTTTTTATTTATTCTAGTGGGAGAGAGTAAGGAGAGAAATGGTAATGATCTTTGCTCCTATACATTGATGCCTAGTAACCTGATATCTTAGTAATATTCTGTACCTGCTGGTTTTCTCACTATGTTCCTCTTTAACCACCACCCTCATTCTCACCATCTCATGCATTAGCTTCTGTGGGAGTAGGGAGTGATGTCCAAGAATCCAGCTATTCTACTCTGATTTTATGGCAGGCAAAGAACAAAGGGATCCAGGGACTAATGAGGAAACCTGGCTTTAGGAAGCAGAACAGTCTCCTGTCTTCAGGAGGAATATTCTACATTATAATCCCAGAATGTGATCAAATTATAAGAACTTAGAAAAGAAAAAAGAAATTAAATGAAAAATATTTGAGGGTTTAATTTATTTTAATGATAGTCCTTTGACAGTGATTTTGCCTCTTCAACATTTCTGCAGACAAAACAGCCAACTTTTTAATCTCATCTAGCTCAGGCGAACATTAGGAGAATGGTTGAGGCTTCAGCTCATTGAAGTCCTAGTCTCCTGAAGGATGGCTGGCTTCGGGTCCTTCCCCCCTCCAGCACTCACTTCCTGAGCCTTGAAAGAATTCAGCTCAAGCCACCACATATAATGCCCAGCCAAACAGATGAGACAGAAGCAGGTATTGTCTCAGCAGCTGAGAAATGTTCCTGTTACAGAGAGTGGAATGGGGAGGATGGAAGGTGGTGAAATACTAAAGAGGGCTGGAGATTGGATATGCCAAGGACAGTCCAAAATGAAAGAGCAAAACAGATCAAAACAGGTGAGACCTTGAGAAAGGAGAAATGATAGACTTTTTGACTTCTTTGCCTAGGACAACCCATTCTAAACTTAGGAAATCGTACTTCCTCCTCATTGTTTTCAGCATGTGTCCCTTTGAATAGATTCCATAATCCTACAGTGTCTGGAAATGAATTCAGCTCACAGAGGGAAATTCTTTGGATATACTTCCTAGAAGACTACATGAACTCTGCAGCATGGTGACATCATGTAGTATATAGTCTGGTTTGGGTAAGCATGTTTTTATAGTTTTTAAGAGTCCTGAGGGGGATGAGATGTGGAGGTTCTAGGAGGTATCTAGGAGGCATAAGCCCAAAGGGAATGGAATAGATGGGAGGGGGAGGGAATGGTATCTTGAACTCCAATATCTCATTCAGCCCTTGGTGAAGGTAACAGCTGCAGCCTAGGTTTTATTGATTATTTGGTTCCCCAGCCAAAAAGCCAATGCTCTCAAAACTGCCATTGCTCCAAGATGGCAAAGTATGTATCTAAGTAAAGTCCAATTCATACACCAGATTGTGCTGTGCCTCCTGGTATTGCAACTGTGTGTCAACACCTTCCAGCATACCAACACAATCAGAATCTGTGAAAAGTGATATCTCCACACTGTGGAGCTCCTGAAAGAATTCCCCATGGAGAAAGGCTATCTTTTAGCCACATATGCTGTGAGAACAAGAAGTTTGACCAGATACAAACACATCAACTACAAATTTTGGGGAATCATGTGAGAAAGGATATAATACTTTCACCTTTTTATGATCAAATAACTTTGAGGGAGGTTCCTGTTCTTTACCCCTCTCCCCAGTGCATAAACTCTAAATGACCTGTGCCCAGATAAAGCAACTCTGGGCAAGAAGACAGAGCAGATATTTCTTCACCTTTACCCAGTTCTCCTTTATCATTCCAACCTCCTTTCCTCTTTTCCCTGCCTCTCTCCTCTCAATCTTCTTAGCTTTTTTCTTTACAATCTTTTCCTTTTCTTTTCCCCTTCTTTAGTCTTTTCTCTCCCTTCTGGGGTCAGGGGTGAGGTGGGGATGGTGAAAAGGAGGAGGGTAGTTCCCTTCCATCAATGGCTCTCAAGCTTTTCATCTCAGGACCCTTTTACATTCAAAGCTCCCCCCGCAAGAACCCTTGTTTACATGAGTTATATCTATTGATATTATCATATTAGGAATGAAAACATTTTGATATTATGAAAATAGCTTTGACCTGGAAGACCACACTTTGAGAACCTCTGCCTTAAGTAAATAAACCCATATACTTTAGTGCAGGAATTTTGTTAGCTAGGGCTCCCTCTCCTGGCCAGATCTCAACTCTACATAGGGTGAAGGTTATTCCTATTGAATTGTCAACACATCTCACCCCCTCCCTTAACCCCAAAGCATTTCCTCCAGGGGAGTATGTCATAAGAAGCACAGATGGACTGAAATCTCCAATCCTTCACACGCTCTTACCTCAGGTTTAGCTGTGAGAATCTCTTCCTCCTCCTCCTCTGTCTCCTCCTCCAGCTAATTCACAGAGAAGTTGATTTCTGGAGCCCTTGGCTGATATATCAACTCAGACTTTGGGGATGAGTGAAAGAGAAACAGAGTTCCCCAGTAAGGGCTAGAGAGGCCAAACCAGCTGGGCTACTCCATCACTCAGATTTCAGAGTAAGAGAGGGTGTGACCCTCTGCCCAGCTCTTTCCCCCCCCTACCCCCATATGGGAAAAGCCCCACACCCAGCCCGTGCATTTCGTCTCTGTCTTACTTAGCACAAACATTTTTGAGGGGGATCAGAACCTGTGATTTCATCAGTGTGAAACCCTTCTGGGGCTTTATAGGGAGTTGCCTGGGTTGCTGAGAAATTTAAGTGACCTGAATTTCAATCTTGCTGACTCTAAAGGTCACCCTTTAACTTTTATGTCATTTTCCTTCTAGCTGAGTGGAGAATGGAATTACTGTGTTATTTGGGGTTGAATAGAAGCTCCTCTTTTCGGGGACAGATGTCCACTGTCTGCCCTGGTTGTTCTCCATCTCTGTCCTTTTGGCTACAGGCTCACATGCTCACTGTTGTTCCCCTAGGATTGAATTCTGATTCCAATACCTTCTCTTCCTGCACTTTCTTCTCATTTTCCTCTTGCACTGAGTCATCTAGCCAGTTTAACTCCTGTGGTGAGAAGACCCACTCCAGGGCTTTCCGGATTCCCACCAGGCTCAGCAGCTGTACCAGGAGCAAAGTGGCTGTTAGGGAGCCACCCTCCAGGGCCTTACTCTAGCCTGCCTTTCCAGTACATTGCTCTGTCCCTCTTGCACTCTGCTCCAGCCAGGCTGGCCCACTTATTGTGCCCTGTGCCTGACATCCCGTCTTCTGCCTCCCTACCCCTGCCCAGCCTATCTCTCAGGTACCAAGAATGCTAGCTTGTCCTGCAATTCTCAGAACCATAGCTCCCTTTAAGGCTTTAGCTCAAGTGATACCTCCTTCAAGCGGCTTTTCCTTATTCCCCTTGTAATTAATGGCTCTCTTCTAAATTGCTGTGTATTTATTTTGTATACAGCAGTATTTACTTATCTGGGAACATTTTATATCTCCTCAATAGGACATCAGCTCCTGGAAGGCAGAGGCTGTCTCTTTTATATATGGATCCCCACCCCAGTAACTTGACTCAGTAGCTCTTTGATAAATGTTTGTTGATGAAGGGGTGGAAGGAGGGCTATTCGATGTCAGAAGAAGGGCTCTCCTCCCAATCTGTATACCATTTCCCTGTGTGGTTTGAACCAGACTTTTCTCTTTTCTCTCTTTGATTCCCCTAAGGGTTGCCTTGGAAACCTTCCCAGAGTCATATTAATTACCCTCATTTGGATAGCCAGACCTATGACCTGGGAGCTGTTATGGAAGATCCATTTCATGAGATGTTGGTAGAAGAAAGTAGTTTTCCCCTTTTATATTAGGGAACCATAGACAACCCACTTATACCACAATGGCTTTGGAAATTGTCCTCTTCCAAACCCTGGTACGATAAAGCCCACCCCTTAACATCCATCCCTCCTCCCAAGCCCTCGGTTACCATGAGGGGGAAGACAATAGCAGCTGCTGTAGACTTGACTGCCCAGAGCAGACCCAAGCAGACCAGCTGTACTGTTGTGAAAAGGTGGATCCGGCTGAGAGGCACATGCCTTAGAAGCAGCATGTCTGGCTGGTGTTTTGCTGGCATCAGCAGCAGCTTCACACGTTCTGAGAACTGTGGGAAAAGAAAGAAAGGTTAGGGGATGGAGGTCTGAGGAATAACTTTCACCCCTTAAAGCCCTGACCATCCAGGAGCACTTTTAGGTATGATGACTATACAAGACAAGCCTTTATTAAATGCTTCTCTGCCTCCAAAAACAAAGCAGAACTATCTCCATTATCCTTTGATCTATAGAATTTGGCTCCAGGTGGCCTGAACCCAGAAAAGAGAGCAATGGGGATCAGGAAAAGTGGAGTAAGACTTCGAGGGATGTGGGGAACAGGAACAGAGGGGCCACTGGGACCAAGAACTGGAAAACCAGGACAAGAAAGAGCCTGGGGGTGGGGTGGGGTGGGGCTGAGAACAGCAACAAAGGCTTGGAGATCAGGGTTAAGATGAAGGGCACCCTGGGTGACTCTGCTTACCTGGGTGCTGCTCAGCGCTGTCATCCCCATATAAAAGAAGATGCCGTAGAGTACAGGCATGGGGATAAACTGGAAAACCCAAAGAAAAGAGCTGGTTCTAGGGAGCTCCAGTGGTAGGGGCCAATGAAAGCAGGCTGGACAGATTCCTCTCAGAGAAGGCTCTCTTCCTCCTTCCCACTCTGTGGGATCTGATGGGGACCTGGGCCCATCAGGCCATAGTGATATCTCCTTTAACTTGGGGAAAGACAGGGCACTGTGGGGGAAAGGTTCTCGACTGGGAGTCGAGACACCTGGGCCCTGGGCCTGGTTCTGTCACTAACTCACTGTGTTCTTTGGGGTGAGTTATTTAACCTCTCTAAGATTCAGTTTCTTCATCTGTAAAAGGAAGAGCTTAGACAAGGTGACTTTTCAATCCCTCAAGCTTTAGGATTTTATTAATTTTTGGATACTGTAGCACTTACCACTCATTTAGCACTTAAGATAAACTACCCTATGATAGGTAACTTTGGTATTACTATTGAAATGCCTCATGTTGCTGTTTAATTTTTCACGTGTTTATGTCTTAGTTCCCTAAATAGAAGAAACTTCCAGAAGGCATGGATTTTATCTTTTTTTTTTTTTGGTCTCTCCTATTCCCAGATGGGTACCTTACATATAAGTGTTCAATAGATACTTGCTTATTGAGAAATCGAGATTTTGTTTCAAAGCTGTCCTGGGCTATAGAACTGTATTATTCTCTGAGATGTCCTAGGAAGGCTGAGATAGGAATTGAGGTCTCCTTTAGACTAGACTCTGAGACTCCAAGCCAAGACTGTGACCCAGGGAGATAGGAGTAGGAAGGATCTGCTTCCACCAAGATGATCAGAGCCCCATGACAATATCTCTGTCCCAAAGACTATTACCTTGAGCCCAGGAGCCAGAAAGATGGAGACACCAGTGAGGATGAAGACGACTAGGCCTGTAAGCCGCTGCTCCCTGTGTCAATAATGAGGAGCTGGGGTTGATGGGAATAAAAATATCAATCATTTCAGCACCCCCCTCCCCCCACACTCATACCAAAACTCTTGACCATGCCCTTCCCTCTAGATTCTCATTCAAGTTTGGATCTTGAGAAAGAAGAGAAGAAAAGAAAGAGAAAGGGACCTTTGCAAACCATTAGCTCTGATTTAAAAGAGCCAAAGGAACTCCCTTGCCTCAGTCCAAACACATCTCAAACACTGGCCCCACCTGATGCCCAGGAAGTGGGGCAGCTCCCCAGGAACACAGGTTGCACTCTCCCGACGAAGACTATCCATATGGGCCAGCGAGATGACAGTAGTGGAGACATACCAGGGCAGCCCAAAGGCTGAGGTCAGCAGCATCAGCATGGCCACCCAGAACAAGTCTAAGTGGAATCCAGCACCCTTCTGCAATAGGGAAGAGACAGCATAGACCTTGGCCAAGCTCAACATCCTCACCCCCAATTAACTCAATTTAAAAAACATTTATTAAACACGTACTATTTGGCAAATACTGAGATGTAAAGATAAAAATGAAAATTCTCCCCTGTCCTCAAGAAGCTTAAATTTTATTGGAAGGCATATATATATACACACACATACATAATCAAGTAGATGATATATACAAAATGAATATAAAACTTTTGTGGGGGGGAGGGACCACTAAGAATTGGGGAAATCAAAAAAGTACTCCTAGATTTATTTCTATTCCAGTATTCCTGGGTGTTGGAGACTGACAGCCCCAAGTCTAGAAGTGACTGTATGCTGAGGGAAGACTAGGTATACAGGAGTAAGGAGGGAATCTCACCTGAAGCTGGTACTCCTTCCGGTTGAGGATGACAGCAGTAATTTGCTGATCCATGAAGACAAGGATAGACATCAGAAGAGCTGGCAAAGCTGTAGCCAGGCACAACCACCAGGGATTGGCTCCAAACAGTGGCACTAGCCACCTCCGACCAGGATGAGTGGGCTATGTGTGATGGAGGTAGAGAAAAAGTGGAGTGGAGAGTACCCACAAAGGTATCTTACCCCATGAACTCAAACCAAGACCCATTCAAAACCATAAACTCTGTCCCTACTTGATCCCCATTGCTTCTCAATGAGAAAACTCCTTCCCCTTCCCACTTTTGTTCCACTGTACTGAGGACCTAGAAGAGCTGGTATACAGGTCAGATTCCTACTAAAGGGTAGCACATAGCTGGAGGGCCTGGAGATTGTCCCTCTGTTACTACTGGAAGATGACAAGGAACTGGTGAAAAATGACCTATACATGCCATCTTGGGACCCAGGGTGTGTCAACCCAAGTTCAGACCTGCTTAGAAGCCTGAGTCTGAGGCAGGACTGGGTGTGGTAGCGTCAGCTCTGATTACAGGAGCCAGAGGAGTGCTTGGGGAGTAGAGACTTGGTGAGGGTAGAGACTTTACTATTTCTAAGTTCCTGAACCCCTGAAGCTGCCTGAACAGGAGCCCTTTCTCCTCCTTTACCTCCTCCCCTGGAGGCCATATGAGATCCTAGGACTCATCAGGAAGACTCTCAGGCACAGAGACAAAATTTATCTGAGCTAAGCCATACCCCATGCCCCTGAAGGGCCCCTATGTTGTGAAGGCATGATCTGTCTTGCTCCTTCAAAACTACGAAAATCAACTAAGGACAAGATGATCCTTAGTTGTGGGCTACAGAGAGAGGTACCCCGGAATGAGGGTTGGAATTTAGTAGGGGGATCAGGACTAGGGTCTTGGCATCTCAGAATTCATCAGGGTCCTACTGGAAAGCAGAAAACTGGGAATAGATAATAGAGTGAGGGCTTAGGGTCTTCTTACTTAAGTTAGCAGTGTCAGATCCTGAAGTGAGGTCATTAGGATCCTTTCCTTCTTCTTCCCCATGTTCTATATGTGCCCACTGGGCACACACCCCTTTAGGACCCTTATCTCACCTTAAATTCACTGGGCACTATGAGCTTGGGTGTGCTGAGGCCAAAGGAAGCATCCAGTCCACAACCTAGCAGGATGGCGAGGACTGTGGAGAAGTCACTGATCACCTTCCGTACCTGACCACACAAAATTCAATCCTGATCTGGCCCTTCCAAGTCCCTGCCCCCATGAAACTTGCCCCCCCCATTAGATAAACAAACTAAGACACCCTTCCTTCCTTCCCCCATCTCAACATCCTATGTAACTAATACCTACTAGGATAGTTGGGATGGGGGAGTGGAGAGTGTAGGAGATACTTACCTTGGAGGGAAAGAAATGGCTGGATTTGAATTGCTTGAGGATGGTGGCACAGAGGAAGGTGGCAAAGAAAAGTAAGAGAGAAAAGAAGGCAATATCCGGGACAAAGTGACAGCCAAGACCTCTTGGTTGGCCTCCTCGAAGGGCACACTCAGGTGGGGATAGCAGAGACACATTGCCAAAGCCTAGGTCCTAATGTGAAAAGGAAAAATGGGGGACAGGGGAAAGCTAATAGGAAATAGCTCCTTGGACCTATCTCTCTAGGGATACCCTTGGGGTGGGAGTAGAGATGGGAATAAAGGTCCCCATGGCCTGAAGGAGCTACTGAGCTACCATTTTTCACTGTATAATTGTCGCAGATTTTATGCCATTTTTTTTGCAAAAAAGGTACGGTATGGCCATTATGTGAAGCTAGTTTTTTTTTTTTTAAATTTGTGCCGTTATCACTTAAAAATCATTTATTACAAAACTATCTTTGGTGCAAGATTAGGATACACAGAAAACTTGTGAATATGTATTAAAATTGAATACTGACAATGCATTTGGGCTGAGAATTCTAGGCTCCCAGCTTCCAATTCAAGAGATAAAAGTGTATCCATATGCCACTGGTGAATATGTTGCTGCTGTGGTTACCTTTTAAGTGGTATGACAAACAGAATTATCATACAACAATTATGCGATAAAAGGTTACAAACCAATTTTTGGATTAAAAAAATTAGGTGCAATGATTATGTGGTGAAATATGGTACATGAGTATCACGTGAGGGCAATGGGGAGAAAGCCAGAAAGCGCTGATTATTCAGAGACCTGCCCCCAGAATCCTCTGGTTGCTCCCATTCCCTATCTCATCCTTAATTTTGCCTCACCTTCATCCTCAGAGCAGCATCCTTGTCCTCTGGGTTCTTCTCCTTCCACAAAGACCTATTCTCTGAGGGAAGAGACAAAATAGCTGGAGTTCACTCACTCCCATTGATGGAAGTTGTAAAGAGACAAATTTCAGCTCTGTGTAATATATTGGTTCTTAATAATTTGAACATTCCCAAAAGGTAAAGGGCTGCCCCTGGGAAGTACCAGATTTCTCCTAATCTTTCTTCAAGAGAGACTTGATAAGCACTTAACAGGTACTAGGGTAGGAATTTCTTTTCAGTTATGGGTTGAACTCAGTAATCACTGAGGTCCTAATCCTGAAATTCTCTGATTCCTTAGAACTGGCCTGGTGTGTTTGTGACTCTCTAAACTTAGAAAAATCTTGGCACTCAGTCACCTATCTGAGACTAAGTGTCATGACTTAGTGACTCTTAAGTGTCAATGACACATGATACTTTCACTGGTCAGTTTTCCCACCAGCCCACCTCCTTTCTGCCCACCTTGTGTGTCAGGGAAGTAACAGAGGCAGCCAAAAGGGGCAAAGTCAGTATCTCCAGACATGCCAGGTCGGTAGATAGGGTAGGCCTCTGTAAGGCTCAGCATCTTGCCAATGGCATCACGGATGAAGATAAGGCTGATGAGAGCGCAGAAACCTTCTTCCGTGAAGCGGGTGAAGTGACGTACCAGGACACTGGCCTCCGTGGCCACCAGCACCAGGCAGAAAAATGCCACCCAGATCCCTACCCACAGACGGAAGGGTAGATAGTCTAGGCCATGATCCCTATTCAGTAGGAGAAATGCGGAGAAGATTCAAAGGCTCTGGCTGAATTTATCTGCAATCCCTACTCGGGGCCTGGGCCTGGCCTCCCTAAGTAGCTGTCCTATAATTCCCTGAAAGATAGAAGTGACTACTTCCCAAAGCTCTTATATCCTCCTTACTCCCACAAGGCTCTGTAAAAGGCATGGCTAGTGCAGTGGTAGCTAGGGGTTAAGTGGGAGCAAGGGGACAGGAAGCTACTGCTAACTCAGGCTTGGGAATTTCCATTGGGCAGTCTTGTCCTGGATTATAAGAGAGGCTAGGATATTGGGGGTTGGAGGGAAGTGATGTTCTCTTACCTGCTAAAAGCAAAGAGTATTCTCTCAAAGACAAGGACCGGCCCTGTGCTACTGAGAATGGTAAGAGGTTGTCCTGCAAAGAGGCAGAATATGGACCCCGCCACAGCAGTCCCCAGGAAGCTCTCCAGTACACCCTGGTCAATGGGGGAAGTGGGTACATTTCACTTCAGGGACCAGAAACAAGCCCTGTCAGACCAAAGCAGCCCTCAGTAGCCTTCACGAGAAAGGGGATAAGACCATACCAAGAGGGTACATTATTCCTAATGTCTATCTTCTACCCTGACTCAGATACCCCAGTTTTCTGTGCTAGGGTCAGTTGCTCCAGAAGTCATTTCTCCCTCCTCAGAACCCCCATAACTCATTTTATTTAAATTACCAAGGACCTAGGTCTAAGTCCTGGTTGGGCTACCTGCAACTTCAGGCAAACTGGGTAAGACTAAGACAAGGAAAGTTAAGAGTACAAGTGAGCTAGGTATTCTGGGTCTGAGCTCCCTGACCTCAGTCTCCCTAGGAAAACTACATGGTCAGTGGGCTTCCATCCCTTACCCACCTGGATATTGTCAGTGGCATCGCCCAGTAGCCCTCCAAAGGTGATAGCATTGGTGATGGTGGCCAGATAGATATAGAGTATAGCAGGAAAGCTCTGGACATTCAGGGCATCTGAGAAGTCACTCAGGTACCAAGGAACCTTCCTTCTTATATCCTGCACCAAACCCCCAAACAGCCTACCCTCCCCCACACCCATCCCAGCCATCAGATCAGCCTCTAGGACCCTTTCCCCATTCCAATAAGATTCTGCAGAGTTCCCTCTGGGTCACATCTGGCAAGTCCATCTTACTGTACCCTCTCAAGGGTTCCAGCCTCTATGCTCTACCCCCTGACTACTACTCTCCTGGTCTCATGTACCCCTTTTCCCCATCTCCCTCACTTCCATTTCCTATCTCCCTTCTGGCCCACACTCACCTCCCTGTCCTCTGGAGCTCCTCACTAACAGACTGGGGCTCATACTCATAGTCATGTCTATCCTTCTTGGAGTTAACATTTCCATTGCAAGAGTCCTTGGATTGTAAAGGAAGCCTAGCAAAGGGAAAAGACTGTGGGGTTTGTTGAGTCATACCAATTGCCACCCCCTCCCTGGGAACTCCCTCACCTTCTGAGACTCTCAGCCCTTGGCTCCCCCAACTCCTCTCCTACCATGCCCAGGATGTTGCCAAGTCTTGTTGACTCTACCTCCACAATCCCTCTCACATCCATCTTCCTTTCTCCATTCACACGTCCTCCACCCTAATGCATCACCTCTCACCTGGATGATTGCAACATCCTCCTAACTAGTCTTCCGGCTTCCAGTCCCACCCTCTCTATTCATCCCACACACAGCTGCTAGAATAATATTTCTAAAACATTGACTGCGTCATACACATACACACACATACATACACGTTCTCAAAAATCTTCAGTGATTCCTATTGCTTCCAGGATAAAATACAAAAAACTTCAGTCAGGCCTTTAAGACCTTCTACCACCTGGCCTGCCCTTCTGGTTTCCAGCTCAACTGGCCTACTAGCTGTTCCTCATACAAGAAGTTCAGTCTCCCCTTTCCATGCCTTTGTTCCAGAGAACAGATTTCTTTCTCATCCACACTTCACAACTTCCAGCTTTCTTTAAGACCTAATTCAGATACATCTTCTCTGTGGAGCTTTTCCTGCTGCTCCCAGATGTTATACTCCTTTTCTCTTTGTATTTTTGTACATGGAGACAGCTAGGGGGTGTACTGAATAGGACACTGGACCTGGTGTCAGGAGAATGTGAGTTCAAATCAGATATTGACTGTATGACCCTGGCCAAGTCACTTCACCCTGTTTGCCTCAGCTTCCTCATCTGTCAAATGAGCTGGAGAAGGAAATGGCAAACCCCTTCAGTATCTTTGCCAAGAAAACTCAGAATGGGGTCCCAAAGAGTCAGGCAGGACTGAACAATGACAGGTTTTTGAATATACATTTTATTTACTTATATATGTACATATTGAACATACACATATAAGTAGGATGTGAAGGCATAGACTATCTCTTTTTTGTTTTGTTTCGTTTCATTTTGTTCTAGATTTGATGTTCTCAATATGTTGAAGTGTGCTAGGCATGCAGTAATAGCTTAGTAAATGTTTGTTGAATCGAATTGTCCTGCCCTCTGGTGGCTACTTATGGCTACTGCATACAATTTCTTTAACAAATTGAAATGGGTGTCCCTTTTTTTAAACAAAAAGTCTAACTTTCATAACCTCTTATCAAAAATCATTTAAATTAAAAAAATAAAAGACTATGTTCCATAAAACTGTGAACTTTTTTTACTTTAAAATCCATATACTAACTGTAACAAAACAATAAAATGTCCTGTTTGCTTCAACGTCCTCTTCTTGATCTCTTTTGCTTTTTTTTGTATGTATTCCTTCAAATTTTGTTGCAGTTATTAATATTGGCTTTCACATAGTTAGATATTAGGGTTTTTCTACATAGCTATATAGTTATGGTCAGAGTATATAGCCTTCAGAGGGAAGAATCTTATCTGCTTGTGCTTCCTTCTCTCTAGACCACTTCAAGCATCTTCTCACACTTCTTTACAGTAGTGCTATCACATTTTATTATATTCATGTATATGCTACAATCTATTTAGCGGTTCTCCAATTGTTGCACGCTTGGGTTCGTCCCAGTTTTTTAAGATTACAAATAAAGGTGCTATGCATATTTTTGTATAAGTAGATATCTTTTCCCCCTACTCCTAACTTCCATATGCCATAGTCCTAGCATTAATGGGCCAAAATACGTGAGCAGTTTTGCAACTCTTACCATGTCATGCTGAGTTTCTGTCTAGCCGGGCAGCTGCACCAGCAAAGTAGTAGTTGGGATGTTTATCTTTTTTCATCTATCTTTGCCTATTTAAGGTGTTTCCTCAGAGTTGTTTTAATTTGCATCTCTGATAGTTTGAACAGTTTTTTGAGCTGTGATTCACAATCGGTGCTTCCTTCTTGGAGATTTGTTTGTCAAAATCCATTTATCTATTAAGCCTACCCTTTTCTCCATCAACATGCCTACAACCAGGAATCTGTGGAGAATGGATCTATGCAAAATAAAGACCTGCCTCTTACTCCCTTCCCTTCCATTTACCTCTTGTGCAGAATAGACTGGCACTTTGGTGGAGGGATTCGTTCTGTGAGATCTCCTCCACCAGGGGGCAGCACCATCACCTCTTCTAGAAAGACATCCATTGCGGACACAAGGTCTTGGGGTCCCCTAGCCTGGCAGGCTGACTGCCGAAACATCTACCAGGGAGGGAGGTAGAGAGGAGGAGTTAGGTCAAAAGCAACTAGACTTCCTTGATGCATAGTAAGAGGTCAAAAAGGGAGAGTGAACAAATAAATTCTTATTATTGGTTTTGTTTAAATTTATATATTATTCTTTTTCTATAAAAAAAGACCATAGTTTGGGTTCTGAGGTTTGTTTACCTGGTCACTCAAGAGAACAGCTGTAGCTCTGCCCATCTCATGATAGTCTTTTCCCGGGGCTGGGGGACCAAGGATGATGCAGACAAACCTGGGGCAGACAGTGCGAGGAGTCAAAGACCCAGTTTTCCCTCCTATCCAACTCTGACCCCTTTTCCCAAGCACATATGCCAGCCTGTCAATTCTGACTTCAGTCAGGTGGAATCTGAGTTTAGGTAACAATGACAACAACTGACATCGCTGGAGCACTTTAAGATTTACAAAACACTTTTCTCACAACAATCCCATGAAGAGAGGTTTACAAATATTCTGATTCCCCATTTGACAGTTGGGGAAATTGAGGCTTAGAGAGATCAAGTGACTTATCCACAGTCACCAAGCTAGGAAGTATCCAAACTAGGATTTAATATCAGTTCTCCTGACTCCTGATTGCCACCCCTCTAACTCACTCCTTATGCCTTCACCAAAGATCTACTTCCCACTTATGCTCCTGAGTCCCTGGCCCTAATGCCCAGCCTATACCTGATGGGTAGAGGCACTTCTGTCAAAGTCCCCAGTACCACTGGCTCCGGAAAATGCACAAAGACTCCCAGTTTCTGGGTCAGGAAGTCCAGCTCTCCAACCAGCACAGCCGCAGCCTCAGTCCCAGGGGGCAGCTTCTGCCACAGGGGGCTCTGTAGCTGGTGAATTGGGTGGGGCACAAAGGGTGAGGGGCTACCTGGAAGGGAGACTCATGGGAGGCAGTGAGTTGGAGAAGGAGGAAGAAGGAGAATCTTTGTTAATGAGAATCAGCTGGTCTTACTGGAGGGGGGCTGTGAGAACTTCCCTTTCTTGCCCACAGAAAGAACTGTCTCCTCCCACTCACCTGTGCCCAGGCCCTGCTGTGCATGTGGGGCGAGAGATGAATGTGCATCCCTATAACCACTTCCTCCAGTCCTGCCTAAAGGTGGGAAGTTACACAAACCTGTTCTTTCAGGGGTGCCTCCTCAGCAGGAGTCTCAGTAGGGTGCCCACCTGTAAGGGATGTTATAAAGGATGTTCCTTTATGGGATGGGAGCTTGGGCTAGATGACCCATGTGGTCCCTTCCAACTTTAAGGTTCTGTGATTCTCAAATTGATGGCTGCAAATGTGGGGGCAACGGACTTCAGCTCAATATATGAAACAACTTTTGAAGGATGAGAAATGCCTGGCAGTGGAATGTTCTGTCACATAAAATAGTGGGCTTCCTGTAACCAGATATGTAAAAGCAAGGGACAAATAAATGAACACTTGTCATAGGTGCCATACAATAGGGACTCTTAGCCCGCCCTGTCCATGAACTACCTTTTTAAAAATTGGATAATTTCATTTTGGTATGATTAGTTTTCTTTGTTATCTAAAGAATTTTATTTTGTGCTTTTAAAAATATTTTTTTTCATAAGGAGTATATAGGCTTTACTAGACTGACAAAAAGTCTACAAAACCTTGCTATAGGGAGTATTTCTTTATTGGGTGAAAGGTTAAGCTAAATTACTTTTAAGGTCTCTTCCAATTGAATGATTCTAGGACCCCCTGAATTTGCAGGAGAAAAGGTCAAGAGAAACCCATTACACAAACTTTTCACCCTCAAAACACAGAAGTCTTCCTTGTTCTCACTAATATTTTTCTAGGAATTCACTTGAAGGAGTTGGACCCTCTGAGGATTTGGGGGAGCGATCTCTTACCCCTGCAGAGTCTTGTACAAAGTCTCCTGGCAGCTGACCAACACATGGGCTGCATGTGATGCTGAGTTCTCTGGAGCAGGACTGCTTTCAGCCTTTCTTTCCCTTCTGGGTTCAGTGATTCCACTCTGGTCACCTGTTCTGGGGGAAAGAGGCACAAAACTCTACTTTCTGTTTCTGCTTCTCATTCCAGGGACTGTTCCCTCCCCTAGTTACTTCCCCTCCTCTTCCCCATTAAAGTCTCTTTCTCTTCCACCTGGATTTGCCATGTGATCATATTCTAATTCTGGGAAAATTTGACAAGGGGAAACATTTATGGTGCTTGTGTCTCTGCTCTGTTGTTCTCTGAAATCCTGGAAAAACCCATCCCCTCCCCCCAATCAATGGAAAAACAACTCTATGCCTGCATTTTAGGGAATGTTGAATCCATTGTAGGGGACTAGAGTGAATCTGGGGAAAATTGTATGATCTAGCCCTAGCTTTGCTAGGGCATGGGAAGTGGGAAGCTATATGCTGTGTGACAGTCACTCCCAGTATTTGGGGGTCTCATAGAAATACCCCAAATCTGGAAAAGTTGAGGGACCCTCTCTGGAGTGGGAAGCTATCCGAATGAAAGCTTGTAGGTACATCCTTGCTTAGGGTCCATCCACATCTCATCTTCCCTGGATACCTGTTAGGTCAGAGAGACTTTGTACAGGACAGTCTAAGAGCACCAGGCTTGTGGTCAGCAGGGCCCGAAGCTCCAAGATGCTTGACAGGGACAGGGTGGGCACGTGTGGCCTGCTCCAACGTCTGGCCTCTAGGTCTAGCTTCTCTTCGAACAACATCCATCTGGGTGCGTGCAGAAGGGAATAACATCAGGTTCCATGGAGCCCAAATACCCAACCCCTCCCCCTCTCCCCCTTTCTTCCCCACCCCTCACTGTCCTGGGTTAAAAAAATAGGAAAAAAAAAGGATATACCCAATTCCCCTAATAAAGGTCTGGTGAGGATAAGAGAAGAGAGAGTGGAGAATATGGGAAGTGAAGGTGGCAAAAAGATAGTAGCCCTTCTTTGGCTCTTAGGGTTCTATCTCCTCCTCTTCCCAAACTGAACAGTTGAGGAAAGAGAAAGTAGGCTGGGTAATTAAAGGAGTAGGAGGCCCAAGGAAAGTGGTAGAGGTAAGGAAGACAAGGGTCCTTAAACCACTCACCTTCCTGTTTCCTTCCATTCCTGGTTTTGAGGGCTTCCCAGGAGCTCATTCAGTTGAATGAAGAGGTAGAGACCCCCTTTCCCTCTTTGCTTCCTCCCTTTTTCTTCTGAGGGACCCAGATGGGTAGGGCTATGGCTACTGCCTGAGTCTCTCAGTGGGGAAGTCTCTGGATCCCCAAGGTATTCAAGTTCCTGTTCTGGGGGCCTCATCTATCCAACAGGTCAGAGAGACAGTGAAACTATTCAGTCTTGTGTCTGTCTGGAGTGACTTAGGGAGCCAAGCCACTTACCTTAAAAAGGGACCCCTCCAAGGTCCCAGCTAAATGGGGCACCACCCCTTTCCACCACCTCCATTCTATCCTACCTCCATAAACACACACACAAATAAAAACATATCAGTCCCTGTTGACTCTGGATCAGTCCAGCTCAGACTATTTCATTATCAACAACACTAACCACTCCTTCCCTCCCCCAGCATGGATGTTTGTGTATGACCATTACTGGCATCTCTGCCTCAGGGAATCCACTTGTCTAAGTCTAATGGACTCTTCAGAGCCCCAGCTCTTCCCCCTTCTCCCAGAAGGAGACAGGGGAGGTCTGAGGGGGATGGGGTTTTGGACAGGCTGTTGTATAAACAGTAGGAGTTGGGATTGGGAAAGCCAACATGCTTTCATATCATAACTCCCCTCTGGGCACGTTGTACCCCCACCTTTTCTCCCCTTATATTGTGTCAAGTGCAAACAATAAATATCCAAGACTGTTTTTAGTGTCATCAACTCAGTGTGGGTGGGAAAGTCACATTTAGGGAGGGAGTCAAAATAGGGGTTTATTGTTTAACAAGAGATCATAAATGGTAAAGCCAGGGTTTCTGGAGTAGGAATTAGGAAGGATGGAATGACTTGAGGGAGATGGGAGCAATTCCTTAAAATTTTTAAAATTTTATTTTTATTTTGAACTTAACAAACACCAAACATAATTTTCATATACATGATAGAACAGAAAATGAGAATGGCACAAGAATCCTCTCTTATTATGTACAATTTGCTTTTCTTTTTAACTACATAAATTCAATTTGTAGCTTTCAAAGCTATCCTGCTTTTCTGTTCTTTTTTTTGCACACACACACACAGTCACACAGACACAGACACACACACACAAAGATGTCTCAATGACTCTTACCCTTTTTTCATTTTCTTTGTTTTATACCCTGCTATTTTTTCATTCGGGAAAAGAAAAGCAAAGTCCTTATACCAGAATATGCATAGTAAAGCAAAACAAATGCTCACAGTGTATCCAAAAATATCTGTTACTTCTCCCTTAAGAGATGGGTGATGTCTTTCCTCATTAGTCCTCTAGAATTAGAATTGGGCATCACATTGATCAGAGTTCATAAGTCTTTCAAAATTGTTTTTCTTTATAATGTTATTGTATAAATTGCTCTCCTGGTTCTGCTTACTTCAGTCTGTCTCAGTTGATAACATGTCTTCCCAGGTTTCTCTGAAGTCATTCATTTCTTCATTTCTTATAGTGTAATGATATCCCAAATTATATAATTTGTTTAGCTATTCTCCAGTAGATCAGCACTCTTTTACTTTCAAATTCTTTGCTATTACAAAAAGAGTTGCTATTAGTAATTTCACACACAAGTCCTTTTTCTTAAATCTTGGGATATAGTAGTACAATTAGATAAAGAGTATGCACAGCTTAATGATTTTTTGGAGCATAGTTCCAAATGAGCGCTTTGTTAATAAGTAGGTTATAGTCCGTGCTGGAGAGATTTCAGAAAAACTGGTCTATAAATACATGATTGGTGAAGCTGTGGATTAGGCCAACCACTCTAAAAAGGAATTTGAAATTGTGCCAATTAAGTGACCAAAATGTCCCTTCTGTTTGATATACAGTGGCTAAGCATATCCCCCAAGAATGACAAAGACATAAAGAAAAGCCTCATGTAAATAAAAATATTCATAGTAGATGCCTATTGATTAGAGAACGGCTCAACAAATTGTGGTACATGAATGTAATGGAATCTGCTATAAGAAAATGATGACCATTAAGAATACATACGTTAAAAAAAAAGACCGCAATAAGTAGAACCAAGAAAACAATACACACTTTAACTCCAGCAATGTCACTAGAAAGAACAAAATGCCCCAAACTGAACATGTACAACCAAACTTGGCCCTGAAGATGGGATGAGAAAACGTATCTCCCTCCTTCTTTTGCAAAGGTCAGTAACCATGAATGTGGAGAACTGGATATATTATCAGATTGAGTTGATATGTTGAGGAGTTTTAGTAAATTATTTTTCTTCTCTCTCCTTTTTCATTCTCTGTTAAGAGGGCATAGCTTTCTATGTAGGAGAATTAAGAAGAGATGTATTTAGGGATGTAAAAGTAAAATTAACAATGAAAATTTTAATTTTTTAATTTTTATGTTGAACTCAGCAATGAAAATTAAAAACTGGCTCAAAATCAGCCCAACTCAAGCAATTCCATTATTGATACCACCACCCACTCCTCTTCCCCTGCCCCTTCCCCTAGCATGGCTGTTTGTGTGAACAGTGCTGTCACTCCTCCCTCAGGGAACTCACTTGTATAGGTCTGAGGGACTCTTCAGAGCCCCAAGCTCCTCCCATTCCCCAGGAGGTGGAGAAGGCAGGGTTCTCTCATGTGGTATTCGTTTCACCGAGGCATTGCAATCCTCTTAACATTGAATAGAAAGAACTACTTTTTTTTAGCCAAAAAAATCAATCATCCTGTGACCACCCTGGTGATAAAACCTCCTCCTCCTCCTTCTCCTTCTTCTTCTTCGGAAATCATCTAAGTTAGTGACACATCTGCACTCTTTGCAAGACAGGGAGCAGGGTTTCTGGATGCCAAATGGATATATCCCTTTCCACATTTAACCTTCCCCTTAAAAAAATATTAATATAAATTGATTCCATTTCAACATATGCCCCAATGCCTCAAAAAAGGTAAAACTGCTTCTAGAGAGATAAACATTTTCTGACAAAATTAAGAAGATTATTAGTTTTACTTCCTCAACTTTTCAGAAAAGGAAGAGGGGATGTCACAGAAAAATCTAATTTATAAGGTTTTGCTTTATTTGTTACATCAGGTATATATTTGGAAGGTTCTCCCCTTCCCCCGAATAATTTTAATACTCCTCTGTTCAGCTGGGCAATATGAAGAGACATATTGGTTCTAGTGGTGAAAGAGAACCCACCAGACCAGAACAGGATGAACAAACTGATTTTGAGGCTTTAAGTTCAATTCCCTTTTGGCCCTGTTTCAATTGGCATTTGATTGTCCTTCCAATGAAGCTTAGACCAAGGGTTCTTTTTATCTTGCTCAAGACCTGGTTATTAGGAATGGCCTGTCCATACTCATAATCAATGATAACGTGGAGCTTTTTATTGGGTTTTGTCATCCGATCCTCCTGAGTCAGTCCCTTGTTCTGATGGTCCTGTTGGATCACTTTACCCAGTTCTAGGATGATCTGTTATAGTGAAGTTCCTCAGTCTCTTGGTCCAGCTTGACTGTGTTCTTCATGATGGAGTTCTGTTTGTTCTAGCCAGCAGCCCATTTCTTGGAAACCTCCACATCTTTTCCTGTCTCTTAACTGCTTAGATGCCTTCTTGGACTTGACCTGAGCCACTGTGGGGCTCCTTAAGGGCAACATCATCACCATGATCCAATCTCTCTTGGCCATGACTGGAGAATTTGATGATGAGACTTTTTGAATTTCTCTAGATTGGTCTTTAGTTGAAAAACATATGGAATGTTACAATATGGAATGGAAACTCTTCAAAATGCGTAAGACCTAATAGATTTTCCAGGTGCATATCCAGGATCATCTTCATGACTTGATGAAGCATAAGAGGAGAACTTTATCAGAGGTTAGGAGATTAATTAAGGGAAACTTAGGCAAAGTCAAGCTTTCTTGTCTAGATCAAGAGAGAAAATTCAGCTCCCTCCCTTACCTTGAATCCTCCTCCAATCATCCCTTGTCCTTCTCTTCCTCCAATTTGTTGCCCCTGAATTCTGCCCCTGTACTCAGTTCTTAGTCCCTGGTAACCAGAATTCATGATTATATTCTTCCCAAGATTATATCCACAATAGTACAATAGATAGAGAGTTGGCCTTGGAATCAGGAAAAACTGAGTTGGTGTTCTGACTCTAACATACAGACTTTGTGATTCTGAGCAAGTCACCAAATTTTTTGGTGTCCTAGTTAGCTTTACAAAACTAGAACTGTACAGTCGCCACTTATTTGCATTGGTATAAGGAGTCTCCTTTTTGGAGTTCACTGTTATTTTTTATTTAAAAAAAAAAAAGATTGTTTCCAGAACCTCTAAGCTGAATCAGAGATCCTGAACTGGGAGAAAAGGATATCCAGAGTGTGATTGGGGTTTGACTCTCTCCAATCTTGCCTGAAGAGAGGTGTGTGTGTGTGTGTGTGTGTGTGTGTGTGTGTGTGTGTGTGTGTGTGTGTGTGTAGGGTCACAGGAGCAGAAGGAGGAGCTACATGACTGGAATGAATCACACACAAAGGAGAACCCTAACCTGAGAATTGCTGGAGGTATGAGAGTTTGGAATGTGTGTACAGAGGGAGAGGAGGAAGAAAATGAATGAAGGAATGAATAGTAACAGAGTGGAAGTATTTGTAGGCAGAGGACGTGGGTTTGTATCTCAACTCTGCTCCTACCTGAATGATCTTGGGTAAGTCACCTCACTTCTGTGAACCTCTATTTTTTCCTGTGCAAAATGAAGGGGACACATCCTGGTTCTGGGGGCATTATTTGTTCACTGTGAAGAAGGGGGGCCAGAAGACTAAAATTATTTTGTTGAGGAGTGACTTGTTGGGTCCCTCGGGGTCAAAGGGATAATAGCATAGGGTGGTCAACTGATCTCTATCCATCATCTATTTTCACTGATACTTTCCCAAAGAAGGTGAGCCCCCTGCCCAAGATCACCCAGAATTCCTATGGCAGAGCCCCTGATACTATATCAAGGAACCCCAGGTTCGTATCCTCACCCTTCTGTGCTTCATGAATACCGAGTTCAGTCATAATAGCCATAAGTCATTCTATTCAGCAAACATTTGTTTTTCAATACCTAGAATGCCTTGACATCAGGGCTACTGCGGCAAAGTCAAAAGAGTCCCTACCTTCAATAAGTTTACATTGTGCTACTTGACTAAAAGGTCAAGTATTTTGCCTGAGCTGACTTTGAGACCCCAAGACTTTGGCTGGCACAAAGGGGAGCAGGATGAAAGACCCAGTGAGGTAAGCATAATACAGTATAAGGGCAAAAGCTTTGGATTCTCAAGACCTCTGCCTGTCTCTTATTACCTGTGTGATCTCTAGAAAGTCACTTAACCCTTTGGGCTTGTTTTCTCTGCAAAGTGGGGGGGTCAGACAAGAAGATCATCATCTCCTGCTTTAAAACTGTGATTTGGAGATTAAATAAAAGTTTTTTTGAAGTCCCATGTAATAGCCTATGCAAGCTGGAGGCCCATCATCTGTGCTTCTCTTTTTTTTCTTCCAAATTTATTACTATATTTATTTTCAGTTTTCAATAATCATTTCCATATGTTTTAAATTTTCTCCCCCTCCCTCTCTCCTCCCTCTCCAAGATGGAATGCAATCTTATATGGGTTCTACACATACATTCCCATTAAACACACTTTCACATTGGTCATGTTGCATAGAAGAATTAAAACAAATGGGAGAAACCATGAGAAAAACCAAATTGTAACAAAAGGGAAAGTAGTCTGCTTCATTCTGCATTCCGATTCTATTTCTCTGGATGTGGATGGCATTTTGCATCGAGTCCTTTGGAAATATTTTAGGTCTTTGCATTGCTGTGAAGGGACAAGCCTATCAGAAACAGTCCTCGCCCACTGTGACTGTTACTGTGTATAATGTTCTCCTGATTCTTCTCACTTCACTCAACAGCAGTTCACATAAGTCTTTCCAGGTTTTCCTGAAGTCCACCTGTTTGTCATTTCTTATAACACAATAGTACTCCATTACATTCATATACCACAACTTGTTTAGCCTTTCCCCAATTATGGGCATCCCCTCAATATCCAGTTCTTGGTCACCACAAAAAGAGCTGCTATAAATATTTTTGTACACGTGGGTCCTTTTCCCATTCTTAAGTTCTCTTTGGGATACAGCCCTAGAAGTGTTATTGCTGGGTCAAAGGCATCTGTGCTTCTCTTTATGGCCACTGGAGGGCACTTCCTCCCTCCAGCCACACACCCTCCCCCCTCCTCCCGCTGTAGTTTCAATGTCTAAGCAGACATCCACTGCCTCCCCACTCCCTCTCTTTCCCTAGGCAAGAAGCCCATACCATCCAGGTGACAGAGACAGGAGAATCAGGTTGTTTATTTTTTGAAGACTGCAAGTTGGAGCAAAAGGGAAAATGAGGAAAGGAAGAAGGATTAGTATGTTGTGGATGAGTAACTGGTGGACAGAACCTTTTTCTCCCAGTGCTTTTCCTGTCCCTTAAAATTTGGGATTATCTTTTCATGATCAAGAGTTCAGTTCCCAATCTGTGATAAATAATTAGAGCCAGGATCATTGGATTATGGAAATGCAAGCTGAATGGACATTAAGAAATCATCTTATCCAACACCCACATTTTACAGATAAAAAGAAAGTTAGCCCCAGAAAGATTACTTTTTTCTTTAAGGATACAAAGGCAGTAAAAATATGTACTTGTATCCAAAGCCTCTAGCCAGAAAGCCATTCTCTTTTCAAAAGAACCAGCCTATAGTATTGGATTTCCTTTGCCTCCACCCACTGGTTGCTGAGAACTTCAACCTCCAAGTGTGGAAGAGGTCCCTTGGGGACTAGGGTCAGAATGAGTCACCAGATCACCAAATAGTTGGGGAAGGTAGAGTTGGGGCATAGAGAGTGACAGATTCATTGGTTTCAGTCTGAAAGACAGATAAGGAACTAAAGGCATGGAGAACTCTGACCAATGTCCTTAAGAATGTGCCCAAACATCTCAGGGGCACTAAGTGGTTTAGCAAAGCTCAGACTTGCCTGCAGGTATGAGGTATGGGGTGAGGGTGAGGGAAAGAATGAGTTTTTACCTCCCAAGGACCAGGGCTAAAATAGTCTTTGATGCCTCCTCCTCTCAATTTCTTCTTACCCTTTCCCTAGGATGACAAGACAAGGAGATCAAATAATATGGGGGAGAGACAGATGTTTGGGGCAGAACCTGAGGAAGGTGGAGCAGGAAAACCTCTCTCTGTGTTTTCCCCTGACATTGGTACAGCACACCCTAGTACATAGTTACCCTTCCAAGACATCAACCTCTAAAACTCCCAGACTAGCAATGAGAAGTGTCAGTAAAATTTTTTTAAAAAGTGAGTCAAAAGGAAATGAGACAAAAAGGTAAGTCAGTCAGAGGCAACCAGATAGACAGGGATTTCAACTCAGATGGAGAAAATCAGCTCCCTAACTACCTTCTCTTCATACTGGTCTTGCTGTTCTGGGCTCAACACAGCCCCAGTTATCTTCCCCACCTCCTTCTGCATGCCATAGACTCCCTTTTTAATTCTCTGTCTCTTTCTCCTCCTGCTTTCCCCTCAACTATATTTTCAGCCATGCCTCAATCCTCCCCCTATATGGCTTGAGTGGGAAAGTCTAAGGCCTGTATTCATAGCCAGGCCATGGACAGTGGAAAATTGTTTTACTTGGACCCATCTGCTCAGGCTTCCTCTACTGCATCTCTTAGGGTCCAAGGGCTGGGAGATAATGTTATAAGATATGGAACAGAAGACCAATCCATAAGTTAGTAGAGTCAATCAATCAACTAGCATTTGTTAAGTGTTTTCTTTGTGCCAGGTACTGTGCTGAATATTGAACATACAAAGAAAGGTAAAAAACAGTTCTTGCTCCCAAGGACAAAGAATTGCATCATATAATGTTATGTCTAAAAGATATGTTAGTGATCTAACAACTTATTTTACAGATATAAGAAACTGAACCATCTCATGGTGAAGTACCTTGTCCTCCCCCCGAGTCCCTACCTTTTTCTGTCAATCAGAAGCATGGCATAATGGTTAGAGAGTTGAACTTCGAGTCAGGAGACTTAGGGTTCAAATCCTGCCTCAGAAGTATACTCTCTTTGTGACCTAGGCAAATCACTTAACTTTTCTGAACCTCAATTTTCTCCTCTCTAAAGTGGGGATGATGACATTCTACCTCACAGGCTTATTCTAAAGATCAAACGCAATAACATATGTTAAGCACTTGACAAACCTACATACAATGATCCAAGACACTTCCAAAGGACCCATGATAAAAAATGCTGTGCTGAACTCTTAATGTAGATTGAAACATACTTTTTTCATTTTCTTCAGTTTTCTTACTTTTTAATAACATAACTAATGTGGAAATATGTTTTGCATGATATCACATGTGGTCCAGTCATTTTAATACATGTCCAATTCCTCATGATGAGTCTTCCTGATTCCAGGCCTGGCACTCTATCCACTGTACCACCTAGTTGCCCTCTGATCCTATAAACCAGAAGGGAACTTAGTGATCATAGAGGTCAAAAATAAAATAAAATGAAAGAACTTTTATTATGATTATGATCACCAGAGTCTGGACTACCATAATCTTCTGACTCTAAATATGTTTCCCATCCTGGGCGGGGACAATAGGATTTCATAGGTTGTAGATCTAGTACCATCTAGCCCAACCCCCTTCATTTTACAGATGAAATTAAGGCCCAAGAGAAATTAAATGACTTGCCCAAGATCCCAAGGGTAGTAAATGTCAGAAGCGGGATTCTCTCTCTGTGAAGAAATTTGGTTACAAGGCTCACAGGGTGGGGAGATAGAAAGAAGGAGGCTCTGAAGGACTGTGATTGTCATTTCCCAGCTGAGGATACAAGGGCTACAATCCTGGAGAAGGCTTGAGATCTTGAAATCCTGGTGCCAATGAGCTGGTCAGGGGCTGGGGATAAAGGTCAGGAGTAAGTGAACTACGTCCCTCCAGTTGTCACTGCTTTTCTGTAATGTGTTTGCTCTGACTCTTGGCCACTTTAACTCTCTTATTGATCCCTCCTCTCCCTTGTTTTATTAATATACAATTTTCTGTTTATGACTGAAAACTGGTGATAGTATACTTCTCTATCCTCCATACAGCTATGACTTCCTATCTTGAAGGAGGCAGGCCAAGAGTTAGCCTCAGTTCCTAACCCATGGTTACAAAAAAATCTTTAACAATAACTGTTTACTGATGCAAAGTGAAATGAGCAGAACCAGGAGAACATTGTACACAGCAACTGCGATATTGTATGATGATCAACTACGAATGACATTCTCAGCAACGCAATGATTCAGGTCAATTTTGAAGTAACTTATGATCAAAAATGCTATCCCCCTCCAGAGAAAGAACTGATGGAGTCTGAATGCAGATTAAAGAATTTCTTTCTTTTTTTCATGTGTTTTATTTTGTTTATGTTCTTTTTTGCAACATGAGTAATATGGGCATATGTTTTACATGACTGCAGGTGTATAATCTATATCAAAGTGCTTGCTTAATCAAGAGGGAAAGAGGGAATTTGGAAGACAGAAATTACAAAGAGTAGATGTTAAAAATTTACATGTAATTGAGGAAAAAAATGAAATAAAAATATTCTTTATAATTTTTAAAAATAAAATATACAGTGACATAAAACCCCCAACTCTGTTGAAGAAGGTTATGCAGGAAAGAGAAGATTTACCAGGGTTAATAAGCCATCTTTTATGGTTCCTTTCTCAGCATCAGTTTAGAGTTCATAAAGATTCCTAGCCATCCCTGCCTTCAGCCTCAGCCTCGAATTATCCTATCTCCCAGTTGGATAGACTTTGGGCCCAAACAATTAGCAATCTAAATCTCCCCTTGCTGTGGTCACCCCGTTGTTCCTGGTCCATTGAGTGAAGGCAGTGTGATCTTGCCCTGCTGTGTCAGAGCCCGCTTTTAGTACTTAAAGGTATCATGGATCTCCAAAAGGCAGGCTCTAGACAGTCAATTTTTCCAGTAAGAAAGAGGAGGGGCAGAGAAGGGAAGGGTCAGTGACATTGCAATTAACAAAGTTCAGAGAGGATATTATTCCCTCTTAATAGGTATTTAAGAATGGAAACTGAGATAATGAAAACAACTAACATTTATATGTATAAGATCATACATAGAACTAGAAGAGACCTCAGAGACTACCCATTCCAATTGCTTCATTTATACAAATGAGGAAACTGGGACCCAAGGATATTAATAAACTTGCTCATGGACAATCAGTAAACATTTGTTAAGCACCTACTACGTGCCAGGTACTGGGCTAAGTACTGGAGACGTGAAAAGAGGCAAAAGACATTCCCTACTCTCAAGGAACTCACAGTATGAGGAAAGACAACACACAAATATAAATAAAGCAAGAAATATATAGGATAAATAGGAAGTAATTAACTGAAAGAAGGCACCAGAGTTAAGAGAAAGCTTCTTGTAGAAGGTGGGATTTTAGTTGGGACTTCAAGGAAGCTAAGGAGGTCAGTGTTCCAGGTACGGGGGACACCCAGAAAAAATGCCCAGAGCTGAGAGATGGAATGTCTTAATTGTGGATCAGCCAGGAAGCCAGTGCCACTAGTTCAAAGAGTTTGTGTGTTGGGAAGTAAGAGTAAGAAGACTGGAAAGTAGGAGGGGGTTAGGTTATGAAGGGGTCTGAATGCCAAACAGAGAATCTTGTATTTGATCCTGGAGCAATAGGGACCCCCTGGAGTTTGTTGAGTATGGAGGTGACACGATTGGACCTACACTTATGGTTAAAAGGAGAATGTATTGGAGTGGGGAGAAACCTGAGGCAGGCAAACCTACCATCAGGTTATTGTAATAGTTCAGATGTGAGGTGATGAAGATCTGCACTAAAGTGATGATAGTGTCAGAAGAGAGAAGATAACATATTGGAGAGATGTTACAAAGGTGAAATCAACAGGTCTTGGTAACAGCTTGAATATGAGATATGTGTGTGTGTGGGGGGGGACAGTGAGGAATCCAGGATGATTCCTATGTTGTGAGCCTGAGGGAGGATGGTGTTGCCTTCCATAATAATAGGTAAGGTAGGAGTGGGGAGAAGGTTTAGAGGGAAAGATAATGAGTTCTGTTTTGGACATATTGAGCTTAGGATATCCACTGGGTATCCATTTTGAGATGTTTAAAAGGCATTTGGAGAGGCAAGACTGGAAATCAGAAAAGAGACTGGGGCATGATAGGTAAATATGAGAATCATCAGCATAAAGGTGGTAATTAAATCCATGAGAGCTGATGAAATCACCAAGTAAAGTAATAGAGGGAGAAGGGAAAAGCATCCATAACAGAACCTTGAGAGACACTAATCTGGAGGAGGATCCAGCAAAGGAGACAGAGAAGGTGCACTCAGATAGGTAAGATGAAAACCAGGAGAGAGCAGTGACCTGAAAACCTGGACACATAAATAGTAAACCTCAAATGTAGGATTTGAACTCAGGTCAGTGCTTTATATACATTTCACAATTATCTCCAATTACAGATGGAGCTGACTACATTTTCCCATTCAATTCAACAAACAAATGGAAAAAATTGAATTTAGATCTCTTAATGACATGACTAAAGTCCATTGTCCTCTCACTGTACTACACAAGTTATTTTGAGACTGACTATTGGGACTGACTGTTGACTTACCTCTATTCTCGCATCTATATCCTCCCTACCACACACCCAAGTAGAATATAAACTCCTTGAGGTCAGGGACTGTTTTATTTTGTCTTTATAGTGCCTTGCACATAGTAGGTATTTAATAAACACTTACTGAATTGAAAAAATCTCACCTTCTACAATAAACCTTTCCCAACTCCTCTCAATTCTAATGCCCTCCTTCTTTTAATGATTTCCTAGTTATCCTGTAGACAGCTTGTTTTTACATATGTTTGTGCTTATTGTCTCCCCATTAGATCACGAGCTGCTTGAAGGCAGGGGCTGTCTTTTGCTTTTTTTTATATCTCCAGTACTTAGCACAACGCCTGGCACAGAGCAGGCAACCAGTAAATGTTTACTGTTTGACGGATAGACTGAACTGAATTGACCTAAGAATCTGGAGAAGAGGACAAAGGATAGGACTTGGGGAAAAAGCTGCCTAGGGTCAAAGTTTTGTTAACTACGTCATAATGACTTTCTAATGTGGGTGAAGATAGATTTCTCTCTCTGTTTACTCAGGTCTTCATACCCATGCCCATCACAATCCTTCTCATTATTTTCCTCTCTCCATTCCCCCAAACTCTCTCTCTGTCTCTCTCTCTCTCTCTGTCTCTCTGTCTCTCTCTGTCTCTGTCTCTCTCTTTCTCACACGCGCACACACACACACACACACACACACACACACACACACACACACACATTTGTGGTGTCTCCTCTTGGTTTTGCTCAGAATGTGTTCTCCCCTGGGGTGGGGGTGGGGTCTAAGGACAGTGTACAATAGTGTCTCTCACTCTGATTTCATCAAAGACTCTCACCCATCTCAATATTCTGTTGTCAGCTGGGCCCAGTGTTCTGTGACTTGACCTTGTAATGTCCTAGCCTGGCAGTTCTAGCAAGTGTTTCTATAAGCAGGTCCTTAGCCCATTATCGTTAAATCTCCAGTGTGAAGCACTGGGGACCCTTCATCACCTTTTTTAACTGAACATGCCCTTTCTGCTCATCTTCCTCCTTACATGCTCAGTTACAGCTCCCTCCATCACAGTATCTCATCTTTCTCAATCATTCCTGCTTCATGCCCTGTGGGCTCTAGATTCCAAGCCAACTGAACCATTTCCCTACTCTCTTTTCCCCAAACACACCTGTACTCTATCTTCTTGTCGTACATTTAGAATCAACCCTCCCTCACTCAAAACAAAGTCAAGTGCAAGTCATGTCATTATTTCTCTGATGGCATGGTCTTCTTCAGCAACGAAAGATGAACACATACATTTAGAATACCTTCTCTCCTTTCTTTAAGGCTCTGGTCATTCAGTTAGAGACTTTCAAATAATTCTTTCCTCATGAAGATTTTTCTGACCTCACCCTGCCTCCCGCATTAGAAATGACTTCCCACTCTCCGTCTTCACATTCAATATAAAAGAACAGCAAGATATCAACTTGACTGTTTGTAGCTGAATTCCATCAAAGTAAGATAAGAACAAAATACCAACAGTACTGTACATTTAGAAAACACTTTAAAGTTTGCAAAGGGCTTTACCATCATTTCATCTGAACCTTCAAAGAATCTGTGAGGGAATTATTATCCCCATTTTATAAACGAGAAAACTAAGGCTGAGAGTTGTTGAGTGATTTGTGCATGGTAATATGGCTATATATGTCAGAGGGGAGAATGGAACTGAGATTTATTTCTCCAGTGCCAATCACAGGTTCTTCTACCTTACTGGCACTCAATAAATACTTATTAAATTTATTTGATGATCTCTAAGCTCCCTGCAGTAGCCAAAAGACAATCAACAGTCAATAGAGTTTCTAGCTCTATGATGAGGAAAGGAGAGGTGAACAGTTTTTTCTTTCACCAGTTCAGCTCTTATGATGGGAGTGCTGCTATCTTAACGTGATTTTGTAGATTTTGCTCAGGTATTGTCCTTCTTGAGAGGGCATGTCTCCATATAAGATTTCCTATAGGAGACAAGGTAGGATCTTGGGATCATAGTCTCACAGTCCCATAGTTTGTCCATAGGGGACACAGAATCTCACCAGGCTTATTAATTGTTGTTAGGGCAAGATGCAGCCTTAGAGGCTCCCATGCCTATGCTAAGGTTGCACAAAATTCCTGGCTGGCTACAGTCACAGCAATAATTTTATTTGTGGATCTTCTGGCTATCAATACCAAGGGAATCATAAGCCATCAAATAAGGAAATGCATAGTCACCAGTGTTTGCTATCCTGTGCATAGCCAAATGGAAGAGGGGTTTTCCATGGATGGTAAGATCCTGAAGTTGCTCTTGTTTAGGGATGGAATTGACCTGATTGCATCAATCCACAGAGTTCTACAGTACCTCCTGAATGAAATTCATGGCCACTCAGAAAAGTGCCTCACAACCAATATAGGATCCAAACGGATAAAAATTGCCTGTTGTCCAAACTATGACGTACAGCTAGAAAGGAAGTCCTTTGGTTGGTTTGTCAACTCAATCTTCTTGACGTCCTTGAGCTAGGAAATAGAAACTCCCAGGTATACACAGCCCTTGTCTCAGTTCTTCCTCCTTCCCACTTATATATGAATTCCATCTCCACCGCCCAGAACAGGAGTCCTGGTTAATTCAGTTCATTTCAAAGGAGACATTCAGACAACATATTCTGGGAAATTTTGAAGAAAGAACATTTTCACCTGAAGGAGTGGAGGGATAGAATGAGAGAAGACTTCATGAAGGAGGTGATACCAGATCATTGAAGGAAAAAAAGTATTTCAGCAGGAGGTGTTGAGGAGGGAGTGCACACCAGCAATAGGGGATAGTGTGAGTAATGACATAGAGGTTACTTACTAGAACTGGCCAGGCACCTAGTGAGTCAAAGATGCTCAGAGATGGTGAAGTAGTGACCTTTCCCAAAGGACCTTGGGAACCAAACCCAGGCTTGGGAATCAGGTCCCTAGAGTTTCTATCCAGGATCTACCCAGTCTGACTCATTGTGTAACCTAGGGCAAGTCAATCATCCAGACCTAACTATTCTAATCTGTCAAACAGACTAATAGAAAGCCATGGCTTCCAGGCTGGAGTTTTGACACTTCTGATGGTCTGAAGAGTCAACAGAGCCTAGCGCAGCCATAGACAAGGAAGGTGTTCTGATTGTGGACTGGGGGACAGGGGAGGAGGGCAGAAGGAGGAAAAGCCACACAAGAGTAGGTTGCCCTAGGGTGTGGCCGGATAGGTATGATGAAAGCCTGGAGTTGCCGAATCCTGCCAACTCTGATGTGTGGCTGAGAAGACGGAAGGGGCCTGAGTCTGTGAAAGGAGCAGCAAGTTGAGGCAAGGTGCCTGGGGTGTGAACCGGAATCCAGGTGAGGGTGACTTGGCAATTGGTCAGAATCACTTCCTCTCATCCTCCCTTGTAGGGGAGGACCCTGACCTCCGGGTGGCTCTGTGGCTTTGGGATGTAGGACTCAATCAGAGGTGGGGTAAGGGTGAAAGGAAGGAAAGGGCCCAGCCCAGGCCCGGCGACATCAAAAGGCTTGAAAGATATTAATGGTCAGGAAGATGCTGTTCCAGAGCTGGGGTTGGGCCAAAAAAATCGCAGGTAACGCTCCTCTCCAGAATCATGGTGGTAGCACACAAGGGAGAGTTTGGAAGAATGGGGAAGAAAGGGAAAAGAGAACAGTAACTCAGAAGTGAGGGTGCCAGACTGAGCCCAGGGGCATGGGGTAGGCAGCCAGAGAGAAGTACTTTGAAACATTTCTGACAACTAAGAAATTTAGGCCCTGGGGCCCGTGGGTTGGGGAGGGGTCAGGAGTCAGAAAGGTTTGAAAAAAAAAAAGAAAGCTTTTTTTGCTTTTTTTTTTTTTTTTTTTACTAATCCAGCAAACATTTGTTACAAGGAAGAACAGAAAAGAGAAAACTGAACTAGGCATCTAGGATTAGGGATGTGTCAGTAAGTGTTTAACAACCAGCTCTCCAGGAAAAAAAATGTATTTGTAACAAATTTTTAAGTTTTACCTGCATTATTAATATTTTCTTTATCATTTTTTAAGTCTAGACAATCGACAAAACAACAAATCAAGCCCTGATTTGTAGCACTTGCTGATTTCCCAAGTGTAAATGCTCACACTGAAAATTTAACAACCAGCTTTCTGGAGCTAGTCTAAACCAGCTCCAGCACTTCCCTGCGACGGGGTCCTGTATTCTATTTGCAGCTCCACCAGTAACTGAGTGTGTGACTTGGGACAAAAACAAGAGTTCACATTTATATGACTTTAAGAAGCCCTTTGCATATGTTAATACTGTATTAGCTTACATTTATATAGTGCCATATCCCAGACTTTGTACTAAGCCCTTTACATTTATTGTCTTATTTGATCCTCACAACAATTCTAGGTACTATTGTAATCTCTATTTTATAGATGAGAAACTGAGGCAAACAGAAGTTTAGTGACTTGCTCAGGGTCATACAGCTAGTAAGTATCTGAGACCAGATCCTATTGTACCTCTTTCTGACTACACACCTGGTGTTCTATCTACTGCACCACTTAGCCAGATCCTTTTTATCTCCTTTGAACTTTGTGCAGGGGAAAATACCCTAGAGTTCAAATACTGACGCTGACATTCACTACCTGTGTGGTAAGTAACATGACTTCTCTGCGCCTCAGTTTCCTCATCTGTAAAACAAAAGGATTGAACTGGATGACCTCCAATGTGTCTTCCATCTCTAAATATATACTCTTTGATGTTCCCAATAACCCTGCAAGGCAAATACTATTTTACCTATATCACAAATGAGGAAACTAAGGCAGAGTGGTTAAGCAACTTACCCAGGAATACACAAGGGCAAAGGCAAAGACTCTGAGGGACTCGCCCTGAAACATCTCTTTGACCCTATTTCACCTGGAACTGAAATTCCAACACTGGAGGCACGGCTTGCCCCTGTAAACATGCAATTTTGTTACCTGGGTGGGGTGACACATGAACTCATTGGTATGGGATGAATGAGTTGCAGTAGCTGGTCTAGCTACACCTAGAATTCATCTTCCTTACAGCTACCAGACAGATAACAAGTCACTACTGTTAGGATAAATCAGTTGATCAACAAGCATTTATTAAGAACCTACTATACCATCTCCTGTTTGGCATTTACTACCTTCACAAACTGACTCCAACCTATCTGTCCAGATTGATTTTACATTATTCCCCTGATGACACAGTAAAATTGGTCTGTTCAATGCAAAATATACATGTCATTTCATCTCCTGTCTCTGCCACTTAGTACAAGCTGTCCCTCATACCTGGAATGTCCTCTCTCCTTACCTCCAATTTTTGTAATTCCAAGCTCTCTTCATATTTCCCTCCAGCGCCATATCCTACATGAAGCCTTTCCTGATTCTGCCAGCTGTCAGTGCTCCCTTCCTTATTGTGTATTTGTTTGATAGATATTTTGTATTTATTTGTGTCAATGTCATTTCCACCTCCCATCCTCCTCCTCCCCCTCCCCCACATTATATAAACTCTTCCTTTTAATTTTGTATCTCCATCATCTGGTATTGTGGTTCACAAACTGGTGGTGGTGGTTACCCCATTTGGGGTTTCCTTGGCAGAGATACTGGAGTGGTTTGCCATTTTCTTCTCCAGTTCATTTTACAGATGAGGAAACCAAGGCAAACAGAATTAAGTGACTTGCTAAGGGTCACACAGCTAGAAGGTGTCTGGGGCCGGATTTGAACTCGAGAAAATGATTCTTTCTGATTCCAGGCCCAGCACACTATCTAGCTGCCCATGGTTTGCAGATAATAGAGGCTTAATAAATGCTTATAAAATTAAATAATATTTGTCATATCAAAGCAAGGTGCCAGACTGGGGCTGGAGGACACTTTCCAGAAATTGACAGCTCTGGAGAAGAAATCCAGAATGGATCAGCTAGAGCAGTGTGAGGAAAAACCAGAAGGCAGGGCATGGAAAAAAAAAGATTGTTGGGGGATTATTATGTTTTTAGAAGTTTGTTAGTGGCTAGCCTTGTTGAGGAGAGGTTGACTTTCCTTGGCAGAATTTAGGCTAGACAACTGAGACATGTTGGGGAATAAAAGGGAAGGAGATGCGGGGAGGGGAGGACTGTAGAGACTCAGCACTAACCAGCATTGTCTACATGACCTTGAACAAGTCATTTCCCAACTGATGGACCTGTTTCCAGGGCTCAGCACAATGCCTCGACACGTAAACGCTTTATAAATGCTTGTTGATTGACTGATGACTGTGTCCTCATCTGTAAAAAGAGACCGGCTCATGGACCAGACAGTCTCTAAGGTCCCTTTCCAAGACCTAAACATTCTAAGTCTCTGTCTATGATTCTAAGTCTAGAGATGGAAAAGGGAGATGGGGAAGGAAGGAGGCTGGATTCTGCCGCCTGCTGGTCAGCGTCCCTGGCCACTCAGGCGACCTCTTGTTTGGCCAGGACCCCAAAACGATTCCCCCAGCATTTCTCCTGAGGGGTGGGGGTCGGCGCCAGAATGATTCCGACTCTTGCACACTACCCGGCCGCCAGGCTCTCTCCTCCCCTGTATTGGATTTCTCGGGGGCGGAGCAGGCGGGGACGGGAGGGGCTGGGCGGCGGAGACTTAGTTCAGGCTCTGACTCTAGGCAGTCCAGACTGCTGGAGGGAACCAAGCCTGACTGACGTTGCTGCTGCTGCTGCTGCTGCGCTGCTGCTGCTGCTGCTCTGCTGCTGCAGCTGCTTCTGATAAAGGCAGGCAGGCGCTGGGACTGAGAGAGACAGAATCCACAGACATACAGACAGACTGATCTGCTTCTGCCGCTGCCAACAGCAGTCGCTCAGACCCTGGCCCAGTGAGCGAGCGCCCCTTACTCTCCTCTTCCGCCGGATCCCCGCACCCTCGCGGTGCGATCATCAGTGGATTATTGGCCCCTGGTCTTCTCAGTTCTCGGGAACATGAAGCTGTCTTCGTTTTTTCTTAAGCTGCTTCTGGCTGCAGGTGAGGGAGCGGGGGGACAGCTGGGATTGTCCAGTTTATCCAGGATGCAGACCTGGGATAAGGGGACAGAATGGGGGTGGGGAGTAGAAGAGACAGGAGAAGGTATGGGAGTGGCCAAAGGACACCTATAGGGGCAAGGACATAGAAGGGTGTGAAGGATGAGGATCAGAGATTTAGAGATGGAAGCGATCCCAGAAGTCATCTAGCTCAACTCCCTCATTTTTGCTTATGAGAAATCTAAGGCCCAGAGAGTGATTTGTCCAAAGTTACACGGGTAAGTGTCAAAGACAAGATTAGAGCCTAGATCCTGGGACTCCAGAGCCAGTGCTCTTTCAATGAAAGATGATGGTGGGACCAGGGATGCAAACGGAGCAGATAAGGTGAGAGAGAATCTGAGTCTGAAGTGATCCCTGAGACTACAGGGTACCATGTCTTGTCCTTTCATTCATTCTCTCCCTGGGACATATGGTCCCGTCATATCCTTTTCCATGATCTCTGGGCACACCTTCTGGTAGGGATTGGGTACATGCGTAAGAAGGCTGTGCTTGTCCGAGATGACTTGGATTCCACTGGGAATGACTGAGATGAGTGACTCCTATCTTTCCCTCCCTGGCTTGCAGTGTTTTCTGCATTAGTGAGTGGAGAGAGCCTAGAGCAAGCTCAGAGCCGGCTTTCAGAGAACCAGGGGACGGAGAATCCTGACTCATCTACTGAATCTCTGAACCAGATGCTTCATTCACGGGTTAGCAGAACAGAAGTCCTTGACCTCCAGGACACTGAACATGACCTTGTTAGAGGTAAGTGTGTCAATTCCAAGCATCTGACCAAGGCAGCCAACACAAAGTCAAATGCATCTCAAGGGAATTTCTGAGTGAATCTGTTCTGGGTTAGAGTCCAGTCAGTCTAAGGTAAACCAACATCCTTACGTGGTTCCCTATACAATGTCTGGAGGAGAGAATAGGAGAACTAGAGATGTTTATGAGCCTTGGAAGAGCAGAATGGAAAGTGCTTACCGGGTGGTGAGCAGAGGCCCTGAGTGTCCTGCATGGGAAATTCCTAAGAGCTGTCCTGTACAATACATAAGTGAGAGGGTATCTTGGCCCTTCCTGGACCTATCTCTTTATTGTTCTTATATTTGAGTCAGTCCAATTACAACCTCCTTTTGCATCTGAGGACAGCAGAATTAGTCAGTTTATTTGGAGACTGGACAGGTCAGTGATTTTTTTTCCTTTCTGATCAGACTTTGTGGTTAGGCTAGTCATTTGTTTAGGTTCTCCTCAACTTGCTTTTCTAACTCATGGGCATGCTGTAGAGTTCTAGGCAGAACATTTGACCCCCAGATGGGGAAGCCAGGACCCTAGACAACATAGAAGGTGAGCATCAATGTTTTCTGTAAGTGCTCTGAGGGTCAGAACATTGTCATTTTTCATTTTTGTAACTCCAGTGACTAACATGGTCCCTTGCACATAGCAGGTCATTGATAAATGTTTGTTAAATTGAATGCCACTCTGAGACAAGGGTGAAGGCAGCTTAAAAATATCCATTGTGTATCTAGAAATCTTTCTTGTGGCTACTGTGGTCCCTGGACACCTGGGGCTCCATGAGATATACCATTATGCTCATCCTGACCACATGGCCCAAAGGGTCAAATTAAAATCAACTGTCCAGGCCAGGTTAGTGTCCAGATATTCTTGCTCCACTCTCTCAGAGTATCCACAATCTGAGACCCTAGCTTCTGGGACAAGGGTTAGGTGTAGCAGGGCCAAATTCCCGTTAGGTGAGGCAGGAGTTCTTAATCTGTGATCTGTGAACTTGTTTTTAAAAATGCTTTGTCAACCATGTTTCTATATAATTGGACTCCTTTGGAATCTGATATATTCTATTCTATTTTGTGCATTTTTAAAACACAGATTGCCAGAGGGCCTCATGACACAGAAAGGGTTCAGAACCCCTGCCCTAGATATTGATCTTTGCTAGCTAGTACCTGGTGCAGAGTCCAGAAGTCAGGTCATTATATAACACCCCCCTCCTTCACAAACATAATTCTTATAGGTGGAGTGGGGCTAGATTCCTCAGGAAAGGGGAGGGGGCAGGGGTGAGGTGTGGCTTGTCGTAATCACTTCATAATCTGGTTAGGAAAATAGCAACCTGGAGTATAGCAGCAACCAGAAAGCCTGGCCAACCAACAGCCTACAGTTTCCTCCCTTCTGCATTGTGATGTTGCCTTGGGGAGCTTTGCTTTAATTTGTTTTCTCTGTCTTTTGAATAAACTGAGTCAGGTTGCAATATCCTGGCCAGTGCTTCTACTCTTTCTCTAGAGTTTCTCTCTCCCCCCAAACAGGAGGAGGTGGGGCTCTCTTAGTGTAGCCCCCACTAGGGTAGGGCTTGGGCTGTGACTCACTCTTTCTCCACCCACACAGGCTGCTCCTCATACCTCTGTAGGCTTGAGTCACCGTTTCTCTCTCCCCTGAGGCAGGGACTCTGTCACCTTGTCACTTTCTCCCTCCATGCTTAGGGTTTTCCTTGGTCTGTTTTTCCACACCCCAATGACCATTTTTATTCCCTTTGTAGGAATTGCTTCTCTGTCTATCACTGAACTCTAGATCAGGAGTTCTTAATCTGGAATCTGGAAACCTACTTTAGAAACATTTTTTGATAGCTGAATTTCAAAATAATTGGTTTTCTTTGTAATCTTATGTATTTTATTTTATGCATTTAAAAACATTCTGACAAGGGGTCCACAGGTTTTATCAGACTGCCAATGGGGTCTCTGCCACACACACAAAAAAAGGCTAAGAATTCGTGCTCTAGAGGGAAGCAGAGAATAGGGGACAGAGAAAATGTAGGACCTGGGGCTTGGTACTATCTGTGGTTTCTTCTCTTCACTGCTACTACCACCCATCTCCATTTCTCAGTTTCAATTTTGTTTTTTGTGCTGGGACTCTTCCTTTCTAGGAACCCTATGATCTTTGCCTTCCCCATCCTAAGCCCCCTTATGACCAGAATTAGTGGAACTGACTCTTCCACTTAACATATGTATGGCAGATGTGTGGTGGGAGACACATGTAGCAGGTCACTCTTTCCAGACCCTGGGAGTGGATGAAGGATATAGGTCAGACTCCTGTACTAATAGAAGGGGAGTGCCTTGTTAGCCCCAGCTGGAATCATGGAACAGGGCTGATTTTCCTCACTGCTTCTTTTTTTTTTTTTTACATTGCTGTTCCAACCTTAAAAACACCCCCAGCCCCTTCTGGTCATTTCCTCCATTTTCCATCTCTCTACTCCTTGTAATATATTTTTTCCTCCCAGGCCTGAGAGAGCTATAAATAGGAGCATTTAAGGAGGAATGAAAATTGACCCTTTGAGCCATGCTAATGAAATGCAGAGGGGACTGGAAGGGATGGAGAAGAGCAAATACAGAGTACCCCGAAGGCCATTAGAAGCTTTAAAATGCACTAAAACTTTTGGGACACCCTATATTATATTGTCTGATCTAGACAGCTAGTCAGTCTACTGACTTTGATCACAATGTTGAAGTCCCTTCTTTGCTTCTTAGCACCAATATAAGCTGGTGTACGCTCACTGACAAAGCAGGCCTGCTCATGGGACTGGAGGGCTGATTATCATCTGAGGCTGAGCATTTAGAAGACAGTGACCATTTATTTTTAAAAAGCTCCTCATTCTCTTCCTCAAGTGCCCTCCCAGGAAAAGGCAGCTTCCTTCTCTGACGCTGTTCCCCTGGAAGTAGGTCATCATGTTCACTTCGGGAAATGAGGCTAATATAGGACAAAATAGAATCAATTGCAATTCTGAGTTCCCCAGGGATGGGGGTGGGGGGAGAACAAGGTTGGCAGAGTTGCTCAATCTGTTGGATGGAATCACCGGATGGAAGCCTGCATGCATGAAGTGTGATTCCCCCGCAAAGGTTTGTGAAATGCCTGGCTTCTGTTTTCTTGTTGCTATTTCCCTTTAGTTTTTGCCACCCCCCTCCAAAAAAAAACTAGGATCAATTTTTCTGACACTCCTGAAGAGTAGCCAGGAACCAAAGGTCTAAGAGCCTGGACGAGAGAAGGGGTTTCTTTCAGATGTTTCGAATGTTCTCTTTTCTGGAGAACCAGACACCTAACAGGAGACCGTTTTTTTTGACTTTCTAGTTGCATTCTCTTCCAAACCACAAGCTCTGGTCACTCCAAGCAAGGAAGGAAATGGGCAGAAGAGAAGAAAAACCAAGGGAATGGGTCGGAAGAGAGACCCCTGCTTGCGGAAGTACAAGGACTATTGCATCCATGGAACATGCAAATATCTGAAAGAACTTCGAGTGCCATCATGCATGTAAGTGTTAACCCCTGACTCTTGGGAAATTGTCTTCCATGTTTCTCCTCTTGTACTGTTCCTCTAATTTACCATTTCTCACAGAACAGAAATGGGGAGGAGGGGAGTATTTTTAGGCAACGGAAGGGCCCTCTATTTGGATGCAATTTCCTGAACCATAGGCTTTTGTGACATTTTTGCATTCTTTTGGATGCTTCATCCTTCCCCAGAAATGAGATGTCTGGCTTAAGGAACTGGCATTTGAAACCTGACTGTCCTTTCCAGGACAATCTTTTCCCCTCCTCCCTTTTTATCCCCTTCAGAATAGAAAAGGGTTATGGGGCTTTCCCTCAAGAAGAAATCTGTGAAGGTGCTGCCCCAGTCACTTCCTGGCCCTCATCTATGTATCTTTGTAAGTACATAGGTCTGTATTACTTATGTGTATGAGTCTAAGTGTACTTGGGTACAGAGATGAAAGATTTGGAATCAGACAACCAGTATTCAAAACCTGGTATTGCCACTTACTATCAAAGTATTTCACTTCTCAGGCCTCAGTTTCCTCACCGATAAGATGGAGTTGGACTAGATGACCATAAAAGTCCTTTTCAGATCTAAATCAACAATCCTAGAAGCTGGATCCTCTGCCGGGATCCTTCAGGCTGAGAAAAAGAGAGGAAAAGAGTGGAGCACTGGGAATTCTAAGGGTGCCTCATCTTAAATCATGCAACATTTGAATTCTCCTTTGTGCCAGCCTCAAGGGGCAATCTGGAGTTTGGGCTCAGAGATGGAATGTAGGACTGAAGGAGGCCCAGCACAGAGATGGATCACACTGCTATACTCCCTGAGAATAATGTCTCTAGTGTCCCAGAGGCAAGCACAAAGAGTCAGAGGAAAAAACTAGAAGAAGCCTCATTTCATAAAAGACTTTAAAACAAGGCCAGGAGAATGCTGTGGGGAGTGATTTGCCTGCTAACCCCACAGAGGGTGTTCAGCTGATTGGATAAATCTCATCCACCTCCAATTGCTGAGATTCTATTTGCTTTTTAAAGCTACCACATTTCCTATGCCTTGAAGCTAGCAAGACAAACCCTAGTTCTCCGCCTTTCCTTTGCAGTAAGTAGCTCCTTGCTTGTAGCTAGGAACATTCTTCCTTTAAGATGCCTTTTTGGTCCCTACTAGCAGTGTAGTATTTGTAGGGCTTGAAAATAGCCAGGGAAATACTTATTTTCTCACCTAATTTAAACTTGGAGACTGGAGTGAGGTTTCGAACTAAACAAAACAAAGCAAAATTTGGCATTGTTCACCCAGAGTAGAAGCAGTAGCAGTAAGGGCACAAAAATTGGCTTCCAGCCAGGAATTTGGCCGTGCCTCTCCCCAAGCTAAACTGGTCCAGTACTTTGGCTGGCTGGATATCAGGCCCTCAGCTCTGCTACTGGAGGCTCAGACCCAGTCTCTTACTCTTATTCCATGTACAACCTCAGTCTGGTCACTGTAAGTAACCTGCAGCATTAGATCAGAAGTATTTGACAATTCCAGGTTTCTCTGGGGGGTCTGTATTTCTCACAATCCCCTCATCTGACCTCATTGTCTTACCTCCCCCCGCCCCCCCATTTTCTCCTCTCCTACAACTTCAGGGAAAGATGAGAATTGGAGGAGAGAGGAGACAAGATTTGGTAGATAGAGACAGAAAATCTGCACACTGCCCAAGGGGTTGTTGACTTTTCCCTCTGGCTCCTTGTTCTGATTTACCAGGTACACGATGTGGGAACAGAGGACCCTAGGCTGGTGGGAGACCAGTATCCAGAAACACATGGCTGACCACTCCTTGGGCCCTTAGAAGTCCTCTGTCCCCTGGCCAGTGTAACTGCCAGGAAGGGTATGTCTTGGTTGATGTGGGGAGCATGTGGATAGCTGACATCCTAAGCCAGATCCACAGAGCCGCCAGTGACAGGAAATGCCGACTATGTCAGAGTCCTGAGGCTGGCCCTAGACTTCTGCCTTTAAGGGGCAATGGAGGGTGGAGGTAACAGTTCCCAAGAACCCGCAGACATGACTAGACACATAGGAATTAGTAGCAAAGGCTTTTTCATCCCCATAGCCTGAGAAAGTTTGTGATCCCAATGAGGATGGCGAGGATTCCTAACAGTCCTGGAAGAGATGGGTTCTGGATTTTTCTGGGGCTCAGTCTGAACTTTTGCTTCTGATCCTCTGACACAATTATCATGTGTTGTAGGAGGTATCTGACTGACTCTTGGGCTTTGCCTGATTCCCTCTATGGCCCAGCCTGCTTTTGATGGCTTCTTTATGCTGCTTCCCCACTAGTGGTAGTACCTGACAGGGCCTGGATTTATGCTCTGAGAGAGGGTGGAAGATGCATCTCTGAGTCCCTGAGTGGCTCTTGCCTCTACTGTAAGATGAGCTCCGAAATGGAACACAGCACAGGAGGAATGTGCAGAGTTTGAGTGGCTGGCTCAGGGCAGGACACTTGATCCTGCCCCCAGATGCTTAGAATGGACCCACATGTTTGGAGATATGCTCATCTCCCTCCAATGTGTGAGCCAGGAGTAGGGTGGGGAGGTGTCTGTAAAGGAGGGGGAGTGGGTATATTAGGATGTTTACATTATTATCCTTTTGACTCAGGATGGGGGCAGAGAGGGATTATGTAACTGAATCTCATGGCTCTGATGCAGATTTTTATTTCTATCATCTGAGTAAGCTACCTGAGAGGGTTAGGTGAAGGACTGGGAAGTCTAGAGAGCTCATTTTTCTCCCACAGGAAGAGAGACCTTCAGAACAGGGCAGGAGTGGAAAGCCAGAAGAGAGATCAGACTGCCCACAGGACATATGGGGTCGTGTGCAAAGGACCAGGGAGCCACCTGCATTGCTCATACTTTTTTCTGGGAGAATAAATACCTGAAACACTTCCCAGTGTCTCTCATGATGGGAGACAGCACCAGTTTGCTTTGTAGAGGGTGGCAAGAGGGTACCAGAAAGGGAATAGGACAGAAATTTATGCCATGCTTATCCCACCTTCTCATTGACCTCCACTTCATAAACACATGCAGGCTGGATGTGTGCACAGTCAACTACCCTGTTGTCCCTTTTTTCAGGAAGTCCCCAGTCTGAGAATCCTGTAGCTGGGCACTTTCTACTGCTTGGGGGATCGATTCCCTCAGGCATCTAAGAGTTCTTGTGGAGGAGAGGGAGAGGATGTCTGTGTGATACCAAACTATGTCTCTAGCTGTTCTAGGAGGCAGAAGCCAAGCTTTCTCACAACATCCTCAGATGGGTTGTCTCCTTTGTGCCTTTTCTTTATGCCACTCTGGAGAAATCCCTGAGCCAAGATGAGGAATCCCTATCTCTGCAGCCTGAGCGGGAAATGGCCTTCTTCCCAGAGAGCAGTTGTCAGCAAGTATTGTAGGAACCCTTTCTAGATCTAGAAAATCAGCCAGCACAGGAAACAAAGCCTGTCATAATCCTTGTGGTTCTGCTTGCTAGGGTGGTCAAGCTCCAACCTGATACATTCATGTGATGGGGAAAGGGAGAGAATGGAAGGGAATATGCATTTATATAGTGCCTACTATATATATTATCTCATTTGACTGGAATTAGGATTTGATTGGACTTAGGGTTAGCAACTTGTTTCCAAAAAGGAGGGAAAGCAGATCTAACATAAGATCTGTGCCTCTGCTCTCATTTTCATTGGTCCAGGTGAACTAGGTGATGCTTCTGTCATTTCTGTGTGATCTGACCAAGGAAGGAAAATGCTATCTGGATCTATTTGTTTTGTTCTGTGAGACTATTTGGCCACAGGAGATGATCTGGTGCTTGAAACCAGGCAGGGTGCTCTGTTTTCTTATGTCCCGAGGCGGAAAGCCAAGTTTTCATCTAGGTCTGAAACACTTTGGCTCAAGTCTATACTAGGGAAACTGGGAGAACTCAAACAAAACTGTTTCTGGCAAAGTAATAAACCTATTAATAGTCTGGGGAGTGGTAGGGGAGGAGAAAGGGGAGGGGTTGGGGTTGGAAGTTGAAAGTATAGATGAGCTGAGGAGAGGGTTGAGTTTATTTCTGGGTGAGGGTACGGAGGGGCCTGATGTAGGGTAGACAGGTGGGGTTCGGATAAATCAGGCAAGGTTAATTACTCCCTACAGGAGGGACATGGTAACTGTCTTCAGTATTTAGAAGGCTGTTGTATAAAGGAGGGATTTCAGGGCCCAAGCCAACCAAACAAGAAGTCAGGAACGGAAGTGGCCGAGGGGGCAGACTTAGGGAATTTCCTAAAGCTCAGAGCAATCTGTATAGAAACGAACTGTCTCAGGGGGGAGTGAGTTCCTCAGAACAGGAGGTCTTCACCAAGAAGGCGGATGACTACTGCTCAAGGGCTTTGTTGAAGTGATTTCCTATTCAGGCATATGCAATGTTTTGCAGCTTTGAGATTCCTGTCATCATGGGAGATGAGCTCTTTCACTTCAGAATTCATCACATAGAACAGGCAAAAAAAAAAACCCCACCTCAGAACATGAACTCAGGCCCCGCTGCACACTGCCAATATCTTGAGGAGGGAAAGGAGTCATTCAAGCCAAGTGGAGCCATGGAGGGGGCCAGCCACTCCCAAACACCTGTCACCATACCCCCTCCTCCCTTATTTATATGATAATTGCAGTTAAGAGGATCACAAACAGAAGTCAGACTGAGCCCCAGAAAAACCCAGAATCCATCTCTCCCAGGACAGCTTAATCACCAAGCTAGGAATCCTTAAATCCTGGCTGGATCACAGGCAGAATTCCTCTGGCCACAGGGATGCAGGAACCTTTGTTACTAATTCCTATGTCTGCAGCCAGGGCTGTGGGTTCTTGGGAGCTGCTTCCCCCACCCTCCATTGCCCCTTGAAGGCAGAAGTCTAGGGCCAACCTCAACTCTGACATAGTCGGCATTTCCTGTCACTGGCGGCTCTGTGGATCTGGCTGAGGATGTCAGCTATCCACATGCTCCCCACATCAGCCTAGACACACCCACCTCAGCAGCCTCACTGGCCGAGGGACAGAGGGCTTCTAAGGGCCCAAGGAGCAGTCAGCTTTTTGTTCCTGAACCTTAATCTCTCACAAACCTAGGGATCTCTGTCCCCACACTGCCCAGTAAATGGAAACCAGGAAACCAACAGCCTTTGGGACAGAATACAAAGCTTCTCATCCCAGTGTCTTTTCTTCTCCAAATCCTACCAGCCTCTGAAGAAGCAAAAGAGGAGAAAATAGGGGATAAGCCTTGATAAGGATAGGGGGTTGAGGATAGGCAACAAATTTGCAAATAGAGACCAGAAAACACCAAATTCATCTAAACTGAGGAACAGAAGTCTTATCCATAGGATCATAGAATTTAGAACTGGAAAGGTCCTTTGTAGTAGCCTAACTGCCTCATTTTACAGATGAGGTACAGTAACTTGCCCAAGGTCACACAAATAGTCAATAGAAGTTGCATTGGGATTCAAACTTAAGTCTCTGAATATAAATTTCGAAATGAAGGCTATGTGATACAGTGGATGGAATGCTGGCTCCAGAGTCAGAACACTTTGGTTCAAATCCCACCTTTGATGCTTATGACATTGAGTAAGATACTCTTTCATCTATAAAATGTGGGGATTGAACTATGTGGCCCATGAGGTCTCTTCTAGCTGGAAGAAGGCATCTACATGGTATAATAGATGGAACACTGGAGTTGAGAAGACCTGAGTTCAAATGTGGCCTCAGACACTTCCTAGCTGTGTGACCCTGGACAAGTCATTCAAGCTGTATCTGCCTCAGTTTCCTCAATTGTAAAATGGGAATAATAATAGCACCAACCTTGCATGGTTGTTGTAAGGAACTCATAAGATAATATTTGCAAAGCACCTAACTCAGTGCCTGGCACATAGTAGGTGCTGTATAAATGCTGATTCCCTTCTCTCTTTTCCCTTCTAGCTCTGGCTTTATGATCCTGTCTAAGCTTTTCATAGGATTATGTTGCTTTTACAAAGAAAAAGCCAGAGAAGTCTGAGTGGCTTTGAATAGATGAAAATTACATAGTATGTGCATTCTTCAGTAATTTCCTGAGTCCTCTGGGAAAATCCTGGAGTTTGGGGGCATTCAGTGCTCCCACATTGGGCATCAAAAAGGAGAGAGAACCAAACTCAAGCAATAAGACCGAGTAACTAACCATACCAAAATTTTGTTCTCTCCTTCCACCAGCTGCCAAACAGGATACCATGGAGAACGGTGCCATGGACTAAGTCTCCCTGTGGAAAACCCTTTATATGGCTACGACCACACAACAATTTTGGCAGTGGTGTCAGTAGTGCTCTCTTCAGTCTGTCTCCTCATCATTGCTGGGCTGCTCATGTTCAGGTGAGATGTGTTGGTGGTATTCTACTTGTGGTCACAGAGTCAAAGAATTTTAGAGTTTGAAGGAACCCTAGAAGGCCCTTCATTGGCCATCTAGTAGAAGTTACAAACCAAAAAAAAACCCCGCCACAACATACCCAATAAGTATTGGATACCCAATATCCAGCCCCTCTGAAGCTAGGTGGTATAGTGGGCCTGGACCTGGAGTCAGGAAGACTTGAGTTCAAATGGGGCTGTATACCCTGGGGCAAATCACTTAATTTTGGTTTGCCTCATTTTCCTCATCTTTGAAATGGGGTTAATAATAGCCTCCCTCCTGCCTCCCAGGGTTGTTGTGAAGATCAAATGAGCTAACATTTGCAAGAAGTGCTTAGTACAATATCTGGCACATTAAAGGTGCTTTATAAATGTTCCTTCTCTCCCTCCCCTCCATGTCTGAAGACTTCCAGTAAGGTGAAACTCCTTACTTCCAGAGGTAGCTCATACTAGTTTTACAAAGTTTAAATTTGCCTCTGAAACTTCCCACTTCTTGCTCTTGGTTCTGCCCTTTGGGTCTAAACAAAACAAGTCTAGGTCCTCTCTCACACTTGAAGGTAACTGTCATATTCCCCTTGTGTCCTCTCTTCCCTCTGTTAAGCATCCTTTAGTCTCTGTTGGGACAGGAAGGCACAGAGAACCATTGACAGGTTGTAGGAAGTAGGTCATTTGGGGGTACTTCTGTTAATTCATCTCTCTGCCTCCTACCATGAACATCTGCAAGTATAATCTGGAATGGTGTTGAAGGGCTGAGGGTACATAGAAATCCTATCTAATCCTCACCATGCAAATAAGCTAAACTAGGCTCCTAGCTTACTGTTCCATTGCTTTTATAAGTTAAGTCTAAAACTCCTTTCTCCTGGAGTGAGATGAACTCATTGGTACTCAAGGCAAAACCTACTGGCTTAGAACCTTCTCCTGTACTCCAGGGATTTTCCTCTATTCTTATATGCCCTATTTATTTCCTTGCAAATTCCATCCACTCTTCTCCCTGTTTCCCTTTCCTACCAAGTTTTGACCCTATTTCGGTGATGTCAAAATTTGTTGTTGAGTACTCAGGGTATCAGTTAGAGGAATCCCACAACCCACCTCTAGTCAAAGCCAGCTTCCCTCAAAAGGCAAATCAAGCATTTGTCTGGTGGCTGTTTGGAAAACCTGTGAATGCTTGTGCTTTTCTGAGAGGCAGAGAGTAAAAGCAGATTTTGCTTAATAGTCTACTGTCTTGAAGATATAGCTGATGCAGCTTTTAGGCCAAGTTATTTCTATTTTCTGGGCTTCAGTTTCCCTCTCTCCATAGGAATGAAAACATTAGGAAGAAATCTAATGAAACAAGAAGGGCCCAGACTTTCTTCTCCTCCTAGAGACTAGTGATTTCTCTGCCAGAGGTATTGCTCATGAAGTTTGTTTTTCTTCCTTAGGTATCATAAAAGAGGAGTTTATGATGTAGAAAGTGAAGAGAAAGTGAAGCTGGGGGCTCCTGTGACCCACTGATGGAAATCCTGAGTGTTTATGGTAATAATCCTGGCATTTATGCTGAGGGCAGGGTTAGGCCCACTAGCTGCTTTGGGGCTTTTTAAGGCAACAGCTGGCTTTCACATTCTCTGGGTGCTCCAAGACAGACGTTCTTAACCTTTTTTAATGTCTTAGATCTCTTTGGCAGTCTAGTTAAGATTATAAACCCAATCTCAGAATCACATTCTGTTTAAAAATTTCATACTTGAAAGAAATGTTTAGTAGACATAAAGGTGTAATTGATTATCCATCCAAGATCACAGACCCCCCTTGCCATCTCTCTATGAATTCTTGTGGACTCCAGGTTAGGGATTCCTACTCTAGGAGGGTTCAGATCTTCTGGATCTCTGTCTTACCTAGCTACTAGGTGGCAGAAATGATGTTTTTTCTCTAACTTTAGCTGCTTCATGCTCCATTTGCCCCTGGAAAATGCACCCAATCTTAGTTATGGCCTTTCACCAATTCTTGCCATTTGGTTCCTGTTCCTTTTCTCTTTTCTGACATCTGTCTTCCGTGTTTCTTTCCCTTCCCCACTCTAGTGGGAACTTTCCTTTTGGAGGTAAACTACAGAGTTGCTGTGCAGAAATAGGTCATAGATTTAGGACTGGAAGGAAGGAAACTTAGAGGCCATCTGGGGTAACCCCCTCATTTTACAGATGAAGAAATTGAGGCATGGAGCTAGGTTAAGTGACTTGTTCAAGGTCACACAGGTAGATATGGACTGGGAGGTAAGTCATTTATTAAGAACTTACTGTGTACCAAATGGCAAAGCTGGCATTCAAACCCAGGTCCTCTGAATCCAAGGCTCAGGTTCTTTCCACTGTACCACAGTCTCTCCTAATAGTCGTTCACACTTGAATGACACTTTGTAGTTTCCAAAAGGGCTTTTAGAAACATTACATCTCATTTTACATGCACAATAATCCTATGAGATAGATAGGACAAGTATTATTCCCATTTTATAGATTAGGAAATGGAAGTTCATAGAGACTTATCTAAGCTCATGTAGCTAGTAAGTGGCAAAGCTATGATTTGAGCACTAATCAGGGCTCTTTCAACCAAATGGGATTGCTTACCAGGATAAAACTGATCTATCAGTACAGAAGGATAGAGCTTTGGAGTTGTTTAGGGTGAAATTTTGGTAGAGATGCAACAGTAGGAATAGTATGACCTATAGACCTCAACTTTCTTTTTTATTTTGACATTTGAAACCCTATTTCTTCCTCTCATTGCTCTCAATAGTAGAAAATTTGGTGTAGCTGTTCCCTCCCCCTTAACAAAAATGAAACAACAGCAAAAAACAACAGATTATAGTAATGGACCCAAGAAACATTAGAAACCTTTTTGTTGGGTTGCAGGTATCAGCTGGGATGTGCTACCTCCTGAGAAGACCCAAAAGCACAGCTGCAATCTTTACCAACTGGAGGCATTTCCCTGATGTCCATGAAGATGAACACTCCTTAGTCCCAAGCTGATGTATCAATTGGGCCCCTACAACTGTTTCCTCAAAATGCCAGAGCCTCCAAGTGCCAAGTAGATAATATCAAAGGGAATCTGGAAAGGAAAAAGGCTAAAGGAAGAGACAGTGATGTTCTTTCCCTGCTGCCCTCCCATAGAAGTTTGTTTATGCATTTATCGTTTGGATTTAAAATGCCAGTAAAATTCCATATGCTCTAAAAGTCTTTTTCTGAAGAAGAAGGAGAGATTTGTGGGCTATAGAATGAAGGAAAAAACCAAAAAGGACTGAAAAACCAAGCACTCCAGTAGTCACTGAGAAATCTGTTTTTTGGACTCTCCAGCTGTATGTTTGATGAGCTAACTGTGAAAGACTGCGAGCCCCAGAACACTGAACTTTGGGACTTTATCTACATAGAAAAATAATTTAACAGATATTTTTGTTTGTAAAAAAAAAAGCTTTTTAAATTATGTATTTATTTTATTCTATATATGTTAATTTATTTAGTTTTTAACAATCTAACAATAATATTTCAAGTGCCTAGACTGTTACTTCAGCAGCAATTTCATACCCCACCATCTGGGTAAAAGAAAAACCTCCTATATCTGCGCTTGTTCTTAGACAGCCGTATAACTTGTCTGTGATAATAATGTATTATTGTCTGTGAACATTTCTGATGATATTGCATGGGCAGGATGCCACAGAAGGGACAGAATTCTGCGTCGTCAGGATCTATACCTTGGGGCTCTAAAAATACTCAATCCACTCTATGAGTTGGATGGCAATTTTGCCTACTGCTTTTTATATTACTGTTTGTTTCGAATACTGGATGTGCTGATGTTGCAATGTAACAGACTTCAGCCTTGCTCTTGTTTTCTCCCTCTGAAATCTCATGAAGGCACAGGTTCACGGGCCGGCCTGATTAGCACAACTCAGTGTTTGCCCCGTGGGATGAAGAGTGTGGGAAATCACTTCCTGTGTCAATACATTTCTATATTCCAACAATTCACCTGGTGCTACTCCCTAAATCCAGAGGTGCGGTCTTACAGACTAGGTGCTGAATGGGTTAACAAAACGAGAGAATTAGGCAACCACAAAATGGGTTGGAAGACAAACAGAAAAGTCAGAGTCTATAGGTCTCTGTTGTTTAAAGCAAATGTATTGTGAGTGAGAAGGAAGGGTGGATTTCTTTGTAAGCCTACCCCACCCAACAAAACTCAAAAACAAGAACAAAAATGTCTTCCATTGTTGACTCCAATAGTTTCTAGCAACTCTACTGAACTGTTACATTCTATACTTCCAAATCTGGTTCATATTTACACTCTACGACACAAATAAAAATAACTTTTACTCGACAACACAGTGTTTTGTTTGTTGATTGGGCTTTGGGGCTGGAGTCCAGGAACCCTCCCTTTTCTAGGGCATCAGGGAAGGAGTATATACACAGCAATGCACAATGGAGAGACAGGTCCTGTTCTGAAAGCAAATACTCTTTAGTCAGGAAAACGCTACATGGGGCAAAAAGACAAAGCAGGACAAAACTAGAGAATAATACCAGTGAAAAGAACACTGGTCCTGGCATAGGAGGACCTGAGTTCAAATCTCAACTTTGAAGTTTACTGAGAAACAGCTCATTGTGAGGTGGGGTCAAGTAGGGGAGGCTTGATGAAGGGGAAAGTCTGGAAGTCTTGATAACTTCCATTAACAGGAGTCCAGTAGACCTTCTAGGTGGTGGTGGTGATGGGAAACTGATGATGGAAGGAGAAGTAGCTTGGGCAAAAGCATGGAGGGAAGAAGGAGCTCTTCAGGTGTAGGATACAATAATGGCAGCCTGACTGAAGAGGAGGGTTTGTTTTGGGGAGTGGCTTATTAAGATGGGGCTGGTTGGGGCTGAAGTGTGGAAAACCTTGTATGCTCTGGTGAAGATTCTGAGATTAATTGGATAAGCAATAGGAAGATGCTGTGCCTTCTAAATCAGGCAGCAACATAATCAAAAGCAGTGTTATAGAAAGACTGCTCTGGCAGTGGTACAAAGGATGAATTAACTGGAGGAGGGACAGAGTAGATTTATGGAGACCAATTGGGAAGTTATTACAGTAATCTAGGCCTGAGGGGTGGAGGCCTTGTTATTAGGGTGGTTAAGGGTGATTAAGGGAGTGGAATGAAAGGAGTGAAACTGAGAGACACTGTAAAGGATGAACCAATAGGATATGATTACCAATTGGCTATGAAGAGTGATGATTCTAAGATTATGTCTGTGAGACTGGGAGAATATTGTTACTATTAAACCGGAATGGAGAAATTGAGAAGAAATAGTCTGGTGGAAAAAAACGATGAGCTTAGTTTTAGACATGTTGACTTAGAAGTGAAGGCAGGACATTTAAATGGAAATGCCAATAGGTAGTTAGTAATACAGGATTGGAGCCTAACTGACAAATAATAAGACTTGGGAATACAGATCTGTTTTGTCTTCCTTATAGAAATAACTTGGTATTTGAAGTGAAAAGAAGAGATGAATTCTCTGAGGAAATGAGTGTAGGGAGGAGAGCAGAGGGCAAAGATTGAACCTTGGAAGATGACACATTGTGGAGGAAGAGGAAGAAGAGGGGAGGAGAAAGGAGGAAGGTTTGTTATAGTACAAGGAAAAAAGTGTTACTGACAAAAGGGAGACCTAGACCAAATGCTCTAAGAATATTTGAGATGAGAGTGTTCACTTTCAGTGAATGGCGGCGTATTACCATGTCAAAGAAGTGGCAATGTCTTTCAAGTAACTTACAGGATTTTAATTTGTCATTTTAAAATTTTAAATTGTTATTTCAGTGAATTCCATCAAGGGACTTTTCCCCATGAGAGTGATGATATATTTGGGGCTGTGACTTCACCAGATGAATAAGCTCTGGAAATGTGACTTCTACTGTTCCAGACCAATGATTTCATTGGTGTGGAGAACTCCCAGTGAGACGATTCCCTCTGTACATGTAAATGGGCATTTCTTCTATAACTCACTATCTTATGGAATTGTCTGGGGGTACTGAGCACCTAAGTGATTTCCCCATGATCACTTAGCTAAGAAGTTTCGCAGATAGGACTGGAACCCAGGGCTACCTGACTCTGAGACTAGTGCTCTGTACTCCATCACTGCCTTTGGTTCTATGATATAACCACAGAGTCTCAGGTACATCTCTGTTTTTTTTTTCTTTTGAAAATAGTGTTTATATGCTTTGGGGTTATACTTGAAAATGTAGTGATCTCCTAAACACTATGCTGGCCTAGTTATATGGTTGCACAACAGATTATTTTGTCAGAACTTGCTGTATTCAGGCTCATGCCTATGGTGTGCCAACTACATTCTTAGTGAGAGTGAGAGGAGCCACTTCTTCTACGTGATGTAGCCTATGAAGTAGTCTGACGGGCCATGTTCCCTTGGAGTAGAAAGTTGGATCCTTCTGAAACCATGAGTCTATGCCCAGAGAGGTCTGCCCTTTCTTTTTTAAATTCACAAGACTGAAGTGGAGGGGGCAGTTTCAAACAGGACATAGGTCATGTCTTTGCTGACTTCCCAGATGCTAGCTAATGTCAGTTGAAGGCTCCCCACCTCATCTGCGATTCATATTGTGCTTTTCATCTCTTGTTCCACTCAGTTTCCTTACACTGCTATTTCCTGCTAGCATTGTGCTTCCTCCACTGCAAGCTGTGCTCTTCTCATAACTCCAGTAGTTCTCCACAATGCCTGGGTAATTATATGTGGCCCCTGAGGGATTGATGACCCTTGCGTTACTTCATGATGCTGGGCCCCAAATAAGAAATGTTGTCATCCTGGTTTCCACTCCCCAAAGAGTGGCCTGCCAGAAGTGATATTATTTCTTTGGGTAACTGTCTCTTTTCAGTCATCTTTGAGTTATCCCCTTTTACCATTTTCTCCCCCAAAGAAGTCTTTTATTCTAGTTTTTCTTCCTTCTGCTCCTATACTGCCTTGAATCCTAGTTGATTCAACTTAATTCACTTCAATTTGTGAAAGAGATACCACTTGCTCAGCATAAGACACATGCTAAAAGATGGAAAGGGACCATCTTCATTCTCAAGAAGCTTACAGTCTAATGGGGGTAGTAGTAGTGGGCATAGCACATTCATAAGTAAGTATGGCACAAGGAAAAAAAGTGTTACTGACAAAAGAGAGCAGCTAGGTGCCAGACTTGTCATCAGGGAGACCTGGGTTCAAATCTGGCCTTAGATACTTACTAGTTGTATGACCCTGGGCAAGTCACTTGACCCTGTTTGCTTCAGTTTCCCCATCTGTCAAATAAGCTGGAGAAGAAAAAGGCAAACCACTCTAGCATCTTTGCCAAGAAAACTCCTAAGTTGGGGTCACAAAGAGTCAGATATGACTGAACCACAAGAAGTTCCAAATAGGGAAAGGGGATAGGTGAGGAGGGAGGGAAGGGGATGGGTCTGTGCTATGATAAGAAGATCATGGGTGGGGCTGGCTAGATACAATGGGCCATGAAGTATTCATTAATCCAGACAGCATGGGCCCTGGAGGAAGATCCCCAAATAGCTGTGGCACCATTAGCAGGCCTGTCTTGTTCAGCAAAGCTCCATGCCTCCTCCTTCCTTCCCTCTCTCTCAACCCCATCAAGATTCCCCATTACCACCTGGGAAGAAATCTCATTAAACTAATTCACTCTGAAGAAAGATAAGCACTGAGTATGTTAACCATCCCAGGAGTAATTGTGCCTTTTAAAATAGGACACTTATTAACCCCAAGGAAAGAAACTCTACTGATAGCGTCTCAGGCATATCCATTTCACAAAATGAAGAGGTGAGATGGTGTGGTCAGCCAGACAGCTAGCATTTATTTAGGGTCTAATATGTGCCAGGCACTATGCTAAGCTCTTGGGGATACCAAGAAAGGCAAAAAAATCCCATGGAGCTCCCAATCTAATGGTACACTAGAAGCTGTCAGAATCGGTGGTAAGAAGATGTTGGATCAGATTCCAGTTCTGCCACTGACTATTTTTGTGACCTTGAGTAAATCAGTTAACCTCTTTGGACCTCACTACCCTCATCTATGAAAATGATAATTGGACTTAATATTCTCTCATGGTCCTTCCAGCTCTTAAGTCTATGACTCTAAGAATAATTTCAAGTAATATGGGAGAGATATTTTAGGACTTAGGGAGTTTTTCTTGGGTTTCTTATATTCAAGATTGTCTGTTTAACTGCCTCAGCTATGGATCCTCTCTGACTTTCTGTATTCAAAAATCAAGGTCAAATCACTACCACTCTTGTGAGTCTTTAGATTCACTTTTTCACTCCCCAGCTAATGCTGTCTATTGTTTCTTCTAAAGGGGCATATGAGTCAACTTTCCTATTACTCTCCTCACTATTCCTGTGACTTTCATAAGTAAAACATCTCTCCCTGGTCACCACTTCCCTAGCTGTTCAAACCATTGTTAAACATTCAATGTGAGCATTTGCACCTTGGAAATCAGCAAATACTACAACTTAGAGTTTGATTTGTTGCTTTGTAGATTGTCTAAACTTAAGAAAATGATGGAAAAAAGTATGAACAATGGAGATTAAATATAAAAGTGTGTTGTGCTTACATTTTTCTTTCTTTCTTTCCCCCCTCACAGAGCTAGCTGTTAAACATTTATCAGTACATCTGTGCTTTTTTCCCTCTGTTACACCATCCTACTTTTATATTTGCATTCCCAGAACTTAGCACAACATGTGGAGCAAAGTAAGAACTGGATAAATGCTTTTGTCATTCATTCATTCATAGAAGATTCTGGTCAGTGAGAGGATAGAAGTCATTGGATACCTGGGAGGCAGAGTTAGAGGGGATGCCAAGGGGTGGGAGAGTGTGGCAAAAAAAAAAATATGCAAGAATAAACCATTGACCTCACATTTTTCCCTCATCCCATCCTTGTCTGGGTGACTCCCCAAACTGTAACTTGATCAGGGAAGCTGGGGCTTTGTCTCATGTGCCAACATGGAGGGGTTTCCTTCCTCCCTGTGGCAGTTTGCCTGGGTCACTGTCCTCTTGGATGGGGGGGGAAGGTAATGGTTGGGGGAAGAGTAAGAGGTCATATGCAGTCAGACTGTTTCTCCTGAAGGTTTCTTACACTGCTCCCCTCCCCAAATGAATTTGCCCCAGATACTGGGATTCCTAGTTATATCTCTGGTGACTCTAGCATGAAAGAGTTGGTGCCCTCACTTGAAGTCCTGTAGGACAAGTCTCTTGCTAATCCAAAGGTTCTGTTCCACCTGCCATTGTCTAAAGAAAGGCTATGAAGTCAAGGCCTGGAGTCTCTTTTGGCAAAAACAGTTCCTGTGGTCATAGCAGAGGCACCCAGTCAGTAGGCAGGGGGAGGAAGTTTGAATTTATATCCCAAACTATGAAGTCACTACCACATTGATGTAATTACTGTGTTTTTTTAAAGACAAACTTGCTAATATTCTCTTGATTTCTTCTTTTAGTGGGATTATGTTGATTGCAGAACACAGACCCTTTAGTTCTGTTGAGAACTGACCCCTGGTGCTGTTCTGGGTAGCTAACTCCTTTTTTTGAGTGTGCTGGAATAACTAACAGGGCAGTCTGAAGAAGGGGGATCCTTTCAGAGTCTAGCGATTGGTTCATAGGCTCGTGAGTGTGTGGGAGGTTTCCTTGAGACAGATGGTATGGGTGTAGGAACCAGACAGACTGGAGAAATTAAGTCACTTTTTCAAGTTTTCTCCAAACCCAAATTTCTTTGCTTAATGCAGAAGCCACTGTTTTGTTTTCTCAAAGGCAAGACACTGGTTTGATTGCTTCTGTCCACTAACATTTGGTTGAAAACAGAAAAAGGGCTTCAAAAGTAAATAAAAAAAAGGAGGGAAGAAAAAGATGGGGAGAGTGAGGAGAAAGAAAGGAGGAAAGCAAGCAATTCAGTGTCTTCCTATGTGCCAGGAACTATTCAAAATAAGTCCTAGGAGCCCCAAAACAATCTTCCCACATGGAGTTTATATTCTACTGGGAGAAAGAACATGTATACAGATAAGTAAATAGGAAATATTCACAGAAGAAACACAAAATAATTTTAGAAACAAGGGACAGGAAAGAACTAACAGTGGGAAATCAGGAAAGACTTCTTGGAGGAGGTGGTCCTGGAGCCAGGGATTCCATGAAGTAGAGGAGAAAAGAGAGAGCATTCCAGGCATGGGGGATAACTTGTACAAAGGAATGGAGGTGGGAGATGGAATATTATATATGGGGAACAAGTAGGCTAGTTGATCTGGAATATTGTATGTGAGTAATAATCAATCAACTTGGAAAGAGACAGATTACAAGAAAGCATACAAGAAAAGAAAAAGCTTCCAAGAAGTTTTTTCTTCTCCTTTGCCAGTACAAATGGTTGCATGACTAAGGCAGGGTGTATTAATAGGGTCCTCGTAAGGTAGTAAAGACCTATGTATGGTGTGACCTTCATTGTCCAATTCCATTATCACAATGTTGTTCAGTTGTTTTTCAGTTGTATCTGACTCTTTGTGACTCCATTTGGAGTTTTCTTGGCAAAGATACTGGAGTGGTTTTCCATTTCTTTCTCCAGTTTATTTTACAGATGAGGAAACTGAAGCAAACAGGGTTAAGTGACTTACTCAAGGTCACACAGCTAGTAAATGTCTGAGGCCAGTTTTGAATTCAGGAAAAGGAGTCTTTCTGACTCCAGGCCTGGCACTCAGTCCACTGCACCACCTAGTAGCCGTCATCACAGTAGGATCAAAGATTTAATAGTAGAATGAATCTCAGAGGTCATCTAGTCTAGCCCTCTTATTTTACAGATGAGGAAACTGACGCCTACGGAGGACAATCAGCTTACACACGGTCCCCCATAGAGTACCAAAGTGACAACTGAGATTTGAACCCAAGCCCTCTAACTCAAAATCCGGTGTTTTCTCTGCTGTACCTCTTTGTGACTGGCTGATCAGCAGCAGTGAAAGGAGTTTACAATATTGGTATTCCATTATTTCCAACAGTGGCATTCTAATATTGGCCCCTATATATGGAATTACAGGTTTGGTCCAAAAAGGTGAGTCACAATGGCTACTAGCCCATCTCATACTGCCTATTTTGTTTCTGCTATCTTGCTTGCTATCTGTCTCCTCGTGGACATATAATACCACAGCAATCCCAGAATATGACCTGGGGCTGCTTGCTATAAGATAGAATCTTTGGAAGTGGTGATGCCAAAGAACCTCCCTGGGTGAAAGCAGAATCTCTGGAACAGAAGTGGCAATAGCACTTCTTGGAGAAGGGCAAGAATGGGGCAGCTGCCTCATTAGAGGCCTCCTCTGGTGGACTTTTGTCCACATGAAAATGAGAACAGTGTTGCATTTAAGGTGCCCAGATGACAGCAACATAAACTATGTGACCTTTTTCCTGGGCAGTCTGGTTTCCATGGTGAATGGGCCTCATGATCTTTCCCAGGCCATGCTTGGCGGCTCTCAGCCCCCACACTGGAATGTGATGGCAGGAGTGCCAACTGTGGAATAGTGATATTATACGGAAGGGTCTCAGCTCTCCAATCCCCTCAAGGTTGTGAGCCAGATATCTGCTATCTGGGGCCTAAGATATTGAGAGTTAGAAGTGACCTTAGAGTTCCTCTAGTGCACCTCTCTAATTTTACAAATTTGTTCCAAACTGGTTAAGTGATTGGCCAAAGTCCACAGCCAGGAAGTAGCAGTAGGGATTTGAACTCAGGTTTTATCAGCCCCAAGCTGTTTCCCTCTCCACTCTTTCAGGCTGTTCCTCCCATTCCCTCCTGACTCCAGGCTGCCTCTTCTACATTGCTGAAAATAGACACTAAAATTGAACTCTCCCTGGGGTGGGTTAGGGGGCTGGAGAGAAAGGAGTGGGCAGGAATGGTGTCCAAAGGGAGTTCTTTCCTTGAGCATTTTCACTTGAGAGGTGTTGATCATTTTCACTTTACCCAAATAGCTTGGAGTTACAAAAAGGACTGCTTCTTTCCTTTGCTTTCCCGGCTCATGTGTTCTGGTGTGGCCTCTATGACACCAGCTTTGCTCTACCATTACAAGAACAGGAGGTGAATTCAGAGGGTGCTTTGCCAAAGCTTGCTAAGAGCTTACTTCTTAAAGGCTGTCCAAACGGAGGCCCCTGTGGAATGCACCCGCTAACCTCCCCATTGCCGCTGTCACCGCCGCCTCCTCCCCAGGGCTGCGCTCCCTCCCTCCAGCTGGAGTCACATCAGAAGAATGCAAGGGAAGAAAGAAATCCCCCATGTGTCATGACATTTCCTCATGGAAATAAGAAACAAGTGAAGTGGGAGGAGCAGGAGAAGGAGGAGGAGGAGGAGGGGGATGATGTAGTCATAGCAAGAGTACTGAGCACTATGACTGGTTTGCTGTCTTTCTTGGGGCAGATCACCTGTTACTTTATGCCTCAGTTTCTTTATAATCTTGGGAAAATAATCCTGACTCCTATTCCAAAAGGTTTTGGGGGATTAATTATTTGATATCTTAAAAGTTCTTTGAGAATCATAAGTATCCTAAAAGAAATGTCACATTACTACAAATTAGGCTATTTCTGAATCACTTTTTTTCTCAAGATGTTAGAATTCCCACCTAAGATCTTCTAAAGAATCTCTCCCCATTTAAGTAAACAAAGCCTAAATTTGTTTCTCTTCTATGAGGTCTGAGCGTCAACGTGGGAATTACCATGTGGATTATAACAATCCTGTTTCTTAAGTTAGAGTGATGGTTACAGTCTCCTTTCCCAGTGTCATAGATTCTCCATATTCTCAGAGAATGACTATTATGTCATAAGAATAACAAAAAACAAAAACAAAAACAAAAACAAAAACCACCCTTACATTTCTATTGAATTTGTTTGCCTCCTAACCTTTACTTACTATGTGCCAGAAATTATTCAAAGTAGGTACTAGGGGTTCAAAAACAATCTTTCCTCACAATAACCCTGTGAGCTACTTTGTTATCCAGTCGTTTCAGTCGTGTCTACCTCTTTATGACCTCATTTTGGGTTTTCTTGGCAGAGATACTGGAATGGTTTGCCACTTCCTTCTCTAGTTCATTTTGGAGATGAGGAAACTGAGTCAAATAGGGCTAGTTAAGCGATTTGCCCAGGGTCACACAACTAGTTAGTAAGTGTCTGCGATCAGATTTGAATTTAGGAGGGTGAGTCTTTCTGACTTGAAGTCTGATATTTTAACCATTTCACCACCTAGCTGCCCAAACTACTTTGTACATTTTTTAAAATTTACTTACATGTTTATGGTTATTTTTTCCGGTAGAATATAAATCTATTGAAGGCAGAGGCTGATTCATTCTTGTCTTTATATTATCACAGTGTGTGGCACACAGAAGATACTTAAAAATGTAAGTTGATTGTTGCGGAGGATAGTATATATATATATATATATATATAATTTTCACTTTACAGATGAGGAAACTGAGGTTTAGAGAAGTTAAATGACCACCCACAATCATAAAACTAGTAATATCAGAGTCAGGATTTAAACACAAATCAAGCACATGATTTTGTACTCACCATGTTAAATTACAGCTCTCTGTGTATATGTGTCTTATCATCCTGCTACAGTGTGTTCATCCTTTATTGCCGAAGAAGACAATGCCATCAGAGAAATGACGACATGACTTGCACTTGACTTTGTTCTGAGTGAGGGAGGGCTGTGCAGGTCACCAGCCTCACTTCTCCTCCAGAGCCGTCTGAATCCGGTGACCAGATATTCATCAGGATGACTGGAGATGACCCAGGATGAGGCAATTGGGGTTAAGTGACTTGCCCAAGGTCACACAGCTAGTGAATGTCAAGTGTCTGAAGTGATTTGAACTCAGGTCCTCGTGACTCCTGCACTGGTGTGCTATCCACTGCACCACCTAGCTGCCTTTCCTGCTACAGTATAAGCTTGATGAAGGCAGAGACTCGGTGTTTGATGAAAATTTCATCTTTCCTCCTAGCATCAAGCACAATGCTCTCTACACAGAAAGGGTTTAGTAAATATTGATTGAATTGAATTGAATCATAGGAATATTTTATCATTACTTGGAAAACCCTGAGTGGGACAAGTAACAAAAATCAGATAGACATTTAGCAAAGATACAAGTTATGACCTTATTGGTGTCTCCCAATTTTTCAGCTTCTCTTCAACCTACCAACCATTTAGCAGAGATTAAAAATAATTTGTCAGAAAAACCTGGAAAGACATATATGAACTGATGCTGAGTGAATTGAGCAGAACCAGGAGAACATTATACACGATAACAGTCACAATGTGTGAAAACAGATTCTGATAGACTTAGCCCTTCACAGCAATGCAAGGATCTAAAACATTCCTAAAGGATTCTTGATACAAAATGCCATCCACATCCAGAGAAAGAATCGGAACGCAGAATGAAGCAGATTATTTTCTCTTGTGTTATATTTTGTTTTGTTTTTTTTCTCATGGTTTCCTCCCATTCGTTTTAATTCTTCTATGCAACATGACTAATGTGAAAATGTGTTTCATAAGAATGTATGTGTGGAACTCATAAGACTGCATGCCTTTTCAAGAGGGAGGGGGGTGAGAGAGGGAGAAAATTTAAAACTTATGGAAGTGATTGTTGAAAACAAATAAATTAATTAAATTTTAAAAAAGAACTGGTTCTCCAACAAATAAAATGTAGTTGCACACACACACACACACACACACACACACACACACACACACACACACACACACAAGAATAATTTTTCTGAGTCAGGAGTAGAACATTGAACAGAATCAAGGTGTCCTTCCTCCCTGAGGCCCACCCCCCCAAATCTGCCCTTAGACCTTTCTTCCTAACTGCGGCTGGGCTGGCTTTAGGATTTCACATTACTAAAAACAATAGGAATTTCTAAAATGGCTCAATCCAGCACCTCACTGTAGGCATCCAGGAAAACACTAGTTCCCACAGCTCTTTTTTCTTTTTTTTTTTTCAAGTGACTTGTTTCCCCTCTCCCCCCACCCTCCATGGAACTGTTCTTTTTTTCAATAGTATTTTATATTTTCCAATTACATGTAAAGACAATTTTAACATTTATTTTTATAAGATTTTGAGTTCCAAATTTTTCTATATCCCTCCTTTCTTCCCCTCCCTTCTCCCTAAGTTTAACAGTTCTTAATAGAAAAAGGTATTAATTCATTTTTTATGCTATATTTCTGAGCTCTGGGCATCATATCAAGGACCAAAGAAAGGTGTGAGGTCCATTATAAGCATCACAGGGAGATGTGAGATAAAAGTACCTTTTTCTCCTCTTACACCTTCCACCTTCACATTCTCAATTGTATTCTTCACAGCAAATATGGAAGGGGACAGAGAATTCTACATTTACAAAGAAAAATCAATTACGTGGTGATCACTTGTTTTATAATACGATTCTTACTTTACTATAGACTTTCTATATTTGAAGCTCTTTGGTGTACTGGTGTGTCAGTACCTATGACTCTTTTGAATTTAATCTACAGTATTAGTATTTTTCTCCATCACTTTCTTAAGTCTTGGCAATCAACTCAACAATGAGTCCTGATTTGTAATATTTGCAAATTTCCAAAGTGTAAATGCTTACACTAGAAATTTAACAATCTATAGAGCCAGCACGCTTCTGTTTTGAGATATGATTCCATCTATAAAAAAAAAAATCTTGATTTACATAAACTTTTTTGGGAACACATTTCTTATGCAAAGGTATACAATTTGTTGTTGGATCATTTCTGGTATGTCTAACTCTTTATGGCACTGTTTGGGATTTTCTCGGCAAAGATACTGGAGTGGTTTGCTATTTCTTTCCCCAGCTCATTTTAAAGATGAGGAAATGAGGCAAATGGTTAAGTGACTTGCCTAGGGTCACATGGCACAAATGTCTGAGGCTGTATTTGAACTCACAAAGATGAGCCTGATTCCAAGCCCAGTACTTTATCCATCCTGCTTCCTAGCTGCTCAAAGGCATCAGATGACTAAGTTAATGTTTAATCAATGCTCTGAGAATATTATTAGTTTGCTGGGATGATGACTTGTGATATCAGGCACTAAAAATAAGACTCCTTTTCCATTCTGAGCACATTCAAGATTCTTGGTGGTACATTTTGCTACTTTTGCCTTGTAAGAATTAGCAATATTCCACAAACAGTTTTGGGTTAATGCCTTGTAAAACTCGATGATTTCATCACCAGATACATGTATGTCTCTGGATACGGAAGCTTGTTTATATTTCCAAAGTCCCATCTCTTTAGGAGTTGCTCAGTTCTGGGGATTTACAAAGCTCTCCACATAATCCCAGTCACACTCACACCTTTCCCACCCTCTTCTGAAGCAGCTGAAGCATCCTTAGAGTTGGAGAAGTAAGTGTGTGGGAACAAAATTGAAAGCATCCAAATAGCAAGACAGGTTAGGTCAGACGAATGAACAAATATTTACTGAGAACTTAATATATAGCAGGCAACGTGATACAATGAGTGAAAAGGATATGGCCTTTGAAATCAAGAAGATCTGGGTTCAAATATCTGCTTTGCTACTTACTACTTTTGGCCTTAGTTTTCTATCTATAAAATGAAAGGATTAAGTGGCACAGAGCACTGGACATAGAGTCAAGAAGGCCTGAGTTCAAATCTAGCCTCAGGCACTTGCTAGCTGACTCTGGGCAAGTCACTTAACCTTTGTCTGCCTCAGTTTCTGCAACTGTAAAATGGGAAAAATAATAGCACCTATCTACAGGGTTGTTGTGAGGATCAAGTAAGATAATATTTGTAAAATACTTAGTTCTGTGCCTGGCACATAGTAGGTGCTTGACAAATATTTGGTTTCTTCCTTCTAACTCTAAACTATGATCCTCTTTGGGGCTCAGTTTCCTCAAATATAAAACGAGGGAGCTATAAGGTCCTTCCTAGTTATAAATCTATGATCTTATGGTCTTTGCAATTGACACTGTGTTAGATTGTTGAAGAAAATAAAGTACAGTATAGGCAAGACATGGTTCTTCAGAGCTAATATTATCATTAGTCATTTGTTTCAGTTGTGTCTGACTCTTTGTGACCTCATTTGAGGTTTTCCTGACAAAGATACTGGAGACATTTGCCCTTTCCTCTTCCAGTTCATTTTGCAGATGAGGAAACTGAGGCAAACAGGGTTAAGTGACTTGCCAAGGATCACACTGCTAAGCAAATGTCTGAGGCTGGATTTGAATTTATGAAGAGTCTTCCTGACTCCAGGCCTGGTACTCTATTCATTAAACCACCCAGCTGCACCCAAGAGGTAACATGGGGTAGTGGAAAGAGCATTGGACTGAGAGTTAGAAGACCTTGGCTCAAGTCCTGGATCTTTCCCTTCTGATTTGTGGAAATATAAGTTACCATTTTTTAAATAGGATAATAATAATCACAAGATAGTTGAGAGGAAAGCACTCTATAAACTATAACTCATTATAGAAATATAGGCTGTCACTATTAACTTGGATAGACATTCCCCTTGCCCTTTGAATAGTACCTCCCTAAGACCCAGGCTTGTTATAAATGTGTTTTCAATGGGATCTGAAAAAAATCCCACCAGACTTCTTCAATCTACTTATGAATTAATTCAGCAACAACACTATTACAAACAACTTTTTTGAGGTATTAGAAAACCATAAAGAAGCAGTAATAATTTAACCTAAGCCATGGGCTTTTCCAAACATATATTAGATTCAAAATTCAGAAAATGTGTTATCATTTAATACACAAGAGTAATGTTTTGGCTCAACAAATTTTCTAAAGGACCAGCTTGCTTAGGGCATGCAATGTGTATCAAATATAAAAAAACCAATTAGGATGCTCTGAATTTTAGTGCTTTCTAAATAACTTTGTTTGTAGCTTCCTCTGCTTTCTAGGAATTCTCACAGATCTTTTTTCCCCTTGTGCTTTATAGGGCAATGTGGTTTCATTTCTGGAAAAGAGTCTTAGACTTGTCAACTTTAAAGCAATATGTAAACATCATAGTTATTAATGATTTGTATTTGCTTACACAACTGACCTGCTTTTCAGTTTCTCAAGTTGAAAAATGGAATTGTTAGAAATAGTCAGCTGGTTTTCTTCATTCCCTCAGATAACATCCTTGTATATCTTTTGACTCCATAGGATTGGAATTACTGATGGGTTACTCCAGGTCTGAGTAAGCCCTGGGGAATGGAGCCTTTCACCTCTTGCCTCATCTTCTCTTTGTGTTCTAGTATTCAGACCTTTTACAAGTCCCAGAGGCTTAAGCTTGGTCATAGGATTGTGGCTACAGAGCTGGCCTTTATGACTTTTTGAGCCTGAGCCTGGAATTCCCTACGGCATTCCCTAAACACAACATTCTGTATCTATCTCTTTGCTTTTTCACAGGCTGCTCTGCAAGTCTGGAACACACTTCTACCTTATCTCCACCTTTTAAAATCCCTTGCCCTTTTAATAGCTCCTCCTGAAGGAGGACTCAGCTTATATGCCAACTCCTACATGAAGCCTACTTGGATTCTCTCATTCCATGTAACTCCCCTGCTCAACCAACTCCAGTGACTTGTTCTTTCCTGTAGGAACAAATATAAACTTCTTTGTCCTCTGTTCAGCATTTAAAGTCCTACCTACACTTTGACCCCAACTCTTCTTTCTTACCCCATTGGACATTGCTCCTGTATTTTGTGATTTTACCAAATTGGCCTTCTTTCTGTTTCTCATAAAAGAAACTCTATTGCCTTTCTCAGAGCCTTTGTAAGGGCCATCCCTTATGCCTGGACTGCTTTTCTTCCTTAGAATTTCTTGCCCACCCTTTTTTTTTTTTGCTTTAAGATGCATCTGGTGTACCAACTTCTGGATAGAAGGAAGGAAAGAAAGAAAGAAGGAAACAGACATTTCTCAAGTCCCTAAGATGTATGTACTAGGCATTTTTTGTTTGTTTTTAACAGACACGGTGATAAACACTACAAATACTATCTCATTTGATCCTCAACACAACCCTGGGAGGGAGCTTTTACTATTATCCCATGTTATAGTTAAGGACACCGAAGCAGTCAGAGGTTGTGATTTGCCCAGTGACACAGTTATTGTCTGAGGCTGCATTTGAACTCAGGGCTTTCTGACTCTAGGTCCAAGTCTCTATCTACCACACCCTGTCACTGGTCTCTACACGAGACCTTTCCTGTTTCCCCCAACTGCTAGTGTCCTCCCACACGAAGTCCTTTGTATATATTTGTATTCATATTTAAGTTCTACATATTTTCTATGTATTTTGTCTCCCCAATTAGAATCTAAGCTCATTGCAGGTAGGAATTGTTTCATTCTTTGTCCTTTTATCCCAAGTGTCTAGCATAGCAGATGTTTAATAAAGACTTATGGATTAATTGTTGGTAAATATTTTGCATTCACTTTTTGGGGTATATGTTGTTTGTCCTCCAACAATCACTTTTTCTCTCCCTCTTACTCTGCCTCCCATCCTCTCAATTGAATCTAAGTTCCTTAAGAGTTGAGACTTTTCTATCTATCTTTGTATCCCCAGTACCTAATGCAGTGCGTGGTATGCAGAGAACTCTTAATAAATGACTGCTGAATGAATCAACTAGTCAAATGTGGCGTGCTACCTACAATATCCTGCTCCCACATTCTTTCTCTAGTGAGGTACTGGACTAATGCCAGAATCCAATAAAAAGAGGCAGTGTTCTAGAATGGGAGAAAAAAAGAAACAACCATTGGACTCGACATCAGAAGACCTGAATTCTAGTGCTATTACAGCCACTAACTGGCAATAAGGCCTGAAGACCACTTCTTCTCAGGCCTCAGTTTTATTATCTACAAAATGAGAAAGATAGATTGTTGTCGAGTTGTATCAGACCCTTTGTGACACTCTTTGGGGTTTTCTTGGCAAAGATACTAGAGTGGTTTGCCATTTCCTTCTCTGACTCATTTTACAGATGAGGAAACTGAGACAAACAGGATTAAGTGACTTGCCCAGGGTCACACAGCTAGTAAATGTCTGAGGCTGGATTTGAACTCAAGAAAATGAGGCTTCCTGACTGTAGGCTCAGCACTCTATTTCATGTGCTATCTAGCTAACAGGTAGTGTTCAAATGACCTCTAAATTCCCATTCAATGGAAAGTCTCAATGCAAGAGGAATAGACAGCAACTATAATTTGACCATTAGGGGCTCTATTGGGTGTCTGCCCTGTTCAGTGCACATGACTGGGATTGTCTGCTTCCAGTCTTCACAGAAGGTCCTGCAGATCCAAATTCAGCCAAAGGGACAAAGGGAAAGGGTGATCACTTCCCTCCAGCTATTTGTTGCCACAGTTTGGCCTTCCCCCTACTCATTAAACTTTAGAATCAAATACAAAATCCTATATTTGGCATTCAAACCTTTGTAACCTAACCTTCCTTCCCCCAACATTTCCAGTCTCCTCACACCTAACTCTTACCCTCTGCCCACCCCCTCCACCTCCCCTGTACTCTTCTGTTCAGTAGCAGAGGTCTCTTGTTCTGTGACCTAGACAAGCCATCTCTCAGCTCTGAGCAATTTCTCTAGCTGTCCTCCATATCTTGAATGGTGTCTCTGCTCATCTCTGCTTATTGACTTCCTTCAAGTTCCAACTAAAATTTCACCTTCTACAGGAAGCCTTTCTTGATCCTTTTAATTCTAATGCTGCCTTTTTGTTAATTATTTCCTATTGATCCTGTATAGCTTGATTGTACATATTTGTTTGCTTGTTTTCTCTGTCATTAGATTGTGAGCTTCTTAAGGTCAGTAACTGTCTTTTGCCTCTTTTTGTGTCCCCAGCACTTAGCACAATGATCTATCCTGATCTATATCTGGCTACCGGACCCAGAGGACTCTGGAGGAGAAAATGAGATTTTTGACTTTGCACAGCCCTCCCTCACTTAAATCTGATTCACTTGCAAGTCATGGCATCATCTTCCTAATATCATGGTCCTCTTCCAGAACAAAGGACAAACCACAACCTGTGAGGAGGCTGAGCTTCCCCCCTGGGGACCCCACTGCCCAGTTCCAGTTAAGCAACTCAGCTTCTTCTCTCCTCCCCTCCCCTCTCTCCTCCTCTTCCCTCTCTTCCCCTCTCTCCTCTCCTCCCTTCCCCTCCCCTTCCCTCCCCTCTCTCTAGTTGGGTATCTCCAGTGGTCCACTGGACATTTTGAACTCTATGTCCCATAAACATCTCCAACTCAACGTGCTCCAAACGGAATTCTCCTTCCAAAGCCACCATTCTGCCCAACTTTGCTATTGTTGGGCACCACTATCTTTCCATTAACCTAGATTCATCGTCCTCAACTACTCACTCTAATTTCTCCCCATATATTAAATTAGTTGCCAAATCTTGTCCATTCTAGCTCCAAAGCATCTTTTGAATACATGTCCCTCTTTCTATTCATACAACGTTAATCCTAGTTCTTGCTGTCATCACCTGTTACCTAGGCTATTAAAAATAGCTTCTTAATTGGTCTCCCCACCTGAAATCTCTCCCCATGCTAAACCCTATTCCACACAACCATGAAAGTGATTTTCCTAAAGCTTAGGTTTGATCATGTTATCCTCCTATCCAGTAAATTCTTGTGACTATGACTTTTTAGAATCTAATATAAGCTCCTATATTTAAAGCTTTTCACAGTCTGGGCAACTCCTATCTTCCTAGACTTATTACACATTATTCCCTTCCATACATATTATTGACTCTCTGTTTTGGTCTTCTTATTGTTTTTCACATATAACACTCAATTTCCTATCTCCATGCTTTTACACTAGCAGTATTATAGGCCTACAATTCTCTCCTTCTTCATTTCTACTTCTTGGAATTCCTGAATTCTTTTAAGATTTGGCCAAATGCCACCTTTTGAATGAGTCTTTAATTGGTACTTTGCTTCTAGTGCCTCCCTCATAAAGTTACTTTTTATCAGCTTTATATATGTTTTGAATATACCTTTTTATGTGCATGTTGTTTCCCTCATTAGAACAGAAGCACCAGCTGGGTAGGGGCTATTTCATTTTTAATGTATCCCCTGAGTCTAGCACATAGTGGTCACTTAATAAATCTTTGTCAATTGAGTTATCAGCAGAGGAGCCAGAGAGTCTGAAGATAAGATAAGAAAGAGTGAAGGATAGAAGGAAACAGGCATTTATCAAATGTGCCTTACTATGTGCCAGACATGGTGCCGAGCACTGGGATACAAATAGAAGCAAAAAGAAGACAGTTCTGACCTCAAGCAGCTCACATTCTGACAAAACTTAATATCATTGTTAAGGTAATGACAGAAAATTGTTAATGCCTGTTGTAACATGGACTGTCTAAACCTCTTAGTCATCATGACAATGTCAAAATTCCAATAATGTCTTTACATTCCTACTCTTAAGATATTTACTTTTGATTAGGTTTCACTGAACCACTCTAGATTCTGCCCCCTACCCAGGGACACTGCCTTGTCGGGGAGCTCAGCTCTAGTGGGGGATCTCAGCTTCTAGTATCCTTGTCTTCTTCCATTAGGACTTATGGAATGAAGGGCAAAACAGCCAGAATGAAGTGGATTGCCATGGGCCACTGGGCTCTCATGACCAGGCCTTGCCACTCATGCTATCTCCTCCCTCTTTCATTCTAAAACTAGAAAAACGTTTTCGTAGGTCTCTTTGGTTGGGAAATACACTGGACATCTCCCAGGGTGTTAGGTTTGCTACCTTGTTATCTCAACTAAAGACACTTTCTTCTTCTATTCATGGTTTTAATTTATTTCAGGACTTGACAATTTCAATGGGACAAGACAACCCACAAAAGACACCTGAAAAGGGAGAGGAGGGAAAGAAGATGAAGGTACATAGTCCAAAATAACAAACTGCCATATTAGCCATGTCTGAAAAGCATGTTTTTTTTCTGAATTTTAAGTTTGTCACCTCTCTGTCAAGAAGTGAGTAATGTGCTTAATTTTCACTCTTTTGGTTTATTGTGGCATTGACTAGAGTTCTAAAGTCTTTCAAAGTTGTTTTTCTCTATAATGTTGTTATCACCATATAAATTGCTCTCCTACTTTTGCTCACTTCATTCTACATCAGTTCGTAAATGTCTTCCCAGTTTCCTCTGACATTATCCTTTTCATCATTCTTCATGGAACAATAATATTCCATTACATTCATCTAATACAATTTGTTTCCATTTATTTCCCAATAGGAGTACATCCTAACTCTTGTCTTTTAGAACATTGTCTTTTCTATTTCTGAAGTGATTGAACTAAAGACACAAAAAAGCCATCTCATCTTTTTTTTAAATCCAATTTTATTTAAAGTTCTGAATTTTCTTTCCCTTCCTTTCCTTCCCCCACCCTGCAAGACAGCAAGAAAAACAAAAGCACATTAAAAATATCTATAGCTAAAAAAATATGCATTCATCAAGTTCAAAAAAAAAAAAGAAGAGAAAGAGAAGGAAATATGCTTCAATCTGCATTCTATCTTTTATCAGCTCTCTATCTGAAGGTGGATAACATGTTTCATTATAAGTCCTCTAGAACTGTGGTTACTTATTATATTGATCAGAGTTACTAAGTCTTTCATAGTTTATTATCCTTACAACATTGTTGCTATTGTATAAATTGTTCGCTTTATTATGCTCATTTCACTTTGCATCAATTCATACAAGTCTTCCCAACTTTTTCTGAAGGTTCAGAGCATTTGAACTGAGTTCCCTTTTAGTCTGGGAATCTGCCCTCTTAGCAGAACTACATGGCTACCATTTGCTTCCTAGAATTTTGTCCATGTTCAATACATAAGTAGGGCCAATGTTCACAACACTCCTCTCTACTCTGAATCTGTGACTCAGAAATGGGTGGTGGGCAACAGAGCTGTCTGATGGCCCTCGTACTTGCACCCAGCACTTGCTAAGGGATTCCTTGGAATCTCTTTCTATCCTAGTACTTTCTGCCCTGGTGCTCAGGCTTGGCCGTTTGGTCCCTGGGTGCTAGAATACTCCACAACACTGCTCAGGCTCCTGGCTAGATTCTCTCTCCAGTGTCTGAAGACACCCCCCTCTCTTTATATGTATGTGTGTGTGTGTGTGTGTGTGTGTGTGTGTGTATGGGTGTGGGGGTGTGGGGGTGTGGGTGTGGGTGTATGTATATATATCCCTAAACCATCTTGGGCTTCAAAAGTGACTCACTGCAACTTCTTGGATTTTCTGATCATAATTCAGTCTAGAGCATTCTCTAGATCCTTGTCAAGGCAGTATAAGAGGAGGACTAGACTCTTAACAAATCCTCTTACTCTAACATTTTGGCTTTGCCTCCAATCTCATCTCCTATGTACTCTGAAGCAATCAGCCTAAAACCTACCCAACGGAAGAGACCTCTGTCACATTCAAAGGGAAACACTCTCTTCTTTTATTCAGAAGAGATTCTCAATATTGATCTTTGGGAGGAGTCTTAGTCCTGTTCATTTGTTGAGGTGAATCATTCTAGAAGGCATGGGAAGGTGGGTTCACTCTTCTATTTTGGAATGTAAACCCCAAAATTATATATTTGGCAATTGTGACTTTCTTCTTCAAGATTTCTATAATGTTATCTCAAATTATCTTGGAGTAGAGAGTTATGTTGGAAGACAAAGAACTGTGCTAGACTGGACAGTTTTCTAAGCCAGAAATGGCTTGGTTATTAGAGTAATATTAATTTAATGAAAATCATTTCTGGCAGACTTGAGCCTAAAACACAGAATACAATACTAGTATTTTTCAATAACACCTTTTAGTCACTATAACACAACAAAAACTGTAGTGAACAGAGGGAATTTGAAGAAAGGATTAAAACTTAATGAGGAGTAAATAATTTATTAGGAGAGATTTGGTGGGTTAAATAAAATACAGCTACATATATAATTTATATATAAATAAAACAATATATAAAATACAATAAAGCAACAGATAATTTCATTAACTCAAATGATGATAATGAAACAACATATCAACATATCAATACTTGGAGATTCTGATAAAGTAATTATTGGGAAGAAATTTATTTCTTCATTTTATTTATTTTCTTTATTATTATTATTAATTATTATATATAATATATATTATATAATATATAATTACATATAATATATAATTAATATATTATTATTTATTTTCTCTTATGTCAACAGAATAGAGAAAGAATAGATCAATGATTTGGGCACAAAACTAAAAAGACTAGAAAAGCAATAGTCAAGGAACCCCAACCTAAAACAAAGATAGACATTAAAAAAATCAAAGAAGAGAATAAAAAATTGAAGAAAAGCCTTTAAAACTGATTGATGATTTTATTTATATATTACAATTTTTTAACTGAAAAAATAGGTAAAATATTAAGTAGCCTTATAAAAAAGAGAGGAATATCAAATTGGCAGTACCAAAAATGAGAAAAGAGAATTCACTGAAAACAAAGAGGAAATAAATTATTAGAAATTATTTTGCCCAATTATATGCCAACAAACTGGAAAATGCAAAAAGACAAATATTTATGAAAACTTAGAATGCCCAAATTAACAGAAAAGAAGTAGGGAATTTAAAAAAATAACCCAATCTTGAAAAAGAAACAACAAGGCATAAAATCAACTAAAGGAAGCTGTTCTAACACTTATTGTGTTGCTCAGGCATTGTGCTAAGCACTCAGGATGTAAATGGAACAAAGAAGTGAGACTATCTTAAACTGCTTACATTTTAATAATGGAAGACAACACAGAAGTCAGATGAAAAATGGGACAAGAGAGGGAGGTGGATGTGGGTGGGAAGGCTATCCAACTGAGGGCAAAGTCTGCAGAGTGAGAAGTATAGCCTCAGAAAGGAACTTCAGAAAGATCTCAGCAACGGTAGAGTGTGTGTGTGTGTGTGTGTGTGTGTGTGTGTGTGTGTGAGGCTGTATCAATATATTAAAAAGATTATACAGTGTGACTATTTTGGATTTATACCAGGTTTCGCACACTAAGAAAACATAACACACCATGATAATAAGTGATGTCATTTTGATCCTCTTCAAGTACAAATACAGCAACCAACTAATGGGAGAATAGAACTTTGCCCTGCTCCACCCCCTGCAAAACCTAGAACCAGATGGACTTACAAGAGAATTCTATCATATATTTAATTTAATTATATATTCATATAATTATATATCTAAATACATGATGTTCTATCATATATTTAAAGAACAATTAATTCTAATATTAGATAAATTTCTTGCAAAAATTTAACAAACTCCTTCTATGAGATAGATGCAATTATGTCTAAACCAGAGAGAGAGAAATTAGAGGAAAAAATTTATAGGCTAATACCTCTAAGGAACATAAGTGCAAAGATATTGACTAAAACTTTAGCAAAAAGGCTGTCAACATATTAAAAAGATTATACATTGTGACTATCTTGGACTTATGCCAGGGTTGGTATAGTAAGAAAGCTATAAATGTAATAGACTATAATAATAATAAAGATAAAACAATAAAAATTGATTGTATCAATAGATACAAAAAAGTGTTTGACAAAATGCAATAACCATTTATTTTTAAAACGTTTATGAACATAGGAATAAATAGACTGTTTCCTAATATGATACATAGTATCTATATATAGATAGCATTATCTACCATGGAGAAATGCTAGGTGAGGAGTAAAGCAAGATGTTCGTTGTCATTGCTATTACTTGATATAGTTCTAGAAATGTTAGTTCTGGTAATAAGACAAGAAAAAGAAATAAGGGGAGTAAGTATAGGCAAAGCAGAAATAAAAATACAATTTTTTAAAGATGATGACAATGTGGAAAAACAGCTTAAGTTCTGCCTCTGACATATACTGCTTGTGTGACCCTGGGCAAATCACCTAAACTTTCCGTGCTCTAGGCACCTCTCTAAGACTATAAGTTTCAGAGAAGATGTTGCCATGCATTGAAATGAGTTTTCTTGTCTGAGAGTTCTCTACAACAAGAAAATCATAGGTCCAATAACTGTCCCAGTCCCTATGACTATCATAATCTATTTTAATTAAAAAAATAATTGACTTATACAATGATCATCTGTTAATGACTTAACTCTTCTTATCCCTACAAAGGTACAAGAAAATTCTGAAAGACCTGTAATGGAAAATGCTATCCACTTCCAGAGAAAAAAGTGATAGAATCTGAATGCAGATCAAAGCATACTTTTTAAAAACTTTGTTTTTCTTGATTTTTTGGTGTGTTTTCTTATGCAACATGACTAATATGAAAGTGTGCTTTGCATGACTGTACATTTTATCAAACTATTTGCCTTCTCAATGAAGGGAAAGGGAATGGAGAGTAGGAGAGAATTTGGAACTCAAAACTGTAAAAGAAAAAAATAAGGTTAAAATATAAGAAAAGAAAAAAATTAACTGAAACAAAAACTTCACTATAATGTCAGAATATAAAATAAACTCACAAAACTCACCAGACTTTCTATATGTTAGCAACAAAATCCAGTAGAAAGAAACAGAAAAAGAAGTAGTTTTCAAAGTATTTGGGATTCCACCTATCAAGACACAAGCAAAATACATATAAATACAATTATAAAACACTGCCTATAGAACAGGAAGACCTAAAGTGATATTAAGTGCTCATGACAGGACCATGATAATATGCTAAAATGACAATATTGGCTAATTAATTTGCAGATTCCATTCCATACCATTTACACTATAAAACTTTCCCTTGTAGAACTAGACAAGATGAAAAGCAAAATTCATTTTAGAAAAACAAAAGGTCAAGACTTTTAAGGGAAATAATGAAAAAAAAGTGAGGAGACCTAGCAGTGTCAGATTTCAAACTATACTACAAAGCAGTAATGATCCATGCTGTCTTGTACTGGTTAGAGAAAAGGAAAGCTGATGATATATAAGACCTAAAAGCAATTAGAAATAATAGCATAGTGTTTGGTAAACCCAGGGACTCTAACTATGGACAGCTAGTGACACAGGGGATAGAGCACTGGACTTGGAGTCAGGAAGAACTGAATTTAAATGCTCCCTCTGACACTAACCTATGTGATCACTGGTAAGTCATGTAACCTTTCTGTGCCTCAATTTTCTCAGCTGTAAAATGGAAACAATCTAATGGGGGAAGAGAGCACATAAAAAGGAAGCTGAAAAGCCAGGATGAGGAAGTAGAAGAGGCAGTCAAGGTACCCATCTCAAGGGTAGGATGATCAAAAGAATTAATGTAGCTGGTGGGAAATGAGAATAAAACTATGCTGAGCTCCTTTCTTAAACAGAGGCTCTGGAATCTATGGCCCTTTCCTCAGTTGAGAGGGTCCAATCAGAGGGGCAGAGCGTACTGATGAGATGTGAATACCAGGCAGATTCAATTTCCAGACTATTGAAATTTCTGAGTGATGAATTTCTTGGGGAAGGAAAACATGATGGAGATGTTTGATGAAGTCCAAAAGCAAAGGTGCTTATGGAAAATGAGAGAAGACTGTGCTGAACCCCTTTCTTAAGTAAAGGTCCTGGAGCCCAAGGCTTATAGTTTTATGCAGTTTTCAAAAGAAAAAAGACAAGTTTTCAACAACCATATAGAAAAAATGCTCCAAATCACTAATTATGAGAGAAATGCAAATTTGAAATCTCTAAGGTTTCACCTTACACTCACCACATTGTCAAAGATGATGAAAAAGAATAATGACAGTTTTTGGAGGGACTGTAGGAGGACATAATAATGTACTTCTGGCAGACTTATAAATTGAAACAATCATTCTAGAAAGTAATTTGAAACTATACTCAAAAAGTCACTAAACTGCACATATTGATCCAATGGTACCAATCTTTGGCTTTCACTCCAGGGAGATCAAAGAGAAAAGAAAAGGACCCATATCATAAAGATAACAGCTCTTTTTGTTGTAGCAAAGGTCTGGTAACAAAAGGTATGCCTTTCAACTGGGGAATGGCTGAGCCAATTGTGGTATTTTAATGTGATGGAATATTATTGTACTGTAAGAAATGATAAAAGAGACAAATTAGAGAAATCTGGGAAGTTCATATGAACTGATACAAAGTGAGATGAGTAGAACCTTGAAAACAGCTGCAACGGTGTAAAGGAAAACACCTGTGAAAGGCTTGAGATCTATGACTGATGAAATAACCAAAAACAATCAAATATAGAATAATGGTGATGAACCTGCTTCTCAACTCTTGGCCAAGAAGTAATAGACCAGAGGTGTAGAAAGCAACATACAATTTCATACATAGCCTATGTGTGAATCTGTTTTGCTCTACTATACCAATATGTTACAAGAGAAAGCTTTTTGGGGGAGGATTTGGAGGTGGGTAAGAGTTATGGAGAATGGGAGGAATGTGAAAGAAAAAATGTATAGAATAAAGCAGAAGGAAATTCTGAAGAGAACACTGGCAAACAGGGCAGTGTTGGAGCTATAAATTTAATACATATAAATGTGACAAATTTAATACATACTTAAAAGACAAGTAGTGCATAATAAAGATTCATGGTGTCATAAACAATACTACTTCTCTGTTCTTTAAATAAAATGTTTATATTTTTGAGTTTATGTAATAATGATAAAAAATAAAAGAGAAAAAAGAGAAAGATGAGCTACATTTACTGAAAATGGGATGAAAAAGGAGGGACAAGAAAAGACATACAAAGATTTTGAGATATGGAGTTGCAAAGATGAAGATAGGTCAGGACAGATGGTACCTGTTGCCTCAATAAAGTAGAAGGGTAGTGGTGAGGGTTTGAGAAGAGAAAATTTGCAATAATTGCTGGTAGGCATGTGAGAGAAAGTCAATCAGAGATAAATAAGAGGATTTTTATCCAGGCCTAACTGAAGTTGGATAACATGAATATGTAGTAGATAAGTTCTGATAATCTCCTCCAGCAGCACTAAAGCAGCACTATGGTTACAATAGGGTATGAACTTCAGAAGGAGAAGGAGGCAAGGGATTCCAGTGCATTGTTGATTTGATTAACTATATCATCAAGACTATGATGCAATGAAAATGAGGCCAGTGTGTGGATGATGGACTTGTAGAATAAGGACAGACTAAGAGACTGAAGACAGGGTTAGCAGAAGTGAGGAAGTAAGAGCCATGGGAAGATAGGTAACTATGATCAGAAATAGGAACTTCAGGGTTTTAAATTAGGGAAGGAACATAGGTAACTGGGTATCATTAAGGGTTATGGGAGGAGGTGAGTGACTGTGATAGAGCAGAGGCAGAGTTTGTGAGAATAAAAATGCAGAATATTCAAGTGACTGATGAATATGAATAATGAAATCACCCAGAAGGGAAGAGATTGGTTTGAAGAGGATGACTATGAACCAGGTACTATAAACTCTTTGAGAAAGGAGGGAGAATGAACTGGAGTCAGTAAATGGAAACTACATGAATCTGGTCAGCTTGACGTAAACAGATATGAATGCCCTAATTATTTGCTGATTTCAGTAGACTCCAGCTATATGAAACGATTTTCTTCCTTTCCCCTTGTGAATCCTGTAGATTGATTCTTTCTTGGTCTCCAGAACTGGGTAGCAAACAAGGCATTACAGTAGCCTTCTGAGTTCCAAAAAGCCTGAGGAACCCCAGAGGCTTAGGAGTGTGGCAGCTGTATTTTCTGCAAAGCACCACTGGTTTGTGGCTGGGGAAGCTTTCATTTCATACAATATGGCTACAGACAACACAGAGGTCTGGCTTAAGTTACCAGTAATTGAATGCCAGGCACATGGTTAGACAGTACAAGACCAAGATGAAATATAAAATACCTTGAATGGCAGACCTACAAAAATGTTTTATGTTTTGCTGAGGTTTAAATATGTCTTCCAGCTTATTGTAACTGTAGTTATGAATATCATCAATTATATTAATAATATTGCTGAATATCATCAATTATATTAAACCTGTTAATTTTGTCACTATGCACTGGATTCTTTCATGTTTTGCATTTCCTTAGATGTATGCTATTTGATCTCCCACCCCCAAACTGAAAATATGTGGGGGTGAATCTCATAGGAGAAGAGTTTGCTGAGTAATGGTGGCAGAGAAAGAAATATATATGCTTTCTGTACTAGTGAACGGGGGAATATCAGTGAAGGAATGATCAATCCTGAAGAGCACCTCCATGAGGAAGCCTTTCAAGGTGAAGGAAGAATCATCTTTTGAGCTGACCTTACCACCATCATCACCATTGCCCCACCCCCAACCCCTACTTTCTTAATTATCTAGTTATCAAGAACTCTATAGATATAATTCAATTTAGCAAACATTTATTTTTTCCAAAAATTTTCTCATCTCCTCTTTTTATTAAAGTTAATTTATTTATTTTTAGTTTTCAACATTCACTTCCATAAGTTTTAAATTTTCTCCCCCTTCCCTTTCTCCTCCCTTCCCAAGATGGCATGCAATCCAATATAGGCTCTGCACCTACATTCCCATGAAACATACTTGCCCATTAGTCATGTTGTGTAGAAGAACCAGAACGAACAGGAGGAACCACAGGAAAGAAAGAAAATAGTCTGCTTTGCTCTGTATTCATAGTTCTTTCTCTGGATGTGGATGGCATTTTCCATTATGAGTCCTTTAGAATTTTAACAAACACTTATTAAGAGCTTACTGTGTACAAAACAAAGCACTATGTTAAAGGCAAGGAGAGATATAAAGTTCAGGCAAGAAATAGTCCTGACCCCATGGAGCTTACAGTCTAATATATGTGTGTGTGTGTATATATATATATATATACACACACACACATATATATATATACACACACACATATATGATGTGTATATATACACATATGAACATACAAATACATACACAGACACATACATATATTTTTATCCCCTACTGTTGCATCTGGACATGATTTCATTGATAAAAGGAAGTTGCCTTTAGCAATGAAGACTGGCAACTGTCTGTAATTTATACTCTTAGATAATAACAGCACAAAATAATAGATGCAAAAAATGTACAAAAAAGTCCTTTGTGAGGTCTGAGGTCTGGGGAGAGGAAGGCCCTTACCAGTTAGGGCGTAATCATGAAATGCTTCCTGGATGTAAGCTGAGGTTTAAAAAAATGATTAAGGATTCCACAGGTGGGAGAGGTGGGTGTGGAAAAGGTATGTTAGGCACAGGGAGTCAGGGGATGCTGCAGAACCTTCACTAGGAATTCCAGTACCTGGGGCAAATTCTGTTTGGGTTAGAGGGAGATAGAGAAAAGAGAAACCAAATCTGTTGCCTGTTGCTGTCACTATTGGTCCCGGGCATCCTGTGTGGTATGGATTCCTGGGCTAAGTGATGCATGAGCAATACTCCTTGGTTGGATGAACTTATGACAGGGTGGGGAAAGTCAGACCTGAAAAAAACAGGATTTTCCACAGTACAGTGGTGTCTAGGGCCAGGTATGCATAGGAGTGTTCTTCTTCCTTTCAGGGTCCTTACATAGGATAGGGGAAAGTATTTCTTCACAGTGACAGTCCTCCTTCAGCTTGTTCTTCACCCTTTGCTGCCATTTCTGTACTGTTCTTCCAGTATTGGCCCTCTGGAGCAAAACATCAGTGATCTCAGAGGCAAAGAAATAGTTCTTTGTTGAAGAAGAGGAATAGACCTTTGTTCCTAAAGCATAGATTATGAGCATGTATTATAAGCACACCTGTTTTCCTGAAGTTACATGTACCTAATGAGTGATCTGTATGAGGAGGGAATAAGAATTCACTACCATGAATTCAGTTACACATATGCTCTTTGGGGAGGAAAGGTTGATAAAGTACTTCTCCAAGTTGGTGTTTTTAAGTGCTTATTGGTAAGATCTATTTGTTTCTGAGTATAGCCTAGATTTCTTCCAAAATTCTCTTGACCTAAAATAATATGAAATCCTTCTCTTGAAGGTGAGTTGGTGAGTTGGAAGGGTATAATCATTGACTTATTGACCAAGCACATGCTTCAGACTTTTTGCTGACCAGATTAGTCCTTCAGCCTTTGCTGCTTTCAGTTTCTTCTCATTTCCTTTTTAACCTATTTTAGCGTGGATTCTTCTGACCTTAGCCACCACCTCCTGCTGGCTCTGTGCCTTTGCTCTCCCTGGTGAGCAACAGGACAAATAACTCAACCTCTGCCTGGCCACACTCCATGTCTTACACAGTTTTAAATCATCAAGATCAATAGAGAATACTCATTTTCCTCTGCCTTTTTGTAAACAGATTGAATCAGTTGTGGCTGTTTGCCCAGAAAAAGCTACCATCAGTTCCTGCTGGGGACGACTCACTTCCTTTCTTGGCATATTTTCCTATTAATATTTCATCTGGTGGTCACTTCTAAAGGCCCCTTTCTCTGAAAGGAAGGTTCAAATGCAAAACTTCACTTTTCTTAAGTGCTTCTTTAATTTGTCATCTGAAAAATCTTGATTGAGCTGTCATCTGGAAGCAGATCCTTCCCAAGACCCCAAGATTCATCCTTGTATGTACAAGGCTAGAACACTTCAGTCAAGTTTATAAATTCTGGGTAGAACTTTCTATTGAATTTTAGTTTTAAAAAGAAACAGGTATAAATAGCTTGGGCTTTCCTCTCCCCTGCATATATACCACACTGCTAGACACGAAGTAATTTCTTTTGAACTAAATTGTACACTCATAATGGATTTTTTTGTATTATAATGATATAGGGAATAGAATGCTGGCCCTGGAGTCAGGAAGACCTGAGTTCCAGTAAATCCTTAGACATATACTAGCTGTGTGATCCTGGGCAAGTCACTTAACCTCTTTCCCCCTCTGTTTCCTAATTTATAAAATGAGTATAATAATAGTATCTATATTTCAAGGTTTTTGTGAAGATAAAATGAAATAATCTTTGTAAAGCAGTTCACAAACCTTAAAGTGCTAAATACTTGTTAACCATTATTATGAGACATAATTATTTTTAAAGGCCCCATGCTAAGTCTCGTCAGGGATACAAAGATGGGTGAGATAGTCTCTGACTCCAAGGAGCTTATAGTCAAATAGTGGGGATAAGTATGTACACAAATAACCCTGAAAAGAGGCAAAATATGGTTAAGTGTCATAGGAGGGGCACCACAAAGTGCTATGGAAGTCCAGGAGTTATTTTTATTTACTATATAAAGGAAGTTTGGTCAAAAGTCCAAGTTGTGTGACTTCTTAATTCTCTCTTGATTTTTCTTCTAAGTATTAACTCTTTTATTATTTCAATGATTTATTCCACAAACAAACAACAAAGTACTTCCTGAGTTCAATGCTCTGTTCCATGGACTCAGAGGAGGCTAGTTCCCCTTTATTAAGTATCTAGTCTAAGAGAATTCTCATTAGGGAAGTAGAATGAGGCTAAAGGTGGGATCATATTTATGGCATGATGGGATGTGAACTGAATTTAGAATCCGTCTGCCTGTCCTTTTCCACACCTTTCCTGAATCATCCTCCATGCCTTATCCCCATGTGTGGGTGTAACTCAAAGTTCTATCTTGGGGTCTTTTCACTTCTATCACTGAACACACACACACACACACACACACACACACTCTTTCTCTCTCTCTCTCTCTCTCTCTCTGTGTCTACTTCTCTCTCTGTCCCTCTTTTTGCCTCTCTCTCTGTGTCTCTGTCTCTGTCTGTCTCTCTCATCAGTTCCCATTGGTCCAATTCTCATTTTTATGCAGATAATATTCAGAACTATGTATTTATCGCAAGTTTCTCTTCTGAGCTCTAGTCTTATTAGCCCCAGCTGCCTATGGGGCACTTAGAACCAGATGTTCTGTAGGCATCTCAAACTTAACATGTCTGATAACTGAGCTCCTTATCTTTTCCTCTAAGTCAACCCCTTTTCTTAACTTCCTTCCAGGGCACTATCATCTTTTCAGTTACTCAAGTGTGAGCCTTTGAGTCACCCTTAACTCTTTCCTCTCTCTTCCTGATCCCCTTATCCAGTCAGATACCAGATACAAAGTCTCATAGATTCTCTCTCTCTCTCTCTCTCTCTCTCTCTCTCTCTCTCTCTCTCTCTCTCTCTCTCTCTCTCTCTCTCTCTCTTCTCTCTACTCACAGGATTCACACCCTGGTTCAGGTCCTCATCACCTCTGACTTGGACTATTGCAAAAGCTGGCAAGTTGGTCTGCCTGCCTCAATTCTCTTCTCCAACTTATCCTCCAATCAGCTGCCAAAGCGATATTCCAGAAACACAGGCCTCATCATTCTACTCTCTTGGTTAATTGATCTCAATAGCTCTCCTTTGGCAGTGAAGTAGATAGAGCACTGGGTTTGGAATCAGGAAGACTCATCTTCCTGAGTTCAAATATAGCCTCAGACACTTATTAGCTCTGTGTCCCTGGGCAAATCACTTAACCCTGTAAATAAGAGGATCTGTTCTATAAAACTTGGACTCAATCAAAAGGCCACACCTAAGGACCTAGAAGGCCTTGAGGCTTCAGGTTGCCCACACCTGGATTAGGTACATAATATACATGAGTAAATTCCCATAACAATCTATTGTTTGATAAACTGAAAGATCTTAGCTATTGGGGCAAGAACTCACTATTTGACAAAAATTGCTTGGAAAACTGGAAAGCAGTCTAGAAGAAGGTAGGCATAAACCAACATCTCACTGTGTACCAAGATTAGCTCAAAATGAGTATATGATTTAAACATTAAATGGGTATATGATTTAAACACTAAAATATTAAATTACCTGTCAAATCTATGGATAAGGGAAGAATTCATGACTAAACAAAAGATAGACGATCTTGGGAGATAGAATGGATAATTTTTATTACTTTGAATTAAAAAAAGTCTTGCACAAAGAAAACCAATGCAGCCAAAATTAGAAAAAAAATCAGGAAACGGGAAAAAATTGCAGCAAATTTCTCTGATAAAAGCCCCATTTCTCAAATATACAGGAAACAGAGGTATATTTATAAAACTAAGAACCATTCTCCACATGGTGGCCAAGGGATATGAAGAGGTAGTTTTAGGAAGAAGAAATCAAAGCTATCAATAATCAAATAAAAAAGACTTGAAATCACTAATAATTAGAGAAATGCAAATTGAAACAATTCTGAGACACCACTTCAAACCCATCAGATTGGCCAACATGACAGAAAAGGAAAATGACACGCTGGACGGGACATGAGAAATTAGATACACTAATGCATTGTTGGTGGAGTTGTAAACTGGTCCAACCATTCTGGAGAATAATTTGGAAAAATGCTTAGAGGGTGGCAGCTAGGTGGTGCAGTGGATAGTGTACTGTACCTGAAATAGGGAAAATTCCTTTTCCTGAGTTCAAATCTGGCTTTGTACACTTACTAGCTATATGACCCTGGGCAAGTCACTTAACCCTGTTTGTCTCAGTTTCCTCATCTGTAAAATGAGCTGGAGAAGGAAATGGCAAACCACTCCAGTATCTTAACCAAAAAAACCTCCATGGGATCACAAGGAGTCAGACATGATTGAAACAACTGAACAACAGTGCCCAAAGGGCTGTAGAACACTCTTTTACCCAGAAATACAATGTTCCAAGACAATTCCAAAGGACTCATGATGAAAAAGGATGTCTACCTCCAGAGAGAAAACTGATGGATCCTGAGTGCAGAATGAAGCATGTTTTCCCCTGTATTTATTTTTCTTGCTTTTTTTCACAACTTGGTTTTTGTGGAAATTTTTTTTGTATGACTTCATATTTATAATGGGTATTGTATTTCTTGCCTTCTCAATGGGAGGGAGGGTGAAGAGAGGAAGAAAATTTGGAAATAAAAATAAAAAAATTTAAAATAAAATAAAATACACACAGAGAATTAGGCCTAGCAGTTGGCAGTTGGGTGATGTGTGGTGTGGAAAAGAACCAGCCCTCTGAGCAAAGTCAAGTGATCTTTACAGCAAAGGTCATGTGCTCAGGGTGGCATAGACTGTCTTCACACTTTATTTAACACATTAACAGCTGGCCATCTCTGTTCCCTTTCCCTCGTGCGATTCCATCTATTGAGGGAAAAATCAGTTGATTAAGGGTTTTCTGAACAATTCACTCCCACCCCTACATATATTTTGCATGTACTTAAATTTATAAGTTGTTTCACCTGAAACAATAGCTCACAAAGGCTGTGGTTTTATTTTTTCTATTTTTATCCCCAGCACTTAGAAGCATCTGGTACATAGTAGGTATTCAATAAATGCTTACTAAGCACTTCCTAGGAGGAAGGCACTGTGCTAGTTGCTGGGACCAGGGTAGCTCTACTTTATCAATAGTATAGCATAAGTGTAGTAATAATCTGAATACTTATTGATTGAAGTCAAAATTTACTGTTGCTCTTCAGTCATGTTTGACTCATTATGACCCCATTTGGGGTTTTCTTGGCCATTTCCTTCTCCAACTCATTTTACAGTGAAGAAACTGAGGCAAACAGGGTTAAGTGACTTACCCAGGATCACATAGATAGTAAATTAATCTTCCTGATTCCAAGCTCAGTGCTCTATCCACTGCGCCACCTAGCTGCCCCATAGGATAGGAATGAAGAAGATTTAAATGTTTGGAGATTAATGCCATTTCTGGAGGCAGGAATTTAGAGTGGTGCTGGTTTCCTGACGAAGTGATGACCTTATCCCAAAACTGTCTCAGTTCCCCAAGAAAGAACAAGAGCTTTACAAGTAACTGAGGATATTGGGAACTAGAATTCACAAGACAGATCTGATCAAACCGTTTTAAAGGCACTCTATTACTTCTCCAGCATAAAGCTTCATTGGAGGGTAAGGGAGGGTGATACACTTTTTTTTCATTATTACCCTTGAGATTCTTGACCCTTTGTTCCTCTATGAAAATTTCATTATTATTTTTTCTAAGTCTATAAAATAATCCTTTTGTAGTTTGGAACTCTGAACTCCAAGCAAATAAATTTAAGTAGTATTGTCATTTTTATTATATAGACTTGGCCTACATATGAACATTAATATTTCTCCAATTACATAGGTCTGTCTTCATTTTTGCAGTTTTATGGTTGAATTTATATAGTTCTTGGGTGAATTTTCATAATTACACTTTCTAATAGTTTATAGCTTCTGATGCTCTTTTGAGTGGAGTTTGTTTTTCTCTCTTCCTGTTGGTTTTTCTTTCTGTTACATATGAATGCTGATGATTTATGTGAATTTGTTTTATACCTTGAAACTTGATGAGTTTATTATTTCAATTAATTTTTGGTTGACTGGCACAGTTTTTTAAAGTAAATCATGATTTCATCTGCAAAAAGCAATAATTTTGTTTCCTCTTTGCCTGTGTTTATCCTTTCATTTTCTTTCTTGTCTTACTGCTATAGCTAGCATTTCTAGACCTTAATTTAAAAACGCCAAGGTGTCCCACTGCATCTAGGGCCATCTCTAGTTGTTCTGATCTGTATCTTGCCTCTGGACCCAGGTGGCTCCAGAGGAGAGAGTGAGGTGACTTTGCCTAGCCCTTCCTCACCACTCCCATTCACCTTCCCGATGTCATGGTCCTCTTTGAGAATGAAGAATTGGCAATAACAAGGGAGAGCGGCAGCCAAGGCATATGGTTATCTACCAAGCTTCTGTTACCTGACCTGGCTTACAAAATGAAGGGGGAAATTCCTATTTATATTTACAGTAACTTTTTTTGTGGTAGCAAAAAAAAGACTTGAAACAAAGTAGATGTCCTTTAACTGAGGAATGGCCAAGCATGTTATTGGACATAAATGTAATAGAATTTTACTGAATCATGAGCTAGTCACTTACTGATAAACATGAAGAATTCAGAGAAACATGAGAAGACTTGGAGTCAATAGTCAAATGTTTATTAAGTGCCTACGATGTGCCAGGTGCTGGGGGCATAAATACAAAAAAGAATGACAGTCCCTTCCCTCAAGGAATTTATAATCTAATGGATCAAGGCAGAGTAAAGTATGCATGGTCATATATAACTATGATAATGAAAAGAATGAGCAAAAAAAGTGAATTAAATGCTGTATAATTATCATGAATTAAAAGCTTAGTCCTAGAAAAGAATTGAGAAGACATAACTTCATTGTTTTTCCTCCTTAATTTTTTGCAGGGGTGGCACTGGGGGTAACAGTAGATGAGAAAAACTGCATACAATATCAGACTGGCTTGATATGTTTATTGGCTTTGCTTTTCCTTTTTATTTTAAAAATCTATGGTTACAAAGTATGGTTCACTAGTATAATATGAATAAAAATGAAATTTTAAAAAGTGAAGAAAAAAAGGGATATAGGGACCAATTTATTCAACTTCGATCCCCACACAACTTTTATTCTTAAATTTGTTCTAGGCCTTGAGCAACATTGATTAGGCAAATGATCATTTATCTAATGTCTATACCACCATCAAAAACTACCAGTGAAAAAATAAATGTATATTTGCTGTGGTGGTTGTTGTTTTAAATGAAATAGTAGCAAATATTTACGTAGCATGGCCTAGTGGAAAGACAGCGAGCTTTGGAATCCAGTAAAGCAGAGTTACAGTCCTACCTCTGACACGTCTTGACTATGGACCAGTCAGTTATCCTCCAAGCAGCATTCCAGGTAATTTTTAAAGACTCTGGTGGAGTGACTGGTAGAGTGGATTTCCACACCAGGAATTCCTAATAGTGATGAAATCCCCAGTCTGCCTCCACCCCCAAAAAGATCATTCCAGAAATCAAAGTGTAGACTTTGTCTTATGGATTTTTATATTCAGGAAGCCAGCCTTGGGATCATAAGGAAGAACCTCATACTCTGAGAATTAATGCTATGAGGCACATGTTAAACTGATATGGGAGAAAGCTTAGAGGCTAAGATCTGTGTCTTTGGACATAATAAATAGATCTCATTTTGCCAGTATTTAAAAGGTAGTGCCATAGGGAGGGGTGGGGGTATAGCTAGGCGGTGTAGTAGATAAATTTCTGGACCTGGAGTCAGGAACACTCATCTGACCTCAGACACTTACTAGCTGCGTGAGCCTGGGCAAATCACTTAACTCTGTTAGCTTCAATTTCCCCATCTGTCAAATGAGCTGGAGAAGGAAATGGCAAATCACTCCAGTATCTGAACAGAAAACTCCAAATGCAGGGCCATGAAGAGTCTGAAACAAGTCAACAACCGTCCATCTTTCTCATTTTATAGATAATAAAACTGAGAAACTGAAGAACAATAAAAGTTATAGATAAGGTTGTAAAGGTAGAGAGAGCAAAGATCTATACTAGAATGTGGGGTAGCATCTTGGGAGTTCTGTGTTTCTTTGGGGATCCGTCAAGATGTTCTTCCAAGCCCTTGCTTAGCCAGAGTTTCCCTGAATGGAGTAGAAACAGAGATTTCAAATCACAGTTTCAGATCTGAAAGAGAATACATGACTCAGAAGAGGGCGAGATGACTAAATACTGACAATGCAGTCCTGAGCATGAACACAGGCTGTGTCAATGAGGAGGAATGCTGACTGGCTGAGGTGAGTAGGGCTGGGACATGAGGAAAGGTTGCTTGCTTCTATTAGGCGTCACCACTCGGAAACTGGTTAAACCTCAGAAGGAATCCTATCCTTGGGTCAGGGCTGGCTGCCAACTAGGTTTCAGTCTGAGGCTCCAGCAGCTTGTTTCCCTGGGAGAACAATAGCCGTAAGCACAGAGGAACCGATTCACTGAGCAAGCTGTCCATGTGCTGCAGACTCTTCTGCGTTACTAGGGGGTAGTCTCTTCCTGTCACCCTACATGATTCAGAGGTTTATTTATTTAAGATCCCAAGAAACCATTATGAGTTATGCATTAGGAGTAATTCTGGAATTGAAGAGACCTTAGAGGTCATTTTTTCCAAACCTTTTCATTTTACAGATGAGAAAAAATGAATTCCAGAGAGGTTCAGTGATTTACTTGTCCCAGGTCATACAGGTCTTAAGACTTTTCCTCTTTGGGTTCTTTACACAGGGGTTGGATGACCACTTGTTGGGAACATAGTAGTGGGGTTTCCGTTCATATATAGATTGGACCAGATTGCTGCTGAAGTCTCTCCTGTCCCTCAAATGCTGTGATGCTGTGTTAGAGCAAAACTTAGCATGGGGCAGCAGGACTTTGGCCCAGGGTGCCAATGTTTTTGGATGGAAACCCCTTCTACTTCTCACTTTGTGAAGCCCTGGGGACAACTACTCCCATCATTGTGAAACCCCTTTCAGGACCTTCTCACTAATCGTTAAGGTGGTGGGGTCCTAGAAGTGTATCCATAGTAGGGATGTCCTGTGTTGTTATGAGCTACTCACCCCTAGGTCCCTCCTTTCAATTGCACATTTGGTTATTCTCCTCCTGCCACATCCCCTTTCTCTTCCTCTAAGAATTTGTCTTAAGCACAGTTATGGTTAGTTACAACCATTGGCATGGCAATCAGAAAACTACTCCAAATTGTATTCTTCAGAGTGGGGCTGTGACATTGCAGGCAACTTAACTCTCTGCCATGGGTCAGATATTTTGGGTATTGGTCTCATGACCTCTCTGCTTGGGGGCTTAAAAATACTGTGGAGTTAATTATAGCTAACAAGAATATAGTCAGTCCATAAATATTTTTAAAGTGCCTACTATGTGCCAGCTATTGTACACACTGGAAGAAAAAATCCTCCCAAAATAAGACATTCAAACCAGGCTCAGTTCTCAAAGAACTCCCAGTCTAATGGCAGAGACAACATTCAAACAACTATGGACAGTCAAGTTATATACAGAATAAATTGGAGATAATCAATAGAGGGAAAGCACTAAAATAAAGGGAAATGAGGAAAGACATTTGGTAAATGGTGGGATTTTACCCTGGACTTTCAGGAAGCCAGTGAAGCCATGAGGCAGGGATGAGGAGGGATAGAATTCCAGACATGAAGGACAGACAAGGAAAGAGTCTTGTTTGAGGAAAGGTAAGGAGTTACATGTTATCACATTTGATTAACCTGAGGTCTCAATGGATTTGAAAAGCTCAGATTCTGGTCTAATATTTTCTAGACCAGTTAGAGGATAGACACCTTTTTTCCAGTAGGGCAGTAAGTGGTGAAGTGGATAGAGTGCTGGACCTGGAATCAGGAAGCCCTCAGACACTAGTGATTCATTATCCTTCCAGCCACTCAAACCTGTTTTCCTCAATTTCTTCATCTGTCAAATGAGCTGGAGAAGGAAATAGCAAACCTCTCCAGTATCTTTGCCAGAAAAACCCCAAATGGGGTCATAAAGAGTCAGCCATGACTGAACAATAACAACAACAAGGCCAGTATCACTGAATGACAGACTACTTGGGGGTGAGTAAGGTGTAAGAAGACTGGAAAGATAGGAAGGGACTAGGATATGAATAGCTTTGAACACTAAACGGGATTTTATAATTGTTCTTGGACATGATAGGTAGTCAATGGAATTTCATTTATTTATTTATTTTTAGTTTTCAACATTTATTTCCACAAGATTTTGAGTTCCAAATTTTCTCCTCATCTTTCCCCTCTGCCCACCCCAAGACAGCATGCATTCTGATTACCCCTTCCCCCAATTTGTCCTCCCTTCTATCATACCCTTCCTTTATCTTATCCCCATCCTCTCTATTTTCTTGTAGGGCAAGATAGATTTCTATACCCCATTGCCTGTATATCTTATTTCCCAGTTGCATGTAAAATCAATTTTTAACATTTGTTTTTAAAACTCTGAGGTCCAACTTCTCTCCCTCCCTCCCTCCCCACCCATCCCCACTGAGAAAGCAAGCAATTCAATATAGGCTATACATGTGTAGTTATGCAAAAGACTTCCATAAAAGTCATGTTATAAAAGGCTAACTGTATTTCCCTCCATCCTATCCTGCCCCCCATTCATTCTATTCTCTCTTTTGACCTTGTCCCTCCTCAAAAGTGTTTACTTCTAATTACCCCCTCCTCCCATTTGCCCTCCCTTCTATCATCCCCTCCCCCTTTATCCTCTTCTCCAGGAGTGGCTAGGTGGCACAGCAGATAGAGCACCAGTGCAGGAGTCAGGAGGACCTGAGGTCAAATCTCACCTCAGATGCTTGACACTGACTAGCTGTGTGACCTTGGGCAAGTCACTTAACCCCATTGCCTCATTCTGGGTCATCTCCAGTCATCCTGATGAATATCTGGTCACTCTATTCAGATGGCTCTAGAGGAGATATGAGGCTGGTGACCTGTACAGCTCTCCCTCACTCAAAAAAAGTCAAGTGCAAGTCATGTCATCATTTCTCTGATGGCATGGTCTTCTTCAGTAACGAAGGATGAACACACACAATCCTCTTCTCCTCTGCTTTCCTGTAGTATAAGATAGATTTTCATAGCAAATTGAGTGTGCATGTTATTCCCTCCTTAAGCCAAATGTGATGAGAATAAGGTTCACTTTTTCCCTCTTATCTCTCCCCTCTTCCTTTCCAGTCAATGGAATTTATTAAAGGGTAGCATCACATGGTCCGACTTGCTCTTTAGGAAGATCACATTGACAGTTGAGTGGAGAATGGACTAGAGTTGGAAGAGACTTGAGGTAGGGAGACCAATCAGAAGGTTGTTGTAATAATTCAGGCATGAGATGATCAGGGTCTGGGGTTTGTTCTGTTTTCTTTTAGAGGCAATCAGTGTTAAGTGACTTGCCTAAGATCACACTGGCACAAGTAGTTTGAAGTCAGATTTGAACTCAGGAAGATGAGTCTTCCTGACTCCAGGACCAGTGTTCTAGCCACTTTGCCATCTAGCTTCCCCCTGGAGTTTGTGCCAATGTTGTAGTAGTGTTATAAGAGAGAAGGGGGTGAATGCAAGACATGTTATAGAGCTAAAATCAGCAGGATTTGGTAATAGATTGAATATGATGGGGCTAGAGAGAATGAAATGTTGATAACACTGAGATTGTGAGCCTGGTCACTGGGAGGATTGTGGCACTCTCAATAGTAACAGAGAAGTTAGAAAGATGGAAGAATTTGATGGTGGATAATAAGTTCGATATTGTATACATCGAGTTGAAGATGTCTGTGCAGCTTGAGATGTCTAACAGGCAGTTGGAGATGTAATACTGGAGGTTAGCGGAGAGGTTAGGGTGGGATAAGTTGATATGAGAATCATCAGCATAGAGATGATAATTGAATCCATGGGAACCAATGAGATTTCCAAGTGAAATAGTGTAGAGGAAGAAGAGAAGCACCAAGTCTGTGGGACACTCATGTTTATGAAGCATTACCTGAATAAGATCCCATAAAAGAGACTTAGGAGTGGTCAAAGAGGTAGGAGGTGAACCAGGAGAGAAGTGTCATGAAAACTTAGAAAATAATATTAAGAAGAGATCGATCAACAGTGTCAAAGGCTGGAGAAAAGTCTAGAAGGATGAGGATTGAGAAAAGGCCATTACATTTGACAATTAAGAGATTACTGGCAACTTTATAGAAAGCAGTTTCAGTTGAATAATGAGATTAAAGTCAAACTGTAGAAAGTTAAAAAGAGAATGAGAGGAAAGGAAGTGGAGGCATCTGTTGTAGATGGTCTTCTCAAGGAGTTTAGCCAAAAAAGGAAGGAGAGATATAGGATGATGGCTGAGGGGGGCAGGGTGCGGGGGGAGGTGGATGAATTAAATGAGGGTTTGTTGTTTCGTTTTTAGGATGGAAGAGACATGAGTATGATTCTTTGTAATAGGGAAGCATCCAGTGTACATGGAAGACTGAAGATAAATGAGAGAGTGGGGATAATAGAGGAGGCAATGTGCTTGAGAAGATAGCTTGGAATGGGGTCACTTGTGAAGGAGAAAGTCTACTTCTTCTTGTGATACAAGGGTGAAGGAAGAGATAGTGGAAGAAGGCATCTGAAAGATGTAAGATGAAGAGAAGGGGAGAAGAGGGAACTGTTGGTGAATTGCCTTAACATTTCAGTGAAATATCAGGCAAGTTTCTTAGTTGAGAGGGTGGGGCATGGGAGAGTCATGGAAAATTTGAGGAGCGATGGAAAGGTTTGGAAAAGCTACTGCAGTAAGTTGGATAGTGAGTCAATTAGGGAGATTGCTTTGCTATAGGAAGGGCTCAGTTGAACTTATGTAACATAAATTTGTTAGTGGATCTGGTCAGCAAAAATTTGTTAGTGGATCCAGTCAGCATAGTTTTGTGATTTTTTTCCATCTTCATTTGGCAGCACATGAATAGGAGCTGTGCATGGTAGGAGTAATCCACAGCTGAGGTTTAACAGGAAAAATTGGTTATAGGATAAGAGAGTAAGGGATATGGTGCTTCAATGTTACAAACCACTTTACATGTTATCACATTTGATTAACCTGATGTCCCAATGGATTTAAAAGCTCCAATTCTAGTCTAATATTTTCCAGACCAGTTCCTCAGTTTCCTCAGTTAGATATTAGGGTCCCTTTCCATGAATAAGGTAATAGGATCTCCATAAACTTCTAAGTTAAACATGGCAAGGAAGAGCAAATAAATTTTTCTTTGGTATTTCAAGGTTCTATATCCTATATTTTGAAATATATCTATATTTCATTGGTGGGTATGCTCTCTCTATTTAAGCAGATTCCCAAACCCTCTGTAACTTAATCAATGGATTTTGAAAGTTGTGTTTGAAAAAGTCTTCACCAATCTGATGAGGATCATCTCTGGATTCAGCAAGGCTAGTCCATAGACAACAGACATATAGACATACCTGACTCTGAATAGTTGCTCTGGGCCTACCTGTGATTAAATTGATGTAGGGAATTCCCAGTGTGAATATTTCCTCCAATTGAGCTTATTGCTGATGAATAAATTCTCTGTACCTTATACTCAGTCTTTCAATAAGTATTTTCCCACAATATGACAGGGACTATACTAAGCACTGGGGAAAGGCAAAAAAAAAAATAGTCATTAGTCTCAAGGAGCTCACAATCTAATGGGAGAGGCAACATGAAGACAACAGTGTTACAGAGCTGCCTGGGAGCATTAAGAGACTAAATGATAACAGATAGTATGTGTCACAGGTAGAATTTGAATCCAGATCTTTCTGACTCCAGGCCTAACATTTTAACCTGTCTCCTATGTCACATCAATGAATTCAACTCCTAGCATATACAGATAGCCATTCATTCTGGCCAAGCTAGGTTAGCTCAACTAGGGAAATGTACTGGTAGGGAAAATGGAGTAGTCTACTAGTTGGTATGGAAGTCCTGTAGCTACCTTAGTGGGGACTCTGACAGAATTAGTTGTTAAAGTGCTGCTGTCATACCAACTCGAATCAGTGGTGTTATGACTTATAGAGAACTGGGTATGTGTGGTGCCTGCCCAGATCCTAATGAACATAAAAGCTCTAACGTATCTTTAGAACCTGACTAAGCCTCTCTGGTGTCTTAGGGATCTCATAACACTTTGCACAACTTACATTATTCTTACTTTCCTGGTGTTGGTACAACCTGAGGAGATTGCAACCCCTTTACATCTTCTCGTCTTGTACAATCCTTGTTGGTAAGACAAATCTTCCACGAAGGAATGCCAGGTCAGGGCTCTAGTTAGTTGACTTTTTATTATTATTGGTTATCTCCTTCCCTCTGGCTACATGGATGGCCAGGTCACCTCCTTTTCAGGTCATTCAAATCTTTAATGATATATTTTATGGTTCTCACATAAAAGTCATTGCTAGTAATATGATACAGTTTACTCAATTTATGATACAAGTCTTCATGTTGCCTTTTGAGTTATCTACAACTTTGATATTTCTGAAATTATGATGTTCAGCCACACAGTGGTAACTTTTATTTGTACACGTCCTGCTGCTTTTTAAAAAAAAAATGGCAATGAACTTCAAAGCACTGGATATAACTTCATTTGAGTCCTGCAGTAGGCTTGTGAGGTTAAGGTTCTACAGATATCATTATTTATTACCATTTAACAGATAAGGAAAGTTAGGCTCAAGGAAATGAAGAAATCTTTCTTTCCTAAATGTCTGAAGGACGTCAAACCCAGCTCTCTCCTGATTTCCAAGTCCAGTGAGCTTTCTATCACATGCTTCCAAGATGAGGTTTAGAAACATGGAACAGTTGAAATTGCTAAGCATATTTCCTCATAGGATAATAGGACATATTAAAATCTACAATAGAATATATCATAATCTATAACAATACATAATAATCTATAACAGAATATATAATCTATAATAAAATATTATAATCTATAATAGAATAGATTATAATCTGTAATAGAATTCTAGAACTGCTATGGCTCTTATAACACTAGGCCATCAGGTCCAACTCTTTGTTTTACAGATTAGGAAACTGAGTCCCTGAGAGGAGAGATGAACCAGTTGGTGCACTGAGGTCATAGTCACAGACCACGTGCTTTCTTCCCACCACAGGTGGCTTCTGAATAGTAGTATTCGTGAACTTGTTTTAGCTCCCCTTCTAAACTCCAAGTCGCTTGACGAAAAGGCCTGTTTATTTTTGGAGTTACTGCAGAGAACCAAAGTGGTGCTTAAAAGATGAAAGTGGAACGAACGGACAAAAAGGCAGACAGTCCCCACACCAGGAAGCCGAGGACAAGCAGCACCCAACCCTCCATTCTGTCCCGCGCAGGCGCAAAGGGTAAGCGACTGCTTCCGTTCCACTCGTTCCTCCGGGGGCCGACTTTGCTTCCGGCCGCTCAGTGCGCAGTCGCAGAGTTCGCGCCAAGATGGCTGCCCCCGTGGACCTGGAGTTGAAGAAGGTAAAAGAGGGTCTTGAATGGGAAGAATCATTCTTAGAGAGTCTGAGGGACCCCTGAGCGAGGAAGTCGAGAAAGACGCCTGGCATGACGGAGGGAAGGGGGCCTGTGGAAGCCCGTACGAGGGTCGGGCCTTCTCCGCGCTCTCTGGGGCTGTGGGCCCTTGGGGGTCGGGCCGGGCCCATCGGGCCTCCCCTTCGTGGTCCGTGCGCCGTGTTCGAGCTCTGGTGTATTCGTGCAGCCGCTGCGGCTTGGGGGTGGGGGAGGGAACTCCATTTTCCAGAATAGAAAGAGGCAGGAAGCTGTTTTCTGTCAATGATGGGGAGATTCCAAGACTGTTCGTGTTTGCACCACGCCCCTCCCCCCATCGCCATCACCGATGTTTTCAAGCACCTGGCCCTTCATTTTTAAAAAAATCAAAATACTCATTAGATCTGAAAAAAAGCCTCGAACTTAATCTGGTTAGCAAAAACACTGTAGTTAGAGTTAGGGTAGATTTCAGGAGAAACCCTGTTTTGCTACACCATGACTTTGGGCAAGTCACGTTCCTGGACTCCTTGTTTCTTTCTTTTTACAATGAGGAAGTTGCCTTCCTCTTGGCACGGGGAGAACTGGAGGAGGACGGGGAGTTGGCTGTCCTCCCCTTGGCAGAGGGAGGGAGCATGTTGAATGCATTTGTCAGTTGAGGTTACTATCAGTGGTTTTCACTTAACTTTTTTTTTTTTTTTTGGTCTCGAAGGGAGGAGGGGTTAACGGGAGGGGCGGTTCTCCAAAGAGAATGTATCATTAAAACAAAAGCATCGATAAAACTTAGTAAAAATAACGTTAAATAAAAGTAGGGAGTTAGACTAGATGATCTTCAAGGTTTCTTTCAGCTCAGAGAGGTATGGTACAGTGTAATTATAAGAACTCTGAATTTGCAGTTAGAATGCCTGCGTTTGGATCCAGGATTTAGAATTCTGACTCTAATACTTAATAGCAGTGTGACTGTGGTCCGGTCAGTTCCCCTTTCTGCTCCTTAGTTTTCTCATTTGTAAAAAGGGGATAATAATATTTATTCCAACCACCTCACAGAGTTGTCCTGAAAAGAGCATTTTGTAAATCTCAAAGCACTGTGTAAATAGGAGTTATTAAATCCTATGAATATCCGTGTTGGTTTTGCTTCTTTGTTTTACCAATGGAGCTCTTTTCCCAAACTTTTACAAGCCCCTTTGATTTTAGTAGGAAGTTCGGACTACCTGATGTTCTTACAGTACTTTCTCAGACTTTCAAGGGTTTTGTTTATTTTTATTGTTTTTTGAAGGCTTACTTGGGGAAAAAAAAAATCTAACAAAGTTTTCCCCATGAAGTAAATTGAGAAGATTGAGAATTTCTGTCTAAATCATAGCTTCTAGATATGTACATTTCCCAAAATAATTTTAGGTCTTTAGAGTACTTAAGGAGGACTATGATAGTCCTTAAAACCCAGTCATAGAATCAGAGAACTGGGAGAGATCTTAAAAAAGATCAGAGTCCAATTCTCTCATTTTATTTTGATTAAACTCTATTTTTTTAGAGATATAAATCATCTGGTCAGCCTTTATTTCTTAGAAGAAGAAACTTAGGCCCAAAGAGCTTAAATGTTTTGGCCAGGGTTTCACAATTATTAAGTAGGAAAGCCAAGACTTAGGACCTAGTTTCCTGATACTAGTGCTCTGTTACACTATACTTTGATGATATATTTAGCTTTGATGTTTGCAAGACCACATGGTCATACATTTCTTCTCTTAGAAAAAAACAATTGCTAAAAGAAGTTTGTGATCTTAAATTTAGTATGAGTTTATAGTTTACGGGAAAGAGAAGGCAGGTAGAGGTTATAATGAGCAATGTGCCTCATTCACTTTTCAGGACTTTGAATTTTTTTTTTGGTTGAAAAATAGGAAAAAATACAATAGAAATTTTTAATCCTGAATGCAAGTTAAAATTGGCACAAAGTTATTTTAACCAAGAGCTTAACAATAATTTGTTTTTAGTGAAAGGCAGTTACGTGTTTTGGTTTTAAAGTAGGCTAAAGATTTTATTTTTAAACTTTCCTCTAGTCATTTATTAGTTGGAGACAAATGTGGAAAATTTCAGGAATTAAATAATCTGGAACAGTTATGAGTGAGGGAAAACAGGGTGAGAGTGAAAGTTGAGCTATGGTTTTGCTATGCCTTAGTAATCACAAATGCTATTATTAAGGCATAAATTTGACAGCATGTGAAAATCATTCCAGGCACTTCAGCAAGAGTATTATTCATGGACGGTGTTTATCCCTAGAGTAGGGTATACATAAACAGTAGTAAAATTTTGCTTGGTATCTGTGTGAGGGTATCAAGATATGATTCCATAACTTAAAGTTTTTTTGTTGTAATAGTTATGTTCTCAACTGTTACATTTTTGGTTCAAATTTTTGAATTTTCTCTCATTTTTTCCTTGAGCTCCTATATTACTTATTGTTTAACCCATTCATTTGGCATTCAATACCACTTTTGTTATCTTTTTAATGTGTACTGTCTCCTCCACCAGACTATAACTTTGAATTCAAAGATTATCTCTAAAAGTCTTCCACCTCAGACTTTATGTAGCACTTTATATCTTTATAATTTATTTAACATGTATTATGTTATATTGTGTATGTATTATGTATAATATGTATTACATATAATACATATGTATTATGTATAATAATATGTATTATTATTTTCTCAGTGCCTTCTTTTAGACTGTAAACTTCATGAGGGCAAGGTTTATCCAAACTAACCTTATGTAAACCCCTTGGCTTCTCTCAATTTTGTTTTTTGTTTCTTTCCCAGTGCTTAGAAGAATGCTCTGCATTCACTATAGGTACTTTATAAATGTTGGATTTGTATTTTCAGTTCCTTGTACATAGTAAGTACTCAATAATTGTTGACTGATAACTGTTATTCTATATTTATTGGTAAGTTATAAGGCTTTGGCTATGTTGAGAATTTAAAGCTAAAATCACATGTTTTGAATTATTGTATTTTGGATTTTATTTATTAGCCTGCTCTCAAATGTTTTATTTGCTAAATAATGGCTTATTTTTATTTATTTATTTTTTTGGTCAGGCTTTCACAGAACTACAAGCCAAAGTTATTGATACTCAGCAGAAGGTGAAGCTTGCAGATATACAGATCGAACAGCTAAACAGAACAAAAAAGCATGCACATCTTACAGATACAGAAATTATGACTTTGGTAGATGAGACTCACATGTATGAAGGTGTAGGGAGAATGTAAGTAAAGTTTTTTTTATTAAGGGGGTGGTTCTTGGGATGATTTATGGCTGAATTCTGTAAAAATTGTTTTATTGATGCTTTGTTTTTTTTTTTTAAGTATCAATGTCATTTTCCAAATTCCAACATAACTTCTCCTTGTAACAAAGAACAGTTGAGCAAAACAAACTAATAATGACCATGTCCAACAATGTATTCTTCCTTCTGTACTCATTTGGTCACCTTTCGGCATTTAAGGTGGACCAAAAAAATCTCAGCAGTAACAACAGTCAAATGAACATACAGCTAACATGAAAGAAGGTCTAGTAATTGTCATTGTCAAACAGACATGAAGAGTAGCAACTTATACAGGAGAAATCCTATAGGAAATCAATTCCTGTTGTGCTGATCTTACATTATCACCAATCATGTAAATTTATTTCCATTTGTATTATGCACTAAGTCTACTTTATCTTTCTTTAGTAGGAAAGAAGGTATAAAAAACATGATTGCAAAAATCTAAGTCCATTATAATTCATTTAGCATGTTTGTTTTTGTTATTGTCTGTTTTTGTATTAAAATTTTGAGTATTGCTTCTATGAAGGGATCGCTGCTTGAGGTATGTCTGTCATTAGTTTATACAGAAATTTCTGATGGTATCTTGTTTCTGATTGATTTATAATTAAGCTTAATATATGTATTGTAAAAACTACTTGTAAAATAGCATTTTGAAAGCGAGTCTAGGTTCATGAATTCAACTATTCTCCTTGAAAAGAAAGTAACAATCTGATTAATTCTCATTTTACTCTTTCAGAATATATATTATACACCAATTCTTTTGCAGCTTTCTAAAGCCTAACATTTTCTGGTTAAGTGTGTTTTGAGAGGAAGTAAATCCTTATTTGAGTTAGTTGTTGAGACATAGTAGAACTGGGAAGATGACAAAATTAAAAACCTTGACTGTGGCTGGGCAGCACCGACTGCATACTTGGCATTCACTGCATGATAATTTTATCCATAAGTCTTAAAATGATAGCACTAACTTCTCTAAGGCGCAGTGCCTGTTGATGTGCTGCATTTGAGTTCCACATCGTTGTCCTTTTTTTGCAGCATCTAGTGAATTTCCAAAGTGGAAAATTGGAATTAATGTCTCTTACCACTTCTTTAACCCCTGAAGAGTTTTTTTTTTTTTTTAAGTATTTTAATTTAATTTGTTCTATCAAATAGCTAGGAAAATGCTTTTTTCTGTCGAGTAGCTAGGAAGATGTCAGGTACTTCCATTAAGATAATTTGACATAAATAACTTAAGGGGAGGGGGAGATAATTAGTTCACAGTAGACCAGTGTGCTCTCCAGAATATTTGTTTTAAGTAGATGCTGTTTCTTTTTTAGAAAACCTCCTTTTCAAACTTTTGATGTAGTGATATTCTTCTGTGGCTTAAAACTTAACTTTTAATTTTGGCTTCATTGTTTCCTACATCACATTGACAGTGTGAGTTTGACCCTGTATTGTAGGGGCATGTAAGGTGAACAGAGTTTGTTGTTTAGCTAGAATGAGAATGCATTATGAGTGAGAGAAGATTTGTGAGTATCAGTCTTGTCACGAGGACATTCCCTTTTTTGATGCTAAGCCTGAACTATCTATTTATGAATTTGTATTCTTGGGTGCAGTGTCTTTGTGATTCAGTACTTTTTTTTTTTTAAATTTCCAGTCATTATCCTAGTTAGTTTGTCTCTTTGAGGGATGGTGGTGGAGGATATATTAACATCACTTTTTTGCATGTTAATTAAGTTTCAGGGTTTGATTTAGGATTTGTTCTAGCATTTTGAGGATGATGATTTTAATTCCTTCCTTGTTTTATTTCCCAGATTAATTGCATCTTTCTTTTTTTTTTTTAATCCTTTGGAAAAAGAGCAGTAGCATAAAGAGGGTAAAATACTCATGCATTATAATATATTGTTAGCGACCCAGTCCAGAAGAAAGAAAAAAATACATCTGATATGAAGTGTTAGAAACAATAAAAATGAATAAGAAAATCACTTCTGCAGAAGAATTTATAAAACTACTGATAGGCTAAGTCCCTTTCAGTTCTTATACGGGGAAAATTTGGTGGTAATAGTTAACACTTAAGCAATGGCTATTTTTGGTTTAGTACAGGTAAAATCAAGCTTCATGGTAAAAGATAATGAATTACTATATACTGTAAATTGTGAGTATTCATTCCTCAAAGCTATATTCCTGCCCCATGGCATGTTGCCAACACATTTTCATTCTCTTACTTCATATTCTTTGGAGAGGCTTGTTATGTAGTCTGATACTACTACCACCAATTTCTAGTTTTGCTACTTAAGCTGTTTGTGAGCTGACCTCACTGTGCTACTTTGAGAACCATGATGAAAGTTACAACTGTGGAATGATCTGTCTGAATATTTGGAGGTATTTGCCTTTGTGTCCAACATGCAAGTAGACAGAGTGATCCTTGCATCTTTTGTGATTGAAAGGAAAAAAATTATAATGGTGCATGTAATTTTCCCTCTTTACCTTGTCTGAGGTAGTTAAACTCAGTGAGAGGAGTATTTTTTCTATATTTGTAAGAATTGTATTTGAAAGTGCATGTAAGAAATGCCATTTTAAAAGTGATAAGGCATTTGAAAATACCATGGCTAGGAAAAATAGGGCTGTGGATATTTTTCTAAGTAAAGATATGACCCTGTTTTGATGCCTTATCAAATTTTTTGATACTGTTTCTCAATGGGTATTTTGGTTGAGGACTGCATAAATAATTTTCATCCTTTCCAAAGAGAAATTAGATGTTTTTATGGGTGGAACTTGAGTAGATTAGCCTTTTAGAAGAATGGTTACTGCCCTTTTAAAGTTGAACAGAACTGTAAATAACTGGACTATTTAAAACCTAATTTAGAGGTGTGCCACATTCTGGGAGGTTTTTGTTTTTGTTTTTGTTTTTAATATTTAAGGATCTAAGAATGAACAATGGTATAAATCTACCAACTAGTTAAGTGTCTAGCAATGCAGAAGTTGCTGTTTGGGAACTGTGCTTCTATTTCTATTTGGTGGAGTAATTTAATAGTCTGTAACTATTGAAGGATCCAGAAGAGTAAAACTTAATGTAAACATGATACAGGTGTAAAGTGAAACAGGGCAGGTGTATTGTTGACACAACTTAGCTTTTTTTGGGGGAAAATTTAAATAGTTTTGCCATTTTTACAGGTTTTTAGGGATAGATTTAGAAATCTGGACTCATAGCATTTTGAACTTTTTATATAAAATAGCACAGTATATTGGTTTTATCATGGATTGCTTGACTTGTCATTTTAGTAACAGTATTTGAAAATCCAAGAGAAAATATTTGTGGTTTCCCTGAATTTTATTATATTAAATTGAAAAAACATAATAACAGTATCTTACATTTTACAACTATGTTTTAGGTAAATTTAATATTAAAAATCTATATTGCAGTTTGCTACTAAATGATTAAGAGCTAAAAATGGAAAAAATATCTGTGTAGAGGAATGCTGATTTATTAATGTCATCTGACTTTCTGAATCATGTTTAAAGATAATGATGCAATAATGTTACAGTGGTTGCGATGTAATTATATGATGAACAGGTTTGGTCTGTGCACTCTTTTAATTTTTGAATTCTAGCTCCATTGATACAATATATGGTATACATTTTTTTGAACACAGAACCGTAGGCCAAATTACTTTGTAAGTAAGAACAGAGTTCCTGATTTTTGTCTTACTCTAAGAATATTATTATCCTCCTCCATGGTGAGTTTTTTAACTGACCAATTTTAAAGTCTTTGTTCTCATTCCTCAGGGTATTCTGTTTAAAGAAAAAAATCTTTTCCTGTTATGCAGGGAACAATTACTTCAGTTTTGTTGATACCAGCTTCAAGTAAACAAACTTCCAAAAGCTTTAATCTTCCACAGATGTCATATTAATAGAGAATGAGTCTTTTGAATAATGTATCCTTTCTTTCCTTAACTTGCTAGTAATTTAAGAACTTGATGTTTAAAATAATGCTCATTTAAGAGACAAAGTTATTTCCTAGAATGACTACTTTTTTTTCAAGACTTTAGGGAAAACTTTTGTAGCGACTATTATACCTTTTTCTCTGCAAAAGAGTGTTTTCCATGATTCTTTCTCTATTTTTCTCTCAATCCCTAGGACCACAGAATTCTCATTGGAAATCAGGAAAGTGAGTTTTAAGATGTCTCTAATCAGAAATCTTTTATATTATATAAAGTTTCCAGTTTGATTTCTTGAAAGTAAGAATGTCCAGAAGTCAAATTTTTTATTTAACATATTTAGATCATAGGTATTTATTTATTTGAAGCTCAGGATTGTTGAAAAATATGTGTGGTATTGATGCAAATTAGTCGTGTTGATGGCTTACCTTGCATATTTACCATGTAGTAGGATTTATACCATTTTTCTAAAGTGACATTAAAGAATTAAGTGATTTATTAAATATTCTTAAAAGTAATTATTAGTAATTAAAAGTAATTAATTAGTAATTAAAGTGGAATAAAACCAAAATAATTCAGTGAACCTCTGTGTGCATAAGGATGGAGGAGAAATGAAAAGCCTTATGTTTTAGGGCAGCTAGATGGCTTAGTAGATATAGCATTGGCCCTGGAGTCAGGAGGCGCCCCCCCCCCCCCCCCCCCCTCCACTTACTAACTGTGTGACTCTGGGCAATTCACTTAAACCTGATTGCCACCTCCTCTTTCCACCCCCCCCCCCCAAAAGATCTTATGTTTGTTTTATTGAGGTAAATAAGAATAAAGGTGGAAACTTTCTGAATTTTGTTACTTTAAAAAGGAAGAATTGTGTGCCATGATAAGCTGAACTTTTAACAGGATTTCTGGTAGGAGAAAAACAAAGTAACTAAGCTATAGTCAGAGTTTACTGATTTTAGCCATCAGTTATTTCATAGTGGCAAATTTAGGAGCAGTGTGCTACTTAATCTCTTTGAGATGAGAAGACTCATGCTTCAGTCAAGAAACATAATCTACTTAATGAAACATCCAAAAAGAGTTGACCAGAAAATTGGTGACCTAGATGTTAAGAGTAAGACTGTATAAATGAACAGAAACTCTAACAGTGAATTACTAATACCCTTTTCTCCATCTTTTTAGTTATATTGGAACTTGGCTGTGAGTTTCATCCTAGTGTAGTAATTAGGATTGTAGATTGTTGCATGTATAATTAGTACTAGTGCATTTGTAAAGAATGTATGCTCATGTTATTTTTAGAATTTAAATTCAAATGGACACGTCAGGAAAAATGTTCCCCTTGTGCTGTGGCCAGGAGCTCTCATTGCCAGCTTCTTGTCCAAGGAAGATCCTTTACTTTGGGAATGATATCAGCTTGTTTAGAAGACATGTTCCATTGTCCTTTAAAGAAAACCCTAAATGTTCTTACACCATACAAAGGAAAAGTTTTCATAGCAGCATAAATTCAGTATTAAAAAGCATATTTATTTAAATAAGTTTTTATTGATGCCTTCTGTTTTTTACAGGATCATAGTTTTCTCTAGTGTCCCTTCTTTTCTTCTTCCCAGAGACCCATCATATAATGAATAAATGTTTTTTAAAAGTATATTTAAATAAGAACATGTTTGTGCTAAGTCCTGCTTTTTATGTTGTTTGGCCTAGTGTTAAAAAACTTACACCACAGTGTATATCCAGTGTGTGTGTATTTCAGACATTTGTTATAATGCCAGAATGTATTTATACTTTCTCAGTGACTTTCTTCTGTTGTAGTAGGAGCCTGTTATGTATTTGGCTCCTACCTACCTCTCATTGGAAGCTCATCTTTTGGTGGCATTCAGCTTGAATGTGGTATGTCCTTTAGCATTTCACACAGTATCTAGCAGAGAAAGAGATAGAGGATGCTAATATTAGGTTTTTAGACCATCTGTGAACACTAACTCTTGGTAGTCTTGAGTACATTATTTTTATTGATTGAACAGATTGATGTACTGGAGGGTTTAGATTATGTCATGATTGATATTTTTGCTGTGAATGAAATCAGAAGATATATGTAAGGGAAATTGAAGTTAAGTGGAAGGATGGCTCCATAGTTTCTTCTTGGAAAAGCAAATAAAGGAGTTAGAGTTGATTTCTTTGTGCTTGTAAGACATCAAGAAATTTTATTTCATGGGACACCTGGTTATCTTGCATTGTGGTGTTTGAAGTGAGATTAATAAAAAGAATACCATGAGGATGATTGCTATTTATGCACCAACATGTTATGGAGAGCTTCTCTGAACAACTTGCTTGATGTCCTCCAAACTAAGTCAGTATGTACATTGATACTCATTGACTCTGGGCCCTAGGGAAAGTGGGTACAGTGAAAATTACTTTGGAAAATTTGTTTTAGGGTTAAGAAATTAAAGAGATCAAAACATTGTAGACTGCTTAAAAATCTCATGCCTGCATATAATGAATCTATTTAAGAAGAAAATCAGAGGTCACTAGAAGCAGCATTCCAAAAAATGAAGTTTGACTATCTTCAAATACAAAAAGACAGGTTATTGCTAGAAAAGTCACTTCAGAATCAGCTGTCTTTGTAGTCAGACCCACTAGGTCTTTTTTTATTTGTATATTTTCTCTTTTGAACTTTGAAGTTCTCTTATTCTTAAGAATAATTTTAGCCTAATTGTTATTGTTAGCACTAGAGTCTAGGTATCTTGTTACAGATATTTACAAAATTAAAACAGTGACATAGAAATGAAGTCTTAAGCATAACTGCTTATCAGTAATTCTTTCTATGTTGGGTAAGCTAAAACTTAATTTTTTTTTTTTGGACATGAATGCTATTCTCTAAGGATCCTACAAGATACTTTGGAAAGATGAGGACAAGTACTTGAACACATTTTTTAAAATTTTAATATTTTCCTTTTTCTCAACTACGTGTAAAAACAGTTTTAAAATTCCTTTTATCAAATTTTGAGTTCCAAATTCTGTTCCTCCTTTCCTTGCCCTCTTCATTGAGAAGGCAAGCAGTTTGATGTAGGTTATACGTGTGTAGTCCTGCAAAGCATGTTTCCATGAACATGTATTTTTTTTTTATTTAACTTTTAACATTTATTTTCACAAAGTTTTGGGTTACAAATTTTCTCCCCTTTTCTCCCCTCCCCCCCCCAAACCCAAGCATTCTAATTGCCCCTGTGACCAATCTGCTCTCTCTTCTATCCTCCCTCTCTGCCCTTGTCTCCATCTTCTCTTTTGTCCTGTAGGGCCAGATAGCTTTCTTTACCCCTTAACCTGTATTTCTTATTTCCTAGTGGTAAGAACATTACAGTTGATCCTAACACTTTGAGTTCCAACTTCTTTAGCTCCCTCCCTCTCCACCCCTTCCCTTTGGAGGACAAGGAATTCAATATAGGCCAAATCTGTGTAGTTTTGCAAATGATTTCCATACTAGTTGTGTTGTATAGGACTAACTATATTTCCCTCCATCCTATCCTGTCCCCCATTACTTCTATTCTCTTATGATCCTTTCCCTGCCCATGAGTGTCGACCTCGGATTGCATTCTCCTCCCCATGCCCTTCCCTCTATCCTCCCCCCCACCCTGCTTGTGCCCTTGTCCCCCACTCTCCTGTATTGTGAGATAGATTTTCCTATCAAAATGAGTGTGCATTTTGTTCTTTCCTTTAGTGGAATGTGATGAGAGTAGACCTCATGATTTTCTCTCGCCTCCCCTCTTTATCCCTCCACTAATAAGTCTTTGCTTGCCTCTTTTATGAGAGATAATTTGCCCCATTCAATTTCTCCCTTTCTCCTCCCAATATTTCTCTCTCACTGCTTGATTTCATTTTTCTTTTTAAGATATGATCCCATCCTCTTCAATTCACTCTGTGCACTCTGTCTCTATGTATGTGTGCGTGTGTGCATGTGTGTGTGTGTGTACTCCCACCCAGTACCCAGATACTGAAATGTTTCAAGAGTTACAAATACTGTCTTTCCATGTAGGAATGTAAACAGTTCAACTTTAGTAAGTCCCTTATGACTTCTCTTTGCTGTTCACCTTTTCATGCTTCTCTTCATTCTTGTGTTTGAAAGTCAAATTTTCTTTTCAGCTCTGGTCTTTTCATCAAGAAAACCTGAAAATCCTCCATTTCATTGAAAGACCATTTTTTCTCCTGAAGTATTATACTCAGTTTTGCTGGGTAGGTGATTCTTGGTTTTAGTCCTAGTTCCTTTGACTTCTGGAATATCCTATTCCATTCCCTTCGATCCCTTAATGTAGAGGGTGCTAGATCTTGTGTTATCCTGATTGTATTTCCACAATACTTGAATTGTTTCTTTCTAGCTGCTTGCAATATTTTCTCTTTGACCTGGGAATTCTGGAATTTGGCCACAATGTTCCTAGGAGTTTCTCTTTTTGGATCTCTTTCATGTGGTGTTCTGTGGATTCCTTGAATATTTATTTTGCCCTCTGGTTCTAGAATCTCAGGGCAGTTTTCCTTGATAATTTCATGGAAGATGATGTCTAGGCTCTTCTTTTGATCATGGTTTTCAGGTAGTCCCAGAATTTTTACATTGTCTCTCCTGAATCTATTTTCCAGGTCAGTTGTTTTTCCAATAAGATATTTCACATTATCTTCCATTTTTCGAATCTTCACACTATGTTCTGTGATATCTGTCTTTCTCATAAAAGTCCTTAGTGTCCATCTGTGCCATTCTAGTTTTGAAAGAACTATTTTCTTCAGTGAGCTTTTGAATCTCCTTTTCCATTTGGCTAATTCTGCTTTTGAAAGCATTCTTCTCCTCATTGGCTTTTTGAACCTCTTTTGCCAATTGAGTTAGGCTAGTTTTCAAGGTGTTAATTTCTTCAACATTTTTTTGGTTCTCCTTTAGCAGGGAGCTGATCTGCTTTTCATGCTTCTCTTTCATCCCTCTCATTTCTCTTCCCAGTTTTTCCTCCACCTCTCTAACTTTATTTTCAAAATTCTTTTTGAGCTCTTCCATGGCCTGAGCCCATTGGGTGGGCTGGGACACAGAGTCCTTGATTTCTGTGTCTTTGTCTGATGGTAAGCATTGTTCTTCCTCATCAGAAAGGAAGGGAGGAAGTGTCTGTTCTCCAAGAAAGTAGCCATCAGTAGTTTTATTTCTTTTCCCTTTTCTGGGTATTCTCCCCAGCCAGTGACTTGACTTCTGAATATTCTCCTCACACCCACCTCGCCTCCTGGTCCTCCCAGCCAGCGTTTGGGGACTGGGATTCAAATGCTGCTTCCCGCCTTAGGGCTTTTGGCGGGGGCAGGGCTGCTATTCAGTGTGAGAATTAAGTTCAGATGGTCAGGTCAGGGCAGGGCCCCCTCTCAGGCTCAGTTCCCTCAGGGGGTTTATGCACAGACCTTCCACAATGGATCCAGGCTCCCGCCCGCTTGGGGAGCCCCTGTCTGCAGCCGCCTCTCAGCTTCTACTTGGGGGGGGGGTCCGAATCATGGGGGCACCCCACTCCCCTCTCGACCCGCCAAAGAGACGCTCTCTCCGACCCCCGTCACCTGTGGGCGGAGGGACTTGTGCGGCTGCTGGAGATCCCGTCCCTGAAGCCTGCTCGGGTCTGTTTCTCTTGGTGCTGTGGCCGCAGCAGGTCTGGGCTGGGCTGTGCTCCGCGTCTGCAGCGCGACGGACCTTTTGTGAGAGGTTTGCAGGTCCCTCTGTGGGTGGAGGGACCCGCGTGGCCGCTGGAGATCCCGTCCCCGTAGCCCGCTCGGATCTTTTCCTCACGGTGTCGCGGCCGCTGCAGGGCTGCCCTCTGCTCCCAGTCCCGGCGCCCAGTCCGCAGCGTGAAGGACCCCCCGCGAGAGGTTTGCAGGTCTCTCTGGAACAGAAATCTCCCTTGCTCCAATATTCTGTGGCCTCTGGGTGCAGAATTCACCGTGAGTTGATCCCCTCTAGCCGTTCTGTGGGTTGTGGGTTCGGAGCTATGTGTATGTGAGTCTTTCTACTCTGCCATCTTGGCTCTGCCCCCGAACATGTGTTTTCTAAAGAAGATAGTTTATAAGAAACTGAAAGTTTATGTTGGGTTCAAAAAGATAGCCCAGTTTAGAGCCTGTGGTAGTTATTGCTGCAATAGAACTTTTGTTCCGTCATAGAAAAGGTTTAAACATTTTTTTTTTCTGGTTAGTGATCAGAAGCCCTTAGTTTAGTATTCATTTGGTTTTCCACTATGCCTTTTTAAAGTGCTTTTTATCCTCCTGTGTGGATATATGTATTGCATATCAGATTTGGAAAAAGTTAGGCAACATTATTGAAATCGTTATGCTGAATTATAGACTTTGTCTTTCAATTTCAGTAACAAAACTGGGCTATAATGGTTCCTAAGCAAGTTTGATTTCTTCAAAAAGTTGACCAAAGATCTAAGGGAAAACAGATTGCTTCATCAGTTTCCTTCACTGACCTATTTGCTACTGCTTCTGGAATGAAGTAATATTGTATAATAAGCAAATTTTTATTCAACCTTTTTTTGTATATTCAGACCTTACAGTGTAACAAAAGTTGATATTGGAATATCCTTTCAGACATCTACTAACCCTGCATAATCATAAAGTCAGAGAATCTTTGCATTTGTAAAATTCTGAGATTTTGATAGTCATTTAGCAGTTTCTGTACACTAGAAAAACACAGACAAAAGAAGACATGCATTTGCTTATAGATTGCTTTGCAGATAGTGAAGATAAGCCTTAAGAAGAATGATTTTAGGTGCCATTGCACACCTGGCAGATCTTGTGCTTGACCATGGATTTTTATTAAATAGTATGGAACAGAAAACTGTTCATTAATTGTGGTTAAACAAGATGATGTCCATAGAGGTACTGCTATCAAAGGAATAATGAAATCAATCAAAAAGTCAAGCACCAACATGTATTAAACTCTGGACCAGACTAAAAGTCTATAAATCAGTGGTAGTCTGTAACTTCTTAAAGAATTATGATACTTGGCTCTGGTTTAGATGTCACATCTGGATTTTTAAACATTTTCATGAGCACATTTTGTGAACCCTACTGAATTGCAAGTGGTAGGACAAGGTCAGCACTGATATCCTGATTTGCAGCCAGTCAGCCTGCCAACATTGAAGAGATGCTCATTATAAATAAAATGTCTCTGGGTAGCTAGGATAGATGACAGCAGGATACTCAAGCAAATGCTGTGCAGTGAACTGTAGTAATCATAAGTGAGAAGATTTTTTAAAAGTGTTTAAAGGACTCATTGAAGCAGTTATTCGATGTGTTTAACTGTGGATGACTAAAGCACCACAGTAGAAGACAGATGTGTGGCTATATAAGGAGTAGAATTTCTCTTTTAGTAAAGACTTTAGATCTGAGAGGCAGAATAGCAAACAGGCCTAGAATTATCAGGTAGAGGAGATAAAAATCAAATGACAGTCTCATACTGAATTTTTAAGCAGTCATACATAGATTGTAATCTCTTGGTAAAGAGCATCATTTTAGAAAATGAAGTATACTTTGCATTCATTAACTAAAGACTTGAAAAGTGGTATGACACATTGTCTAGAGATCTGGCCCTAGGGAGATCCAGATTCAAATTCTACCTTTGACACATACTGGCTGTGTGATTCTAGATAAGTCAATTAACCTCTCAACACTCCAGGCAACTGTCTAAGACTATAAGTTGTGGAGAAGATGCTAATCTGCATTGTTAGAGAAAGTTCTTCACCACTTATTCCCAACACCAGTGAAATCACAGGTCCTGTCAAAGATAAAACTAAACAGCCACCTTTTTTTTCCATGTTCTCAAAGACCATCACTTGGAACTTCCTGGAAGTCTGGAAAACACCCGCATATCTTTTTGTATTCATTGGCTGTTCTTAGAAGGAAAATGGGTAAAGTTTTAAAAATACCTAAGGCTTTTGTAGGTCAATCCATTTTGAGGCATGGAGTGCTTTGTTACCATGTGAAGGTTGAGAACTTTTTCCCTAATGAAAAAAAGATGTGTCTGTGTGTAAGCTGCTCTAATTCACAGAATCTATCCATCTATCTATCTGTCTATCATAATATGTCTATGGTAACAAAAGATGAGAAACCATACTTTTAGTCTGACCATTTCTTAACTCATAGTGAATTTTGAGCCATAACAATCCATCTGGGGCAATTTTGATCATTTTTAGTATCGTCATTCATAACTTCTTCCTGTAATGAATTTAGTTTTTGTGAGCCTGAAATTACTCTGCTTGATCACATGTTGATGGGTTAGGTCTAATGACTTGGAGACACAAATAGTAGAAAAAAGGAATAAAGTTCTTATTTTTAAAAAAGAAACCTACTTTTTTCAATATTACTTTTACATTTATGGAGTTAAAATGACTATATTTTTAAGGGGGGAAATGTGCCCTGGGAGCTGTAATTGTAATTGACTAAGTTCTTTTGAGAAGAGCAGCTGGACTAGATTAAGAGTATATAGAGGATCTCCATTCTGGAGATGGCATAATTTTGAGGCCATTGAAGAATTTATTCTCAGGCTACCTGAAAGAGGGAAAAATATTGAACGTAACATAAAGATACTGAATATAAGGTTTTAATGTATATAAAGATACTGAATGTAATATATACTAAGAGAAAAAAGACATGTATGGTATTGCTTCAGGGGGGAAGCATTTATAAAAATACTAGTAACTACTAACCTATATGTGTACTTTCTCTCTATATTTTTTTAATTAATTTATTTTTAGTTTTCAACATTCATTTCCACAAGATTTTGAGTTCCAGATTTTCTCCCCTCCTCCACAGCAAGACACTGTGCATTCTGATTACCCCTTCCCCCAATATGCCCTCCCTTTTATCACACCCTTCCCTTCTCTTATCCCCATCCACTCTATTTTCTTGTAGGGCAAGATAGATTTCTGTACCCATTACCTGTATTTCTTATTTCCCAGTTGCATGCAAAAAACAATTCCCAACATCTGTTCCTAAAGCTTTGAGGTCTAGCTTCTCTCTCTTCCTCCCTCCCCACCCATCCCCACTGAGAAGGCAAGCAATTCAATATAGGCTATACATGTGTAGTTATGCAAAAGACTTCCATAGTAGTCTTGTTGTGAAAGACTAACTATATTTCTTTCCATCCTATGCTGCCCTTCATTTATTCTATTCTGTCTTTTGACCCTGTCCATCCTCAAAAGTGTTTACTTCTAATTACTCCCTCCTCCCATTTGCCCTCCCTTCTGTCATTGCCCCCCCACATCCCACTTATCCCCTTCTCCCTTACTTTCCTGTAGTGTAGGATAGATTTTCATACCAAATTGAGTGTGAATGTTATTTCCTCCTTAAACCAAATGTGATGTGAGTAAGCTTCTCTTTTTTTCCTCTCACCTCCTCCCTTTTCCCCCTTCATTGAGAAAACTTTTTCTTGCCTCTTTTATGAGAGATAATTTGCCCCATTCCATTTTCCCCTTTCTCCTCCCAGTATATTCCTCTCTCACCCCTTAATTTTATTTTTTTAGATATCATCCCTTCCTATTCAATTCACCCTGTGTCCTCTGTCTATATATATATACATATGTATATAATCCCTCCAACTATCCAAATACTGAGAAAAGTTTCAAGAGCTACAAATATTATCTTTCCATGTAGGAATGTAAACAGTTCAACTTTCGTAAGTCCCTCATGATTTCTCTTTCCTGTTTACCTTTTCGTGCTTCTCTTGATCCTTGTGTTTGGAAGTCACATTTTCTGTTCAGCTCTGTTCTTTTCGTCAAGGATGCTTGAAAGTCCTCTATTTCATTGAATGATCATTTTTTCCCCCTGAAGTATTATACTCAGTTTTGCTGGGTAGGTGATTCTTGGTTTTAATCCTAGTTGCTTTGACTTCTGGAATACCATATTCCAAGCCCTTCGATTCCTTAATGTAGAAACTGCTACATCTTGTGTTATCCTGATTGTATTTCCACAATATTCGAATTGTTTCTTTCTGGCTGCTTGCATTATTTTCTCCTTGACCTGGGAACTCTGGAATTTAGCTATAGTAGTCCTAGGAGTTTTCTTTTGGGGATCTCTTTCAAGAGGCAGTCAGTGGATTCTTTCCATTTCTGTTCTACCCTCTGGTTCTAGAAGATCAGGGCAGTGATAATTTCTTGAAAGATGATGTCTAGGCTTTTTTTTTTTTATCATGACTTTCAGGTGGTACAATAAGTTTTCAATTGTTTCTCCTGGATCTGTTTTCTAGGTCAGTTGTTTTTCCAGTGAGCTATTTCACATTGTCTTCTATTTTTTCATTCTTTTGATTTTGTTTTACAATTTTTTGGTTTCTCATAGAGTCATTAGCTTCCAACTGCTCCATTCTAATTTTTAAAGAACTATGTTCTTCAGTGAGCTTTTGAACCTCTTTTTCCATTTGGCTGATTGTGCTTTTTAAAGCATTTTTGTCCTCATTGGCTTTTTGGACCTCTTTTGCTATTTGGGTTAGTCTATTTTTAAAGGTGTTATTTTCTTCAGCATTTTTTGGGGTCTCCTTTCAGCAAGTTAACTTTTATGTCTTTCTCTGATGGTATGCTTTGTTCTTCATCATCAGAAAGGATGGAAGAAAATTACCTGTTCACCAAGAAAGTAACCTTCTGTAGTCTTATTTTTTTCCCATTTTTGGGCATTTCCCCAGTCATTTACTTGCTTTTTAAGTCCTTTGCCAAGTGGAGAGTATAACTTTAGGGACCTGTAAGTTCTCAGTTTCTCCATGGTAGCATGATCAAGGGAGAGGAGTTTATTTCTCTCTTGGCCTGCACTGTTGTTTGTGAGCAACTACAAGCAATCTTTTCTGCCCAGCATCTGTGAGTAGGGTTCCCTCTCCACCATCACCACCACTCTACTACGCCAGAGCTCCTCCTAACCCCAGGACTACCACTAAGGGCTGAGACCCAGATTGTTAACTTGATTCTCCTAGGGTCTTTAGGCTGAAGGCTCCAAAAATGGACCCGGCTGCTGCCTTGGGGCTGGGGCTAGGACCAGACTCTGCTCCTTTCTTACCCAGGTGAAAGAACTTTCTCACTAACTTTTGAAGCTGTCTTTGGCATTTGTGGGTTGAGAAATCAAGGAACCGCAGCTGTTCCCTGTGATTCTGCACCCTAAAGTCTGCTCCAGACCTGTGTGTGCTGTGCTATGTGGCCAAGGCCTGCAGGGGACCTTTGCTATTGGCCTTCCAGGGTGCCTTGGGCTGGAAATCTCTTTTACTCTGTCGTTTTTTGGCTTCTGCTGGTCTAGAATTTGTTTAGAGTCATTTTTTACAGGTATTTTATGGACTCTGGGTGGAGAGCTAGTGTAGGTCTGTCCTTCTACTCTGCTACCTTGGCTCCACCCTGTACTTTCTCTGTATTGTGAGAAAAATCAATATGCATATCAAGGGTGTCCTTGGTGAAAATATGAGTTGGGACAGGAAGGCTTTTGTAAATGATATTCTAAAGCATATCACATCTTTATAGTCACATTTTTGACTAAAAGATGCAAATAATACTTTTATTGCATTCCCATTGAAGTTGTAAACTGTAACAAACATTCGACTTAGTCAAAGACAGTGCAACCTTAGACTCTCCTCCAACAAAATGTTTCCCTTGCATATGTTTTGCTCATCAAGGATTCCTTGATAGATGAAAACTTGGAAAGAACTTTGTTTGATATTCTGATTATTTATATTAAGTGAAACAAAAAATAAAAGTACATGTTCCCCTGTCATGGAAGTTATTTAGTGCATTGTTTAAGTGCAAGAGAGATTGATTCCATATAGAGGATGCATCTTTTTACAGCAGGCATTGTGTTGTTTGTATCAAGCCCTGAGATATTGCATAGCCTCTTAAATAAAATCCATAATCACTCAAAAGTATTCAGCCTAATTGTCCACACAGGAAATACTAAGGGGATGGTGAATTAATTTTGGCCACACTGTGATATACATTTAGATGGAAAGTCCGTTGATCTGAACTGTCAATACATATGCCTTGGACAGACAAACACTGCAGTTTACAACTAATTGGACCCAGAATTGACTAGGAGGAAGAGAGCAGGGAAACCACAGAGCTCTTTTAATGACCTCATGCTTCTCCCTGAAATAAAACCCTGTCTTTTTAATACTAATTCTTTCTATGATGGATGCTATGTGATTACAAATCATGGAATAATACAATAATCTCCGAAGAAACAAAATAATGCCCTCACAAGTGTCAATAGAAAGACGCATTGTGGTCACAAATAGGTACCAGTGATATATACTGTTTCCAAAAAGTGGCAAAAGAGATAATAAAGTGATATATAATTGAAAGAGATTAGCCATTTTGTAGTGAGATGCCCTAAAATAACATTACAGGATAACAAATAGACAGTTTATGTGCTACACTGGTACCTATATAATGTCAAGAGATGCAGAAGGCCTCTAGTGTATTCCTGTGGAGGATTTATAGGAGGACATAGATAAGAATTACATAGGCTGAGAAGGCATGAATGCTGTTTAATAGAGTAGCCACATCAGTAAGATCACAGATCCCCTGAAATGTTGAAGTATATCTGGCATTAAATGCTTTCTGAAAGCATAGAAACCTAAATTTCTCTTAGTCTTTGGTTCTCTTTGCTGCTTTCAGCTTGATTATGAAGCTTGGCATCATGTAGCTGTTGTGATAGAATTTTTCTTTGCTGTTGTTTTGTGAGTCAATATCCATTGAGACAAGCTTTTGGGAGTCTGTTTAATATATTTCTTTCCAGCTTTGGTGGTGGTTTCTGCCTGGCCTTTGAGGATGGTACAGAACAGCACATGCAGATGTGGAAAGTATGTCTTGCTTGCTGAATGTGCTTGCTTTCTAGTAACTTTATTTTCTACTCAAGGGATTTAATATCTACTCAGATCCTTTCTTTTTAAAGGCTACATAAATAATGACTTGACCGCTAATCTTAGCTTTGAAAGTTTCCCAGACACTAATAATGATGATGCCTTGGTGACCTATTATTTGAATGCTTCTCTTAGGCCAATAGTCAAGGACGTTTTGAAAAATGTACATTTTACTATGAAAGCATGTCTGTGACTAAGAGAACTTTTGGATAAAATCTTGTTTTTGTCGGTCTGAGAATTTTATGTCTTGGATTTAATTGGCAGCTATGTGGCCTGTTTTCCTGCTTTTTTACAAAGTTTCTGGCAAGTACCATCCAAAACAGGTCCTTCTGTCCTCTAACAGATTGAAGTGTAGAAATTCCTTATGTTGTCAGTTTTAGCCTTAAAATCACATGGAGCAAATATCCTTAGGATTAAATGAGAAATTTGGGGGATGAAGGTTATCAAAGCAAAATATCTCACATGAATTTTTAATTTCTTTGAATGTAAGAAGTCATTTAGATCCATAGTAAGATTTTTTAAAGAAGGTCCAGAATTTTCATATAAGAAAGAATAATGATTATATTAACTGATCTCTTTACTCAAGATACAAGCTTCAAAACACTCAGTGAGGTTAAAAAGAAATTTATCAGGTCCCAGGATAGCACTGTGGGATTGTCTGCTGGCAATCCGTGTATATAAGTGGAAGGAGGTAGAGTTGGAAGAAGAGGAGGAAAAGGAGGAAATAGCAATCCTGGGCATTTTGAAAAAATAATTGGCTCTTGATTTGTACTGGTTTCACTTGCCTTATATTTATATATAAAGTCATATGTATGTAAAATCTCATGGATGTGGAGTACCTTAGTGACATATTTATTATCATCATAGGGTTGATTCAGGAAACAACATATTCTCACCCTGGTTTTTTTTTTTAAATTTGACCTCTTATTCAATTCAGTAAACATTTATTAAGCAGTTACTATATGTATGTCACTCTGCTGGACAACGGACTTATTTTTTAAGTTCAAACATTCAAATAGTAACTAGTGCTCAGAGGAGAACCATTTGTCTGTTTTTCATTAATTGCAAGATTTGTCCCATAAACTAATTCTTTTGGGATATCTTCCAGATAGAATATATTGGCTATTTTAGGTTTTTCCACTTTAGAAATACATGTATTTCTGTGAAATGGAAATGTATAATCTACTTGATAGCATAAATAAAATGCTGGTAACTCATTTTTTTTCTGACAGTTTTCAATTGTAAAAAAGCACTTTCCTTACAATAATCCTGTAAAGGAAAGTGATTTGTATATCATTTAAACATTTATTTTATTGATATTTTTTGTTTTTACGTCATGTATTTCCCATTGTATCCTTCTCCCCCTTCTACCTTTCCCTGAGAGCTATCACTTGGAACAAAGAATAAAAAGGAAAAAAAATTTCAATAAATTTTAGTAATGTATCATGAAATAGTTGAGTATATGCACTATTTTGTACTGTTGGTCCCTTTTTCAGTTGGAGTGGGATGCCTCATTATAGATTTCTGGGGCCAAGATTGATCATTATAATTTCCCAGCATTCAGTTTTGTTGTTGTTCTTTCCATTTATATTGTTATAAACACTGTGTATATTGTTTTCCTGATTCTCCTTCACTTTGCAGGAATTTACGTTTCTTCCTGTGCTTCTTTTGTCTTATTAAAGCATAATAATTTTCCATTGCATTCCTGTACCCATCCCCCAATCAATGGACATCTACTTTATTTAGCAGTTTTTTGCTCCACACAGAGGTGGTTAGTGTAGTAAATATTTTGGTGTACGTTAATCCTTTCTTTCATCATAGCTGAGTGGCTAGCATAAACATTGTTGGAGCCCGAGAGATCTTTGTTCAAATCCAGCCTCAGACACTTATACTGTGTGATCCTTATACTGGGCAAGTCACTTACCCTCTCCAAGCCTCAATTGGCTCATCTGTAAAAATGGTGGTTATGAGGATCAGAAGAAATAATCTATTTAAAAACACTTTGCAAACTTTAAAGCTCTGTATATATATTAGCTATTACTATTGTAGGACAATAATATTCTGTTACATTCATGTGTCACAATTTGCTTATCTAGTCTCAAGTCAGTGGGCAGTTGTACTTTGTTTCCAGTTCTTTGCTGCTACAAAAATTGTTCCTAAAATTATGTGTTATGTTGGTGCTTTTGGGGCTTTTTTATCGTTAGGGTTTAAGCCTAGCAGTGGAATCTGTGGATCAAAGGGTGTGGACATTTTACTCACTTCCTTAATATAATTCCAAATTTCTTTCCAGAATGATGGTAGCAATTCATGACTCTGCCAGCATTGCCTGTCTTTTCATAATCCTTTCAAGCATACACTTATTTTTTTTTATCTCTTGTCATTTTTAGTTTAACTATTATTTTTCTCATTTTACAGATAAAAATCCTTAGGTTAAGAGAGATAAAGTGACTTATGTAAGGGCCCCTAGCTACTCAGTCATATAGCAAGAACTTGAACCCAGATTTTCTAAAACCAGTGTTTTATCCTACTACTCCCAGAAAAAATTGTTAACCCAGTGGTCATATATAAAGAAAGAAAAACAGATAATTTGTTCATTTAATTTTTTTTCCATCTTTCTTTATCAGCACTGAGCCTGAATGTAAAGGGGGAAAAATGTATTTTCCTTATTTGTATTTTTGGCCTTTTGAACAATAATAGGACTTATACACTGCTTTTTGTGTGAGGAATTCATACATACACTAAATGCACTGATCCTAACACAGTAGTTGATTGTATGACTTTAAAAGGTCATGGGTTACTGTTGTTAGAAAATGGGTGAGGGGGAGCAGCATTTTACAGATATTGTTTTAAATATAGCTGGATAAAAGTAATTAATGAGCTGCAACTAATAAAATATTAAATATAGGTTAAAGAGCATTTTTATATGTTTAAGATATTACTTTGTGGTTGGTTTTGTTACCTTTTTTGTTTTTTTTTCCATAAACTTATAACATCAGGCCTTGATCCTTTGTCAGCCAAGAAGACTGAGTATACTCCCAGACATAGTAGCACACAAAATACTTCCTTTGGTTTGGCCAGTAGGACTCCCTTTCCTTTAATGAGTTTTGTGTTTGTGGTTAATAGTAATTGATTTGTGGTGAACACAGCTTCCTTGCTTAATTTTCAGCTTTTGTTTTCTAGGTTTATTCTTCAGTCCAAGGAAGTAATTCACAACCAGCTGTTAGAGAAACAGAAGATAGCAGAAGAAAAAATTAAGGAACTGGAAGTAAGTTTTAAGCAAATGACATCTGAAGTAAAGTTGAAAATGAGGAACAGGGAGCAATCTCTCTGCACTTAACTTGTATGGAAATGAAAAGTTATAGTGATAAAAAATCTTTTATCTGGGTTTTCTTCACCATTGAAATGTAAATTAGAAGAGAGTTGTGGTGCTCTTTAAATGTATAGGATAGTGAATGAGAACTTATGAATTCAAAGAACTTGCATAGATTTTGCCTACTGAATGAATTGAGTACCTCAGTTCTTTTAAAAATTTAATAATATCTTGTGCGTGTGCGTGTGTGCGTGTGTGTGTGTGTGTGCGTGTGTGTAGGCAATCAGGGTTAAGTGACTTGCCCAGGGTCACACAACTAGTATGTGTCTGAAGCCAAATTTGCATTCAGTTCCTCCTAACTCCAAATTAGTGCTTTATGCTCAGGTTCACCTAGCTGCTCCCAAAAGTATAATAATATCTTGAATGAGAACAAGAGGTAGGGACCTTGGTATGGTATGTTGTTAGTTAATCAACAAGTATTTATTAAACTTCTGCTGTGTGTCAGTCACTGTGCTAAGTACTGGGGATGTGTATAAAGGTGAAACCTCCTCCCCCAAAACCAGTCTTTTCTTTCAAGTTGCTTGTAAGCAAATATGGGAGACAACAAGTAAACCACTGTGTACAAAGAAGAAAGGTATATTAGTTATAATCTGAGGGAGAAGGCACCAAGATTGAGAAGGACTAGAAGAGGCTTCTGGCATAAGGTGAGACTTTAGCTGTTTTTGGAAGGCAGCCAGCGAAGCCAGGAGGTGGAGATAAGGAGAGAGAAAGAGTTCCAGGTATGAGGGACAGCCAGTGAAAATTACCTGAAGTCACGAAATGGAGTGTCTTATTCAGGAAATAACAGGAAACACAGAGATCATGGAGGGGAGTAAGGTGTAAGAAGACTGGAAAGGTAAGAAGGGGCAAGGTTATAAAGAACATTAACATTCTTTTCTTTTTAAATTTTTAGTTCCAAATTCTCTCCCTCCCTTCCATCTTTTCTCTCCCCAATTGAGAAGGCAAGAAATATGTTGTCAATTATACATGTGAAATTATGCAAAACATATTTCTATATTAGTCATTTTTTAAAAGTAAGAAAAATAAAGTGAGAATATAATGAATTTTAAAAGCCAAACAAGTTTTTATGTTTGATGCTGAAAAGTAATAAGGATTCAAAACTAGACATTTTTGAATGGAGGGAGTATGTGACATAGTTAGACCTGCTCTTTAGGGAGATTAATTTAACATCTGAATTTAGAATAGATTGGAGTGAGGAGAGACTTGAGGCTGGGAGACCAGCCTTAAGGCTCTTGTAGTCCTAGTGAGGAGTGATGAGGGCTTAATCAGGGTGGTGGCAATGTGAGAAATTTCTCTCTTATCTTAATAATCAGTTATTGAATTAGGACCAGAATTTTTTTCAGAAACCTGTAGGATGTTCAGTCTTTGAAGGACATTGTTGACGGGAGACCCCACCCAACCAGAAAACTTACAAAGAATTTAAGGTCAATTCAGGCCCATTGTGTTCCATTCAGGCAGGCTAGGATTGAGGCTGGGCATCATCTGGGAACAAGAGTGATCAATGTCATGTTCCCCAGCACCACATTAGAATGGGTTCACCTCTTATTACATAATATTCATCCTGGCATTGTTAACCAATCAGAGTTGATTACCCACCTGCAGAAATACCCATTCTTCCAAGGCCATATAAGTGTTGAGTGGGTTCCATGAAGGGTCTTTGGCATTCTAGAGAGCCACTGACCCCTTTTATTAATTATCTACTAGCATAATTAATAAAATGACCCAGAAACTCTGTTTCTCAAACTTTTTGTACATCACAGACAGCATCACAGGAGAGGATGGGGAATATATGAGAGATGTTAAAAGGTAGAGGTGACAAGACTTGAAAAATGATTGCTTATGGGGGGTGAGAATGAGTAGTTAAGGATGCAAGGATGAGTAACTGGGAACATGGTGGTTCCCTCAACATTAGTTGGGAAGGGAAGATTTGGGGAGAAGGAAAGATAATGGGTTCAGTTTTAGACATATTGAGATGAAAATGGTTACAGGACATCCAGTTTGAGATTTTCAGTAGGCAATGGGAGATGCAAGGCTAGAGGTCAGGAAAGCAGTTAGGGCTGGAAAATAGATGTGAGAATTATCTGCATAGAGTTGATAATTGAATCTATAGGAGTTGATGAAATCACCAAGTATAATAGTATTTAGGGAGAAAGGTAGCAGACCCAAGAAAAAGCTCTGTGGGGTACCCAAGGCTAGTGAGCATGAACTGGATGAAGATCTAGCAAAGGAGTGATTAGACAGGTAGGAAGAGAACCAGGAGAGAACAATGCCATGAAAATCTAGAGAGAAGAGAGTAACAAGAACAGGGTGATCAGCATTGTCAGTGGTTGCACAGAGTTCAAGAAGGAACTGAGAAAAAGATTTGACAATTAAGACATTATTGGTAATTTAATGATGAGGTCAGATGCCAGACTGTAGAGAGTTAAGAAGCAATGAAAGGAAAGGAAGTGGAGGCTACTTATTGTAAATTCCTCAAGGAATTTAGCCAGAAAAAGGAAGGAGAAATATGGGATGATAGCTTTGGAGATGGATGGATTGATCAAGTGAGGGTTTTTTGAGTAGGGAAATATGGGTGTGTGTTTGTAGAGAAGCAGCTTGTATACAGGGAGAGATTAAAGATAAGTGACGTAGTGGAGTTGAGAGGATACAGTCTATTGGAAGAGATAGGGTGGAAAGGTAATCCCCTTTTGAATGTGGAAGGGTTTGCTTTGCCAAGGAAAGGAATACCTCTTCACATGAGGTGGGAATGAAGGAGGAGATAGTAGTGGAAGATTTCTAAGTGGTGTGGGGTGAGAAAGGAAGAAGAGGGAGCTTTTGGTGAATGGCCTCAAATTTTTCAGTGGAATATAAGGTAAAATTCTTACCTGAGTGGGCAGGAGAAGGGTCAGCCATAGGAGGTTTGAGAAGAGATAAAAAGATTTCAAAAAATCACTGTAGTAAGTCCGGTAATGTATTGGTTAGAGAGGTGTAAAAGAATTATCTTGCCATAGTGAAGGCTTTCTTGAGGTTAAACTTAAATTTGTAGCGAATTGGTCAGTGCAGTTTTGTGATTTTCTTTAGTTTTGTTTAGCAACACACCATTTGGAGTAAAGGCAGCAGATAGTGGGAGTAATTGAAAGCTGAAGTTGGGCAGAGCAAGATTTTCAATAGGACAAAGGAACGGGGGAAGAGGGCAGTATAAAGTCGAAGTGGTTCATCGGGTTTAAGATTGGCAAGGGAAGAAAGTAGCTAGTGTAGGAGTGATAGCCTGGTAAAGAACTGAAGGGTGGAGGGATTGGAGATCATAATGAGAACAAAGAGCAGGGTATGGAATTGCAAGGCAGAAGGAAAGGCGGAATGACAACAGATCAGGATTAGATAATGGAACACTTATGAGTGATAGGTAAGTTCAAGGGCATAGCAATCACTGTGGTGTATATATAATGTTTCTTCTAAGCTTTATTAGTTCTTAAACAAGAACTTAGAAGTCATCTATAAGAACAAAAATACCTCAGAGGTCTTACCACCATGAAGGAGAGAATACTTTAGATTAAAAAAAGGGCTTATAAGTACATGCAATTAGTAAATATTTGGGGAAATTGGGTTAACTTTTACAACATCCTAATAATAAGAATTGTAGTAGAATACTTTTCTTAGGATATTGGTAAAATATTCCTTGAAATATTTAATTCCCTAGTAGACAAAGAGCTATTCATCATATCTTAGAGCTTAAGATTCTCAGAATATGCATTTAACGACTTCCTAGGTAATTTTATTATCTAAATTGTATGACTACTCATAGGGGCAGTGGTTCAGTCTTACTTAGCCATCTGCTGAATCAGTTAGACTGTCTCCTGTAGTATCCTGGGGAATTTCTTAGAGCTACTGATCTGTTTTGATCTGATCTTCATATCACAGACCATGCTCTAACAGATTTTTAAGAATAAATCTTCCATTTTGAAAGATGTTCTACAAAAAGAACAAAGTCATGTCATGATAACTGTTTTTGTCTCTGTCACTATCATCATTTAAACCGTACATAACCAAGAATCTCTTTCTTTATTGGGCAGATTTGGTGGCCTTACTTTGTACTAGCAAGAAATATTTTTAAGGCGTGAGGGACTTTTTTTTTTGTTGTTGTTAAGAGACTTAACCTCTGTGCTTCTTAGTTTTTTCTGGTAAATCAGAGGGTTGGATTAGATGGTATGTAATTTCAAAGGGTATTGATTTGTTAGACATTTTACTTTCCTAATCAATAAATATGGTAGGCCAATGGCCAAGAAAGAACAGTACTTAGTGATAATTGAAAGCCTGATAATGATACTCTTATTTTTGAGGAGAAAAGTATAAGGCAGAGATTTTAATATACAATTTTAACCTTCCTTGTTGTTTGGGGAAATAAATGTTAATCCCTTTGCAACTGATGATAATAAACAGTTTTCTTAATATAAAATTTTATTTTTTGCAGTTATTAAGCATTTGGTTTTTTCTCCCTCTCTTACAAAACAGAACCCTTGTAACAAATAAATACAGTCAAACAAAACACATTTCCATATTTGTCATGTCCCAAAATGTGTTTTGTTCTGCATATTTATCACCTCTGTCAGGAGGTGGGTAGCAGATAAGTAACTTCTTAAAAAAAAAAAAAGGAAAGTTGAGTGTTTAGATGAATCATTAAAATAGGCTTTTCTATTATTAGAAAAATATCCACCTATGTAAGTGTGTTTCTCTAGTTTTAAAAAATATTCATTTTTTTAATAGAGGGAATATGAATGGGCACTTGACTGAAATCAGAAGTAATAGAACTTGAGTTTTCTTATGTCTCATTTTGTAGCAATGGACAAATTCATTTTACATTGAAACTGCCTCAAGTGGTTGGTACTTCTAGAAAGTGGATAAGCCAGAGTTCAAATCTTAGCTTAGTCTAGCCTTTGGTTTTCTAATCTTTTCCATTCTAGCTTATGCTAGGAAGCTTTTTTTAATGTTCCTTCCCGTTCAGAAGATCATAGGATCATAGATTTAGCATCGGAAGGCAAGTCAAGTCAACATGCATTCATTTAAATACTTTCAATTAGCCAGGCACAGTGCTAAGCTCTGGAAACCTAGAACCAGAGAAATGAATAACTTCTCCAGGAAAATATAGGTAGTATGTGGAAAAACCATTATTCTACTGAAGGTCCAGTACTTTTTTAATTTTACTCTGGTGCCTCATCCTGACACTAGTTGTGGCGTATCTAGTTACATTTCATCACCATTATCACATTTTATTCACAAATACTAGTCATCCATCTTACTTCTGTGTATCATGATTACTACTGCCCACCTCACTCTGGCTAAAGATTGATGAAACGGAATGAGGAAACCCAGAATATTGTGACCCATTTCCGGACATTTTTGTTACGCATCTAATTTTGCAATATACAGATTGCAAAATAACACTTTGGCGTATTCTGTTAAGCAAATGGTAAGAAACAACTTCATCTTCTGCAAAAATATCAGCTTTGGACAGGCAATTTTAAAAGTGGTTGCTAATGAGAACAGGAAGAATAGTGATGAGTGAACTGGGTGGGAGGGGCCCTGTAACACTTTGCAGTTGGTTTACTTCTGATACTCAGATGAGAGAATGTTTTGGAGGAATTCCTATAATTGAGGAAATGTTGCCCCTCCTAGAGAGGGTCATTCTTTCCATAATCCGGGTGGTGGCTGGTAGGGACTTGGATATGTGTCCAGTTTTGCCTTAACCACTTTATTTTTGAGTTGGTACATTTATAGACAGGCCTTCTTTAAGAGTAGTGTCCTTATAGAATCTTAAGATTATAGATCTGAATCTGCAGGAGACTTTAGAGACCATCTAGTTCAGCGTTTTACAGATAAGGAAACTGAGACTATCGAATGAAAATTTAAGCCTGATGGATACTTTCTCATTATCTGTATTTTTGTAAGGGTAAATTGGGAGACTAGAAATAATGTTAAAATATGAGGAAAATAAACTTCTCATATTAGAAAAAGAAGACAGTAGCATCTGTTAGTTGATTCATCTAACAGTTTAGAATTCCTCAATAAACTGTCATATTCTTTGTTGTGCAGTTGACATTTTGGAGTCACTTACTAATGGTAACTTTTTTAAAAAATCTGTTTCATGTTTACTTATGTATGTATATGTTCTCTCCTCAGAATAGAATATGAGCTCCTTGAGGGAAGATGCTGTTTCATTTTTGTCTTTGTGTCTCTAGCACCCACCATGGTGATTGGTACATAGCAGATATTTATTAAATATGTGTTGATTGATTGATTACGAAGCAATCCCAGCAGGATTTGAATCGGGGTTATAGTGGCACAAGCCTCTATCCATTTCGAAAGCGTACTTACTTCTTTGTCTTACTGCAAAAATTCAAGTAACATTTTTGATTTGGAGGCCTCTTCTACCTATTTGATAAACTTGAGTTCCATAATTAAACTATTTCTTTGCTACCACAACAGTCATAAGACACTTGGATAAAGTGATTTTTTTTCCTTTTTTTTAAAAAACATTTATTTATATTTAGTTTTCAACATTCACTTTTATAAGATTCTGAGTTTTAAATTTTCTTCCTCTCTTCCCTCCCAAGATGGTGTGCAGTCTGATATAGGCTATACATGTACAATCATATTAAACATATTTCCACATTAGTCATGCTGTAAAGATGAATTAGAACCAAAAGGAAGAATTACAAGTAAGAGAAAAACAAAACAGAAAAGGAAAAAATAGTATGCTTTGATCTGTATTCAGACTCCATAGTTCTTTCTCTGGATGTGGACAGCATTTTCCATCATGAGTCTTTTGGAATCATTTAGATCATTTCATTTCTGAGAAGAGCTAAGTCTATCAAAGTTGGTCGTTGCACAGTGTTGCTGTTACTGTGTATAATGTTTTCCTGGTTCTGCTCACTTCACTCAACATCAATTCATGCAGATCTTTCCAGATTTTTCTGAAGTCTGCCTGCTTATCATTTCTTATGGAGCAGTACTACTCCATTACAATCATATACCACAAGTTGTTCAGCCATTTTCCAGTTGATGGGCATCCCCTCAATTTCCAGTTCTTGGCCACCACAAAAACAGTTGCTATAAATATTTTGGTATGTGTGGGTCCTTTTTCCCATTTTTATGATCTCTTTGGGATATAGACCTCAAAGTGGTATTGCTGGATCAGAGGGTATGCACAATTTTGTAGCCCTTTGGGTATAGTTCCAAATTGCTCTCCAGCATGGTTGGATCAATTCACAGCTCCACCAACAATGTGTTAGTGTTCCAGTTTTTCCACATCTTCTTCAACATTTATCATTTTCCTATTTTGTCATGTTAGCCAGTCTGATAAGTGTGAGGTGGTACCTCAGAGTTGTTTTAATTTGCATTTCTCTAATCAATAGTGATATACAGCATTTTTTCAAAGTTATTATGCATAGCTTTAATTTCTTATCTTGAAACCATCTGTTCATATCCTTTGACCATTTATCAATTGGGGAATGACTTGCATTATAAATTTGACTCAGTTCTCTATATATTTTGGAAATGAGATCTTTATCAGAGACACTGGCTATAAAAATTGTTTCCCAGCTTTCTGCTTCCTTTCTAATCTTGGTTGCACTGGCTTTGTTTGTGGAAAACCTTTTTTTTTTTTTAACGTAATCAAAATTATCCATTTTGCATTTCATAATGTTCTCTATCTCGTGTTTGGTTGTATATTCTTCCTTTCTCCATGGATCTGTCAGGTAAACCATTCTTTGCTCTCCTAATTTGTTTATGGTATCACCCTTTAAATCTAAATCTAAATCATTTTGACTTTATCTAGGTATATGGTGTGATACATTGGTCTGTGCCTAGTTTCTGCCACCCTATTTTTCAGTTTTCCCAGCAGTTTTTGTCAAATAGTGAGTTTTTATCCTAGAAGCTAGAGTCTTTGAGTTTATCAAAAAGTAAATTACTATAGTCGTTGACTATTATGCCTTGTGTACCTAACCTATTCCACTGCTCCACCACTGATTTCTTAGCAAGTAGTTTTGATGATTGCTGCTTTGTAATACGATATTAGATCTGGTATGGCTAAGCCACTGAAGTGATTTTTCTTACAGTTCCATGGATTGGGATTTCATCCATGTACTGTTTGTTCTTCTCCTTAGAGTGTTTGCATTTTCAATACCCACAAGAAATAAAATAGCTAAAAATAGTTAAAATAGTTATTTGTACTTAAGTCTAAAAGAGAATGGTATTTGGAAATCCCAGCATTCACACTGACTTGTTAATATCCTAAATCCATGGATATGTTGTCTTATTGTATCAGAGATGAATTTAGAATCATATTCAGTGTAGTTAGTGCTGCCTGTAGAGAAGGTTGGTTATATACCAGTCCATATTTGCTGATCATTTGCTTGAGAATTTTTCATTGTCTGCGAAAAGTTTAAGTCCCCAAAACTTAATGATTTATGGTCCAAATGAAAACATTTTCCCCAAATATATTTTGGGAATGTCTTTTCCCTTTTCCACGAATGGCAGTAACATCTCAGGTTTGGTGAGGATTTTGAGGTTAACTGTTATGGATGGAAAAATTTTAAAGGAAATAAAAATCAAAGTTAATTCTTTTTTTAAAAATTAATTTATTTGTTTTCAGTTTTCAACAATTTAGGGTTCCATAAGTCTTAAATTTTTTTCCCCTCCCTCCCTGAGACAGCATGCAATCTTATATGGGTTCTACACATACATTCTTATAAAACACATTTTCACATTAGTCATGTTGCTTAGAAGAATTAAAATGAGGGAGAAACCATGAGAAAAACCAAAACAAAACATAACACAAGAGAAAATAGTCTGCTTCATTTTGCATTTTGATTCCATAGTTCTTTCTTCGAATGTGGATGGCATTTTGCCTGAAGAGTCCTTTGGGAATGTTTTAGGTGCTTGCATTGCTGTGAAGGGCTAAGTCTATCAGAAATAGTTCTCGCACACTATGGCTGTTACAGTGTTCTTCTGGTTCTGCTCATTTCACTCAGCATCAGTTCATATAAGTCTTTCCAGGCCTCTCTGAAGTCCTCCTGTTCATCATTTCTTATAGCACAATAGTATTCCCTTATATTCATATACCACAACTTGTTCAGCCATTCCCCAGTTGATGGGCATTTCCTTGATTTCCAGTTCTTGGCCACCACAAAGAGAGCTGCTATAAATATTTTAATGGGAGACCTTTTTCCATTTTTATGATCTCTTTGGGATACAGCCCTAGAAGTGAAATTGCTGGGTCAAAGGGTATGCACGTTTTTGTAGACCTTTGGGCATAGTTCCAAATTGTTCTCCAGAATGGTTGGATCAGCTCACAGCTCCACCATCAATGAGTTAGTGTTCCAACTCTCCCACAGATTCTACGACATTTATCATCTTCCTGTTTTGTCATGTTAGCCAATCTGATAGGTGTGATGTGGTACCTCAGAGTTGTTTTGATTTGCATCTCTCTAATCAGTAGTGATTTAGAGCATTTTTTCATATGACTATAGATAACTTTAATTTCTTCCTCTGAAAATTGCCTATTCATATCCTTTGACCATTTATCAATTGGAGAATGACTTGTATTTTTGTAAATTTGACTCAGTTATCTATATATTTTAGAAATGAGGCCTTTATCAGAGACACTAGTTTTAAAAATTCTTTCCCAGTTTTCTGCTTCTCTCCTAATCTTGGTTGTATTGGGTTTGTGCAAAAACTTTTCAAAGTTTTTTTTTTTTTCAAAATTATCCATTTTGCACTTCATAATGTTCTTCATCTCTTGTTTGGTCATCAATTTCTCCATTCTCTATAAATCTGACATACATTATCCTTTGCTCCCCTAATTTATTTATAGTATCTGCCTTTATACCTAGATCATTTACCCTTTTACACTTTATTCTGGTGTATGGTGTCAGGCATTGGTCTATGCCCAGTTTCTGCCACAGTATTATCCAATTTTCCCAGCAGATTTTGTCAATCAGTGAGTTCTTATCCCAGAAGCTGAAGTCCTTGGATTTATCAGACAGTAGACTGCTATATACATTAACTGCTGTATCTTGAGTACTTTATCTATTCCACTGATCTACCCCTCTATTTCTTAGCCAGTACCAAGTGTTTTTCATAATTGCTGCCTTATTATACAATTTGAGATCTGGTAGGGCTAAGCTACCCAAAGTTAATTCTAAAGATGATTTCATTAAAGAGCAATGAAATTGATAAGAATTATCACTCTTCTTTTATGGTGAAGGTAGTTTCTTAAATTTTTTTAAGCTTGGATTTAATTTTTTCTGTATTTGGGTACTTAATCACAAAGTCTTGTTTCCTAAATTGTAAATAGAATGCAGAGAGTTAGTAGTCCTATAGCAATAACATATTTAAAATCCTTGATTTAGCTTGTCTTCTTATTGTAAATTTTCATTTCATGTTAAATATGTGAGGAAAAGAACCTTAGTTCAGAATGTAGCTCTTTACACCTTTTTCTGTTGCTATTTTCCTCCTTGGATTTTGCTGTTCCAAGAACACCTTATATCAATTTTGTGTCATTTTTGTTCTACTAGAAGTTAGACCGGTTACTCTGATTTCTGTTTCTGATAGCTTTGTATTTTAGATGATCTTGCTTTTATATGTAAACTAATTACTTTCATTTTGCCTCTAGTGAGTTCCTTAAGTTATCCATAGACTGTCTAGAGATTTAGAATTTGCATTTCTTCTAGCATTGTTGAGTACTACTTGCTTTTGCTTTTGATGGGATGGAAGGGAGAAGCTAAGTGGATTGTTTATCGTGCTGATCTATCCAGCCTAGATTCTTTATCATCTCCTGCTCTTTCATAGATTTGCCCAAACTGAAGCAAAAGTAGACATTGTTCCGAAGAAATGTTTTACATAGAGAAGGGTACATAAGTAGAAGTGAATATTAACATTTAGAACTTTAAATGGTAGGTACTAACATGTTAGTCAATTCAAAGTAACGTTTAATAATTAAATTGCAGACATTTGGGATTAAGGCAGTAGACATTTCTTCAAAATATTTGAGAATTTTATGTACATGGGATCACCTAAATTAAAAAATCTGGCCTTGATCTGTCTCTAAATGACCCTCTGGGAATTAAAGTAACAGCTTTACTTCATAATAGTAATAACAAGGAAATAACCAATTTAATTTCTGACTTAAATCAAGACCTGTTTTTGAAAATGAGAGTGAACCAGTATGGTTCATTTTGCCTGCTATACTTCCTTAGTGTTTTTTAAGTCTAATTCATTAGCTATATATTATGCAAGATAGAGCAAATGAAAGGCATTTTTAAAAAAATTTTATTTATTTATTTTTAACACAGTTTATAACAGATAAAGCAATTCGAACTTTTGGTCAGGTGATACATCTTTTTAAAGCATTTACAATATGGACCACACACACACACACACACACACACACACAAAATGAAAGGCATTTTTTATAGTTTTTGTATAGGAGGTATTTAAGTCTGCAACGTTTTGTGAATATGACACATTGTAATTCAGAGGAGTTTGGAGAGGGGTGCAGTTTGAGAGCAATTCATTTTAAGCATAATTTACAGGCATATCCTTTTATCTTAAAATGTTATCAGTACCACATAAAGACTCAAATTACTTAATTACAAATTACTTAATCATATTTATTATTTTGTCTGTCTGTACTAACTGCTTTATTACAGTTCTGTTTTATAAGGGACGCAGTACCAGTACAGAACCATGAGTCTCCTTGCTCTAAATTCATATCTATGGATGATGATGAAATTTCTTGAGTGTTTATAATCACTTACATTAAAGAGATTTTTATGAATTTTATGAATAGCTAGATCTTTGATTGCTGTGTGATCACAACAATGTGGGTACTTCCTGGACTGAAGAAAATTACAACGCATTCATACTTTTTTATCCTGTGTCATTTTAGTCAAGTCCATAGATCCTCTACAAATGTTTTATTGTGTTGTAGAGTCCTTTCTTCTAGATCTTTTAATGGGGTTAGAGATCATTACAATACTTCAACTTTCTTAAGTGTATTATTCTAAGTATATGTCTTAACATATTCCTTGTGGTTGCTAAAATAGTCCACTTTTTCCAGCTATAAAGTATCGTTGATTATCTATTTTCTGCCACTTCTTGTGTAGAAGTTGTTGTTGGTAATACACTGCAGCCTGTTTGTAGCCATCACGTATCTGTCTATGGATCTTTTTTGATGTTTCACAGTTTTGATTCTTTGGAGAATCTGATTGTAAACAATATAGCATCATCAGAAGAATATTATGTTGAAAATAGGCTTTTATATCTTGGAGCCACTTGTAATTGAAAACACTATTCATTTGCAATCTTTCTGATTTCCTGTGTCCTATTTAATCACGGGCCCACATCATTGTCCATCTGAGTGCCCATTTAACATATGTGTATTTATGGATTAATGCAGTTGGCTGCCAGTCCAGTTGTATGACATAATCAAGGCAATATACTTTCTTCATCTGTTTCATTTTTTCCTACAAAGGATTGTTAGACTGATCTCTTTTGAGTGGCTGTGGCTCTCATTAAGGAGACCAATAGTATTTTGTTTCCTGATGTAGACAGCACATCATCTATAAAAAGTATGTGGAAAATTTCTTTATCTCTAAAAAATCGTTTTTCATTCACTGTATAGATAACTTTAGTATGTAGACATCTCCTTGTTTTTTGCTTTATTTGGTATTCTGGAAAATAACTATCAAGAAATCTTGTATGATTTTAAGAGATGCATAGAAAACAGCTTATTTGAAGAGAGCCTTAAATTCGTTCTGTTTTATTCTGAGTTGTGTTTTGTTTTTTTTTTTATAATCAATAATCAAATTCAGAGGGCTCATGTATTTTATATACCTTTTGGTCAGTTGCATGATTGTGAAGATATAGAAAACTGTCTCCATATTCCAATCTTTCATTTTCATCACGAATATTCTCACTATGGACTAGTGGTGAAACATTCTGCCCAATTCCTGATAGAGAAGTGAAGGACTCAGAGTGCAGAATGAGATGTTTTGGATGGCTGTGGTCAGTGCTATAATTTGTTTTGCTTGACTATACATGTTTAATACAATATTTTTGTTTTTCTTTCTCATTGCAGGGGGTGTGGGAAAGAGAGAAGGAATTTTTGTTGATTAAAAAAAGATAGACTTTTTAAAAATTAAAATATCCTCAATATGTTTATAGGCCACTATTGTAAAGATTTCATAGAGATGAGAGTGAACATATAGGTTGGTGGTCACAGATATCTTTTGGGTTGCTTTTTAGAGCAATAAAGTTGTGGGTTTTTTTTTCTTTTGGAATTCATTTCCTTTTTTGTGATGTGGGAGACATTGTCTTGCAGTGGGAAAAGCTCAGAACTGAGCTTGGACTGCTGCACTTGTTATAAGACTTGCGTTTAAATTCTAGCTCTTTCACACATTGGCTTGAGTCTTGAGGTCCCTGAACCTAATTTTCCTCTTCTGTAAAATAAAGAGTTTAGGCAGATCTCTAAACTCTCTTCCAATTTTAAATCTATGATCCTTTCAAAGTTGTAATACCTTCAACATTAATTTATTCACTGGTTTTGATTATAAGAATAAATTCTTTTATGAATGCTGGCATATCTATTCCATTTATGTCTGTTGTCTTTCTAGTTTCATCAGTTAATGCCCTTGGGATTAATTAACTCACTTGTTTTTTGGAACAAACTTGTTTTCTCTTCGTGCTAGATAAAGTATTTTATTTCTGATACATTTCTGAGCTCATTTGATTATATTGTGGCATTGACTTTTACATTTGCTAATCATCTTTAAAAAGTAGTGGTAATCCTAACAACCATCAGATTGGTGAGGTTGACAGAAGAGGAAATGACAGATGGTGATGCTGGTTGTAGCGGGAAGTGGGTCTGGACCTCGTGATTTCATTGGTGTAGGAAACTCCCTCTACCAATCCACACCTTCTTTCAAATTTATAGTCTCAGCCTGGAGTATTCAGAAATGATTTACCCCTAAGGTCTGGGGACAGATTTGAACATAGTCTTCTTGACCCTGAGGCCAACTTTCTGTCCTCTCTGCGATGCTGCTTTTTTTCTCATTCTCTTCTTGAAGAAATTATTTGTGATTTATTGGTATGAGGCTTCTGAGAGGTCTATAAGCTTTTGTTTTCTTTCATTTCTTCATGATGTGCTATATTTTAAAAACATTTTCTAAGCATTCATGTTGCCAGGCGTCAGTGAATATTCTTTCTTGGTTTGGAGAGTCTTAAGTTCCTCATAGAAATGCTCTACTTTTCCCTTGTGTCTAACAGATGTTGGTACATGTGCCACAGTTATCTTCGTGGTGATCTTTCTGCTTATGCTCATCATGAGTACTTGAAAGGTGATGTGACCAAATATAACATGAAATGCTATTGCTTAATGCTTTGGAGTACAGGATGAAATCATTCCACCAGTTCTTTTATTCACTTTCTCTAAGGGAAGCCTGTGAGCCATTTTTCCATTTCCCCAATACTTTTTTCTATCTTTTGTTGTCATATAGAAAAGTAATTTCAGAGTGGATGCATTTTGTTTCCTCCAGCAATCTGTTACCTCAATCACTGAACAAAGATCTCACATTTTAAGTAAAAGAGATAAATTAGTATTTGTAGATAGTTTAAACCATGGGATTCTTAGCATTCTCTACTCTCTTTTCTACCATTCCCCCTACAATTAACTACTGTAACAGGAGAGGGCCATTTCATGTTTTCGTTTTTTTTTATCCATTGTCATGGTCAAACAGCTCATCCTTTAGTTGCCAGTATGCTGGTGATGGGCCACTTTATACTTAACTAGGCTGGACAGCAGTGTTTTTTGCTAGCACTATACTTGAAGAATTGTCTAGTGAACTCCTTAATGAGAAAAGAATTAGAGGACAGCATGGTATAATGGAAAGAACATTAGAGCTTCCCTTCTGTAAAGTAGCATATAAAATAAACTCAAGAAAATCATCTGCGTTTCTGTATATTTCTAACTAAACCCAGCAGAAAGTGTTTAAAATAAGAAATATAGTTACATAGTTACAATATCTGGAAGTCAACTTAACTAAGGATCTTATACAACTACAAAACTCTTTATGGAAATAAAAGAAGGCAGATAATTCTGGTTGGGCCATCAAAGTATAATAATAAACACAGTGATACTGTTTAAATTAATTTACAGAGTTAGCCCCATAGAGTTACTTTATGGAAGCAGACAAAATAATAACAGCATCAGAAATCTAAAGGGAAATAATGATAAAGGAGGGGAGGGGGCAAAGAGGTCTAGTGTTGTTACCAGTATTTAAGCTATAATATAAACTAGTTATCATCAGAATATTTTGGTACTAGATAGAAAATAGAAAAGTTGAGTGGCAGCTAGGTGGTGCAGTCAATAGAGCACTGGCCCTGGAGTCAGGAGAACCTGGGTTCAAATCCGGCCTCAGACACTTGGTATTTACCAGCTATGTGACCCTGGGCAAGACACCTAACCCCGACTGCCTCACACCCTACCCTCCCAATAGAAAAGCTGATTATTAGAACAATAAATGAACAAGACCCAGAAACAACTAAACATAATAGTCTAGTTTTTGATAAATTCAGAGGTACCAACCACTGTTGGTAAGAACTCTGTTTCATTAAAAACTCCTGAGAAAAACGGAAAGTGGTTTGCCATAAATTAGGTTCAGACCAGTGTCTTATACTGTGTATCACAGTAAGTCCCAAATGGACATATGACATAAGGACAAGTGGACTTAGAAAACATGAAAGGTCACATGATAAAAAAATTAAGAGAATGGAAGGAGGTACTTTCAACAACTGGCTAGAGAAAGAATCTTTTTTTTTTCTAATGTCTTTTATTTTTATATCACCTTCATTTTCAAATCTGTTCCCCTACCTCTGTGAAGGTACTTTCCTTATCTCTTTTTTTGTGCAAAGCTTGGCAAGTATAATACTATATATAGCATTCAGTTTTGATATTTTTCAGTCTCTTTCCATTTACATTGCTGTAATCATTGCGTATATTGTTTGTTTCTGCTTATTTCACTTAGTACCATTTTACGTAAGTCATAGAGGAAGATTCTTAAACAAAGGATAGTGATGATAGTAGAAGATAAAATAGATCATTTAAATTACATAACATTAAATGGCTTTTATGTGAACTAATTTATACTCAACTAGAATTTGAAGAGAAGCACTTATTTGGAAAAAAAAAATCTTTAGTATAAATATGCCTAGCATAGTTATGTCTGATATTTAAGATATTTGTGGAATTGAAATGAATATATAAGAATATTCCCGAAATCGTGAGTGGGTAAAGTATATGGATAGGCCATTTAAAAGATTTATTTTTTTTTGGTCCACTGTATTTTAACATCTGTGTAAGTGTTGAATTTTCAGGACATTGCTTTTGGCATCTGTACAGCTTTTTGAACTTAATTAATCAGCTTGTTGCATCATGTCTTTCTCAGAAACAGTTACCATCCAGTTTTTTTTCTTATTTCCCTCTAAATATTTTATTATTTATTTTCAACATTCTTTTCTTTTTAAATTTTGAATTCCAAATTCTCTCCCTTCCTCCCATCGCTTTTACTGTCCACTGAGAAAGCAAGCAATATGATAGCTGATATCCTTTTTTAAAAAAGAATTATTTCCTGTTGTATTAGGGAATATAAGTTAAATATAATTTCCTTCCAGAATTTATCTTTTTGAGCTTTAGAAATCATTACTTGGATTTGTAAGCAGAAAGTTTAGTTACATTATTAGTTTATGCTAAATAAATTCATTTCTCTGAAACTGGAATAGTTGAAAAAAATTGTAAATGTGGACTGTATTCTTTTTGAAATTGGCAGGTTTCTCTTCTAAATTTTCCTCATAAATTTTCATATTAATGTTTCAACAACTGGGGCTCAGTTCTTACCTAATTTCCTTTTAGAAAACTGGAAAATTGATGAATTTGCTCGATAAATGCTTATTGAGCACCTATTTTAAAGACGCTACTTATTTAGTGAAATCTTGTAATGTGCTTTGTACAGTTCTTGTTGACCCAGTAACCTTTAAAATAAATACCACCCTAACGTATTTGTATTTACTAGTTTAAAAAAAAAAAGAAAGAAATCATTACTTGGTTGGTTCCATGCTAACTCTTGAAATATGTTTTTCATTCAGGAAGTTTCTGATTTCAAGTAAATAGGCATTCTCTTTAACCGCATTGATGAGGAAGTGCATTTCACCAAAAGCCTAGTTTAACACCTTTGATCATGTTTTGTACATGACTACCCTATTGTGTAAATTTTTGCAAGTCATTTCCAATTTCTTCACCAGCTGTTAAACTGGAGCTTTTTACCTTCTTTCCAAGGAGACTGAGCTCAACATTGATATGGTTGAAATCTCTTTATAAAATTCATCTACTACCCTTCGTAATAACTCTTCACCTCTTAAGTAAAATGTCAATATTTTCTCGGGTGTCAACAGTTTGGTTGTGGAAAATGGTTTTCATTCTCCTTGTGGACAGGCCAAAGAGCTGAACAGTTTTAAAAAGAATTGCAAGCTGTCACCAGCTATATGAATGAATGCTCCAAATCGCTAATGATAAAAGATAACTCATTTTAAAACCACTTTCGGGTTTCACCCCTCCTATGTTTCCCTGCTGTCAGGTGGGCAAAGATACCAAAAGATGCAAATAGTAAATATGGGAGAGGCTTTGGGAAGGTAAGCACACTAATGCAGTATTATATAAATATTCTGGAAAAAAGTCCAATTTGGAATTGTAGCGAAAAAGTCATTAAATTGTACACATCCTTAAACCCAGTGATACTGCTTTTAGGAAGGTACTCCAGAGTGTAGGTAGAGAGAAATCCCCTACATACAAAAAATATTTATAGCAGTTTTTCTGTAGTAGCAAAGGGTGGAAAGAGAGAGCCTACTGATTGGGAAACATTGAATAAACTATTATGCAATGTGATGAGCTGTTATTGTGCGTTAAGAAATTCGGCATAATGAAAATTTCAGTGAATTTTCAGAAGAATTCTTTTGAAATGATAGCGGGCAAAGGAAGGAAAACCAGGAGAGAACAATCACACAGACCACGATAAAGTAAAGACTTCTGATCAGATCTGGGACCTCTAATGCTTGAAGGATTGATGGTAAAAAGCATGCCTTCTCCTTCTCAGTAGAGAGGTGATAGATTATGGGTTGTAATGAGGAATACAGTTTTAGATGTTGCTGTATTGATTTGTTTTGCTTGATTGCATTTGTTGTAAGGAAGGTTTCCCCAGGATTAGTGGAGTCTTTGGGAAGTGAACTTGATATAAAAGAAGTATCACCAGTGGAAATTTTTTTTTTTTTTTTAAGAAAAAGCAAAAGCACTTAGAGTTGGAGTCAGGAGAGACTTCCATTCAGATCTTTTCTTTTTCTGATAGTTACTTAACTCTGTGACACTGGGCAAGACACCTAATCTCTTTCAAGTTCAGTTTTTCATTTGCATAATGGAAATAATAATATTTATTCTACCTATCTCTTAGGGTTGTTGGGAGTAAAGTATTTTGTAAACCTTAAAGTTCCATATAAATGTGAGCTGCTATTATTATCTTGCTAATGATAATGATTAACTTGGAGAGTCCCCCCATCTTCACTTTGTCCTAAACTTAGACAGGTTTTTGACTCAGCACGAATCACAAAAGCATCCATATTCCTCTCACTTTGTGAGGCTTTTGAACATCTTCACTTTTTGAGGGAAATATTTCAAAACTGACACACAACTGGAGCTTTTGTTTAGCAAAGTTCAAATGTGAGTTCATTTTTTCTGTTTTTTTGTTTTTAAGGAAATGTCATGTGTGAGTGTTGGAACAATACTCTAGATCAGGAAGTGTTATCAGTTTCCACTGTACTTTATATTTATATATATATTCTGTTTTTATATAAGACTTTAAAAGGCCCAAATGGTGTGTGATGCTATAAAGACATGGAAAATGATTCCTTCTTAGGTTTGGAGGAAGTGATGACTACTGTTTTTTCACTGGTAGTATCTGATAATCCCCCTCCCATCAGCTATTCTAGGCATGTTTAGTTGTCAGGCGTTGTCGGACTGAATTGCTAAAAATAACAAATAAGGGGGAGGCTGTTCTGTGGCCAACTCTTGCCACCGTCTGTAATGTATTTAATTTAGTTACTTCAGAGAAAGGGCAAAGAGATCGTGGTGCCATTCTTATTGAATGGTTTTTTTTGTTGAAAACATTGTTTCAGTGTTCCCATTTCCTGAGCCCTGCTAGTTCATGCATGCCTACGAACACTCCAGAGAGAGGAACTGGGGTCTTAGGCTTTGAAAATCCATGCTGTGGTCCTGTCGTTTCACTGGAGACTAACCAAGCAATTGTGTCCTTTAGTACAGACAGTATAACTTTAGATGAACCTTTGGATAATGGAAATGTGCACTTAGCTCACAAAAGGACTCAGGGTTGGGTTATTATTGGAGGTGTTATATATAATCGGAAATCCTGGATTTTTGTTCCATTTTTTACAGTGATTGTGTCCAAATGTACTTATCCAAATAACTAAGTTGTTTGAAGAAGATTATACAAACAAAAAAATTTAAAATCAACGATGCCCCCCAAAAAATGTACCTGGGTTTGATTTGAACTCATGTTGATAGCATAAAGTTGTACTTTTTGTTTTTAATATGGCCTTTTTGTTTTTTAGTAAGGTCTTTGCCATGTTTAATTTTTTCTTAATTTTAGAGTTTTTTTCCCTTCATAAAGTTTACATAGCCAACTTATATTTATAAAACTATTTGGAAATCTTTGAAGGCTTAATTGAAATGTCTCTCCTACTTTGTGATGTGCAGTTACCAGTGGTAAAGTGTCCAAGACTGAAAAACAACTTCTCACGTATATTTCTGGTATATCATGTGTCTTTAAGTTGTAAATTTGCTTAGTAACAAATACCAGATAAATTCCCAGATGTTCATAAGAGGACATGAAAACAAACAGAACTATATTGTTACTATATTATTAATGTTTTAGATTTGCTAATTTAGATTTGTTAATGATTATTAGTCATTTTATGTTTATTATAATTTGTTATACTTATATTCATATGTAATATATGTTTTTGGAAGATATAGTATAATTATATTGTTATAATTTATTAGAATTCTCTATTAATTATGTTGTTAATAATGTTACTATAGTAACATTTTGGAAATCCAAAAGATATCTGCATTTAAGAGTGGAAAGCCAGGACAAGTTCAAGATTGCTGCAGTTGATTAAACTCAAACAAAACCTGTTATGTTTTATATTAGTTGTGCTATATAGTAAGGTATTTACTTAGTTTACATAATTATTTACATAATTCTATAGCTCAAGTACTCTGATCTGTGATCTCCTTGGTTTGGGTGTCCTCTCCAATAATACAGATTGTACAGCATGCATGTGGCTAACCATTCTGTGTAACTTTCATCCATGTCTTCCTCTAAGTCTGACACAAGGAAGTCCACCCTCAATACTGGGAGAATTTCCTCTTGAAATCACAGTGGGGTACATGGACTGTCCACTGGTTAAGCCTCATTCTTCCCACATGACCAGTTCATCTTTTTAGTTTTTCTTACATTTCTCTGATACTATCCTTTATATCACTTCTCTATAATTCCTCCTTTGCATTGTGTTACCCTCTTTATTCCCACTATTTATCTCTCTGTTACTCTTTGAGTGATTCTCAGTCTCAGTACTTGAAACTATATTGATTCATGATTTACAACTATAAAATAATAAAAGAATACTAGTACTAAAAATGTGGAGTTTTGTTTCAAAAAGTTTGAGTGTCACTAAAGAACTCCAGTTTTTCAAAACTCTTCTCCCTACTTTGTTCCAATTCTGGGCCCAACTCACTGTCTACTTTACAGTGTCTGTACCTCTTATGTGATTAGAAAGTGGGCTTGCAAATTGGTAGTTTTTATTTTTATTTTTTGTAATAAGTTGTGAAATTTTCATGTGTTTGGAAATCCCATCTTTTGAATGTCTAGGGAATGAATCTTTCAAGATCCTCAAAATTGCTGTGCCTCAAACACAGACCATTTTCAGTTTTTACTTAGTAATATGTATTAATAACCAGAATTATGTAGTATTGCAACATTTGCAGAGTGCTTTACCTATTTGATTTGATTGATGCACTTGATCCTCACAACTGTCCTGTGAAGTAGGTGCTGTTATTATCACCATTTTACAGATGAGGAAACTAAGGCACAAAGCAGTTAAATGATTTGCCCAGCCAGGGTCACACAGCTGGCGTCTAAGGCAGGATGCGAACTGAGTTCTTTCTGACTCCCAGGTTCCACCTTCAGGCTCATGTGCTGCTTAGCTGCCTTATGTCTAGTCCAACATCTCAACCCATCTTTGTTTTGTTTAGTATCTTTGTGCATTGGGAATGCCTTTGGTTTGGGATGACATGTTAAGCCCCTGAACATTACTTCTCTTCAGTAATTTTCAGTTGTGTCTAACTTTTTGTGACCACATTTGGAGTGTTCTTGGCAGAGTGGTTTTGCTTCTCCAGCTCATTTTACAGATGAGGAACTGAGGCAGACAGGGTTAAGTGACTTGCCACACAGCTAGTAAATATCTGAGGCCCACTTTGAACTCAGATCCTCTGGTCTCCAGGACTGGCACCAGCTGCCCACTACAGAGCTTATCCTAAACGATAAGCTTTTGGGCTTAACTCTCCACCTAGGACAAACCAGGTGGATAGACAAGGCTTCCTACATCCAGACTGTCTGAACAAAACAAAGTGAAGTGCATAACACGTAAAGATGACCCGCCAGCTCATATCTTAGGCAGGTCTCGCACGTGGCGGTGAGCTGAGCCTATGCTTTCAATAAAAGGCCCGGATTGTCTGTGAGAAGCTACAGTACTTCTAATGGTCCCGAACGTCTTCCTGAGGGCGAGAAGGTCTTTTTAACAGCAGGATCCTTCCAGTGGTGCTGTTTGACTGAGTCATAGAACACTAATGGTCCCCCCAAGGTGCTCTGGAGAGCTCATCGGGATCATGCCTTAGCTGCAACCTGTTACCTACCAAGATCTCTACAGGAGAAATGACTTAAAGGATATCTTCAGAGAAGTTTATGACATGAATAGGAAGTGAGACTAGTCATGCAGTGTCACTCAGGGAAAACTGATGGTTAGGCTGCCTTTTGTATACATGTAGTTTCAAAAGATCTAGAGGAAACATACAGTCATGTTTGATGGCCCCTTGTGGAGAATTTATGGGAGGAAATACACTTAGAGTTGTTTGTTGAGGCAGACCTGGGGATACAAATAAAAAAAAAAGTCCCTACCTTCAAGAAGTTTCCATTCTTTTGGGGGAGACAAAGAGCACCCGGGGAGTCACAGGAATGGAGAGTTGATCCATTGGACAGTTTGTTCATGTATTCTTTCTAGGAATAATGATAGTATGGTAGTATTGATTTGATTACTGAGTCTACAACAAGGGGTGGAAGGTGGGTTGAGGGTAGGGGAAGATTGGTAATAATGCTGTTTCAGGGAAGATGGGCAAAATGACCAGGATGAAAAACTTGATTAGATATAGAATGTCTTCTGTTCTAGTTATTTGAGGCCAGCTAGCCATAAGGAGATATTTGAATTTGCCTCCCCAATCAAGACAACCCATCCCCAAAATGGGAGTTCCAGAACTGAACAGATAATGCCCCTAGTCTGTAGAAAAGGTATTTTTCGTTGTATAGACCAGGGGTTGAGGCAGCTAGGTGGTAAAGTGGATAGAGCACTAGACCTGGCATCAGGAAGACTTGAGTTCAAATGTGGCCTCAAAGACCTACTAGCATTGTGAATCTGGGCAAGTCACTTAACCCTTTTTTACTTCAATTTCTTTACCTGTAAAATGAGCTGGAGAAGGAAATGGCAAACTACTCTAGTATCTTTGCCAGGAAAACCTCCAGTAGGGGTCACGAAGAATCAGACACAACTGAAACAACTGAACAACAAGAAGTCCAGAGATGCAGACCTTGTAAAGAGATTCCAGGTTGATACCTAGATGTGATGTGGAGCACTTTGATGAGATCATAGTACCAGAAAAGAGGAATGTTTCTTAACTGACTATAAGGTCTAAGAGCCACTCTTGTATTTATCTGATCAGCATTTTATGTATTCTTTATTTTTACCTCTTTTATATTGTTATAGCCATCATTCTCTGCTTTCTTTATTCTGTATCACTTCATACAGGTCTCATGTTTCTTCATATTCGTGCCTTATGGTGAATTTTCTTTCATATTCCAATACCATAATATATTTGTTTCTATGAATAATATTTTATTTTTCTCAACTAAATGTATAAACAATTTTAAACATTTGCTTTTAAAATTTTTGAGTTCCAAATTATTTCCTTCGCCCTTCTTTCCCCTCCCTGAGACAGTAAGCAGTTTGATACAGATTTTACATATGCAGGCATTCAAAACATATTTCCATAATTAATCATGTTGTGAAAACAAAAAACAAAAAAAACAGGAAGAAAATAAAGTGAAAAATAGTATTCTTCAGTCTGCATCCAGACTCCATCAGTTCTTTGTCTGGATTTGGATAGTATTTTTCATCATAAGTCCTTTGGAATTATTTTGGCTCACTGTATTGCCGAGAATAGCTAATTCATTCACAGTTGATTATATTGTTTGATTGATGATGTAGGATATTGATATTACTATATACAGTGATCTCCTGGTTCAGCTTACTTCACTTTTTGTCAGTTTGAGTAAATCTTTCCAGCTGTTTTTGAAATCATCTTGCTTGTCATTTCTTATAGCACAATAGTATTCCATTATAATCATGTACCAGAATTTGTTCAGCCATTCCCCAATTGATGGGCATCCCCTCCATTTCCAGTTCTTAGCTACCACAAAAAGAGTTGCTATTTATTTGTACAAATAGGTTCCCCGCCCCCGCCCCCCCCCCCCTTAAGCATTTGGGATACAGACCTATTAGTGGTGTTGCTGGGTCAAAGGATAAGCACAGTTTTTATAGCCCTTTAGATGCAATTCCATATTGCTCTCTAGAATGTTTGGATCAGTTCACAACTCCACCAACTATGCATTAGTGTCCCAATTTTCCCATATCCCCTTCAACATTTATCCCTTTTCTGTCATAGTAATCAATCTGATAGGTGTGAGGTGGTACCTCAGAATTCATATACCATAATTTATTCAGCCATTCCCTGCTTGATGGGCACATATTGTCTTTCCAGTTTCTGGTTTTTGTTTTGTTTTGTTTTTTTTTACAAATAATGTTGCTATAATCATTTTTGTGCATATGAATCTTTTCTCAGTGTCACTGTACTTCTTGGGATAATTCTATTAGTGGAATATCTAAGTTAAAGGGTATGAAAGGTTTGGTAATGTTTTTTACATAATTTCACATTTTCTTTGAGTTTACCAGCAATGAATTAGTGCACCTATCTTCCCATGGCCCCTCTAATAATGAATTTTCCTGTCTTTTAGCATCTTTGCTAGCTTGATGGGTGTGAAATAATAACTCAAGATTATAAGCACTTATAACTGGAATGAACTTCAGAGTCTATTTAGTCCAACCCTCTCATTTTACACACATGAAAATTGAGGCTCAGCAAAGGTAAGGGACTTGACCAAAGTCATACAGGTAGTAAGCATTAGAGATAGGATTTGAACCCAGGTCCTTTGATGCCAGAATTAGTGGTCTTTGGCCTGTATATTTCTTTTGTTGATGCTTCTCAACATTTTTTCAGGTGGCTAGAGATAGTTTAGATTTTTTCAGCATGAAAACTATTGAAATTCTTTGACTGTTGGAGAAGGGGTTTTGAATCTTCTACATTTATGCCAGTTACCTAGATATTTTAGGTTATCAAGAGTTTTATCAAAGATATGAAGATGTTTTCCAATCTGGCTTTTGCATCTGATTCTAGCTATTATAATTTTATTTGTGCAAAAACTATATTCACAGCTCTTAAAAGAGTTGTCTTTACAAAATACCTCTAGACATCTTGATACATAGCTATAGTACTTAACCTCAGTTTTTAGCTTAGTTTATTACTTCTCTTGCTTTCCTTGTTTGTGTGTGTATGTGTGTGTGTGTGTGTGTGTGTGTGTGTGTGTGTGTATGTGTATGTATGTTTGTTTTGCTTTTCTTGCGTGTGTTAATATTCACATCAGGGTCACCTGTTCCCTTCTCTCTCTCTCTCTCTCTCTCTCTCTCTCTCTGTACCTCTCCCTCTTCATGGTCTCCCCTCCTTCCTTCTCTTCCTTTGTTCATTATTTGTAATACCTACAGTCTCCCTTTAGTTTTATTTGTTGTGTTGTAGGTATATTCATGTTATTTATTACTTACTGATTAACTTTTCACCTCTCCAAATCCATTTATGACTTTTATTCATTGCTCAAGATAGTCTTGCTGCTGGGCATTTTTTGGAGTCAAAGTTTACCCTTTGAGACCTTTGTAGATCATTATAATTCTGCTGAAGTTTTGTTCATTCAGGATAACCTTAACACCACTTACCCGTTCTGCTCTTCTACTCCCTTGCACAGTTTCAGGTCGTAATTTCAGTTGTTTTGCAAGCCTTGAGTAACATTTACATAGAATACTACTTTGGTGATATTTATGATCCAGAGTTTTAAAATTGGCTTTATCTGAAGTTCACTGCTTATTTGCATATCAAATGCTCCCACCTTGGAATTAATTACCTAGAGATTGATTCTTGATATTGCATATTATAAGTATAGGGCAGTTTTTCTTTTTCTATAAAAATATTAGGAAATGTGGAGAATGGAACTGTTTCTTGGTCTTCAAATTTTATTCCTAGTTTAGCTGGGTAGGTGATTTTGGAAGCGAAGTCCAATTGCCTTTTTAATAGTATTTTATTTTTTCCAGTTACATGTGAAGACAATTTTTTAACATTCATTTTTTGTAAAATTTTGAGTTCCAATTTTACCCTCTCTCCCTTTCCCTAAGACTGTAAGCAATGAATTCTAGTTATCATCATCATCATTAACTCTTCATACATTCCTTCCTTTTTTGCTACCCAGAGAGCCATTACTTGTAACAATGAGTAACAAAAATTAAGGGGGCAGAAAGAGCAGTTCTAGAAGCTAATACGTTAACCAAAATCTGACAGTGTAGGTTGTTCCCTCATTCTTCACGTTCTCAGATACAGAAAGAAGATAATAACTTCTTTTCATCTCTTCAGGACAATGCTTAATCAGTATAATTACCTAGCATTTAGAATTTTTTCCTTTTATATACATCAGTATAGTCATTGTTATGTTGCATTCCTAGTCCTGCTTCATTTTGCATCAGTTTGTATGTCTTTGTACACTTATTTATAGCCATCATTTCTTACAGGCAGGCAGCAAGTATTTATTGAGCACTTACTGTGTGCCTGCACTGTTTTGGTGATGCAGATATAAACAAGAGGGGCAGGGGGATATTCTAGGATGAGAAAAGTCCCAGGTACTGAGGGAGTACAGTAATATTTCATTGCATTCATGTACTACAATTTGTTTAGCCATTCCCCAGTCGATTGCTATCAACTTTATTTCCATTTTTTTGATACTACAAAAAGTACTACTATAACTGTTGTTTTGACTGCCTTAGGATATATCCCGATCAGTGAGATCCATGGGTGAAAGGGTATGGACATTGAAGTGAGCAAAACTTGGAACAATTTATGTGATAATTGCATTGTAAAAAAAAAAAAAACAGCCTTGCAAGGCTTAAGAACACTAATCAGTGAAATACAATGCATGATTCCAAAGGGCTGGTGATGAAATATGCTACCTACCTTCTGACATAGGTGATGAAGTCAAGGTATAGAATGAGGTATATATTTTTGGACATGGCTAAATGTGAGAATTTGTTTTGCTTGACTGTGCATACCTGATAGAAGAGTTTTATTTTTCTTTCAGTTTGAGGGAGGGGATTTGGGGTAGAGAGAGGCAAGTTAGTGATGTTTACTAAAATGGAAAAAAAAAGGAAAAAAGAAAAGAGGCTCATTGACTCATTTAAAAATGCATAGAAGATAAAACAGGTGAATAGAAAACATAGGGGGGAGGAGCCAAGATGGTGGAGTAGAAAGATACACATATGCTAGCTCTGAACCCACAGCCCATAAAATATCTGTAAAGAAGAACTCCCAACAAATTCTGGAGCAGCAGAAGCCACACAACAATGGAGCAGAGGAGATTCCTGTTCCAGAGAGACCTGAAAACCTGATGGGAAGGGTCTGTTGAGCACCAGACCTGGAGCAGAGCCCAGCCCTGCCTTGGCCGCTCGGCACTGAGGGGAACAGATCTGGGCAGGCTTCAGGGACGGACTCTCCAGTGGCCACGCAGGTCCCTCCACCCACGGGCGCTAAAGGTTAGTGAGAGAGTCTTTTTGGCTGGCTGAGAGGGGAGTGGGGTGTCTCCATGACTCGGGCCCCCTCAGGAGGCAGCAGCGGAGGTGGACAGGGGCTCCCAAAGCAGGCAGGATCTCTTGGATCCATTGTTGAAGGTCTCTGCATAAGCCCTCCGGAGGGAACTGAGCCCCCACCCAAGCAGCTGAACGTAATCTCACACTGAATAGCAGCCCTGCCCCTGCTGAAGCCCTAAGGCTGGGAAGCAGCATTTGAATCTCAGACCCCAAGCGCTGGCTGGCAGGATCTGGAGGCAAAGTGGGTGTGGAGACCTCACAAAATTCTCAGAAAAGGGAAAAAAAATAAGACTATACAAGGTTACTTTCTTGGTGAACAGATATTTCCTCCCTTCCTTTCTGATGAGGAAAAATAATGCTTACCATCAGGGAAAGACATAGAAATCAAGGCTTGTGTATCCCAGCCCACCCAATGGGCTCAGGCCATGGAAGAGCTCAAAAAGGATTTTGAAAATCAAGTAAGAGAGGTGGAGGAAAAACTGGGAAGAGAAATGAGAGAGATGAAAGAAAAGCATGAAAAGCAGGTCAACAGCTTGCTAAAGGAGACCCAAAAAAATGCTGAAGAAAAATAACACCTTGAAAAATAGGCTAACTCAACTGGCAAAAAAGGGTCAAAAAGCCAATGAGGAGAAGAATGCTTTCAAAAGCAGAATTAGCCAAATGGAAAAGGAGGTTCAAAAGCTCACTGAAGAAAATAGTTCTTTCAAAATTAGAATGGAACAGATGGAGGCTAATGACTTTATGAGAAACCAAGAAATCACAAAACAAAACCAAAAGAATGAAAAAATGGAAGATAATGTGAAATATCTCATTGGAAAAATAACTGACCTGGAAAATAGATCCAGGAGAGACAATTTAAAAATTATGGGACTACCTGAAAGCCATGATGAGAAAAAGAGCCTAGACATCATCTTTCATGAAATTATCAAGGAAAACTGCCTTGAGAGTCTAGAACCAGAGGGCAAAATAAGTATTCAAGGAATCCACAGAACACCACCTGAAAGAGATCCAAAAAGAGAAACTCCTAAGAACATTGTGGCCAAATTCCAGAGTTCCCTGGTCAAGGAGAAAATATTGCAAGCAGCTAAAAAGAAACAATTCAAGTACTGTGGAAATACAATCAGGATAACACAAGATCTAGCAGCTTCTACATTAAGGGATCAAAGGGCATGGAATAGGATATTCCAGAAGTCAAAGGAACTAGGACTAAAACCAAGAATCACCTACCCAGCAAAACTGAGTATAATACTTCAGGGGGAAAAAAATGGTCTTTCAATGAAATAGAGGACTTTCAAGCATTCTTGATGAAAAGACCAGAGCTGAAAAGAAAATTTGACTTTCAAACACAAGAATGAAGAGAAGCATGAAAAGGTGAACAGCAAAGAGAAGTCATAAGGGACTTACTAAAGTTGAACTATTTACATTCCTACATGGAAGGAAAATATTTGTAACTCTTGAAACTTTTCAATATCTGGGTAGTTGGTGGGATTACACACACACACACACACACACACACACACACACACACACACACACACACAGACCACACAGAGCACAGAGTGAATTGAATAGGATGAGATCATATCTTAAAAAAATGAAATTAAGCGGTGAGAGAGAAATATATTGGGAGGAAAAAAGGGAGAAATGCAGTGGGGCAAATTATCTCTCATAAAAGAGGCAAGCAAAAGACTTTTTAGTGGAGGGAAAAAGAGGGGAGGTGAGAGAAAAACATGAAGTTTACTCTCGTTACATTCTACTAAAGGAAGGAATAAAATGCATACTCATTTTGGTATGAAAACCTATCTTACAACACAGGAAAGTGGGGGAGAGGGGGATAAGCAGGGTCGGGGGGAGGATGAAAGGGAGGGCAATGGGAGGAGGGAGCAATTTGAAGTCAACACTCTTGGGGAGGGACAGGATCAAAAGAGAGAATAGAAGCAATGGGGGGCAGGATAGGATGGAGGGAAATATAGTTAGTCTTACACAACACGACTATTATGGAAGTCATTTGCAAAACTACACAGATATGGCCTATATTGAATTGCTTGCCTTCCAAAGGGAAGGGGTGGGGAGGGAGGGATGAAGAGAAATTGGAACTCAAAGTTTTAGGAACAACTGTCGAGTACTGTTCTTGCTACTTGGAAATAAGAAATACAGGTAAAGGGGTATAGAAAGTTATCTGGCCCTACAGGACAAAAGAGAAGATGGGGACAAGGAAAGGGAGGGATGATAGAAAAGAAGGCAGCTTGGTGATAGGGACAATTAGAATGCTCCGTGGTTTGGGGTGGGGGAGGGGACAAATGGGGAGAAAATTTGGAACCCAGAATTTTGTGAAAATGAATGTTAAAAGTTAAATAAATTAAAAATATATATATATATATATATATATATATATATATATATATATATATATATATATATATATATATAAAACATAGACAAGTAGGACAGATCTGAAAATAAATTGATCATTTCCCAATTGATAAATGGTTAAAAGATATATTGAACAGGCAATTTTTAGACAAAGAAATCAAAGCTATTGAACAGGCAGTTTTCAGACAAAGAAATCAAAGCTATCTGTAGCCATATGAAAAAATGCTCTAAATCACTACTGATTAGAGAAATGCAAATTAAAACAACTGAGATACCTCTTCACATCTGTCAGATTGGCTAATGTGAGAAAAAGGGGAAATAATGGATATTGGAGGGAATGTACACAAACTGGGAACACTCATGCACTGTTGCTGAAGCTGTGAACTGATCCAGCCCCATTCTGGAGAGCAATTTGGAACTATGTCCAAAGGGCAATCAAACTGTGCATACCATTTGATCGAGCAATGCCACTGCTAAGTCTGTATCCCAAAGATATGTTTAAAAAAGAGGAAAGGATCTGTTTGTAAAAAGTGTTTATAGCAACTCTTTTTGTGGTGGTTAAGAATTAGAAATTGAAGGGATACCTATCAGTTGGGAAATGACTAAACAAGCTGTGGTGTGTGAATGTAATGGAATACTATTGTTCCTAAAGAAATGATGAGTAGGCAGATTTCAGAAAAACCTGGAAAGACTTACATGAACTAATGCTGAGTGAAGTGAGCAGAAGACCTAGGAGAACATTGTATACAGTAACAGCAATATTGTTCAGTAACCAACTTTGATAGACTTAGCTCTTCTCAGCAGTGCAATGATCTAAGACAATTCCAAAAGGCTCACGATGGAAAATGCTATTCACATTCAGAGAAAGATCTATGGAGTCTGAATGCAGATTGAAACATTACTATTTTCTCTCTTTTTCTTTCTTGTGGTTTGTACTTAATGTGATTGCATATATATAGCCCATATCAGATTGCATGTAGTTTTGGGGAGGGAGAAAAACAAAATCTTATAAAAGTGAATGTTGAAAATTAAACATAAACAAGCAAATATTAATAAATAAAACGTAACAAGTCAAAACATACCAGAAAAAGAAGATGAATTTGAATTTTGTTATTTACTTAAAAAGAAAAGGAAGCTGTTCATAGTACATATCTACCTGAGGCAGCTAAGTCGTTCAGTACTGGCCCTGGAGTCAGGGGAACCCGAGTTCAGATGTAACTGCAGACACTTACTAGCTATGTGACCCTGGGGCAAATCAATAACGCTGATTGTTCTTCCCCAATCCTCTCTAAACACAAATTTACTGCTTTATATATGTATATTTTTTAAATTAGGTAAATTTTGGTTTCTTTCTTAGGATAATTCCAAATTGCTTTTCAGAATGACTGAATTAATTCACATCTTCAACAGTATAATAGTGATTTTTCCACACCCTCTCCAACATTGACTATTCCCATTTGTCATCTAAGATGATGTAAAACTTTTTTTCTTGAAAAGTGTTAGCAAATGAAAGAGCAGTTTTGTCCTAGAATGCACTTTTCACATGTTAATTATATTCTAGCTTTATGGGCCAAGTAATATGTTTGTTGATTGATGAGTACTATAATAGATGACTTTTGAAGTTATTGTGTGAAAATGTTATGACAAGTGATATTTATTTTTTATCTTCCTTCATTTGAATACCTTCATTTGAATACTACCATTGGTAGTATTTATATTTTGTTGTTGAAGCACATTAGTTTGAATAAAAGGACTAATTATTTCCCTAAAGTCCTTTGTTGTTGTTCAGTAGCTCAGTCATGTCCAGCTCTTTGTAACCCCAGGGACCATAGCACGGCAGACCCTTCTGTTCTCCACTATGTCTCAAAGTCTGGGCAAGTTCATGTTTGTTGTTTCCATGACAATATCTAGCCATCTCATCCTCTGACATTCCCTTCACCTTTTACTTTTAGTCTTTCCCAGTATCAGGGTCTTTTTCATTGAGTCTGGTCTTCTCATTATGTGACCAAAACATTTAAGCTTCAGTTTCAGTATTTGATCTTCCAGTGAATTAATTTAAGTATTGATTAATTGAATCTTCTTGCTTTCCAAGGAACTCTCAAAATTCTTCTGTAGCAGCATTATTTGAAAGCATCAGTTCTGTGGTGCTCAGCTTTCCTTTTAGTCCAACTCTCATAGCCACATTGCTGCTGAAAAAAACGTAACTTTCTCCGTATGGACCTTTTTTGGCAAGGTGATAATCTCCATTTTTTTTAATATGCTGTCCAGAATTACCATAGCCTTCTTTCCAAGGAGCAAGCATCTTTTAATTTCATGGCTGCAATTTTTTTATCTCAAAAATGTATGAAATCTGACACTGCTTCTATTTCTTCTCCCTCCGTTTGTGAGAAAGTAATGGGACCATTTGCCAGGATCTTAAGTTTTTTTGATGTTAAGCTTCAAACCAGCTTATATACTCTTCTCTTTCACCCTCATCAGGAGGCTTCTTAATTCTTCACTTTCTGCCATCAGTGGTTATTGTCTGAATATCTGAGATTGTTGATATTTCTCCCCAAAACCTTACTACCATCTTTTGATTCATCCAGCCTGGCTTTTCCTATGATGTACTCTGCTTATAGGTCAAATAAGTTGACAGTATACAGCCTTGTTGTACTTGTTTTCCAATCTTAAACCGATCAGTTGTTCCATGTTTGGTTCTAAGTGTTGTTTCTTGGCTCACATACAGGTTCCTCAGGAGACAAGTAAAAATGATCTGGTACTCCCATCTCTTTGAGGACTTGTTACAATTTATTATGACAGTTAAAGACTTCCCTGCAGCAGCCTCAAGGCCACATGTGACCCTCTAGGTCCTCAAGTGGGGACCTTTGACTGAATTCAAACTTCACAGAACATATCCTTTTAATAAAAGGATATGTTCTGTAAAACTTGGACTCAGTCAAAAGGCCAAGGACCTAGAAGGCCACAGGTTCCCCACTTCTGGTATAGTTTAGTGTAACAGAAGTAATGTTTTTCTGGAACTCTCTTGCTTTTTCCATAATCCAGCAAATGTTGCTGGTCTCTAATTTCTCTGCCCCTTTGAAAACCAGCCTGCTGTTCTAGTAATTCCCAGTTCTCATATTGCTAAAGCCTCATTTGAGGTTTTCTTGGCAAAGATATTAGAGTGGTTTGCCATTTCCTTTTCTAGATGAGGAACTGAGGCAATCAGGATTAAGTGACTTTCCCAGAGTCATAGACAGCTAGTGTCTCAGGCCAGATTTGAATTCAGGAAGATGGGTTTTGCTCACTTCAGGCCCAACATTCTATCTGCTGCACCACCTAGCTGCCCACAAAATTCTTTATATATGGAGTATAAACACAGACACTCTTTGTAGGATCTCTCAGGGCTTGGGGACTCTATTATTCCTTTGTTTAGTATGAGTCACCAGATTGATAATCTGTGCTTTTCTTATTTTCTAGCATCCATGAGTTCTGGTTCTAATGTGGAACACAGGAATGTTGAAAAGGGATGGGGTGGGGAAGATTCCCCCATGGGCAACATGGGGAGCATGGTAATAAAATCCTGTGTGAAGCCACCTTGATTTTTGCAGCTTGACTCTGCCTTTGTTATAGAAACTGGAGTTTTGTATGCTTAGGAATGCCAAAGACAAAACAGGGAAAGAGTGGCAGGAGTGTGAGATTCCAGATGCACAATAATTTTATCTGAAAGCATTTGAAATAGAAAGAAGTAGTTACTCTGTAGGTGTGGACAATCCTAACAACTTTTTTCTTTTGTTGTGTCTTTGTTTATTTTAAAAATGATAGACCCTCTTCTCCCTTACCTCCCCCACTCTCCCAGCTCCCCATAGCAACCCAGTGCCCAAGGAAATTGCACGTTATTTCTCCTTTCCTAATATAAAGGGAAAGATCTTAAAATTAAAGAAAGGAGAAAATGAAAACCACACTCCTGGATCATATTTGCAAAGAGAAATATGCCTTGGGTGTTTTTTTTATTACTTCAACGTCATTATAACTTTAATTAGTGTTATGTCAGCTACTTAGATCAGAGTTAATAAGTATATTAACCTCCTTTCTGTTTGCTCCGTATCTATGGTAACTTGGTGGGTGTGGAGTTGGGGACAAGTGACATCTGTTAGATTATGGTCTGTGTACTGGTGAATGATTTCATCACAATCTAAACCATGCAACCCCCCCAAATTGAAGCAGTGGTTGTGTCATCCTCTAGGGAGGTTTGTCAATGCAAGCAAGATATTTATTCTACCTTTTACATGCCCCTCCATTATGCTCAACACATATGAGAAAAATCTCAAGTGATTTCCTGACTTAAGCTTTTAGTTTTGACTTGTTGGGTAGTAGTATTCTTTTACATAAGGCTGACATTTTGCATATCTTAATTCATGATATTTACCAACTTTTTTAAAAAATCAAAAGTTTGTTTTGGAATAGGTTTTTAAACTTAGCTTTAGGAGAAGGTTTTAAAATAGTCTTTGATGTATACTTGACTTTTGTCTTTGCCCTCTGATGACCCACACTGGGTAGCACATAAGGTGCAGATGAATCATACTTCTGTGGTTTCAGTGGCTTTGAGCTCTTAGTTTGTGTAATATTTTCACTGTCTCCAGGTACTTTTATGGTTTTCCAGTTCCCATATCTATATTGTCTTAGTTGTATAAATGCTTGATTAGATTGGAAACTAGTAATGTGATCTACCCAAAGATCCTTTACCCTCATTTGTTTCATTGTCTTTCGACTTAGTTTTTATTAATTTACTCAAAGCTATTTAAAGTCAAATTTTTAGAAGTTAATTAAAACAGTAGATTTTACCCTATTTAGGTTTATTTCACTGCCACTTGGAATATTTATTGTCTTTTTTCTGTCTACACTATAGTCTTACAGTTTTAAAATGAGTCACACAGTGGGGCCTTATGTTTCTGGCTCCTTTTTCTATTGTACAGCATTGTAGGGGATTGGGTCTTTTTTGCCCCCTTGTGCTAATCAGAATCTGATTGGTTGAATGTGTTGGAAAGAATGCTATTCTCAAGAAGGTCTGAGTTTGATACTTGGCTCTGTCTTTAATTACTTATAGAACCTTGAGGACATTTCAATCCCAGAATTGGAAAATTGGAAGAGAACTAAGGGGCCATCTAGCCCAGCCCCTACATAATAAGAATCAAGGAGGGGGGCCTTCTGCCTCTTGAGGCAACAACTCCTCCTTTTGGATAGTTCTCATTGTGAGGAAGCTTTTCCTGGCATCAAGCTTCAATTGGCCTCTTAGCCATTTTCTTGCCAAGAAAACCCCAGATGGGGTCATGAAGAGTGGGACAACAAAAGCAGTTTCTATCCAGTGCTCTTGGTTTTACCCCCCAGGGGTATTAGAACAAATCTCTTTCCTCCTGCACATGACAGCTATTCATATATTAAAGAGAGCTACCATGTTCCCTAGAGACTTTTCTTCTCTGGGTTCATTATGCCCATTTCTTTCAACTGATCTTTGTATATCTTGGACTCAAGGCCCTTCTCCATCTTGGTTATCCTCCTCTGGCTTATTAATATTCCAACTTATTAATGTTCTTAAATCCTGGGGCCTAAAACTGAACACACTCCAGATGAGTTTTGACCAGAGCAGATTATAGTGAGGTATATCACCTCCCTTTTCCTGAAAGCTATTCCATTCTTGTAATAGTTGGCCTTATTTTTCTCTAAGCCTCATTATCTTCATCTGTTAAATGGGGATTGGGCTAAGTGATCTCTATGATCCCCTCTAGCTTTTACATTATCTGGGTTCTATCGTTTTATGGCTATCTTTTTTTAGTTACCACGCAAGCATTACCTGCACATCTGTCTGGCTTTCACCTTTGAGTCAGCTATACCTTAGCTGCTAGGAATGCAAGGTGTTGCCCTCACTTCCTCTCTCCATAAGACACACCCTCTTCTCCTGGCCTGCGGACCAAACTCGGGAGAACAATGTTGGTTTGAATATTCTGCTTCTCCCCCTGGACCAAAACAAACTTTAGACCACTTAAAGTACTAAAAAGTTTGTTTTAATTTGATTATTTGGTTTTGAAGTAATCTGTCAGAATAGATGTTTCTTAGCTGTGGATGCTTGAAAAGAAAGCTTATAAAAAATGAGTGATGAAAAACTTCTTGCACAAGATTGGCTCTTATTGAATATCTTCCTTTTACACTACAAACGTATTCTGTTGTCTTAGAGGAGGGGGCTGGGCAGAAATCCTTCTGATTAAATTGGAATCCTTTTAATAGGAAAGAAGTAATATTCTAGCAATTAGTTGCTCAGTAGTAATGCTAATAGAAATCTAGTGTACATTACAGTTTACAAAGTGCTTTCTTAACAACAACTTTGTCAAGTAGAATGTTATTCCCAATTTACAAATCAGGACACAAAGTTAAGTGATTTGTTAAAGTGACAGAGCCAGGACTTGATTCCAGGTTTCTGGACTCCAAGTCTACATTAAAATATAGATGATATGACATGACATGACATGATATGACATGACATACCCTATATTAATACTGGTGGCATTGCTCGTTACAAACCCTGACATATACTCTCTGGCTTTCTGGTGGACATTATACCAAATATTGTAAGAACTGTGACTTCTTCGGCAGAGGTAACTCCAGGTATGAGCCAGCTCTCCATCAATTTTGATATTAAATAAATTCTAGAGAGCTGCCTAAGGTCCAGAGATCACATGACTTGCCCCTGGGCTCAGAGCTAGTAAGAATCAAATGGGTGCTTTGAACTCATATCTTCTGGACTCCAAGCCCAGTATACTTTGCAAGAAGCCCAACTGACTCTTTAATAACATGTGCTTTGAAAGTGCTGGAGATTCTTAACTGCAGGAATTAATCCTGTGTAGTGTGAGTGACTTCCTTCATTTAGCATCCTCCATAGCACTTCAGCCTCTCTCCTTTGCCAAGAACGAACCTGTACAAAACTCAGTTTCTACAAAGAATTGGAAGTGGGCTTTAAAATGTTCCCTGCAGTACTACTCAGAGTTCCTGGCTGTCATTCGGAGTATTTGAGAAGTCTCCTAATGGAAGTTGCAAAGGCTGCAGAGATAGGAGGAACAGGAAGAATACAAATTCCAGAGGACATTTTTATACTAAAATTACCCTCCAGGAACTTTGGGAATTGTTTGCACTCTTTTTCATAGCACACTTCTGACTTGCTAGAGTTCCCTCTTCCATGTGTCAGAATGTCAGCTCCTTGAGGGCAGAAACTGTACCCTTTTGAATTTACCTCTATCCCTAGAGACAATTTGGCACAAAGTAAGTGCTTAACAGATGTTTTTTCATTCATTTCATTCAGAAATAGAACTCCTTTCAATGATCTAGATTATAAACCATTCACACCTTATCCTCCTTTGAAGAATCTAGATGGCTAACTTTGAAAAATCATTGCATTTTAGAGGTAGAAATAACTGGACCCCAAAAAGGTTGAGTGAGTTGCTCAAGGTTACATCGCTAGTGTCACAATCAGGATTTGAATTTAAGTCAACTGACTCTAGAGCCAATGCTCTTTCCAGTATATATTTCCCTTATTAATGATCTCAATCATTTTCTTTTTCAGGAGGTCTTCTAATTCAGCCTATATAACCCAGGGCAGAAATATCCTTTTCAGCATCTCTGACAAGTAGTCTATCCAGCCTTTGCTTGAACAGTTTGTAATGGGGATTGTAATTTTTTCAGGATAACCTGTTTCATGGTTGGGTAGCTCTTAACTGTTTAGACAGATTTTTCATGATATTGAGCTGAAATTTGCCTGAAACACTACAATTGAGGTGGGATGATTTTTATATCCCTTGGGCCTACTTCTGCCCACTGGAGCAACACTGGACTAACTTTATCCTTCCTTGCATATGACAGCCATCTGAAAATAGTAACAATAACACTTGTAATGCTACCTCAAGGGGTGGTTGTGAAAAAAGTACTATGTAACTCTAATTACCATTTTTGTCTTTTAAATCATTTCTAGCTAGTAACACATCTCTGAAGTCATTGTTTCTTTCATGGTTCAGTGGGTAGAGTTCCAGGTGTAGAGTCAGGAAGACCCAAGTGTACATCTGGCCTCATGTACTTTCTAGCTCTTTGACTTTGGGCAAGTCATTCATTGCTCTCTGCCTCAGTTTCTTCATCTGTAAAATGGGGATAATAATAACACCTACTTCCCGGGGTTATTGTGAGCATCAGATGAGATAATATTTGTAATGTTTGTAAAGTGCTTCATGTCATAGTAGGTGCTGTACAAGTACTTGTTTTCTTCTTCTTCCCTACGTTTTTGCTACAATATGCAAAATGTCAGAATTTCTATTTAGTTCTGTTACCTCCCCTTCAAATTCTCCTATCAAATCCCTTTCAAATACTTCATATTTGAAGACAGGCTTTTCATTATTTCATATGTCATAATTTCCAGACCCGTTGCCATCCTATTTGTTCTTCTGAATGCATTCAGTGTTTTCAATAACTTAGTGTATGGCACCTAGCAGGCATTTATTAAAGCACTTACTATGTGCCAGGCATTTTGCTAAGTGCTGGGGAAAAGATAAAAGACAGCCCCTACTCTCAAGGAGCTCACAGCGTAATGGAGGAGACAACATTAAAAAAAAAAACCAACTATCTACGCCGAAAATATATTCATGATAAATTATAGATGATCAATAGGGGAAAGGTGCTAAAGTTACGGGAGATCAAAAGAGGTTTCCATGTGGAAGGTGGAAGCCAGGAGGCAGAGATGAGGAAGAGTATTCTAGCCATGGGAGACAGCCAGAGAAAATTCCCAGGGATGGGAGAATAGTGTCTTGTGCAAGGGACGTCCAGGAAACCAATGTCACTGAGTTGCAGAGTACATGGTAAGTAAGGGTAGGGGGGAAGAAGACTGGAAGAGCAGAAGGGGGAAATGGGGACATACTATTTCCCTTAGGTGTTCAGGATCAAAAGAGACACATTCTCTAGCTTCTTACAGGATCTTCTGTAGTTCAGGCTTCATAACTATCTGCCTCACACATTGTATGGAAAATGCCTTGTAAATCTTAATAAGTTTAAGTGTGAATTGTTATTGTATGTCTTTTGATGTATTTGTAGAACTTTAGCATGTATGTGTTCCAATGTGACTTTGGAGCTTTACATTGAATTTTGAAAAATCACTATTAGGAGGTTGCAGGGAGATGCCACTCACCTGCATGCAATGCATGTGGCACCAGAGAGGCAGTCCTTCTTGGGGAAATGGAAATTTTTAAAATGTACTTTCCCAGCTTTCTCCTTCTTCAGCAGGTGCAAAGACTGAATAGTGGCTTAGCAGTTTGATCTCTCAGTAAAGATGGCCAGTGAATGATCAAGTCATTCAGTTTGATGTTCTACTGCCTTTGATAATTCTAACTGTATGAAAGGGCAGAGTGAAATGACAAGTTCAGTCTTTTGTGACAAAGTTATACTTTGTCCCCGTTCATCAGATCATAGGTCATGGAATCAGATCCAGAGCTGAGAGGGCCCTCAGAGACCAGCTAGCATAGCCCCATTATTTCACAAATGAGGGAACTGAGGAAGGTTGACTTTCTCAAGGGCATGTGTGTAGCATTGAGGTTGGAATTTGTACTCAGGACTTTTTGCTTATTTTTTTGTAAAAAATGGCACAGTATCTCCTTTCTGGTTAAATGCTTTTTAACTCTCCCAAATGGATCACCTACATTCACTTTTCCTTTGATACTTAAATATAGTTATCTGCCTGCCTTTTTGAGCTGTACAGTGGTACTTGACAAGTTTATTGTAGATGATGAGTTCTCTCGGTTAACCACAATCTCAAGAAACTTAATTGGGATAGGGATATTTTGTAGAGTGAACTCATTATGCCACAGTTTGTTTGGATCTGAAATGAGTTAAGATCTCATTCCTTTCTTAGCTTCATTCTGACTGCCTTGCCAGATTCTGCCCTTTTGGGCTCTAAATGGTTATATCTCACTGTCAGAGCTTTGCACTGCTCTGACCTGCCCATGACTGTTCCCATTTTCTATCTTTTTAGACTTTCTCATTTCCCCATTTGGTTTTTTACCATGTTATCTCACTAAAAAACAATCCCCCACTTTTTTTTTTTTAAGCCAATAAAGTGTACCTTCTGAACCTTTAGGCAAGCCTTGGTGTGTTGCTCAATTGATTAAACTGATTCATTCGTGTAGGCTGCAGACACTATTTTTTAAGGAATTAACTGCTGTGCCATTCCACAGAAAAGGAAAGCATAAAGACAGCCATGAGAATAACCAAAGGTTAATTTTTGCTGAGAGTAAGATCTGACTTTTCTAGAGGTTATTTAGGTGAAGGATAGACACATGGAAGAGAAAAAGAGGGTTTTTAAAATGTATGGTCTGCCCCCCCCCCTTCTGACTCATGTCTCCCCTGATTAGCATTTAAGGAATAAAATGGGAGAAGTATTAAGTTTAGAAAGAGAAAGAGCTCCTAGAAAAAGTCCACTGAGACGATATCACAAGATAAGTTACATCAGCATTCTATTTGAGAAACTGTGTCATAGTAGAAAAGTTTCTAGAGACTTTAGCCTCTTCCTTCATGAAAAGATTCCACTTGTAAGAGTGAAACACCAGCCCTCTGCATGATGACTTAGAAAAGGGAACCGCAGGCTGATGAGCAATGACTTCAGCAATGTCCATTTCCCCTTGATCGCACTGAGCCCCCACAGGAAATCTCAGTGTTTCATGTCAGGACCTAAGGCACTGTGGGGACATCAGTGTACCCAGAGGTTGGTGGTTTCTGGTCGTTTGATGCCGATCAGAGAACTTGCTGAAGAAATGGGTTTATCAGTCTGTGGGAATTATGCTTACTATGCCTTCCATGTGCTATAATAAAAAGAAAACAAATGATTTCCAACACTCAGAAGGATAATCTTGATATAGAGTATCTTCTGGGTTGTGCACATTACTCCTTGCTCCTCTCGTTTTTGGTCCTCTTTGCAGCTGACTTGAGGTAGAATTGTTCTTCCGGTGTTCCTTAGAACAACACCCAAGGGGAATTGGAATGGTATTTTGGGAGTCCACTTGGAGTTTATATTCCTTAATGATGAAATGCAGGGTCCCCCTTTCCCCATGGGAGAAAGGTTTTGATTTTGCCAGTAGTTTTACACAATTTCTGAAGTGTTTGTTTTCAGCAAATATGAAATTCTTGCTACGGCAGCTAGGAGGTGCAATGGATAGAGTACTAGGCCAGGAGTCAGGAAGACTCTTCTTCCTAAATTCAAACATGGCCTCAGACATTTACTAGCTGGGCAGATCATTTAACTTTCCTTCAGTTTCTTCATCTGTAAAATGAACTGGAAAAGGAAATGGCAAACTGTTCCAGTATCCTTGCCAAGAAAACCTTAATGGGATCATGAAGAGTCAAACTGACACAACTGAACAAAAACACTAAACAGCTGTGTGTTTAGAAGTGTGTACTGTGGAGTATCTGAAACCCTGCAAACCATTTCTAGGAAGAGAGGAGTAAGTGCTGAAGGGGCGGGGGCGGGGGGGGGGGGGGCACCAGTAATTAGGGAGGCCCATTTATCTCTTCAACACACACGTGCATTTAGCCATCAGGAAATCAGTGGGGCACTTTTTCTGATAATTAAATGCATGTGGAGCATGCATTTAAAACCTAGAGCTTTAAAACAGAGTAAAATTAGTAGAGACTTTGCCAGATGGAATTGTGAAAAATCTGATGTTGTGTGGAGCAGTGGCTTGTTTGTTCCTTACCCTGAAAGCACTGTTTGTAATGCCAGTACAAAGAATCCTGTTAGGTTGCAGGGGGACTGGTTACATTTAATTTCAAAGTATAAAAAAAAGAGTTATATGCTTTTACCTTGAAACCACTTGGCGATTAAGTTAGTGACCATAAGGAAAATAGTGCAGAGCACAATTTTTATCTCTTAATTGTACAGAATTTTAAAAGCAAATGAATGGTGGACATTACTCTAAGGAATGAGATATATGTTTGCATCCCTGAAAAGACATGCTTCTATTTAGTAAAGTGCTGAGACATTAATTGGACGACTTTAGGTCCTTTTTCTACCTCTGATATTTCTGCTTAAGCCAGTTACAAACTAATCTCTAAATAGAACCTCTGACTCAAATGGTAGAATTACATAGCCCAGTTGTTCTCATGTGTATTCAGCTGTTTTTAGTGCTTTTTCTTCTCATAAGTACAGGTCAGATAAAGGGCCAGAGGGTACAGCTGTGTTAGTCCTTATTTGGGAGTTCCCAGTAATGATGTGACAGAAGGAACATACTATGGATACAAGCTTTATAACTTCTGAAGTGAAGGGAGGCCATTTCTAGCCATATTCACTGCCAAAAAGAGTTAGGAGATTTGCTGGAATCTTCTTTATACTGCCATCTGTGGGACTGAGTAATCCCTGTTAGCCAGATATGGCCTGTCTAATCTGCTGTCCCAATTTGTGTGGGTGGGGTACATTAAAGGACTCATTGCAGGAGGAGTCAGCAAGTATATGCCCATGACCATTATTTACCTATTTGCTTTTCAAAGAGACGTGTCAATAGCTATGTTTTTTAGCTTAGGAAATGATTTTATGAGAGACCACTGCAACCATTGATCCCTTTTTTATTTTTTCCATCCCCTTTGGTTACTCTTAAATCTTTTTTTTAAGAATAATTGTTTTTCAGTTAATGAAAACTTACCTTCTCTCCCTCTTATTCTGTCTCCTTCCAGCCTTTCCCCAGTTGAAAAAGAAAAACTCTTATAACAACTATGCATACTTACAGTTGAGTAAATCCTAATGCTTTTATTTTGGGGTCTCCCGATTTCCCTTTTACAGACTTTTGGAGGATACTTATTTGGCCTGTTGTAAGAAGCATAATTAAGATGTGCAAAGGGGTGTTGATTCCCTCCATCTCTAGTATAGAAAACTGTTAGACATAAGAACAGCATGTGGTGGTTCAACAGTCTCCTGATTACTCCCAGCTTAGCTGTGCTGGTCTCTGACTCACTGACCCCTGTACTACTGAGACCCGCACCATGCCCAGATGGCACCCAGCAATGTGTCTGAGGTGCGACTCCCATTCTCTGCCACACATTCTTTAGTGATGTGTCAGGAGTTATTTATATTAAGCTCCTTTTTTTACTCATCAAAAGCAAAGTCTAAGGGTTGTTTATCTTAGCTAACAGAGGAAGTTAAATTCCCACTGCAATATGGCACTGATATGTCTGTATCATGTTTAGTCATGTAATTAAATGAAAATCCTTAGTGACAGTTATATATTTGCAGCCCCTATATATCATGATTACTGTAAAATATATATTAAGCCCTTTGTTTGTAGTCTTGTTGGGGTACAGAAAGGGGATGCATTAAAGATAAAGATAGGGAATTTGAGACCTGTAATGGATAGACAAGACACTGGAACACAGGACAAAAGATACAGAATTTACACAAGTACATGTAGACGTTACAATAATCAACACTGTGGGTAAATTCCTAAATAGCTAATGAGTGGTAGGATAGGAAGCCGGGTTGAGGTGGACGTGGAAAGAAGCGAAATAGGAAAAGAACTTGATTAAGAGAAAGAAGGCAAAAGTATTCCTGAAAAGGTAATTTTTGGGGGGAGTTATTTCCCTTTGCCTCAGTTAGTGCCTGTGCTTTATGCCAGATAGTTGACAGGTTTTATTTTGCATTCCTGAATTCCCAGGAATTTGGTTATAGAGTATACCATTAATTTAGCGGGTGTGTTGTAGAGAGAGGTTTATATATCCTCCCTTCCTTGGAGACATCATGATCTGCTCATAGCATAGTGCCTGGCCCATAGTAGGCACTAATAAATATTTGCTATCTATCAAAGTTTCAGGAAACCTTGGTTCTACACTACTGATTTTAACTATGTCCATGAGCTAGTTCTCAGTTTCTGTGGGAAAAAAAAAACAACTCGGTGCTTTTGCATCCTAGCCAGTGAGTCTCTTAGAGACATATTTATTAATTAAATTTTGAGCACAGAGAAATAAAAAGCGACGAGTTCCATCTTGCTTATGAAAAATCTCAGACTCAAGCCTTTTCACTTATGGTTTATAGGTTCAAGAACAAAGACAAAATTCCATAGTCAGAATTTAACATATTTAACATGGTTTACCATATAGTACAATTGTATTGTAACCTTAAATATACCATGAAGAATCAACTATTCAGCCTAGTCAAGGGTGGGGAAAGAGGAGCACTGCTGTCATAGTTTAGCCGTTAACCTAATCAATTTCAGAGAGGATTCTATCCAGGGCTGATCAAGACCTCTTCTTTACAAACTAGTAAGAATGAAGCAAAAAAGATTTAGGTGCTGTCTCCTTGATCTTAAGGACTGGTAAGGTATTAATTCTAATTGAGTCAGAACAAAGACTTTAGACAAAGACAACGAGAAAATATTCTAAAGAGGGAATGGTTGGGGGAGGAGGCTTCTTGTGCCCGTTTCCTCTTTAGCAGTATGGATTTCCCTGTTCATCACAGGGTTAGTGTGAGGACTATTTTTAAAATATCTCCAGAGATCTAGATCTCTTGAGGATGGCAGCATAATTGGGACTGGGTTCTAAAAAAAGGTTCGAACGCTGGGAAGTGGTGGTGAGAGTTAAGTAGTTTTTGTTTCTGCTGTTATCCAGGCTTTTTGGTTAGAGAAGGGGATGGAGACACCTGGAATGTCCATAGGGTAACAGATGTCCTTAGATCATTTTTATGTGACTTTTGAAGGAAAAGTCTAGGAAAAAGAGCTCTCTAGCCAGAGGACCCAGAGAGAAGTAAATCTCTGAAGGTTGCTTTAAGCTCATAGCTGTCTGTTGGTTTGTTGTCTAGATTTCTGGCATGTGGTAATTTAATTAAAATAGTAGATTTCAGCTTTGAGCGATAAGTTTCAGCAGTGAGGTGTGGTATGACTTGGTGCTCGGAGACCAGCTGGTCTCCCCAGCACAGCTTTCAGGGCTGCTGATGCTATTGCATTCATCAGGCGCCTGGCCCAGGCCATGGAAAACCTTGAGAGGAGACAGTCTGCTGTGGGGCAGGAGCTTTGTCCTGGAATTTCCTGGCCTTTGTCTGCTACAGCCTCGGTGTTTCAAGACACTTGTTTTTAATGTTAACTTCCTTTTGGGGGAAGAGTAGTGCTGCCAGTCTCCCAATGTGCACATTCTGTTTCCTGTGCCAAGTCGCCCCTCACTCCTAGGCATTTCCCTCTCCCCAGCCTTCTTCTGCTGTAGCTTTGGTTAGGCACTTAGTTACTCTGACTTCTTAAACTTCTTCCAAGTCTTCCTCCGTATGTTGGGCAAACTGTCTTTTGAGAAAAGCAGTTCTCATTACTCAGGCCCCCCTGAATCAGTGCCTTCAGGCGTGGCCTGTTGGGCATTGAGAAGAGAAGGTTCTGGGGAATGGAGCAGCTGGCCCCATCCAAGCTCCCACTGCTTTACTGGAGGGAGATGAAGATACTGACCAAGCCTGATAAGGCTTTGCAGGCCTGAGGGACAAGGACCTTTAAGGACCTTGTCCTTAAAGGGCTGCCAACACCCTAATTCTATTCTTTTTTTTCCTCCATTTTACAGCAGAGAAAATCATACCTGGAGCGCAGTGTGAAGGATGCAGAGGACAACATTCGGGAAATGCTGATGGCCAGAAGAGCACAGTAAAAAGCACCACGAGAAAACTTCTATTCGACCCCTTTCCTCTGCTCCTATTGGGTGGGACAGAGCAGCAGACTCTGGTGTGCTTTTACCTGGAGGACGTTTTGGAAACTCTTGCTTTTATTTGGACATTGTTAGGCTGCTGCCTTACCCTCGGTGTCCTGTGGCTGAGCCAGCTGTGTACTGCTGGCCTGGGGCTTGATCTTGACCCTCTGAGGGTGAGAGGAGAGCCCTGGGCAAAGGATGTCCCCTTGCCCAAAGACTCCGACGTTACCATTGTTGTTAAACGAATAAAAGGTATCCATCTCCTTCTTCCAAGTCTGCTTTTCCTGTGACTAAAGGGTTTGTTGCTCAGGGGATGGGAGGGAAAGATATTTTTGATTCTCCTATAATCAAGATTTCTTGCTAATCCCAGTTTCTTCTATGGAATCTTATTGCTTCCTCAGCTTTTGTCCCAAGGCTTCCTTCTCTTTACTGCCTTCTAGTCTTCATTTTAATTTTCTAGGCCTGTTTCTACATCTGTAAAATGAAAAGGTTGACCTGAAGTTTCCTTCAGCTTTAACATTCTATTCTGATCCTTTCCAGAGAATGAGATCTTTTTATCCTCTGATGATCCTCCTTTATCTCCTATAATCCCCACTCTTTCTTTTCGTTGCCTTGAGCGATCTCTTAGTTCCTGAGAAACTCCCTTACCCTGCTTCTGAACATAGCACCTGAAAGGCAAGAGAGGGCTCCAAGAAAGTGACTTCATTTTTGTATTGGAATACCTTCAGATCTTAAACCTTTGTGGCTATGGGGGATGAAAATAAGGTTGTGATAGATTTTCCAGTGGGGACCCTATGCTGGAGTTGGAGCCTACCAGCATCAAATATGAAAGGATTTTGCTGTCCAGACTTGGTGTTCTAGATAGCAACCTGGCTAGGCTTCAATAAAGAAATAGGGAGGCTATTAGGTCTCTCTCAGGCAAGGCTGGGGTCCAGTCATCTCTTTTACACAGTTAGCCTCTTGATACTGTGATGTCCTTGTCAACGTTGGGAAATTCTAAGAATTCAGAATCTGTGGGAGGCTGAAGGTGTGGTTCCCCCCCCTCTTCTGAATAAGGAATCTCCTTGCCGAGTAGGAATCTCTTTACCTTACCTCTTTAGCCCTTACCTCTGTGGGGACTTGCTGGTAACAGTTCTGCCAGAGGGGCTGCCTTCTAGGTATGATCAAGTAAAGTATTTGCAGCAGGGAAGATGGGAGAAGTTTCACATTGACTCATTAGATTGAGTTGGTTCCTGCTGTTTTGCCTCATGAATGGTAGTTTAGTGCCACTTAGTGGCCAGAGCTGGGATATACTGTAACTTGGTAATATTACTTAGGGATCAAATTCCCACTGGGAGGGCAGGTGTTTTTTGCTAAGATACTGTTTAGCGCAGGGACCTTGTTTTCTCTCTGGGTATCTGGGGCTTCCATCCTGAGAATGAAAATCAAACCCCACTTAGCCACATACTCGGTTACTTAAGAGCCAGTGTCGCCTGTGAAGCAGCATGCCAGACGGTAACCTCCAGGGGTTCGGGAAAGAAACTACAGCCAATCAAGGCAGCAGGGGCCTCTGCCAAGGCCCTACAGAGAAACAGAGCTTAGTGTCAGAGGCAGAGAATTGATTGAAGCTGCAACAGTTGTCTGTTACGTTCCTAACAGCATATTTGAGTAGCAGTCTGCAAAGCAGGTTACATTCCCTACTTCATTCGATTCTGTTAGGTGGACAGGTACCTTTTTTACAGATGAGGAATGTGATTTGCCTGGTCACTCAGTATAGTTAGTGATAGGATGAGGAACAGAATGTAGGTCTTCCTGACATTGCATTCTTGACATATAATATGCCTGGTGCCATAAGGTGGCTGAGCAGAAGAACATACTAGCTGCACCTGCAAAAGCAGGGGGGATGAGAACGGACTAATCACTTGCCTGAGGAGTTCTATGGCTGGTCTTAGGCATTGATGTGGTTGCAAGGACACTTTCCTTGGCTTAATCCTAACTCACCACCCAGCTTGGTGCCAGTCATGTAACACAGAAAGGTGAGGTGTCTCTCCTAGCTTCTAGATGCAGCCACAAACTCAGTCACTGGGTTGGAAGCAGGCCCAGTGATGAAAATTTTTTAAATGATCAAGCAAATGGACAGAAGTAGTTTTGGAATCTAAGCACTACTTACACTACATTACTTAGCCTCAGTGTGTGCCTACAATATTATCCACAAAAATGCATATAAACACAGAGAAACTCTTACTAATGAAAAGATAGACCAAGGCTCTGATTTCTGGTCTTATCTTGAATTGCATCAATACAAACATTGGGACTTTTGAAAAATTTATTGACAAGGGAGTATTGAAACAATAATTAGAGTTAGAAAGAAATCATTCAGTGGCTTGTTTTGTTGCATATTTTTGCCACTGCCATGAACAGTACAATTTAAAATGATAAATATAAATTTCATATTCAAGCCTTTGGCCAAAAAAATCATTTAGCACATTTGTTAAAGTATGACAAAAAAATTAGAAAATACACATTAAAAAGATCATGTCACTAAGTTAAACAGCAAAAAAAATCAATACTAATCTAGGATTCCATTATGCTGTAGTTGAGATATCTGTGCAGAACTTGTCATTCACTATAGCAATAGAAAGAGATCAGGACTGGGAACTCCATCAACTGAGGATACAAAGCCTTCTGGTAAGAGGAGGCTGAGGCTGTTCAAGTTAGCATGTCCCAAAGGCAACAGCAACAGAGAGCAGTCCAGCAAGCTGTGAGGCAGGTAGCTTGGCCTGTGTCATCCCGTCTTTGGTCTTCCACCACATACACTGGGGAGAAAGAAAGAAAGGAAGGATAAGAAAAAATGCAATCTAAGTCTTAATGAATATATCTTGGAGGACCTGCCAGGCCCTGCCTGCTTTCTAGTTTCTGAACTGGTGATTGTTAACGAATGTGAGTTTCCATATACACACAAAATAGCTAATGCCCTGTTATTAAATACTCTTGCACCTTCAAAGGGAGAGACAAATAAATTGCAATGTGGTTATTATAACCAGAAAAGGATGATTTTTAACTCTGAAGGAACATTAATTAAGCTGAGCCTCATTCTCACTAGTAAATTAATCCAACAACTTTTGTCTTTCCTCTTTTGTCTCTGCTCTATTTTTATCTTTTTTTTTTCCCCTGTTATATCTCCTTTTGAGAGTTCCGGGTTACATAGAAAGGAACAGCAACTGGAAAAAGTTATTTTATTATTGACCATCTTACACTCTTCCAACCCTCTTTGCTGATAGTGCTCTAGGGGGCAGGGCTTCTTAAACTTTTTCCACTAGTGACCCCTTCCAGCACTGTGGTTAACAGTTTAAGAAGTGCTGGTAGGGCAGCAGTTCTCAAAATGAGGGTCAGGGACCACTGAGGGGTTCCTTAAGACTCTTTCAGAGGGCAGGGTTGGGGGGAATATGAAGGTGGTGTCTGTGAGGTCAAAATTATTTTCATGAAACTAAGATATTTTAATTTCTAATAAGGTAAATAATACATGTCATATTTTTTAAAAAGTTCTTGGTGGCAGAGAATGTCCTCAGTAATTAAGAGTGACTGTAAAGGGAACCCGAGACCAAAAAGTTTGGGTTCAGAAGAGAAGTAAAGATTGCAGAATCATTCCTCTAGGGACTGAATCCTGCATTAGGAGAATGCGGAGAGGGGTTTTGGAGCATTTTCTCAGAATGCAAGTTTTCTGGTTCAGCGAAAGAATCACCTCCCAATAATGTGGCCATCCCAAAGCTGAATTTCAGCAATCCACTTCATCCTCCTGGACTGAGCTATCAAGACCTCAGCCTCATCATGCACAATTTATTAGAATAAAATATGAACAAATGAGCCTTTCAACTACTCATGTATGGACAGTTTAACATGTCCCCATTTCTACAAACACTAAACTGACCCCTTCTTGTGTATGACTGCTTGCTGCATCTTCAGGGAGAGCCTTTCCCCTCCCCCTTCATCTCCAAAAATAGACTGTCTGATTCATTAGCAACCCTTTTACCTATGATTCTAGCCAGAGGCTGGCTTGAGGCCGGGTCACCATGTAATGATCTCCATACATGGTCTCACCCCACAGCCCTGATTCCTCAGTGGTGGATGACTCCATCCTTCACATTAGGGCTTTCATGGGTAGCCTTGGAAAAGGATCCTCTCAGTTGCTCTATATGAGGCTAGACTGAAAGCTACCACCCCCATCCCAACCACTACCATTTGATCTACAAGGAAACATTCCTGTTTGTCCTAAAGGAAGGCATCTATCTGCTCTCTTTCCTCTCCCTCCTCAACTTCAGTCAGTCATTCAAGTGTGAGCTGCTTTATCAGGGAAGTACTATAACAAAAATCAAAGTAGTAAATGCAGACTGCTTAAAGGGAGGCTGAGGCCTGTTTACTACCATATATTTTCCTCCTCTCTGGTCTCCCTCAGTCTGGTCCAGTCTGATCATCTGTGTTTTGTAGACTTATATAATTTACACACATACGTCTTGCGCGCGTGTGCGTGTGTGTGTGTGTGTGTGTAATGAAATGGAGTATTTCAAAGGTGGAAGCAGTTCAGCCAGTGGCCACAGAGATAATCTGTCCTGTACCTATACATACCTTAGTCCAATATTTCATAAGCCTCAAAGGTACTCAAATCCTTATTACAATTTTTAGCCTAAAGAAAGCCAGACACCTCCCATGAAAACTAAGGACAGATGGTGAATAGGGAGCCACACCACAAGTAAGGGCTAAGCTACTGGTCACACAAAATATGAGACAGAAAGACCAGGTCTGTGGGCCAAGAGCCACCTCATCATTGTCCAGTTAGACTCCTTGGCAACCAAATTCCAACTATGTTTTAGCTCTCAGCAGTTGACTATAATTAAAGCAGAGCATGATGGGACATCAAGGGAAATTTTGGTTGATGCTGATGGCCTCGAAGGTCTTTGTGGAAAGCACCCTGGGCCTCATATGGGGGGTAGAGTATGTTTTTGGAAATGCTCTTATTCTGATGCCCTAATAATAAAACCTATGTTGCTGCACCTGGTGGGCAGATCTCAGATTCACACCCAATCTGCCCCCACTGTTCTATCTACAGAGAACCTAAGTCACAACCTGCAAAGACAGGGGAAGGAATGGTATGGGTTAAGACAAAAGCCCAGGACAAGGAAGTGAATTTCTGCTTGAGAACTCCAGTGTTTCCACTTCTTTCAGGGCAAACAGACATGGAACTAGTTCTGCCAAACCATGGCTCTGCGAAGGGCACTTTTGTTGGCAGTCACATGGGCATCTCCCAGGCACTAAGGATAAGAAGTACTATTGTTATCTATGGTAACTGGTTAACTCACAGCCCCAAATTCCTATTGAAGTTTGCTCTTGACTTCTAAGCAGAGGAATGTGGGGTAGCAGAGGGAACCTGATGAGGTTTTGTAGCTGATGGGCAGAGATTCTGCGTATCTAGTGAAGAAGCTTCCTCTATGGAAACAGGTCTGTTTTCTTAGTGGCTTGAGAGGGCTCAGCCTTAATGCCACGTCCTCTCCACGAAGGAAAGAGGAAGCAGAAAAGGAGTGTGTGGGTCAAGAGGGAACAGAAGTCCCTTCCTTCCTTTCTCCTCCATTCCAATGACTAGCACTCTCTGAATAGTGCCCAGAAGGAAGAAAGGAGGGAGAGGTTAGCCGTCTTTTGTATGGGTGATGCTTGGAATTAGATAGAGCTGGGGTAGGAGGGGAATTCCAGATTTACTTGTAACTAGGGATGTGAAACCACCCTGACTGATTCTAGCTAGTGTTACACTCTCTCTTCTTCCTGGCTGTAGAGGCCTCGGGCTTGTCTTTTCCATGACTCTATGTGATCCCGGTTCCATTGTTGCTCTAGATGCATTAAAAGATGCATTACTATGGGTATTTTCCTGTTCATGTAAACTGACCCTGGGAAGCAAGGACTCTCAGCTCCTTAAGAGTGGTCACTGTTGGGGTCAGACTCGGAGTGGTCACCTGCTGTGCTTCTAAACTCACGTGCCCTCATATTCTCTACCCTCAGAGGACTATGGCCCTGGCACTAGCTTGCACAGCTGAGGTACATCACCTGCAGGGGAAGTGAAGCACAATATGGCACATAAAGGAGAACCGCAAGTTTGGGGGGGACAGTTCATTGATGCTGAAGGCCTGAAGCTGGGAATCACCCTTCCTAGCAAAAGATTTGGGCTGAGCTGAGATCCAGCAGGCCAGATAGAATTGGTGGTGTGGGAAATAAGGAAGTTCTGTTTTCCACAGTACTGGGTGATAAGGGTTGTGACCTGTGACCTAGCACGGTCAGGTTAAAGGTCAGAAATTAAGACGCAGACTCAATAAGCTGTTTGAGGAAAAGCCTATCAGAGAGAACATAAAGTCACATGGCCGGGGGCGGTGTCACTGGGAGATCCGAAGATCCATCCAAAGGTGGGGGGGTGGAGGGGTGGAACAATATAAGAAGCTCCATTTTTCTGAACGTGTTGTAGTCATCCTATAACCTTCCTGGGGAGGCTAACCGTCCATTCAGGGGGAATGGACATAAAGATTAATAAAGGCTTTCCTGATTTCACAACAGATGTTGTTCTTTGTTTAAGGTGAGCATGTTTCTCAGAGTTGGGGGCTCTTTTCTCACAGTGGCTATTAGGAAAGCAGTTCTTTTCCTGGGGGTGTCAGTGGAACCACAGCAAGGGAAGAATCAAGCACTTTTTCTTTTAGGAATTTGGTAACTCACCCAGTCTAATTATGGGTCCTTCTCTTAAGTACGGGGAGGCTGATATGAGAGATGAGGACGGAAAGGTGTACAGAGGCCAGACCAAAGCAGCCCCTAATGTATGTCCATGCCTATGCTGGGCTTATAGCAGAGTGATAATCAGAGAGCACCTCAAAGGAAAAGGATTAATCCAGCTGTCTTGTTTAAATCCCTTTTGGTACCTTATGTGAAAGGCATGAGGCCCAAGGTAAGGGATGCTTCTATCTAACAAGAGCCAATTTGGCCTTCTCCCGTTTTAACCCAATCTTATGGCCATAATCCCTGCCAAACACTATTCTCTAACAGAAACAAGATCGTCCTCCCCCCAGGCTGCAGGGTGTTCCCAGCTCCTACCCATAGATTAGTTTAATCACAGTCCACTGTCCACCTTAATGACTCATCCTAGGAGAAGAATTATAAGTGGTGAAACAACCCAGATTGAAAGGGGAATCAGCATCTTTCCTGGTTTCTGTTTGGCAGCCACCAGCTCCAATTTCCCAAGCAGGGACAAGTCCTACCTGGTCACTTTAAAGTTTTAAAGGTTTTGTCCTGATATTAAGTGATTAACTAAGTGATTGGAATTGGTGAAGGATCCAAAGGATCCATGCTGTTTTCCCAGCCTATTCCATTCCTTTTCTGTATATGCTTCTTCAGTTACCCAGAAGAAAAAGTACAGGAACAGACAGAAGGAACACCAGAACAGAGGCAAAGGGCAAACATGAATACATAAATCCACATGCACAGTGCAGCCACCCCGGACCTCCTTAAAGGCTTCACCAGGAGACTATCTTTAAATTCCTACCTTAAGACATCAAACCAATCAATGGACAAGCATTTATCAAACACATACTCTGTGCCAGGCATTGAGGACACAAAAGACAAGAACAAAATAGCCCCTATCCCTAAAGGAGCTTACTCTCCGAGAGAAAGGGGAACACTATTCACAGAACAGTGACTAGTCCAGTTTGTTTGGAAGGTATAGAATGTGGAAAGTGGTATGGAATAAAACTGGGAAGGTCAGCTGGAGCCCTGTGGGGAGGCTGACGAGTTTGTCTTTGGGGCAATCAGGGGGTCACAGAGGATCTTTAAGTGTCACGGTGACACCTGTGTTTTGTACAACTCTTAAGATCACAGGCCTGAGTAGTCTCTTAGCAGTGTCAGAACTAGGAATACTTCTCCCTGGGCAGCCTGTGCACAGGTAAGTACAGCTGTGGCCAATGGCAGCCCCAAACCTCAGAGGCCTGAGCACAGGAAAGAGATGTTATCTGCTTAAGTCATTGGTGTGTGCGCGCGCGTGTGTGTGTTTAGTCGTGTCTGACTCTTTGTGACCCCATCATCCATGGGGTTTTCATGGCAAAAATACAAGTGGTTTGCCATTTTCTTCTCCAGAGACTATAAAACAAACAGATTAAGTGACTTGCCCAGGGTCACACAGCTCAAGTGTCTGAGGCACTTTCCTGATTCAAGGCCCAGAGCTTTATCCATTGAGACTCCTAGCTGCTCTAAGACACAGGCACCCTGAGGCAAATCCCTGTTTGCCTTTATGCTAGTTAGAGTTCTTATCTGTAGGAAGGTGCTGCCATCAACAAAACATAAGGAAGTTTGGAGGGGAGGTATATTTTAGTGAAAAGTCAGTGAGTTCTGGTTTTTACTGGAGTTCAAGAATGAGATGATTGCTAGATCAGCAAATAATTTGCATAAGAAACAGAACCCAGAGATGTGGAGAAGATGGCTGAGAGGGCATAGATAGAAAAGAGGGCCCAGGAAGATCCCCAAAGTGAGGGTACAGGAGAAGGGCAATATAGCAAAGGAAACTGAGGAGTGTTCAGAAAAAGGAAGAGGTCCAGGATAGAAACAACGTCCCAAAAGCCAAGAAATGAGAATAATCAAAAGGAAGGGGGGTAAATCAGCACTATCAAAAAGAATGAGGAATGAGTAAAGCCATCTGACTTAGGAGTTAAATCTCCACCTTGGAGAGAACAATTTTAATCCAATGCTGGGGTAGGAAGCTGGATGACTTTTAAGAGTGAGAAAGCTCAAGGAGCTCAAAGAGCAGTTATAGACGGCTTGTTCTAGGAGGCTGGATATAACAACGATTAGAGACAGAGTGTAATGGCACAATGGGATGGCAGAATAAAGGGGAAGATCATTAAGGCTGCGATAGACCAGGGCATGTTTGCTGCCAGTAAAGGTGAAACTGAAAGAAGGAAAGATGATTAACTGACGCTAGCTCCCAGAATAGAATTGAGGGAGAAGGGGGAAAAGGATGGAACCAAGGGTATAAATACTCTTTCAGAAATAAAGGAGCTGCAAATTTTTGAGAGCCAGTTAGACAAGCTGAAAGAGAATCCAAGCACCAGAATAACAGAATTTTAGAGGTGGAAGGAACCTTGAAAGTTACCCAGCCCAAACTCTTAGATCTGTGGTGTGCAAGAAATGAACTATTTATATTACACATTTATTACAGTATTCACAAAAGAAGAAATCAAATATCAATTGTATTATGTCATTAAATTAAACAAGAACCCAACTGATCAAGGATTTTGTTTAAATGGTACTTAATCTGTGCAAAGCAGAACATTTATTACAGCAATAAAAAGGGTCCAGGACTAACAGGGATAAATATGTACTAAATGCAAAAAATTAAAACAAACAAAAAAACAAGAGCTGCAAATTATTAAGGAGGCTGCCAAAGCCCAATTATGATGTCTTGGAGTTTCACCATCTAAAAAAAAATAAAGCAAAAAAAAAAAAGAAGAGGAAGAACATATCGCAGAAGAAAAACTCAAATTCACCAATCTCTATGGTTCTTTGCTTGCCTCTTTGCTTCTTCCCTAGAAGTATGGAGAAAGAAACTGCTTTGAAAGACCTGGAAGAAATGACATGGCCATTCACTGCCTCAGTCTGCTTAATGACAAAGACTTAATTTCTCCTTGCCTCCTCAAGGACAAGAAACTAAAGCAGATGAGCCTTCATGCTAGCCATAACATCCAAGGTGCTGCCAATCAGCTGAGACTGCTTAATTACAGAATAGTAGAATGAAGGGCACCTTAGAGATCATGTAATCCAACTCCTTTTTATAGCTGAGGGAACTGAGGACCAGAGAGAAGTGACCTGCTCCAAGTCACAGAGTTCACTAAAGATAAAGCTCTCCTTTCATTAAGTGCCCAACACACCAAGTCAGTCAGGTCTGGGTTCATTGCTGTTGGACTGAATGAAATTGGGTGAAGGTTGCCCTGAATTTGCCCACCAAATTCATTCTCTTTCAGGTCATCACAGTGAGAATAAACAGGAATGTGGTCTGGGAACCACAAACTCCCTCATTAAAATAAAGAATATGCATCTTTTCTGGCTTTCTCTTCAGTGAACAGCAACCAAGAAGCTCAAAGCTCCCTCTTTCTTCTTGGAGACTTGTAACATGAATGAAATTCCCCACACTGAGAAATGGGCAGCGGGGAAGTCATTCAAGAGACCATCCATTCTCTAACCCCGAAAGCCAACAGGAAAGGGCAGGGTACCAGGCCGATCATATTTCAACATAAGACATAGAAAAGAGATCATTATTACAATATCCCTGGAAATAAGTTTTTCTGTGACACCAACTGGACCCGTAGAAGGAAACTGTGAAAGGGTCAAGGGAAAGAAAATGGCTATTAAGAAAAACAAAACATGGAGAATCTGCTGAGGAAAACACTGAAAAGTCAAATCCTATCTTAGACTAATGCAGATCCTACAGAAGAGCCTTGCACACAGCAGGTGTTCACAATATATTTGCTGAATTGCCTTAGATGTCATTTTCAATTTTGATGGTTTTAGAGCTGAAATCATGGTTCCAGGAAGAGATATCAATGAATAATAATAGGTAAACACTTTTATAGTGCTTTGCAAGCATTGTAAGATACTTTTTTGCAAATACTACTCATTTTATCCTCACAACAATCCTAAGGCAGGTGCTATTATTATCTCCATTTTACAGATGAGAAAGTCAAGTCAGAAAAAGGGTTAACTGATTTGTCCAGGGACACACAGCTAGTAAGGGTCTGAATCCGAATTTGAACTCATGTCTTTCTGATTCCGCGTCCCACATTCTCCTCACTGGGCAACCTTGCTGGTTTAGCCAACGTTTGCTGTGGGAACAGAAATCCAATCCACACTACTCTGCTTCTGGAAAGGCTGTGCCAGTGGACTGCCTGATGGCTTCTGGCTGTATCTGTGACCCCTCTCAGACCAAAACTACCTCCTCCTCTGGCCACCGCTCTCCTTTATGGCTTGTCTTCTCTTAAGAGAATGTGTGCTCCTCATATGAGCATCTCATTTTTTTGAATCTGAAATTCACCCACGGACTATCTTTAAATTCCTACCTTAAGACATCAAATCAATCAATGGACAAGCATTTACTGAATTGGATCCAGCTTTGTAGGACATCGAAAACAATGAAGGTCCAGGCTAAAAGGGCTGAACATTCAGTGTTATTTTTTGCGACTACTTGCTATAAGTGAACAAGGCTACAGAAACAAAAAAAAGCTAGAGGAGGAGTGCTTGGCTAGGCTGAAATCCATAAACCTGTTTTTCAAAATATTTTGACCACTTTATTTCAATATAATTGTTTCCTTTACAATTCTCTTATTTTATGCAATAAAAACATTATTCTGACACGTCAATAGACCTCTTCACCTAGGCTGCCAAAGATATCCATAACACACACACGCAAAAGGGTGAAGAACCCCTGTAGTGGAAGTGCAAGATGCGAATTTTTTTTTTTTAAATTTAACTTTTAACATTTATTTTCACATTTTGGGTTACAAATTTTCTCCCCTTTTATCCCCTCCCCCCCCCCAAACCCAAGCATTCTAATTGCCCCTGTGACCAATCTGCTGTCTCTTCTATCCTCCCTCTCTGCCCTTGTCTCCATCTTCTCTTTTGTCCTGTAGGGCCAGATAGCTTTCTTGACCCCTTAACCTGTATTTCTTATTTCCCAGTGGTAAGAACATTACATTTGATCCTAACACTTTGAGTTCCAACTTCTTTAGCTCCCTCCCTCCCCACCCCTTCCCTTTGGAGGACAAGGAATTCAATATAGGCCAAATCTGTGTAGTTTTGCAAATGATTTCCATACTAGTTGTGTTGTATAGGACTAACTATATTTCCCTCCATCCTATCCTGACCCCCATTACTTCTATTCTCTTATGATCCTTTCCCTGCCCATGAGTGTCGACCTCGGATTGCATTCTCCTCCCCATGCCCTCCCCTCCATCCTCCCCCCCACCCTGCTTGTGCCCCTGTCCCCCACTCTCCTGTATTATGAGATAGGTTTTCCTATCAAAATGAGTGTGCATTTTATTCTTTCCTTTAGTGGAATGTGATGAGAGTAGACCTCATGTTTTTCTCTCGCCTCCCCTCTTTATCCCTCCACTAATAAGTCTTTTGCTTGCCTCTTTTATGAGAGATAATTTGCCCCATTCAACTTCTCCCTTTCTCCTCCCAATATTTCTCTCTCACTGCTTGATTTCATTTTTCTTTTTAAGATATGATCCCATCCTCTTCAATTCACTCTGTGCACTCTGTCTCTATGTATGTGTGCGTGTGTGCATGTGTGTGTGTGTGTACTCCCACCCAGTACCCAGATACTGAAATGTTTCAAGAGTTACAAATACTGTCTTTCCATGTAGGAATGTAAACAGTTCAACTTTAGTAAGTCCCTTATGACTTCTCTTTGCTGTTCACCTTTTCATGCTTCTCTTCATTCTTCTGTTAGAAAGTCAAATTTTCTTTTCAGCTCTGGTCTTTTCATCAAGAAAATTTGAAAATCCTCTATTTCATTGAAAGACCATTTTTTCCCCTGAAGTATTATACTCAGTTTTGCTGGGTAGGTGATTCTTGGTTTTAGTCCTAGTTCCTTTGACTTCTGGAATATCCTATTCCATTCCCTTCGATCCCTTAATGTAGAGGGTGCTAGATCTTGTGTTATCCTGATTGTATTTCCACAATACTTGAATTGTTTCTTTCTAGCTGCTTGCAATATTTTCTCTTTGACCTGGGAATTCTGGAATTTGGCCACAATGTTCCTAGGAGTTTCTCTTTTTGGATCTCTTTCATGTGGTGTTCTGTGGATTCCTTGAATATTTATTTTGCCCTCTGGTTCTAGAATCTCAGGGCAGTTTTCCTTGATAATTTCATGGAAGATGATGTCTAGGTTCTTCTCTTGATCATGGTTTTCAGGTAGTCCCAGAATTTCTACATTGTCTCTCCTGATTCTATTTTCCAGGTCAGTTGCTTTTCCAATAAGATATTTCACATTATCTTCCATTTTTCGAATCTTCACACTATGTTCTGTGATATCTGTCTTTCTCATAAAGTCCTTAGCATCCATCTGTACCATTCCAGTTTTGAAAGATCTATTTTCTTCAGTGAGCTTTTGAATCTCCTTTTCCATTTGGCTAATTCTGCTTTTGAAAGCATTCTTCTCCTCACTGGCCTTTTGAACCTCTTTTGCCAGTTGAGTTAGGTTAGTTTTCAAGGTGTTAATTTCTTCAACATTTTTTTGGTTCTCCTTTAGCAGGGAGCTGATCTGCCTTTCATGCTTCTCTTTCATCCCTCTCATTTCTCTTCCCAGTTTTTCCTCCACCTCTCCAACTTGACTTTCAAAATTCTTTTTGAGTTCTTCCATGGCCTGAGCCCATTGGGTGGGCTGGGACACAGAATCCTTGATTTCTGTGTCTTTGCCTGATGGTAAGCATTGTTCTTCCTCATCAGAAAGGAAGGGAGGAAGTGTCTGTTCTCCAAGAAAGTACCCTTCAATAGTTTTATTTCTTTTCCCTTTTCTGGGCATTCTCCCCAGCCAGTGGCTTGACCTCTGAATATTCTCCTCACACCCACCTCGCCTCCTGGTCCTCCCAGCCAGTGTTTGGGGACTGAGATTCAAATGCTGCTTCCCGCCTTAGGGCTTTTGGTGGAGGCAGGGCTGCTATTCAGTGTGAGAATTAAGTTCAGATGGTCAGGTGGGGCAGGGCCGCCTCTCAGGCCCAGTTCCCTCAGGGGGTTTATGCACAGACCTTCCACAATGGATCCAGGCTCCCGTGCTTGGGGAGCCCCTGTCTGCAGTCGCCTCTCAGCTTCTATCTGGGGGGGGGGGGGGGGGGCCTGAGCCATGGGGGCACCCCACTCCCCTCTCGACCCGCCAAAGAGACTCTCTCTCCAACCCTCGTCACCTGTGGGTGGGGGGGCTTGTGCCGCCGCTGGAGATCCCGTCCCTAAAGCCTGCGGAGCCGCGGCAGCCGCAGGTCCGGGCTGGGCTCCGCGTCTGCAGTGGGACGGACCTTTTGCGAGAGGTTTGCAGGTCCCTCTGTGGGTGGAGGGACCTTCGTGGCTGCAGGATATCTCGTCCCCATAGCCCGTTCGGATCTTTTCCTCACGGTGTCGTGGCCGCTGCAGGGCTGCACTCAGCTCCCAGTCCCGGTGCCCAGTCCACAGCGCGAACGACCCCCTGCAAGAGGTTTGCAGGTCTCTCCGGAACAGAAATCTCCCTTGCTCCAATATTCCGTGGCGTCTGGGTGCAGAATTCACCGTGGGTTGGTCCCCTCTAGCCGTTCTGTGGGTTGTGGGTTCGGAGCTATGTGTATGTGCGTCTTTCTACTCCGCCATCTTGCCGAAATTTTTTTCAGGATAACAATATTAACCATTTATAAAGTGAGCCTTTAAGCGGATGATCAAGAATCTCTTTGTCAGGTATTAAAAATGGAGGATGATAAATACAGGAGCAGACACCTGTATAAAATACTCAGATTCAGGAATCAGTGATCACAGAATCACAATGTTTGAGGCCTGGAACTCAGTGTCCATCTAGTCCAATTGTACACAAAAGGAATCTCTACTGTAACTTAATACAATTATAAATGGCTATACAGAAGGCCTCCTGATGGTCTTCTGCTTGAAGACCTCCAAGGACGGGGGGACTCAACACCTCTTGAGGTACCCACTGCCCTTTTGGATAGCTCTAATTGGGAGGAAGTTTTTTCTGATGTTAAGCCTAAACTTTTGCAACATGCAACTCGTTTTGGGTTCTCTCCTCTGGGGCCAAACTGGAACAGTCTGATCCCTCCTCTACACAGCATGCCTTGAAACACCTGGTCATGAATTTCCTGAATCTTTTCTTCCTCAGGCAAAATATCCAGGTTCCTTCAATGGAATCAAGGCTCTTTACCATTCTGGCTGCCCTCTTCTGGACACTCTCTAGTTTACCAGTCCCTCTCTTGGAATACAATGCTATCCTGTGATGCCCAGAAATGAGGACAATACTCCAGAGGAGTATTATATATGTACGTATGTATATAATATAACATACAACAGCAGAGTACAGTTGGATGGATCATCACTTTTCTATTCTTGGAAGTTCAGCCCTTCTTAATGCAGTCCAAGATTGCATTAGTTCTTTCAGCTTCCACATCACAATGCTGATGCACAGTTTGCAATTCACTAATCTCCAACACTTCACCCCGCCCCATCCAATCCTTTCCAGCACTGCTGTCTAACTATGCTTCCCCGCCCCCCCCCCATCTTGTAGCTGGTTTATTTATTTTTTGAGATTAAAATTCTGAGTTTGTAGGATGGAAGACTTAAAAGGAGATTAAAATGGAAGACCCTACAGAGTAGCCAGTTTCCTTAATAGCTGTGAGATAGGTGGTACAAGAGATAAGTGTTGAACTTCAAGTCAGAAAGATCTGACATATATTAGCTTTGTGAACCTGGGAAAGACACTTACCCTCAGTTTTCTCATCTGTAAAATGGGGATAATCGTATCTACCTCCCAGGTTGTTTTGAGGATGACATAATATATGAAAAACACTTTGCAAACCTTAAAGTGCTATATAAAATACTATTTATCATCATCATCATCATCGGGGAAATATAATAATTTGGGGATCTTTAATGCATAAATGAGGGACCTCCATAAAATAATCAAAAGACAGTATTTCCAAACATATACTAAAGGAATATAGTCCAGTTTACAACTGCACAGTTCTTCAGCAAGTTAGATGGTAAGATCTTGCAGTTGAAGTTAATTAACAGAAAAGTACTCAAGACAATATACTTTCATTTGACCAATACAAATTTAGCTTCCATTTGGTAAAGCATCTGTCTTTGAAGTCTATCATAAGAAAATCTCAAGAGGTGACTATAAAGGTTGAAAATGTGTCAAGAATTTATTAAATACTCAACTTGTACACAGGTGGCCATACAAAAAAAATGATGGAATGTAATTAACACCTCAGTCTCCCACTTAAAAAAGTCCTTTGGCGTCCTTGTTCCAGAGTAGACTAGACAGCTAACAGATGACTTGGTGCTGAATTTATGTTCTGACTACAGATGAGCACTCGATGGGGAAGAGTCTTCCATGGATAAGACAGTATAGGGTTCTGTTACAAAGTATGATCAATGACTTTGATGCATACCAGATTTATCACACATTATTAAAGTACCATGTCTCAAACTGACTTATAAAATATTCTGCATCAGAATTGACAACTGACAAAACAGTGGCATATTTGTATGCATCTGGATGTAAAAATTAGATGTATGGAGCCTGAGAGGTGCTTAGTATGTTTTGTTCACGACAGGCATAATACGTATATTATTTTAATAAGTATATAATACTATAAGAAGATAGCATGCCTGTGCAAGCAATGCACAAGTCCCTTGGAAAGCTGCACCTTACAGATGTGATGAATGATGATTGTTACAGAATTGATTTACCTGTGAAGTATTCAAAAGACACACACTCACTGCTGAAATTCTGTGGAGGGCACTAAGTTCATGTTATCAACAGAAAGGAAAGAGACTGAAGAATAAGCCTATAGGAATGATTATAATTTCCCTTATGATGACAAATAAAGTACAGCACATTAAAGAGAAAAGGGATGATAATCACTGAAGATGCACCAGTTGTGCCTGGTGGGTAGCCAAGAAACAAATACTGTTAGGAGCCAAGAATCACATTAAATGCTTCCAATTCCTAATATGAACTAAGAATGGTTAGAATGATACCTAGTGATGACATAGTAGCCTCTGCATAAAAATGTAACAGAAAATCCCAGAAGGGTAATGAAGCTTCAAGAAGTTCACAGTACAAACGTAAGCATAAGAGGTACTGGCCTAGAAATAATTAGGTTATATCTAATGGTAGAAGGCTATTTCAGATTCCTGAAATATAAAGTACAATACATACTATTCAGATTCTCAGAGATGCCAAAGGGTACATACTAGTTTATTCATTTTATAAAGAGATTGTCAGCTGCTACATAGAAGCAAATCAGGGACGGTGACACTGAAAATAGTATTTATGAGATATCTGATTCCATAAAAGTTTTTTTTCCCCCCATACAATAAGTAACTCCGTGTTATGGTACAATTCTGGCAATTAAGCCATAACCTAAGATTTTTTTGCATACAAGAGCCAATCCAAACTTTCCTTACTTGAAAGGGATGAGCTGAAAGATCTGTATGGACTGTCAAATATATTAAGAAAGCCTGTGGATATCATGGCATATCTACATAAGTTACTGCTTTTCAAAAGCTCATCTCTATTCAGTTCTTCATAAGGAAGCATATTACATTTTGGCAAAAGTCTTGCAATAAGAAGATGAAGTAGATTCTGAAGCAGAAAATACTCTTTTTAAGAGGTGCCATGATCTTCCAGAGCTCAAACCAGAGGACAAAGGCCACAGGAAGAACACTGTCAGAAATGGCCTTTATGTTGGTTATTTTGCTTACTTAACTCCTTTTATTACAAGAGAAAGTTGGGAGGGTGGCTACTGGGAAGTGACAGCAATGTAAAAAACCAAAAGCACCAATACAATATTTCACAAAAGAAATGGTGCCTACTGTACATAAGATCTGAGAGGAGACTAGTTGTGGCCTTGGTTCTATGTAATCCACACTCTGTATTTTGGTAATTTACTGTGTTGCCAACTCTGTGATATTAGAGTAAACTAACACCACAGTATCACAGTATACTGCTTTTATTCAGTCTGACCAATTGAATTTTGAGATTTTTCTACTTATGAAGGTTCTGGAAAACCCTGTAATCCACAAGATGAGAGAAAAAACTGGTGCCACTGAGCCTGAAGGACAAAGGACAAAACAAGGCCCTGAGTGCTCTCTTCACATACCTGGAGGAATGACAGGTAAGAAAAGACACAGCTTTGTTCTATACTGCTCCAAAGGGCAGAATTAGGAACATGGAGGGGGGGGGGGGGGGGGGGGGGGGGGAGGAATAAAAAGGAAGCCGATTTCGATTTAATATAAGAACTGTTTAAGAGAGCTGTCTAATAGTGGAACAGATTACCTGTGAAGAAATACATGTCCTCCATCACTGGAGATTCAAGCAAGGGGCAGGTAACACCACAGAAGGGAATGCTTGCAGAAGTGAGAGGTCCAGCTAGATTGACTTCTGAGGTTTAATCATTTTAGGAAAATTTCTCAATTCACTGGAAATTAAGATCATAAATTGACAAAAATTTCACTGTTCTCTGCTTAATAGTTTTTTTTATGTCTCATTGTTATAGGCAGTATATAATATAATGCTATGGTTAAAAAATATTGTGAATGCCTGTTTGGATTACAAAAATTATATTAGTTCTCATTCTCATACCTAACAATCTGAACTTAAAATGTTACATTCCCTGTTGGGATACCGAGTCCAGTTGGGACATCATACTTAGTTCCTTTGTGCTGATTTATTTGTGTTTTCACAATACATTAGCTAGGTTACAGGCAAACTGGGACAACTGTTCCAGGGTCCATGCAGGGGCCAGTGAATATTTCCAATTTCTTTTCAGACATTTCAAACCAGATGTCTGGGAGACATCTTAAAGTCTTTGTATCTAAAACAGAACTTTTTCTTTCCGCTTAGTGCTTCCCCTTGCCCCCCCCCACCCACTAGTGCAGAGGACACAACCATACTTCCTGTCCCTCAGGTGCCACAAGGTAGGTATAATCCTTGACTGATCCCTCTCGCTCATCCCGAAAACTCATCTCCAAGCTGTTGCTAAGACCTGTTGATTGCACCTTTGCATTATATCTTGAATATGCCCCCTTCTCTCCAGGTACCACCACCTGTGCAGCACACAGGCCCTCCTCACCTCCTACTTACACTATTTTGATAGTCTACTGGTGGGTCTGCCTGCCTCAAGTATCCCTGCTCCAATCCATCCTCCTTTTATTCTCCTAAAGAGCAGGTCTGACCATGTCACCCGACTCCTCATGATACTCCAGTGACTCCCTGTTGCCTCCAGGATTAAATACAAAATCCTCTGTTAGGAGTTAAGAGAGCCTTTCATAACCTAGCTCTCCCCTACCTTTCCAGACTTATGACACCTTAATCCCCAACCTGTACTCTTCAGTTCAGGGACACTGCTGTTTCACAAACAAGACCCTCTGTCTGGGCACCAGGCATTTTCTCTGGCTGTGCCCCAGGCCTGGAATGCTCTCCCTCCTTATCTCGGCTAATTGCCTTCCCCAAAGTTCCAATTGAAATCCTAACTTTTACAGGAAATCTTTCCCAACCTTCTTTAATTATTTCCTATTCATCCTGTTTAGAGCTTGTTTGCATACATCTGCTTATTGCTTCTCCCACTAGTTGGTGAGTGCCACGAAGGCAGGGACTCTCTTTTGCCTCTTTTTGTATTCCTAGCACTTAGCACAGGGCCTAGCACATAACAGTCATTTAATAAATGCTTATTAACTGACTGCCAGGCAGGCAGGAAACTCAGAAGGTTGCCACAGAGGAAGAAAGACATTACTTCACTAGCTAGTACTTACAAAACAAAACAAAACAAAACATGAAAAACCGGAAATAGAACAGGCAGAGCCACAGTTCACCTCCCACCCACACCGCCCTGCCTCTTCAAAGCCTTTTAAGCAGATTTTACCTATGGAAATGCTAAAGGTGGGGAGTCACACAATGCTATTTGCCCTGGCCCCCCATTCTCCTGTCTCTCTACAGATACTCATTCTGAGTTTCCTTCCTTTACTTAGTATTTTTGCCCTTATTAGAGATACACTTTCAGATCCTGGTGCTCAGAAGTTCCTGTTCTTCAGGTTTCCGTCTTTATTCCTCAGTTCCCCGAGCCTTTTCAGCACCTCGCCCTGGGGGTCAATGTTTGTATTCCCCGTGGCCCAGTAAGGTCGTCTTGTGTATTGTCTTCTTCTGTCTTGTGGGTCTTTCCCTGAACCTTCAATGAATTTAAATTAGGTTTCAGGTTTACCACATGTAAAAATGAAGGGACTGCTCTAAATGGCTTCTGAAGTTCTTTATCTTGGGGATCTGACTTTTTCATTCCAACACGTGTACCCTGGACCATTTTCTGGAATAGAAGCAGATGCTACAGCACTTTTATGCTGAGGTCCAGGTGTCTCTGACAGTGGCATTCACTATTTTTCAGTAGTGTTGTGCCAACCTTTAGTACTTATCATTCATGTGCCTTGATGTCTATAATGATGTACATGTGAGACTCACCTGATCATAAATACACCAACATGTGAAACATACCAGAAAGATCACATGATGAAATTAAATGATTAAAAAAAATTAGACTAATCTCTGGTCCCCCTGTGATGCAATAAGGTGACTCTGCAGGGTTAGTGATTTATTATGGTGACCAAGTGGTGAGGGGCTAATGGGCATGCTGTCAGAGCAAACTGTAGAAGCCCTGCTTGGCCCAGGGAGGTCCTGGCTGGTTAACTGAGCATGTCCATAAGGCGGCAGCAACACAAAACAGTCCAGCAAGCTGCAAGTAATTCCCAGAAGCCTCTGTTCTCATCGTTCCTTTGAATGTACACTAGGGGAAGGGGGGGAGAGGGGGAGGGGGGGAGAGAGAGAGAGAGAGAGAGAGAAAGAGAGAGAGGATCAGAGAAGAAAAAGAAGTTGCAAACCAGCTCTCCTTGGGGAGGCAGAACCAGTTCATAGACCCTCTCACCTTGCCATCTGCTTTATTCCTTTCCCAGAAGATCTGGGACTGGTATTTGTTCTATTTCTCCTCCACCTCTCCCCTTGTCCCCACATGATCCTGAGCAGACAGTCCCTCCTTCCTTCCTTCCACTAACCCATCCACCCACCTTCCACCTCAAGAAGGGTTCTCATTCACATTGTCTCTCCTCAGAAACTACTATTCCTGTAAAGGCTGGTTTACCCAAGTTCTACCCTCTCCGTCACCCTCAATCACCAGGCTAATGTTTGAACTCAATTCAGCATTCAATTATGAGCTGGGCTCAATATGTATTTATAAAAGATCAATGTGGATAACACTGCCCTGATTTTGCCCAATCGACCCTTTTCTCAGGCCCAAGGAGGTCCGCCTGTAACGCAAATTGCTTTTAAGGGAAATGCCTGCTGGTGTCTAGAAGTCAAGAAGCTCAATGCTCTAAGAGAAAGACCACCCATTGGTAAGTGACTAGAATTCAGCATTCTTTTTCCCTCCACCTTATAGAAACAATAGGCCCTCAACGAACAACCCAGGAACCCTGACTTCCAGAAACTGAGACAATAGATACTTTGTCACACCCACAACAGGAAGCAGAAGCTGCAGGCCTTTCTGACCCTGATGACAATATTTTAATTTGGCCTTTTTTTTTTTTTTTAAGATATTTGAAATACAACTTTATTATGATCTAAACGAAAAAGGAATGGGAATGGCAGTAACAAACAAGATTCACCACTGAATATTGCGATGGGACTGCAGCAGTCTTATATTTGAAACTCAAGGGGACTTAATTGTGGTCCAAAACAGCTAAATACGCAGGTCCAAAATATGAATTATATATTTTTTACACTGCCACATTCACTCCGAAGCCCATTCATTTCCTTCAGCATCCCAAAGATTAAGCACAGGTTCTGCTTAGCTATATAATAAAGTGGCAAACACACTACACCACTGACATCACAGGACAGTTGCCTATAAAACTAGACCCCTGAAGCTAGGCTCTAGCTTCATTCCCTTACAGGTCATCATCTTCATCAGGGAGCGCAGTTGTCTGAGCAATCTGTAAGTACTGCTCATACTGTGCGACCAGTGCTGGATCCATGACAACCTCTGGAGGTGCAAGAGCAGGCATGGCCACAAACTCCAAATTAGGGTCTCCAATAAGTTTTCTAGCAAGCCAAAGGAAGGGCTTCTCAAAGTTGTAGTTACTTTTGGCTGAGATGTCATAGTACTAGAGATTCTTCTTCCTATGGAAGACAATTGATTTCGCCTTGACTTTTCTGTCCTTACCATCCACTTTGTTGCCACACAACACTATAGGGATATTTTCACATACTTGTACCACATCTCTATGCCAGTTAGGTACATTCTTGTAAGTAACTCTTGATGTTACATCAAACATTATAATGGCACACTGAGCTTGGATATAATAACCATCTCTCAAACCACCAAATTTCTCTTGGCCAGCTGTATCCTATACATTGAATTTAATAGGAACTCTGTTAGTATGGAACACGAGAGGATGGACCTCAACATCCAGGGTGGCAACATACTTCTTCTCAAATTCACCAGTCAAGTAACGTTTTACAAATGTGGTTTTTCTAGTACCTCCATCTCCAACTAATACAAGTTTGAACTGCACTTGGGGTTCTCCTTGGGCAGCCATCACAATGGTTCTTCCAGAAGCGTCTCTTGTCTCCACCTGACTGAACGATGGAAAGATGGCGGAAGCGCAATTCAAATATCCGGAGACCCCTTAATTTGGCCTCTTTTAAAAAAGGGAGTAAATGGGGGCAGCAGGGAGAGATAAAGGGGGGGGAGGGGAACGGACAAAGAAGCTCCTAGTCCTAGGCTATCCTAGTAGGTCTCCGAGGTTGTTTCAGAAACAAAGAGATGACAGTAGAAAGACTACAAGTCTGAAGCTCTTTTATCCCAGTTCAAAGTACTTTATATCCTGGCCAAGAAACAGTAAATAAGAATGCAGTAGGGACGGTTATGCGATGGCCTAGCTCCTAGGTTTCTTCTAAATCTGCCTAATGTCTCTTAGCAGTCACAGAGCAAGACAAACCTTTTGTCTAATTTGTCAAAGCTATCTGGGGTAAGAGATCCAGAGGAAGGTAGGAGAGTCTCTCAGTGTTGGAATTAGAATGTGTAAGGTCCCTAAATTAGCACCAATACTTTGAGTGTTCTGGTGGATATAGATTAGACAGGAAAGAACGCTTCACTGACTATTTCCATCCTCCCAAACATCTTGGACAATGGGAGCAGCCTTCAGGAACTTCTAGCTTACTATTCCCACAACTATGCCTGGGATACTCTGGTCCTTTGAGTTTTGCCACAGAAAGTGGTGAATTCGTTCAGGCTTTTCCCCAATTCCATCTGTAAATTTTCCTGCTTCTAGCAGTGACAAATTGCTCTCAAGTCAACTGGCTTCCAATAACTACACTGGAGCAGGTGGTTAGATTAACATAATACTAAGAACCAACTTCATACCACAAGAAAAAACATTACAATTGGCCCCTAAAATAAAGCCAATAAGTTTCTTTTTACTCTCAAGATGTGTCTGTGCTGCCAACAATTACTTGGCTGCTTTCACTTGCCAAATGGATTAGGACAGACAAGGATTTAAAGCAGCCTTTCAAGACACATCACTCAGCTCTGCTATGAAGTGTGAATGGGTCACTAAAAAAGTAAAGGCCTTCAGACACTGTTCCTTAATGACATATATTAATGATGATTTCTCAATGTTAGAAGTGAGCCCGTTTAACAAGCCCCCAACAGTGAGAAACATGCTCACCTTAAATAATACCTATTGTGAAGTCAGAAAAGCTTTTATTAATCTTTATGTCCATTCCCCTTGAATGGATGTGTAGCTTCCCCAGTAAGGTTACTACAACACGTGCAGGAAGATGGGGCTTCTTATATTATTTTCTGAACTTTGGATCTCTCTCAACACCGTCCCTTGGTCATGTGACTCCTTGGGCCTGAGCATTGGTTTCTGACCGCTAACCTGTCCATGTTAGGTCACAACCCTTATCATCTAGGAATGTGGACAACTGAATTTTCTTACTTCCCACACTCAATAATAAGGGGGTGGGGAGGATTCATAGAATTATAGAGATTTGGATGGGGAAGAAATCATACAGATCTTCTAGTCCAACTTTCTCACTATACAGATGAGAATGCCGAGGCTGAGGGTAGCTTGCCTGAGCTCACATTGTGTTTGTCCTTTGTTGCTGAAGAAGATCATGCCATCAGAGAAATGATGACATGACCTGCACTTGACTTTGTTCTCAGTGAGGGAGGGCTGTGCAGGCCACCAGCCTCACGTCTCCTCCAGAGCCATCTGAATCCAGTGACCAGATACTCATCAGGATGACTAGAAGATGACCCAAGATGCACTGGGAGACCATGGGCCCTTTAGGCCAAGGTCTTTGCAGGTACTCACTTGCCCGTTCCTTGAATAGGACTGTTTAAGCAGTAGTTTGGGCATGGCCCCTTTAATGAGGCCAAGAAAAAGAAAGATATCAGGCTGGGAGGGAAACAGCAAGAGTTATTATTGATAATCACTCTAAAGGTGGTGTTCATCCTTTGGTTGCTAAAGAAGACCATGTCATCAGAGAAATAATGACATGACTTGCACTTGACTTTGTTTTGAGTGAGGGAGGGCTGTGCAGGTCACCAGCCTCACTTCTCCTGCAAAGTCATCTGAATCCAGTGACCAGATATTCATCAGGATGACTGGAGATGACCCAGGATGAGGCAGTTGGGGTTAAGTGACTTGCCCAAGGTCACACAGCTAGTGAATGTCAAGTGTCTGAGGTGAGATTTGAACTCAGGTCTTCCTGACCACCTAGCTAGCTACTATAAAAATACTCCTTTCTAAAAGCTAGTTGTCTAAAATGATTCTCAACTGATAATCTTGGAGTGAAGTACCATTAGTGGAAGCTTCAAACAATGGCACTAGATAATCCTCGACTCAGGGGTACCCCTTAAGGTCCTGAGGGGCAGATATAGCCTTGCTTCAGGATCTAAGAATCATCTGTGAGAGTGAATTGGGATAAGGGTCTTCAAAGCTTCTATGGGCTGTTTAAGCAAAGGTAAGAAGAGCCCTGGGGCAGGGACCCATTGATGTCCCAGCTTCAGAGTGCTGTAGATTTAAGGTTTGGGGAAAGAAAAGGGAAGGGAACTAGGCAGTAGCAAAGCCACAGCTAGAATGCAGATCTAAAATGCAGAATGCATGATGCCCTTCCTATAAAATAGGAGTAACTAAAATTTAGGGACTTTGGCTGGGAGAAGCCAGGGACACTAACTCACTGATTGGAATTATGTAAGGAAATTGTTCATATCCTTTGATTCAAAGTGGGGTTACATGTTAAGGAGGTTGGTTTCAGTAATAACTACGTCCATAAAAATATTCATAGCTGATTATTTCTGACAAAAATCTGGACAAACTTGTATCCAGCTACTGAGGACTAGATGAATAAACTGTGGTATATAAAAGTAATGAAATACTGTAATGAGATGGCCAAATCTTTGATCTTGCCATCAGCCATAAGTGTTCCACTTGCATGTTAAAACTCTGAAATGTCTTTATCTGATCATAATCTTTTATCATTCTATCTTTCCCCTTAGCCTCACAAGCCCTAGCTTTGGTCATTGTCTTCACTATGACCTCCAATCCTCACCACCCCTCAGTTCTTTTTTAGGCTTTCAACCCCTAGATCAGTTATACTCCCTTCTTCCCTATTTTTACTCCCTGGTGAACCAGTTCCCTATCTTCCACATTCATATCTCCTGTCCTCTCTATCCTATCACCAATCATGCCTTGCCAAGCCTCAGGCTTGAGCTATTCCTTCACCTTCTCTCGATCACCTTTCAACCTTGGGTGATTCCCACCATCCTCTCACTGCCTTTGTTCCTCTTCAAGTACTACTAACTTGGTCCATTAAAAATTTACATTATCTAATCTCAATTGCCTCTCAATGTAGCAAGACAAATATCTTTATGCCCTGACAAAACTGATTCACTATCCCACTCACCAAGAAGTGTTTCCAAACTTTTTTGTTTCCACCTTCTCCCTCCCCCAAAGAGAGCCTTCCCATGGTTCTCTTCCCTGACCTCCTCAGCTGAGAGTCTTGCCTCATATTCCAGTGAAAGAAACTAAGGCCATTTCCCTAGAGCTCCCTCTTTTCCCTCAGAGGTAGTTAGGGGGTGTAGCAGATAGAGCATCAGTGCAGGATTCAAGAGGACCTGAGTTCAAATCTCACCTCAGACACTTGAAACTCACTAGCTGTGTGATCTTGGGCAAATCACTTAACCCCAACTGCCTCATTCTGGGTCATCTCCAGTCATCCTGATGAATATGTGGTCACTGGATTCAGATGGCTCTGGAGGAGATGTGAGGCTGGTGACCTGCACAGCCCTCCCTCACTCAAAACAAAGTCAAATGCAAATCATGTCCTCATTTCTTTGATGGCATGGTCTTCTTCGGCAACGAAGGACAAACACAAACACGAAAACACACACACACACACACACACACACACACACACACACACACACTCACTCACTCACTCATCTCACATCATTCAGATGTCGTCCCCGGACCTCTATCTCACTTGAAGACTTGGCACTTCTCCTTGCCAAGACTGACACCTCTTCATGCACTCCTGATCCCATTCCATCTCATCTTCTCTAGCAGGTGCAACCTGCTAGGATCCCTCTTCTCTTACTAATTAATCCTCATTGTCCAGTAGCTGCTTCTTTGCTGCCCAAAAACATGCCCATGAATCCCCCATCTTAAAAAACAAACCAACCCCAAACCCTCTTGTGATCTATCCATTACTAACAGCTAGCACCCTATATCTCTCCTCTCATTCTTGATCAAATTTCTTGAGAAAGTTATCCACATTCAATGAATATGGCCTTACCTCCTATCTTCTTGCTCAAGAACTTTCTAAACAACATGCAGGCCAGCTTCCAATATCATCACTCACCGGAAAGTGCTCTCTCTAAAGTTACCAATGATCTTTTAAGTGCCAAATCTAACGGTCTCTTCTTAATCCTCATCCTTTTTGACCTCTTTGCAGTCTTTGAGACCACTGGATCATTCCCTTGATACTGTCCTTCTAAGTCTTCATGTTACTGCTGCATTCCTAGTTCTCTTCTCCCTCTTACAATATTTTACTTGGTGATGTCATCAGCTCTCTTTATCCAGCTCTCACTTCTTTCCTGACTTACAGCTTCATTTCTCCAACTGCCCAATGGATAGCTTGAAATGAACATCTTAAATTCAACATGTCCAAAACTGAACTCATTATCTTTCCCACCAATGTCATCCTCAATTCCTCATTCTCTCTTACCTCCTCTATATTTCCAATCTGTTCAAGTCCTGTCAATCCTACTTTCTTTCATTTTTTTATTTGGAGGCAGTCTGGGTTAAGTGACTTGCCCAGGGTCACACAGCTAGTAAGTGTTTGAGGCTATTTACCACATCTCTCTAGCTACCACTCAATCCTACTTTCTCAACATCTATTGTAAACACCTCCTTCTCTCTTCTGACACTGCCACTACTTTGGTGTCAACCTTCATTCAGGGCACACTGCTGCAGCAATAGCCTCCTAGTTGGTTACCCTGCCTCAAGTCTCTTCCTACTCCAGCCCCTCCTCTATTTAGCTGTCAAGGTCTACCTATGTCACTCCCTACCCTGTATCCCCCCCTACCCATAAATTCCAGTAGCTCCCTAAGACCTCCAGTATCAAATAAAACCTTCCGCTTGTTATTCAAAGCCCTTCATCACCTGATTCCCTCCTGCCTTTCCAGTCATTTTATACCTTACTTCCTTTTCCATCCAGCAACATGAGCCTGTCTGCTGTTCCATGCAAAGGATACTCCATTTCCTTGCTCTATGCACTTTCATTGGTCTGGAATGTTCACACTCCTCACTTTTACCTCCTGGTTTCCTTCAAGTCCCATCTAAAATCCCACCTTGTACAATAAGCCCTTCCTGGTTCCCTTCAATGCCAGGGCATTCCCTCTGAGATTACCTCTGATTTATTCTGTATATTTGTTTTATGTAAGTGCTTAATAAAACACTTGCTGACTTAATCTTCTAGTGGTGAGTGTGATGGCTCACACCCTAACAACTGAGAAGTACTCACATGACTAGCCATTCTCAAGCTTTTTTGTCCTATGATTCTTTATACTCTTAAGAATTATTAAGGCCCAAAGGGCTATAAAAATACACATATCCTTAGACTCAGCAATATTGCTTCTAAGACTATATCCCCAAGACATCATAAAAATGGGAAAGGGTCCCACATGTACAAAAATATTTATAGCAACACTTTGTGGTGGTTAAAAACTGGAAATCAAGGGGATGCCCATCAATTGGGGAATGGTTGAATAAATTATGGTATATGAATGTAATGGAATACTATTGTGCTGTAAGAAATGATGAACAGGAAGACTTCAGAGAGGCCTGGAAAAGACTTATATGATCTGATGCTGAGCAAAAGAAGCAGAACCAGGAGAAATCTGTGCACATCAACGACCACAGTGAGCTACAGCTTTTTCTGGTAGACTTGGAACTTCATTGCAATGAAAGGACTTAAAAAAAATCACCAATGGTCTTTTAAGGCAAAATACCTTCCACATCCAGAGAAAGAACTATGGAATTCAATCACATAATGTAACAGATTATTTTGTTTTGTATTACGTTTTGGTTTGTTATATGATTTTTCCCATTCATTTTAATTCCTCTACGCAGTATGACTATAGTGAAAATGTATTTAATAGGAATGTATATGTAGAACCTATATAAAATTGTATGCTGTCTCAGGGAGGGAGGAGGAAGGTAGGGGGGATAAAAACCTAAGTTATATGGTAGTGATTGTAGAACACCGAAAATAAGTAAAATTAATTAAAAAAAGAATTATTAAGGACTCCCCAAAGAGTTTTTGTTTATATGGAAGATATCTACTGATATTTTTATTAGATTTCAAAAATCTTAGCATAAAAAGTGGTTTTGACCTCATGGACAACCCTAAAAGGATCTCAAGGACTTCCAGACCACATTTGAGAACCTCTGGGCAAGACTAATATATGACAATTAGAAAACTACCCTATTCCATCATACTGATAGCTGTCTAAACCACTTAAATTATACCAGGGAGTGCAGTCTTGTACTGGGAATCCCAAGCACTAGAGGGACTATTTAGGGCGGCAATACTTGCTGTAAGAAGGTGTAATGCTACATGGAGGTACAGGGACTTGAAAGTCAGCTTCTCAGTAAGTCTTATGATCTTTCTACCCTCTTCCTGGTATAGGCAGACTGCCCCCCTCCCTTTGATCTAGGTATTCCCAACACCTTTCTTCCTGACCTCACTCAAGAAACATAGGATAAGCCATATGTGTTGGATTCAGGGAAAAGGCGGGGGTGGGGGAAGGGGGAGAATGTCTCATAGTATCAGAGAGGGTCCAGGCCAGGAGCTGTAACCAGGGATTCAGAGATTTAAGGATTGGAGATTCGTTACTCTTGACTAAACTTTGGATAAGTAGAAACAGAAGTTAAAAGCCAGGAGAGGAGGTTGGTGCATTTGCTCAAAACCCAGGACAGTGGAGAAGTCATGAAACAGAACCAGGGTTTTATATATGCTAGTCCAATGATCCAACATCAAAATTATATCTAATGAACATAGGTATGTGGTCAAGTCCTCAGCACCACTGTGTACAGACAGTCTGCTGCAATCATGCAAACTGTCCTGCAGAAAAAGTTACATAACTCCTTCTATAAGCACTACTTAGAACAACTTGCTTGGACTTCAGGCAGAAGTCTCCCTCTGCCTTTTCTTCCTTCTCCCTGATAATCCCAGAAATAGATCGTCTAATTCATGAACAGGCTCTTCGCCAATGCTCAGGGCTGAAACCCAATCTGAGTCAGGTTGCTGTGTAACGAGATCAGGTTCCTACATGGTTGGTCATACTCCAAAGCCCTAACTGTACTCGTTCTTACTGTGACTTTGAAAATGAACACCTCAAATGTTTTATGGTAGATTCAACTGAAAGTTATTTCCCCAACACAGCAGTACCATTTAGAATCCGAGGTTACTGTTTATCCTGAAAAAGTCTTCTGTCTCAGGTGTCCTCTTCACCTCTTGTCAAATTCAGTGAACAGGCAGAAGGTGGTGGCTGTGGTCATGGTGATGGCCATAGCGGCAATGAAATGGTAATCTCTTTTTGGGGAATTATAAACACAGGCCACAGGAGTAAACACATTCTGTCCTCCTTGGCCTGTTTCTTCCCATTGCCTTTTCTTTCTTCCCTTCATTCTCTATCAGGTCAGCTAAGGCTGACATACATCCTTGTGTCTCATGGCCAGACTTTCCTCTGAGTAGGAGGAAGCAGCTGCAAAGGGTAGCAGATCACAGAGACAAAAGTCTCAATTTTCCTTCCTCTGCTCTGTTCAGCCTATTCCTAACTGTTCAATGTCAATGTTCAACTCAAATCTTTTTTTGGGGGGTGGGTTATCCATGAAACATTCTTTGACTGACTAGAACCTACAGTGATCTTTCACTTACTTTGAATCCCTTAATGATAGTTCAATGGTTCTGTAATTTTGTAGGTGTTGGTATTCCCTCCTGTGATGTAGCTTATAATCTGTATCATTTTTTTTCTTTCTGCATGACTCAAGTCCTCCCAGATGTAAAGGCCAGAGGATGGCAGGATGAGGGGGGTGGGAAGAGGATTTCTTCTAGATCTCTTGAATTTATTTGGAAATCAATGGAGTATGTAGTCTATCCATTAGCCACATTTCACTCTTGCAGCCTAACCAGCCAACCTTGTTTCCATATAATGCTTTTGCACAATTTAAGAATCACTTTAGATTATTTTCTTGTTTTATGTACATAAATTGGGTGTCTGCAACAAGAAAATAAACTCCTCAAGGACAGGAATAACATGTCTTCTACTTTTTTTTTTTTCACATTTCCCAAATAACTAAAACCGAAGATGAACTAAGAAGTAGTGGTAGGCACATAGTAGGCACTCAATAAATTAATGTGAATCATACTGTTTATGGTCAGAGTATTTTACTGTTTGTCAGAAACAGTGTGTATGGCACTAAAGTTAATCTATTTTATACACAAATATCTTAGAAAAGTGAGTATTTTTTAGAACTCAAAGTCTCCCAATGCCTTTTAACTTTATTACTATGAACTCAGAAGTGGACAGACATCTTTGAGAATGCCAAGAACTCAAACTTCATTTGTTGAATTGCTGGCAAAGAGAACAGGAACTTGGCAAAAATGCTTTGGACCAGTAAATCGTGGAAGCTTAACAAGGAAAAGGAGCAAATAGTACAGGGATAGATGGAAACTGAGGCTATATGGCCTTTTTTTTGGAAACATGAATCAGTTTTGTCAGTTGACTAATGTCTGGAGGAGTAAATGTTGCTCCTGGGAGGAAAAGACAATTCTAGAACAAAGAGAGATGGTTCCTTAAAGCAAGATTATTTATTTGGTTTTTTTGGAATGTTCATTAAAATTCAAACAATTTTTAAAAAATTCAAATTCAAAATTTCAAGTACAAATTTAAGTACCACTATGTCAATTCTAGGCATTGTATGAAAAACCTTTCACATTAACTTATTTTGGGGGAAGTAGTTGCTATAGTGTTTCAAGTTAAAGGAATGACACAAGGTCATTCCTTTACTGACAAGTCTAGAACAGAAATAATACTACTTCATTGGCTAAATGTTTTCAGACAGGAAGCTACTAAACAACTTGGAAGCAATTTTGGGCAGAAGTTGATTTACTGGGCTTTTAGAACTCCCAAACTGAAGAAAAAGGTTAGGAGGTGGATGTTTCGTTTTCCGATTGCTGCAGGGCAGGGACTGGTACATGCTTGGCATTATCTTTTTAGTCACTCTGACTCACAGGGAAGTACCCAACCAGAGTCTCCTTCAAATAATACCCAATGTATTTTTTGAGAGAGCAAATACTGTCCTATCTTTGTATGGAACACAAAGTATTCTTATCTTAGACATACACGACTGGTTTCTACAGGTACCAGACTCTTGTGTTACCAATTAACTCCATTATGTATATTTGTACAAAACATTTCAGGCTTTTTCTTTACTGAGTAGCTAACACTAAAACCTACTGAAAGTGAACTAAAATCTACTTTGATTAAATCCTTTTGAAGACTCTAGTCAAGGAAACTAAACTGACACATTTGTCAAGTTTAACCAAAATTTGTAAAGTGGCAATAAGTCACTTGTACAAACTATTATTTTAGTGAGAATAAAAATGAAGCCTTTAGAGATCTGAGTAAGTACTTTAAGTGGGTTCAAAGTGCAGGTGCCCTCTTCGATTCAAGGTCCAGTTATATACTTGCATTTGGGCCTTGGTTTCCCCCAATTGTAAAATGAACATGATGAACTAGACGATCAGCTAGGTGGGTGTAGTACTTTAAAGTGATGAATCTGGAGTCAAGAAGACCAGAATTCAAACCTGACCCAAGAAACTTCCTAGTTGTATAACCCTAAGAAAATTACTTAGTTTCTATCTCCCACAGTTTCCTCATTTATAAAATGGTGATAACACTACCTATTTCCCAGGAATACCATAAGAATAATATTAGATAATATTTGTAAAGCACTTTTCAGACTTCAAGAAGCCATAGAAATGCTGGCTATTCTTCTTATTTTCTCTAAGAGCCTAAGATTCCTACTTTTAAAAAATAATACTTTATTTTCTCATGTATGTCATGGATTTTACAGACATCTCACAAAAAATAAGCCTAAAATGATCTTTGGCAAACACCAATGCACATTTCTCAGCATCTAAATGCCTGAGAAACTGAGACTCTTCCCACTGGGGTAAAGGTAATTCTATCCACAAATCTATTCTGTTCTGTGCCCTTGAAAAATGGGGGGACAGAAAGAGTGGAGATGTCCTTCTGGAATAGGCAGCAAGTCAAACAGTAACACTTAGAATTCAGATTAGCTTTTATTAAGTTGTCAAGCTTTATAAGGAGGGTATTATCTTCAATTCCCTTCTCCTTCCATCTAGCCAACTGGTTGGTGAAACCCAAGGCACATAAAGGAACTCTAATAAAATAAATGATGTTTTGTAGAAACAATGGGCTTCCTCCTGCAGAATGGTTTATCGTTGTTACAAAGGAGGTAACAGGAAAACTGGTTAAGAATAGTTTGTGAAGTACTAACTGTATACACAGGGCAAATAATAACGGTTCAAGAACAATGCATATGGTCAGTATAGCACTCCATAGCTGGAAAGTGGGTTGGGGGCATGCAAGTAATTTATTTTGGACACCTGTGTTTTGTGGACTTTATCTGCACTTGATTCAGACAGCTGATATAACAGATGCATCCTTTTCACTTTGGAAACACTAACAACACCTAGCTGGGATTGGAGACAGTGAAAGTTCATCTCAGAAATAGGAATTTGTGAAGACGCTATTTTCAAGGTCAGGTTTCATCACCAGCACCTTTTTCCCCACAGCAAAGACATGAGGGGAAGGTTGGAAACTCTCCTCTTCCAGGAAGACTTCACAAATGATCACACTACACATCCCTGAGTGGTGAGAAACTGTCCCCTGGATTGTTAGATGATGCTCTGAACTGAGCAAGTCCTAGCATATCCCAAATGTCATGTCGGGAAGAAGGCCCTCCTAATCCTGGAGGGCAAAGGCCAGAAATCCTTTCTGGAGGTGATGAAGTATTAGAAAGGCACCCAAGCTTCCTGTTTAGTTCTCTAGTTTCTAATTCTTCTCTCCAAAAGAGTATTGAAATAAAAACCTCCAAGTTACTTATATTGCTATAGCGCTTCTCCCTTGGGAGAGGGCAGAGCCAGAAAAGCAAAACCCTCAGTGCCTGTTCAGCGAAAGGAGAAGGAATGCATTATATTCTCAAAGGCCTCTCTGGTGCCTGCCTGTCCGATTCAGAAACCTGCAAGCCCAGCACAGAAGAGGGCCTAGGAGAGGCCTGTGCCTATGCTCCCACATCTGAAGGTTATGTGATACACCTTCAAATATGAGCCTGAGTTGCCTTTGCCTTTCCCTTTCAATCGGAGGTGGGGGGGTGGCAGAGGTGATGGAGTATTAGAGAGGCGAGGGAGAGGAAAACGGGTGGGAATGGGGAATTATATTTTTAAGCACCTCATTCTCCCAAAACAGGAATCTCCAACTACAAGAAAAACCTCCACTGAAACATAACAAACATTGTAAGCATATAGTGCTAAATCCCCAAATGAAAACATCTCCAGCAGTCAAGGGTTCTCAGGCTACAAGCTCAGGACTCTTGAGGGTGATCTGAAGGAAAGGAAATGACAAACCACACAGAGGTTCTTCCTGAGAAAGTCAAAAGTAAAATCAAATCTCAGACTGGTCCAGATCCTACAGTCAAGTGCCTTGCACCTAGCAGCCTTCACAAAAGAAGAAAAAAACCTGGGAATGATAAGATAAAAGGCTGGGGGAGGGTGTCCTCTAATCACTCTGAGTCATAATATTTTTCTTATTTAATCAACAGTTCTTCCAAGTATTCCGGGCACAAGGCAGCTAGCTCCAGTTCTAAAAGGGCTTTAGGGCTGCAATTTGATAAGATTTTACATAAGAGCTCAAAGGAAAACAAGTCACCACAGGAGAGGGGACTAAATCCTGTAATAGATTAAAAGCTTTTTAAAGAGGAAAGACTGTTCAGGCGTCCACTTGAATAGATACTCTCCTGTACTGCAAAATCAAAGTGGAATTTTCTTAAGGGAAGAGGGGGTGGAGTGACTATGATGTTCTTTCCCAAACAAGTGAAAACTGTATAACAGTGGTGAGCCTCCCCTTCTGCCCTTTCTGAGCCTCAGTTTCCTCATCTATAAAATGAAGGGAGCTGGTTTAGAGATATCCTCAACAGTAATTTTCAGAGCAACTTTATAGCTTTAGGTTTTGGGCTAAGCAGATGATTATTTCCCAGTTCCCATGAGTCCTTGAACTTTCAGTCAAGTCAGTCAATGAACATTTTTTAAGTGCCCATTATGTGCCAGGCACTAAGACAGCCCTTGCTTTTGAGAACCTCAGAGTCTCATGGGGGAGACAACATGAAAATAACTGTACAAACAAGCCATAGACAGAACTTACCCAGACAGAAAGAGACAGTGGGCTATAGGTGCCCCTAAATGTGGAGGAACAACCCTGAGTCTAACTGGGGGGGGGGGGGGGGGGGGGGGGGGGCCGTGTTAAGCAGAAGAGAATTTAACATCCCAAAAGACAGACAATGAAAGATTACAAATCAAGAATAAGTTACCCAGCAAAACTAAGAAAAATCCTATGAGGAAGAAAATGAAACTAATGAAATAAAAGATTTCCAAGAACTCCTCATAAAAAGCCAGAACTGAGTAGACATTCTGAAATGTAAACAGAGGAGCAAAGAGAAATACAGAGGTACAGATATCTATTTTAATTGGAAGGTATTATGGAACTGTTTACATGGGAGGTAAGAGACAAATGTCTTCTCAGAACACCAGTATTTCTAAGAGTCCCAGAGAAAGGTAAATATGACAGACAGTTGGTGGGTGGTTTTACTATTTTGATAATTTAAGGAGAAGACAAAAATGAGAGGAACTGGGGATTTTCCTTAGGAAGAAAGGATAAGAAATCTCTATCACATAGAGGCACATAAAATGAAGAGTATTTGCTCGTGGAAGAAAAACTAAAGAGAACATTTTCATATGGACTGTATAAAAAAAAGGTCAAACACGATTACAGGTCACCGCAAACTCTAGAGGCTTATCGGGGATTTATATTCACATGCAGCCAGTTTCTGTGGGCAAGGAACAACAGATAAAAATCAATATTAATACTTTGTGTATGCATCAGATAAACACATAACTAAGAAGGAAATTAAGGACCTGAAGTTAGAGATGACAAGAACTACTGATTACTGAATAGGAATAGGAATGCTTCTCAGTCGTACAGGATACTTAAAAATTGCACAGGTATTGGGGCATATAGACCTCACTAAAAATGTTTTAAAAAGCAGAAATACTAAAAACATTTACTGATCAAAATGCAAAATAAATTATATTTAACAAAGGGCTTTTGAAGAAAAAAGGCAGTTGGAGATTAACATAATTCTGAAGAATTGGTAGGTAGGTCAAGGAACAAATTGTGAAAATTGAAAATTTCAACAGAGACAAAATATCAAAACTGATAGAAGTAGCAAAAGCAGATAGAGGAGGGGAGAGGATTTATATCTTTAAATGCTTGTATCAACAAAAGAATGAACAAATTAATACTGCATGAAACTAAAAAAAAATTGAATAACTCAATCCTCCCTCATTCTGAAAATTACAGAAGAGAAAGCAGAGATGCAATTGATTAAATTAGGAGCTGACTTTTTTTGGGAAAAAAATGGATAAGCAGTAGCTAGTTTGATTAAAAGAGAAGAAAAGCAAATTGTATTCAAAATGAAAACAAAACTAAGGAGGAAATAAACACTGTGTTAGATGCTAGAGACATAAAGAAAGGCAAAAACCTATCTAGACGGAGCTCACTGTTCAATGGAGAACACAACATGTAAACAATTATGTACAAACAAGATACAGGCAATGAAAATGCAGAGTTGGGGAAATGGAAATGTCTTACACACAAGTGGAAAAAAGGAGGCTAATGTCACTGTAAGAAAACTGGAGAGGTAAAAGGAGGCCAGGGTATGAAGGACTTTAAACACCAGAAGATTTTATTTTTGATTCTCAAGGCAATAAGGAGCCCTTTGAGGATAGTGAATGGGGATGAGGGGATGACATGGTCAGATCTGTTCAGGAAGATCAATCTGACAGCTGAGTGTAAAATGGGGCTTGACTGAGCAGAGAGTGATCAGAAGGCTATTGCAAAGCTGAGGTGTGAGGTAATAAGCATTTGCATCATGAGAGATATTGGAAAAGTAAGATCTACAAGATTTGGCAAGACATTAGATATTCTGGGTGAAAGAGTGAGGAGTTGAGAATGACATCTAGGTTATAAGCCTGGATGACCAAGCAAATGGTAGTGCCCTTCACAGTAACTGAAACGTAATACAGAGAGAAGGGTTTTGGGAGAATGATAACAAGTTTAGTATTGGATATAGTGAGCTGGAGAAGCTTCACAACATCCACTTCAAGATGGCAGTTGGAGATGTGAGAATGGATGTCAGGAGAGAAGTTAGGGCTTGATAAGCAGAACTGGGAATTACCTGCATAGAGATAATAACTGAATCCATGGGAGCTAATAAGATCATCAACAGAAATAGCATAGAGAAAGGTGAAAGGAGGGGAAGAGAGGTGAGAAGAAAAGAAAACAGAACAAAACCTTGGACAGAACCATGACCTGGAAGAAGATCCAGTGGAGAAGACTGAAAGGAGCAGTCAGACAGGTGGGAGAAGAATAAGGAGGGAGAAGTGTCACAAAAGCCAGTATCAAAGAGATTGACAGTGTCAAAGGTTGCAGAAAGGTCAAGAAAGATGAGAACTGAGAAAAGGTCATTGGCAATTAAGAGATCATTGGTAACTTTAGAGAGAGTAGTTTCAGTTGAATGCTGAGGTCAGAACCAGAAGCCAGACTACAGAGTTAAGAAAAGAGTAAGAGGAGAGGAATGGAACAAAACTGATTAATTTAGAGGAAACAGATGAACAAAAATATAGAATATACAACCTTAAGAAAGAAAAAGAGATAGACTATTTCTATTCCCTAAATTTCCAGTCTTCTTATACTTTATGCCTTCAATGACACGGCCTCTTTACTGTTCCTTGTATGAGACTGTGCATTTTCTCTGGCTGTCCTCCATGCCTGGCATACTTTCCTTTCCTCCTCTCCACTACCTGACTTCACTGGCTTCCTTCAAGTCTCAGCTAAAATTCCACCTTTCACAAGAAGCCTTTCCTAATCCACCTTAAAGGTAGTGCCTTCCCTCTTGAGATGACCTCCAATTTACAAAGTGTGCATATGTGTGTATGAATATATGTAGGTATATATACACACTTCTATATATACATACTCATACACATATAGCTTTTTTTATACATAGTAACTTGCATTTTATTTCCCTCATTAAACTATGAATTCCTTGAAAATAAGCACTTATCTGCCTTTCTTTGTATCTCCAACGCTTAACACAAAGGTTGGCATATAAAAAGTGATATGGCCATTACTAATAAATGTTTGTTGATGTGACTAGGTTATTTAAACAACCGAATTATCAAAACAAAAAAAAAAAAGAAACTGAATAATTCATAAACAATCTCCCAATGGTTTTGGAAAAAAATACTCCAGGACCAGAAGAATTTACAAGTGAATTCTATTAAAAGGCATTCACACAACAATTAATTCTACTATCATATAAACCAATCACAATAACAGACAAAGCATCCCTTCCAATTTCTTTCCATGATATAAATATGGTCTTTATACTTAAACCAGGGAGAGACAAAGCAGAGAGAGAAAACTACGGACAAATATCCCTAATGAAATGGATGTAAAATTTTAAAATAAATCATTAGCAAATAGGCTACAACACATTAAAAAGGTTAAAGCTTATATTCAGTTTGGATTTATACCAGGAATGTAATACTTGTTCAACATAAAGAAGCTATAAATAAATAATTTTTAATAATATATATAATAAAAACTACATGATTAAATCAATAGATGCTAAAAAGGCTTTCTGGAAAAAATTTAACATTTTTTTCTGTTCAAAACATTAAAAAGCATATCAATAAATGGACTTTCCCCTAATATAGTAAATACTATGTAAAACCAACAGCAAATATTATATGCAGTGGAGAAAGATCAGAGGTCTTTCGAATGAAATCAGATATAAAAGCAAGGATACCTATTATCATTACTATTGTGGTGGTTTGTCCTTCCTTCTCCAGGTTGTTTGTCCTTGCTTCTCAAAGAGGACCTAGGCATCTGGAAGATAATGTCATGACTTGCAAATCAACTGGATTTCAGTGAGATGGAGTTTGCAAAACTCCTTACTCTTCTATCTGGGTCCAGTGGCAAGATAAAGATCAAAATGACTGGAGAGATGCAGTGGGAGACCTTGGCCTTTTTAAGTAAGGTCTAAAAATGCTAGCTGTAGCAGTAAGACAAGAAAGAAACTGAAAGGATAAACACAGGTAAAAAGGAAACAAAGTTACTGCTTTTTACAGATAAAATGATTTACTTCAGAAAACTGTAAACAATCAACCAAAAATTAATTGAAATATTAAACTCAGCAAATTTCAAGATATAAAACAAATTCACATAAATCATCAGTATTCCTACATAACGGAAAGAAAAACAGGAAGAGACAAAAACAAATTCCACTCAAAATAACATCAGAAGCTATAAAATATTTGGAAGTGTATTTACCAAGATTCACCTACGAATTATGTATAGATTCAAACATAAAACATTCTGCAAAAATGAAGACAGACCTATTTAATTGGAGAAATGTGAATGTTCATGTGTACGTCAAGCCACAATACAATAAAAATGACAATACCACTTAAATTATTTTGCTTATTCAGCATCCAAACTGCAAAAGGATTATTTTATAGACTTAGAAAAAATAATAATGAAATTTTTATAGAGGAACAAAAGTTCAAGAATCTCAAGGGTAATAATGAAAAAAGTGGGAAGAGGGCCTATCAATACCAGATCTCAAATACATTACATATTTTAAATGATTTCATATTGGTTTAAAAATTGAAGATGCTGATCAGTGAAAAAGATTTAGGTACACAATATACAGAAGCAAATGAGAACAGTAGCAAAGTTTTAGATAAACCCAAAGACTACTTAATGGAGTAAAAATTCATTAGTTGACAAAAACTGCTGGGAAAACTGGAAAGTAGGCTTGATAGAAATTAGGTGTAGGCCAACATCTCACACCACTTACTTAAGATAAACTCTAAATAGATAAGTGACTTCCACGTAAAAGGTGACATCATAAGGAAATTACAGGAACAAAGAAGAAATTATGCAACTATGGACAGAGGAAGAATGGACTAAATAAGTGATGAGGATCCCAGAAGATAAAATGGACAATTCTGATGGTATAAAGCTTAAGTATTTGCAATTGGAAGGGAACCAGGCAACTAGAAAAAAATCATCGCAGAAAGTTTATCTGAAAAAGGTCATACATCCAAGACATACAAGGAATTCATTCAAACTTGTAAGATGAAGAGCACTCCCTATTAACTACTCAAAGAATATGAACAATTTCCAAAGGAAGAAATCTAAGTGAGACGGTAAAGGCAGGGACTTGCCTGAGCTCTCCCCCAAACCCCTCTATGCGCTTTTAAAAATGGCTCTAAACAAATTCAAGAGCAGCCACTGAAACAAATTCCAAGACAACGTGGAAGGTCAGCAGGAAAGGGTGAGAGAGGAGCACAGTCCTGCGCTGGACAGACCCAGCCCCAGCAAACCCAGAGCAGGCCTCAGGGTCACTGAATCACAGCAGCAGTTTCCAGACTTCTCAGTCCAAAGATTTCAAAGCCAACTTATAAGGTTAGCAGGAAAGGTCTGTCACACCTGGGGCAAGAGTGGAGCACAGTCCAACACAGGCCTCTCCTACATGGGAAGATGATATTTATAACTCCTAAGACCTTTCTCATTATTAAGGTAGTTAGAAGGAATATATAGACAGAGGGAACAGGTGTGAATTGAATATGAAGGGATGACATCTAAGAAATAAAATTAAGGATTGAAAGAGAAGAATGTACTGGGAGAAAGAGAGGTAGAATGGGGCAAATTATCTTACATAAAAGAGGCAAGAAAAAGCTTTTACAGTGGAGGGAAAGGGGGGAGGTGAGGGGGAGTTAAACATATATACTCAATTGCTTATAGAATTCTATCTTACTTACCCTATAGAAAAGTAAAAGGAAGAGGGGATAAGAGAAAGGGGGTGGGTGATAGAAGGAAGGGCATATTACAGGAGGGCATGGTCAGGGTGAAAGGAGACAGAGAACAGAAAAAACAAGAGTAGAGAACAGGATGGAGGGAAATACAGTTAGCAAAAGTAACTGGAAAAAAATTTGAACCAAGTTTCTCTGATAAAGGCTTCATTTCTCAAACATATAGAGACTGAGTTAAATTATTAAAATAAGAGCCATTCTCCAATTGATAAATGATCAAAAGATATGATCAGTTTTCAGATAAAGTAATCAAAGCTATCTATAGACTTGTTGTTGTTTTTGTCCTTCATTTTCGAAGAAGACCATGACACAATCAGGGAAATGATGAAATGACCTGCACTTGACTTTGATTTGGGAGGGCTGTGCAGGTCACCAGCCTCACTTTCTCCTCCTGAGCCATTTGGATCTAGCGACCAGATATTCATCAGGATTGCAGGAGATGGTTCAGGATGCAATGGGAGACACTAGCCCTTTTAGGCTAAGGCCTTTTCAGGTATTCACTTAAGTTGAGGTAATGCCTCAGCTTAATTCCCATTTAGGGAATAGGCCTTCCTCTATGCAGTGAGTTAATGGTTGGCCCCCTTTAATTAAAAACAAAACAAAAAAAATAAAGCTGGGAGGGGAAGACCTCAGGACTGCTATTCCTAACTCGCTATTGATTACAGAAATACAATTAAAACAACTGAAGTACTACCTCTTTCTAATGGCGAATTAGGACAGAACAGGTCAGAAAAGGTAAATGACAAATGTTGGAGGGAACACGGGAAAAATGAGATTTTAATGCACTATTGGTGGAATTGTGAACTGATTCAATGGATTCTGTAGAACAATTTGGAACAATGCCCAAAGGGCTTAAAACCATGAATACCCATTGACCTAGCAATACCACTACTAGGCCCATATCCCAAAAGAGATAAAAAACGAAAGGAAAAATGGACCTACCTATACATACAAAAATATTTATAGCAGCTCTTTTCTAGGGGCTAGAAGTTGAGGGAATGCCCATAAACTGGGGAATGGCTGAACAAGTTGTGGTGTGTGATTATGATGTAATACTATTTTACTATAAGAAATGATGAGCAAGATGCTCTAGGAAGAACCTGGAAAGACTTGAATAGGCTGATGCAAAGTGAATGTACTGGGTACAAAGTAACAGAAACATTCTAAGCTGATCAGCAGTGAATGATCCTCAGCAATATAATGACCCAAGTCTCTATATCAAATAGTTTGCCTTCTCAATGAAGGTGCGATGAGGAAGGAGGGAGAAAATTTGGAATGCAAAGGTGAATGTTAAAAATTGTTTTTAAATGTTAACTAGGGGAAAATAAAATACTAAATTTAAGCTACTAAAATCTAAGCTGCTGCTGTTCTTTTTTTTCATTTTTGTCAGTTGTGTCTGACTCTTCAAGACCCTTTTTGGGTTTGTTTGGTTTTTTTTGGCAAAGATACTGGAGTGGTTTGCCATTACTTCTTTCTCTAGCTCATTTTACAGATGTGGAAACTGAGCCAAACAAGGTTAAGTGTCTTGTCCAGGATCATACTGCTCAGACACTTGTCTGAGGCCAGATTTGAACTCAGGTCCTACTGGTTTCAGTCCCAGTGCTCTATTCACCACTCTATTCTAGCTGCCCCTACAATGAAACACAAATAATGTTAATTAGTAGTTTTTAAAGTCACTCTGTGGCCTCAAGCATCCTTATTTTTAGTTGAGTGGCACTATTTCTATTTGAGTTTGTCACTACTGGCCTAAAAATATGACACAGAAAAGACTTAAGAACTCTGATCAATGCAATGATCTGCATAAATATGTTCCCAAAGTTGGCAATACCAGCCTTTGGGAGGGTACAGGAACGATCCACAGGGGCACTAATGGATAGAAATGGTGCAAATTTCCAAAAAAGCATTAAAGGGTTAAAGGAGGTAGATTTCCAGGGAGTGCTAATTTTTTATTTTTTATTTTTTTGAAAAGCAGGTGGTAGGCCAAATAAGTTTGGGAACCTCTGTTATTTATCCTACAATGTCTCAAAAGAGAGAGATAGTGGGCAGGCCAAGCCAATATAATAAAAATGACAATAATCTACTTATTCAGTGCGATACCAATTAAATTATCAAAAACTATTTTGTAGATATAGAAAAAACAACAACAAAATTCATCTGGAAGAACAAAAGGTCAAGGATATCAAGGAAATTAAAGAAAATGAGAAGGAAGGTGGTCTAGTTGTACAGGTCTCAAATTATATTATAAAGTGGTAATTATTAAAACAATCTGGTACTGGTTAAGAAATAGAGTGGTGGATCAGTGGAACAGATTAGGTACATAAGACCAGTAGTAAATGACCACAGTAATCTAGTATATGATAAAGCCAAAGATCCAAACTTTTGGAACAAAAACTCATTATTTAACAAAAACTTCTGGGAAAAGTGGAAAACAGTATGGCAAAAACTAGGTAATGACCAACATCTCACACTGTATACCACGGTAAGGTCAAAATGAGAACATGATTTACAAAAAGGTGATACCATAAGCAAATTAGGAGATAAATGGAATGGTTTATCTGTCAGATCTATGGAGAAGGGAAAAATTTAGGACCAAAGAAAATATAGACAGCAATACCAACTATAAAATAATTTTGATTACATAAAATGAAAGTTTTTGCACAAAGAAAATCAATGCAACCAAAATTATAAGAAAAGCAGAAAACGGAAAAAAATTTTTGCAACAAGTATTTCTGATAAAGGCCTCATTTCTCAAATACATAAAGAACTCAACTAAATTTCTAAAAATTCAAATCATTCCCCAATTGAGAAATGATCAAAGGATATAAACAGCCAGTTTGCAGACAAAGAAATCAAAGCTGTCTATAATCCTATGAAAAATGCTCTAAATCACTACTGATTACAGAAATGCAAAATAAAACAACATTGAGGCATCACTTAACATCTGTCAAACTGACTAATATGACAAAAAAGGAAAATGATGGATGTTGGAGGGAACGTGGGAAATCTGCACTGTTTGTGGAATCATGAACTGATCCAACCAACCACTCTGGAGATCAATTTGGAACTATGCCTAAAGGGCAATCAAACTTTGCATACCATTTGATTCAATATACCACTGCTAGGTCTATATCCCAAAGATATATATAAAAAAAAAAGGGGGATGAGGGGAAGGACGTATTTGTATAACAATATTTATAGATGTGGTTTTTGAGGTGGCTATGAATTGGAAATTGAGGGGATGCCCATCGAATGAGGAATGGCTAAACAAATTGTGGTATATGATTGTGGAATATTATGGTGCTGTAAGAAATTACAAGTAGGATGATTTCAGAAAAATTTGGAAAGACTTACATGAACTGATACAAAGTCTTCGTATATGGAAATGTTTCTTTTTTACGTTTAAATTCAGGAAAAAGAAACTTTAAAGAAAGCATTAGGGAACACAGTCTCAATTCAGGATAGCTTTCTAAAGCACTAATAAAGAAGAAAGTTCAGGACAAAGACAAGATGGGGAATGTTGTACCATCCCGGTAAATTGAACATATGTGTTTTCAAACAAGTATATGGAACAGATTTGTAGTCTCATATATAAGGCTCTTTTCTGGACTTTTTTACATGAAAATATTTGTGTTTGTTGATGATTTTTCCAATTTATAATTAAAAAAATTTCCCCAAGAATACAGAGTTCAGATTCATGTAATAAATAACCAATCTTAATTCATGAAGACTTATGATGAAATGTATTTCCGTCCTCTCAATAGAAAGGTGATGAACTATGGGTACAGAATGATCCATATACTTGGTCAGACAATGTCAATATGCCTTCTGCTTACTGCTTTCTTTGGTTACAAGAGAAGGAGCAAGAGAGGTCATTGGGAAAATAGCGATATTAAAGGTGCGGGAAATGCTTTGAATACAGGATGAAAATAGGTAAAGAAAGACAATTAGATATTCAGTTTGGGTTCTCACTTTTTGAAAATAACACACCAAGACAGAAAAATTGCTGGAACATTAGGAAGTAACGAACCCTGTACCTCAGGTCCTCTACATGTACAATCCAATAAACAGGAAAACCCTAAAATATCATGGGCAAACAGAATTCTTACTTCATCAGTTCTAAAAGTCAATCTGTTCCTACATAAGCCTATGATGAAGCCATGGCCTGGGTCCTGGCTAAATCTATTCTCCTCTGAAGAACACCTCAAGAGGATTGCATTGCTTTGGGGCCAAGTCATAAATATGGTTCTACTCAGGGCCGAGTCTAAGGTGGTCCCATACCAAATCATGGTCATCAAGTCTGGTCTAAAAGAAATACAAACAAATGCAACTTCTCCCCCATCTGCTTATATCTTCAGACATCCTCCTGACTTGGAGCTAGTAAGAGCAATAATAGCTGTGACTTATATTTTCCATTAAGGTCTGCTGAAACACCTGTGGAGAAAATACTACAGATATCATCCTCATTTTACAGATTAAGAAACTGAAGCATAGCAGTTAAATGATTTACCCAGAGCTACACAGCTAGCAAAAACTGAAAGGCTCAAATTCAGGTTTCCCTGATTTCCCTGAAAGTCCAGTGCTCTTTCAGGGTTAGGCCGGATGATCAGACTGGCTTTTTCTCAGGGGCTTGAGCAAAGTTCTCCATGTAGTTGTCTCATTGTGAGACTTTTTACATAACAACGGATACCTTAATTCTTAAATGCTCCTAAAGATAATGAAGAAAGCCTCACATGACCTTCTTCATCAGAAAGTTATCCACAGACATTAAGCTACAAGAACACTGCCGTTGCTGATATAGTTTGTAGAAATAGACAACCTTAATATACTTACTCTTAAATATATTTTTGAAATTAATTTTCATAAATTTAACAGTTAAAATAATAAAAGCAGTGAAGAGATAAGAAATCTGTATTGTAGAAGCTTGTACTGCAAAAGGATTTTTAAAGCCTGGATCATTTAACCTAGAAATAGAGCCATGTTGGGAATTCTAGAATCTGGGACAGGTTAGGGGTGGCAAGGAAAGGATTTATTGCTGGGGAAGATGCTACTTGGGAAGGGAAATAAGGCAGTGCTAGACTCACCTGGAATGGAAGAAGACCCTGTGATTCCACCTCCAACATGTATAGCCACTCACAATCAAGAGTGGCTGAACTCGGAGAGGGGCAGATTATGTCCTACAGAGGTGAGGTATCTGCAGCCTGCCTCGAGGCCACATGTAGCTTTCTAGGTCCTTGGGAATAGCTTTTTGACTGAGTCCAAATTTTAGAGAATAAATTCTTTTATTAAGGAGATTTGTTCTGTAAAGTTTGGATTCAAAGGGCTGCGCTTGACAACCTAGAGGGCCACAAGTATCCTCAGGGCTGCAGGCTTCCCACCCCTGCACCTAGAAAGTCCAATCTGTACTCCTACAGTTTCAACAATCCCTGACTCCTCCAAACCCTTAAAAGAGGGAAAAGGAAACTGACAGGTGTGGTCATCTCTCTCAATTCCAGAACCTAGAAGTGTAACAGGGGTAAAGATGAGAATCCCAAAAGAGGCAATACTGTGGATTCAGGGGATAGTTATATGGAAACCAGAAAACTGTGAAGGAGGAGAAATGAAGGTTGGGAATGAAAGCTTACTCTTTTCTAAATTTTAGTGACTGTAGCATAGCCCTGGTCATTCTGCCCTAGTTATGGTACTGAAAAGAAAAGTTATAAATGAGCAGGTTAATTCTGAGACAGTCCTTCCCTAATACCTTTGTATTTTGAGAAGCAGGGATAGTTAAATGAAATCAGAAGCTGAAATTACACAACACATGAAACCTCATTTTTTGGTTGGACACTGCCTTGGTTAGGAAGTTTTGTTTAAAGGCAGTTAAATGGTACGATAGATAAGAGTGTGGACCTGGAGTTAGGAAGACCTAAGTACAAATTTTGCCTTACTCACAAGCTGTGTCATCCTGAATGAGGAAGTTGGACTTGGCATCTAAATCTACGATCTTGTGATTTGCTCCTGTCTTGGGAAGACTAATGTATTGAGTTTCAAGAGAGAAAAAAAATGAATCTTTCCAAGATACAAATGAGTATAACTGGACACCTGATACTTTGAATAAGACACATCAAGGCTAGTCCATGGTCACTGACTGGCCAGTTATGGCTTTGGTCTGATTTGAGATGACAATCCTGAGTATCAGTAATAGGAGCAACAATACCTCCTTTAATTTTTTGCATTTTAGGTAGGATTACAGTGGCTGATTTAATTTTATTAGTAACAACAGCGGTGAATCAAAATGTAAATATTGTGAACTGTGAAATGTTAGATGTTTACAAAGCTGCAGCAAATTCTACCAATGCCAACAGTCCTTTCATACTCCTTTCTTTACAGAAACTCATGAAAGAACCCAAAAGGAAAGATGTGAAAATGAAAGAGCTGTCGTCAAGATTTCAGAAGATTCCTTTACAAAGTTTCCTCTGTGGCTAACCAGGTGGCCACAGTTAAACTGAAAAAGAGGCAAGACTGCCCCACATATAGGCACCAAGCTCGATACTCTCCATAGAGAGCAATTTGTGGGTAGGAAACAAAATACAAGTTGAAATACCCAGAAGAGGTTCACAGAAGACAGTATTCAGACTGTTATTTAAAAAAAAAAAAAGACAAAGAGCATCAGTAAAACTTAAAAAAAAAAAAAATTTTTTTCCAAGAAAGGCTCCAGTAATAAAATCTATAGCCTGAAATGTCTATGCACAAAGTTTAGTTAACAAGCAGGGTGGACTAAAGGTCTCAAAACATGCTGGTATGTCTAACACTCCCCCATCCCCACCCTCAAGGGCTTGGCAGAATGACTCATGTCCCTCTGCCATGAACTGGAACTGGAATGTGACTCTGATTGAGATTACTTTATCCACCACAGGTATCAGGGATCGAGGCAGTAGAATGTCATTGTTAAGATGTTCTATTCACATGAGGAAATTCAAGAACTAGGAAAGGGAACCTATTAACCAATAAGCATTTATGAAGGATGTACTGTGTTAAGTGCTGGGAAAACAAAGATAAAACTGAAACAGTCTCTGCATTCAAAAATCTTAAAATCTACCAGGGGGAATACATTAAAAAAAACATAAGGTAAAAATTCTTGTAGAGACAGGAGAGCATAAGCAGCTGATGTGACCAGGGAAGGGTTTGTGGAAGTGATGTTAAGTTGAGTTTGAAAAGAATTCTAACATGGGAGAGTGCACTTGAGTGAAGACCAAAGGAGAAATGTCTCAAAAGATGTTACTGGAGCATCCTGACTACCTAGGCAAAAAGAGGAAAGAGATGAGGAGCTTAGGAAACAAACCACGAGCCTGGCACAGGAAGCACCATAAACGCCTGCTGGAGTTCTTGCCATGCTGAAAGCAGAATAGCTAATAATTACTCAATTCACTTTAATGATAATTTCATTTTTCAAAAGGTAATGAAAACATAGGAAGATTTTATTCGGGATCTAACTCTCAATTAACACAGAAAAACTGATTATTGAAGTGAAAACAATGGGAACTTCAGGAAAAAGCTAGTACTACTTCAGAATATGCAATAGGGGAGCAGGAAGCTGGGCATATCCTAGACCGAGGGAAAGTATATTCAAAAAGATTCAAGAAAAAGACAAGTTTAATACCACGAAACAAAATTCTATGGGGGAAGTTAGCCCAGGAGGGCCAGGAACTATTGACATGAAATTCTGAAGACTCAAGGGGAAACAATTCTGAGAGAGATGAAAAATGGGAATTATCTGAAGAAACCAAAGGGAAATTATAGAGAACTATCAATTATCTTAAGATTTTTAAAAGATGAACACCAAAGATAGGGAAAGCAAAAGATGAATACAAAGAGGCATAGCATAGTACTCTAAGAATACTATCAGGAATGAAATGTGGCAAAGGAGGAAAGATAAGAAACACAAAAGGGGTTTTAAAAACTGTATTGGGGAAAAGAAGATCATCAAAGATGGTTCAGTACCACTGCAAAGTGTGGCTGGGATGACATCAGTAGGTTGCATGAGACATTCGAAGACCCTCCATCTCATCGGAAGGAACAGAGCTGGCAATCCTCATCTCATTCAAGAGTTGTGATTAGTCAAGCATCTTAGAGACAGGAAGAGAACACCTGACCCTTGATTCAACTCGATTTGATAAATATTTATTAAACACTTATTATTCACCAGGCACTATGCTAAGCACTGGAGATACAAAAAAGAAAACAAGACATTTTCTGCTGGCAAAGAGCTTACAATGTAATGGAGAAAGATACACACAAAAGGAAGCTGAAAAAAGGAGGGGAGGTGGTCACAAGGAGGGTTGTGGTGATCTGTGAAGTAGAAGCCAAGCAGAGTAGTTGTTGGAAAACAGAGTACTGAAAACTCAGATAGGATTGCTGAGCCACTGTCATGAGATCTGAATGATTACAGAACAGGAAAAGTCTCAGTGAACTGGAAAAGGGCAAATGTCCTAATTTAAAAAGGGGAGGAAGAGACAAAAAGGAGCCAGCACCTCCGTCAGTGAGCTTGAGTTCAATTTCTTGCAAAATTCTAGAGTTAAAAGGCAGTCTGTGAACATCTAGAAAAAGGAAGAAGGGATCACAAAAAGCAAACATGGCTTCAGCAAGGATGGTCATGCCAGGTGAACCTAACTTCCTTTTCTGACAGTTACTAAACTATTATATTAAGGGAATGCTGCAAATATACACTGTTGGTGTTGTTATTCAATCATTTTTCATTCATGTCCCACTCTCTGTGACCCCATTTGGGGTTTTCTTGGTAAAGATACTGGAGTGGTTTGCCATTTTCTTCCCCAGCTCATTCGGCAGATGAAGAAACTGAGGCAAAGAGGGTCAAGTTACTTGTCCAAGGTCACACAGTAAGTGTCTGAGGACAGATTTGAATTCATCTTCCTGACTGCTTGCTAAGCCACCAAATTGCCTGCAAATACACACACACAGACACACACACAGATATATACATTATATATACACACATATATTTTAGCAAAACAATTGTTAAGTATCTCATGCTCTTCTTGAAGAAAAAAAAAATGAAGAGAAGTATGCTAGACAGCAGGACAGTTAGATGGATTCAAAAAGTAGTCATTAATAGTTTCAACTAACTTGGAGGGAGTTTCCAGTGGATGCCCAAGGATCGGTGTTCAGCCTTGTGCTGGCATTTTATCGACAACTTCTATGAAGACAAAGATAAGATGCTTACCAAATTTTCAGGTAACAAACTGAAGAGCAGTCAGGATCTAAAAAAATTTTTGATAGATAGAATCTACTTAGTTGAAACTTAACAGGGATAAATGTAAAGTCTTCCATTTGAGGGTCACAACCACAAGCTGGTGAAAGCACAGTTGCAAAATACAGTGTGATATGGCATCCAGAAAAGTCAAAATGAAGTTGGACAGAATTGAGAGAGGCCCAAGCTCCAGGGATAAGATGAGGCCAATTCCACTCGCTTTTACCCTGCTCAGACTCTAACTAGAAGACTGTACTCCATCACCTGAAGGGCCATCATTACTCAGGAGTATTAGACTCGTTTTGTTGGGCCTTAGAGGGCAGAGGATAGAGATTTCAGGGAGGCAGTTTTAGATAGACAGAAGTAGAATGGCCTGCTTCAAGAAGTGGGCTATCTCACTAGTGCTCTTCAAGCAGAGGCTGGATGACTACTACTATCTGGGTTTCTTGTAGGAATTATTCTTTGGGGGAACAGATTGAACGAGATAGTCACTGAAACCCCTGCAATCTGAAATTGTCACTCCAATTTTGTGAATTATTCATTACGTATTCTCTGGTCACTCAGCCACAGAGGAAAATGGTTTTACTTTTCAATAAAATGTGAATTATGTCCAGTGTTAAACTGGGTCTGGCTTATTATCTCAAGTTCCAACATAGAAGCAATCACAATACTCTTGACATCAGGTGAACTGGACGTGGGATTTCTACAAACATTTCAATGCAATGTCTTATTAGTTTCATCTCCTGTGCTGATAATGATCTAGTCTTTAGTGATCCTTTCAAATACCCCCCCTTAAACTGATTCTTTATCTCTTACTTCTACAGTATCCAAACCAAAACCTCTCCTTTTATATTCCTTAAGCTAAAAGGGATATAGATAAGGATAAAGAGAAAGAAAGCTTGAGGAATAAACTTTTAAGACTAGTTAAATAGAGGCAGAAAATTATATACTCCACAGGGAACAGAGAAGGCAAAACGAAAGAGGTCACGAGACCAGTCCTGTAAATAAAGCCAATCCTTGCCAACATCCTTTGTATCACCAGGTTGGTAAACCATAAACTGGTCCAAACCAATGGGTAGCAGTCTTGCTAAACAAAATGAATTTTCAAACTTCAATTGTCTTTTCACACTCCTGTAACCATGAGTGCTGAGGAGAACATGTTGGCCATGGTTTTTTCTTTGTTAGGCAATCAGGATTAAGTGACTTGACCAGGGTCACACAGCTAGTAAGTGTCTGAGACCAAATCTGAACTCAGGGGCTCTATCCACCATGCCACCTAGCTACTATGGTTTTTGAAAAGGCAAAACATCATAGTTTGAACAAATCATTTGAAAAAACTTGCTTCAATGGTGGTGAGAAGTATGAAGGGAGAATCAGAGGCAAAGGCCAGAAACATGAAGTTCTGTTTTCTCCACCGCTTGCAATGGTTCTCTTCACATTCTATGATATAAATGGAGACAGCCACTACTCTCCCACCTGACTAGAGCCACTAAACATACAGACAATTCACCTCCAGTCTTGTTCTTACCTGAGTTCTCAGATTTAAAGACAGAAGGGACCTCAGAGATGACCCCATTTTGTGGATGAAGAAAATAAGGTTTAGAGAGGTTCAAAGAATTTGGAACTAGAGCTTGAAGGCCCAGGGAGGTTAAGTGATTTGTTGAAGGCTGACACAGGTTTGGATTTGAACCCAGGTCCTCTGACTTCAAAGCCACTGTTTTTTTCACTATGTCATGATGAACTGAGTTTAAGAAGTTACTGCTTATAAAACTTGGCTGGAGTCTAGAGAGATTAATAGGAGAAAGCTCTGATCAAATACTTAAAATAGTTTCCTCTCTACTCTTAAATTGTTTTCTGATCTAATTTGTAAAATTTAGGATTAAATATCCATGGGAACATGGTATATTACAGAGAGCTGAGGATTTGAGTCAGGAGACCTAAGGTTGAAAAATCCTCCTTCAACCCAATTTATGTGACAGTGGGTGGATAGGTCACTTAGTCACACTGATCTCAGTTTTCTAATCTGTAAAATGAAGATAATAGTATTTGTACTACTTATGTCCCTCGCTATGAAGGAAGAAGGTGCTGTCTAAATATGGTACCATTATTATAGAAGTGTGAATTACTTTTAATACAGATTTTCTGCCCAGGGTTATAGAATAGCTTGGGTAAAAGAGATGTCTGAGAAATGCAATGCCTGATCAGTCTTACAATAAATAATCCCAGCTTTTTTCACCTTTCCTCTTCTTCGAATAGGGCAGAACATTTTTTCCCCTTGTTGACATATCCAAGCAGAAAGGAGAGAGATCATTTAAATTTATTTTCTCTAGTATTACTCCTCCGTAATGGCCAGTAATTATCAAAGGAATTAAGGTCCCAATATCACATCTCTACTGCACCACAGATTTGCATAACTATACTAGGGAGACAGTTCTTACTTTTCACATTTATTTATGCTCATAATATTAGAGACTAACCTACAGTACTCTGTATATACAGTAAATATTCTGGCCCTGCCAAGATAAAATATTACATTGTCTTTAAAAGATGAGGAAGGACAAAAGAGTAGGACTTAGTAACTCTTTTTGCAAGGTGAAACTCAGAATTAAAACTCCATGGACAAAGAGTTCTCATCCCTGCTACATATTACCCCTACAACCTTTGGTCATGCCATGTCTCTCTAGGCCTCAATTTCATCACATGTAAAACAGGGGTTAGATGTTATGACTTCTAATTTCCATTTCAGGATTACATCCTAAACCTTTTTTGTACATCTCTAATTTGACTTTTTTTTTAACCTCAGGAATTTCTCCTTTTATATCTGTCCTCACCTCACCCAGTAACCACTCTTTGGGACTGTCCAAAGGCAAACTCAGGAGACCAGCACACCCAGCAAGGTCTGCTATTCTCTTCCTAATGCTGACTAGCATTTTGTTAAATCATAATATCATAATCCTACACCTCTGATTAAAATACTCCCAAGTAAACAAGCTCCCCATAAAGGAGCAATGATTCTAAACCTAATAGAAAATGGTATCACAATCCAAGGAGGTAAAAGTTTAGGAAGCCCAATTCTATTAACGACCAGCAAGCCCCAAACCAAATGTAGCACACAACTGTCTTTCAACAAAGCCTACTAGAGTTGCTCCTATCTCAATCAATATCTAATATTACTTTTATCAATAACAAAAGCTTAAAAATATATATTTTTCATATTAAGTTCAGACCAATCTCTTAAGACTTCACTATATATTTCCAGAAAGCATGAAAAGAAAAAATGTTTCTTTCAAACAGCTGTGTGTGAGTGTTAAGAAATGTTACTACAGTTTTCATTTTTTAGTGCACAATAATAAGAATGCAAAGAAGCACTAAAAGGAAGTAGTAGTAACTGTAATGACTAAACTTAGTCCAAGGAGATATGGGAACCACAGATGTGGAATGTTACATACGCTATTAGACATAATCATTATAAATGCTGGTTCTGCTATACTGTTTTTCTTGGTCACCAGAGAAGGGCTTAATACAAGGGTAGGTAGGAAGGGCATATCTAGAGAAGACTGACATGAAAACAAAAGGTACCCATAAAACTTTTATCTAATAAACCTGAGGAGCTTAGAAGCTTTTGCCCAAAATACAGATAATGTGGTCAATAATAAGAGAGCCAAACCTATATGCATCTTACAAAAAAACTGGGTGAAGCTGCAACAGAACACACCTTTTTTTATAGCAAAGAGGTAGAAGACCACTAGAACAGTATATTGTGCACTTTGTCAAGCGAGGTTTCTCTACTGCTTAATTGTTTTTCTTTGTCGATTGTGTTCAATTTGGGGGTTGACAGGTAGTGTAAAAATGATCAGTATAAATAAAACATTTTCAAAAAAATGAAGCTACATTCAACTACAAAATCATTAAATTTCAAAATTAATGGCTAAGAGAAATGCTAGATATCTTGAATACAGAGTATCTACAAATCTGCAAAGCATCAGCAAAAGAACTCAGTCAATCTTGTGTGTAAAATTAAAGCATTACTAGATTGGAAATTAACATAACCATCATGAGCATCTGGAACAAAGGATGTGATGAATGGAATAGTAGGCGCCATGTGCTATTGGAGTGAGTTTGTTTAAATGAGTGTCCCAAATGCTAGGATAGCCTTGTGTTAAACAGAAGACTTGTCAGCTTATGAGACTTATTTTAGAAATTGTTCCTTCAGTGCCAAAGACCTGAATTCTGTGTTTGTTACTCCTCAGACAGCACTTGGTGACACATTTCCTGCACTATTCTGTGTACTCGTAATATAAACTGTTACAAGAGAAAGCCAAGAAAATGGAACTTAGTACTTGTCAAGATTTTTCTTCAAAATATATTTAATGTTTATATTTTATCTAGGGAGTTCCTGATTTATAAAACTGAAAAGTTTTTGTCTTTCCCATTTGTAGTATTTTCCTACAATTAGGGACCTTGGAGTTTCAGTATGGGGCACCCACCTTGGATGAATCCTGAAGTACTGGAAATGTCAAGATTTAAAATAACTTCCAGAACAGAAATAAACCTTCAGTTCTGTTACTAAGGCAAGCAAAGGGTTAAGACATGGGCAAAGTGGCTTAGCATAGCAAACTAATTGGCACAAAGACACTTTAAAAACATTTATTGACTTCTGTCAGGGATAGCCTGCATTTCTAAATCAATATGAATCCAGTCATTATGAGAAACCAAACTGGGTGTCTGCAAAGGGAACTGGACATCAGAAGATAAATAAAGGCGGCAAATTCTTACTGAGAGTCTGAGAAAGATAGGACAAAGATGCTTTCCAGCTCAAAGTCTATGATTCTACCATGTACTTGGCACAGAGAAAAGACAAGTGTTTAATAAAGAACCAGATTTTTATTTTAGTCATTTTTTAAGGTCAGTTGAACCACACAGCAGCAAATGAACAGAAAATTAAGGGCCTAGAATGTGAGGACCCCAATCCTGATTGGCCTATTGAAAATGTAGGTAAGAATCGAAGTACAGCTTAGAAAACTAGTTTAAACCTATTTTAAAGTATCTGCTAGCTGCTTTTGAAAAGAAAAAGCTAATATAAGGATGAGCTGGAACATAAAAATGAATTGCCTCCAACAATCTGATCCTGAAAAACAAGACTTTCTGCTGTCACAAGAATAAATACCAGCAGCCCCACACTTTCAAATTTCTTCCCCCACAAGTGACCCTTAGAAGACATACCAAACAAGATTTCTGTCCCAAAGGAGAACACCACAAAGGACAGAGGCTCAGAATATCAAGAGGATACCTATCCCCTAGCTAGACATGAAAAGTTAGGAAAAACAATTACTAAAGTTTAAGAATGAACCCTATTACAAAGGCCAGATGGACTGCGTCTTTTTGCCAAGAAGAACATGAAAATACTATGACATAGGACTGTACATAAAGTTAACAATACCTGTGGTTTTGGGAGCTTCTGGAGGAGGTCCACCCTGCCAGCCATATTGTGGATAGCCTTGGTATGGATACCCTGCATTAGGGGGTGGATATGGCCCTTGAGGCCCAGCAGGATAAGGCCCAGCAGGAGGATATGGTTGAGGACCACCTGGTTGATGTACATATGGTGGATATGGGGCAGTTGGACCTGGGTCCGAGTAAGGTGGAGGATTTCCGTAACTCATGTGGGAATGAAAACCTTTCCTAAAAGAGAAACAAAAAAATAATCAATTTCACTTCTATTCCAATCATTCAAAAAACTTCCCAACAAATTATGTGATCGTTAGTAATCAATAAACATTTATTAAATATCTGCCACGAGACAGGCACTACGCTACACAGAATGCATCATATGAAGTTATCCTGTTTAAAAAATAATCCTCTGAAAGTTGTATATATGTGATAACTTAAATAACATTAATAGCATGACAAAATGGAATTAACCACAGGGGAAGAATGTCTAAATCTTTTTCAAAGTTCAAATTGCAAGCAGGTCTCTAGAAACTAAACTGGATCACTACCATTCTGAGATTTTTCTGAGTTTACCAGGTTTGATGAGGAATTGGGCAGAGCCAAGGTAACACCAGCCACAGGGTTAAAGACCCAAGAAAGCTGAAATTTCAGACTCATGTCCACTTTGGTGGTTCTAGTATTTTCTGCAGGCTCATGGTCACTGCACTGTTTTTAACCACTTCTTGTCACAACAAACTGGTCTTTCGGGGTTTTTTTGCTCCTAAGCATTCTAACTTGGAAGAAGAAGTCTGGAGGGATTCTCTAGGTATGACTTTAGGGTTCTTACTTACAGACTGCTCTTCATTTGTACCTTTCATTAGCACAGGTCTTATTTCCCCATGCACTCTAACCTCCAGTGATCTTTCTTGTTTTCTGAACCCGTACCATTTACTGTGTGGACAGCTCATTTGGCACTTAGCTCCTGTATTTTGTCAAATTCCCTATTGCTGTGTTTATTCTTATTCCCTTTTTGCACTTCTATGTAAATGCACAAAGTTGTATGCTGTTCTTACCACTTATTCCCCAAGTGTCTAGCACAGTACCAAGGACAGACACATCATGCACTCAAATATATGCTGTGAGCAAATTATGAGGGAACACAGAGAATAATCAGAAACTGCCCTGATTGGCCAAGAAAATCAAGATAATTTTCATACCTAAATGAAAATAAAGCTCAAACTAATGAATATTCCCCTTAGACTTAGACATTTCTTAACGTGGGATTAAAATGTTTCCAGCCTTTCTCTTTTGAGGGAACTGTTCTTTCATTTCAGAGTTCTTTGTGCTTTCACCAGGACATGAGTGCCAAAGCGACTGATTAGCCTACTTTGGAATCCAGTCTGAGAGTCCAAAGCTCATCTGCAGTTTCTATAACCAAATGGCTTTAGTGGGAAAGAAACTTTCCCTTTCTATGCTGTGTACTGGGGAGGAACAAGAGGGGGAGAATATTCTCATGATAACTCATGATAAGACCTTCAGAAGAACTCAGGAAGACATCAAAGGCTAGATCTTAAAGGTCTAGCTGGTTGAACTTCTTTCTCTCCGCCCCCTAATTTCTAAGTTAGTCAACTGAATTTCAGGGAATTTAAGTAATCGATGACCTACACAACAGCTCCTGGCTAGTTTGTGGAACTAGGCCAGGTCTAGATTTTAGAATGTAGGCCTCTGACTTTCTGTGATAAGAAGCATGACGCAGGAGCAAGAACACTTGGATCTGGTAGTCAGTGGCCTGGAGTTCTGATTCTAGCCCTGGTTTCTTGTTACATCTCTAGAGATGGAAGGGACCTACCACTAGAGATTTCCCCCATAAAATCCCCAAGAAGTGATAACTCAGGTCTCTCCAGTGAGGAGACAGACACCCACTGCCACTTCAATCAGTTAACAAACTAAGCACCTCCCACTACTCTGCTAAGTGCTGGGGACACAGAGCCTGCCCTCAACTTAGCTTGTATTCTAAAGTGTTTTCCTCTGGGAGTTCATGTAACTTGTTAAATTTCTTTTTCTGAGAGTGTATAAATTAAGTTCTCTGTTTCTTTTTCTGCTAATCTGGATATGTTACATATTTGTAAATACTCATCCACATCACTTAAATTATTAGATTTGGCATATGTTTGGGCAAAAGAGTTTATAATAACTTCCTTTATTTCGTCTTTGCCTGTTGTGAATTCTCCTTCATTTTGGCAATTTGATTTTCCTCTTTTTTGGGTCAAATTAGCTAAATCTATCTTGTTTTTGTTAGCTCGATCTTAATTTTATTTCTCAATTAAATTTTTCTGTTTTCAATTTTGTTTCCCTTTTCCTTAATTTTCAGAATATCTAATTTGTGTTGGTGGGGGTGTTAAAATTTTCCTCCTTTTCTAGGTTTTAAAAATCAAATGTCAAATTCATTCATTGGTTCTCTCTCTCTTATTGATGAAAGCATTTAGAGGTATACATTTATTTTCCTTAAAGTACTGCACTGGTTACATCCTAAAAGTTTTCATACGTGATTTCATCATTTTGTTTAATGAAATTGTATGTTATTTCTAGAATTTGTTTTCACCCGCATATTCTTTAAGATACTATTAGTCTCCATTTGAGTTTGAATTCTTTCTTAATTTTTATTGTGGTGTAGCAGCAAAGATGAGTTTATTATTTCTGGTTTTCTGCATTTGTTTATGAGGTCTTTGTGCCCTAGTAATTTTTCTAATGGTGTCATGCAGTTAATGTGTGTAAAGAAATTTGTACATTTCTCCAAGTTCCTATTCACTATTTGCCAAAGATCTACCATAATCTAACTGTTCTAAAATTCTACCCAGTAACTTAGACTTCTTTTTTGTCTTTTAGCTTTGTCTTAGATTTCTCTATTAAAGTTTTTCTATTTCTCCCTACCTTTAGGTACATAAATTATTTATATTAATTCATTGTCTATGGTGCCTTTAAGCACCTTATTTGTCTCTTAACAACATGTATTTTCACTGTTGCCTTGTCTAAGATGGACTGCCACCTCTCCTTTTTTGAATTCACCTGAATTCTGCTCCAATCTCCCATTTTAAATCTGTGGGAACCTTCTTATTTCAAGAGTGTTTTTTGTAAACAACATATTATTGAAACTTGCTATTCTCTTCTGCTTTATGTTTGAGTTCATTCTATTCATATTCACTGTTATGAATGCTGTCATATTCATCGATGTATTTCCCTCTTTTTGTCCCAACCCTTTCTTTAAAAACAAGATGGCAGTGAAGGACAAGAAATAGCATTGATACCAGTCATCTCTAACTGATGTGGTCTGACCTGACTCCTCTGTCCTCCTCTCTTCAGATACACACACACACACTGCCCCAATCATCCTTTATGAACCAATCTCTGAAATTAAGTCTGTTTTGATTATACTATTCTCTCTCCAAATTTACCCTCTCTTAAACTCCCTCCTCCTGTCCTTGGCCTGTCTCTCTGTGAAATTTCATGTATTTCTACACCAATCTATTTGTATGTTCAGCTCTCTGGAACTTAGATTCTAATGAGGGAAACTGCTTGAGCACATATAAATATACAAAAATAAAAACAAAATGAACTCAAGGTAGTTGAGGAAAGTATCTGCAAGGCAAATGGATCAAGAAAAACTTCAAGTAGAAGGAATAAAGTACTTAAGTCTTAATAGAAAGCGGGGATTCCAAAACGTAAAGTGAGAAGGGACTGAATTACAGGATTGTAATTGTAATTGTAAGATTGGCAGGGGCAGAGGCATTTACATGGCAGACAGAACACTGGTGTGGAATTTTCTCATTTATGAATAGCTTAAGATGGTAAATACTTTGATGCAGTTGAAATAATGACAGATTTAGCCAGAGGATCTGATTTCCAATTCATTCTCTGCCACTTACCGATGACCTTGGGTAAGTCATTTACCTCCCCAGATCTGTTTCTTCATTTGTAAAATGAGGGCTTAAACCTCTAAGGTCTCTAAATCATAACCTCCTTTCCCTTCCCTAACTCTGACTCTCAGAGAACCAAATTTTAACCACCAGGGAGGAGAATACTGCTCAATTTCAGGAAATCCTCTCTTTCATTCAGAAGGCTACGCACATGCTTTCAAAGCTAAGTTATTACTCAAGCAAGGTCAGACATTATTTTCTGACCAAATCTCATCTTCTCTACCTCTACCACATTTTTTGCTTCTGGTCTTTTCTTACACTCATACAGTTATCACTTTAGTTTAGACCCTCAAAAAAAACTTCTAGTCTTCACTATTACAATAATCTAATTGGTCTTCCTGCATCATTCAAGTCCCTCCCTGCTCCAATGCAACCTCTTCTCAGCTGTCAGACTAATTTTCCTTAAGCACAATTCTAACCATACAGCTCTCCTACAAAAAAAAAAAACTCTGTCTGGTGACTCCTTACTGCCGCTAGGATCCTGGAAACTCTTTTGTTTGGCATTTAAAGCACCAACCTACTTCTGCAGCCTCATCGTACACTGCTCCCCTTCTGTACTCTACAATGCAGCCAGAGAGGTCTTGCTTTGCTCACACGTGCACTGAAACCAGAGGCAGGAAAACCTGAGTTCAAATCTGGTCTTAGACACTCTAGCTGTGATCCTGGACAAGTCCACTTAACTCTTGCCTGCCTCAGTTTCCCAATTTGTAAAATGGGAATAAAAACTACATACATAAATTCTAGAGCAGCAGAAGCCACAAAAAAACAGAGTGGAGGGGATTTCCAGCCCAGGGTGACCTGAAAGGCCGATGTCTGTCATACTAGACACGGAGTGGAGCCCAGCCCAGCCTTGGCTGAGGCCTACTCCAGCCGTAGTAGGAGGGGTTCTCAGATCCCTCAACCCACAGGTGCCAAAGGTCAGTGACAGAGTTTTTTCAGCTGGGCAAGAAGGGAGAAGGGCCTTCCCATAGCTCTGGCCTGGCCGCAGAGGCCACATGGGGCAGGCAGCAGCAGTTCCCACAGCAGCCCCTACAGCAGCCCACATTCATTGTTGGATCATAAAACCCCTGGGGGCACTGAGCAGCTGGTTCTTACCTCAGCCCCATGTAGAGGCCCTGCCCCTGCAGCTTACCGAATCTCAGTCCCCAGTGCTGGCTTGGCAGAACTGGAAGTAAGGTGGTTGTGAAGAGGAAACTCTGCTAAGATTCTGGGCACCAAATCTCTGCCTGCTACCAGACCAGTGTACACGCTTGATTGTGCCACCTTGGAGGAACTGAGATCTTACAGATCCCCAGAGTATACCCTACTCTTGACAAAGAACCCAAAAGTCAAGTAAGTGGTTGGGAAAATGCCCAAAAAAGGGTGGAAAAAATAAGACTATAGAAGGTTACTTTCATGGTGAACAGATATCTCCTCTCATCCTTTCAGATGAGGAAGAACAATGGTTACCATCAGGGAAAGACATAGAAGTCAAGGCCTCTGTATCCCAAACATCCAGACTAAATATTCTGTGGGCTCAGGCCATGGAAGAGCTCAAAAAGGATTTTGAAAATCAACTTAGAGAGGTGGAGGAAAAGCTGGGAAGAGAAATGAAAGAGATAAAAGAGAAGCATGAAAAGCAGGTCAACACCTTGCTAAAGGAGACCCAAAAAAATGCTGAAGAAAATAACACCTTGAAAAATAGGCTAACTCAATTGGCAAAGGAAGTTCAAAAAGCCAATGAGGAGAAGAATGCTTTCAAAAGCAGAATTAGCCAAATGGAAAAGGAGGTTCAAAAGCTCACTGAAGAAAATAGTTCTTTCAAAATTAGAATGGAACAGATGGAGGCTAATGACTTTATGAGAAACCAAGAAATCACAAAACAAAACCAAAAGAATGAAAAAATGGAAGATAATGTGAAATATCTCACTGGAAAAATAACTGACCTGGAAAAGAGATCCAGGAGAGACAATTTAAAAATTATAGGACTACCTGAAAGCCATGATGAGAAAAAGAGCCTAGACATCATCTTTCATGAAATTATCAAGGAAAACTGCCCTGAGATTCTAGAACCAGGGGGGCAAAATAAATATTGAAAGAAACTTACCGATCCCCTCCTGAAAGAGATCCAAAAAGAGAAACTCCTAGGAACATTGTGGCCAAATTCCAGAGTTCCCAGGTCAAGGAGAAAATATTGCAAGCAGCTATAAAGAAACAATTCAAGTATTGTGGAAATATAATCAGGATAACACAAGATCTAGCAGCTTCTACATTAAGGGATCGAAGGGCATGGAATATGATATTCCAGAAGTCAAAGGAACTAGGACTAAAACCAAGAATCACCTACCCAGCCAAACTGAGTATAATACTTCAGGGGAAAAAATAGTCATTCAATGAAATAGAGGACTTTCATGATGAAAACACCAGAGCTGAAAAGAAATTTGACTTTCAAACACAAGAATCAAGAGAAGCATGAAAAGGTAAACAGCACAGACAAATCATAAGGGACTTACTAAAGTTGAACTGTTTACATTCCTACATGGAAAGAAAATATTTGTAACTCTTGAAACTTTTTTCAGTATCTGGGTAGTTGGTGGGATCACACACACACACACACACCCACCCACCCATAGGGTGAGTTGAATAGGATGGAATTATACCTTAAAAAAATGAAATTAAGAGGTGAGAGAGAAATATATTGGGAGGAAAAAAGGGAGAAATGCAATGGGGCAAATTATCTCTCATAAAAGAGGCAAGCAAAAGACTTTTTAGTGGAGGGAAAAAGAGGGGAGGTGAGAGAAAAAACATGAAGCTTACTCTCATCACATTCGACTAAAGGAAGGAATAAAATGCACACTTATTTTGGTATGAAAGCCTATCTTATAATACAGGAAAGTCAGGGAGAAGGGGATAAGCAGAGTGGGGGGGATGATGGAAGGGAGGGCAATGAGAGGAGGGAGCAATTAGAAGTCAACACTCTTGGGGAGGGAGAAGGTCAAAAGAGAGAGCAGAAGCAATGGGGGGCAGGATAGGATGGAGGGAAATATAGTTAGTCTTACACAACATGACAATTATGGAAGTCATTTGCAAAACTACACAGATAATGGCCTATATCAAATTGCTTGCCTTCCCAATGGGGATAGATGGGGAGGGAGGGAGGAAGAGAAGTTGGAACTCAAAGTTTTAGGAACAACTGTTGAGTATTGTTCTTGCATACAACCAGATATAAGAAATACAGGTAATGGGGTACAGAAATTTATCTTGCCCTACAGGACAAAAGAGAAGATGGTGATAAGGGAAGGGACGGATGTTAGGAGGGCAGATTGGTGATAGGGGTAATTAGAATGCTTGGTGTTTTAGGGTGGGGGGAGGGAAGAAATGGGAGAAAATTTGGAACTCAAAATTTTGTGGAAAGGAATGTTGAAAACTCAAATAAAAAAAGAAAAGAAAAAAATTACATACATACATATATATGGGTTGTTGTGAGGCTCAAATGAAATAATATTTGTAAAGTACTTTGTGAACGTTAAAAGTACCATGTAAACAGATGTTGCTATATTATTATCTTTATAGCCCCAACACCTAGCACAGTTCTGGAATAACACTGTTTACTGACTGGCCATACTATTATTACAAATAAACAAAATTAAAACACTCTGTAACCATTGTATTCTGTGCAAAAAACAAACAAAAAAGGTCCATGGTGATCACCTAATCACTTGAAAGCCCCAATTTGACTCCAATAAAAATCAGTAACATCCTGTAATAACCATATTCCTCATTTTAGCAAAGGCCAGGCCCACTCTATTCCGATGGCATTTTTCAACAATGAAAAAGAAGAGAATGAAGAGAATTTATTCTCCTCTAAACCTGTCTCTCATGACTTAATTCCATGTTCTTCCTTCTCTAATTTGGCAATTGAGAGACCATTTTCCTATGGGATTTCCTCTTTCACTGAGATACCATCCCTAAGTTTCTGAGCCTCTATTTCCTTTTCCCTCTAGTTGCCGGACTCTTGCCTATTTTTGGTTATGTTCCAGTCTCTCTACACGTCTTTTTTTGCTTGGGGCAATACTTAACTTGCAAACTGAAATGTGTGAGTTTAAAGGATGATTCAAGAAATGGTACAAACATACATGCCAAGCAATTTCTATCTTCCTCTCTTCAAAATCCCAAGATCAAACTAGCAAACTGGATAGATACAATATAATTGGACAGATACAAAATACTGGACAGATAAAAAAATGATTCATATACATGTAATAAGGTTTAAAAAGCACACTTTTTCTTTACAAAAACTCTGTCTCTGATAAAGAGATGGCTTACTTTTTTTAATCAAGGCCAACTCCTTTACCTGATCCCACTTCCTCTTGCTTTCTGTAGCAGATTACTCCAAGGCCTTGCCCCTTCCCCTTCAATCTCTCCACATTTATTGACCTTTGTTGCCTATAAACATGACTAGGTCTTCCTCCATCCTTACAATATCTTCACTTTACCATACAGTACTCTTAAGTATCATCTTATCTCTCTCACTTTTCTTTACCAAACTCTTAGAAAAAGATGTCTATAAGCACTGCCTCTGTTTCTGTCCTCTTCACTCAATCTGGGTCAGCATTTGACTTCCAACTTTATCACTTAACTAAAGCTGCTGTTTATCAAAGCTGATGGGTCTTTTCCTCATCCTGCTAACGTCTCACCTGTATTTGAGCCTGGTGATCACCATTCTGGTTCCTGGATACACTCTCCTCTCCAGGTTCCACTCCAGACTGTGCAGATTTTCTCTACCATGCCTCCTCACTCTGGAAGTTCCCTCTGTCCCAGGAGCATTCTCACATGGAAAGTACACAATGACCCTGCAGCCCTTTCCTCTGAGAACCTCCATTTTAAGGAAACCCCTCAGGGCAGTCATGGCTTTTTTCTTCTCTGGGTTCCACTCTCCAGACTTTGTCAGCCATGCTTCCAAGCAGGATCTTACCCACAACTCCCTTCAGCTTCTTATCATGTGTTCCTTGGGGCATTTCTTTCTGCTTGTATTTGTATTCCAAGTGCTCAGTACACTACCTGCCATACAGCAAGCATGGGATAAATGCTTGTTGACTTGCGTCCTCTCTACGTTTCTGTGACACTGTTCTCTCTTAGTTCTCCTATCTGTCTGATGGCTTCTCTGACCATCCATTTTCTGCCCCTTATTTTGATGTACACCAAAGTCTTATCCTAGGTTATCTTCTTTTCCAAACCAAGGGTTCTTTTTTTGTTGTTTTTTTGTTTTCTTTATTTTAATAGTATTTTTTTTCCAATTACATGTAAAGATAGTTTCAACATTCATTTTTTTATAAGATTTTGAGTTCCAATTTTTTTCTCCCTCCCTCCCATTCCCCCTCGCCAAGACAGCATGTAATCTGATTAAGGCTATACACATATAATCATATTAAACATATTTTCACATCAGTCATGTTGTGAAAGAAGCAGAACAAAAGAGAAGACACACACACACACACACACGGAAATAATATGCTTCAATCAGAATTCAAATTCCATAGTTCTTTTTCTGGATATGGAAAGCGTTTTCCATAATGAGTCTTTCATAATTTTATTGCTCAAAAGCAATAAATCAATCATAGTTGATCATCACACAATGTTGCTGCTACTGTGTGCAATGATCTGGCTGTGCTCATCTCACTTAGCAGCAGTTCATATATATATGCCCTTCCAGGTTTTTCTGAAACCAGTCTGCTCTTTTCTTATAGCACGATAGTATTCCATTACATTCATATACCACAACTTGTTCAGCCATTTCTCAATTGATGGGCATTCCCTCAATTTCCAATTCTTTGCCACCACAAAAAGTATTTTTGTACATGTGGATCCTTTCCCCTTTTTAATGATCTCTTTAGGATACTGACATGGTAGTGGTATTGCTGGGTCAAAGGGTATGCAGTTTGATTGCCCTTTGGGCATAGTTCCAAATTGCTCTCTAGAATGACAGGATCAATTCGCAACTCCACCAACAATGTCTAATTTTCCCACATCTTCTCCAACATTTATCATGTTCCTTTTCTATCACGTAAGCCCATCTGAGGTATGAGGTGGTGCATCAGATTTGTTTTAATTTTCATTCTCTAGTTAGTAGTGATTTAGCGCATTTTTTCATATGACTATAGATGGCTTTAATTTCTTCACCTGAAATCTGCCTGTTCATATCTTTTGACCATTTCTCATTTGGGGAATGACTTGTATTCTTATAAATTTGACTCAGTTCTCTATGTATTTGAGAAATGAGGCCTTCATCAAAAATACTTGCTGTGAAAATTGTTTCCCACATTTCTGCTTTCCTTCTAATCTTGGCTGCATTGATTTTGTTCGTGCAAACCCTTTTTAATTTAATGTAATCAAAATTATACATTTTATAATGTTCTCTATTTCTTGTATGGTCATAAAATTCTTCCCTTCTCCATAGATTTGACAGATTAACAATTCCTTGCTTTCCTAATTTGTTTAAGGTATCACCCTTTTAAGTCTAAATCATGTATCCATTTTTTTCTTATTTTGGTATATGGTATGAAATGTTGGTCTGTGCCTAGTTTCTGCCATACTGTTTTCCAGTTTTCCCATCAGTTTTTGTCAAATAGTGAGTTCTTATCCCAGAAGCTGGAGTCTTTGGATTTGCCAAACAGCAGATTATTATAGTCATTTACTACTGTGTCTTGTATAACTAATCTGATCAACCACTCTACTTCTTAGCCAATACCAGTTTTGATGACTGCTGCTTTATAATAAAGTTGTAGATCTGGGATGGCCAGGCCACCTCCTCTGTATTTTTTTCCCCATTAATTCTTTTGTTATTTTTTCCACATGAATTATTATTATGTTATTATATGAATTATTATTTTTTCTAGCTCTATAAAATAATTTTTGGTAATTTGCTATGGCACTGAACAAGTAAATTAATTTAGGTAGGATTGTCATTTTTATTATATCAACTTGGCCTATCTATGAGTAACTGATATTTTCCCAAATGTTTAGATCTGACTTTATTTGTGCGAAAAAGTTTTGTAATTGTGTTCATATAGTTCCTGGGTTTGTCTTGACAAGTAAATTCCCGAATATTTTATATTGTCTACAATTATTTTAAATGGAATTTCTCTATCTTTTGCTGCTGAACTTTGTTGGTAAAATATAGAAATGCTGATGATTTATGTGTGTTTATTTTATATCCTGAGACTTTGCTAAAGTTGTTAATTATTTCAAGTTTTTTTTTAGTTGATTCTCTAAGTATGTATCATAATATCATCTGGAAAGAACTGATAGTTGTTTCCTCATTGTCTATTCCAATTCCTTCAATTTCTTTTTCTTCTACTGTTAAGCTAGCATTTCTAGTACAATGTTGAATAACAGTCATGATGATGGGCATCCTTGTTTCACCCTTAATCATACTGGAAAGGCTTCAAGATTGTCCTCATTAAAAATAATGCTTGCTAATGGTTTTAAATAGATATTACTTGTCATTTTAAGGAAAACTCCATTTACTCCTATGCTCTTTAGTGTTTTTTATAGGAATGAATGCTGTATTTTGTCAAAGGCTTTTTCTGCATCTATAGATAATCATGATTTCTGGTGGTTTTGTTATTGATTTGGTCAATTATGTTGATAGTTTTCCTAATACTGAACCAGCCTTGCATTCCTGGTATATATTCCATCTCATCATAGTGTATTATGCTGGTGATAAATTGCTGTAATCTCTTTGCTAATATTTTATTTAGAATTTCTGTATCAATGTTCATTAGGGAAATTGGTCTATTGTACCATATTGCCTACCTAATCAAAAATATTAAGGATCTTCCTTGTGTTACAAGTGGGTAAAACTAAAGAAGAAAAAATAAGTGGTTTCACTAAGCTGGGAAAATTTGAATAAGATGGTAAGCACCAAAATGAAACAACAGCCTTTACATGGAACCTAATAAACTACAGATGATAATAGTCTAAGATAGTAAGAATCAATCCATAGAATCATAGATTACATAGAACTGGAAAGGATGCCAGGCCATCATCTCATTTTACTGATGAAAAAACCAAGGGACATGAAATGGTGACTTATGCAAGATTACAGAGGTAGTGGTAAGTAGCAGAGGCAGGATTTGAACGCATGTCCTTCTGCTTTTGACTCCAGTATTGTCTGTCTCTGCTGTACCACACTGACTCCAAAAAAATAACTTATCAGGAATAAATCACTCCAGGGCATGCACAACAGCAAGCACAAAAAAATTTGGGGAATGTCACAAGCAAACTCTTATTCTAAAGTACATATTAACCAATAATAATGGACTTCAAATTTTAAATTTAATAATGAATTTATAACATCCATTCTTTGTTACTAAATCTGGGTTCAGTTAAATTTATATCTTTTTACAAAATAAGTGGAAATCAGGGGCATTAGCAGACATATCTATTCTGAGCAAAACCCCATGAGACCAGACATTAGCATAGCTCAAACTGGTCAGTAGCAAGTCAATATAATTATGACTGCACATGAATATTACCACTTTTTGTTACCGCTCTGACACACATGAAGTCACGGGTTAAAACTTCATTAAGTTGTGGCAATGAGAACAGCAAAAACCATTTCTGCTTAGCCAACCAATTATGATTACTACTGGTGACCTCACAGCTGAGCTGCTCAGACTTCAGAAAGAATATCAATTCTATAATAGTATCTATTAAAAAGCATTTAAAGGGGCATCTAGGTGGTACTATGGACAAAGCAAGAACCCTGAAGTCAGGAGGACCTGAGTGCAAATCCAACTTCAGACACTTGACACCAGCTGTGTGACCTTGCACACGTCACTTTATCCTGACTGCCTCACCAAAAAAAAAAGTATTCAAAAATCAGTAGAGTGCTGCTCTCTTATTACTTATACAAGTAAACATTTAATGGTTCTTCTGGAAATGAAGTCAGTCACAATTAAGGAAAAACACCCACCAAAATTTCCTAAATCATGGGTCCCCCTGGCCCAAAACATTCATCTCCTAGCTGCCAGTCCTTTTTTGTAGTAACCTGGAACACATGATTCTGTCTTGAGTGTCACTGGAAGTTACAGAAACAACATTCTCTTCTGTGGGAAATAAGCCAACATGACCCCCTCCCCTTTTTCCTCTTTACACATTATTTCTCTGTTCTGTGACAGTAACTTCTATGGCCACTGGGATGCCTTACACAGGTGAAAAAAGAAAGAAAAGAACTTCAGACAGTGAGGAATAAAAAAGGCTTCCCCACATCTGCCTTAGTTAGAAGTTGTCAGGGTCACAGAGGTTGATGATTCTTGTCCTAATTTTCTTACGTCAAGGCTAATTAACAAAGATGAAAATGTGTCTTCCTAAAGTTGTGTGGGGCCCACCAGTGTTAGCACATAAAAAGGCACTCGATATACTTGGTAAAAAAAGAAAGAAACAAAAGAAAAAAAATACTTGGTAAGTTGATAGTTCCTATAATGAGTGCAAATCTACAGGGTTCAAGTTTTCAAGAGCAGCCATCACTCGTATTTCACATTGCACATTCATAATGAAATTATTATTATATAAATATTATATAAAATTCAATTTTATATTTAAATTTATAGTAACATAGCTTTAGAGCTATAAGCAACTCAAATCTGTCTTTTAGTGTACTTATTCTCATAAAAAAATATCTTATTTGTCAGTACCCTAGAACTAATGTAAGTTATACTGGTACAGCAAGATAATTAAAAAATCAATTAATCAAGTCCATAATGAATGTCCAAGACAGCTGGGCATTTTAAGGAATTCAGCAAAGAAAACAACGGATAATTACAAGCATCCAAAAACAAAAGGAGACACAGGAGAAAATAAACAGCAACAAGAATGATGTCACTGATCAGTGAAACCCACACCAATCTCAAAGGAACATTCTGTGGATCCCTAAGGATTTTTTTTCCACATTCAAGAAAATTATTTTTTCAATGTCAAAACAGTATTCAAAGTGAAAAATTTCAATATCACTAAATTTCATTATTAAAAAGTGAGATATTTTAATATTGTACTTTCCTAATACACAGCTGAAAAACTGCATAGGTTAAGCATTACCCCATTTATTCTCATAATGCTCTAAGGTTATGATTAATCAAGGTAGCATCAAATTTCATTTTAAATGTGCTACACTAGTATAATGAGGATATTTCTTTGCGTTATTTTTGTAGTCATAGGAATAACTTCGTACTGAGGAAGCCTTAATCATCTTTCCTTCAATCCTCCTAATGACAAACAATATCTTGCCTGGAGGGCAGGTGGGATCATGATTTGTGGTCCCCTAGTTCCTAGAAAAACAATCCTAAGTGAATTCTTATACAACTACTAATAAGTCAGTAGCATAATCTTCATGTACGATATTCAGCACTTTCGTATCAATCAGCACCGGGCACCTACTAGCTACAAAATACTGTGGGAGCTCTGAAGTATCAATTTTTGTCTCATACACATTCAGAGAGAGGGATTTGGCCACTGCTATAAGCAAATTATCAAAAATACAGCAACTGGTTATCAAACTAATTCAATAAGAGGAAGAAAATGTAACTTTTATTCCCCTCCCAACATATAATAGCAACATGTTCACAGGGCCACAATAGGGTTGATCCCATACTAGGCAGTAATTGGGGCCTTTTGGTGAAGCTTCTTCTCATCACTCCAAACTCCCCATTACCTGTAGTGCTGATTAGGCCTTAAATTCCATCACAGCAGTGATTTATTTCCTGTTCAATATTGCTCTCTGGAAGAATTCTTTTAAAATTCAAAAGCTCCAGTGAAAGGATGATACATGAAGTCAACATCTTAGATAGAATTAGCAGTTTTACCACTAGATAAATTCACTAAGGTGCTTACTAGGCCTAAGCTAATTCATTCTCTCTCTGCATACAGACACACACATACACTGTGGGGTGTTCAGAAAGTGTTAAAATTTGTGAACTACAGCCCTCTAATCATTAAATATATCAAGGATGGTATTATGCTTACCCTACCAACCCAATCACTTTCTAGAAATGCAATAATTCCCCTTCGTGAGACTGTAGTGCATTTTGCGATTACACTTCTGGTATATATGATATTGTAAGTGAATTCTAGGTCTTCAAAGTGAGTAATTTCTTCATCTACCTAGTAATCTTCATATACAAAGAGCAGCACATTTAAAATGAGGATTTGATGCTAAATCGCATAACAACTTTAATACTTTACTATGAGATTAAATTAGCTAAGACTTAGCTTATACAATCTTTGAACTGTTCATTAAGGAATCAAACAAGTAGCATGGGAAAATGAGAAATGACTGAGCCAGTGAAATGTCTCATTTATTAGGTAAGAGATCAATATTCAAAGCTAACCAGTAAAAATACCAATCAGAATTAAAATGGAAAAGGGCAATGAGCCCTCTATCACACCAGATAGTATTCTCACAACATGATGCAAGCAAGATAAAGATTTTAATGCCACACACAGTAATCCAAAGAGCAATGGGCTTTTCTTTGAAATTTAGGAACAAATGTAAAAAATACTTCCTAATTCAACTTTAACTGTTGAGGGAGTCAGGAAAACTGTATGTAATTATCCAACCTCACCAAGACAGAATCAGCCACATCATATGCTAAGGAAATGTGCTACATTAATGACCACAACAACACTGCCGAGGCCTCAGTTTTGTATTTCAGGTAAAATTGCAGGATCTACTGGTACATTATATCAAAATGGCTGAAGTCCTCTTTCTCAATATCACCACAGAAGAGAGGACCTCAGGAGACTTTCTTAAGAGAGAGCCTGATCAGGCTAAGAGGGGATATATTTGTCAGATACATGATAAGTAACCCAACAAAAAATATTTTTAGGAAGGCTCCAATACAGGACAGGGTTAGTGCGTATTTGGTTTGCTCAACTTTTTTAGGGGGTGATGGAGGCCCCAGGTGGGATGTTTAAAAAGGCTTGAGAGACGTAGTTTCTGTGTAATTTAATTATTTTATTAATAATGCCAGCCAGTTAGTAATAAAAGGATGGTCATTTGGCTATCTCTCTTAGACCAAATATCCCTAATGGCAGCAGGGTCACAGTTATACACCCTTTGAAGAGAAGATGTTCCTGAGGGATGCCTAATCACCTCTGATTGGTGGGAGGTGGACTATCTTGGGGTCTGTGACTTAGGTCACTTAAATCTTGGTCAGAGACATCAACTAATAGGGAGAATCAAAACTTCCCTAGAACTGTCTGAGCAAACACAATGAATAGGAGTACATCCATTAGTCCAAACTTAGAATTTCTTTTAATGTGTGATTGGATCTTGGCCTGGTAAATCTGTAACAGAGATATCCCATACCAGCTAGTTTCTGGATGAGGAAGAAAGGGGAAAAAAATCTTGGTCCTAATACAATTAGTTATTAAATATGAGAGAAATATTCATTCCTCACATGGGGGGATATCTAAAAATGACTGAGATATAAAAACAAAAAAGCATCAACAAAAGTTATTGGGAAAAAAATAAAACTTTTGGCAATCCCAGGAAAATAAAGCAAGAAATAAACACACTTTCTGGTAGATTATTCTCTTGGTTGGTCAATATTCCAAAAGGCAGGTAAGTCTAAGATCGATAATCAATATCAGGAATCATGGACACAGTGTACATCTCTCTGTCAAGTGATGAATGTTTCATCTTCATGTTTGGAACTTGTGGTTTATCATTATGTTGATCAGAGTTCTGAAATCTTTCAAAATTGTTTTTCTCTATAATATTATTATAATTGTATAAATTATTCTCACTTCATTCTTTTTTTGGGGTGGGGGTGTTTGAGGAGACAATTGGAGTTAAGTGACTTGCCCAGGGTAACACAGCTAATAAGCATTTGAGGCCAGATTTGGACTCGGGTCCTCCTGACTCCTGAGCTGGTGTGCTCTATCCATTGCATCACCCAGCTGCCCCAATTCTGTATCAATTCACAAAAGTATTCAGTGTTTTCTGAAATTGTCCATTTCATAATTTTTAATGGCACAATATTCCATTGCAGTCATATGTCACAATTGTTTAGCCTTCTCTTAATAGGACAACCTCTTAGTTTCCAATTTTTTTGGCTCCCACAAAAAAATGAGAAGTTTTTCTATCTATACATCCTTTTCTTCTTTCTTTAGGGTACAGACCAAGTTGCAATACAGTTAGGGTATTCAAAGTTGGGTAACTTTCTGCTTTCCAGAATGGCCCAATTCATAGCTTCACCAACAGTGCAATAAAGAGCATAACTTTATTTTCCTCTTTTGTCACATTTGCCAACAATTTCCTTATATTTATTATTTATATACTTCTATGTGCCCTTGTCTCTCCCAAGAATGTAAGCTAACTATAAAAAAAATAAAGCTTCCCTCAGCAGCTTTTAGCTGCTGATGAGCTGGGTCCACAAACAGGCATGGCAAAATACTGAGAAGTACTTATATACCACTTGGCAGTCTGCAGAGTGTCACAAATTTTTCTCACTTGATCTTGGTTACAGTGGTTTGCCAGGAAAACCACTGAAAAGAGTAAGACAGAATCTTGCTGCTATCAAAGACAGAGGGCAAAGGAAATGCTGCAGAGACCTGTAAAGAATGTACAAATGTTTCTTCCAGTACCAAGTAATAGATGTGTGTGCCCAAAATCCAGTTTGGCCTCCCTCAAAAAGAAGGGGAAATGGTTGGAGAAGCGTTCTTCTACTCCCTCCATCATAAGGGAGAGTGAATCTCCTTGAGAGAACAGAAAAAGAGTCTCAAGAGAAGAAAAGATTTTGAAGCAGAGAGGAATCCTTCCCTGGATCAGGAAATTTAGGGCGGAAACATGTGAGGGAGAAGGAAAGGAAGGACCCCTGAGTATACAAGTATGGGCAACAGTTTGCAGAAGGCTCCTGGTGCAGGCGAGAGGTTGCACACTTGAGAAGGAAGCAATTTCCAGTTCTCCTATGACAATGGGCCCCAGAGGTGCAGAAGAGATGCTGTCCAGTAGCATCTAGTATAAGGAGACAGGAATGATGATGAAAGCTGGTGACTCCCTGCTGAGAGATACAAAAGCAGCTCTCTGTCAAGAAGACAGAACAGAAAGAGGGTCTGTTTGCTTGCCTTGAACTTGTATCTGAGATATGAGAAACAGCTCCAAAGGCTTGTCAGCCTGATGGTTTATGTGGCAATAAATAACACCATCAGCAATGACCTAGGAAGTAAGAACTATGAAGTTCTGGGCAACAAACAGACAACTTTCAAACAGGTAGGTTGTAGCTCACTAATGCTGATGAAAGACAGTAGTAGCTCCAGAAAAGAGATGATTAAGGTGTAAAGAGACAGCTAGGAAATCTGAAAATAAAGAATTCTGTTTCTGGACCATGACCTTAAATAGAACAGTAATAAACTCTTGCAGCAGTGATGCAGTACACTTAATAAAGGATGAGGAAAAGTACAGATACCTGTCTGTAATCTTGTGAATCTGAAAAGGAAAGTGAAAATTGTCCACAAACATCTGTCAAGCCATATCTAAGAGATAGCTGTAAGACATATGCAAAAGAACAGCAAGAAAAAAGTGATCAGGAGATAATCCCCAAGATGGGAACTAGTAATAAAACCTTTGGCCTCAGACGTCTACATTCCACTGATGTGGACCATGTATGGATGATGCTCATGGCTGGAATATGAACCTGGAAGAGTATTCAAAAGGAAGAAAACAGATAAAAAGGGGTAATCAAGGTGAGGAGCACTGGGTATGGAAAAGGGATCACAGGACCCAAATGGAAAAAGCACATGTGATAAGGATCAATGGAAATAGAAACAGAAGCAATGCTGTCTACTCCAGAGTACCTGGACAGAAGGAGAAAGAGATAAATATGCATTTCAGGAAACAAACTGCAAACCTGGCACTGACGTAACTCCGGTTTTGAAAATCTGTCTCCTTGACTGAGAAAAAAGCAAAACAGGAGTTGAGTAGTTTCCTCCATCATTTGTAAATGAAAGGCCAGAGAGCCTGACTTCCTGGCAAATACAGAAAACTCATTAGAAAAACAAAGAAATGAACAGGAAGAACCAGCATGGCTTTGCCAAGGACAGGCCCACAAAGGACCATACCATATTTCATTTCATTCACCACACTACTACTTTTTTTTTTGAAGGGGTAACTAGCCTCAGAGATCAAAGACAAGCAAAAGGCATATGATGCCTAGATTTCAGAAAAGGATATGACAAAGCCTCGATATCCTTGTGAATAAGACAGAGCTTGTGGGCTTAAGGATCATATAGTTAGTAAACTCAGAACTGACTGAATGACTAAACCCAAAGAAAAGGTCTCTCTCTAGTGGAGTGCAAGCAGCTAGGTGGCACAGTGGATAGAGCACCAGATCTGGAATCAGGTAAGACCTGAGATCAAATGTGCCCTTAAGACACTTACTACCTGCCCAGTGTCCTGGGCAAGTCACTATTTCTCCTTTGTGTTACTATATATTTTAAATATTTAAAAACATTATTCTGAGAAGGATCTATAGGCTTCCTCAAATTGCCAAAGGGGTCTATAATACAAAAAAAAATCTGACTAGGAGCTATATGTAAGAGTAATGTGCCATCTCATTAGAAAGAGAACTCATTCTCTCTGGAAGCACAGCAAGCTTGACAATACAGTTTCTGATCTCATCATTCAAACTGCTCTCTCCAAGGTTACCAAAGAGATTCACAATTGCTTAATCCTAGAGCCTATTGTCAGTTTTCATCTTGACTTCTTGGCAGCATCTGACACTGTCAACAAACTATCCTCTCCTACATACTTCCTTCCCTGAATTTTTGTGACATATTTTCCATTTCTTTTCATAGCTTACCAATTCCTTTTTCAATCTTCTATGATGAATCATTGTACGTGTGTATACATTATTCAGCCCTTTGTTGTGGGATGGGTTCTCTCAAGGTAAATCTCAATGATCTTATCAACTCCCATGAACCTCTTTGGCTTTTTCCTTTTTTTTTTTTTTTTTGGCAATGTACAAAAAAATTCTTCTCTCCCTTTCACTTCCTAGCAATTAAAAAAAAAATTGAAGAAAATGTGAAACTTCTCATAAGAAAAACTGACCTAGAAAACAAATTGAAGAGAGATAATTTAAGAATTCTTAGACTATCTAAAAGCCATGATCAAAAGAAGAATCTAGACATTATATTTCAAGAAATTATCAAGGAAAACTACCCCTGTATCTTAGAATAAGAGGGCCAAAAAGAAAAAAAAATCAAAAGAAACCACCTGAAAGAGATCCCAAAATAAATAGTCCCAGGAATATTACGACCAAATTAAAGAGTTTCTGGGTCAAGAAGAATATAAAAGGCAGCCAAAAAAGAAAAATTCAAAAACTGTGAACCAGTCAGAAGCACAGGAGACTTAGCAGCTACCACAATAAAGGAGCAGAGGGCTTGGAATATGATATTCCAGAAAGCAAAGGATAGCATGTGGGATAGCATGGACCCCCCCCCCCCCCCAACCTTTACTCAAATTGACAGCTCAGAGGCGTCTCAAAGTAAAAACAAAAAATCTCCTTTATTCCAATCTCCCAAGAAGCAGAAGCTGTTGGGAGGCAACTTACAGAAGCAGAATGGCAATTTGTATAGACCCTGATGAGGAAGTCCCCCTCCCATGGCTGACCATTATTCTCATTGGCTGAGAAGCAAGGTCTTACATTCTAGGCGCAAAATCTAACCAATCCCTTTTGGTTCAAATTTCCTGCTCCCCTGACTGTTACAAAGCCCAGGTCATCATATGCAAATTAAGCACTGAGGACTGTGCAAATGGAGCATTGAGAACTTATGCAAATCAGGCAGACCAAAGTGAGGACTGCAGACTGTGTGCACATACTCAAATTAGGTATTGAGGAGTTAGTGAGCCACAGCCAATTATTGATCCTAATGCACTGTATATTGACTCTGGAGGAACTGAAACCTGGGTCTAAGGTCTCCTCCACTCTAGGGAAGAGTTTCCACACCACTGAGAAGTCTTCACTAAATCTGTTCCCGTTCACAACCAAGAGTAACGTATCCAGCAAAACTGAGTATAACAGTTCAGAGGGGAAAATGGATATTTATTGAAATAGAGGACTTTGAAGCATTTGTGATAAAAAGACCAGAGCTGAATAGAAAACATGACATTTAAATACAAGACTCAAGATAAATATAAAAAGGTAAACGTGAAGGAGAAATTCTAAGAACTGTATCATTATTAGGGTAGTTAGAAAGGGTGGACAGATGTGACTTGATTAGGATGGAATCATGTAAAAAAAAAAGTGGAGGGATGAGGAAAAGGAATGCATTGGGAGAAGAGAGAGGAGGAAGGGAGAAATAGCTTCACATAAAAAGGAGTGTAAGCAAAAATTTTTACAGCAGAGGGGGAAAATGGTGGAGGTGTAGTGGTGGGTAACTCTTGAACCTCACGCTCATCTGAACTGATCCAAAGAGGGAAGAAATTATATATACATGCATACACACATATGTACACATGCACATGCGATCATAGGATTATGGTTTTAAAGCTGAAAGAGCTCTTAGAGACCATCTACTCCAACCCTCTCATTTCACAAAGAGCTAAGGCCCAGAGAGTTGACTTGGCCAAAGTTATACAAATAGTAAGTAGCAGACCAAATATCCAAAATCTAGCCCTTGGACTCCAAATGCAGTATTTTTTCCACTGTATTACCCTGCCTACTATTCCTTGCTCTCCAATCCCATAACTAACACACTAGCTCAAGTCTTCATCATCTATTGCTTGGCCTATTTCAACAATATCCTAATTAGACTCCTAGTTTCTAGCACCCTCCCTTCTTCAATCCACCGCAGCTTCCAAATATCATCTTACTCAAGCACAAGTCTGATCATACTGCTATTCTGTTCAAGAATCACCATTAGCTCTCTATTACCTCTAGGATAAAATATAAATGTCTTGACTCGGAATTTAAAGAATTTCATAATCTGGTTCCAAAAGAATCTTTCCAGGCTTACTGCACATGACTCCCCCCTTTATACAGCCTACATTCTAATTTAGAGCCCTCAACTCAGAACTCCATCTCCTACTTTTGTACTGCTACAGAAGCTATCTCACATTCCTGGAAAGCTCTCTTCCACATCCCTGCCTCTCAATTCATTTTAATAAACATTTATTAAGCAACTAGTAGTATGTGCCAGGCACAGTGTCAAGTGCTTGTGATACAAAAAAGAGGCAAAAGACAGTTCCTGTCCTGAAGGAGCTTACAACCTAATGGGGGAGACAACATGAAAACAAATATATACAAAGCAAGCTATATACAGGATAACGAGGAAATAATTAACAGAGGGAAGACACTGAAATTAAAAGGGATTAGGGAAGGCTTCCGGTAGAAGGTAGAATTTTAGTTTAAGACTTAAAGACAGCTAGACCTAGTAGTCAGAGCTGAGGAGAGAGAGCAATCCATTCATAGGGGCCAGCCAGATAAAATGCCCAGAGCAGAGGAGTGTCTTATTCAAGAACAACCAGGAAGCCATTGTCATTGGATTGAATGGTGAGCAAGGTTAAGAAGCCTGGAAAGGTAGGAAGGGCCGAGGTTATGAAGGGCTTTAAATGCCAAACAGAGCATTTTGTATTTGCTTCTAGAGCCAAGAGGGAGCCACTGGAGTTTATTGAATGGTAGTGAGGTGAATCAGTGACGTGATCAAGTACTTTAGCAGCTAAATTGGTGATTAGATTGGAGTGGGGAGAGACTTGAGACAGACAAGACCCACCAGCAGAGTAATCAAGACATGAGGTGATAAGAGCCTGCACTAGACTGGTAGTAATGTCAGAGAGGAGAAAGGGAGAGATGTTACAAAGGTGAAATCGACAGGGCTACTGGGTTCGTTTCCTGCCATCTACAAACATGCCCAGGTCTCCTCATCCTTAGAAAACACTAACTACACCCTACCATCACCTCAAGGTATCATCCTATCTTTCTCCTCCTCTTTCAAACACCTTATAAAAGTCTCTACTTTCAGTGACTCCACTTCCTTCCTAACTTTTTTTCTCACTCTCTTCTAAACTTAATACAATCTGACTTTTATCCTTACCCTTCAATTGTAACTGTACTTTTCCAAATTACCAATAATCTCTTAATTGTCAAACTTGATGGCCTTTTCAGTCTTCACCATTTTTGACTCTCTGCAGTTCATAACACTACTAATTGCCTTTCCTTTTCCAAATACTCTCTGCTTTTCCTGTCATCACTCTCATGGTTTTCATGAGAACCAGAAAGGGGAACCAGAAAGCGGAAGAGTAACAGAAAATATTAGAGTGAAGATTAATGGAAGGAGAAATGGAGGTGATTTTGTCACTGGCAAATATTATAATCCATAGGGATATAAAAAGGAAGTAGTTGAGGTGTCTGGAAAATGGGTCACAACACTGGCATAGAGGTACGATACAGTAGTGAAGGACAATGTCAATTATCCAGACTTCATTTGGTACTTTCTCTATTTCTCTGCCAAAGGCAGAACGGTTAATAACTTCTTGACTTGCTTTAATGACAATTTTATACTTGAAAAGGTAGAGAATTCAACAAAGGGAAATTCTATTATTTTTTTTTCAGCTTTTTTTTAAAAATATATTTATTTGACATTCATTTTAACAAAATTTTGGGTTCCAAATTTTCTCCCCTTTTGTCCCCTCCCCCCGCAAACACGAAGCATTCTAATTGCCCCTATCACCAATCTGCTCTCTCTTCTATCATCCCTCTCTGCCCTTGTCTCCACCTTCTCTTTTGTCCTGTAGGGCCAGATAACTTTCTATACCCCTTTACCTGTATTTCTTATTTCCTAGTGGCAAGAACATTACTCGACAGTTGTTCCTAACACTTTGAGTTCCAACTTCTTTACCTCCCTCCCTCCCCACCCCTTCCCTTTGGAAGGCAAGCAATTCAATATAGGCCAAATCTGTGTTTTGCAAATGACTTCCATAATAGTTGTGTTGTATAAGACTGACTATATTTCCCTCCATCCTACCCTGTCCCCCATTACTTCTATTCTCTTTTGATCCTGTCCCTCCCCATGAGTGTCAACCTCAAATTGCTCCCTCCTCCCCATGCCCTCCCTTCCATCATCCCCCCACCCTGCTTATCCCCCACTTTCCTGTATTGTAAGATAGGTTTTCATACCAAAATGAGTATGCATTTTATTCCTTCCTTTAGTGGAATGTGATGAGAGTAAACTTCATGTTTTTCTCTCACCTCCCCTCTTTATCCCTCCACTAATAAGTCTTTTGCTTGCCTCTTTTATGAGAGAATTTGCCCCATTCCATTTCTCCCTTTCTCCTCCCAATATATTTCTCTCTCATTGCTTGATTTCATTTTTTTAAGATATGATCCCATCCTCTTCAATTCACTCTGTGCACTCTGTCTCTGTGTGTGTGTGTGTGTGTGCATGTGTAATCCCACCCAGTACCCAGATACTGAAAAGTTAAGAGTTACAAATATTGTCTTTCCATGTAGGAATGTAAACCAACTTTAGTAAGTCCTTTATGACTTCTCTTTGCTGTTCACCTTTTCATGCTTCTCTTCATTCTTGTGTTTGAAAGTCAAATTTTCTTTTCAGCTCTGGTCTTTTCATCAAGAATGCTTGAAAATCCTCAATTTCATTGAAAGACCATTTTTTCCCCTGAAGTACTATACTCAGTTTTGCTGGGTAGGTGATTCTTGGTTTTAGTCCTAGTTCCTTTGACTTCTGGAATATCCTATTCCATGCTCTTCTATCCCTTAATGTAGAAGCTGCTGGATCCTGCGTTAATCTGTATTTCCATAATACTTGAATTGTTTCTTTCTAGCTGCTTGCAATATTTTCTCCTTGACCTGGGAACTCTGGAATTTGGCCACAATGTTCCTAGGAGTTTCTCTTTTTGGATCTCTTTCATGTGGTGTTCTGTGGATTCCTTGAATATTTATTTTGCCCTCTGGTTCTAGAATCTCAGGGCAGTTTTCCTTGATAATTTCATGAAAGATGATGTCTAGGCTCTTTTTTTGATCATGGCTTTCAGGTAGTCCCATAATTTTTAAATTGTCTCTCCTGGATCTATTTTTCAGGTCAGTTGTTTTTCCAATGAGATATTTCACATTATCTTCCATTTTTTCATTCTTTTGGTTTTGTTTTGTGATTTCTTGGTTTCTCATAAAGTCATTGGCCTCCATCTGTTCCATTCTAATTTTGAAAGAACTATTTTCTTCAGTGAGCTTTTGAATCTCCCTTTCCATTTGGCTCTGCTTTTGAAAGCATTCTTCTCCTCATTGGCTTTTTGAACCTCTTTTGCCAATTGAGTTAGCCTATTTTTCAAGGTGTTATTTTCTTCAGCATTTTTTTGGGTCTCCTTTAGCAGGGTGCTGACCTGCTGTTCATGCTTTGACTGTATATCTCTCATTTCTCTTCCCAGCTTTTCCTCCACCTCTCTAAGTTGATTTTCAAAATCCTTTTTGAGCTCTTCCATGGCCTGAGCCCACAGAATATTTAGTCTGGATGTTTGGGATACAGAGGCCTTGACTTCTATGTCTTTGCCTGATGGTAAGCATTGTTCTTCCTCATCAGAAGGGAAGGGAGGAGATGCCTGTTCACCAAGAAAGTAACCTTCTATAGTCTTATTTCTTTTCCCTTTTCTGGGCATTTTCCCAGCCAGTGACTTGACCTCTGAATATTCTCCTCACACCCACTTTGCCTCCTGATCCTCCCAGCCAGAGCTTGGGGTCTGAGATTCTAATGCTGCTTCCCAGTCTCAGGGCTTCCGCAGGGGCAGGGCTGCTATTCAGTGTGAGATTAAGTTCAGGTACTCAGGTCAGGGCAGGGCCGCTTCAGGGGCTCAGTTCCCTAAGGGGGTTTATGCAGAGACCTTCAACAATGGATCCAGGCTCCTGCCTGCTTGGGGAGCTCTGGTCTGCCGCTGCATCAGCTACTGCCTCCCGAGGGGGCCCGAGTCATGGGGGCACCCCACTCCCCTCTCGACCCGCCAAGAAGACCCTCTCACCGACCCCCGTCACCTGTGGGTGGAGGGACCCGCACGGCCGCTGGAGATCCTGTCCCTGAAGCCCGCTCAGATCCGCTCCTCTCAGTGCCACGGCTGCGGCAGGGCTAGGCTGGGCTCTGCGTCCGCAGCACGACGGACCTTTTGCGAGAGGTTTGCAGGTCCCTCTGGAAGAGAAATCTCCTTTGCTCCACTGTGCTGTGGCCTCTACTACTCCAGAATTCGCAGTGAGTTCCGATGTTCTATGGGTTGTGGGTTCGTAGCTACGTGTATATGCGTCTTTCTACTCCGCCATCTTGGCTCCGCCCCCCCCGGGAAATTCTATTATGCAGATGATTTTCACTAGTAGGGAAAAAATTAGTTATTGAGGTGAAAAGATGAGAAACTTGGGAAAAAGTGATCCTAACAATTAGTGCTGTCCAAAAGTGGAATGGATTTGTCTGAAGGGATAGATATGGATACACAAGGAAATCACCAGTCAACTTAGATTTTTTAAAAGAAATTTGTAGAAGGTGGAAGGAAGAGAAGGTAACAGAGGGTGCACATAAGAATGTGTCACAACCAATTAGCAAGCATTGCTTAAACTTACTACGTGCCAAGGCACAGTCCTGTAAAAACATCAAAAATCTCAAAGCTGAGATTGAGCTAAAATTGGTAAGGGAGGAAAGCTAGAGCAACAAAAGGAGATTTTTTTTCCTTAAGTATACTGACTTCCTTAAGACATATACCTACTTGTAAGATCCTTAGGTCAAGAGACACCAGTGTAATAATACAATTCATCTGGAGGAACAAAAGGTCAAGAATCTAAAGGGAAATAATGGGGAGAAAAGGGTGTGAAGGAAAGGGACCTGTGGCAGAAGGAGATCTCAAGTCATATTATAAAGCAGTAATCATCAAAACAATCTGGTGCTAGTTAAAGGTGGATCGGAACAGATGAACTATGCAACATATGAACCTAAGAGTAAACAAATCTAGTAACGTAGTGCTCAATAAACCGAAAGACTCCAGCTGCTAGAATAAAGACTCATTTATTCAGCAAAGACTGTTGGGAAAACTGAAAAGCAATGTACCAGAAAAATTAGGTTTGAATCAACACTTGACATCATATAAATCTCCAAATGGAAACACGACTTAGATATAAAAGGCCACATCACCAATTAGGAGCAAGGGTTATCTGCAAGTATGGATAGAAGAGTCTTAAGAATTTATCACTGTGTTGCATTTGTCTGTGTCTGAATCTTGCTTATGTAATGTTCCCTTGATGAAGACAGTTGATATCAATATAGTGCTTTGAGGTTTGCTAAGTGTTTTAGATATATTAAGTCCCATAAAATCCTCTATACTAATAGCTAATACTGTCTTATTTTACAGATGAAGAAACTGTAAGTTTTGAGTCCCATAAAAATCCTCTATACTAGTAGCTAATACTATCCTATTTTACAGATTAAGAAACTGAGGCTGAGAGAATTTAAATGATTTATTCAAGGTTATACTACGGTTTACTTGCTTATTTTTTAATTAATGCTAAAATAGTTTTAATAGTTATAGATTTACAATTTAGTTCGAGATCTGGTAATGCTTTGCTTCACTCCTGTTCTTCCTTCTCCCTGCCCCCTTTTCCCCTTCAGAATCTTGACCTTTTGTTCTTCCAAAGGAATTCTGCTACTAATTTGTCTATTACTATAAAATAACCCATTGTGGCAGTTTGACTGGTATAGCAATAAGTCTCTAAATTTCAAGCACTCCACACACCATGCCAACTCGCAAAGACAAACAAAACAAAAGTGTTTGAAATATTCATTTCTGATTGTCTGGTCTTTTACTTGTAATTGTAAACTCAGTGGATCACTGATTTAGAATCGAAACTTTACAGATCATCTAATCTCTTTCATCTTACAGATGAGAAAACTCGCTCTCAAAGATGAAGTGATCTGCCCAAGATCACACCCATAGTAAATAGTAGAGGAGCATGGTGCAATGGAAAAAAACACTGAATTTGGAGGAGCTACGTGGTTTTGAATCTTGGCTCTGGTGCTTATTAGTGAGCCCTTGGATAACCTCTCTGAGCCTGTTTCCTCAACTATAAAATGAGAAGGCTGACTTAAATGACCTCTAAGGTCTTTTCTGGCTCTCATTTATAATCCAGTATTTTAAGCCCAGGTCTTCTGACTAAAGAGCTTCTGACTGAATTCAGTAATGGGTTTATATCATCTCTACTTCACTTATTTCTTAATTTATTTATAGAGTCAAGCATGCATAATGTACAACATTTAAAGTCTCAGACCCAATAAAGCATGAGATCCTGCTTTCCACACTTTTATAATCAAGTAGAAGATACAAAAAGAAGTCACTACATTACAAGATTGGATGCTAGGTACCAAAATAGCAGTATTTACCAAATGCCATGGAGAAAGAAAGAACCCCACATGAACAAAAAATATTTACAGCACCTCTTTCCATACTGGCAAAGAACTGGAAACTTATATCAACTGGGTAACGGCTGCCCAAATTATGGGATACAAATGTAATGGAATGCTATTATGTTGTATAGAATAATGAAAAAGAGGGTTTCAGAGAACAAAAAATGAACTAATGCAAAGTGAAATTAACTGAATTCAGAGAGTAATTTATACAAAAACATCATAAAGACAAACAACTTGGAAGTTAAGAACTCTGATCAGTGCAATGACCAATCATGATTCCAGAGGATTAATAAAGAAACATGATACCTACCTCTACAGAGAGCTGATGAACAGAATGAAATACATTTTTTGGTCATAGTCAATGTTTTGTTTGACTAGGCATATTTGTTACAAGGGGTTGTTGTTGCTGGATTGGGGAACATGAGATAGAACATAGTAAATTTTTAATTAAAAATATAACTGAAAATGTTTTAAATGATGTAAAGATTTGAGGAAGAAGAAATCATATCTGCTTTGTGCAGGGGAAGAGATTAGAGAAGGTTCATAAAGAAGTTAGCATCTGATCTGGACCTTGAAAAATAGGCAAAGTCAGAGATACAGGTAAGAGGTAGAAAAATGGCCATTCATTCAACAAATAGGGATGACATGAGAAATGGCACAGAAGTAAGAAAGTAAAGGCTGTATTCAAAGAATAAGTGTTTCAGTTTAGCTATAGCACAGACCAGAAGGACCTCCCCCCATGAGGGTGCCTGGAAGACATCAGCCACACCTGGACCCCAGGCTAGAACATGACACAAAGGAGAATAACATGAAATCAGCCTTTAAAAGTGGGCTGGAGTCAGGGTAGAAAAAGGCTTTGAAAGCCCGAGTCTTGTATTTTATCTTAAGCAGCAATGGGAAAGCACTGGGGCCTCCAGAGCAGGGGAAATCAAGCAGTCCGATACATGATGTAGAAACATAAATTTGGTAGCTATGTGAAGGATGGACTGGAGAGAGGTGGAGAGATGAGAAGCTGAGAACCTATGGGATGTCTGTCTATTAGAACAGTCCAGGTAAGAGGTGATGAGGAAACAAGGGACATGGCTGTGAGCGGGTTGATACGAGATATATTACGGTGACAGAATCTATCAGACTTAGCAAAGACGAGTTCAAAGTGAACGATGAGAGCAAAGGAGGCTGGGGAGGAAAAAATTAAGGAGTTAAGAAAAAAATAGGAAATTTACCCTAATCAGGCTTTTCTCTGCAGTTCAAATTTGGCAAAGCTCAGTCTAGGAATCCAAAAATATCCAGAGATTTCAACAGGGGGTAAAAAAGACAAAAATCTTTACCTTTAATATTAAGGAAGATGCAATTTTTTAAACACATTTTGAAACCTAGAGGCGGGTTTGATGTTGTTAACTCAAAGGAAACCAAGTACTATGAAGTCTATGCCTCTAGAAAAATGGCTAGGGGGAGAGAATACTAGAAGGAGTGAGCAGAATTACAGAAAATCTACACTACTTCAAATACAAGTCCTTTTTAAGTATCTGAATAAAGACCTTCTTGTTGGATAGTTTCTCTATCATGCCAAAAGATTTTGGGGGTCTCATTTGACTTGGCAAAAAGGCCAGAATTCACACAAAAAAGATAACTTCTGCTCCACTGAACTCAGAGCCTGAATAGAATTATTCCCTCCGTCATCCATGACAAGAAATGAAAAAAATGTAAACAGTATTTTACTTTTTTCTAATCACTTGTAAAGATAATTTTATCATTCATTTAAAAAAAATTGAGTTCCAAATTTTTCCATCCTCCTCTTTCCCTAAGATGGTAAGCAATTTGATATCAGTTATACATGTACAATAATGTAAAATATATTTCCATATTAGTCATGTTGTGAAAGAAACAGGTCAAAAGAAAAGAACCACATACAAAAAATAGCATGCTTCAATCTGCATTCAGATGGCAAAGGACAAGAATGACAATTTAAAATAGGCTATTGGCATCCTGGAAAGCAATTTATAACTATACCCCAAAGGTCACTAATCTGTGATCCTCAACCTTTTAACCTGAAAATGTTGTTAGGGAGGGAGCATGACCTCCTCCCTCCAAAAAAGTGGGAAAGTAGCCATGTTACAAAAATATTCATAGCAGTACGTTTTCATTGCAGCAAAGAAGTGGAAATAAAGGCAACGCCTATCAATTGGAGAACTGCTATTGGTATGGGGATGTTAACGAAATACTAGCATGCTATAAGAAATGATGGAAGGGATAGAGCCAGAGAAATTTGGCAAGACTTGTGTGAAATGAGGAAAACCAGGAATACAGTTACAACGCTGTAAAGAAAAACAACTTTAAAAGATTTCAGAACTCTGATCAATGTAATGACTAACCATGACCTCATGACTTCAGAGGACTAAGACACTTTGTGTAACAGTTCAGCAAAAGACATACCTTTTTCACATACGGTCAATATGTGGACTTGTTTTGCATGACTGGATTAATATGATTAAAAGAATACAAGGAAATTTTTTTTAATTTGGGGAACATGAGTCAGGAGTAGCAGAGAACTAGTTATAGCAATACAAGAAGAATAAAGAAGTGTTAAGAACATTTTTAAAAATGCACAGAAGAGAACAAGAGATTTAGAACTGTTGCTATACCTAAAAATTTAGTATACCTAAAAAAACAATCTGTTTATAATGAGACCATTTCACATACAAAAAATATTCTTTTCTTCTGTTTATTGTATAAGGTTTTTTCTGTTAGGTCTGATTTTGTGATCCCATTTGGGATTTTTTGATTTTTTGTTTTTTTGTTTCTCTGTGAGGCAGTTGGGGTCAAGCGACTTGCCCAGGATCACACAGCTAGTGGGTATCAAGTGTCTAAGGTTGCATTTGAAGTGAGATCCTTCTGACTCTAAGGCCAGTGCTCTTATTTACTGTGCCACCTAACTGCCCCTTGGAATTTTCTTGGCAAAGATACTGAAGTGGTTTGCCATTTCCTTCCCCAGATCATTTTACAGATAAGAAAACTGAGGCAAACAGAGTTAAATTACTTGCCCAAGGTCACAGAGCTATTAAGTGACTGAGACTGGATTTGAACTTAGAAAGATGAGTTTTCCTGACTCTAGGGTTGGTGCTCTATCCATTTTGCTGCCTACCTGTCCTTCACTGTATACTGAGAGATACTCAAATTTGTTAGCATTTGCCACAGTCAGAATAAATTATTTTTAACTTTAAAATGAAGAAGGCTATTAGAAGGAAGAAGTATACAATCAGTGAATTTCAAAGGCATACTTCTGGTAAAACCCAGGCACTGGAATAGAATGCAAAGAAATAAACTGGGAATAGCTGGGAATGGAAGCTTGGAATAGATGAGTCATTTGAGAGTAGTGCTATAATAAGTAGTAATGTAAAAGGTTTTAGAGAAAGGAAGATGTGATGCAACACCCTGCCACAGAGCCAAGTCCAACCAGACCTTTAAGATCCTGTTCAAGTTATATCCCCTCTGGGCAAATACTGAATTAGATGGTAGAGTAGGTAGCACAATGGGTAAAATGTTGGGCTCAGGTCATAAAGATTTAAATTCAAATCCAGGCTTCAAACAATGATTAGTTGTATGACCCTGGCCAAGTCACTTCACTTCTGGCTGCCACAGTTTCCTCATCTGTAAAATGGCACCTACTTCCTAAGGTTGTGAAGATATAGTGAGATATTTGTAAAGTGATTTGTAAACCTTAAAGCACTATATAAATACGAGTGACTGTTATTACCTTTGAGGGTCCTTCCAATTCTAAGATCTCTTGCTACTCCAGCCAAAACATTTGCTTTAGTTTAGGAGAATTAAGATCTTATTCTATGTATTCAAACTCATTGTGGCCCGTACAAACTAAACATTAGGAAGCCTCTAGGCAGAGAGTAGTGAATCCATGTACAAAAATATTTATAGCAGCTCTCTTTGTGGTGGCCAAGAACTGGAGATCAAGGGGATGCCCATCAATGGGGGAATGGCTGAACAAGTTGTTGTATATGAATGTAATGGAATACTATTGTAGAAATAAAGAACAGGTGGACTTCAGAAAACCATGGAAAGACTTATATGAACTGATGCTGAGTGAAGTGAGCAGAACCAGGAGAACACCGTTCACAGAAACAGCCACAGTGTGCAATGACTGATTTTGACAGCAATGCAAGGACCTAAAACAACTCCAGAGGTCTCATGATGGAAAATGCATCCACATCCACATCCAGAGAAGGAACCATGGAGTCTGAATGTAGAGCAAAGCAGACTACTTTTTTTTCTTTCTCATCGTTTCTCCCTTCTATTTTAAGTCTTCTATGCAACATGACTAGTGTGAAAATGTGTTTAATAGGAATGCATGTGTAAAGTCTATATTGGATTGCACATTGTCTTGGGGAGAGAGGAGGAAGGGACAGGGAGAAAATTTTAAACTTAAGGAAGTGAATGTTGAAAACTAAAATAAATTGGAAAAAAATAAAACGAATCCCTGAACTTCACCAAAAAACCTGAGTACATGAAGTCAAGTCAGCACACATTTACTGAGTGCCTTTTCTCAGGCACTGCACTAAGCAATAGGAACATAAAGACATAAACTGCCTCTGCTCTCAAGGTCTCACATTTCAATGGTAGAGAAGACATGTAAACAACTATGTACAAACAAGGTATGAAGAAGATAATGTGAGATGATCTCAAAGGCAAAGCCCTAGCATTAAGGAGGAAAGGAAAGGTTTTTTTGTATAAGGTGGGGTTTCAGTTGAGACCTAAAGGAATCCAGGAAGCAGAAATAAGGAGAAAAAAAAATAGTAGGCAGGGGGTACATCACAGAATAATCGGGCTGTTGTATGTTTGTTTCTATCATCACATGTTTTTACTGATAAGTTTTATGTATTAAAATGGAATATGCAAGTGTTGATATATTAAGTATGTAAAACTATTTTAAACTGTTCCGACTATGAACCAATGTGGTCTCCAACATCAAATGAACATACAGAATAAAAAGACATTTCACCCACACACTGTGCACAGGTGTCTTCTTAAGCATGGGAGATTTTTTTTTATGGGATATAAAGAGCCCTCTCCAAAGGAGAGAGGAGTATGCTTGACAGAGTCTTCTGTGTCAAAGTTTGTCTTCACCTAATGTTTGGTTAGAAAATATACTAAACACAAACTAAAACATACCAAAACAAAAATCAATGCTTTCCACTTTCTATGGGTCCATCATGTGACTGTTGGGAAGAGAAAATCAACACCTTCTTTACCAAGTAGAAAAATCAGGTTCTGTGTTGGCAAAAAGCTGCCCACACTGGCATTGCCAATGAATATGGCTAGCCACGTGCTTGTTTGGAAGCTGACAAAAGCGCCTTCAAATACTGCACTAAATTCACTAAGATCCATTTTCAGAGAACCTATTCATTAAAGAAATTGTGGTAAATAGCCCTCGTGAATACAACAGAAATATACCAGGAGCTAAGGGTCTCTCCTCAACTAGGTATTGCTTTCTACATTTAGAGTAAGAGTACCCAACATCTCAAAACTTTATCTGTTAGTTCTCCAAATCAGTCTTTATGGCCCCAACACCTCCTCTATATATAGCTTGCTAGAATTAATATCCCTTCACATGTTCTAAAGCAGTGGTCCTCAAATTTTCTGATTGTGAATTCGTATCAGTAAAAAAAATTTTTTTGAATATGCACTATATAGGTATGTATATAAACACACCATATATGTATGTATATAAACATACATATGTACTCCTTTATAAATTATATGTTTAAGTTTTACTCTATTAATTATTTGTTATAAATCTTATACAAAAAGAGGGATTTTGAAAAGAATGAACTATAAATTAAATACTCTTTGATCCTAGCACCAATAGGGAGCCACTGGAGTTTTTTTCAGTAGGGGAATGACATGGATCAACCTGACCTTTGAGAAAACTCACTTTGGCAGCTGTGGGGTGGCTGGATTGGAGATTAGGAGAAACATAAAACACAGAAAACAATTTAGTGGCTACTGCAATAGTCCAGGAAAGAAGCAATGAAGGCCTGAAATGTGGATATTATAAGTATATGAGAGACACTGTGGAGGTGAAAACAGTATCTGGCAATTAACTGGATGTGTAAAATGGAGATAATAATAGCTTCTATCTCACCCAGTTGCTGTGAGAGTGAAATGAGAAACTTGTAAATATAAATATATAAATACACAATATAAACGTATATAGCATACGAAGATGCTAGCGATCATTATTATTTAGTATGTGATAATGAGGAGTTGAGGATGACACCAAGGTTAAACCTAGGTGGTGGGAAGATGATACAATAAAAGGAGTGTTTCTGTCCCACAGCACAGAGCCAAGGGGCACCTGCAGGCAGCCGCCAAGGTGATCTGGGATGGAGCCTCGGTAGTAACAGCCATGAAAGGCCTACTCAGGTGAAAACGGAGGAGAGATTAGGAATTCACAAGACCACTGTTAAGGGTAGCAGACAGAGTGGTAAATAATAGGTGAAAGGGGTAGTGCTGGAGACAAGCCCCAGCACTGGCTATGGTAGAGACCCATGTGACCTATACTCTCACCCTCCCATTGGCTGGCCATGAAGCCCTTGGGACCAGAGAGGTCCCAATCAGTCAATAAATATTTATTAAATGCCTACTAAGTTAGGCACTGTGCTAATAATAAGCACTGGAAATATAAAGAAAGGTAAAAGTGTCTGCTCTCAAGGAGCTGAGAATCTTGATAACATGCAAACAATTATGCATACACAAGCAATATACAGGATAAAATGGAAATAACCCACAGAGAAAAGGCACTGGAATTAAGAGGAATAGGGAAGGCTTTTTCTAGAAGGTAGGATCTTGGATGAAACTTGAAAGAAACCAGGGAAGCCAAAAGGTAGAGATGAGAAAGAAGAGCTTTTCTGGTACTGGGAACTGCCTGTGAAAGTGCCCAGTCAGGAAGGAGAGTAGGGTTCATGGGAGGGCAAGGAGGCCAGTGTTACTGTATGTTCGGAGAAGAGTGTAAGGTGAGGAGTGGAGGTGGGGCAGGTTATGAAGAGCTTTGAATGCCAAACAGGATTTTACATTTGACCCTAGAGATACTGGGAGCTTGTGATGTTTACTCAGCATTCGGGGGGGTTGAGGGAGGATAGTGTCTGTGACTTGGTCAGACCTGCATCTAAAGATCACTTTAACAGTTGAGTGGAGGATGGACTATAGATTGGGGATGAGGCAGGAAGACAATCAGAAGGCTGTTGTAGTAGCCCAGGTTTGAGGTGATAAAGGCCTGCACCAGAATGGTGGTCAAGCTGGAAGAAGGAAGGGGACATATGGGAGAGATGTTACAAAGGTAAAATCGACAAGACTTGGCAATTGATTGGATATGAGGCATAAGAGGAAGGATTTCAGGATGAAACGTTTCAAAGCCTGGACGACAGGAAGGATGGTGATAAACCCTACAGTAATAGGGAAATCAGGAAGAAAAGAGGATTTGGGGGAAAGATTGTGAGTTCAGTTTTGAACAGAATGAGTTTAACATGTCTACAAGACATTGAATACAAGATGACCAATAAGTAGTTGGAGATGTGAGGCTAGAGGTCAGCAGAGAGGCTAGAGTAGAAAGGTAGATTTGAGAATCATCAGAATCAATATGATAATTTAATCCAAGTGAAATGGTATAGAGGGAGAAGAGAAGAGTTCTAAGGCCAATCCTAGGGTAGTGGAAGTACATCCATGGTTAGCAGCGTTAGTAGGTGTGACCTGGATAAAGATCCAGCAGAGGACACTGAGAAGGAGGGTTAGACAGGTAGGAGAAGAACCAGGAGAGATCAGAGTTGCTTTGAAGACTACTGGTCAAGAAAATCAACAACTTTACAGTCAAGTTACCACCATCCAACCCTCTCTCTACCCCTATCACCACTATCTGTGCCTCAACATTCTGAAAACTTGGGGAAAAATCAAAAGTATGTCTCTTCACAAAAAAAAGTTGACCTACAAGGACACAAAAAAGGTATTTATTCCTCAAAGAAAGAACTGACAGAAAAGCAGTGTTAGCAAGGGATGGTAGAAAAGGGGAATGGTAGTGAATAGAAGGAAAAGGAAAAAGAAGAAAAATTATAAAGTAGGAAGAAAGTCAATGAAATGAAGGAGAGGTTAGGGGCTGGGGAGAGAGAAGAAAAAAGCTTCCCTCATCCCCTCCATTATTCCCTGCTAAGTTAAGAAGATAGACTAGAAAAAGAGATATCAATGCCTACCAGTACACACCTGACACAGCCACTTTTCAGGGCAGTTTCCCAACAGGGGCTGCCCTTCAAAGGCTGCTGGATACTCACTTCTCTTTCACAGCCTCATATTAGGGTTTATGTGAAATGAAAAATCTTTATGACTTTGAAAGGGTCCCTACAGCTCAGTCCACAAACAACTGAACTAAGGGGCTCCTAGTTACCCATGCAAAGAAATCGACTGCATCAACATTAAACGGTACTCTATGAACTCTTTACGGGAGCAACAGGCATTCAAAGTACAGTCTGCATTGTCAGGTCAGCTCATTTAAAGGCTAATGAAATCAAGGCTGAAAGCGGTCAACTCTCTGTCTCCACATTCCTTCCACAAATTTCTCTTTCCTTCTCTTTCTATCCAAGGGATTCTAAAAGCTAAGGCCTTTTAGAGCTAAAAGGTTACCAAAGACAAATGTTAGCATGACAATGCTTCAGATGTCTGTAATTAGAAACACAGCCAAAGTACCAGTTCTCTGTATGCAGGAGACAAGGGTTTAAAGTGGTCCCGGACACTGATGACTAAAAGATTACTGTTCTTTATCCCCCACAAGGCCTGGAAAAAACAACTCTAAATTTTACATACACAGAGAGAACAGTAACACTCAGTGTCAATGGAGCTGTACAGACTCAAGAATTTAATACAGTATATTTCAGCATAACAGTTGTTTTCTTTTATGAAAGGCCACAACAAAACAGTGCTAGTTTCAAACTGCCTTCTTTTCATTAATAATAATGGACCACCTTAAGAAAGGACTTTAAGGTTTATTATCAAGCACTTCCTTCCAAACAGCCTGGTGAAACCAGTAAAGTTTTCTTATCTCCATTTTACAGATGAGGAAACTGAGACTAAGAAAGTCTAAGTGACTTGCCTAAGGTCATTCAGCTATTCATTCAGGTAAGTCAACACAAACTGAGAACTGTTTAGCTTAAAAAGGTCAAGCTCTCCTACTACATCCAAGGCCATCTCCAGTCAGCCTCATCTCTCCCTCACCGCTAGACCGGGATGGTTCTGCAGGAGAAAATGAGACTAGCGACTTTGCAGAACCATCCCTCACTTAAATCCAACTCAAGCATCAGCTGGTCCTCTTCAAGAATTAAGGAGAAGAACATGAACCCAGGTCTTCTGACTCTAATACTCTATTTTTTCCACTGTGTCACACTATCACTTTTTCAATAGTACCACTGTTTATACAGAGAGTACCTCTAGCAATCACAAAATCTTGGTTGGCCTTGAGATCACGATTGTAGAAAGGCTGCCAAAAAAGCCGTTTCTGCCCCCCCCCCCCAATTATCTACCCTACTGACCTCCCTGTATCTGAAAGTCCCACCAAAAAATCCAGCTCTCTTAAAAAAAAGTTTTAATAATAACTTAATATAGAATACCACTACAATCAACTAAATTTACTTGGTTAAACTTAAAACTAATTTCAGTGAATAGAAGTGACTTTTCAATCACTCCAAGTATCCATCAGAATTCTTGGCCTATATTGCGCTCTAAGAAATGATGAACAGGAAGACTTCAGAGAGGCCTGGAAAGACTTACATGATCTGATGCTGAGTGAAAGGAGTAGAACCAGAAGAACTTTGTGCACAGCAATGACCACCGTATGCAAGTTTTTTCTGGTAGACTTGGAACTTCATTGCAATACAAGGACTTAAAAAAAATTCCCAGTGGTCTTCTAAGGCAAAATGCCCTCTATACCCAGAGAAAGAACTTTGGAACTCAATCACAGAATGTAGCAGATCATTTTTTACTTGCGTGTGTGTATTGCATTTGGGTTTATTAGGTGATTTCTCTCACTCATTTTAATTCTTCAACACAGCATGACTATAGTGAAAATGTATTTAATAGGAATCTATGTGTAGCACCTATACAAAATTGTATGCTGCCGAGGGGATGGAGGGGAGAGGGAGAGAAAAATAATAATCTAAGTTATGTGGTAGTGATTGTAGAACACTGAAAATAAATAAAATTAATTAATTAAAAAAAAAAATAATTTGTGGCCCATTCATTTTCATTCACTTTTCTTTTGATATGGCTATAATCAACATGCACTTTTATTTTTTTTTTCAAAAAGATCTTTCCAAATTTAAATTTCTTTTACTTATTGGTCTTAAAAGCACTATTCTATTATAGTTACACTAATGTATCATAATATATTTAACCTAAATAAGCCAAATGTTGGACATTTCAGTTGCTTCCAGTTTCTGCAATTCAGGAACTTTCTTTTGAACTACAAATGTCTCTGAGAGGGGTCACTCATTAAGCTACCATTAACTATTACTACAAGTTTGAATTTATTTATCAGAGATTAGTAATACGGCCCTTGGGAGAAACAGCAATTCAGGTGAGTTTTGATGGGAAAAGGAATGATGACGTACCTATTATTTGCCAGGCATTATGGAGGCCCAGAGAGCACAAAGATAAAAATGAGACCTGTACATTCTATTGGAGGACACAACCTACACAAATAAAAGCAGCCACAAAACAAATACAAGGTAATTTCAGGGGTAAAACACTAGTAGGTAAGAGGATATGGAAATGTAGGCCAGGTGGCATCTGAGCTGAGCTTCAAAGGAAATTAGGAATTCTAAGGCGAGGAAGTGATGAGGGTAAGACATGGGAGACAGCCTGTGCAAAAGGAAGGAAGAGAAGACAGATAGATTGTCATAGACAGAAAACTAGGTCATAGTTGGTGAAGAGGAGTAATAGATAAAAAGCTGGAAAGGTAAGAAGACACTTAATGGGGAGCCTCTACAGCTTTCAGGGAAGGGGAGTGGTCACAGCTATCCTTTAAGAATATCACTTTGGCAGGTACATGGAGGATGGATTTCAAAGAAGAAATCTGAGGCACAGAGAGCAATTTTGTCTCGGCATTAAGGGCCTGAATTAAGAGTGGTGGCTACGTGTTCCCTTAGGAAAGGCTTCTTGGGGCACGGCCAGGCAGTTTCTGTCTGTCCCAAAGCAACCACTTTCATCTATGCTAGCACCCCCTGCTGCCAAACCAATCTCCTTATTGGGATGTAGAGAACCTCAAGTGCAAAGAAAAACAATCCTCCTTTCCACTTCAGGCCTCCAACTCCTGCTGCACCTGTTCTTAGAGGGAGAAGAATGGTGCCCCCCACTCAATGATGAATATTCTTCCATCTGGTCATCTTTCACATCCCAACCAAACCCCACTCCACACCCTCTATTACCCGATTCCTCATCCTCATCCTCATCTGCCTCAACCCTCCTACCCCAAAGTTTCATTCTAACTCCTCCCAGCCCTTCCACTGTATGTACTCTCTGGAATGTCTGTTTCATAGGTAACAAACTTCCCTTCATCTTCAATCTCTATCCCTTCCATCTACTTACCCTGAAATTTGGCTCGCCCCTGATGACATGGACTCCCTGGCCACCATTTCCAGGACCTGCTGCACCTTCACTCAATGCTCCTTGGCTCACTAGTAGAGGAGGGGAAGTTGGAACACTCCTGGCACCCCACTTGCATTTCCAAGATCTCCTCCTTACTCCATCAATCAGAGACCTCTCTTCATTTGAAGTTTGTGCTATTCATATCTATCACCCAGCAAAGTTTGGTAGCTGTTATATACAGACCCCGAGGTCATTCCCCTTCTTACCTCAATGAAATTCAATACCTGGTCTATAATTTTTCTCTCCTCCCCAAACCCAGTCCTCATACCAAGGGACTTCAACATACATATTGATTCTTCCCCTACTCTTAACCATTCAGTTCCTCAAACTACTCACCTCCCATCACTCAACTACTCCTTCACCTAAGCCACACACAAATATGGTCACAGTGTTCGTCTTTCTATCACCCACAAATGTATCCCTTTATCTGACTATAAATTATTCATTCTTCACCTCTGCCTTCCCTTAAATAACCCTACTCTTCATGCTCACTGTGACCTCCAATCCCTTGACCCCTCAATTCTCTCCCAGGCCATCTCCCCGGCAGCTTTCCTTTTCTTCCCATCTTGACTCCTGGGCAAACCAATTCAACTCGACATTGTCCTCTCTTGAATCTCTATAGTCCCTTTATTACCTTCAATTACCCCCAGCCAACCGTTAGTAGCCTTGGGTCATTCTTACTATTCATCACCTTCATGTCAAACAAATCACACAACCATTCTGACTGGGTCCGCTCAAATTTATGTTATATAACTCCAACTGGGCCTTCACTGTTGCTAGACAATCCTACTAGACCTCCCTTACAAACTCACTATCCCACTCTCCACAGAAACTCTTCAAAACCTTCTTAATCTTCACACGCACACACACACGAAGATATCTGTCATGAACTACTTCTCCCTTCTTCTTCACCACCTAACACTCAGGTACCTTCTGCCACTTTCTCCACCTTCATCCACTTCACATGATAAAGTGGCTACCAAAGCTAATCCCTCTACTTGTTCAATTCCATTCTGCCTGGTCCAAACAGACTGCCCTAGTCTATCAACCCCACTCTTTCATTTATTTTCAATCTCTCTCTGCTGGCTCATTTTCTACTGCCTACATAGAAACAAGCCCATGTCTCCCCAACCCTGAAAAAATCCTCACATAATGCTTCCATCCCCACTAACTATTGGCCTTGATCTCTTCTGCCTTTTGAAGGTAATTCCTCTTAAAAGGCTGTCTGCACTTTCTCTCTTCTCACTCTCATCTAAAGCCCTTACAATCTAGCTCCTGACCTTATAATTCCACTGAACTGCTTTCCTTTAGTTACTAATGATCTTTTAGTGGCGGAATCCAATGGCCTTTTCTCAATTCTCATTCTCCCTGACCTCTCTGCAGCCTGGGACACTACTGATTACTCTCTCCTCCTTGATACTCTCTTCTCTCTAGATTTTCAGGTCATTACTCTCCTGGTTTTTCTCCTACCTGTCTGACTACTCTTTCTCTGGATCCTCCTCCAGATCACACCCTCTAACTGTAGGTATCATTCAGGGTTCTGTTGTACATATTTTTCTATTCTCCCTCTATACTACTTCACATGGTGATATCAGATCCCATGAACTTAATTACCATCTTCATGCTCACGATTCTCAAATCTATCTATCAGGCTCCAATCTCACATCTCACACTGGATTCCAGTAGATATCTTAAACTCAAAATGTCCAAAAAAGAACTCATTATCTTTGCCCCTAAAACTTGCTTCCCTCCTACTTTTCCTATTAATGTGGATGGCAATACCATCCTCCCAGTCCTTCGGGTTTGGAAACCTAGAAGTCACCCAGATCCCTCACTATCTCTCAAACCCTGCCCCCCATATCCAAGATGTTGCCAAGACCTGTCAATTTCATCTTTGCAACATCTCTCAGATAACACCCCCCTTCTCTCCTCTGACACATCCATCTCTGGTACAAGCCTTCACTACTTGATACCTTGACAGGTATGAGGCAAAAGCCTGCTGGTAGGTCTGCCTGCCTCAAGTTTCTCCTCACTCTAATTTACTCTTAATTGTCACTAAAGTGATTTTCCTAAAATTGCAGGTCGGGTCATGTCATTCCCCATACATATACTCCAGTGGCTCCCTATTTCCTCTAGGAGCAAATGCAAAATGCGGTTTGGAATTTAAAGCCCTTCATAACCTAGCCCCTGCCTAAATTTCTAGTCTTCTTACACCTTACTCCCGGACATGTACTCCTTGATCCAGTGACATTGGCCTCCTGGCTGCTCCATAAACAAGATACTCTATCTCTCTAATCTGAGAATTTTCTATCTTCCACAACTGGAACCCTCTTCCTCCTCTGCTCCAACTAATGACCTTCCTTGGCTTCCTTTAAGCCCCAAGACCTATCTTCTACAGGAAGCCTTCCCTAACTGCTCTTAATTGCAGTGCCTTAGCTCCGTTAATTATTTACTATTTATCTTATATATAGTTTGCTTCATATATTTGTTTGCATGTTGTCTTTTCTCATTTTATTCTAAACTCCTTGAGGGCAGGGACTGTCTTTTGCCTCTTTTTGTCTCCCCAGAACTTAGCACAGTGCCTGGCGTGTAGCAATTGCTTAAAATAACTTCATCGAATAAATGAATTAATGAGTGAAGAGAAGCAGAGCTATTCCAGAGAGATGCTGTAGAGGAAGAATAAACAAGAGTTTGATATATGAGGTAAGGGAAACTGCAAATGAGGGTAACTCTGAAGTTGCAAACCTGGGTGACCAGAGAAATGAGGAAGTTAGGGAGAGGAATTGGTTGAAGTAAGGAAGATAATAAACTCTGTTTGCTAGGTCTGAGAAACCTAAAGGATACTTAGTTTAAAATGCACAACAAGTAATATGGGAACTTAGTGTGCAACACAGTGCATAACAAATAGGAGGTCTTAATTAAAAAGGTCACTGACGATTCTGGAGAGCAATTTGCAACTAACTATGCCCAAAGGGCTACAAAACTGTGCATACACTTTGATCCAGCAATACTACTTCTAGGGCTGCATCCCAAAGAGATCACAAAAGTGGGAAAAGGACTCACATGTACAAAAATATTTATAGTTGCTCTTTTTGTGGTGGCAAAGAATTGGAAATTGAGGGGATGCCCATCAATTGGGAAATGGCTGAACAAGTTGTGGTATATGAATGAAATGAATTACTATTGTGCTTTAAAAAAAATGATGAGCAAGGCAGACTTCAGAAACACCTGGAAAGACTACACGAACTAGTGCTGAGTAAGGTGAGCAGAACCAGAGCATTGCCCCCTGTAACAGCAACACTGTTCAAGGATCAACTTTGATAGACTTAGCTCTTCTCAGCAATACAATGATCTAAGATAAACCCAAGGTTTCATGACAAAAATTGCTATCCATATACAAAGAAAGAACTATGGAATCTGAATGCAGATCAAAGCATACTATTTTCTCTCTCTTTTTTGTTTTCTCTTTCTCATGATTTTTCCTTTTGGTTATGATTCTTCTATTATGACATGACTAATGTAGAAATATGTTCAATATAATTGCACAAGTACAGCCTATATCAGATTGCACACCTTCTTGGGAAGGGGGGAAAATTTAGAATCCAAAATCTTATAAAAGTGAATGGTAAAAACTAAAAATAAATTTTAAAAAATTTTATAAGGGTTATTGATTGATTAGGAGTGGCAAGACTACAACTAGAGATATAGATCTACGGAGTCATCTGCATAAAGTGACAACTGAAACCACAGGAGCTTACACAGGTCACCAAGAGAATGAAGAAAACCTAGGGCAGTCTTGGGGTTCCCTAACATTTAGTATATGGATGAACTAGAAAAGAGCACAATAGTCCTATAGGTAGGAAGAGAAAGAGTGGGGAAAAACCAGAGAAAAGAGAGTATACAGAAAAGACAAAGGGTCAACAGTATTAAATGATGCAAAGAAACCAGAAAGGCTAATGGGTGGAAAAAAATTATTGGAGAGGGCAATTTCAATTGAGTAATGAGAGTGGAAGTCAAAGTGTAAGAGGCTAAGAAGCCAACAAAGCAGTGAAGGCAATGAGTATGGACAGATTTTTCCAGGAGTTTGACAATGAAAAAGCAAACACAGGACAGATTAAGAAGATGTCAGAATAAAGTGAAGTTTTAAGGACAGGGAGACCAGATCATTCTTGGAGGCAGCAAATCCAACAGATAGGTAAGACTACAGAGAAAAGGGGGATAACTGCTGGGTACCGGATCAAGGATGCAAAGAGTGGGATTATTGTTGACAAGAGAAGGGTCATCCATCTCTTCAAAAGACTAGAGTAAAGGGAAAGAAGAAAACATGGGAATTGCCAGAAAAGGAAGGCCATCAACATTTGGGACCTTAAAAAGTCAAGCTATAGGATGTTTGCATGTACACTCATCAGGAAGCAGACACAGAGGAGACTGAGGAGGGTCTATAAGCTTTGCCTACTTCTACAAATTTAATCTAAATTAATCTTGTCTCTTTAAATTAAAAAAAAAAAGCTAATCTTGCCTCTAACAGCTAGGTAGCACAGTGGAGAGAGCTTGCAATCTGGAAGGCTCATCTTTATGAGTTCAAACCTGACCTCAGACACTTCCTAGCTGTCACTTAACCCTGTTTGCCTCAATTTCCTCATCTGTAAAATGAGCTAGAGAAGGAAATGGCAAACTGAAGGAATATTTCATATCCCTTGAATAAAGTAAGTTCACTCTGTCCTTTTGGTGACCTCTCAAGGAACATAACATGCGCGAGTTGGCCATGCCTTAATGTTTTGGGAACTAGCCACTCCCGGAACACATAGATAATACTTGGAGGATCTGGCTAGTCCTCCCAGTATATGATTAATTAACTTATATCTTGTGGCTCCCGTATGATATGTCCTTGACAAACAAACACCTGCATTCCCATGGCCATGTGCCTGACCAGCTTGGAACAGTGTGTGGAGCCGTTAGCAAAAAGCCTTCTTTGTCTAGGTCCCTATAAACTCCCCTTGCTTAGTGCAAGTCCTTGGAATCTCACCCATGGAGAGGACGCTCTGCCTGGGACCTCTTTGCTCCCAATTCAGACCCTGAACGCTGTATACCGGGATTCCCCAGCTGATGAAATTCAGGTGTTGGTGCTCCTCGAATTGGTGATGTTTTTCTATTTCCTCTTATATCTATATTAATATTGCTATAATTATATTAGTATTAGGCTATATTATTTCTGCTGTAGCTCTAAACTGTTCATGCATTTGCCTTTTCTGTAAATCAATAAAATATCCAGCTTCTTCTTCTCAAATGTGTCTTATTGTAGGTGCGAATCTGAACCATAAATTTCCTTAATCATACATAATTGGACGAATTTGAACCCCTTTTGAAATCACAATACACAAACCATTCTAGGATCCTTGCCAAGAAAACCCCAAAGAGAAGTCATGAAAAATCAGATACAACTCTAACAACTCAACAACAAAAAAAATCTTGTCTTGTTCAGTTCCTTGTCTTCACAGGTTTTTCAACTTTAAGCACAAGCTGTGAGGTGGAAGAAGTAGGTTTGGAGTCTGAGAACCTGGATTTGAATTCTGGCTCCACTACTTCCTATTTCTGAGTTTGGACTAGATGCCCTATAAGGTCTCTGGCGAGCTCTTCTTTCTGATTTTATGAATCTTACAAATCATTCTGATTTTACAAATGGGGCCATAAATTTCAGTAGTACCCTTGTAGCTTCCTTTCTTCGAATTCTTTATATTCTGGCTGTTCTTTCTAGGCTTAGAATAATGTGAGTGCTGGGTGGGACTAACTTTTCACCTAACTCCACATTCCATTTATGCTTTTAGGTAGGAAGTATTTTCCAGGTTAGTCCTTTGTTAATGATTATTTTGCGTTCCCTAACCAGTTTTTAAGGAGCTGGTAATAAGTATGGTAAGTACTTACTACTTAAGTAGTAAGTAATCATTTTTAAAAGGAGATAATTTCCTCCTCCTACTTCAATGAACTCTGGATCATTTCCTTAATTTAACCTTTAAACCAGAAGTGTTAAGAAAAGCGCAAACTATTCTAGTTACTCTTGAGTTCTAGCTTCTAAGGGACAAATCTGTTCTCTCTTGTCTCAGGCCTCTGGGTCCACCACAAGTTTCCTTTCTTTACTCTTCACAAAGAAGCTATAACTGTTATGTACACACTTTAAAAAGCTCCCTCCTACCCATATGTTACAAAAATATTTATAGCAATTCTTTTTGCAGTGGCAAAAAACTGAGAAGTGAAGGGATGCCCATCAATTGGGGAATGGTTGCACAAGTTGTGTATTATATGAATGTAATGGATTACTATACTTCCATAAAAAATGATGAGCAGGCAGATTTCAGATAAACCTAGAAAAGTTTCCATGAACTGAGGATGAGTGAAGTGCACAGGAGGGCAACATAATACGCAGTAACAGCAACACTGCCATGATAGACTTAGCTCTTCTCAGCAATGCAATGATCTAAGACTCATGATGGAAAATGCTATACACATTCAGAGAGATTTATGGAGTTTGAATGCAGATCAAAGCATACTATTTCCTCTCTTCTTTAGTTTTTTCTTTCTTGTGGTTTCCCCCCTTTTTTCTGATCCTTCTTTCACAATATGACTAATGTGAAAATATGTATAAAATGATTGTGTATTGCCTATACTAGACTGCATGCTGTCTTGGGAAGGAGGGAGGTGAGGAAGGGAGAAAAATTTGGAACTCAAAATCTTATAAAGTTGAATGCTGAAAACCAAAAATAAAGAAAAAGAAAAAGGCTTCCCTCCTCTACCAGAGAATCAGGTGGGAGAAGTGCTCTTCACTGGGTGTCTAGTTACTCTGGTGCTTTTTACAGCAGCTCTGAGATAAATTTCTTTTAGAATTCAGAATTATAAAGGAGTTTAATTCCCAATAATATTCCATGTGATCCCAGAGGTGGGGAAACCTACAGCCTGGAGGCCACGTGTGGCCTTTGAGGTTCTTGGGATTGAGTCCAAGTTTTACAGAACAAATCCTTTTATTAAAGGGATTTTTTCTGTGAAGTTTGGATTCAGTCAAAGGGCTGCACCTCAGGACCTAGAGGGCCACACACCTGAATGTCTTACCTCATTTCCCGGTGTACCCAGTACATAAATACTCAGAAAAGAATTTACATTTGTGGTTTGAACTCAGGGTTCAATTATTTCCTTGCTTTCTAATTGTTGCCTATTTTATATATGTAATAATTAGTACCCTTGATCTGGTACTCAGAGTCAAAAGCCTACTATATGGAACTCAAAACTCTAATTATTGCTCTCATGAATGTTTGCTAGGTGGATTAAAGAAGTCATTTATTCTCTTTGTGACTCAATTTCCCAACCTGTGAACTGAGACAACTATACTTAATTATATATCAAAAAATACAATGTTTTACTTGCAAAGTCTGGATAGCTCCAAATATTTATTTGTCCGAAGTCACATTACCAAATAAAGTAAATGACTGCCTGATCACTAATGTTAAAAATTTTGAGAAAAGATTATTTTATTCATCATGTTACTCCGAATTAGCATAATTCTATTTTGGACTCTCCCCATCTAACGGACTTACCTCCTTTTGTAATGGAATGAGGATACTTGCTTGGTTACCGCCTAAAATACTTGTTAAAACCAGATACATAATCTAAACTAGAAGTCTATCATCTAAACGTCTATGTGGCAAACACTGATAAGAATACAAGTTAAAGGAAGTCTAATTAATGCTTTTACAAGACTGGGGAATGAAATAATAAGTCCAAAAGAAGTTGGACTTGTTTACCTTTGAGCAAATTGATATATTAATACAAAGATAAAGACTGAAATGAACAACTTAGATATTTTCAAGGTCTTAGATTAGGCTAATCAATAGCAATACCCACCTTATGTTTAGATATTTAAATCTAAACATTTCCCACCATCTTACGCTGAAAATATTTTGTTTTGGTAATGCTCAAGTGTCTTATAAGTGTTTCATTAATTCCTTCTGGCATTCCTGTAAAGTAGTAGTTGGCTATGCTGCCTGTATTTATAGATGGGAGAAAATCTTGTGCAACCAGTGACATGGTCAGTGTACTGTCGGCTAGAAACACAATTCAAGTTCTGTTTCCTCCATTGCTCTTTTACCATTTCTGCCCTCTTCCACACTAAGCCCTGGGCTGACTGACAGGTCAGGTCTGGTCAGGTCAGGCTCTCTAATGAAGCAGATTTCTTACCCTGTCCTTAGCCCCTGTGTAACATATTTCCTGCTTAGAAAACTGTAGGGCACAAACTTACACAAATATTTTCCCTACTCCACCAAGTCTTTGGCTTTTGGCCAATAGGAAAGTTAGAAGGGAAGGTGATGGTTATCAGTCAGTGGAAAATTTTCAAAAAATGTTGGCCTGCTTTACTGCCCCTGACCCAAAGGTAATTCTTATTTTGCCACAAGACCCCCCCCCCCAAAAAAAAAAGTTACCGTTTGAAAATGCTGGCTAGTGACAGATTATGTGTATGTTATCAAATAAACCATTTCTTTTGGAAATTGTGACAAATACATGCCAATTTAATGTGACTGGGGTGTCTAATGTCCAATCATTGTCAAGTCATCTCCTTTGGAGCTTCTGTAAAAAGTCCAAGTGCTGCTGAACAGAGGAGGACACTCAGTAACAAGGACTTCCCTAACCTGCTTCTCTGGTGGAATTTTTAGAGTACATATATACACAGTTAGAGTCACCTCTGGTGGACATTTTTGCAAAGGATACTTTATGAGATTTATATTTCTTCTTTGAAGTCTGTATTTTCAAACGTTAAACAGCCTACTCGGTCACATGGATCTTCCCATGTGTTTTGTGCTTGTCGTTCACATGCAATGATATAGAATGTTTATGCAAGAAAAGACCTTAAAGACTGTCTTGTACATATTAGTCTACTGATTAATCCTCAGTTGAGGAAACTGAGAACCATTTAAGGGTTCTTAACCTGGGGTCTGCAAACTCCTTTTTTAAATATTATAAAAGTATTTCAATACAATTTATTTCCTTTGTAATCCCATTGTTAGTGCATTTAAAAAACATTATTCCAAGAAGGGGTCCATTCAACAGACTGCCAAAGGGATCCATATCACACAAGGTTGAAAATCCCAGCATTAAAATACAACCTTGTCACCATCTCATTTAAGTCAAGAAGTATTTCTTAAGCATGCTAGGCACTGTGCTTCAGAACTGGGAATACAAAACAAAGTAGGGTAAAGAGTGCCTGCTTCAAAAGAAGTGTAAGGTATTAAATTACCTTTCCCAAGGTCACTAGACTTCTGGTTCTCTTTTATGGTGTTTAGCTTTGGTAGTTAATTCTTGGAAAAATATAGTTTCCTGTCAAGAAAAAAAGAAGTTACTAGACTTTAACATACACCAGGCAGCTATCTCCTGACAGAAGGAACCTTAGGAGATAACAGCCTATACAAAGCACCTGTTTCACAACCCTGTGATAGAAGGAGTTCAAGTATTAATGCCACTTCTCAGTCTCCTTTGCTGGATCTTCATCTAAGTCAAGCCTGTTAGCTATGGATGGGTGTGTCACAGGGTTATGTCTGGGCCCTCTTCTCATCTCCTTCCCAATACTCGGTGATCTCATCAGCACCCAAAGATTCACCTATCATCTTTATGCTGAGGACTCTCAATTCTCAAATCAAGATGATTTCCCTAACCCCTTTGCTGACCTCCTATCTCCAACTGGCCTATTGGTCATCTTGAATAGATGTCCTATAGACATTTTAAACTTATGTTCAAAACTGAACTCATAATTTTTCCCTTAAACCCTCCCCTTTCTAACATCCCTATTACTGCCAAGTGATTCGAGTCATCTAGGCTTGAAAACTAGGTTTCATCCACACATCCTCACTCTCTCACTCCTTCCCCCCATATCTGATCAGTTGCCAAGTACTCTTGATTTTACCTTCATAGTTCTCTCATATGCCCACTTTCTTCCTCCAAACTGACACCATTCCGGTGCAGGCCCTCATCAGCTCAAACCAGGACTACTTCAATAACCTTCCAGGTGGTCTCCCTGCCTTAAATCCCTCCCCAATCCAGTCTGTCCTCCACTCAGCTGTCAGGGATCTTTAGATATAGGCCTGACCACCATCTCACACACACATTCCCTTCCCTACATGCTCAACAAACATTAATGGTTCCCTATTCCCTCCAGGATCAAATATTATATCCTGTTTGGCATTCAAAGCCCTTCATAATCTGCCACACTCCCACTTCCCCCCCTTTTCAGTCTTCTTACATCTCCCCATCCTGAACATACTTTTTGATCCAGTAATAACTCCTTGCTGTTGCTTGAACACTACAATTCATCTCCTGACTGGGCATTTTCACCGGCTGTCCCCCGTGCCTGAAACGCTTTCTTTTCTCCTATCTGCCTGCTGATTTTCCCGGCTTCCTTCAAGTCCAATCTAAAATCCCACCTTTTACAGAAAGTCTTTCCAGCCCCTTCCAATCTGTCCTGTACATAGCTTATAGTACATAGTTGTTTGCATATTATCAAGACTGTGAGCTTCTTGAGAGCAGAAAATTTCTTTTACCTTTGCTTCTCCAGTGATTATAACAGTGCCTGGCACATAACTGGCACTGAGTAAATGTTTACTGACTGACTGAAAAATGAGAAAACAAGTTCAGGAAGGTTAAACGATCTTGTGCAGTCAGAAAGCTCGTGAATATCAAAGTGAATTCCTGGTTCCCAAGTCTCAGTTCCTTTAACCCTACCACAATGCCTCTAAAGATCATTTAGTCCAAACTCATGATTTTATAGTGAGGCTTTCGTAGTTTCTCAGGGTAAAAAAACATATTGGGCTCTACTTATAATGCACAAATAATGCTCTTTAAGTAGCTCTTACAATGGAAGAAGAGGGGGTGGGGGAGGACAGATGGGAGGATAGTACACAAATACTAGGTGCTTTTCTCTGGTGGATCTGAACAGTTTGCATTGAATAAAGGGTATGGAAATCCTTTCTAAAATGTTTATTTAAATATACCTCCCCCACCCATTTTGTGTTGGACCCAGATTCTTTTCCAATAGCTTGGGTCATTAAATCTGTTTCACCTCTGGGAACAGTTAGTAAAACATTATTGAATCCCTTCTCTAAAGGTGCTAAGAACAAGTTATTAAAATCAAACTAATTAAAATCAGAACAGTGGGGGGGAGGGCACAGAGCTCCTAAGCTTTGAGACATTATTTGCCAAATCCTATAAAAGAAATTATTCAAAAACAGAAGCTAAATGCCACATTACTAATAAAGAATGGATTTTAGATTTTTAAAGCTCATGCCATAATATACTTCCTCAAATAACTTGTTTTTAATTTATTTGTGAACAAGTTAGGCCCCTTCTTCCCCCACCCACCCCTCTAGAATAAGCTCCTTGAGAGCACTATTTTTCATTTTTGTGTTGCATCGTCAGTCTGAAACAACGCTTTACATTCGGCCTAACATTTTTTTAAATTAATTTTTCAGTTTTCTACAATCACTTCCATTAAGTCTTAGATTTTCTCCCCCTCTCCGAGATCGCATGCAATCTTATATGGGTTCTACACCTACATTCTTATTAATCACATTTTCACCATTAGTCACGCCTAACCAAATATTTTAAAAACTAAGTTGGACCCAGGTTCTACTGCCTTCTTATGAATATTTAAAAGGCTATCATCATGGAATCACATCTGGATACTTCTGAGAGATACACAGGGCACAGATTTCCACTTGCATCCCGTTAAAGTCCCTAGAGACGGGGTGTGGCAAGCTCTAGTTGAGGATCTTGTATTTTACAGTAATTTGTGTCATTTAACAGATAAAAAATGCGGGACAACTGACCTATTATTACACGAAAGAATTATCAAATCACAGAATTTCCCGAAAAGCTCAAAGAAAGGTAGAGAAAATAGCATGAGAAGTTAAAAAGCACTACTTTAAACATCACCTACTGCAGAAGGAATGCAAACAAATACCATCATTCCGTCGGCAAGCACCTGGCGAGCAAAGGGTACTTCCTAACCTTTCCAGGTAACAACCCCAACTCCGCACAGCGCCCCCCCCAACCCAACAGGTTCAGTCCCTGGCCATGGGAACTGGGCTCCACGGACGTGGCACAGGCGGGGCAGCCGAGGAAGTGCACCCCGGGGTCAGTGGTGAAGAGCCCCGACCGCGGCGCCTCCAAGCTGCTGAGAAGTTGGGGCGCCTGGGGTTACTGGGAAACTGATAGGAGGTTTATTTCCCCTCAGTACCCGCGCCCTTCAGGGGCAAGGAAACCACCCATCCCTAGAGCTCTTCCCTCCGCAAATCCATGACTTTACCCGAAGAAGCCTATAAATCCCAAAGGTACCCCGAAATCCGCCGGGAGGCCCTGCGAAGCTCACTCCCTTATCAGCTCCGGCCCGAGTCTTTCCCCAGCGCGAGCGCCCCCAAACCCCTCCTTCTGCGGGAATGACCCAGCCTGGTCAGCCACTCCGGCCCCAAGCCCGACCGAAACGAGCGCTCTTCCCCGGCTCCCTCAGCCCTCGGTGCGGGGCAGCCCCGCCCGGCGGTGCCCCTCTACGCCCACCCCTCTCACTCCCGCACCCCGCCCGCGCCGGCCGCCACCTCAGGCCCCGCCCCCGCCCCCCGTCCTTCCGCCCAGGCTCCTCGGACTAGCGACCCCGACCGTGTCTCCCCGCTTCCCGGGCTAGCCCCCAGCCCCGCGCTCCCATCCCGTCTTCGGGGAGGGAGAGGGGTGAGCGACGGCCGAGGGGATTCACCTCCGGCGGAGCCGCGGCCAACTCGGTGCCTCCTCTCGGACGCGGGACGTGGGACTGAAGAACGACCGCGAACGCCCGCCGCACCTGCCGCCTCCAACGCTGAAGCCACCGGGCGCTGACGTCAGCCGGGCGCTCTCCAGGGGGAGGGGAAGGAACGGGGGTCGAAGTCACGGGATCACCCTAGTTACGAGAGGGGGCGGGGCAATGAGCTGACGTCACAGCGCCTCCAGCTCGATTTACCCGAATCTGCCTCGGGGATGCCAGGAGCGGGAAAAGGAGGCGGGGCGGAGCCGAGCCGGGCGCTGGGCTCTTCGGGCGCTCGCGCCTCCGCGCGTGTGCTGCCGCTTCGCCCGAGCCGGCAATTGACATTGCTCTAGGGGGTGTGGCTGAGGCCAACCCTTTCCCCAGTGATCTTGACCTTACCTGGGCTACTTACCCTCTCTGGTTTCTGCTGTGTCTTTCCAACAAGGAATCGAGTGGTTTAAAATAAAAATTACCTTCGTTAAGGATGGCAGCAAGTAACATGGAAAAGTTTTTTAGTAACTTCACCAGTATACTCGAAATCAAATTGCATGTCCTCTCAAGAGAGGGGAAATGTGGGAAGGAGGGAGAGAATTTGGGACTCAAAAAACGTTTATGTTAAAACTTTTACATGTAATTGGGAAATATTTAATGACATCAGTATATTCAAACTGAAAACAGCAATGGCAGCAAGAATAAAACCCCCTCTGCTATCCGGTGCTATGACTGGTATAAAAAAAAACAGTAATAACCATAATGATGGTTCCCTTTGGTTTGGGGCTTTTAAAGTGCTTTGAATACATTATCTATTTCTGAAACTGGGAACTCTTTAGGGACTCGGCTTGGCAGGGAGTGCGAAGCGGGGTTGTAGTTTTAACCTATAGTTGTTAAAGAGACTAGTTTTTGACCAGTACTAGTTTGTTTTAAAGTAGCTTGTCTTAGGAAAGCTCAAAACATTTTTATAAACCCTATTTAACCAAGGTGAAGCGTGTGCCCAAGGGTCTGAGAAGAGCCGACTTCCCCCACCCTAGACCCTGACCACTGGTACCGTGTTGGGGAAATTTGGGTTTGGACCGCTTCCTTCTACTTTCGGCATAAAGGAAATGCACACGGAAACCTAGCTTTCTTCCCAGCACGAACGCAGCAGGCTTATGTTAATTGACTTTCTTCTCGGGATTTGTTTTGCTGAAGGAAATCAATTTACTCTCAGGATCTGTCTTCTTCAGTCCCTATTAAGTGTACTTCTCTTTGCTACTAATGGTACCTTGACTTTGCTGCTTGCCAGCTCTCTGAAATTGACCATCAACTTCAAATGGAAACTTTGCGGGATTGAGTCACCGCTCAGTAAGTCCTTCCTTCATCCCTCTCTTTACATTCCGACTGAATTTCTCCACAGTTTTCACCCCCCAGCATCTAAAGCGCTTCACAACCTGGCCCTGCACACCTCGTTCCAGACTTTCTAGGAACTTCCAGATCTAGTTCCCACTACTGCTGATTCATTCACGAGAGTGCCTAGTTAGGAAATCTTTACATTTCCTTTAAAGCCTAGCTAGGAAATCCTGGAACTGCCTATCACCACTAGGGCTACTGACTAAGGAATATCCCTCCTCAAGACTTGCCCCCCCTCCTTCCTTGTCCCCATCTTTCTCTGGACTTCAAAACCAAGTCAATTACCTTCATCTCCCTCACCACCCGCTCCGCACCGCACTTCTCAGCTTTTGTGTATTTTCTTCCCCTATTAAAATGTAAACCTCTTGAGGAAAGGAACTGTATTTTTGCATCCCCAACTCTTAGTAAGCATTGATAATTAAGTAATTAAATTAATAAGCATTAAATAATAAAATTAATTTTAAAAATTAAAAAAAATTAAACCCTTCCTTCTGTAGTTTGTTGGGTTTTTTTTGTTCTTTTCTTGTTGGCTTACCCCATCATGTCTTTCTAGGCATGTCTATGTCTTTTCCATATCTTTGTACTGGCTATCCCCCCAAGCTTGGAATGCTCCCCTTTCTTACTTCTGGCTTTTACAATCTCTGCCTTCCTTCAATACTCCACTTGAACACTTCCTTTTGTAGGAGGCTTTTTCCAGCAGCCCTAGCTACCAGTGCCTTGCCCTATAGGATTAACTTCAAGTTCCATCCATTTATAAATATATCTTACATGTACCTGTTTATATACAAGTTGTCTCTCTCCCCATTAGAATATAAGATTTCTGAAGGCTTTTTTGCTTTTTCTTTACACTTCCTAGCACTTAGTACAGGCTCTGGCACATAGCAGGTTCTTTAATAAATGCTTGCTGATTGATGGATTGTGTCAGTGTCCTCTGGGAATTTCAGAAATAATTGTTTTTATCATTGGAAAGTTGTCTGTGGATCTGGGATTCCTAAGGCAACCTTAGAAGCAAAGGGGAACAGTTTCTTGTCAGTCTTAAAGAGCTGCAGAGGTATTCCCCTACTAGGTAATGAGGCTTATTGATTCCACTAAAGTTGGAAATGATCCTCTAGAATAAAAGGGATAGAAAAGCACTGTTGTCAGTTACAAATTAGCAAACACTGACCCCTTTTTTCCTTGCTGTTTCCTCTTTCCCAGCACTAAAATACCTTTATTGGGTTGGTTTTTTTTAAATTTCGTGCATGCAGGCATGGGTGTCTGCACCTGCCAAAGAGGTGAACTTTGCCAAAGAGGTTAACTCTTTTGTTGAGTAAGCAGAAAAGTAAGTGATCAGGGTATAACCACGTAAATAGAGGAATCAATCAGTGAGTGAGTAAATTGCTTTCTCTCAAAGTGCATAGGTTAACTTGGGAGAGGCAAAAATTGTGGCCAAAAATAGCGTGGATTAGTTTGTGGTGCTGATGGGGTTCAGACTCTGGGAGCCTCCCTGAGCTCCCCTAGAATCTTCCCACTTAAACTGGTCTTTCTTACTCAGATCTAATCTTCCCATTTGTTCCGGCAGTCTCAGGAAGCCCAAGGGCTTTTCATTATCATTCTGCTTAGGTCTCTGTTGCACCCTTGATCCCATCAAAACCCCAATCCCCCGGCTGCTGGTGACTCCCATCAAGATCTGTATTCATTCCCATACTGCCCCCATCAAGATCTCTGGATTGCCCCACCTGCTTCCCACCCAAACCTTCCATTGTCTGATATCTCCTGATTGCCTCCAGCTGTTTCCAACCCTTGACCAGTCTTACCCTCCCTGGACTTCTCAAGACCCTCCCTAAACCCCTCCTCCCATCACCCTAGACTACCAGACCACTCCCCAGATCCCTCTTGTAGTCTTTTCTGTATTTAAGTTCCATCTTGCCTCCATGAAGGTGCTCAGATTCAATCCAGCTCAGACTCTGTCTAGCTGAGATTCTGTCTGGCCTCCTTGTGAATACAAGCGTTACAAATGCTTAGGCTCCTTAAGAGCCAACCCAAGGTGGTGAATCTTTAACAAACTTTCTTTTCTTTGACTTTAAGAAGGCTTGAGTTGAATTCATTTGAGTAGGACCCGGTGTGTCAGTATTTTGGGGTCCCCAGCACCTAAACCTCATCAGTGCTACCCTATAATGAGAAAAAAGATCTCGTTGATAGTATTCAGGAGCTTTAAGGGACTCATCATGACAGCTATTTCTGTACTTTTGTTTCCAGGAAGCTCTGCACCTCACGTGCCTGACTTACCTGGTTCATTTTCAGGGTTTCAGCCATAAATAACCAGTAGATGGATCCAAGATCTCTTGGCAAGGTTTATGTAGAATGAGTCAATCTCACCATGTTTATTTATGACATTCCTGAGGAATGAAGAAAAACACCTTGTATAAGGAGCAAGGCATTATTTAAAAATCACTGTTCAGTGAAAAATAGATACAAAAACTTCATTTTTATCTTAAAATCCCTTGTCAAGGCAGGTGCCCCAAATATTAAGCAAATAGAATTTAAAAGCAAAAGGGCCATTATCCTTTTAAGACTTTTAAGACACTATATTTATGATAATTAAAGGATAGAGACTGGGCCTATGATTTATTTGGCACAAGAAACACCTAAATGAGGAAACTCCCTGTACCACAGTGGGCTGGCATCTTCTCTACAACTTATAATTTTAGAGCAAAGCCTAGAGCACTGACAAGCTAAGTGACTTACCCAGGGTCACACAGTACATCAGAAGTGGGATGCAGGTATTTTATCCAAGATGTGTTTCATGAAAAATAGTAGCTTACATTTATAGGTTACATCAAGGTTTATAAGGGATTCATTCTTATGGCATCTCAAATGAATACAAATCCATTGGTTTTGCATAAACTTTCAATGGTCTCTTCAGTTATACTTCTGAGAAGAATGTTTTCATGAACATTTAATGGCTATAAAGATTTTAAGTTCCTTGAACTCTCTATCAAAGTACTGTGTATAAACGGTATCTATTTTTAATGTAAAACCTTTTGAGGCACTGATTGCTGAAGTAACCCAATTCCCACCAATCTGCTGAAGTTGCTTAGGAAGAGCACAGTTGGAGACATCTCAGCTCTTAAGAGCCTTATTCTTTTGTAGTTCTTATTCCGTATTTGAAAGGATTAAGAAAGAAAATCTGCACATGAGCTAGAAATGAAGAACTAGTCTTTAAGTTAATTTGCCCTTGTCTTTAAAGATTTTCAAGTATCACATTGGTTTAATCAGCAGTACTCTTCTCCAAATCTGGGTTATACTTGAGTGTAGCCTAGTCTTGTGTTTTTAGTGGAAGAATGGAGCAATGGTGATAAAAATGAATAAAATATTTATTCAAATTACAAAATTTAAGGCATTCTTAAGCATTTATTTGTTAAAAAAATGAACAATTATTTCTTAGAGGTAATATATTTTTGCATGGTAATTCTGTGAGAGACTGATTATCATAGTATAGGGTACTAGTTTTGGATGCAGAAAGATCTACATTCAAGTCCTGCCACACACACACACAAGCACGCACGCACGCGCACACACACACACACACACACACACACACACACACACACACACACACACACACACACACACACACACACACTGGCTATGTGACCCTGGGCAAATCACCTTCACCCCTCAATGCCCCAGTTAAAACCATAAATTGCCAAGTGGAGGGAATCTCAACAAAGGAGGATTACCTCCTTCAATAAAATCATAGGACCCGATCATGCCCATAAAAAGTCCAGAGAAGTTAGTGTTATTTTTAATGTAAATCTAAGTATTTTCTTCTTGTTAAAGAGATCAAGTTTACTTACCAGCTGTGTGACCCTATGCAAGTCATGGAACCATAATTTCCTCAAAAAAATAATAAAGAGATCAAGTTTTAGGGGTATAATCTATATTCAGACCAATATGCTAATTACTTGATATATTATACCAATAGTACTGAAACTTTAAGCTCCTATACAGCTATTTCTTCAACATTTAACCATAAATGTCTCCAAAAGGCTGTCATGATTACAATTATTCAAGTAAACAAGTAAATGCTTTTTGACAGTAAAAAATTAAAATCATTATGGCTGTGATTTACATAGCGCTTTAAGGTTTGCAAAACCCTTTACAAATATCATCTCATTTGATCTTCACGATAATCCTAGGAGGTAGGTTCTATTGTTGTCCCCATTTTACAGATGAAGAGATTGAAACAATAGAGGCTAAGTGATTTGCCTAGTCATACAGTTTATGTCTGAGGCTGCATTAGAATTCTGATCTTCCTGACTCCAAGTCCATCACCCTATCCACCATTCCACCTAACTGCATCTAGGTAAAGGTAGGTGATAAATTGCAAAACCAGTAACAGCACTTAGAAACAACTTTAATGCATTATGCATCTTAGAGAAATATCAGGTCGGCGATAGGATATTTATAGAAATATGGGACATTTTTGTTTACCAAAAGAGTAAGCAAATTCATTTTATCCTTGACTCCATCCTGTTACTTCTCTGACAGATTATCACAGCCTACCCACTAATCAATCATCCACTTGCTCTTTAATCTTCAATCACTTTCTATCTGGTGGTTATTTCCTTGCTACCTACAAACATGCCTAGGTCTTTCCTAACCTTAAAAAATTCTCACTTGACCTGGCTATCCCTTTAAGTTATCCTCTTTTATCTCTTGTCTTTCACAGCCAAACTCCTAGAAAAAGTTGTATACACTACCTCCATGTGCTTTTTCTCTCATTCACTTCTCAGCATCTTTCAAGCTGGCTTTCAGTCTCATTACTCAACTGAAATAGTTGACCCTCTCCAAAGTCTGTTGCTATGTAGTGTCCAACTCTTCATGTCCCACATGGGGGTTCTTGACAAAGATACCAGTGGTTTGCCATTTCCTTCTCCAGCTCATTTTACAGCTGAGGAAACTGAGGCAAACAGGGTTAAGGGACTTGCACAGGATCACACAGCTAATAAGCGTCAGAGGGCACATTTGAAATCAGGTCTTCCTGACTCTAAGCTGGACATGCTATCCACTAAGCCACCTAACTACCCTCTTCAAAGTTACCAATGATCAAATTGTCATAGTCAATTATTTCTTCTCAGTCTTTATTTTGATCTCTCTGCAACTTCTGACACTATTGACCACCCTCTTCTCTTGGATATTCTTTCCTCTCCAGGTTTTCATGACACTGTTTCCTCTGGATTCTCCTCCTTCCTTTGGGAGTGGGGACATGGTTCTTTCTCAGTCTCTTTCTGAATTGTCTTCCATGTCTCACTTTTCCAACGTAAGATTCTGCCCTAGGTCCTTTTCTTTCTACTCTCCAGTGATTTCCTTAGCTTCCTAGGGTTGAATTGTCATTTCTACATACACATATATGTATATGTATGTGTGTGTATATATACACATATGCGTACACATACATATATGTGTGTGTATATATGTACGTTATATATATACACACACACACGCTTAGTCTTTCCTTAGCCCCAGTTCTGCATCATCAGAAATTTCCTCTTGAATGTTTCTCACAATATCTCATAAGCATTTGAAATCTAACAAGACTAAAGCAGAACCCATTCTCTTTTATTTCTCCTGAAACACACCCTTCTCCTGAGCTTCCCTGTTTCCTGTTTCCACTAAAGGTTCCAGCATCTTTCCAACATCATCCGAGTCACTCATGTTTGCAACTCTGGAGTCATCTATCCAGGTGCTGACTCTTGTCAGATCCACTTGGACAACATCTCTAATCCATCCCACTCAAATGGCTGTCACCCTTGCTCGTTCTCATTGGCACCCAATACCTAATCAGATGCCAATTCTTGTCTCTCCACCTCTGTAATAGCTCTCAAATCTATTCCCTTCTCACCATTCACACTGCCATCACCCTAACTCAGGGCCTCATCACCTCTCACTTGGACTTTTGCAATACCCTACTAATAACTAGTTTCCTTACCTCAAGTCTCTCCCCTCCATTATCCCTCCTCCATAAACTGCCAAAGTGATATTTCTAAAACACAGGTCTGACCATGCCACTCCCTTGCTCTAAAAGCTCCAATGATCCCACACTGCCTTTAGGATAAAATAAAAACTCCTGTTTTGCATTTAAAGTCTTTCACAATGTGGATCCTGCCTACCTTTCCAGACTCATTATACCTTGTTCCTCTTCATGCACATTATGAGTGCCAGCCAAAGTGGACTTTGTGCTCTTTTTCATTCACAGGATTCCATCTCCTATCTCCTTGCTCTTAAACTGACTGTCTCCTATGCCCAGAATGACTCTCCTTTTCACTCTTATCTCTTTGAATATCTAGTTCCCTTCAAAGCTCAGTTTAAGTGTCCCCTCCTTTACTGAACACTGCCCCCCCCCCCCCATCATCCAGGGCTTCCTGAAATTATTTTTCATTTGGTGTATATATATTTCATTTTCACTTCATGTGTACATGCTATCTCCCCCATTGAAATGTAAGCTTCCTGGAAGCTTAAACAAGGAGAGTCTAGTTCACTTTTGCTTTGTATCTTCAGGACCTAGTATAGTGCACATAATACAGCCTGGCCCAGAGTAGGTGATTAGTAAATGCTTTTTGAAATTGCTTGATTGATTCACAAAAGGGGAAGCATTCAGGCATTCAAAATGCCATCCATTATGGAGGATGCCTGGAAACAACAACCTTATGCTATAAGTATTGTCAAACCATTTTTATTTGAAAAGGAACATTTAACTTCAGGGTGGGTTATGTGTTAGATTTGAGGTCTTAATAATGACTATTATCTTCCTGACATATGATACTTTGTTCAAAACAATACTATTCCTAGAAGTCCTGTTCCACCCCCTTTTCTGCCCTACATCCCCTCCCCCTGCTCCACTGTGTCCTCAGAAAAAAAGGGCTGGGTGGTGAAAGCCACAAGAGGGCTGTTTCAGCAGGGTAGTTTTTACCTAGACCCAAGAGAAACGGAATTATCTTGCCTGCTATTCTACATGGAATGACTTTGAAGGGAAATGTAGAATAGGTTTGCTATTTGAAAAACATTTGTACTGGGAAGAGATTGCAATTCTGCTAGTCTTGATTTTAAAAAGAAAAGTTCTCATCTATAAAGCTTGTAAGACTAAAAAAAACTCTGTTTGCTAGAAGTACTTTAAAAAGAAGTACATGACCTAATACATGATGAATTTCATTTCTACTTGATCTCAAGATTGTAAAAAAAAAAAAGTAGCTATATTTCATAATAGCAAAGCCTTTTAGTAAATAGCTTAGGCAAATAGATTTGTTTGCTGTTTATTCTCCACTTCTGTAGATGTCCCTTTTTGTTGCAGAAATAAAGTTGATCTATAAAGTCTTGCTGTCGTGTTTTTGTTTTTTTAGATGGCTACGGTTAATGAGCCTGATTTGGACTCAACCACTGGGTTTGGGACATGATGTAATGTGCTTAATACAGATACGCCACATACCAGTTCTTCTGGGGCCCATCTGAGGGATTCCTTTGCGGGGAAAAGGCACTATCTTAAAGTCTTCAGGCAGGAAGAACACTTTTTTTGAACTAAAAATGCTTGAGAATTGCTTATGATGAAAAGAGGTAGGGATATCTCACAGATTTTATATGCTAAAAGGGGCCCGTGGTTACCTTATCAATCTCAGTAACAGACAAGACAAACCACTTTTGTTCTAGCCAAGCATGGCCTTCCTTAAGGATTCCCTGGTGTCTGCCTGTAAAACCAAACAACCCTGAGCTTAGGTCTGATCCAGCAGGGTCTGTACACTGAAACAAGAATGAGGGCAAGGCCGAGATCTAGAGCTGTCACTGATCTGTTGGGCCCATGGCCCCATCAGAGAGATTGGCACTAGGTATCAGCGACATGGAGGAATGGGAGGGAAATGGGATGCTGGTTTTTCAAAGGTGATTCTGGGAGAGTCATTTATCCACCCCCAGCTCAGTTTCCTCAGCTGTGAAAAGTAAATCAAAGCACAGACCTCTGCCTCCTCACAGACTCCCAACAAGTAAATATAATCTTTTTTCTTTTTTTCCAAAATTGTAAGTTACTTTGCAATACTGAAAATTTGAAATAACTGGAGGCCAGCACACACTTCATATGCCCTCAACACACAATGACAATTTCCTGCTAAGAAGACTGGCATTTGTAAAGAAATGGCACTGTGGCAACATAGAGAACCCACAAGGTCAGCCATGGAGAGACCACGACCTCTGGTTTGGTTTTGGGATGCCCCCTCTGTAAGAGGATTATCTGTACAAGCCTCTACTAAATGTTGGGAATGAGGAAGAGACATGAAAGGAAGGGACAAATATAGGGAATGGTGTAGGATGGAGAAAACAGCTGGTGTTCTTTTTGGCATTTTAAAAGACTAGAGAACACAGATTTTTGTCATAGATTTCTCTAAGTGCTACTAGGGTTAACGGGAGGAAGACTATTGATGAAGAGAGGTGTCCATCCAGTTCCCAGGGGAACAGTTCCATATATTGTCCTAGAATTTATCACTAGATGGTTCCAGTGGCATGGACCACAGAAAGCTGTTTCCTTCAGGTAGTCTTTACCCTTAGGTATACCAATGCTGTAGTTTCTACGTGGTCCTGGAATCTTGCTTGAGACAGAACTTTCTCCAAAGGAATTCCCTTGGTAAAAAGAAAAGAATTTTTGAGGAAATTTGGCAGTGATTTTTTTTTTAAAGGTAGGCATGTATTTCCATAATCTTCCCCTTCCCTGGAGACCCTGGATGGATTTTTAAAAAATTATTTTAAGATATTTAGAATACATAAATATTAGGGCCAATTCAATCTTATACTAATCCATCCTTGGTCCTCTATCCATGACTAATCTGTGTGCCTAGAGTTGGTATAGCATAGGAAATAGGGAAATCAGCAGAGAATCAGAGTTTTAGAGTTGAGGATGGGATAGGATAGAGTAGGAGGGGAAACTTTTAGAAGCTACCTAGTGTAATCCCCTCATTTTACAGTTGAGGAAACTGAGACCCAGAGAGCTTAAGTGACTGGAACAAAGTCACAAAGGTAGAAAGAAGTAGGCAGGATTTGAACCCAGGTTCTCTAACTCCAAATCCATCATTTTTTCCATCATCTCACACTGCCTCTCGAATGTCTACACTGTTCATATCAATACAGTGGATACACTGATATGCATCCACTGTTAATGGATGCATACCCATTGGGCTATGGATAATGCTGAGGCAGTTCAGACATTAGCCCTCTTCCCTCCTACTTCTTTCCCCACATCTAGGCCATCACCAAAGCCTGCAGTCAAGTAGACTTTACTGTGCCTGCATTGTTTTTTTCTTCCACCAGGTGGCATTGAAATACTGCATTTCTGAGGAACAGCCATGCCTGGTGGTTTCATGGATGATCGAAGTTAGGAACATTGCCCCTTCGAGACACCTCAAAAAAAAACAAAACAAAAAAACCCCAAAAAACCCAGAAAAAGGATAGCACTCACCACCATTTATTCTGAGGTCATACCGTCCAGAACTTTTAGAAGTCATTAATGTAGTGAACTCTGAAATGACCATAAAACTTCTTTCTGAGGCAAAGCCAGAGATTTATTTGCTCAAAATAATTTAGTTATTCTCTGCAGGTCTGGGTTGAATGAAGCAGCAAAAATGGCAGAGGGTAGTGATTCTATGTGTGAGAGGGAACAGGGTAGGTAGGCGTTTGGGGCTCTTCAGAGCTTAGAACCTACGAAGGGAGGCATAAGCAGGGGTGTTGTATAGTGGAAAGAGTGCTGGATTTGGGGTGTTGAACCTGGATTCAGATCCTGGATTTGCCACTTTCTATTTGTAGGACCCTAGGCAAGATACTTTACTTCTCTAGGATCTATTTTTCTTCATCCATAATATAAAGAGGTTAGACTAGATGATCTATAAAGTTCGTTGTAACTAAAAATCTATGACCTTATAACTAAATCCAAACAAAGACCATTTCTCAATCTGGATATCAATCAATTGATTAATAAACATTTATCAAGTGCTACTACATGTCGGGCATTGTGCTATATCCTGGAAAAACAAAAAAAAAAGGCAAAAGACAGTCCCTACCCTCAAGAAGCTTATAATTAAATCTAATGGATATGCCCTGAACCACCAAAATGCAGTTGGGATTTTTGATTTGACAATTATTGGAAGAAATGAAACTTTCACTGGAGCCTATGAAATGTTCCAGGAAGGGGCAAACTGATAATCATTATAAGGCATAGAAAACACAATATATGATAGCATTATACAGGTCAGTCAGAGCATGCCAAGCCTGAGGCAGACTCTGATTTGGTTTCCTCTTTGAACAAGTTCCAGGAAGCTACTTTTGGCTTGAGAACTAAACAGATCTCATTGCTTTCAGCTAAACCCTAGTCTCTTTTCTATTCCTGAACATAATCTTATCCTTCCCATCAGATATGAAAGTCTTCTTGTGCATCATTCACTAGGTGGAACTCCTAAGCCTAGTTCTCTGCTTCCATATATGTGACAGGGTCTACTAAAGTAAGGCCCTCTATTTACGTGAGAGGCTCCCTCTAAGAGGATCCAGTCCCCTAAAAGCAGATGGCTATGGGGTACAGCATGACTGCATGAGAGTAGATCATATCACAGGATATGTTTTTTACCAAAAAGTCCTGCAAAAAAATGGGGGAGATATGAGGAAAAGTTAGAAGGATTAGTGGCTGTCCTTGGCTCAGTTGCTTGAAGTCTGGATTCTCAGGGCCTCTGGCTCTCCAGGGGTGTGGCAGAAAGCTGAACCAGGCTGGATGCTGGTGCTTGTGTCACATGGGGATGTCTTAGTCTCTTTAAAACAGTGTCACTGAATCAGCTGTCAACAGGCCCAGCTCTGGGAAAGAGCTTCTCAGGGAGCTAGCCAAAAAGAAGACAGCAGAGAGAAAAAAAATGGAAGAAAGGAGATTTCCTATTGGGAAAAGTAAATGTTATCACACCATGTTCCCGTGATTGGACATGGTAATGAGAAGGCCTTGTGCAGGTACTTTGGGCCAAGACTTCTGGAGATGGAGCAGGACAGGAGACTAGGAGAAAAAAAAGAGGCCTGACCATAGAAGGATTTGTGTTTGCATAGATTATATCAGAAATATGTTTGGGGGGGAGTATATCCTCTTCTTTAAAAAAAATTATTATGAACTACCTCAGAATAACTCTCAAAAACCAGAAGTGAACAAACAAAATATGAAGTCTCTAAAAAGTAAACTTTCAATCAAGACAATTTATTTTTATTTTAAGTAAAAATAATGTAAATTTTGGCAAAATAATAATTTATGTGTACTACATTCCTTTCTGAATTTGTTTTCCTTATGGAATTTTGCTTTCTTTTGTTTTTGTTTTCAGTGGGCTCATAATCAGTGTTTACACTGTTTCCCCCCTACCAATCTGGCTTTGCATCATTCTATATAAACACTTCATATTTCTTGATATTCCTCATATTTGCCATTTTCAAGGCATAACAGTATTCAAAAGAATATATTTTCATGTATGTAGACATCTCCCAAACATTTGACAGGTAAGCTGTTTCCAATTTTTCACTGCTACAAATAAAAGAGCTGTGAGTTATGTATATGTCATAAATGTAGATCTGGGTTTCCGAAAGCATGCATGTCCTGTCTGCTAAGAAGACTGTGAGAATTAGACATAGAACAAGGGACTTGAGAATGTGAAACTTTCAGAGTAGATTTTTGTGTAGCATCCCAATCTGCTGCTGGGCAGGAAAAGCTGTGATATTCCATGTTTCTGTGATTCTCTCAAAGTCTGTTTCCAAATAGGATATTTTCTTTTCCTATCTTTTTCTCTCTTTTTAAGGAATTGCAAGGAATTCTTCTTTTGGAGTCAGTAATCCTTTGGAATGAAGGAGCCATGGTTATTTTGAAACATGTAACAGGTGTCAGGGATTCTGGTACTAAACTGGAAAAAATATTGGCCCAACTAGAAGTGAATCTTTTGAAATTAAACATCTAGGTATTGCACCTTTGAGGGAAGGGGGTATGGAAAACAGGAGAGAATAGGCAGGAAGTCAACAGGGCTCTAGTGTTCACAACTCAAAGTTGAGAGAGGAAAGTTGATGTGTAAGGGAGCAACAGGGGTGAGAGTAAAGCAGTGACTGGAATATGATATAGGGCCAGATAAGCAGAATGAGGCAGTGTAGAAAAGAATTATGAAAGGTAAAGATAACTATGTATTTTGGACCCCACTTTTTTAACATTTGGGCTGGTTATGTTTCTATATCTGGGCTGTACTGGGAGTGAGGGGAAAGGGGAGGGCAGGTACTCAGGATCTTGGAGGGATCTCAGAATCCTCCAATAAATTTAGTAATGAAATGAACCTTCGAGGTAATCTAGTCCAACATTCTAATTTTACAGATGAATAAACAGGTCAGAGTGGTTAGGGGACTCAGCCAGCGTTAAAAATAGTAAGTAATGGTGAGTCAGGGGTTGAATTTACCTCCTCATAACTCCAAATCCAACTCATACTCTTTGCACTTTAGCATACTGCTTCCCTTAATGATGATGAGATATAGCTGGTTTGAGTTAATCCCCAGAGAGAACTAGGCTTTGAGTAGATCAGGGAAGAGAGGAGAGAATGTCCATTCACCTGTCTCTTAAATGTTGGTCTCTTAGCTAGTAATGAAGCTTGTGACATGAGCCCAATGCATTGCCCTAGAAATTATTTCTGCAGAAAGTCATTTAACTCTACTAGTTTCTAAAATCCATGATGAAGTGGCCAAATATGAAGAAATAAGAGAGTTTTTTAAAAGTAAGTTTTATTTTTTAATGTGAATGGAAAAGGGTCTACTTGGCTCCAAGTCATTAGCCTTTTCCATTTTATTTTCATCATCTTATCAGTTTTTTCCTTCTTTTCCCTCAGTCCATACCCCTATTCTTCCTCCTCCATTACCCAGAGGAATATTTTTCCTAAAATACAGTTTCACTGGGCTGCTTCATTTTTTTTTTTTGTCTTGGGGAAAAGCAGTTAGTCTGGATTTTTCCACATCATGGGATTTATTAAATCAGACCTGCAGGGAATCAAGAGGCAATTTATACCAAGATAAACAGCCACAGCTCTTCTCTCCTCTAAAGTGGTTAAGGTGAGGCAGCACACAATATGCCCCCATTCTCTGACATTCCACTGAAGTGCCCCCCAAAGGCACAGTGTTATTTTTTTAATGAAAGAAGCACTAGGAAAGGGGAATCATATGTAAATTTCAATGCAAATGAATATTATGTTCAATTCAACAGAAAACAAAAGGTTTGCAAAAATTACCCAAATAGGATCCATTTAGATTCCTAGTGTATTCCAAAACTAACCTTTTGTCCTCATTTTCATGCCCTAAGTGTTTTCTCCCACCTCCATCTCTGGTTCCATAATAGTAAACAGCTGTGTAGTTAGTCAGGGTAACCAAACTTGTCTTCTTGTGGTTCTAGTGAAACAAAATCCTAGTGTCATTTTCAGAAACAGCAGCTGGGGCCAGGGACTGAGGACACTATCAGAAGGGGGTTGTTACATTTTCTGACCCCTAACATCCCTTCTCTAGTACTAGCTGGGAGGCAGAAGTCCCTGTGCGCTGTAAATTCCCTTTCTGAGTCCTCTTGCCCTAGCGTGTGATGCTGCCAGAGTGAGCAGATCTAGAGTTATGATTCAACTGGAATGTTCCCCATACAGCTGCCCACACAGAACACCCAAGAAAGGAAAATGTGTAGGAGCAGGGATGTCCCCAGGCTCTTCCTGAGACTCAGAAATCCAAGGCAGTCCCTGTCCTTTTGGGAAACACTCTCATTATACAAGACATAGTTTGGCGAGTTCACAGGACTAGAGCATCATCACTACTACAGGCCCCTTTTTGCTCTTCAGCACTTAACTCCATTCCTTATCTTGTTTTCTTCTGCATTGGGTTGCTTCTCTCTCTCTGTTCCCAGAGCACCTTCCCTTTCTCTCAATGCTACGCTTTTCTTCATCACATGATACAGTTCCAGGTCTACATCCTCACATGAATTTTAAGCATGCTCAAAGACTTTCTACTTAGGGAATCTTAGCATTCAGATAGTGAATCACCCTTATCATTATGCTCAGACCTTAGACCAAGTGATTTTGGGGGCTAAAACCTGTAAAAACTATAGATTCACTATGCCAATTTTCTTTTCTCAGCTCCTTTTCTTTAAAAGCACAGACAACTTCATATTTAGTTAGCTCCTTCTCCCATTCCCCTCCCCTCAAAGTGAGTATTCCTTATATCCAGGTAGGTCTATATTTCCTGAGGAAGACAAGAACGTGGTTCACTTTCCCTAGCTAGATTGAATTAAGAGGCTTCTTTTCTCTGCGGGGTCTAGGATCACTTCTTAGGAAGTGAGTTAGGATTAAGAGATACCTGGGGCATTTCTGGGATTCCTTGTCATTCCACAGTTTAATTTCAGGATTAGTCTCATCAAGGCTTCTGTGTCAGCTCCACGAGGAGTCAAGAGTCCTGATCAGCCAGATGCTCTAAGGCCAGTGTTCGGGGGAAAGATGCTTGGTGCTCTGAGGATGACTGGCTTTACTGATGGGCTTTCTGCCCATCAGGCTCTTCTTGGCTCTGACCTCAGAGGACTTCCTCTAGTGTTATGTGATACCTTTCATGGTCTTGTGACTTTCCCAGGGTGCTAGGGGCATTGTGATAATAGAAAGAATCGCCAACTGATTCAAAGAAAGGTTAAGTGGCTTAACCAGTGTCACAAAGCCATCCAGCAGAGGATATATATTTAAACAACTTGGTAGTAGCAGAAAACCCTAAGAGTAAGAAGATTCTAGAATTTTGGCTGTACAGAAGTTTTCCAATTTTCTCTTCTGAAGTATCATCCTAGTTTACTATTTCCTCCACTGATTTTGCAGTAACAGAAGGGGAAACTGTAATGGAAACTACAAGAGGAAATTTAGCCTTCTTTGAGGGCTTCATTCCCCAGACTGCTGGTGTCTTCTCCACCTGAGTTGGGGGGAATGACTGAAAGCTGAATTGCTTTTTTCAGAACTTCTCCTTAGCTTCTATTTGTTTACCCTAGTTCCCCTTGTCCAGGCTCAGACCCCTAGGAAGGGCTAAGGAGAAGGATAGGAAATAGACCTGCCTCTCACCATACAGAAATATGCCTGTCCCTTGGACCACACTGCTCTTTACCCCTACCTCCTAATCCTAGCACCTGCTCAGGATGGGCTATACTCTGATAAATCTTCTAAGACTAAAGTGCTTTGAGGGTTTGGTTTATTTCAGTGCCAACAAATTAAAGCCCACCTACATAAATGAGCCAATAAAGGATGAGCAGGTGTAGCCAGTGTTTCTATATCACCTTTTCTTGTGGAGACCTGAAGGCTCAGTAAAGTTTCTCCAGGGGTAAACAGAGTTTGTAAGACACTGGGAAGTGAGACTACCACAGTTATCTCCAGAACAGAGATGGAAGAGGAAAGCTACAATGCTTCAAATACACTTTGGGTCAGGAAGTCATGCTCTATGATAAAAAAGGTATGAGATCTGTATGTTTACTCAGAATAGTGGTCTCCAAAATGAGGGCTAAGCCCTCTGGGGGAATCATGGTTTCCCTATATGGGATGAGTGATCGCCCTCTCCATCAAAGGCAATCTTAGATTTTGTCTGTAATACACACCTACACCCCCCTCAATATTCCTTCGTTCTAGCTCCCTTCTTTCAGTTTGCAAGCTCCCAACCTATACCTTCCTGAGCTAGGCTTTAGTCTCTGAAGGTAGCTGTAGCATAACTGTTATCTGGCAGATTACACAGCTTCCCCCTCAGCTATCCCCTATCTCCTAGGTCATCTGGTGCTGCAGATCATTGGCTTCGCTCCAGGGTAGTGATTGGTAACAATTCTTTTCTCTTGCCTCTGGTCCATTTTGATGTTGGGGTTTTTTGGGGGGGGGGGGGAGAACAGGATGAGGTGCTATAGATGGGTTGCCACAGATGTCAGATCTCATTACATTATCTTCCCCCTCTCTCTACCCCCTTCCTCTCTGCTCAGCTACTCCTCTTAGGAGTTTTCCTGTCTGGGCACTGGCATCCTTCTAGTCATCCAAGTTCACAATCTTGGTCTCATCTTCAATTGCTCACATTCCCTCGCTCCCCATATCCAATCAGTTGTCAAATCTTGTCATTTCTAATTCATCTAATGTCATCTCTCCCATCTGACCCACATTTCTATTCACACAGTGACTACCTCAGTTCAGGAGGCCCTCATTACCTCTCACTTGGGCTATTGCAATAGCCTCCTAATTAGTTTTCTTGCTGCAAATCTCTCCCCACTCCAATCCATCCTTCACACAGCTGCCAGTGATTTTTTCCTAAAGTTCAGGTCTGACCATATCACTTTTCTACTCAATAAATTCCAGCAATTTCCTATTTACTCTAGGACAAAATATTATTTGATCTTTATTTCAAGCTTTTAATTTCTATTTTTATGTAAATTTTAGAATGTGTTTATTGGTACAGTAGTATATCCATATAATTTATAAATAAGTAGATGCACACATATTAAGAGTATGTGCTCATACTGGGGGGTGTACTTTGGCCGCCATTGCCATAGGGGATTGTCTTCTCTTCCTTCTGCTGAAGTTGAGTTTTGGCCATGCAGGTGGTGGAGGTATGTGGGGCCGCTGATGCTATGGTCTGAGGTGCTACTGGCTGGTGAGAAAGACTTCCAGATACAGGAATGGAGGAAATTTGGATCCTAAAGCTAGAACGGAGACAGGAGTCATGACAAGAAAAGATCCTGGGAACCAAGACTGACAACTATTGTGAATCTAACTGGGCTGATAAGCTGAGGAAAGATTGAGTTCTAACAGTCTCCCTTGCTTTCCCTTGCTATTAACACCCTTCCCCCATTCCCTTCAATGAGCAAGACTATCCCCAAAGAGACGGAAGGGGGTAGCTAGAAGTAGATAGTACCATATAGGGGCATGTATCATTTCCTTTCAAATTTACTATGGTCACTAAACTACAACCTGGAAGAAGCTCTGGAGCTACATATGGACTTTCAAACTCAGTGTTTTAATCATCTGAATGATGTCTGTTCCATCCTTTATTTTAATTCTGGACCTAGTTAGCACTGCTCTTTGAAGCTACCAGCTCCTTAATGAGAGGGAGGAACAACCTAGGTATCTGCAGGCTAAGGACTGTCAGTGGCTTCCCATATGTGCCAGAGAGACCCTGATGAGACCACAAAGATGCTAGCTCAAGTTGAGTGTGCCCTGGTGTGTAATGTGGATATTTCCCCACACTCGATGGATAATTAACACTGAGACACGCTGTCTTTCTATAGAATTAAGGAAAGTAACACTGGAACCACATGATTCAAAGGTACTAGGAAAGGAATCATACAAAAGATTTGATTAAGAATCACAACACATCTCATCCTGCTCTACCACTCAACCTCAGTTCTGTCTTTCTTCTGTTTCCTTCTTCTAGACCCATTTGTCTTTAGTGTACTAGCCCTCTCTACTCCAAAGGGGCTCCAGGGGATAGAAAAGGAAAATGGCAGCTCAAAAGGGTCTTGTTTTCTCCTCCGCATGAGCAGAAATCTCCCCCCATTCTCTTGATCATCTTTGAGGTTTTTCACCAGGGCAGTTGTCTCCTTGAGGATAAGGGAATGCCAACCACAATATATCACATTTATACAGCATGTTAAATTATGATTTCCAAAGACTTGTCCCTCCAGCCTATGGGACAGGTAGCACAAGTAGTTTTAATCTCTTTTTATTTTTATCTGATGCTTAGAGAAATTAAATGACTTGGCCAAGATCACGTAGCTAGTAAAATGGAAAGGCTGGGATTGGGATGCAAACCCAGACCTTCTGTAGATCTTTGTATCTTTCAATTTAATATTTTTTGCTGATACATTTTTTTGCTTTCTCCACTGCACCAAGCTGCCTCTCATGGGTCCCATTGCTGATTGTCTGAGTCCTTATAGGCCCAGTTGTGACATAAAAGTACATCATTAGGTGCTTCTCTATTAGATGTCCTTTGTGCTAACCTTGCAGCTCAGGAGTTAATGTGTTTCTGTTTACCAGCATCACACACTTTTATGAGGATAATAGAAAGAAAAGCAAAACAGTGAGGTTGTAGCTATGGTACTTCTTTTGGGTTGTGGGTGTATCCTGCCAGACTAGAAGCTCCCCATTGTGCCTTGATGACCACATCAGGATGTTTTGTGATGTTGCAGTGGATAGGCCAGGAAAACAAGACCTTGGAAACTTTCCCAACCCTAACACAGTAGAATACTGGAGGCAGTAGCGTCTTCCTTGAAAGGTTATTATTTTTGTTTTTTTCTTGATAGTATTTTATTTTTTTTTCCAATTACATGTAAAGATAGTTTTCCAAATTTATTTTTGTAAAATTTTGAGTTCCAATTTTTTTCTCCTTTCCTCCCTTCTCTCTCCCTGTCCCTAGAATGGCATGCAATCTGATGTAGGTTATACATGTACAACCATGTTAAACATATTTCCACATTAGTCATATTGTGAAGGAAGAATGAAAACAAAAGGGGAAAACCAGAAGAAAGTAAAAACAAAAAAAAAAAACCCAAAAAGTGAAAATAGTCTGCTTTGATCTGCATTCAGACTCCATAGTTCTTTCTCTGGATGTGGTTAGCATTTTCCATCCTGAGTCTTTCAGAATTGTCGTCTTGGATCACTGTATTGCTGAGAAGAGCTAAGTCTATCATAGGTAATCATCACTCAGTATGACTATTGCTATGTTCAATGTTCTCCCCTCACAGGGAGACTCAGATGTGAGATGTGAGACTCAGATGAGATAATACAGTGCTTAGCACAGTGGCACATAGTAGTGCCAGAGAAGGGAAGTTATAGTTCAGTGAACATAGCATAAGCATGTGCCTATTTTTTTCCTTTCCACAACCTTGCCTATACCTTCCCCCACCTGCCACAAATCAACTGTTAGATGGGGTGGGTGATATCTTACATGGACTCCCATGGAGCGCTACTGAAGGTAACCAAAGAGAACTGCCTAAAGCTAGGCAGTCCAAAGAACCAAGTATATTCTTCTTGGTTGATGTTCCCTCAGAGTTAGGGGACCCAGGGTATGTCCGTCTGAGTAACCAATCAGGATCAGAAGTCTCTGGGCTAACATTATGGTATCCCCCAAATCCACCCCTTGGGAGAGTAATGTCAATGCTTTGGCTATAGCAAGGTCAAGTTAAGACTTGCTGTTTTCCCATCTCTTACTAATACTTCATTACCAGGAAGAAGGGATGGTAGGAGGAAGGGGTGTGTGTGGGAGGCAATCATTTGCATATCAGTGGGTTTATTTGTGTTCTGGTGTTTCTTCAATAATGAGAACTCCAGACTACTAAAGCATGAGGCAAGAAGGGCATGACAAGGGACAGTTACTCTGCAGCAAAATTATCTTCACTAATAGGAAACTTTGTTGTTCTTTAAACAGTGATTACTTAATTAAACACTACATTTGAGCTTCTTTCATAACAGAGACTATATGAAGGTTTGGGGAAGAGAGGAAGGATTGGATGCCTTGAGCACCACATGGTTCTACTCTAGGACATAAAGATATACAGGTATATCTCTTAACACACGGGACCTTATACTCTTTGGCCACTTGACAACAGAACACGCCAGACACATGCTCCTGCCTCCAGGAAAGATATGCTAACAGAGACAAAACATATTGACTTTCATGGGAACCACATGAAAGTTCCCATGTGGTTGAGAGGGGAGGTATAGGCAAAATGTAGAGAAATAGAGAAAGCTTCTTGGAGGTTCTGGGTGTAGGTAGGGATAGGCTCTGAAGTGAGAGCTAGAAGGATCTTGAGGGATACATTAATGCCAATAATTTCCCTCCCATTCCTTCCTACCCCAGGTGACATACCTTCTGGCTGAGAGATTTTGCCTCAAAATCATTTAAACTTCTAGAAGTATTTATTGAATACTAGCTAATTAAGCGTTTTTATCCGATGGCAATTGTTTAGAGCATGGGTTTTATCTTAGGAAAGAATAGGAAGAGTGCCATTGTTGGCTGATGGAGAGGAAAAAGCCCACACCTTCATGAAGGTGTAAGGTTTTCAGTCATGCATATTGAATATAGAAAGAGAACCTTGATTTAATTCTTGTCACTTGGCCAGCCCCAGTATTACTCCAGGGTGGGACCAGAGAACTTGGAGTAACTTTGGTCGTAGCTCCCTTAGCTCTAAAATACTATAGCTGGTCTGTCCCATAAGGATACTTGTTCCCACTTAGACTCTAAGCCAAGGTTGTTTGGCCTTTAAGAGCTCGGCTCCATAGTGAGATCTAGATAACCTGAGGCCTCTTGCACTGAGTGGGGACTTCTGAGAGATAGAAAGGGAGGGAATTTGGTAGAGAGATGGAGGGAAACAATTCTCATGGGATATGCCATGGCATTTTCTCATCCCAGCTCCTGAGTCCCAGTTTCCCCAGGAGTTTTGTGGTTGGATTTGAGATGGAACCTATATTAGTGAGGAACAGTATGGCTATAAACACTCTCTTGAAACAGCAGGATAAAGTAGAATTTAAACACCCAAACCCACTGGGCCCAGATCATGTATCTCCTCATACTGTAAAAGGACTACTTAGAGCATCCTAGATCTAGGGCATTGAGCAACAACAAATTCTGGGAAACAAGTTGCTCTTTAGAATTGTCCAGTCTCCCTGCTTTTTTTTTCCATCAGCAGGAATAACTGATAATTGATTATAACACCATATCCATAGCTTCTTAAATACTTTTCTCTATCCAGTTTCAGAGCCAGGGACAGAACTTCTAGTTCAAATACTTAGGCACTTATATAAACATTTGATAAAATCTAAACAACTATAATAAAAAGTCTAACACAAATGAAGGAGCTGAGGCCTCAACCTCTGATCTGAAAATAAACACCAAGTCTCAAAATTTTAAATTTATAGTGGAAATAGAGATAAGAAGGCATTTAGTTTCTTCTCTTGAGATCTGCAAACAAAACATGGGTGACAGAATAGAATGTAACTCAAGCATCCCTGTTTCAAATGAGCACTTTGTCATTAAAAAATTAAGCTCAATTGCTTTTGACTTCATATTGGAAATATTTACTTAGCTTGTACATACATTGCTCTGTGGACAGAAAGATAATCACTCTTTACCAAAGCATTCTAAACAAAAGGTTTCACAAACCTCAACTCAGTCATTACATATTTTATTTTCATATTGGTTGCTCTAGTTTTACAAAGCAAGGGGAAGTTTTGCAAGAAAACAAAACACTATAGGATTAACATTTAAATCTAGTTTTTATCACTATACAACCAACTGGAGGCCTCTTATGGCACTCGAGGGACAGCCACTTGATTCCCCCCCCCCCAAACAACAGCACCACACTATTTTGGAATAAATGTTGCTTTGGGATTCTTTAAGAAGTCCTACTAAAATACTTACCACAGGAGAGATCCTAGAGAGGTGGCGACTGTAAATCCAACTTTCTCGATTTCTCTGGAGTCTCAGGAAATGCAGGGATTCAGGGCAAAGCTGGTTTCAGCAAACAACTTCTGTCCCTGGCGTTTCCCCAAAGAAGCTCCTGGCGTCACTGCTCTCATAGTTCGGATCAGAGGCACAATGTTCAGTCACCCGAGCGGAGCAGGCAGGGCAGGCGCTGCTGGAGCACCAAGCTCAGGCACCAAGGACTTGACTGAGAGAAGGATGGAGGAGGGAGGTGCCCGGGCGGGATCGAGCCTGGGGTGGTGGCCGAAAGACCTTTCTATGCCAAGCTCAGAAGAGGCTCTGGGCATGGCAGGGGAAGAGAGGGTTAAACCTCCTCTCCATCCCCCAAATTTCAGTGTCAGGTGACTAGTTCTCCCCAGGCTCCTCCCACCCCTCCCACCTTAGGGACAAAATTGGGACTTGAATCTATGGGAAAAGAAGTAGGGGAGATTGATCGTCAGAGTTTGGGTAGGGGGAGGGCTCCAGTGATGCGTACTGACTCCTCCGGACCAGGGCTCCCAGGTTCTGCGCGCCGGAGCTGGAGGAAGAGCGCACCTGCCCGTGAGGGAGCAGTTTGAGGCCAGGGTCAGTTAGACGGCGAGGCCCAGGGGAGAGGAAAGCGGCGGCTGGCTGTGGCAGAAGCAAGCATCTGTGTCTCGCCAGCCCAGTTACCTATCGCTGGGAAGGACAGTTGGGCATCTAAACGCCACCTGGCGGCCGCCGAGGCGCACACTAGGCGGGCGGGAGTGAGCTGTCCAAAGCAGCACCCAATTTCCAGCCTCTTAGATCCTAGTACTCGCAGCTGAGTCTCCCAGGAGGCGGAGACGCGTCATTCATTCGCATCTCTCGACTAAGTGGTGGGTGGGGCAGAGAGAGCTGGAGAACTCCCCAGTGAGCAGCAGTAGTACAGGGTTTAGGCGATGTGTGTGTGGTTTTGTTTTTTGCCAAGGAATGGGGGTGAGGTGGGGAAGGGGTGATTTCATAGGTGTGGGGAACGACCAGAGGGGAGGTTCTGAGATGCAGCTGGACATCTTCTTTGTTATTTACATTCTTGCAAAGTTGACTGGGGCACTGAGAGATTGAATGACTTGCCCATAATCACAGAGTAGTACTAGTCAGAGGAAGGACTTGAATCCAGGTCTTTCTGAATGGATAGGATAGTCCTCTCTCTCTCTCTCAACTATGCCAGATGCATTTTAGGGGAATAGGCAGATGCTAAAGATGGAACTTTCTGAATTGCTAAGAAAACTGCTAAGGTAGGATAAATGGGTACTATTTTTGTTTGAAATTAGGGGACCTAGAAAGAAGCCTTCCCTCAAAAAAAGCTCATTCATTGAAGTCTCTAGTGTGTTGTATTACCTAATCTTCACTCTCTTCCTATTTCACTATCATACTAGGCCTCCAACAATCAGGGAAGGGGAGGGAGGGGGAAGAACAGGCAATTGCATGGTTACACTCCCTTCACAGCTTAGCTTTAGTAGGAAGCTTTAGGAGGAAGCAGAGATCATGATCAACTTGATTGATTCGATGTGGCAGAGAAAGCCATTTAGGGTAGATGCATGGAAAAACTACCTAAAACTAGAACTGTTTAAAAATGGAATAGGATATCTTGAGAGGTGGCAGTTTTCCCCTTGATGGAGGCCAAATGAACACTTATCAAAGATGTTGCTGAGGAGCTATCCCTGTTCAGTTATAAATTCGACTAGATAACCTGTGAGGTTCTTTCCAATTCTAAGCTATGATTCTGATTCAGAGAAGTCTTTGTGGTGAACTTTAACCCTGATCAACATATTTTGAATGTTTGAGGAGGCAAGGTTAGCTCAGTGTAGGTCCAAAACAGGAGGGTGGTAAAACTGGGACTTTTTGTTCAAATGATTGACCAAGGAGCCCTTAGACAGAACCAAGATTGGAGGAGCAGCTATTCATTTATTCCACTGTATTTTGCTAGCACCTATGTACATCTCACTAGTAAACTCTGTGGAAAGCACAGACAATTTGTTCTCCAAGAGCTTACAGTCTTATTGGGGAAGGTAACACATATGCATGTACACATTATACAATAAGAAGTAATAGCAAGATAGCATGCAACTAAATGTCCAAATGAGTGGTCTGTGGTTAGTTCCAATTTCCAAGTTCAGAGAACTAAGGTGAGCAGGAGTGGTTAGGGGAAGTTCTGTAAAAGAAGAGAGCTTTAAACTGTATATTAAAGGACAAGAAAGATGTGGATGGATGGAAAACATATCCTGGTTGGTGGATATTGATCCTGGCTAGAATTGAGAATTGTGCTTAAAGTTGGAGTGGGCATCGGATCATAGAAGGATATTTAAAAGAGAGTAACATGATTAAAATGGTGGTTTGGTAGTCTGACATTAGATGGGGATACCTGTAAGAAAGCTATTATAATAACATGGGACCAATGAGGATGGCAAGAGAAAGGAAGGGATGGATGAGGAAAAGTTGTTGCTCAGGGACTTGCAGCAGGGACATGACACAGAATGGCACCTTGGCTGGGTGCCACTTACGAAGCTAAAGACAAGTCTATGCCAAAAACACTGGGTGGGGAACAATCAATGGTGGGAAGGGGGAACAGCAGGGGTAAGGAACTAGGAGGCCCTAGATGCAAAGAAGAAACAGAGTAGGGACAACTGGTGGGAGATGAGCAATACCCTGATCCTGAGACTGTATATGGAAAAAAAGCAAGTGTTGAGGTCAGCAGCCTGGAGTCATTCAAAAGGAGATTCTAAAGCATACTGGTTCTGAAACAACAAGTGGGTAACCCTCTAGTGGGGAAGTCCCAACAGCAGTGCCATCTGGGGCTTGGCCAGCAGGGGGAGCAAGTGCTTCAGTGACATTCGTCCCACCTGTGCAGGGATACCTGGGCGAGACAGGACTCACTCCAGAGTAGAAGCCCGCAAGCTTGGGCCTAGGATTTTCTCGGGTCTTCCCCTCAGGTTTCTTCCTTAATGGGATTCCAGGCTAGAGAGCTCAGGGAAGAGCATCCAATCCAGGTCACTGCTTTGGGGAGAAATTGATTCTAGCTGAGAGTGAAATTTTCAAGTGTTCTCTCCTGCTAGGATGCTGCCACCTTCTCTCCTAGAATGGAAGCTCCTGCTATAAATCATACCTTGCTGGGATTGAATTATGCCTCTGTTTTTTCTAGCTTTGCTAGGGAAAGCCATCTTTATCTTCTACATTGTTGAACAGCACAGAAAAACTATATATAAAGGGGAAGTGGGGGAGGTAGAGGGAGGCAAAGGAAGAAATAAGCATTTATTTAACACCTATTCCAGGCATTAAGTACTTTACAAATATTATCCCATTTGATCCTCACAACAATCCATTTTATAGTGGAGGAAACTGGGGCCTAAAGAGGTTAAGTGACTTACCCAGGGCACACAGCTAGTAAGTATCTAAGCTGGATTTGAATTCAGGTTTTCCTAACTCCAGGTCTAGTGTTCTATCCACTGCATCAGTTAGCTGCCTTTTGACATAAGGCACACAGTTACACCCATATGTCCCTACACAGCTAAGCCTGGGCCACAGTATCAGCTTCTATAAGGTCTATTCTCACATCTTCAAACCTGGTTCTATAAAGTGTCACAATATGAGGCCTTTAAAATTCTAGGGGATTAGGGCAGCTAGGTGGTCCAGGGGATAGGGTACCAGGCCTGGAGTCAGAAGAATCTGAGTTCAAATCTTGCTTCAGACACTTCTGAGGTGTGTGAACCTGGATGAGTCACCTGACCTTGTTGCTTCAGTTTTCTCATCTGTAAAATGAGCTGGGGCAAACTATAGCATTTTCTTTGCCAAGAAAACCGTAAATGGGATCATGAAGAGTCAGGAGCAAGCCTTGGGATTAGAGACCCTGAGAATGCCCAAGAAGTGGCACACTGTAGTGCAGTGGCTCTATATCTCTCTTTTAAGGAGTCTATGAGGTCAAAGCTATTTTCATAATAATACCAGGATGTTTCATTTCTAATGCAGCAAATATAGATATAACTCACATAAACAAAAGCTCTTTGGGGGCAGTCCTCAATAATATTTAAGAGTGTAAAAAGGTATGGAGACCAAAAGTTTAGAACTACTGTTGTAGTAGAAGCAGTCGTGAGTTGGGAGTCAAGATACCTGGGTTCTGCTTCCTTTTCCTGTCACTTACTAGCTTATTGGTTTCTGGCAAGTCACTTTATTTTTCTGGGCTCCCATTTCCTCATTTGTAAAATGAAATAGGTTGGACTAGGTGACTGCCAAGTACCTTTCCAGCTCAAGAATTCTATGGGGCTATAAGACTCTTGCACAGATGGGACAGGCAGAAAAATATAAAGGAGTATAGAAAGACTGAACACATCACTGGCCAGGGTCCAACATCATCTGAGGTGGCAATGGGAAAAGCAGTAGTAGTCCTGGAAGTCAGTACAGTGAGAAAAGCAGGGAGAAGCAAGTGATAGTGGTGGAAGAAAGGCAAACACAGTAACGGCAAGTAGAACTTCAGGTTGTAGGCAAAAGGGAAATGCCCAGGAGTGCCAGGAGCCCCTATGTGTCACATTTGGTGTTGGATGATCAGAAAGCTAAAAGCCATTCATTTCAGCTCCATTAAGAAATGGAGGATAGTCACAGATCCATAACCAAACACCTAAAGAGGATGTCTGCATGGGAAGTAGTGGTGAGCATGCTAGTATGAGTGCCTGAAAGTTAAGAAAGAGCCTTATTATGTTCAGCTGCAAAACTGTTTTCTGAAGGAAGAAAAGGAATTTTCATGAAGCAGGATGTTCAAAATGAGAAGAGAACTCTAAGGGAAACAATCTGTAGAAAGATGTAAGAAGGGAAGGGGAGGGGTGGGGAAGTTAACATTTATATAGTACCTATTATGTGCCAGGCATTGTGCTAAATACTTTACAAATATAATTTCATTTGATTCTCCCAACTACCCTGTGAGGTAGGTGCTATTATTATCATCCCACTTTAAAGTTGAGGAAACTGAGGCAAACAGAGGTTAAATGAATCACTCAGGATTACACAGCTAGTAAATGTCTGAGGCTGGATTTGAACTCAGGTCTTCATGACTCCAGGCTCTGTGCCCTATCCACTGTACTACTTCACAATCTAAGGAAGTAGGGATCAACTCTTTCAGCCCCACACATTGAACTGCATTAGACTCAGATAACTGCCCATATACCTGGTCACCTCCTCATCTCTTCCACACACACCTTTCATCTTCTTACCCTTCCTCTTTCTTGCCCCTTCCCTCAAGGAAATTTCTTACTGAGCTTCCCATTTGCTCCCAGCCTAAAGGAAATGAGTTGAGGGAGCCCTCATTCAGCCAAGAGTATTTTCTTGTGTCTTCCAATGGTTCCTAGGAATCCTGAAGAATAGGTTGAACAATCACTTTGCATGAAGAAGCAGAGAGATCTAACCTAGAAAGCAAGCAGGTGCTTGGAATTAGCTCCATTCCTAATCAGCTGTGTGACCTCAAGCAAGACATTTCCTCCTGTCTAAGTTTCCTCATGTATAAAATGTCCAATCTATCTAAAAAGGTTAGTATGAGGTTAATATATGAAAATAAAAATAAGAAAAGATGAAAATATTTTTAAAAATGAAAAGGACACAAACCCAACAATTTTTACGTCTGCCCTATTCCCACAAATGCAAATTTGAGTAGGCAGAATAATGTATGATATTAGAAAAATGTCCTCCTATCCCCTCATTCTCCATTACTGGTCTCTATTTTCTTCTCAAACTGCCTTATTCATTCTACCCATGGGTTCACAATACTGCAGAGCCCTAAGGTACCAATTCCGCTTTCTGCTACCTCAATTTCCATGCTCAACACAGATAACATTCTAGAATTAGCGGGAGTGAAAAAGGCCTAAGCAGGCTCCTTTTTCTTCATCCTCTCTCTGGCCTGTCTACATCTATCGCTAGTAGATCACCGGGAGCCATGACGAGTCCTCCGAATCTGCTAAACAGGCAAAAGGCAAACATTTACATTAAATATAATGGAGCAGATGAAATGTGGTTCTCAGAAGCTCAGACTTGTAACTATTGGGCTAAAGGCCAATCTAGAGCTGGAGAAGGCCCAGGTCTGGCTCCCTTTAAGTCCCAACAAATTCTTGTGGGATGTTGCAATTACTTGTGACAATCCCTCTCTTAAACTGAGACTTTGATTTTTAGATTTAAGGATTCAAAAATCAGTAGTTGCCTGGGTGGCATATAACTTCAGACGATGAAAAAAACAGAGGCACTATTTTGTAGTGGCTCATGTTGGGTTTGGGAATGCTAATCTCTAGGAATCATTTGCTGTAATTTTGTTTGTGTTACTATAACTTTTCAATCACTGTAGCATATTTCCTGTTCCTAAAATCTGTTAAATATTCTATAGTGGCTCATTCTGTCCTTTGATACTCAAATGTCTAAGAATTACTTTCTATAATAGTCTTACCTTTTAGTAACTTTCCAATCCTTCTAGTATATTCTATAGTACCAATCCTGAATTCCTATCCACTGGACATGCTATAGCAGCAGGTGAAATAGACTTAAATATCATGCAGAATATTTTAGTAGTGACTTACAATGACTTGGCACCAAGGAGAACTTGAGGACTGAAGGAGGCAGACATAGCAAGAGTTGCCTAATGTGGATATAGGAGGAGTATAGTCTAGGGGTGACAAGAGGCAAGGCTAGGGTTCTAGCCCATTCCTATAGCCAACACTTTGACAGGCTTTGGACAAATCTCTTAACTTCACTGACTTCTCATGTTGACATCCTAACCTATTAGGGATATGGTAAAGATTCCAGATCAAGCTAAAGAACAGTATTGTGAGATCTCCACCAGTGTAGGTATAAACATCCTAATCTTTGGGCCCCAATCCATAAATTATTCATCAGATCTAGACGTTTAGGCTCTCTATAGACTCCAGTCCTTGTCCTGTCCTTTCACTCCCTGATAATTCCCTGAAGGACACACTTAGGCAGCAGCTACATCTAGAAATGGATGAGCAAGAAGTACAGCATCCTTGAGTCAACAGTGCATTTCTTCTGCATTACATACTGAGCCTTGGTCATAACACCATGTCCCTCCAGCAATACTATACACTAGCCAGAGTCCCAGGATTGAAAAGAAAACCTAACAACATAATGCCCTGACCACAACACCAGGTCTGATAATACCACTGTGCCCACAGAAGTCTTAGCCCTAGCTGTGCCAATATGCTAGCCAGACAAACACAATGACCTTGACACAAAGTGTTTGTGTCTCCATGTTAGCAAAAAATGCTTGTGAATTTTTTTTATATCCAAAAGGTAATAATGAAGAGCATGAGTTTGATGTTCACAATGGCTTTAGCCCTCCTTGCCTTAATTCTAGGTCTCAGGTCAGTGAATTTCCCAAATAACAGAATGCTTAAAGGTTGAGCCATAATAGATGGTGGTCAAGAACGGCAATGGAGATTATTGGACACATTTTATAATTCATGTCAGTAATCAAAGCACTCAGTAATTGTTGGGAAGTCTCAGTTAAATTTATGCCTCTGGTAGATAAGGCTGAGGCACAGAATCAGCATTAGAGATACTACTTTCCCATGCCCTATGAACTTTCTCACTCCTATACCATTCAATCTAGTTGTGGCATCAAGCTGGCACAATCAGAAGAGTATATGGAATGTGGTAAGAAACAGAACATAGAGGAGGAAATCTAGAGTAGGTAGATTCCAGGGAAACTTAGGCCAGAATTCCTTTATACTTAAATGAATCTGTAATCACATTATTGTGGGTCTTTTCATTGGGATAGAACATAACCCTCTCATCTTGTGTAATTCTCACCCATGTTTTTCTAAATCTTTCATGGAACATCCATGTAATGTACTGGAGGGTTTTTACCTGTTTTTTCCTTTTCCCTAGATGCAATCCAATTCAGACATTTATTAAACATCTATGTGTAAAATTCTGTGCTTGCTCCCAAGGATATAAAAACAAAAATGAAACTTCCCCTATTGAGGAATACATTCTACTGGAATGGGGAATACTGGATATCCTGGGAACTAGCTGCTCCTGAGAACTTGGAACAGTCTCTACTAAGCTATACATAGAATGATAGAAATAAAATTTGCAGATCCCCTAAGCAAAGACACATGGCCAACTGTTTAATCTTGAACAAAAATTATAGTCATAGGACATGGCAATGCAAAGAACCAATGAGAGGTAGAGTTAAAGAATGTTAGCTAGATGGGACCATAGAATTTATTTAGTCTGATCTCCATTTTGAGGAAACGAGCTCAGAAAAATTAAGCGACTTGATCAAGGTGATACGGCAAGTTAGTAGCACATACAGGACTGGAAACCAGATTTCCTAATTCCCAATTCTGTACTCTTTTCATTGTCTGCTTTATTGTTCTCTAGAAGAAATGAGCATCAGAGTCAAAGAAATTGTTAGGATGGGGAAGAGATCTAAAGAGATAATACTAAAGGAAGGAATCTTGTCAGATTAAATGGGGATCTGGTTGCTATGAGGGATATGCCATCCAACTTGGAAGCAAGAGAATAAAAAGGAACTTTTGGAGGGCTCTTCCAACTATAAATGACTTGTCTTCAAAAGTGGGAAAGTGATAAGTTATGCTAGAGGTAAATTTTCTCTCTATTTTCTATAAGCCCCAGGGTCTGGGCAGAGTGTCTCAAAAAACAAACAACCAAAAATCATATTTCTTAAGGAAGATATCTCAGAATGAATTAATGATTATATAGAGCCAAGAAAGGGGGAAGATAGAATAGTAGGATAAGAGCACAGCCAACTTTTCTAGTTCCCTTCATTGAGACACTCGAGTCAGAACAGATGACAAACTAGGTTTGAAAATTGAGACTTGTAAGCCTTCATTCAAACACAGGCAATAGATCACAAAATAAATAGCAGTGTGCTATGCAGTGGGAAATGTTATGGCATTAGAAATATATACATTTATAATAAGCCATTTAAAAGTGCCCTGCATTATTGTACCCTCTCAACATTATAATCTAAGCAACTGCCTTCCTTGTCTACACCTAATTCTGGTGTTCTAAATTAAGGATATGGGGCAGCTAGGTGGCGCCGTGGATACAGCACTGGGATTGAAGTCAGGAAGACTCATCTTCCTGAGTTCAAATGTGACTTCAGGCACTTATTAGCTGTGTGACCCTAGGCAAGTCATTTAACCCTGTTTACTTCAGTTTCCTCATCTGTAAAATGAGCTGGAGAGGTATCTCTGCCAAGAAAACCTCATATGGGGTCACAAAGAATCAGACACAACCGAAAAACAACCAAACAAGAACAAATAAGGATAACACACTTCCTGGTCTCTCCACAGAATAACCAACTGTCTTTCTACCCCCATGGAAGTGATGGTTTGAATAAGATAAATTATATCAATGTACCAATCTAGCACAAATGGTGATCATACCTAGGTGAAATGACAAGTAGCTGTTTTCAAAACTAGAGCCAACTTCCAGGAGAAAAAGGGAAGTTGCTAAGGACCTCCAGTTTTCCCAGGGTCATCAGGTAGACCCTCAATCCTGCAACAGAAGCAGGTACTCTAACTCTAACCTAGTCTAACAAATATCTTTGGTGTGTTATTTTATCTCTAGCAATTAAAATCTCCTTATAGAAAGTTTTCTGAATCTAGGTGACAACTCTTGTCAAAGCTACAAACTGAGCAACCTATCCACAAGACCTAGTCACAAGGAATTTCAATGATTAAGACAGCTTGAACTCCTGCAGCATCTCAACAATCTTCCAATAGATGAGTTTACCTCCAGAAGCACAGCATAGTCCTTTACTCCAAAAGTGCAAATTATTATCTAGCTCTTATAAAACAGAATCATTTGCTAATACTAATTCCTGCTACCTTAAAAGTCTACAGGGTATATTTTTTAACAAATCTTGACCTTTAATAATGTTATAGCCTTGTCCTTTCTGCTGTGACAGAGAGCAAAGTTTATGAAGTCATATGTATCTAATAAGGAATTGATTCCCCTTGCAGGAATGGGATCATAGTTTTTAAAGAGACAAACCCTTCCATCTCTATCAAGAAATTGCAGAAGTCTCAAATTTGAGGAGACAGGAATGATAAAACAATGTGAAAGCAAATTCTACACAATACAAAATCAGTCCAGTGAATAAAGGGTATGAAATGCACTTAGGCTGGAATAAAAAAATCTGAAGCAAATAGAGAACTTAGAAATAAGATAAAATTTGAGGTCTCCAATTTAATGTATTCAAAAGGGTTCCTTAAAATTTTTGCTGATAAATTCTGTTCTGGAAAAAGTAATAATTTGCCAATAAACATCCCTCCCCTCTGGAAAAAAAAGACTTTCATTACCTTTGATTAAACATAAATGCAATGCAGAGGTAACAGTTGAAGGCACAGAGCCATTCTACAGCTCAGTTTCCACATTTATCTTACCTCCTTTCCATTCAACTGTAGTTTTCAGAGGGTGTTTGAAAATACTTTTCAAGGAAAGTCCCTAGAGACATGGAAGCTCAGTGTTTACATTACGAAGTCATCTCACTGATGAGTTGGCTTGAAATCCTCAAACTCCATCTTCTATCTTAGCACAGCTCTACTATTTGTGTCCACAATCCACAGTCCTAAACTTATCCTGAAATCTAAATTTAACTTTTAAATTCATCTGAGCCCAGGAACTTAGACTCCCCCTTTAGACAAAGATCAGGGAAGGAAATTTTTCTTACTCTCAGGAATCCAGGAATTTCAGATGCCCACTACTAACACACCTCATCCTTGGAAACTTAGGATCATTCTCATCTTATAGATTGGGGGAAATGGAGCACAGAGAGGATTAGGTGTAGCAATGAGTGGAGGAGCCAGAATAGGCAACAAGTGTCCTTATCATTTTTATACTTGGTCACTCCATCATCCAATCATTCCTAGAACTGTGTTGCTCCTAATCTCTAACAGTCTGTTGCCCTCTCCCTTAACACTCCCCACCCCCAAGCCTTTGATCATTTGGTTGAGGAACAGCCCCAGTAACTGAGGCCAGTTTGTAACAGTGGTGTTGAAGCTCTGTGAGGGTACAATCTCATCTCTCTAGACCTGACATCAAGGATAAAACAACTCTGCCTCTAAAATTCCTACCCGCTTACCCTCTCCTACCAAAAAGCAGTTTCCTGGCTAAATACTGACTTGATGACATTTGATTTGGGCATCGTCTCCAGCTTCCAGAATCCCATGTAGCCACTCCCTAAGAAGGCAGTATGCTGGAATTTGCCTAATGATCACTTCAGAAGATAAACAGAACCTAAACCAGCAGTACCAGGGCTGTAAGCAACTATGTGGTGAAGGCCACTGGAATTTGTGTGTCTCAGGCCATTGGGTTTGGAAGGATGCAGGCTAGGTGCCTGTTCTACTCCCTCTGGAAGAACTTGGAAGAAAAAACATGAAAAGAAATTAGAAGATGAAGAAATATTACATCAAGGTAAGGGTTAACTTACTTCCAGGGTCATCATCTTGGAAGGACCAGGGCACACAGGCCATATCAAATGTCAGTGAAAACATCAACATTCAAGACCAAGATACTGGAAAGGATTCAACCTGGTGGTAAACTCCAGAATGCCAGGAACAAGCACCAACCTTGTTTGTGAATCTGGAAATACACTTCTCTCCTTGTCCTCCTAAATTTCAAAAAGGAATCAGCTGTTTATATCAAAGGAATTCACCAGGCCATTTCCAGACTCTGTTTCCAGGAGCAGAACCTTAATTCTTTTAGGACCAAATTCCCTCTTCTAGGAGGGTCATGTGGTTTTCTCCAATGAGAAGCTAACTTCAGGTCTTCAGGATTGGCCCAAGGCCTGGCTTGAGGGAAAAGAGAAAGAAAATCGTGCCTGAGGTGGGGGGTGGGAGTGGGGTGTAGTGTGAACCCTATCCTGAACCAAAAGGTTCTAGCTACATCCCACACATTTCATCAGAAGGAAATAAAGAATACACCAGAAGACAAAGGTAAAGTATGTTGGATCTCCCCACTCTAAGCCTTTTCACTAGCTGTCCCCTCATGCTTGGAATGCTCCCCTTCCTCATCTTTGCCTCCTGGCCTCCTCAAGACTCAGCTCAAATATCACCTCCTACAGAGGCCCACCCTGACCACACTTCCCATGTACCTTCTGTTTGGTATTATTTGCCACTTATACTGTCTATATCTGGTATATACTTAGTTGTCTGTGTGTTCTCTCCCCCATCAGAAATTACCTCCTTTCTCTATCCCCAGCACTTAACACAGTATCCTGATTATCAGATCTAATGGCCTTTTCTCAATCCTCATCCTTCTTGGCTTCTTTGACGTCTTTGACACCCTTTTTTTGTCTAAATTTTCATGACTGCTCTTTCCTAGTTCTCCTTCTACCTGTCTGCTCTTTCTCAGTTCCTTTTGTTGATATTCATGCCTGTTAACTGTGGGTATCCCCCTAGGTTTCACCCTGGGCCCTCTCCTCTCTCTGTTTTACTTGGTGTTCTCATCAGTTCCCATGGATTCAACTCTCATCTCTCTGTTGAAGATTTACAAATTTATTTGTCTACCTCTACCCTTTCTCTTGACCTCCAATCTTGAATCTCCAACTGCCTATTGGACATTTCAAGCTGGATGTCTCATAGACATTTTAAAATCAACTTGTATAAAACTGAACTTGTCTTTCCCCCAAAATCTTCCTCTCTTCATAACTTCCCTATTATTATGGACTATAACCACTATTCTCCCAGTCACCTAGACTCACCACCTAAGTGTCATCCCCAATTTCTCACTCTTTTACACCTCTGTATTCAATCAATTGTCCTTTTTACCTTTATAACATCTCTCCCACATGCCCCTCTTCTCTCCCTGACACTGCTACCACATCCTCACAATTACTCTGCAAATCCAGTGACACTCACCTCCTTGCTCTTTCTCAAAATACCTAATCCTGGGCATTTTCAATTGTTATCCCCCAGGCAACTACGCAGTATAGTGGATAGAGCTGGGGGGGGGGCCTAGTGTTAGGAAGATCTGAGTTCAGTTCTGCCCTCGGACACCTGGGTGTGACCTTAGTTTCCTCAACTGTAAAATGAAGATAATAAATAGCACTTATCTCACAAAGTTGTTGTGAGAACCACATATTTATAAAGTGCTTGGCACATAGTAGGTGCTATATAAATCAATGTTCTTTTCCCTTTCCCCATGCCTGGAACTCTCTTTCCATCTCCTAATTTCCTTGACTTCCTTCAAGTCTCAGCTAAAGTTCTTCTATAAGAAATCTTTATTCATTCTCCTTAATGCTTGTATCTTCTCTGTTTATTTCCAGTTTATCCCATATAACTTTTATTTGTACAGTTGTTTGCATATTGTGTCTCCCCTTAGACTGTGAGATCCTCAAGAGGGTAAACTTTGCCTTTCTTTGTAACTTAGTGCTTAGAACGGTGCCTGGAGCATAGCAGGTGCTTAATAAATACTTGTTGACTAACATAGTAAATTCTTAATAATTGCTTGTTGATTGACTTATTTGGGTATGGGTTGGATCATGTGTTAGCTGAGGTCCCCTCCAGCTCTCCAACTCAGTGATTCTGTAAAGCTGTTTGTAGTAGAAAGTGGGAGAGGATGTCTGCAGAACTTTGTGTAGTAATTTTATATTAATGTGGTCTCATAGAAATGTTTAGTTACCTGGAGGGGAAGGAGCACACTATCTACCAATATTGTTGGTGCTGAGATGTCAGTCAGAATACTGAGAATGCTGTTTAGTATCTTCTAGGATTACCTCATAGGTACTTTGTGAAAGGGGATAGGGAAAAATATATACAGGGTGGGCATCACCAAAAAGGGCAATGTTCCCAAATACTTCATTTTGATTATGGCATTGTAGAGAGAAATTCTGACAGGAGAGAGCATGGATCTTGATGTTGTACTTTTAAAGGCAAAGGTGTGTAGGTAATAGTTATGTTCTCATCGTTAGGTAGAAGAGTCCCAAAGGAAGCAGTCTCTCTCTGTAAGCAAACACCAAAGTTTTCTCTTCTTCTTTGAGATATGGCTCTTTCAGCTCCAGTAGTAAGAAAGATTTATATATATATTTGGGGGGGGGGGGGAGAGAATGGATATCCCATAGTCTTGGCAGGGTGCATTGTTTTCTGCTTTTGCTTTCCTTTAGTGTTCTTGAAACACCAAAGAAGTACATTCAAGAGTGCTACAATAACTTTTCTAAATTATCTGGCACAGGGTTGGTCCACGGAAGGAGTCTTATTGGGTCAAACAACAACCAAAGAACACAGTGCCCTCCCGGGACTTGTCTGGTAGTAGAGGGCAAGAAAAATAGGAGGGGCTAAATGGGAGGGTTTCTTTTCCTGAAAGCAGAAGTAGAGTCACTTTGAGAAATGTCTGAAGAGTCCTAAAGCAAAATACTGAGTTGGGAACAGCAGGACTTATTTTGCAAGATCAGATTACTGATCCAATTAGTAGTGAATACTGAATCTTAGGGAAATAGGCAAACTCAAATACCCACCCAATAGAGGGCTAAGTAGTAGCTCACTTTTGAGGACTAGTCTGGACACATTTAGATCGGAGTATAACTACTCCTAGCAGAAATTGTCTCCACATCACTTGGATTTGAAGCAACATGAACCCCTAAATTATGGAAATGATCTAAGATGCAAAGTGACTGAAGGAGATAACACGAAAGAAGATGGAAGGAGAGAGAAGGAAAGAGGAAAGGAGAAAGAAGTAATAATCTGTGAAAGCCACAAATTTGAAATGGTTGTATAAGTCATTCTGATTAGGGCAATTTTGCAGACAGTGAACTTAAAGGCTGTATACTTTAGGAAATTAAAAGGAAGCAAAATAAGATGTGGGCATGAATATACTTTAAGAATTGGTAGAAGAGCTTCACATCTAGACCAGAAAGGCCATTTGTTCTCTTGTGTCACTAACTTCAATTAAACACTGATTTGCTAAACCTCTATTGTGTGCAGGACACTGTGTAACCCACTCAGATAACAAATGTTAAACAAAGCAATCACTGCCCACAAAGCGCTTACAAGCTAGTAGGGATAGAAGATATGCACACTAATAATTTTAATACAATATGATTAACATTAAAGAGTATAGAGTGGCCTGAAAGATTCAAAGAGAGATGAAACATTTCTAAGTGGCTCAGGGAAGGCATCATGAAAGAGGTGGCATTTTGAAGATGGATTTCAGAATATAGAGATGAAAAATGGAGGAGTTCATTTCAGGTGTGGCAGACAGTATGCATATTTGCAGAGACAGGAGAGGGTAGAATGAGACCAGAGAACAGAAAGTAGACCAGTCTAGTTACAGCATAAAAAAATGCAAATAGTAGTGCATGAAGTAAAGTAGAAAACATATGATAGATTATGGAGCATCTCAAATGCTAGGCTAAGATTTTTTATTCTATTTATTTCTATTTATTATATTTTATTCTTTGAGCAGTGTAGAATAAATGAAGGTTTTTTCAGTTGTGACATAATCAGACCCACTTATTATTATTCCTATAAGAAACACGAAGCTCAGGTAAGTTGGTTCTGCCCATGTAACTCATAGCTAATAATATTAAAAGGCAGGATTCCAGATCCAGGTCTGCTCTAACTCCAAGTCCATCATTCTTTCCATTACTGCCCTCAGTTTTTTGGTTTTTTGGCACCATAACACCTTAGAGTTTTTGGATTTCTATGACACTCCCTTGCTCTTCTCCAAAAGGCTGCATTATCTATTTTCTTTTTTAATTAAAATGAATTAAAATGACAAGCTTTTGAGAATTTCATGAAATCCCTTGAGATTACTACTGAGACCCTGGCATGTTGCAAAACTAGGGCTGGGAGCCACTGCTAAAAGAATAAAGGGAACATTTCTTAGTTTTTCAGTTGGTCAGATGTTTATGGCAGGTAAAAGAAGTAATAGAGGCTTGTGCTAAACCATTTGTGACACTCAAGAAAGAGGCAAAGTTATTTTTCTTTTAATAATGAATGGGTATTAAAACTCAACTTCTCAAGTCCAAGGTCTTGTCTACTTAGAAACTGTTATGAAAATTACTAACAGTGGAATTTCTAAAAACTATGTAATGCAAAGTAAATGAAATAGCCCACAGTTGAAAGTTAACAGCTAAGAATTTGATAAAGCTTCTTATTTTCTTTAAAATGTAACTAAAGACAAAAAGGCAAATAGTTCTGTTTAGTTTAGGCCAAGGATAGGCACTTTAGCACAATATGGAGAACCTTCTCAATAATCTAGCCTGGTTCTAACTGTGCCTCCCTCCCAGAGCTCCTTAGCGCTAGGAATAGCTCCTAACCTAAGCCTTCAAACATTACCTCAACTGAGGTGATGCCACTGAGGTCTAAGGCTCCTTTGAAGTGTGGAAGCAAACGATTTCTGTCTAGAAATCAATCAACTCATTTACACCTGCTGTAGGTCGGTGGTTATGTAAAATCTGGGAGCAGGAGACTGGAGAACAGGATTGAGGGGGAGAGTTGGAGCCTGGCCCTTTGCCCTCCATCTTTCTTTCACTCACCTGGAACAAATCCCAACAAGGGCTTCCACCACTAGTACTTTAAAGTCATGTAACTTGACTACAGTCCTGGCAGGCCAGAGGGTTCATTTAATCCAATCACACTAGAGAATTTGAATATCCTGGTTTTCTCTTAAAGAAATGCTTGCCAGTCAGGTGTCTTTTCTGAAGGTCCACATACAAAAAGCAGTGGCACTCCAGAAACTAATGACAACAACCATGTGTTACTGGACAGCTCCCCTCCAGACAGATGAGAGTCTCTGGTAATGAAACAAAACTTCATTATTTTTTATTTGAAGCCTGTGGCTTGCCAAACTTGGTAATTGATCATCTTTCAATCTCTTGTTCCTGAGCAAGGAGGTCAGTTTTAGTTGAAAGAAAAAGTATCAGGATTTACCCAGGGAACCAAGTAATTGTGCTATGCATCTTACTTGAGATAATTCCACGGGGATATTTCCATATAATATAGTCACTGTTATAGTGGGGCAGAAAAATAATTAAAATAACAGCAAAATATTTTCCACGACATGATTCCTGCCAGGAATCTTCAATAACACTCAAGGTTTTCTCAGAACCTGGCTGAAGACTTTTTTTTTTAAAAAAAAGATGAAACTAAATAGAAAAATCTTAAAAACATCAAACTTCACTTCAGAAAAGTGGGGAGGATGAAATGAATTTAAGGTCACTGATACCTTTTCCCCATGTTAATGCACTGGAGAACAACAGTTCTCTTCAAAGAGATAATTTAAGTTTCTCTAAAGTAAACATCTTATCTTCCCCCACCCCCAATCTAAAACTATACTTCAGGAACATGCTTTATAAATTTTTATTAGAAACATCAATGACTGCTGTTCTGCTCAACAGAAAAGTAATTCAGAAAACTTCACTTTAAACATTTCAAAACACCTATTTTCTCTAGTATAGTAAAAATGAAGTAAGTCATCTTTTGTAGCACATGCAGAAAAAAAGCCCAATTTTTAAAAATCCCTAATTTTTAAAAACTTTTTCATGTAAAATCTGATCACAGTCTATGACTAGCCCTTCCTTTACTTAAACATGGCATCTGAGGAATTTTCATTCCTCACTAGGTCATTAAGTCAACCACTCCCAACCATGGGACTTTTAAAACTGATTTTAAAAAGCAGGAGAGGTCTTTGACTTAAAAATCCTTAAAAAAAAATTTTTTTTATCATAAAACGAAACAAAAATACAGCCAGAGCACTTCTTTTCAGTGTGAGACAGTATACTTTTACAGCCCAAAATTATAGGTTACAGTTAACAGGCAAGTACACATGCTATTGGGCTCCTGAAAGAGTATTTCCATTTAGCCTTTAGAGGAAGCAACAGATTAAAGAACAGTTAGCACCCCCTCCCCCCATCCCCAAAATACACTGAAACAAAAGACTGATCTGTTTACATAGTCACATGAAAAATAAACATCTTTATTTTTGCCTACTTTATTTCATTTTTCAAATAAAATTTAAATCTGTACAAAGTATACTGTTACAGTATATATTTTGTAAGAATCAAAATGCCTAAAATAATCACAATACTTCAATAAGCAGTACAGTAGAACCTTGCTAGTTTTCATTTTGATATTCCACAAATTCTCAGAGCCAGTTGACTCGTGAGCTATCTGCTGTATTTCCATATTTTGAGTTCTCAACAATGGGATGGACATGCATGGCAGCAAATTAGGGGTACATTACATTCCAAAACACTGCTTTTTCATTACACAACAATTGCATTTGTTTAATACAGAATCCTTGAATTTGGTTTTAAAATTGCATTTGCTTACTTTTTAATTGGCAAAATTCAAGTACCCTCAAAGGGCTCCCTAATCAGTGCAAATTAATGGTATTCTACTGTATATTGGCACATCTCCAATGAAGACTAACTTGTAAACTCAAATATCAACAACTCTGCTCTAAAGCCTTTAACAAACTTCTGGTCCTTATAACCAAAGTCATTTTGTAAAGACAATAAAGACAACTCGACTTCTGAAAGGATATTGATTTGACTTTTCTTTAGTGGAGAATTTTTAAAATTAAATCATTAAAATTTTCACTATAAAAAGTTTACAAATGTGATTAGAAATGTCAAGGTTCTGATTCACAGCAGACTGATACAAACTTTATATTCCAACAATTCTTATTCTTGAACTTTCAAATAACAGCACAACTATGTTAGCTGTATTAACATTTTGGAATAGTTGTACTAAATTTATAAGTGGTACTGGTCTAGCAAGCATAAGTACACAGTATATTTCAATGAAAAGAATTGTCTTTATAATATTTTATTTCTTTTCCCAAAAGGAAACATTAATGTTTACATTCTTTAATAAAGTTAATCTTACATCAGAATATAACTTAATACTGTCTGCAACAGGAACAACATACAGTAAATATGAAGCACATTTAAAATAAGTCTGAATTCACATAGATTAACATCTGTTGGTTAATAAAATATCGACAGTATTACAATCTTACAATATTTACAATAAGAAAAATCTAGAGTAATATATACTTTTCACAGCAGGATTTTTGTTTCTTCCAGTTTGGGATTGTGCATACACAAAAAGCTCAAAATAAAGCAACTTTTTGACTTTTAAAATAACAACTAGAGGAAAGAACCATTACAACCATTAAAAATAATGGTGTGTTCTCATTGTGTCTGTGGCATCCAAGGATCCAGCCAGTCATGTTCAAACTACCTAAGGATACCACCACAGCCTTAGTTACTCAGATGCTGCTCAACTCAGGACCTCCCTGACAGAGAATTGAACAGGTATTTTTCTCATACACACACCATGAACAAAAAGGAGGAAAAGTAGATTTCAGCTCACACTTTACAGCTGGAATACTCCAGTAGCCACGGATTACAAACTTGGCCTAGAAGAAATTCAATTTAACCACACAGCAATTACAAGAGTCAACTACCCAATGAACTTAGAACATTTTATAAACATTAACTTTTGAGGCCTCACAACATCCCTGTGAGGTAGGTTAAAGGATTAACATCATCAAGTTAGTACATGCAGGCATCTCAGACTTGGGTGGGGAGGGATGGAAAATGGCAGTTCAACCCACACTGTGTTCATCCAGGTTGTCTGGGAAGTGATGAACATTTCCATTGAAAACAATATGGAATACCCATTTGTCTGAGCTGGAATTTGGCTAGGGCACTAGAGTTAACACCTTCCTCTCAAAATGCCACAAGCCTTCAGGATTTGGGCTCCATGCCTCTTCGAGAGAAAGTACCTGCAGCAACATCATGCAGGATATAGGTTCAGTACTAACTCAAGGAAAGCAGGTACAGCTCTTTATAAGACTCTACAGGACCTGAAGTCACCTATCCAAGTAATGACCTGATCCAACCCTGTTTAGTTTGAGATCTAATAATTCCAAGGATAAAGGTTTCAGGCCATTTTGGACTAAAGATCGTACAGGTAAATCAACAGGTATCTGTGGATTAAATTAGTAAATTGTATCATAGCTCCTTAAGTGGACAGTTATGTCAGAAACTATCAAAGTGTGAGTCTTCTTATGTCAGGTAAGATTGTTTCTCAGATCCTTAGGCTAAGATCCAGAATGTTGTTTTTTTTTCTCACGATGCTATCAGTGTATATTCACTTCATTCAAGCTGGATTGGCTGGCAAACCAGTTTGATTTATTTAGTTGGTTTTGCTTGTTTCTTACAAATATGCTAGCCCAGAGCTGCTGTATTTAAGTTAAACACATTTCAAGAGAACATTCTAACAATTTTTCCCCAGTGAATTTCAAGTAATGACTGCATTTTAATGATAATACTATGCAAGTCATTACAAGACCTAAAGTCTCCCTACCTGAAAAAGTCCAAATGTTTAAGTGTTGAATGTTGCTTCTATATTGGCCCTATACAGAATCATTTCTATATAGGTTCCAAATGCTGCTCTACATAGAATCCTTCTAAATATGTAAAAATATATATGTGTCTCATTTGATACATGATTCATCTTCCCATAGTGGAAGCTTTATAGTCATGTGTTGCAAAATAGAAAAACATCTCCTTCCTATGAAAGGAAATTTAGTTTCCTATTGTACACTTTTGAATAAGCCCAAAGGCATGCCCCAAAATTCTGTAATAAAACTAATACACTAGAACGGTGTATAGTTAGACTCAAAGTACTGTTTCTTATAAGCTTCTAAGTTGGGAGGAAACAATTTGTCAGATGCCTGTCCTATTAGATGTGTTTCTATAATTTCTAGGGTTTTTTTTTTAAACTCAGAAAGTATAACTGAAGATACATATAAACATACATATATAGATATATGTATACATCTTTAAACTGTTTGCATTTAACATGGGGGAGAAGAAATATTAGCCAGCCTTATAAATGCGGCACTTGGTCTCAAGTGTAAACCAGTATTTACTGATAAAAGTTGCCAACACAAAGACACCCAAATAAGTGTTACTCATAAATACTGGTTTAGATAGAGAAGAAACAATGCATGTTTTGTTCCACACAAGCTCTCAATAGCAATATGGGTCTCCCTCACTTAACAGAATAACGGTGTTCTAGCAAATCAACTATAAAGCAAATTCTCTTACTACTGACATATACCATAAATTGGCATTTTTATTGGGGAACATATCCTGCAAATTTAATTGAAACTTTTGGTAACAGTGCCAATTTATGAAAGCAACCAGATTCCTAGCATACCAAGCAACACTGCACGTTAGGATTTATACCTGCCCAGAGTATTCATCCAGTTGTTTACTTTTCTAACTGTAGGATTGTCAGTCTACATTATTCACTCCCTCCTCTGCCCTGAAACAAAGGAATTCTTTATATGTCCAGGCAGTTTCCTGATTCCATACTCTCAGCATCCAGAACTTTGTTTCATTCTTTCTTTTGTCTGGCTATTTATCATGTCTAAAAGACCAGGGTTGCAATGTCACTTTTTGCCAGTAGGTGCCACCACCTTTCATCTATAGTCTATTTCAACCTAAAACCTGATTGCAAAGCTTCAGTTTATGAAAAGTGAATTAGTTCCATACTTTATCAAGTGTGTATAGATATAAGTGTACATATACATATTTTTTAAAATTTGCATATGAAATTTGCTTAAAGGGCATCTATAGTTAATTTTATATTAGGAAACTGGGGAAGAATTCTAAAAGTTTTCAAATCCCGTTTCAAATTGCTGGTTTCTTTTAACTCATATTTGCTAAATAAATATTCTGAATCATTAAAGTTAAGCTTGCTAAAGGAAAATTCATGTATTAACTTGTAGATAAACTTAAAACTTTAAAAATAAAAGTACTAATTTTATCCCTTATATGGTGGCATAATCTCCAAAAAAGGTTGGAGATGGAATCTTTTAAAATCTCCTAAAGGAAATAGAGATAATAATGACCACCATCCCAATAGCCCTATAGATTTGAGATTTTGTAGTTATTAATGTAAACAATCCTAATTACATGAGTCTTTAACTTACAATATTGCACTGAATCTCTTTTTAAAGACCTTTCTAAGACAAATAAATGCATATCTGTTAACTTAATTACTCCATATTAGCCCATATTTAGATGAACTAACAGGTACAATTGCACAAAACAAATGGAAAATCTTAACAATGAAAGTTTAACTTTTCTGACAAAAATTAAACAGAAAGATAATAAAGTTCCAATATACAGGCAAACCTCAAAACACACTCATCACACAGAAAACTACTTCTTAAGAACACATTTTACCTTCAACAGCATTTGCAAACATAAAGTCAAGAATGACTAGAAAAATCATGCAGTGGAAGAGCATGTCGAGAATAAAACCCCTTCCTCCTCACTGAAAACACACACTCAGGCATTCCAAAAATAAACCAGGCCCAAAGACAGGCCTCTCACTTGTTGAGTTTTAAGTATGACATCCCTAAAAAGCTATAGGAAAGGGAACACAGATCAATTACTAAATAATTTTATCCTAAAAGAAAACCTCATGTATTATTTTGTTTTATTGACAACAGCCATTGATTACCTTTATGAATACCAACTATTACGCACAATCTAACTGCCAACAGGAGAAAAAATCTGTTGTGTTAACTTCTCCATCTTTAAAGTTATAAGAATATTTCTGGTTAAAATAAAGCCTCTTCATGTATCATACCCATCCTACTCCCCAAAAAGCCACCACAGAATCCCTTAAGGGAATTCACATAATAAGATGGTTACCATTCTAATCATATCAAATAGGCTATAAGAAAACCAATTGACAATTTAAAAAACAAAACTTATTGACAACTCACCAAACCTCTTCCCTTTGAACAGGTTTACGGTCAAAAATTATGCAGAAAGAACCCAAACAGAGCTCCTTGTGCTGAAATCTGGATTTTAAAGACAGCATTATATACTTTCCAAGGTTTTCATTTTGTATATTTATATAGAGGTCACATAAAGTACACATTTTCAAAGGGTTTTGTTGGCAAATGTCATATTTTAAAGTGGAATCTAAATGAGAACTGGTTTTACACTGCTATAAAATATTTTTTTGACTTTTGTTAAGCATGCTTAATTGTAATTAAGTTTTTCATTTCGGTGGGATATTGAAAACAATGCAAGATTCTGCTGATGACCAGGAAAATGGAAACACCTAAAAAACAAAAGTGAAAACAACTACTCTATTTTCATTTTCAAAGAGAAATGAAATACAAAGTAGTGGAAAATGACGAAAACAAATTGAGAACCTTTTAAGCAACTTTACAGACTTTGCCCTGAGACTGACAGTTTTTACACTGGCAATATTATGCATAACCACAACTGTGCCTGCAGAAAGCCGCCTTCCATTCATTGCTTTGCACAAAAAAAAGTCTTGGAAAGACTTTGGCCTAGTCACTTAAATCAATAAGAAACATCAGCTCAGAAATACATTTATTTTTAAATATATAATTGTTAAACTGAGGAGCCATTTAAGAAGATCACATACTGACTAAAACAAATTAAAGGTTCAAACTATAGCATAATTTTAAATGACTCACTATAAAATTTGGATATTACATTATATTTCAGTGCCAACTCTATCAATAAGTTATAATAAAAGAAATACAATTGTTAATATAATTTGAAAAAATTTTGTCTTCCAGGTAGAAATTATGAATTCCCTTCACTCAGACATTATGGCAATAATGTAAGATATTTGTCTAAAATTAAATAGATTCGAAAGAGGTCTATCAAAATGTATATGTTTGGCTAGAACCAAAATAATACTGTATAAGTTTTATGATAAATGTTTATTATACTAATTCAAAATAAGGAAATTATTCCTAAAAGTTAACTAAAATATAAAGCATCATTGGCTTAGGTGAAACAGAAAGCCACATACCATCAACTGATCCTGCAAAAGGGTAGAAAATCTTTTAGAAAATATATTAAGTGTTAATGTACTCCTCCACCACAGAAACGATTAGGAATTTTGTACTTTTAAAGCATTACAATAAATAACTGAAGAAAAAAAAAAAGCTGACAAAGATATGTGAGCTGAGTCTGCTAAGTCATACTTCAAATATGTTATCAAGAGCCTAATATGAATAAAGTTAATTTGTTGCTATGCTTACGGCTGTCAGAAAAAAATATAGAAAGATACCTTAGTGATAGCCATTTCACTTGGATTTAGAATTTTATTTGCTCTTTAAACAAGGTAAGGTGAAAGAAGTGAAATGGGGAATAACTAATTAAGAAAGAAAGAACTGGCTTCAAGAACTAAAAACATCTAAAAACTTATTTGAAAACTACCAGGTTATAATATTGTCCTAATACAGTAGACTTTATACGGCACAATCTGCTTGCAAGAACTATTTTAAAATAGTTAGAAATTTGGGAATACTTTTATTTTCCCTCAGAATAATGAAGCCCATTCATTAGCTTTGGTTCACTTTGAATGAGCCCAAAAATGGCCAATTCCATGATCCTTGGGTTTTAATTGTTCCATAGCATGCCATCTATACATAAGTAAATCAATGAACTTAATGCATCACCATTAAGACTCAGAAAGATGGAAGACCATCACTTCCCACAGAACAAATGAAATAATTCTTTGACTTTCCAGAAATATCCCTAGTGCTATTTCATTCATCAGCCTTAGTAAATAGTTCAATTCAAGCACCCATCTTAGCACCTTACTGCATCCAATCCTCCCTACTTTTAATCCATTTTTCCTTATATCATTCACATCCCCTTTCACAAATTCCTTGAACAGCGTTCCAATTTCCAAACCATTAACAACAGCTTCAATGATCTTTCTTACGTATACATACATTTAGCTATCTTTTAATTCACAAATTTCTCAGCATAAGACTTCAATATCTTTTTTACTAAAATACAAAATTCCAGGGGAAAAAAGGTCAGGTAAGAATGCTGAGCTCAAACTGCATAGCACATGGCTTCTTCTTGACTGGCTATGCTGTGGGAACAATAGGGTCAACAATCTCTTTAATCAAGTTTCTCTTATGGTGGCAAGTATGGATGTCACTAAGAGGTTGAAGGCCTAAAAAGGGGAAAAGAATGTGAAGTACCAAGTGACAGAATAGAATATAAAGGAGGGAAAGTAAAAGAGAAAAAAATGTCAGAGATGAATATTGGCTTAAAGTAGCAGAGTTCCATAGGAATCAATGGTTGCTAACTTCTACTCTAGGGCGTTCTGGTGCCAACCACCAGATCATTTAGTTATGATCATTGCTTGAAATAGTCAGGATAGATGACAATCAAACTATCCCCTACTAAAGAAGGGAAGAAAGATATAAGGATATATTTGCTCCATCTTCTTTCTGACTCATCATGTTGCATCCTGAATATAATTGATGTTCTACAGTAAGAAATCAACAAGCATTTAAGTGCCTACTATGCACAAAACACTCTGGCTATGTTCAAGTGTATTTCTACATATTCCTGTGGAGATTACATAATTGCCCGATAATATCCTTAATGGCAGAACTTTATGGCCTCCTGAAACATCAAAGCAAGACAAGAGTGTAATAATGGACTTACTACTGCTTTTTATTTTTTTTAACTGAGCTAAATTCTAGCACACGAAATGCTGGTAAAATTTACATTACTATATAGGTGGTTACTAATGTATATCAAAACAAGGAGTATATGGTCACGAAAATCATTTTGAACGTCTAAATTTCAAATGGCACGACACTCCAAAGGAAAAAAAAGTACACACTAAATAATATGGATACCATCAAGAACCTGTATTTCCACATATTGAGGAAGAACTCTTTGACACAGTACCTGCCCTGGACTCAACATTCCCACAGAGACATAGTCACTTAGGTCACCATCTATTCAATACCAAAACTTGCTAATTTGTCTCAAACTGTTGGCTTGGTAATCAACTGGTGTCTCCACTTTTCAACTGAGTTCTTTTGGTATTATGTAAGCATTGCTTCATTCATACTAATATTATGGGAAGGTCTGACATTCTTCATACTTATTCTTTATAGTTAGGACAACATCCTCTAAAGTGACAATGTAGAAGTTATAAATTAAACTTAGGGATGTTTTAGGACCTAACACAGATTCTCAAACAGTAAAATCAAATTTTTTACACACACACACACACACACACACACACACACACACACACCTTTATGGCTTGCAACGAAAATGACGGTGATATAATGAATGAAAAACAAGAATAAGGGTAACAATTACTGCTGTTTACTGGTACATGCTGAATGAACTATCAAAATTCAAATAACAGAAAATTAAAGTATCAAAAAAATTTCTCTTTAAGTTTTCATTTTCAATCTAACAACATTCTGTCAACAAAAAACTTCAAAAACCCACCTTGATGTATTCTTTATTTTAAAAACTGCTTAACCAGATATCTTTAGTTCCTACTTGCTCTCCAAAGTGATCACATCTCAACTATAAATATTATATTTAGAGTTGCCATCAAGTGTCCAAAATATTAGTAACTGAAAATATGACCTTGTTTTAGCATTCTTGTACATCAATGTCAGGATTTTATACCCATTACAAAAATTTAGGGAAAGGAGGAGAATAAGTCATCAGATTTGGTATATTATTTCTAACTTAGAAAAGACAAGCTTACATTTGTTTACATGTAAAAAAAGAATATTAATGGCATGAATGCAATGCTATCAGGCCTATAGTTATACAGGCCTTTTTATAAAATCATTCACAGTATGAAAGATATATGTACATATATGTATATAAGCATACATACACACATATATGGACCATGAAAAAGAAAAGACGGAATGTTTCCAAAAAGAGAGAAATGCATAGAATGTAAAAATAATCATGGCCATAGTGGGGTTGACCTGGCTGGTCAAAAATAAAAAAGTCCGTATCTTAAAAGGAAAGTCTCTAAGTTTGACGGTATAACAGTAATAATATGCAAAAATGTATGAAAACAAAAAGCAAAAAACCCATAAACATCAAATTTGGTGGGAAAACATAAAGCAAAAATTAAGGATATTAATAAAAATGCATTATGATCAACCAAATCTTCACTGACTTAATGATATAAGGTGCGTGGTCATGAAAATCACCCAGATTTTTAATATTCATATTAAATCAGCTGTCTCCCTCCCATCCACCCAGATTCAGTTCATGTTTCCTGCAGAAGTATAATACCACTGCATTAGAAAGTACAAGAAATGAAAACAGTGAGTACAACTGATATCCATCCATTGACTTTTATTACAAATGTACTTGATCACTTGGCTTCAAAAAGTTTAAATCAATACCCTATTTTCTGTATGCCAGTACAAAGCAGACTGTTTTACAAATTAAATACCTAAAAATTTGACAAAAATATTAAAATTTGATGAAAAACAATTATAAAAATCCTTAATCTCTCTTTTTAAGAAAGGAGGCAATCTTCTCCAAACCTGTTACACAATATTAATGTTGACAATTTTTAGATTAGGTAGCTAAGTTTATTTTGCTGTTAGCATACATAGTTCTTAGACTAATAGTTTTTATTGGTATATAATTCAGTTAGTTTCCTGAATGCCACCTGATTGAAATGTAATCAACTATCTTTAATTTAATCCTAATTTACACTTATTTTGCATAGTTTGCAAGGGATAAAGATTACACTATAATAGTGTTGTTATAGTGCTATTTTAAAAGGCAACAATGTACTTGTTCCCAAATAAAAATAACTGTCTACTTTGGATAAGGGAAGGGTTAAAATTACTAGCAGCCTTCTGCATACCTGAAAAAACAAATCAAGATAGTAATCCATTTTTACTATAGCAATTCTATTCTTTAAAAGTATTTGTAAAATCTTAAAAAAAAACAAAATAAAAAAACACAACATACTACTAAATTTTATACTTTAGTTAAACTTCAGTCCCTTTCAGGGAAAACTAAAAAGTGACACTGTCAAGGATTTTTGTTGGTATGTTTTGGTTTAGAGACTCCATGGCTTTTGAAAAGCTAGAAAACAATATTCTTTTTCTCTTATTGTTTCTTTCTATTTGGCAAATATTCATCTATCCTCCAATCAGTATTTTATAGAGTAAAAGCCAACATGGCTTTTCTTATGAACTTCCTTTGTTGTGAAAAACCATGTATAATGATTTCTGTACAGTTCTGGTTAGTTAACTTTAGCTCCCTCTGTGGCTGGATGACTGCTGCTTGTAACTTCAGCATGAAAATATGAGGCACAAATCAACAGTGGCTTTTAAAATAAAAGATTAAAGTCCACCACCACCACCATCACCACCACCACCACCACCACCACCACCACCATAACCACCATCATCACCACTATCACCACCATAACCACCACCACAACTGGTATTTAAATCTGGTGGCTATTTTTCTCTGGGTTGAATTACTTGACAGTGTCTCATTTTAAGAATGTCAATATTGCAATGAATTTCAAGTTTTCTTTCATACTCAGGCAAATATAATTTGACCAAGCTATTGGACCATCATAAGACAAAGCAGATCATTAAGGAAAATAAGGCAATACTTGTCAGAAATTGGTTTTGTTTTCTGGTTTTTTTTTCCCTTTGGCACATTTGATCATACTGTCTTCTTTGAGTAACACATATGGTCAAATATACCAATACTTTTATTGTTCTAGCATAAACAGGCTTACCATTATAAGAAAAACAAAAGAAACAACTTTCAGATGCAAAACACTGAGATACTGAACCCTAGTAAGGTACCGAGCACCTGGGGTGGGGGGGGAAGGGAAGGAACAAGGATAAACCGATGCAACAATAGCATCTTTACAGTCATTTATCTTTTCCATGGTCACCATGCAAATCTTAACATATCTGTATATGGATTAAAAAAAAAATCCACTGACTGCAAATCAGGAACTGTGCACAAAAACTTGCTAAGATTGTGTTCAATCAACTCTTATAGTATAACTAGAATTGCACAACCCATATGCTTCTATCTGGTCCAATTCCAAAGCAGAATCTGAAATCTACAGTCAAGGTTTCCCTTTAGGTAACTCTGAGCCTAAAGAAAATCTTGTGAAAGAACTCTCTTCTCTATAGTAAGAAAGGTTACTTTGCCTAAATTTGAGTTGGTTTTGTTGACTTGCACTACTGACTGCTGGCAATTATAAAACACTGATCTAGAAGTATTTCAACCACCTGTGATACAATGCTTAACTTTTCAGACTTATAGTAAACCAGAAACAAAAATCAAAGCAAATCACTTTTCTACCTAGAAACAGCACAGATAATGCAATCTTTTCCATATCACAGTTAAAGTACAGTGAACAAAACTGCTCAACAAACTTTAAAACGACAACAAAAAATCCCAGGTCATTAATCAATGTTTACATGCAGGTGAAAAGCATTCTAAATGACTCACATTATGTACTGTCAAAGCTTAATTCTACTATTTGGAAATAAGAAAAATGCATCTTGGGGAGAAAAAAAGCAATTTAATAATTTCCAGTGATTTTTAAGTAAAAGAACTCCTAACTACTGTAAGGTCATATCATATTTAACATTGCATGAATACTAAAAGCAAATTATTTAAAAGAGAAATGCACAGTACAATGGAAATAGCTTGTTTATCCAACAAATACAGTAGATCTCAAAAACAAAGAAACAACACAACCGGGGAACTTTGAAAATATAAAAATAAAACCAAATGAACCAGCAGAAAAGTTACTTTAGACAACTTTTTCACCTTCCTAGGCCAATGCTTTACAATCATTGAGAAGCATAGATACCTTCCTGTTCCTACAGGTGGTGTCTTCTATATACAGCAGTTAGATCTACATGGTTAGGTTTGCCAAGAAACAAATTATTTCATCCCCAGAACTTTGAGTCAGACAAGATTCTCCATTTACTTAAATGCTTTCTACAGAATTCTGAACAAAAATGTACTGTTTAAGGCATCTTTTTTATAACATTTTCTCTTCACTCAATGATGATAGTCATGCAGCAGTTTAATGATAAAAATATATTAATATTTTACTATACAGCAGCAAGAAGTTAGTTGTCAATTAAAAGCACACAAACATCTTTAAAGGAAAACCTGTAAAAGTCTATAGTTACAAATAACTTCAGTTTGGAGGACAACAGCTGACAAATCAGTGCTCTCCTAAGTTCTGCATTTTCATACCCTACACCTTGAATATAAGAGTTACAAGAACAAACTTGATAGGAGGCTTGTACACTTGGGGTCACAAATACACTTAGAATATAATGTAGCCAGTAATAACTAGCACCACAGCTACATGGAAATCCTTTACATACACCAACTTGGCTTTCACTTTTATATGAAACTCAAAATCCATGGCTCAGTAGGATAACTCTATAATCGTGTTGCACTGGTTTCTAACAGGCCTACATAAATTAATAGCACTGGCATAAATCAAAGGATAGCTTCAGACCTCTTTCAAGTTTAGGAAACAGTGCTAGTGTCAGTGACCACACAAAGACTCACTACCTGTTGTCCAAATACAGGTTCACTGGAAATTGCTGCACATAAGGTAAGTACTTTAAGTCTTTCTACACATAATAAAAAAAATATATTATGAACAATACAAGTACATCTCATATACACAATAATGACAATACGCCTACTTAGTTGTAAACCAAACAGGAGCAGAAAAATATTATGGGAGGAGATATTCTTTTTTTCTTTTTTCTTTTTTTTACTATTTGAATAACTTTGGTTCAAACCGTAAAAATCACAACTTAGCAAATTTCATTTAAATGCCTTTTTTAATAATTTTCTTCATGTTCACAGAAGTTTCACTGACCATTTTATATGTTTAAGGTCCAGATGCAATGCATATTGTATAAAAGAGAGCACTTATTGTTTACCTTGCATGAATTAAACCTACGTACCTTTAACTCTACAAACTTCTGCATAACATTTAGACAAAGCTCAGACACAAAGCATGCCTAGCCCTCATATATATACACATCTCTAATCACAGGTATATAGGGTGTCAAATATACTATAATAACCTCCATGTAAGGTTTGAAATTTGGTAACAAAATGAGAAGAAAAAACTAAAAATATTATTTTACGTGTTCTAAAATATCTCTTTTTTTTGTGCTAAAGTCAAATGTTAGCTCAACATGAAAAGGACTTTTTTTAATATAATTCAGCAATATTATAATCTTGACCATTTTGCAAACACTTTTAATAATAATAGCTTAAACGTGTACAAAAGTTCTTGGTTAATTAGGGAAATAAACACTCAGTTCTTTATATTTTTTAATCAAGTAGGAAACACAGTTCATATATAATGTTATTACTTTTTTGTTTTTTTTTTGTTTTGTTTTAGCAGCTGCTTACTGTTTTATATGGTGGATAAAGTGGACAACATCCAGCGATGGGTGGCAAGTCAAGAAGAGAAACTGTCAGTTGGTGGAGGTTCGGTGGGTGGTGGGTGCTCCCTTGGAGTTAACAGTTACATTTTTTTTTAACATTTTTTTAAATTTTATTTTCTCTCTTTCTTTATAGTATAGTTTTTTTCCTCTCTGTTTGTGTGTGTATGTGTGTTTATGTTTTTTACAGTTTGATCAATCTTCCTCCCCCTCCTCCTCCCCCTGCAGCAGCAGGGTTGCTGCTGCTGTATCCTCCTGCTGCTGCTGCTGCTGCTGGTGGAGCTGCTCGCAGGCAGCCCGCTTCTCCCTCTGCTTCTCCTGGATCTTCTTCATCTCCTCGGAGTACTTGCAGAAGGTATGGCCGAACTTGGCCCACACTTTATAGGGGACAGTGATGGAGTTGCGGTAGGTGGGCTTCACCTCGCTCACCCGCATGAACACCCCGTACTTGTTGGAGCCCACGTCGAAGAAGAAACGCTTGTTGTCCACAGTCAAGGAGGTGCCCTCGGGCAGCTCGGCCGGCTCCTCCTCCACGCCATAGTCGTCGATGAGCTTGGCCAGGGCGTCACGGAACTCGATGAGCCCCTGGGCCGGCAGGGCGATGGTCTGGCCCTGCGTGGAGCCCAGGCCGGGCCCCCGGTTGACCGTCTGGCGGATGCGGAGGAAGCGGCCCCGCTGGTTCTCCTTGAGATCCATGTAGTACTTGCGGTTCTCCCGCACCAGGAACTCGCTCTTGAGCGCCCGGCGCGGCTCATCCTGCGCCTGGGCCAGGTCCGGGGGCTGGCTGGGGCCCAGCTGCGCGTAGTGCTCGATGAAGTCGCCCAGGTAGTCACGGAACTCCACGGCCACCGACATTGAGAGCGTGAGGCGACTCTTGTTGCCCCCAGCGCCCACCTCGGCGATCTTCAGGAAGCGGCCCTTGGCATTCTGCTTCACGTCCAGGTAGAAGCGCTTGTTCTGGATGTCCACCCGCTTGGAGGCCAGCTCCTGGGTCTCATGCTGCAGCCCCCCCGGGGCCCCGCCGCCGCCCCCGCCGCCGCCGCCCCCGCCGCCGCCCGAGCCAGAGCCCGGGTGCCCCAGGGAGCCGCCAGAGCCCAGCGCCGCTCCGCTTTGCTCGCTGCCACTGTCTCGGTCCGCCATGATGCTGCCGCTCAGCCGGCCGCCCGCCGCCGCCGCTCCGCCTGCCGCCGCCGCCGCCGCTGCCTTCCCTTCCCCCGGCTCCGCCTGCCGCCGCCGCTGCTGCTGCAACCCCCACAGCCAGCCAGCCGATCTCGCGAGATCTGAGGGAAAAGAGACGAGACAGACGAGACCCGGTAACAGGGCACTGACTCCCCGAGTACAGTAACAGGGCGCCCTACTGTACGGCGCCCGGCACGTGACCCCCCGCGCGCTCGCTAGCGCTCACTCCCCCCTTGTTATCCCCCCCACCCCGCCCCCAGCCTGTGAGGCAGCGCCCACCCCCCAGCTCCCGGGTCCGGGGGGGGGGGGGGGGGGGGGAGAGAAGAGGAGGGAGAGGGAGAGGAGGAGGGAGCTGGGACGCGTCGTCGCCGCCGCCGGGCTGGACCCCTCCGCCGCCACAGCCCGCAGGGGAAGGGGGGGAAGGGGGTGCTGCCACCATCCGCAGAGGGGGGGGGGCAAGGCTTCAAATAGGTCAGCGCCGGTTCCGACATCCGTCGGGGCCCAGGAGACCCGGGAGCGGCCTCCCCGGGGCCTGCGCAGCCACCTGGGGGGAGTGGGAGAGAGCCCGAGGCAAGGCCATTCCCCTGATTTCCCCATCCACCCAATCTAAAGTGGGGTGAGGGGACAGGCCCCGCTTCGGGTTCTCCTACCGCAGAGCCCTGGCCCCAGAGGCGGGAGACCCGCAGGAGGATGAGGAGCCGCCCGGCCTCCCGGAGATAGAGCAGAGGCCGCCAGCGGAGCAGCAGACACCTTGCCTGTCCCTCCCTCTGTCTCTCCCCCTCCCTCTCTCTCTCTCTCTCTCTCTCTCTCTCTCTCTCTCTCTTTCTCTCTCTCCCTCTCTCCCTCCCTCCTCCCCCTCCCCGCGCACGGCAGCGGCTCTGGCCTCAGATGATCCCGCTCCCCCTCCCCCCAACCGCAGCCCCGCACCGCCCAGTGCACCCGGGTGGGGGCACTAAGGGAAGAGAAGGAGAGGCCGAAGTCGAACTGCTGAGGGCGCTTACAGGTCCTCATCCCATCTCCTTTGCCCCCCCCCCCCCAAGTCCCACCGAACCATAGTAAGTTGTAACCAGCCCCTTATAGAACAGCATTGCACATCCATCCCCCCCCCATCAGCTCGGAGAAGGGGGGCACCAGGCTCAGGGTTGGCTCAGCTTAGGTTGCAGACCAGCTATGCAGCAAAACCAGGGTACCCAGCCATCAGACCCAGGAAAAGAATGGGTTTCCAGAATAAAGGAAGAATCAGAATAAAGGAGAAAAACCAAACCAGCTTTAGGAAATCCACTCTAAAATGCCATCATTTGAGGCGGAAGGGAAAATTACATCTCTTTCCCAAAATTCATTAGGGCAGGTCTGAGTCCTTTCCTGTCCTAAGATCAGGACTCTCCAGATGTGGCAGGCATGGACTATCCTTCTCTCCTCTCTAAAACAAACAAAAAGATCCCTAAGTTGTCTTAAGTGAGGGGACATGACAGACACGTCAATGCCTGTGTAACACTGGGTCCTCAGATGATGATGGAAAAGGAAGATGTCCTAGGAGGGTAGTAGGAAAGAGAGGAGGACCCAAAAGTCCTTGGTTCACCCTCTGAGTCAACAACCAAGGACCCATTCCCTTTCTCTCCCGCAGAAGACATTTCCCCCAGTCATTTAGGAGGTTCTGAGAAAACTGGAACTCTCTATCCACACTCTTCACGTCCTGAGGGGCCTAATGAAAGGAACCCACAAGCCAATCCTTTTCTTACAGTGCTGAGCCCAGGAGGAGGCTGTTACTATTCCTTTCCCCAGTAGAAAGAACAGACTAAAACCCGAACAGGTTTCTCAGAGACCTGAAGGTTCCAGTACCCAGTCCAGGACTGCCTTCTCACCTAAGCCTAGCCCTGGCAAGATTCCTCACTGAAGCTCAGTTCTATTGTAAGAAGGGGCAATAGAAAACCTCTACTAAGAGTGCGAAGGATCTACAATCAAAGGGGGCAAGAATATCAATGAGATCATTTTGGGGTCCAAAACCATCTAATAGTCCCTTCTCTCTAAAGTAGGCCTCTTGTACCTTATTAATCAAGGGCCTTTGTACCTAAATAATCAAGAGTCCAGCTCTCTTCCCTTGATTGAAGGTAGACTACTTAAACCCAGGCACTTATTCCACTGATATAGGCTCTCTATCACCGTAGTTAAGGTTCAGAGCATTCCTGATATCAAGAACCAAGTCCAAAATCTACAACTGTGTGTGCCACCAGCCCAGGGCCAATCCAATGCAATAAACACTTATTATGTACCTACTATATACAAAGCACTGAGCAACAGCTTCTGGGGGATGTCCTCATAGAAGGGAGAAAATTCCCAGCTCTATATCAAACACAAATTGTTTTCTTCAGATGAGAATTTTTCAGGCATTCCAGTAGAGATACAACACAGAGTCCCTCCTCTCCATTCTCTTGTGTCCTTTCCCATCCTTCCCTGAAGCCCAGGGGAAGGAGAAACTAGGCTCTGCCTCCTGTGCTACCTTTTATACGGAAAATCCATTTGCTTGCTCCGTTGGAGGGGTCCGGTCTCTGTTATATCAGCAATGACAAGGAAAGCGACTAAAATGCTCCCTCAGCAATGATCAGGACCCTGGATAGACCCCCGATCCCTTCCCTCTAGAACGGGATTTGCCTCCTGTTCAGTATCCCAGACGTTTGGGATAGTGCTCCCAGGTTCACATCTTTGGTAGCTAGAGAAAGGAGTTTTGAGCAGTCAGGGAATTGGTGCCTTCGTTTGGGTTCCTCCGCTTATTTGGGTTTTCCTCACGCTTGCGGAGAAACCGTTTCCCTAGCAGTCTAGGACAGGGGAACTGGAACACTAAGGAACCAGTGCCCCAATGTACAATCTTCTCTAGGGAGGCCACCGGAAAAAGGAGTCGGAATCACGAATCCTTTTCCCATAGTACCTTACCGCCATAGGTTTTGCTTTGAGAAATAGAAGATTGTGTTTGGGATCCTCAGATTTCCCCAAAAAGCAACTGTAGTCCCTAGACGCTCAAAAAGATCTTGGGTCCTCTAGCGGGACGGAAAATGCATAGTTCCCGTCAAAGCAGTTTTCAAAGTGAGGACAAGCTGAAGCCCATTTCCTCCGATCCCATCCGTGCAGATTTCAGAGGAGCCCCAGGGAAGAGGCTGGGGAGACCAAGACAAGGAGCAGACAATCCACCCGATACAAGCATCACCACATTAATAACAAAAACAACAACACAACAAAAACTAGAGGCATTTTATACCAGTTTTCCTTTCCAATACTCCTACTTTACACTACAGCCAAAAGAGAGAAAAGAATAATATGTCACCATAAAACAGTTCAATTATAAATCAAATAAAGCAAATTTTAACTGTTGGAGTAGAAAAAAGAGAACTTCATGCAAATTCCCTAAGGGAAAATAGTTCTAAAGTTAAGGGGAGAAAACGAGGTTCTCTCAACTCTAGAGAAGCCTACAAAGGCGCTCAGAAAAGCATGAATGTGATTGCAACTGGGTATGATATTTGCAACGAAAAATTGTTCAAATTTGATGATGATTTTGGACACTGGCTTACATTTGTCATTTAAATTCCAAATAAAAAGCTTATCCACTTAAATAAGAGAAAGCTACTCCTTTGTTAATCATCTGAGCTCTATTCATCATCAGGGTGCCGGAAAGATGCCTCATCCAATTATTTATATTTATTATTTTAAACCAAATGTCAGGTATAAAATATGTAAAGTTGAAATAAAATCGAAAATAAAACAATAAAGAAAACGATATTTAAAACTAAAAGGCCTAAGAGACTCAATGTTAAAGAAGAAAAGGATTTTATCAGTCTATCCAAGCCTCTGATTTGATAATGAAATACAAGTTATCCTCCCAAATTGTTTAAGTGTTTAATTTTTCTTTAAGAGTTGCTCATATTATTGGAGGCGGGAAGCAAAAGCAAAAACCTGCTCAGCACACAGTATTAAGTTTACTGAGACTATTTTATTGTGCAATTTTGACTGATTCTAGCTTTTAAAACACCTTTACAAAAAATTGTTAGGCACAATTGCTCAGATAAGAAAAGCAAGCTCTGAATGCATAAAAACCAGAAGAAACCAACTCAAAAAAAAAAGGAGAAGAAAAGGAAGATCATTTGATTTCCTGGGATCACAGACTTCAGGGAATTTCAAAATTAACTAGTTCTCCATGGAATTTTAAAAATTAAAGTCAACATATACAGTAAAAACTACAAAACACTAATAAAAAACCCACATACCTACCTTCCTCCTACCTCTTGCTTGTGAAGTTCCTTAACCAAAACAAGTTATCTTGATTTGGATATCAATATTTTATAAAGTGCATAAACAGAAGCAAAACAAGAACTACCGATTTTCATGAGCTATTTTAAAAACAAAAGAAATAAAATCTCTGACTTAAACCAAACAGTTATCTGAAAACCTAAAATCACAACTGAGATACGATATTAATGATGCTCAACATGGAGGATGTGGCCATTTCTTTTAATGACCAGGAAATATGGGGAAATTTTCGATACATCTTAATATTTCAAAAACTCAGAAACACAGTAGTTTAATTCCTTATGAAACCATTATCAAAATGTTTGTCTTATTGCTCCAACCAATTCTTCAAAGCTCTACCTCTTCAAGCCTTACTCATTTCAAAGGTTCATGGTTAAATTTTTGATGTATTAAAATTTGAAAAGAATTCATTTATGTAATACTACCCCAAGTTACAAAATGCCATTAGAATCGTTTGAAGAAAAGTGAGCAATAAATACAATATTAACACAAAGAAAATTTTAGTAACCAATTCATCAGAGCAGAAGAGTACAGGATACAAATTTTTAAAATATTCCGATTCCCGCAACCCATCCTTTGTTATTTTATGTTTCCGTATTTAAACTGTTTTCAAGATACCCAAAGGAATCAAAATAAAAGTTCTAATAACAATGAATACTTCAATTCCCGAAATCTCTCGATATTTATAAAAAAAACCAAGCATGGAAGATAGCAATGAGGGACCTGAAGGAAAAGATTCTTTTAACCTCAACAAACCATGGCAAATCAAATTCTGCTTTCCCTAAATTTCTGAAACCTTCCCCCCGAGGCAACGAGTTGTCTCCGGCAGGCTACCAGAAAAAGGGGGTCTCCTTTTCAGAGAGCCTTTCGTTGTGGTCAAAGGCCCGGGATTACCGAAGGAAAATAGGAACCGATCCACAAATCCAAAGATAGTGGAGTGACTTCCTCCAAAGGGGCAGACACGATGGCTTTTAAACACCTGAGCTCGGTCGAGTTTTGAAGATTTAGCATTATCACAAAAAGTTCCCCTGGAGCCGTTCCGTAAGCCCTCCGCCCTCCGCCAGGCATCAGGACCTAAACCCAAGCAGTCTCTGACCTCTGAGTCGAAAGCTGTCACCACCAAACTACGAGGATACCAAGACTGTCCGAAATCCCCATAAGCCTTTCTCTTTCAGAGATCTGGATCTCTATGGGGCGCACAAGGGGCAACCCGGCACCTGAGAGGAAGGCAATCCAAACATCCTACCCTACCCAACGCTGACGAAGGCCAGAAGTGGAGAGAGGTAACGGGGGAGCGGTAGGGGCTCCAAGCCCCAGGTGCTGAACCCCCAAAGTAGAGTAGTTTGGCGGCCCTATCTACCGTCTGGTCTGGCTTGACGCAAGCTGTCAAAACCAATATTTTAAAAAACGTTTCAAGGAAGTGTGTGCTGAGGTAGGGTGAAAAAGGAGCGAAAGAAACGACAGCATCTCACTCCTATCCGATATTTACCGCCGGCCCGCACCCCCCCCCCCCCCATCTCCTTTAACCTCCTCAGTTTAGAGGCGGAGGGAAAAAGGGATCTTCAGACTGGAGGGAAGGCGGACAGAAGCATCACAACCAATGGATAATTGGGAAGAAATTAGGGATAACACTGAGAATTCAGTATAAATCAGCACCGCGGGGGGTTTTGAGGGTCTGGGGGAGTTTGGGGAGATGAAGTACGTCGGTGCGTGCGTAAAGGGAAGTAGTGGTAGTAATGAGGGGTGTTGCACAGCCTCTCTCCCCGAGAGGGCGGGTGCAGAGATGTCTGCAGTGATTAAATAATAATCATGGAGAGAAGGAGGAGCAGGGGTGGGCGGTACCCGCTCCGGCGGGTGCACACGCACCGAGCGGCGGGGCTTGGGGTGCAGCTGGGCTGCTGCAGCAGCGGCGGCGGCGGCAGCGGCGGCGGGAGGGGCTCGAGGCCGGGGGGGGAGGGGAAAGACTGCGCGCGAGGGGGAGGCAGAACAGAGAGGGGAAAGGGGGCGCGCGGCGCGCGGCGGGCTTACCCGGGCGCTGTCCTGCAGCAGGTGAGGGGAGGGCGAGAGAGGGCGAGCGCGCGCACACACCTGTCCCGGGCGGTGCGAGCTGCGGCTCAGGCTGAGGCTGACGGGCTGGCGGGCGCCCGCTCTAGCAGCCGAGCTGAGGAGGAAGAGAAGGGGGGGAGGGGAGAGAGGAGATCAGCAGGAGGAAGGGGAGGGGAAAGGGAGGGGAAAAGGATGACTCGGCTCCGGCGCGGGGCAGGCCCCCGCTCAGACCCTGCCGCTCACTCGCGGCCCTCGCAGCCCCCCGGCTTCCCTCCTCCTTTCCCTCCGGGCTCCGCTCGCCGCCGCCGCAGACGGCAAGTCGTGGCAGCCAGACGTCGGCGCGTAACCCGGCGCTCTGTGCGTGACACCGGGAGACGTCAGCGCGCGCTCCCACCTTCCACGGCTCGCGCCCTCCTCCCTTCCCTTTCTGCTGCCTTCCCTTCCTCACCCTTGCCCTCCCTCCTGTCTCCCAGCCTGGCAGCGCGCGCCCCCACCCCAATTACCGAGCCAACCGCCGGGAGGAGCCGGAGCGGGCGGGGACTCCGAGGGGGTGCGGGGTGGGAGGCAGCGGGTGGGCAGGGAGCGCAGCGCAGGGCCCGGGGCGAGGGGGCCAGGCGCGCCGCCGCCGCCGCCGCTAGGGGCTGGGAGCAGGATCTGACAAGTCCAGGAGCGGCCTCAGCATCCCACGGTCCATCTCAGGGATGAGGACCTGCCCTGTCGGGTGGGAGAGGGAGGGGCGGCCTGGGACCGCGACCGGCCCAAATCCTCGGTCTCCCCCCGCTCGGAGAGCCCTCGGGCCTCGGCGGCGCAGGGCCCTGAGCAGCCCGGCGGGGGGAGAGGGGGGGATGCAGCATTTCACCCGGATGCGGTCCGAGGCTCAGCCTCCCCGCGCCCCAGGAGTTTAACCTCACCTTTGGTGGGCTGCGGAGGAGGAGGAATCAGCATGAAAAAGAGACTGAAACTTAGGCAGATTTAAGCACCTGCCCGAAGGGTCTTTAACTGGGAAGGAGAGCACTGCCTCCTCTTCCCCTCCCCCTCCTGCAGTCCAGGTAAAGCTGCAGCAATTAGAGGGGCTAGCTGGAGAGAGAATTTACCTGTTAGAAGAGGGATACGAAAAGGATGAGAAAGTATGAATTAATAATGTTCATTAAGCGGCTGTGCAGGGATCATGAGCAACTTTTAAAATGGCTATTGAAACCTTATCGAGTTAGATCTTTACCAGTTTTCTCCCGTAGGTAGTTCCACATCTTCCTATGGCATTACATTATGCAAAAATAGAAGTGACAGCCGTTTAAAAGTACCATCGCAAAAGAAATATTAAAGTACTTCTCTCCAACCTGTGGCAGACCTTATTTAAGTAACAGCCTGGTAGCCTGTAAGGACTTTAAAGAAAGTTAACGTATGATCTAGGAAAACATCAACTGGTTACTGTCTCCGTCTAGTTGTATTTATACTGCAATTAAGTGGCAGCATGCTGCAATGCATGATTCACGTTGAGAGAATGTGAACTTTTTAGGGTAATGAAAATCTTCTACCCCCTCACCCCAAGAAGCCCATCTAGTTAAGCCCATGAGGTAAAATGGAGAAGGGGAGATATAATTGGTCTTGTCTTATAAATAAGGAAACCGAACTGCAGACAAACTCGCCCAGTCACAGATTTGCTGGCAGAATTAGGAAGAATCTAGATTAGCTGTTACTCTGTCCATCAAGTCAGAATTTCTTTCCTCAGTTCTTCCTCTCCTTTTCTGCTTTAGATTTAGGAGATGGGAATTCTGGCATATTCCCTACTGCTTCACTAATTGGAGAAATCTCAAGGATGCTGATGTGGATTTAGAAAATTATGCCTAGATTTTTGTTTATCTCCATAATAAATTACCTTGAAAATTATCCAGCTATCCTACTAATAATGCTCAGTTATCAAATATCTGTTTGTCCCTAATTTTGTGATGAGAACTTTTGAAGCCAGCTTAGAGTTCTTTCTTCTTTAAACTCTCTTTAATCAAATTATCCTTAACTAGCAATACAATGTATTTAACATACACCGTTCTGCAGTTTTATAAGTGTTTTGTACTGATGACTCAAAGATTATTCCTGAGATAAAACGTTTAGTTCCATACTTTCCTTAAATAGAGCAGATAAGGTGAATGATAGCTGACATTTATATAGCCCCCCTTTTTCCCCAAAACACGTTAATTATTTTATTTGATCCTCAACTACTTTGTGAAGCAAGTACTAGTATTCATCCCTATTTTACAGATAAGGAAACTGAATGATGCTGCGAAATTCCAAAACTTAACCACAGTCACACAGCCAGCATCTGAGGTGACATTGGAACCAATCTTCCTTTCTTCAAGTCCAGCACTCTGTTCACCAAACCTAGCTGTCATTAAGGAAGAGGAGGGATATTTTTATAATATGGGAAGCCACAGGGTAAAAATGCTGTAAAGTTTCAAATACTATCTCCTATAATTATAAAGAGCAATTTCTCTAAATTTTATTTTAAGTTAGCACAAGCATAACAGTTCAATTTCTCAGAAAACTCTGGGCTTTCACAATACCTCCCTTCAGTTTTTAAAAATTTGAAAACTGTCAGTAATATAGTTACCAACATTTGTTCAACGTGAATTTTGAAAACTGAGGCCTAATTTTACTGCTTATACAGAAATGTCAAAAGTTCTTTTCTTGGATCCCTGGATGTTTTATATGATCCTAAATTGATTAGCAAACCCACTAACCACTACTCCAAACTAATAGAAAAATACAAAGTAAGTAGATGTTCTATGTCTTAGTACTACGGCACTTAAAACGGCTGCAAACTTTTCCAGATAAGTTGTTGCTTGTTTATGTTATATATCAAATGGTATTTGATGTGAACAAACAGTAGCTCACTGCCGCCAAATTGTTTAAATTCAGTTATATGGAGGTTATGGAACAAAGGTGTCCTAAGTTGAATTTAGTAGTCAGGTAAGATTTGAACCAAGTCGAGCTGTTTCCAAGCCCAACAGTCACACGTATATTTTTATGTATTTACAGTTCTTCCCCTCATTCCAAGAAATCCAAATGTCCTTTATTTTCAACATAAGGTATCGAATGCTCACAGGGTACTTGGCACTTTAGCAGGTGCTAACACCATGGAATCTAGGGGCTTGAGCCCTAAATACAAAAGGAGAACCAAGTAGAGAATACAAGGCAGTGCTAAGAAGACCCTGGATCAAATTTGTGTACCTTCCTCTTTCAGGGTCTCATTTCTCTCATCTGTAACAAGATAAGGGCTAAATTGGATGATGTCTAAGACCCCTTTCAGCACTAAATATAATTCCCTGTTTCTAACTGGTGAGTGAGGCGTTAAATGGGATCTTCATGATGACAATTTCCATCTTATGTTAAATTTGGTTGATGGATTTAAGCAAATAGGTAGTACTCAAACAACAGCATTGAATCAAGATCTGGGAGGCTCTCTGGCACATACACAAAAAATAACTAATATTCCATGCTCTCAAACCTCAGTAGAATGTTCCTCTTGAATAAAGTTCCTCTGTGTCTTAGTTCGAAATAATTTCTTGGACATTTGGTCTTACTCTAGTGTAGGCAACTGAAGGCACAGGCCATAACCTTTTAGGATTTACAGATGTGAATACTTGATTGAGCTCGTATTTAGCGACTGCACTACCTCATAGCAGTTGTCATGTTTTCAATTCCAGCATCCTTTGCTATGCCATAATAGACACCTTTTTTGATACACATTTCACTAATGGTACCCCTTATGCCACTTCATCTGTGCAGTTCCACATATGTGATGTGTTATAGGCTGTTCCCATCCTTTGTATGTAGCTCTCCACTGCTCTTTGGGTGGTCAATCCACAAGCACTTATTAAGTACCTACTATGTGCCAATGATGGTATACAAAGACAAAAATAAAGACAAAGACAGAAATAAATTGGCCAATGCCTGCCAAGAATTTACATTCTATGGGAGAAAACAACATGTAGATTAATATATAAGAATATATAAAATAATTGCAATGCAAATTTTGGGAAGAAGGCACTAGAAGCTAAAAGGGGGAAACTAGGGAAAGGGAGGAAGGGAAGAAGCATTTATTCAGTGCCTACTAAATATTTTACAAAAAAGAAGAAACTGTATATCATTTGAGTCAAATTTTGAAAGAAAGGAGTGATTCTAAGAGGCAGAGGTAATGTGAGACAGTAATTCTAGGCAGGGGGGACATCCAGAGCAACCACATGGAGAAGTGGTGAGAGGAATATGGAATAAGGTTGGAAAGGAAGGTTGAGATCAGATTGTAGAAGGATTTAAAAACTAAACCTAGAAGTTTGATTATAGAAGCAATATGGAGCCAGTGGAGTGTTGAATAGGGGAATGACCTGGTCAGACATGGATTTTAGCAAAATCACTGTGGCAGCTATGTGAAGGCTGGATTGGAGTGGGGAGAAATTTGTGGCAAGGAGACTAAATAGAGGCTATTGCAATAGTCTAGGCAAGGGGTGGTGGCTATAAGTAGAAAAGTTTTTTTAAAAAAGATAAAAGGTACACAAGATTTGGTATCTGATTGGAGATGAGGTGAAGAGGAGTTGACAATGCTGAGGTTGTGATCTTGAGTGGCCTCAACAAATAAGGAAGTTTGGAAGGTATGAGTTTTGGAGGAAAGAATGACTTCTGACCTGTCACCACTTCTTTTCTGAATTCTCCTCCAGCTCATGCTCTTTAACCATAGGTGTCCTTCAGGGTTTAGTCTTGGGCCCTCTTTTCTTTTCCCCCTATAGCACTTCACTTGATCTCATCAGCTTCCATTGTTTTACCATTTCTATGCTGATGAATCCCAAATCTACCTATCCTGCCCCAAACTCTCTGCTGACCTCCTGGCTTGCAACTCCAAATGCCATTCAGACACATCAAACTAGATATCTAAGAGGCATCTTAAAGTCAGTGTCTAAAATGGAATTAATCTTTTCCCCTTAAATCCTACCCCACCCACCTTTACTATTACTGTAGAGAGCAGTACCATCCTCCCAGTCCCTCAGTCTCTCAACCTAGAAGTCATCTTGGGACTCCTCACTATCTCTCACTCTGCCCCCACCCCCACTTCATCCAATCTGTTGCCAAGACCTATCAGTTTCACCTTTGTAATATTTCTCAATATGACCCCCCCACTTCTTTCCTCTGATACTGCTACCACTCTAGAGTAGGTCCTCATCATGCCTGGACTGTTGTAAGAGCCTGCTGGTAGGTCTGCTTCTCAAGCCTCTCCCAATCCAATCCATCCTCCATTCAGCCGCTAGTGATTTCCCTAATGCACAGGTCTGACCATGTCACCCCCCAATCAATAAACTTCTGTAGTTTCACATCGACTCCAGGCATCAAGTACAAAATGTTTTATTTGTTATTAAAACTCTTCCTCCTCTATTTCCAGTCTTATTACAACCTTTCTTTCTAACATGTACTCTTCAATCCAGTGACACTGGCCTCCTGGCTGTTTACATGAACAAGATACTCCATTTCTTTGCTCTGGGTATTTTCTCTGTCATTTTTGCCTTAAATGCCCTCCCTCCTCCACTTTATCTACCAACTTCCCTGGCTTCCTTTAAGTGCAGATTAAAATGCTATCTTTTACAGGGAGTCTTCCTTAACCCCCATTAATTCTAGGGCCTTCCATCTGTTGTTTCCTATTTATTTTGTATATAGCTTGCTTTGTGAATATTGTTTGCATGATGTTTTAGATTGCTTCTTCAGAGCAGGGACTGTATTTTGCCTCTTTTTTGTATCCCTAGAACTTGGCATATAGTAGGCATTTAGTAAATGTTACTGATTGAGTTCTATTTGGAACATGTTGAGTTTGAGATTCCTGGGGAACGTCTAGTTTGAAATATCTGACAGATAACTGGAGATGGGGTACTGGAGCTCAGGAGAGAGACTAGGAATGGATTTATAGATGTAGGAATCCATAGAGAAGATTAAATTCATTGGAGCTAAGAAAGTAGATCAAGTAAGAAAGTAGATCAAAAATTCTTAACCTTGTCCCCACTTGACAAATGGTCAAGGATATGAATAGGCAGTTTTCAGAGGAAGAAGTTAAAGCTATCTATAGTCACATGAAAAAATCCTCTAAATCACTATTGATTAGAGAGATGCAAATCAAAACAACTCTGAGGAACCTTATCACATCTATCAGTTTGACTAACATGACAAAATAGGAAGATGATAAATGTTGGAGGAGATGTGGGAGAGTTGGTACACTAATTCATCATTGGTGGAGCTGTGAGCTGATCCAATCATTCTGGAAAGCAATTTGGAACTATGCCCAAAGGGCTACAAAAATGTACATACCCTTTGACCCAACTATATGGCTTCTGGGACTGTATCCCAAAGAGACCATAAAAATGGGAAAAATGTACTAAAATATTTATAGCAGCTCTCTTTGTGGTGGCCAACAACTGGAAATCAAGGGGATGCCCATCAATTGGAGAATGGCTGAACAAGTTGTTGTATATGAATGTAATGGAATACTATTGTACTATAAGAAATGATGAACAGGAAGACTTCAGAGAGGCCTGGAAAGACTTATATGATCTGATGCTGAGTGAAAGGAGCAGAACCAGATCATCATTGCACACAGTAACAACCACAGTGTGAGAGGAATTTTTCTGGTAGACTTAAACCTTCACAGCAATGCAAAGACCTAAAACATTTCCAAAGGACTCAATGCAAAATGCCATCCACATCCAGAGAAAGAACTATGGATTCAGAACACAGAATGGAGAAGAATATTTTCTCTTGTGTTATGTTTTGTTTTGTTTTGTTTTTTCTCATGGTTTCCCCCTTCTATGCAACATGACTAATGTGAAAATGTGATTAATAAGAATGTATGTGTAGAACCCATATAAGATTGCATGTCATCTCGGGGAGGAAGGGAGAGAAAAATCTAAGACTTATGGAAGTGATTGTAGAAAACTGAAAACAAATTAATAAAAAAAAAAAAACAAAAAAAATTTTTAACCTTAAAAAAATTTTTTTTTGGTGTCATAGACCTCTGTGGCAGGCAGTCTGTTGAAGTCTAGAGACCCTTCTCAGCAATATATATGTATGTGTATATATATATATATATATATATATACACATACATATACATTACATACATATATTTTAATTAAAGGATATGCTAAATTTCTCTTTGAAGTTAGTGACAATAAAGTTGTAATTTTTTCCCCCATCCAAGTTTATGGACCTCCTGAAACCTGTCTATAGATTTCAAGGTTAAAAACCCTTAATATATGGAGAAGATGTCCCAGGGCAGAGCCTTGGAGCATATTAACAGAGGATATGATAGTCATGTTGATCCATCAGAGCAGATAGTAAGAAGAGTAGTCAGACGGGAAGCAGGAGAATCAAGAAAACTGTCACAGAGAGTATCCAAGAACAGAGGACGGTTAACAAGTCAAAAACCACAGTTATCCTAAAGGATGAAGATTGAGAAGGAGCCAATTGATCCTCAGTTTCATTTCTTCTAAAACTAGTGTTCCATTGTTTTTAGCCATATGCTAGTAATAGAGGAATACTGGTATTAAAAAGTTGGATCTTGCTTCAGGGAGAAGCTTGGAGTCTCCTCAAGGCAATCCTGCCCATAGTCCTATTTTCCTGTTTAAGTCTGGTCACAGTTGGTTGTCTATTGCAGCGCTTATTCAGGATATGAAGTTTGTTGTTTATCCTTCATTTTCAAAGAGGATCAGTGATGTCATGGGTGATATTTTAGCTTACGGTGAATTGGATTTAAGTGAGGCAGAGCTGCACAAAGTTGTGAGCCTCACGCTGTCTTCTAGAGTCATCGAAGTCTGGTAGCAAGATAAAAGAATGATGGCAGTGGCTCAGCAAGCAGTGGATTAACATGGCATCTTTCAGTGTCTGACCAAGATCTAAATTATTCTTCCCCACCCATATGACTGAGGAAAATCTTCACATGCTTGGGGTAGACATCCTCCTAACTCACCAACAGGTCTGAGGCCTGTGTGTTACCCTCAGCCTCGTTTAGCTAGTCTGACCACTGAGCATGCTACAGCTTCTTGGAGCCAGAGGTGACAGTTGCATGACAGATGGACACCAAAGGTAGATGAGCAGTCCTAAAAGGTACTTAGTAAGATCTCACACAAAGGTGCTAGTCTTCCCTGAACACCCCATATACATATGAAGGTATGTATATAATATATAATACATGCATATATACACTAATTGATGAATTCTATGCGTCCCATAAAATTTCATCTTAGTTTGGACAAAAGTAATTCCATATTCACTTAGTCTTCCATGAAGACTTGTTTAGCCATCCCCCCCCACATCAAAAAATCTAGCTACTGCCTTTCTTCAAATTTTACAGTGTGCTTTAACACAAGTGAGAGTAAGAAACACAAAAGAGGTTCAAGATTAAGTTATTTCTACATATCATTTCCCTTTTAGATGGTAAATTCCTTGAGGTGAGGATCTAACTTAGTATTTCCTAGTACATAGAGTGCCTTACACAGCAGTATTTTTAAAATTATATCCAATTATATTACCATTTAAGGCTTCAGAGTCTTCAGACTGTAGAGACTGAAAAAACATTTATTGTACTAGGAACAATACACAAAATTTTAAGTTGATAAGGACATGGCACTAAGATAAGCAAAAGTAATAAATATTCAAATGTTACTTTTATCATACTTTTACATCGCCTATGTCCATGGAGTGTCAGGTACAGATACAAATGTGGTAAGCTGAAAGTGGCAGTGATTATACTTTTACTAAACATTTTGTATCTTTTCCCGCATGTCCCTTTTTTTTCCCCTCGTGCTCACACACAACCAACAAATCAGAAGTAACACGGAGGGGGTCAATGAGAAAGAAGGAAGCTGGCGTATTTTAAGAAACGGTCTCATATTCTGTACATTTGTACTTGAAAGACATTGTGCCATGTCATGAGGCTCACTGACTAGAGTATGTTTTACAAAGACCGCAGAAATTCCTTGACTGCTTCTATTTAGGATACAAAAATCCTTTACCATGTGTTAACATTGATTTAGCCACTTTGTTCAAGGTAAAGAAAAAAAGCAAAAGGAAACCAGACATCAGCATCTACTAATTCTTGTTCAATTTGCAGCTTAAATGCAGTAGCATTCAATTTTAGGCAATAAAAGTAAGGAAGCTAATGTTCACAGATAAAAAGCAAGTTTAAAAATTGAGTGACAGAATATATATTGTGTTCCTTTTTAAATATCCTTTTAAATACAATAATTAAGAGGTAGCTGCAATGATTAGTTATCACTTTACCTGTAACAATATTTACCTGATAATTATGTGTGCCAAAGATATTTTGTTTTTTTCTTTTGAGTACCAATTCACTTGTGAATGACTTACACATGTCTTATAAAGTTTTGATATTTAGATATTTTGATAACACTGGTATCCTGGTCTTCCTGGTAGAAAGTAGATGCTACCTGTTGTTGAAATGACAACTTTTTGATATGTACAAGTTTAGTATTTTATGCTTCACTATTTGCCACTTAGCCATGTACAACAGGTGAACTCCAGTAATATTTTCATATGTACCCTATTGTTTCCTTTAAAAATTAATTAGGTTTTGTGAATATATCCTTTTCAAAATCTTACTGGACTCATAATTAGAAATTTGCTTCATATTATTTATTAGCTTTTAAAAGTATAGGAGTTATGTAATAGGAAGACTTAGAATCACAGGTCTTTATCCATTTACTAGATTTCTTCTTGATTGAGAAGACTCTCTGATTTTCGTTCATAGTTACCTTTATGTAGAATGGTGGGTTGTCCTCCATCAATGTAAATCCATCTACTCTTTAATAGAAATGGAGAATTGCTCCTTACTATTATCAGTCTAATAACTCTTTATGTTATTCTACTTTTTTGCCCTCTTTTGGAATTTCTTTGGGTTCTTTTCTTCTCAGTTCAATTTTTAAAAATTAATATCTAAGCTTTTACTAGCTGTCATATTATACTAACAACTCAGACTGGGTTTGCTGTCCATTAGTATTTTACCTACAAGTATAGCTGTTTCATTGCTTTTCAGGTTTTTCAGCCACCAAAAACACTGCTTGCTTCAAATTACTTTACCATGGATAGTTTGTATTTTTGTGAGTTAGGCCTAGTTTTAAGTGCTTAACAGCTTTAGCACAGATGAACTGGTAGTTTTGTCTCTTAAAACTTATTTCATTTATCACTGAAGTAGAATACAATACACACTGAATCTGAAGAGTGTAAACTCACTATGTAGCAAAATATAAAAAGCAATGTGGTTTCATGGAGAGAGCGCAAACCTTTTAGAAATATAAAGCAGGAGTCCTGATTTCCTAAAGTAGTGATGGAATAGAGATGGATAATGATTATTAAGCATGTCAGTCACTGACAACTAATTTTAAAATTAATATATTGTTCTTCAAATGCAAAGATGATTCTAGGGAGATACAGTTTAACATGGCAGCATAAAGGGTAGAGTGGAGCTTAGCTCTATCATAAATTGTGGCAATAATCTGAAAAGGTGTAAGATGGAACAGGATAAAGAAATTTGCTTTATTAATGATCAAGATATCAAAGGAGATTATTAAGCATCTTCAATCAATCTAGGACTTCTCAAAAAAGACAGCCAAAATTTAAAAAAAAAAGTGCTGGAAAAAAGTTTTCCTACTAGGAAAGCTAGGATAAATCCAAGTGAACAGATGACCAGAAGCCCAAAAGTGCCCCAACTGGAAAAAACCTGGGGTTAGGGTAGGGGATAGGGAGAATGGGAATAGAAGACTGGGGCAGTGCCTTGACAAAAGATAACTAACTTCAGTGCCCTGAACAGGTACACTGAAACCCATTAATATTTCATCATTAGTATTTAATACTACAAACTCATCTGAGGAGGTGAAAGACAGTGGCAGAATCCTAGGAAATCAAGATCTGGACTAAATAGGCTGGGACCACCTCATTCAACTATCTGGGAAGACTGGTCAAGGAGATAATTTAACTATCTCCCTTCTTGCCCCATCAAAACAAACAAACAAACAAATGCAGAATACTATATTTTAAGAAATCATAACTGAAAGCTGTCTATATTTACTGGAACTAGAGGACAATGTGAAACTAAAAAGAATCTACCAGTCATCTGAAAGAAACCCCAAAATAAAAGCTCCCAGAAACATCATAGCTAAAATCCAGAGTTTCCAGGTCAATTAAAAAATATTATCTACAGACAGAAAAAGAATTCAACTACCAATGAACCACAGTCAAGCTTATACAAGCCTTGTCAGCAGCTACCATAAAAAAAAAACTTGCAATATGATTTTTCAGAAGGTAGAAGAAAAAGGCTTATAATCAAAAAAAATTTACTCTGAAAAACTAAATATAATCCTACAGAGGAAAAAACAGTCCTTTAATGAAATAAAGGATTTTCAAGTGTTCTTGATAAAAGGCCTTAGCCTACTAGATAATTTGAAGTCAAAAGACTTCAAATAGGAGTCAAAAGAAATCCAGAAAGGTAAATAAATATGAACAATTAACAGGCACTAAATGATCAAGTGCTTGTATTAATTCTTATAGGGGAGGAGAATTTGGTGACTCAACCCAATCCTTATGTCTTCAAGGGTCACAGGAAGTAGAAAGATGAATGGTAGTGATTTTGTGAATGCTTTAAGAACTGGACTCTCTTGGCCACTCCCCTCCCCTCATTATACTCACAGTGACCGGGTCAAATTTATATTAAGAAGACAGATTTGACTCATTATTAGGAAACTATTAAACATAATAAACCATGTTGATAATAAAAATTGCATGATTATGTTGATAAATATAGAAAAAGCTTTTGACAATAACCATTTCTGTTAAAAACATTAAAAAGACATAAAAATAATTGAGCCTCTAATATGATCAATAATAACTGTCAAAAATCATGAGCTAATACTATACATAATAGAGAAATGTGACCTTTCTAATAAGGTCAAGAATTAAGTAAAGATGTTCATGATCACTATCACTATTTGATATTGTCCTAAAAATGCTAGCTCTGGCAACAGACAAGAAAAAGAAATTGAGAGAATTAGCATGGTCAAAAAACAACAAAAAAAGCAAAATCATCACTTTTTTTTGCAGCTGATAAGAGGGCTCTACAATTAGAAAACCCTATAGATTCAGCTATGATTAATTGAAATAACTCCAACAGCATAAGACATAAAAACCCCCAATTAAGTCAGCTTTTCTGTGTGTTACCAACAAAACCCAGAAGAGATAGATAGATAAAAAGTATTTTGGAGTCTAGCTACCAGGACACACATAGGAATTATATAAATACAACTACAAACCACTTTAATGAAATAAATATAGGTCATAATAATTGAAGATATATTCAACAGTCAATAAATATTTATTAAGTGCTTTCTACATTCTAGATACTGTGCTAAGAGTTGGGGAAACAAGTACACAGAATGAAAAATTATTATTTTCAATGAGCTTACATTCTAATGGGGAGACAAGTACATGGATAAAGATATATACACACAAATTAATTGTGTACAATGTAGCTTGAGAGAGAGGGCACTAGAAATTATGATTGATCAGGAAAGGCTTCATGCACAACATGGTATCTGAGTTGCACCTTAAAGAGAGGGAATCTATGAGGAATAGATAAGAAGAGTATATTACAACTCATGATTGGGCTATGCCAATGATAAAAACCACAATACTATCAATATTAGTTTACTTATTCAATGTCGTACCAAGCTACCAAAGTATTATTTTATAGGACTAGGGAAAAAAAATTCACCTGGAGGAGCAAAGGATCAAGAATCTCAAGGAAAAATAATACAAAAAAAGGAACTTCTGGCAGAAAGTAGATACAGACCAAGTTCTCACTCTCACAATATAAAACAAGATAAGCTCCAAATGAGTACATGACTTAGACATAAAAGACAGATGTTACCATCATAAATTCAAGGAGCAGGTAAATTTTTTAGATCTATGAATAGAAAATAAGACAATTTTGATTAAGTAAAATTTTAAAGTTTTTGCTTAAACAAATTTAATACAGCTAAAATTAGAAGGGAAGCAGATAACTGGGGGAAAATCTTTGCAGTAAATGTCTTTGATAATGGTCTCATTACCAAGATATTTAGAAAAATGATTCAAATTTATAAGAGCCATTCTGCAATTGATAAATGATCAAAGGATGTATAAACAGGTAATTTTCAAAGGAAGAAATCTAAGCTATCAAAAACCTTATGAAAAAATGCTCACTAGGAAGAGAAATATACATTAAAGCAACTCTGAAGTTTCACCTCATACCCATCAGCTTGGTAAAGATGATGAAAAGGGAAAGTGACAAATGCTGGGGAGGCCATGGGAAAACAGATACTTTTAATGTACTGTTGGTAGAGCTATAAACTGGTCCAGCTACTCTGGAAAGCAATTTTGAACTGTACCCAAAAAGTTTCTGAACATATGGTTCAATATTTTTTAAAAGTACCTTTTTTTGTAGGGGAGAATGCAAGACAATTGGGGTTAAGCAACTTGCCCAAAGTAACACAGCTAGTGTCTGTGGTCAAATTTGAACTCAGGTCCTCCTGACTCCAGGGCTGATGCTCTATTCACTTTGCCACCTACCTGTAGTAGCAACCATACTGGCACACAGGGTGGGCTGCTAACACAGGTTCTTTGATCTGCTTTTCTAAAGGAAAGAGAACTTTAAAGGGGTTGACAATCTTACTTTCTTTACAGATGTAAGTAGAAAGAAGTGAGTATGGAAAGAACAAGCAGAGAAATTAGCACAGAGATTCAACAGACAGGGCTCCGACTGTCTGAACAAAATAATACAACTACCTACATATAGCACTAGATTGAGAGAGCACAACATCTGAGTAGTCAGGGGGTGTGGGGTAAGGGAAGGGGAAGCTACCTCTGTCTCCTTCTTCCCCTCCCCCCAACCGTTAACAAACAGCTACCCAGAGTCTGGTCCAGGGAATCAAAAGGTTCTTCTCATGAGCAAGTCCCCCCAAAGCAAAATGCCAATCTCCCAGAAAGACTTGGCCCTTGATTGGCTCAGAGCCAGTAGGGACGAAACCTATGTGACTCAGTACAGCTGTGAATTATCAGGGCTCAAAGGAGATCAGTCCTTAAGATGTTCACAATTTAGCCTGAGCCTGGGAAACTGAACTCCAAAAATAATATAATAAAAATCTCGCCTTGCTTGTGCTTACACTAGCTGCCCCTTACACATGGCCTTTTATCCAAATGTCTCTATTACATCTATAGCTCAAAGAGATTAAAGAGAAAAAGGATCCATCCATACAAAAATGTATACAGCAGTTCTTTTTGTAGTGACAAGAAAACGAAGGATGCCCATCAATTAGGGAATCATTGAACAAATTATGGTATTTCAATGGAATGGAATACTATTGTGCTGTTAGAAAGGAGAAGGTTTCAAAGAAAGTGATATTGAATGAAGTGCAGAGATAACAATGTAAAGATGAACATCTTCAAAAGACTTAAGAACTCTAATCAATGCAATGATCAGCCCCAGTTGTCCAGAACTCATGATGAAATTTGTTATCCACCTCCTGATAGAGGTTTTGGACTCAAGGCAAAGACAGGTGTTTTTTGGACATAGTCAATGTGGGAATTTGTTTTTCTTGACTATACAGTACATATTTGCTACAAGGGATTTCTTTTTTAGTGGGAGAGGGGACTAGAAAAATAAAATACATTTTTGTTACTGAACAAAAAGGAAAAAAAATTTAAAGAACATGAATAGCCAGTTTTCAAAAGAAGAAAAGCAAGCATCAACCACATTAAAAATTATCCAAATCACTAATAAGAAAAATGCAATCTTACACCCAGATTGGCAAAGATGACAACAAAGAAAAACAATAATCATTGTGAGAAAACAGGTATGGCAGTTCCATGTTGGGGCTACAAATTGGTTTAACCATTCTAAAAATCTATTTGGAACTGTCCTGCACATATACTTTGACCCAATAGTATCACTTCTAGTAGCATCATGTGGGATAGAAGGTGAAAAGTTGATAAGTGGAAGGTTAACTACTTCCTGTGGGTTGTCTCAAACTTATATGGGAAGTGTCCCTCCTTCCCACCTACTCCCTTCTAAGGTGGCTTTCTTTCCAGTCAACATCCTCAGCTCCATCCCTAGGGATGGTTGTCTCATATTAGGTGAAAATGGAAAAGGGGAAAAATCCTGAGGTGCTACCTCTGGTTCATCCTACAAAACCCACCAAGCTGCTATCTTTAATTTTGTTTATGTATTGGTCTTGGGTCATGTGTTCTCTCTTCTTTTGGGAAGCAGTATCAATAAAAATTATTACTGCTGAAAGTTCCCTCTCCCCTTCCTAAAAAGAAAAGAAGAAATGAGGCCTAGTAGTACCAGTAACCATTCTACAAAGCAAAGAACAGTGGAGCAAATCTGTAGCTTGAGAGTCAAAAACAAATGAAGATAGTAACATAATACTTGATAAACCCAAGGACTCAGAACTAGTAGGATAAGGATTCACTAAGTAACAAAAATTGCTAGAAAGCAATCTGGCAGAAATTAGTTTTAGACCCATATATCATGTCATGTACCACAATGAATTCCAAATCTAAACATGACATAGATAAAAGATCATATCACAAACAAATTAGAAGAGAATAGAAGGTGATACCTTTCATACCCATAAATAAAGTAAAGATTTATGGCTAAACAAGGGGTGGGAGAAAAAATGGACAATTTTAATTACACAAAATTGAAAAGCTTTTTCATAAAATCAATGCTGCTAAAATCAGAAAGGAAGTCATATGAGAAGAATCTTTGCAACAAGTTTCTTTTATAAAGGTTTGATGTCTGACATATATAGGGAACTAATTCAAATATATAAGAATAAGAAAATTTCCCCAGTAGTTAATGATTAAAGGATATAAACAGTTCTCAAAAGAAGAAACACTTGATATAAAAAGTAATATGAAAAAATGTTCTAAATTATTAATAAGAGAAATGAAAAGTAAAACAACTCTCATGTTCTACCTCTGAATGGAAAAGATGACAAAAAAAGCAAAATTGTAATTTTGGGGGGGGATGGAATATGGAAAGATGGGCATACTCATTTACTGTTGGTGGGACTGAGATTTTGAGTATCCATTCTTTTTAAATTTTTTATCCTGATTTTAAAGAACACAAAAAAACACAATGTTCAATATACGAAGTAGAACAGAAAAAACTGATAGCTCACTATACCATCACATTTGGTGATCTAATTAGCTCCCAAGAGTTCAACTTTCTCAGTGCAGAGGATTCCTAGATCTATATATCCAGACCTACTCTGCCTCCTGAACTCCAGTCTCACATTACCAAGGGCTTCTTGGACAACTAGAAAATCCCACTGATAGCTCAAATGTAACATGTCCAAAAAGGGAATTCATTTTCTTTCCTTCCAAAATCTCTCTAATATTTTTTTTTTATTGTCAAGGGTACCTACTGTCTTCTAAGTTACCCACAACTGAAGCCTAGGTATAATCTGTGACTTCCCTCTTGTACTCAGTCTGTATGTTAAATCCATTGCTATGTCTTGTCACTACCTTAACATCTCATTTATGTTCCCTTCTTTCCACCAGCTGGTACAAGTGCTCCTCTCCTAACTTTCTGGTTGGTAACTGCCACAAGTCTTCCCCATTGCAATCCATTCTTCAACTGCCAAAGTGATTTTCCGAAGCATAGACCTGCCCATTTTACCTCCCTTATTCAATCAACTCCTGCGACTCTATTACCTCCAGCATCAAATTTAAAAAAATTCTCCATTTGGTTTTTAAAACTCCTTGTAATCTGGTCCATTCCTATTTTTCTAGTCTTCTTGCACTTTACTCTCTTACCTATATATTCCATGATTTAGCAGCATTGGCCTACTTGCTGCTCCTTGCACTCAACACTCCATCTCTCTGCTCTTTACATTCTTTTACCTGTCTATATCCTGTATGTACAATTTTTAAAATATTCTCTCCCCACTTTAGTGGGGCAGCGAGTATGTATTTTTGTATTCTCAGCACTTAGTAATGTTTAATAAATACTTGTTCATTAATTTATGAAACTACCAATCTCGTATATAAAGCTTGCTTTGTGAAAGCATAAAGTCAACATATTAATTTTATAACTATCTTGTTAGTCCATTTCCTTCCGAAATTCCTTCTGTTTTCTTTTATGCATTTTAAAAAATGTTTAAATGATCCTTTTTGCTTTTCTTTTTTGGGTGGGAAGGGGCAACATCATAATTAGCTATCCTCTCTTTGCTTTCTCCACCCAACAAAGAAAGCAATCTTTATAGCAAATAAGCATAATCAAGCAAAACAAATCCAAACATTTGCCACATTCAAAAATGCATGTCTAATTTTGCTCCTTGTGTCCATCACCTTTCTGTCAGGAAGTGGGAGGTAGGTAGCGTGCTTCATCAGTCCTCTGGAGGGCTTGTTGGTAATTCTATCGAACAGAGTTCATAAGGCTTACGGTGTTGTTTTTCTTCACAATGCTACTGTTACCATATAAATTATTCTCCTGGTTGTGCTCAGTTCATACAAATATCTCCATATTTTTCTGAAATCATTCTTTTGACACAATATTTTATCACATTCATATATCATAATTTGTTCAGCCATTCCCCATTTGATAAGCACCTACTTTATTTCAAGCTCTTTGCTACAACAACAACAGCAAAAGATGCTGCAAATATTTTCATACGTATGGGTGCTGTTACTATTTGTTTGATCTCTCTGGGGTATAAAACTAGTAGAGGTATCACTGGGCCAGCCACTCTAGAAAGAAATTTGGAACTATATCCAACAAATCATTAAATTGCATTCTTCTTGACCCATCAATATCACTACTAAGCAAAAAGATATAAATAAAGAAGAGCTTATGGACAAAAAGATTCATAATAGCACTTTTTGATAAAACGAAGAACTGGAAACTAAGGGGGTGCTCATGAATTGGGGAATTACTAAACAAATTAAGGTAGGTGAAATGGAATAGTATTATGACAAAAACTATGAAAGGGATGAATTCAAAGAAATTAGGAAGATTCATATGAAATGATACAAAGTGAATAAAAACAGGAAAATGATTAATACAATGAATACAATATTATAAAGAAGAGCAACTTTGAAATATTTAAGAACTCTGATCAATGTCGTAATCGATGGACTCCTGAGAACTAAAGATGATGCATGTGTTTGACAGAATTGATGGAATACAGGTACAAAATGATATATACACTTTTGGTTATAGCCAATACATGACTTCTTTTCAAGTGACTATGTTAACCTATTATGAGGGAGGATTTAAAAATTTATTGGGTAGGGGTTAAGGAAAGGAAACTTGATAATAATGAAAAAAGAAGGGATCAATGGAGCATTTAGATAACAACACAGATAAGAACAGAAAGACTATCAGAGGGAAACAAGGACAAGCAACATAGATTGGCTTTTGGAAGTAACATGCTGAATTTATTACATTTCAGAAAAAAAAGAAGCCTAAGTTGTAGGGAAGGACTATGATGATATCTTTCCCCCTTTCCTTCAGGAAATGCTCATGTGACAAAATATATGGATCTAGTTTTCTCAAATACCCCAGTTTCCTACATTTATAGACCTCCCTTACCCCAGTTTTCTTCCGAGCATTAGTTATGGCCACTACTTTTAATTTGTGTCATCTTTTGATAAATTGTATCAGAGTTATTGAAATACCTTCACCCCTCAAAGCAAAATTTGTTTGGATAATCTCAGAAACAGCATCCAGTTGCTAAAATATTGAATTGAGAAATGAAAATTATTCAGAGAATTCAGCTAAACTATCTCAGTCAGCAGACCTACCCAGAGGGTAATTTACAGAAGGTAAGATTCTGCTCTTAAAACCTCAGTTCTTCATTTGTAAATTGAGGTGTTGGACTAAATGACCTCTCAAGTTCCTTCTTTGAGCTTTAGGGGAAGACTATCAAGCTGATTTAGATATATGTAAGAACATACTACTTTAATATTTCAGTGGATCTGGAATATCATTGATAATAGATCTGTGTCTTCTCATTCTATGTGATTCTTGTGTAAATGCTCTCTTAATTCCTCCATAGAGTATGAACCTAACATACCATATAATCCTGGTCTTAGCATTTTGTGAATGCCAGCTCAGCACTAGAATTGTCTGCTATCCCTCTTGCTCTGTTTTGGGGCCATCCTCTTTTCTGATCATGTCCTGGAAGGTTTTATACGACGTTTTGTCTGCAAGTTATCAATGGTAATACGTTGCCACCTATTTGCACTCACTATGCTTCTCTTTGTTGCCTTATGGAATTCATGTACAATTTTAATTTTTCGGTGACTGAGTGTTTCATATGGTGATAGAGACTAGACCTGTGATTTCATCAATATAGGGAATTCCCAAATGAAGAAACAAGTCAGTACTTCCCTGCAAATGATAGTTTCAGAGAGTTTTCTAGACTGAGGATTGGGAGGTTTTGTCTTGGTTATAGCCACGTAGACAATGGGTAGAGAAGGAAGCCTTGAAACCAGATCTTTCTGATTCTGGAGCTGTCTACCTTATGCTACCCCTACAAGAGAATAATGGTGTTGAAAAAAAGAAAAGATGAGTTAAGAACATCAACAAAGCTTCAGAACAATAAATAATCATGGTGAGCTTTTTATTTATAGTGTGGAAGAGGAAGACAACTGACTTTTCACTTCATGTTTCCCTTACTCTTTGTACAAACAACCCACTGCCTTACCTGGCTTTATTGTGCTCTGAGATATTAGTCAAGCTTCTTGTAGCACAATAGGATAAAGCCACATGTGTGAGAATAGTAGTGGCTTTCATTAAGGACAGGAAGAGTAACAAAGAAAAAAACCCTACGTTGAGCTACTTTGGAGTCCATAAATTTATTTTGAAGCTAAGTACCAAGTCCTAGCATATATTCTTTATTCCATAGAAGGAATAAAGATCACATTAAAATACTCTATCATAAATTGTTACTGAACACTATTAGAGAACAAGCACAACAGAATGGGCTCTGCACTTGAGTGAAGTAAGACCGTAGCATCTTTAGAAAGTAGAATCTTAGGCAAGTCCTATTTTACACATGGAGAAATGGAGTTTTCAAGGTTAATGTACATAGCACCTTTCTTAAAGAGTTGTTGTGACAGTTAAGTGAGAATATATGTAAGGTGCTTTATAAATCTTAAAGTGCTGCTATGTGTCAGTTTGTAATCTGTACAAAACTGTTTTAAATAACTGGCTCCTTCAATCTGTTATTCTGGAACCTTTCCATTGAGGCATTTAGGAAGGACATGTTTCTGCATTTCCCTGCATTGTAGTTTCATGAAAGAGCCTTTTGCATACTCTTGATGTACACAAATAAAACAAATTTAACCCAATTTATTTGATCCCAAAATATTTAAACCCCAGATACTCCTCAGATCTCTATTATCCACCCAATTGACCAACCCATATTAATGAGTGAAGAAGCTTCAACAGATGGTGTTGATGCACTGTGCCCTGAAATTTTTTTGTTTGAAAAGCCATCCTGTATAAACAGTCACAGGAATAACAAAAAAAATTCATGTAACAGTGAGAAAAATTTTTTTAAAGCAATTAATAGGGTTGTCTTAAGAATAACTTTGAGAGAATTTTTATCTTAGAAAAGCAAGACCAGTGGTTTTTACCTTTACATGTAAGGTCAAAGAAAAGAGACTTTATTCAACATTACAGTCTTAAGTATAGTAGGTCCCAAAAACGGGAAATTTGGATGTTAATTGATGCTTCCTACTCACCCTTTGCTACCACATTGATGGCAAAACCAAAAGAAAGCCGACAGCATCTTCCCTCCAAGTTCTGTATCTAGGCTTGAAAATTGCTATTCACTTAACCTAGGTGAGAAAATTTATGCAAGACAGATTGTTGCCTTTTAACTTCTTTTATTAGTCATGACTTGCATGGAGGTAGATGAAGTGGTTTTAAAAAAAAAGGTTGCTCTATTTAAAAAAATCTTTATTCATAAGTCTGTCTCTATACAAATTCAAGTTTCTTTTAGCTTGAGTGATTTTGCCCAATTTCTTTTTTCCAGGCAAAGTGCTAATCTCTTTCAGAGTGTCAAACCTGACTTTTTTCCATTCTGAAGTGTTTTCACATACAGGTGAAATAAAATTTCTGAGAAGCTCTTTCTCACGCCTTCTTCCATATTCCCTTGCTACATGATGAGAAATTCTCTTTTAAAAAAATTCTAGTTTATGTGATGGACTAAAGTTGGAGATTTAGCCTTAATTTTTAACATGGTTTAGAGACATAAGGATTCATTATCTTACTAAACAGGGCCTTCTGAAGGGGACTAAGAAAGAAGTTGTCATTAAGTGAAAGCCTGGGTTCACACAATTGTTTGCTGTCTTCTCCTCTCAGGGCAGCTAGGTGGCTCAGGGGATAGAACACCAGATCTAGAGTGAGGAGAACTCATCCTCCTGAGTTCAAATCTGACCTTAGACACTTACTAGCTGTGTGACTTTGGGCAAGTCACTTACCTCTGTTTGTTCCTCATCTGTAAAATGAGCTAGAGAAGGAAAAGGCAAACCATTCCAATATCTTTGCTAAGAAAACCCCAAATGAGGTCACAAAGAGTTGGACACAACTGAACAACCCCTCAGGGTAACTTTTTGGTTGTATGTTGGCTCTACATGCCAGTCTTTTTCTTCCTATTTTTTTCACTAGTTTATACTAGCATTTAAACTTGGAATAGACCTTAGAAGACATTTAGTACAACTTATGAATAGAAGTCTGCCTCTGTACAGGATGGCTTTTCAAACAAACACATAGCTTAGGAACAGAACCTCAGACGTAAAGGGACTTGACCCAGGGTCTAGTTAGTGGCAGTTCAGACTACAGCCCAAATCTCTGAAGACTGCTAGTCCCAGACTTGTTCTATTAGAACTCCACTACTGAAAGTGTCTTCAGACAAGGTCTTAACCAGTGTAAGAACATTACTAGAAAACTATTTTCCTTTCAGACTGGTTGTTTTCAGTCATTAAAAAAATTAACAATTTTTACTTAATACAGAGTTCAACACCATGCAGAGCCAATTAAAAGGCATACTAACTAGGGTTTTATGATCTGAATGAAGAGGTCATGAATATGTAGACAACAGAAGAGGATTATATCAATAACTAAGTGGCATACAAATATTTTGAGTTAAAATATTTACATTGTATGCAAGGAAAAAATCTACCAGGAATAAAGATTTACATTAGTTATAACTGTGTTGTAGAAAAGAAAACCCAATTCTAGAGTCAAAGGACCCAGAATTAAATCCCACCTCCAATTCTTTCTCAGGGTCTCAGTTTTTCTAAAATTGGACTAGATCAGAGGTTCCCAAATCTATTTGGTCTACCACTCCCTTTAAAAAAAATTACTCAGTGCCCTCTTGGAAATCTATTTTCTTTAACCATTTAGTGTGTTTTTGGAAATTTTTGTCATCTCAAAAAAAAAAAATGTTCTTAAAAAAATAATGCATCTTAAATTTAATAATTTATTGTATATTTGTGAATTTTTTCTGCATTGAAATTTTGATGATGCAATATTGTGTCATGTGAACACATAATATCATATTGTAAACCAGTCATTACATTCACATATTCCTGCCAGTGCATGTTGGACTTCCTGCCAGCACTCCTGCCAGCACTTGCCTATTCAGACCTGTTGGAGGACTTGACATTGATTGGTTATAACTTGCATTTTGTGTGTTTACTTGGAAAATAATATAATCACCACTTTAACTCTTGTACAACAGATGAAACATGTATGAACAATTTTTCAAAATTTTTTTCTTTTCTTATGCTTCCACCTCCCCTTTATTTTTATCAACAACCCCCAAATTGCACCCAAGGCTACTACCACCCCCACTTTCCACCTGCCCCATTGTTCCAGTGTGTCCCCTAGGGGCAGTATAGTCCACTTAGAGAATCTCTGGACTAGATGATCTGAGGTTCCTTCCAGATCTAAATATATGATTTTATGAACTGAAGTATAGAGGGAACAGTAAATAGTGAGAGAAAAGCAAAGGAGTGGCCAGAGTTAATTTGGACCTGCAGTGGAAGAAGTTTTGTATTCTCTTTTCTTCACCCTCCAACTTTTCTTCCCTAGAAATGGAACTAAATTCCTGGAATATTTTGCATGGGAACATTTAATTTTTGGGATCCTGAGAAATAAATTATTTCAAGTAAGTTTCTTAGACACCAGAAAGTTATTAGCAATTAAATTCTGGTGCAGCCACGATTTTATCCATGCAGATTTCCTCCATTGATACAGATTACAACCTTCTTTTCTTGTGACTTCCTTGTGCATGTCTTTTCCATAATTCCTCCATAGAGATCCTAAATGCTATTCTAAAGGTCTTTTAGTATCTCCATGATACTAGGGAATCACTTGGGCTGCTCATCTGTTGGATCTAGTTTCCCCAAATTCAGTTGTTCCGTCATGTCTGACTCTTCGTGATCTCTGTGGTATTTTCTTGACAAAGGTACTGGAGTGGTTTGCCATTTCCTTCTCCAGTGGATTAAGCAAACAGAGGTTAAGTGACTTGCCCAGAGTCACACAGCTAGTGAGTGTCTGAGGTCACATTTGAACTCAGGTCCTTTTGATTCTATACATGGCCATCTGTCCACTAAAACACCTAGTTTGCCCAGGTGACTTCAGAAAGGTATGTTAATTATTTTACCTTTTTATGATGATGACTCAGAGTCATGATTGTGACTGTTCAGTCCTTGTATAAGGCAATAACAGTAATGTCTTAGGGAATATTGAAGTATAGAGACCTCTTTGCTTAATCTAGTGCTTAGCACAGCATCTGACCCATATCCTAAGTTATTCTTATTAGATATGCTTTGAGTCTTTATGCCTCAACTCACATGGCACAAGGACCCAATATGACTTCCAAGGGATTTGTCTATTTCACAGGATTTGTAGCCATAATCAGATAAGTGGGAAGACTTCCCCTTGGGTACAGCCTAGAACAGCAGTCTCCAAACTTTGTATATACATCCCGCATTGCATATACACTTATAAATTATAGACATCCTACTGTACTATGGTGTACATTATAAAAGATACATAAAGCCTCAGAAATTAATGGGAAAAGGTAAAAAATATTTAAATATTTAAAATTTTAAATTTTTCTTTAAAATACAAAAATCTTTTGGTCTCACTAAAAAAGGGCAATCTATTCATATTTTAAATGAGAGTAATGCGATTGAATAGGCCCCATTACTTTTTTGAATTTTAACATTCTATTTCTTTCCCAGTTACATGTAAAAATAATATTAACTTTATTTTTTACAATTTTGAATTCCAAATTCTCTCCCATCTTCCCTCTCCTCTCCCATCATTGAGGAGGTAAACAATTTGATAAAGGTTATACATGTGCAGTCATACAAAACACATTTCCATATTAGTCATGTCGTGAAATAAAACACAGACAAGAAACCCCAAGAAAAATAAAGTAAAAAATAGTATACTTTGATTTGTATTCAGATTTCATCAGTTCTTTCTTTGGAGATGGATAACATTTTTCTTCATAGGACCTTCAGAATTGTTTTGGATCTTTGTGTTGCTGGGAATAGCAAGTTGTTCACAACTGATCATTGTACAACATTGCTATTACTGTGTACAGTGTTCTCCTGGCTCTACTCACTTCACTTTGCATCAGTTCATGTAAGTCTCTCCAGGTTTTTCTGAAGGCATTCTGCTCATTATTTTTTGTAGAATAATGGTATTCCAGCATAAACATATCCCACAACTTATTTAGCCATTCCCCAAATGAAGGCCCCATAACTTTTTCAAAACTTGGTTTGACATTGCTACTGGGATTCTTCTCCTAAGTTTATTTATTTTTATTAATTATATTTATTATATTAATTAAGTTTATTTTGATACTTGGTTTTAATGACAGTCGTAGATGAAGCAGATGCCCACAAAGTTACATAAATCCAAATGGTAATGCATCATTGACTGCCCTTAATAAATCATGATCTTCATTTTTCAATCCCATCCCCCAATTGCCCACACATTTTTGTTGTTGAAATTCTGCTATTCATTTGTTCATTCCTGCTGTCACAGTTCTTGCAAACTAACCAGAAGGTATTGCATTTTTATATTTAACAAATGGGTTCAAAAGCCAAAGAGCCTCTTTGGAAGATCCTTAAACAGGTAAAAAAATATTTTTCCATAATTTTGAAGTGTATAGATATGAGAGTTTTTATAGGTGACTCACCTCTGTTTTTTGGGAGTGTGGGGGAATGCAATAAAAGTTTAATTTTTAAATGTCTTGCTAGCCATGATAGCTTTATATTTGCATTAGTTAATATCTCCAATGCCACATACACTTGTGATGAAGTTCATCATTAAGGATAGTAGACTAAATCCACATTTAAAATCCTTGATAATTTTAAAGGTTTTTTTCACTGACTTGTCAAGTCTGATTAGATAGATAATCATGGATTTTACCATGGGGAGAAAAGGTTAGTATTAGAGGCAAAAGTGTCATCTTTATCCTTTTCTTGTTCACATTATCAATATTCTTTTCAACCCAAGGTTTCTTTGTAGGAATCTTTTAAGCCACTTGTCCACGTAATTAGGCTTAGTTTAGTAAAATCTGGCTATCTCCTTAACTTGGGACATGTTAAATACAATACATGTATCAATGTTGAAAGTAACAAACAAGTGAAGGCACTTCAGTCACTGCCTCAACATTATGGAACTCACATTCTTTCCTCACCTTATACACCTCATTTACTTTAATAGCTGGCATTTCTATAGTACTTACTGCATGCCAGATCCTGTGCTAAGTACTTTCCAGGTATTGTCGTTTGATGCTCTTAAGAACTCTGGAAGGTAGGTGCTATTTCTGCGATTATTTTCTAGATAAAGAACGTGAGGCAAACAGAGGTTGTGACTTGCCCTAAGTCACATAGCTTATTAAGTCTCTGAGGCTGGATCTGAACTCAGGTCTTCCTGACTCCAGACCCAGTGTTCTATCCTCTGAGCCACCTAGCCACCTTAGGTGATACCTCATAGTCTGATCAAATGAAAATGGCAGTCAACTCACATTAAATACTAGTTAGTTTTAATTTCTCTTATTTTTCAGATAAAATATCTATAGAGATTCTAATCTTTTCTTCCTGTACCCTAGTGGATTGTCTTATATGGTGCACACGCCCGTTCTGGAGAGTGCTGGTCTACAAAGCTGTCACCAACTCCCCAAATGTAAGAATACTTTAAAATGCAACAAACCCCTTCAGTAACTTACAGTGACTGAGTCGAAATGATCCAGTTGAATACGTCCAGTGCCATAATCTCAACACTGCGAGTATTCTTTGTGGTCTCTCTCACAAACATAGTGGACTTCCCAATGATGCCACGTACAGCCTGTGTCTTCTTGTTGCTTTCTGTTTTAGCCAACTCTTAAGGTTCTCATCTTATTACCTACACTAGATACAGAACGTCATGGGAAATAGGAGTCCTCATCACAAAGAGCTTTCTGCATTCTACCTCAAGTACTTAAAGGCACAGTCTTCAGCCTATTCCCTGGGCAATAGAGGAGCAGACTCACCTTTCTTTGGATTGGAATTCTTTTCATGTCCCTAGACCTACCAGAAAAGTACTAGGACTTTCTCCAGAGAACTATACTAAAGCTCAACAGACAAGGTCAAGCCACCTGTTCACTCACTCACATGAAGTAACATAGGCTAAGAGATATAGCATAAACCCAAGACAGGGAAATGCAGATGTAAAGAGAAAGCCAAAGTCCCCAGAGCCACAAAGAAGTCTAGCTTTGCCACCTTCAAACTCACTCAGGTCTACAGCCATGATACAAGGCCTAGCTCAGTTTAGATGCCCATTTCTGCTCTCTTGGTTTTTTATATACTACTTACAGCTGTCTCAGATTGGAAGAGAGGCTGATACCCTCATTAGGCCTATTGGAAGCAGCTGCTGCCTTCCTGGTCCCACAGCCCAGGTGTCCCACTTCCCAGATTATGGTACTAATTATGGTTAACAGTTAAGAATATCTTCTGAGGAAAGGGTGCTCAAATGAGCAAGCCCACAAACTTTAATGTCCAGGCTTTATGACAGGTTTGGTGGTTCAGAGGCTTCATGTTCACAATTAGAATTTAGATCTTTGTTGAACTGAATTTTTTTTCACTCAGTGCTTAATTGTGTTCCAGATAAATGATCTCTGGATAAGTGAGATTATGACGGCTACGAAGTGGCTTTTTCTGATGGTCTTCATGCAGTTAATGAACATTGTAATTCAAATACTTAAAATTCCTTTATCTTAGTGAGTACTTACACATTTCATCATTCTTTTACAAGTAGATCCACTGAGTCATCTAAAAGGAAATGACTTACCCAAACTCATTTGAACTGTTGAAGGAACCATGAATAATGTTTTCATCTCTTTCTGAAACTTTTCTTCATGAATTGATTACCGATATACCTACATATTGATTTCTTCTTAATTTTTTAAAGTAAATCTCTTTTCTATTTTTAAAGAAAAGAAAGCATGGACTTTTACCAATAATTTACATTACATTTTAAGTATGGCCACGTAAGGATGGATATCAAAATAAATATCATCATTATTATCTTGACCGAGTTCCTATAATATATCAGTACAAAATAATATATTTTGCTCAATTGAAGCCTATATTCAATACAAGTATTTCTACAACACCAGGTCCAAGATACTACACTAGGTGCTAGGGGCACACATATAGTGTGCAGTGGAGACAAACTCAAACAGAAATGAATCCTTGCCAGGCAGTCACATATTGATTTAGGAAACCACACATTAACATTACTATCTTTGTTGTACTGTGTTTTTTTTCTTGTTAAACTTCCCAATTACATTTTAATCTAGTTCTGGACACCCTGTACTCCTGGAATTCTGCCAGTTAGGTGAATACCTGGATGACCCTAGATTTGTATCCTTCTTCATATCTCAACAAATCATTTGACCAAGCCAGGCCTTACTTTCTTCAATCTGTAAAATAGGTTTAATAATAATAAATAATACCTATCACACATCCATCCACCCTTACTGCCATCTGTCCAGCAACTGTGCCTTCCTTATTACTGTACGGCACCTCTGACCAGACCTCTAGAGTCACATTCCACTTTCCTCTTCCGACCCCCACACCCCAATCCAGGTTCCCTTCAAGATTAACCTGCTCAGTTTGGGATTTTGTCCCTGGGGATGGGCTGATCTGATTGGTGAGTTATTGAGAATGCAAACTCAACTAACCCCTTTAGCACTGTCAGACCTTGCTTCACATCCGGCCAACTACCTTTATCATGTGCTTAAAAAAGCCAAGGTCTCCCATTGTATTGGGGTCGGTCCTCCTGATCTATATCTTGCCACTGGACCCAGATGGCTCTGGAGGAGAGGGTAAGGCTGGTGCACAGCCCTGTCTCACTTAAATCCATTTCATTTGCAAGTCATGACGTCAACTTCCCGAGTCATTGCCCTCTTCAAGAACGAAAGACCAACAACAACAGCAGCCTCTTCCAAGCCCCTCTCCACACACCCCTTCTCCTCCCTCCCTCCAAAATTTTGACTTCCTGATCTAGGAACTACAATAATGAAATCAACACTCTCACTGTTTCTGTAAAGGGCTTGAAAGCAAATTACACGGCATTCCTATGAACTCCCCAGACCGAACCCTCCTTCCCTAGTCACCACCCTTCACCTAACCTTCCGTTAAGATGAAAGTAAACTCCTTTAGGACTGAGATATAGATATTTGCATTTGTAATCCCTGCACTTAGCTCAGCCCATAGTAGGCACTAGGTGCTTTTTCATTAGTTCATGCATTCATTCATTTAGCTAGCTCGCCCACCAGGAAAGTGCTTTACAAACGTTAATATACTTTGTAGCAATCTGTCCAGGAGCCCTCCCCGAATCTGCTTTCATGATTTGTGAGTTGGGTTAGGGGAAGGTTGATTACTGTCTCAGGTTCCAAGGTTCTCTGTGGGTCTGCATTACCAGAACTATAGCTCAGGAACCCTTACCAGCGTGCTTGATTTTAATAGTCAGTCCACAGGTACAATTAGTTCAAAGCAAAAACCTTTACTAGAATGACATATTAAGAACATTAGCTACAAAATATTCCGCCCCTAAGTCTGGGGTGCAGTCTTCCACGAATATATATACTTAGGCACAGATTTAGAGTAAACTGGTAGTGAGGCACCCACGTAGGGAAGATGTGGATGAGACAATTCATGCCTCTGGTCCTGCAGGGCCCGTGTCCTTCTGCTTCTCTTAGTGTCTTCACAGTGCTTCCTCACCTTGGGCACAACACCTTGGCTCCCTGAGTCTGCGGCTCTTCACAGCTCAGCTCCCAGTTACCAAAGCTAATTCTCCCTTGAATCTATGGTTGACTACTTTTTTTCTGCTGCCAGGGGTTATGTATGCTACTTTATAAGCTACTTCCTATCGAGTACTACTCTTTTCTCTGTCAGTCACCATAGAGAATATATCTTTGCTCCCTACTGGATGCATCTCAACTGTGACTGTTCCCTTTTGAATGTGGTATGTTATCTCCTTCAGGGTACTATTCTGCAAGACATAATGAATGGGGAAAGGTGAGGAAATACCTTCTAGACCTCTTCCCTCTCCCTCCCCTCCCCCTGTGTTGGGGGTCACACTCCACAAACCTGCTCTCCGACTCTAACTCCTCCAATTATCTTAGGACTACAAGGCTTGTTTTTTAAGGGCCACCCAGGGTACTGTCAACATTCACCCAGCCAATGTCCAGCATCCCTTACAAGGCAGTTGCAGAAATTTGTCACATTTTATAAAAAGGTGACAGTGAGAAGACGTCTGCACTTTAAAAAAAAATGTATTCTTTGTTATCTGTTATCTATCTCATTGTATTCATGATTAAATCAACTAGCTAGAGGGAAAAGTACAACAAATATCAACCCAACTACAGTGACATAAATATGAACCATTTCTATGCTAAAAATAAAAGAGTTGCTGCCTTTAAGGAGCTTGTATTCTACTGGGAAGATATAATATGTACATGTAATAGTCTCCCCTGTTGAGACTTAGCTAAGCTGAAGGTTGGAAGGGGCAAAAAATGAACATGAAAATGTACAGAGGAAGGTCTTTCAGAGACAGGAAACTGCTTAAAGTAAGAATCAGAGACTTGAATAAGTCAATTGTATATGAAATGGCCAGTAAGACAATGAACTTGCCCCAGGGCAGAGAGTATTTCAGCACCTTTGTCCCCAACCACTCATCTGCATAAGACCCAAGAAGAGTCTGGGTAGTGTAACTGGAATGAACACTCTAAGTGAAAGTGGAGCTCTTTACAGAAAGGGAGCCACCTCTGAACAGGAAAGCAATGATAAGTAGAACCGGCAACATTGCTCCCGCTTTCTCCTGGGTGATGACAAATGTCAGAGCCAGGTTGTGAGGGAGTCAAAGAGGTGTGACTGCCACTCATTCTAGGCTAAAGGCAAATTCCTAGGCCCTTGATGGAGAGAATACAGTTGACACCCCGCTGAGATGCATGGTGGTGATGACTGCAGCTGCCCACTGAAAAGCAAGCTCAGGGAATCTACAATATTGACCTCTTCAGTAGGCAGAGGTTCCCTGTGAAGACCCTGGTGGCTGAGTAATCTGCCTAGCCCAGCTGAAGCAGCAGCTGAACCCAGGGAGGAGCCGGCTCTGCAGCACAGCGATCATTGGGCTTGAACGAGCCTGGCTGTGGATTGACACGTCCAGCTGAGATCCCTTTCCCTGCAAGAAGCCAGTCCAGCTGTGCAGAAGAACTGCACCCCACAGAGAACCTCAAGAAGTTCCTCTGGAGGAAGAAAGGACTTTGAAGATCTGAACTAGAGCAGAGAGTTTCTTTGGCCATACATATTACCTACACATATGCCTCACTTTCCTTCATAGATTGTTCATGTATTAGTGGGAGAGTGGGATCCAGGTTTTGGGGCAAATGCTTTGTAACTTCTGTTCTTTCTATGTCATTTGGGAAAATGCCTTTGCTAAGAAGTCAGTGAGTCAACTGGCTCTTTGTTGTTAAGTGTGCTTTATTTGTGGGGCTTGTGAGCCAGCATGAGAAAAATAGCAACACAAATGGTTAGGTCTAGAACTCTGAGAGGAGTAGCCAGTCACTCCAACATGGGCACAAGTGCCCATTGGAAAATAGCCCCAGTAAGGGGGAGGGGCAACATATACATGTAAGTAAACACAAAAATTTGGGGTAGTAGTGGGGAATACTAACTACTAGAAAAATCAGAAAATTCTCTAGTTTCTTAGGAATCGTGGGCTACATACACATCTCAGTAGATATAAAATAATTTAGGGTAGTGGTTGGAGAGTACTATCCATTAGGGGATCATCTCATATAGTAGTTAAGTCTTGAAGGGTACTTGGAATTTTAAGAAATGAAGCTGAGGAGAGAGATCATTTCAGACATGGGGTAGCCTACGCCAAGGAACAGAGGTAGGAAGATGGAATATCACAGACAAAGAAAAGGCAAGGGGGTAAAGCTTTTATTAAGCACCTACTATGTACCAGGCACTGTGCTAAGCACTGTACAAATATCACTTCATTTGATCCTCATAACAGCCTTGGGAATTAGGTGCTATTGTAATCATCCTCATTTTGAGGAAACTGAGGCAGGCAGAGCTTAATTGAGTGACTTGCCCAGGGTCACACAGGTAGCAAATGCCTGATGTAGAATTTGAACTCAGATCTTCCTGACTGTAGGGCCAGCAATCTATCCCACTGTGATACCTAACTGGTCAAAGAACAAAGAGTATGTCATTTGGTTTGCTGTACAGTGTACGAGGGGGAATCATTTGAAATTAGTCTGGAAAGATAAATTTGAACCAGATTGTGAAAGACTTTAAATGCTAAACAGAAGGGTTAATATCTTATTCTAGAGACAATAAGGAGTTCATTGAATTATCCTAAGCAGGTAAGTGACATATTCTGAAAGTAAAATCCTTTCTGTGTCTGGATAGTTTAGTATTTAATAAAGGTATAGAACATTTAGGGCTTCCCTGGGGAAGAAGATAAGGAATTTATGTGGCCCTGGTTATACAAATAAAAAGAATGAAACAATCCTTCCTCATGAAGGAGGTTCCATCCTAAATCACCATAGTATTTACCTTGGGCTGAACAGTTGCATTGAAACAAGCTCTATAGAGTCCCCTCCCTGATTATTCCAGTGACAGAAATGTAACATAACAATCTGGATACTTCTAAACCTATAACCAGGTGTTTTATTAAGACAATCCAAATAGTAACATACTTATCTCAATATAAAGGTTATAATGGACAGTAGTGGGGACCTGGAGCCCAGAAACTCTCGGATTTAAACTCCCTGGGATTGTCATTGGATCTTTGCATGTACGATGAGTAAGCCGTACTATTTTGTGTCTCAGTATCTCACATGACTGAGGAACTTAGTCACTCAGACTTTGAGAGTGATTTTGCTAATCAGAATCTTTCAATAACTCTTCCTTGTCTCCTGGATAAAGTCCAAATTCCTTATCCTGGAATTTAAGGACTGCCACCCTTCTGCCTGACCTGCCCTTTGTACCCATCCTATCTAATCTATCCCAATTCCTTCCTACATGTAACCTTTCCTTCAATTGAATAGCACTTTGTATCTCTCTTGAGGCATTTAGCCACATAGCCCAAAGTAGTAGTGTCAAACCTCAAACAGAAATGAATCCCTCTTGGCCACATAGTGACTTAGAAAACCCATAAACTAGCATTATCTATGTTATATTGCATTTTTATTTGAGTATTTTTTTAACATTTTCCAATTACATTTTAATCTGGTTCTGGCCACACTTGGAATTTTGTTTGGCAATGACCCCTCTGGCCCAAAGTACTTGTATCTGCTGATTAAAGGTAACTTCATCCCTGAACAGTGCTGGAAACACTGAAAAATTTCTGTTCTAGTTTTTCATTTTTAGACCTTATGAGAATCACTACCATCATTCAGTTTATTCCTATTTTTTTAATATATCATGCTCCTGTAATGTGTTAAATCAAATCCAGTAATACTATTAGTTGACTTTGTTTCAATCATAATTCTATATTTACAATCAATTTTTATTAGTTATATTTTATGTGGGGAGGCATACTTATCTCGGTAGAAAGGTAACTCAGAATAGACCCTTGGGATCTGTTGTTTTTCATTCTTTGTTTTCAACAAGGACCAATGACTTCATGGGGTGATATCTTGACTTGGGGGTGAAGTGGATTAAGCGAGGCAAAATTGCACAAAATTATCAATCATACTCTCCTTTCCAGAGTTATTGAAATCCAATGGCAAGATAAAAGTTAGAACAGGGAATGGCTTAGGATGCAGTGGATAATCTTGGCTTCCTCCATGTCTGACCAATCTCTAAGTGCTCCATTGTTTTTATTTCTGTCACTTTCATGACTGTTGGAACAAATTGTTCTGATCTGTCCATTCCACCAGGGGAAGTCTTTGCATGCTTGGGGTAAACAGCCCCCTAACTCACCATTGGGTTTGAGGCCTCTTGGTTATCCTCTGTTACCTCCTATGCAAAGTTAATTCCAGATATGGTGTATAAATTCTCACTTGGTCCAGGGACTAAATATGACTTTCTGGTTTGAATATCAAGTTCTTTTCTTTACTTTATCCATTAGTTAGAGCACTGTTATTTAGGGGCCTGTAGTCCCTCTGGCCAATGAAGCTCCCTTATCTTCAGATGATTTGCCTGTGGGGTGCTCACCTTAATCTGCTTTGTTCTTTAGCTTAATGAACTCACAGGGGCTCAACATATCTAGAAGAGTAACTGACTTTCTTCCTTCTTGCCCTTTTAATTAGCCTACTATATCCCAAATATGAAATCACTCATTAGTAACTAAAAGACTCCCATTCTAATGGTAACAAACAGGACAATCTAAGTTTTTCGGCTGTTTTTGACTACAGCCTCTTCATGAATGAGGATAGAGAGGATGAATTATTTCACTGGTATCTATTCAGATGCAGCAAGGGTCAAAAAAGTAAATATTAAACTCCAATTGAGTAGGGGGGAAATGTCACTCCAGTGTTTTTGATGGCTTTAAAATACATGTAGCCATCAGCTGCCCTGACAAATCTCATCTTAGCTGTTCTCTCACACCCCAGTATCCTCTTACTTCCTTTATACTTTGACAGAGAAGGAAGGGCTGAAACAAGCTTCATTTTGATTCATGAATGTTTTTATTCTAAATACCTCATGTGAGGAGAATGCAAATGGACATGAGATCCATGCAAATTCACTTGTACACGCTGCTCAGGCAAATGAGGCACAGTCTTTAGGCTCTTCCACCAGGCTCCCTGGGTGAGAATGCTGAGGAAAGAGGTGTTAGTAACTGAATTGTAGGGAATGTCATGTTTAAGAAGGGAGAGGAGAATTGGCTGCCAAACAGCTCCCAGCATTCCAGAACCTGCATATAAAAGTGAGGGTGGCTGCCAAGCTAAGCTAAGCAGCTCAATGAAAGAATAGCTTTCAGTGAAGTGAGGGCATCCAGGGCACAGAATACACAAGGCCTGGATAAACTGGGCGGGGGCGGGGTGGGGGGGTCCTCGAGCTCCAACTTTTCTGCTTGCAGCTACCAACTCAAATCTCTAGCAGAAATCCTCCTTCCTTCTCCCCTCCCATCTCTGTTCTCCCATGGGAAGAGAGTTTTGATGTTTAAATGAAAGAAATGATAGTTCTGATGGTAATTCAGGTCCCCAACTCTGACCTTGTGGTTAGAGGAGAGGATATCCAAGCAATGTTGTTTCCTTCATGGATTTTTTTTCATCTCATCTGCTTGGGATTCTTCTCCTCCCTTTTCTCCTCTGATGTCACATCAAGGGCAGAGCCCTCTTAATCTTTTTCCTGCCCTCTTACTGCCTCCACTCCTCTTGTCCTAAACACTTGTCAGTTCCTCACAATCAACTCTCTAGATCCCGATTGTTCCGGAATCCTAAAATCTTCCCCTGTCCTCTGGCCAATTCCCTCAAATCCTTTATGACTTTTAGATAAATAAGAGGAAAGAAAATTTCAGCCTCTGGACTAGGAGTTCTTAACTTAGAGTTTATGAACTTGGTTTTTAAAAATATTGTGATAAATGTATTTTAATATAATTGTTTTCATCTATAATGCTATAGATTTTATTTTATTCATTTAAAAACAGTTTTTTTCTGGGAAGGAATCCATTGGCTTTGACAGGTTGCCAAAGGCATCTGAGACACAGAAAATTTGAGAGGCCTGTTCTAGACCAACCACACAACAGTTACCTTTGGCTGGATAATACAAGGTGTCCCCAAAAAGCTAAGGCTTCTGGGACTGTCTATATTAATGAATAAGGTATATCAGGATATCTTATTGATACTTTAGAAAAATATATATTGCACACATTTTGATGATAGAGACATGTCATATATTTTTGTACTTTCCACTACTATGAAATATTTAAAAGAACAAATCATGTTTCCTGATACCCTTTACTTTGCATCTCCTTGTCATTTAGATGCTGGGCTAAGTGTCTACTATGTTAATTTGTTCTTGTTGATATTTCATTCTATAACAGTGTTCTTCATTTGTTTCAAGGAGAAGTGCAACTAGATTGTCAGCTCCTTGAAGGAAGGCATCATGTCTTTTACATAACTCAGGGTTTATTCATATATTATCTTGTCTTTGTCTCTTTGTGATGATTGTCGCCACGTTTTAAATTTGACTTTGCACATCTAGCATGAATAAAACTGTTTCTTTCTTGACCCTACAGCTAACAATTTGAATATCTGCTATCAGGTAAAAAGTGGTGCTGCAATTAGGTGGTGCAGTGGATAGAACACTGGTCTTGGAGTCAGGAAGACTCATCTTCCTGAGTTCAAATCTGGCCTCAGACACTTATTAGCTGTGTGATCCTGGGCAAGTCACTTAACCCTGTTTACCTCAGTTTCCTCATCTGTTAAATGAGCTGAAAAAAGAAAATGGCAAAATACTACTCCAGTATCTTTGCCAAGAAAATCCCAAAATGGGGTCACAAAGAGTCAGACATGACTAAAATGACTGAACAGCAAACAACTGGTCTCTGATATATGGTTGCGAGATCCAAAAGGGCAGGCTTTCCATTGGTGTCGGTAACTGAGTCTCAGATTAGTGCATGTTTTCAGTCAATTTTTAAAAATTAAAATATCACTTTATTAAGTTAAGAAAGCATTTTAATTACTAATATCATATTTCTATATATATGAAAATGTTTGTAGTGTCTATATAAGACACAGTATCTATTTTTACTTCAACTTAGTCTATCTTTAAGTTTTTTCTTCCATACTTATTATTGTTATTAGAGTTTAAAGTCTTCTGAGACAAGCACATAGCTCTCTAGCTCTTACTCCAAAATTTTAGGGCATTAGCATGGACCAGCATGAAAAGAACTTGCAAACTTACAAGCAGGCAGCCTTCTCCCACCTTTAATTTTCTGACTCAGAAATATGACATTTAGCTCTTATACTACCTAACTTCTCAGAAAGCCCTATTTGTCTTCCTAATTTTCTTCCTTTTTTCCCTTTTGGCAAAAAGTCAAAGAGATAAATAAAAAGATGATTATGGCTATGCCCCATATGTGTCCACGCCACATGAATATCCTTTTCTGATCATGAGTTTCCTATGCAATTAGCTTTTCATTTTTAACCTGTCTTTCCCATTTTCATTTTCCAGCTTACCCCCTTCCTTTGTGATCAATGCTTAATCTTCATATAATTGGTTTCTTTACTAAACTCTGAAAGCTTCTATCTGATTTCCAAACCACTTATGAATTTTTAAAGGGACAAAGCCTCTTTTCAATAACATAACATTTCATGCAGATCCAAATAACATATAATGTTTTGAACCTGAAAATACATTGATATTTCCACAAACCCCCCCCCCCTCAACGAATTGAAAGCTCTCTGAGAGAAAGGTTTTACATATATATATATGTATATATATATATATATATACACACACATACATACACTCTGAGAGCATGTGTATATATGTAGATATATATACACACACATATATACATATATACACACACATATCCTTCATAGCTCATTACAAATGGACCTATGTAAGTTACTTAATAAATACATCTTTTTTCATTGTCTGATTGGCTTAGTGTTGCTTCTTTGTCGTTCCACAAACAAGATATTCCATCTCTCTGCTCTGGGCATTTTCTATGGCTGTCCCACATGACTGGGATGTTTTCCTTCCTCATCTCTGTCTCCTGGTTTCCTTTAAGGCCCCACTAAAATCCCATCTTCTACAAGAAGCCTTTTCTAATCCTTAATTTTAGTACTTTCCCTCTTAATTATATCCTATTTATCCAATGGCTTTTTGTACACACTTGTTTGCTTGTTGTTTACCCCATTAGATTGTAAGCTCCTTGAGGTCAGAGACTATCTTTTGCCTCTTTTTTGTAACCCTGGTACTTAGCACAGTGCCTGGAACATAGTAGATACTTAATAAAGATGTGTTGATTGATTGTTTCTACTATTAAATCTATTTATTAGCATAAGTTTGGAGACTGAAAGAATCAAGCACACCACTCCAAATGAAATAACTAACAAGATGTTACCACACCTTGATAGCTTTATCAGGTGAGAACACCTCTATTGAATCAATCAACCACAGGCACCAAACTAGGTTTGAAAGGGTATTAATCAATTTAGAAAGCCATTGAATGAAATTAAATGATTTTACAGGAAGTGTATTGGAATTGGTTAGAAAGACTCAGGTATGCTTATTGGTTCATGGATAAAATAGGGGACTTTTGAGTGCTTGGCTGGCCTGGAAGAAAGCATAGTCCAAATAAGCCCATGAGAAGGTCACTTTAGAGGGAACAGCCTCTTCCTATTGCCCAGAGGATGGTCTCAGGTACTTTGAAAGGTTGGAAGACTTGGGATTTCCCATTGGCATGTTATCCCTAGATATCCCTAGAATAATGGTGACTGATAGTAGTGTCTGCATGGGGAACTGAGGACACACTGAGGAAAGGTGGCCTCAGGACTTTATAAGTAGTCCACAGCAGAATGTTTTACCATACCTGAGCAGGAACCAAGTGAAGGCTCCAAGAAGAGGTAAAAAAGACTTTCAGCAAAGGAACTTCCAGGACTTGTGAGCTATCCTCTTTGTTGGTGTTGTTCAATTGTTTTCAGTCATTTTAGACTCTTTGTGACCCCATTTAGGGTGTTCTTGGCAAAGATACTGGCATGGTCTGCCATTTTCTTTTCTAGCTCATTTGACAGATGAGGAAACTGAGGCAAACAGGATTAAGTGATTTGCCTGGTGTCAAACAGCTAGAGAGTGTCTAAAGCTAGATTTGAACTCAGGAACATGGATCTTCCTGACTTCAGGCCTAGCACTCTATCTTCTGCACCATCTAGCTTGGTACGTGCCTATAATTAAGTCTGGCAGGTTAACTGAGGTCAATTGGTAATCAGTGAAGAAAGCATACTGATTTAAGTTTATGAACAATAGCATTAGAAAGATATCCCCAACCCTCAGGATTACCCTTAGAAACATAATTGGAGAAGCAGCTAGGTGAGCTCTGGGGTGTTTGGGAGAGTAAGCCCAGAGTCAGTACTACATTAAAAATATCATTAAAGCGAAAAATCAATATGTTACAGATACACACTTGTCATGGCTCCATTTCATAGGAGCATAGATTTAAAAGTGGAAAGGATTTCAGAGATAATCTAGTTTAAGATCTTCATTTTATACATGGAACCCTTTGAAATATTTCATAGGACTTTTTGGTTCCCTAGAACATATTCAGAAAATCAGTAACCTGCAGAATCAAATCATTCAATCAAATGGTTATTCACCTACTCATAGTGATTAATGGCATATTTTCAGTCACTTAACAAGCACTTATTAAGTATCTATTATGTGCTAGGCACTGTGGTCCTTGTTGGGGACACAAAGGCAAAAATGAAACAGTCCCTAACATCAAGGATCTCATATACTATTGGGAGGTGGGAGGCAATTACTCTCCATACATAAAGTACCCAGGGGGTAGAAGAGGGGAAACAATCAGGAGTGGCTTCATGTAGGAAATGCTACTCAAGCTGACTTTGAAACTCAGAAGTGAGGAGGAAGTGAATTCTAGGCATGGTTTGCAAGCAGTACAAAGGCACACAAAGGCACAGAGATGGAAAATGGAATGTTATGTGAGGAGAGGAGCATGAAGACCAGTTTGACTGTCCTACAAAATGAGAGGAGAGCACTAGACTAGAAAGACTAGAAAGGTAGATTGGGGCCAACATGTGGAGTGCTTTAAATGCCAAACAGGAGTTCACATTTGATTCTAGAAGCAATATAGAGCCATCTGAATTAATTAAGATATGGCTTCTTTATTAAGCTATCCCTTCTTTTGCAGGAGTGATGATTGGGAGATAACTGAGAGGTTGAGGGATTGGAGGTCATGTTGTAAAGGAAGAGAAAGATTTGATGAGGGAGAGGTGAAAGATCAAGAGATTATGATCAAATAAAGGAATTCCAGAATTCTTGAACATGGAGTTGGTGTATTTGTGGATAATGTCAACACCAAGAGTAAACTGGCATGCTCTCACACTTGCACAAGCGATCCATTCCATCCTGTCTCCCTCAATTGATTGCCCTCTCTGTCATCACCAATCTATCACGTATCTCTCCCTGGCTACTGGCTTCTTCTCTCTTGCCTATAAACATGCCCATGTCTCCCTCATCCTAAAAAAACAACAACAACAACAACAAAAACAACCTTCATTTGATTCTTCCATTCCTGATAACTATCATTCTATATCTCTTCTGCCTTTTGTGGCTAAATTCCTTGAGAAGGTGCCTCCACTTTTCTCTCTTCTTAACCTCTTACAATTCAGCTTCTGATCTCATCATTCCACTAAAAATGTTCTCTCCAAATTACCAATAATCTTTCTCTTTTAGAAGTTTTTATTGATTTTTCTGTTTCATACATCACCAGAATATCCTGTGTTTCTCTCCCCTTTTCCCTCCCAGAGAGATACCCCTTATGACAAATTTAGCATTTTTAGACAGGAAAAAGTCAGTACAACTGATTGATACATTGAAAAAGTTTGAAAACATGTGTGACATATAACACTTGTGGACCTCCCACCTCCATGATGGGGTAGATTAAGGGTGTCTCCTCCTTGGAGTCCTAATTGATCTGTATAATTTTGTTGCATTTACTTTTGATTTTTTGGTATGTTCTTGTTCTTTCTATTTACGTGGTTGTAGTTACTATGTATATTGTTTTCTTAGCTCTGCTAACGTCACTACTTAATCAGTTCACACAGGTCTTTCCATGTTTCTTTTACACACATCATTTCTTATAGCACAATAATATTCCATTACATACATATACCATAATTTCTTGAGTTATTTCTCAGTTGATGGACATCTACTTTGTTCCAGTTCTCAGATGATGGATAGCTAGGAGGTGTAATGGATAGAGTGCAAAGCCTCCAGTCAGGAAGACCTGAGTTCAAATCTGACTTCAAATACTTACTAGCTATGACCCTGGGCAAGTCATTTAACCCTGTTTGCCTCAGTTTCCTCATCTGTAAAATAAGCTGGAGAAGGAAATGGCAAATTAATCCAATATCTTTGCCAAGAAAACCAAAATGGGGTCATGAAGAGTCAAACACAACTGAAATGACTGAACAATAACAAAAATACTTTGTTCCAATTCTTAACTATCACAAAAAGTGCTACTATAAATATTTTGGAGTACATGGGGACTTCCTTCTTATTGATGGATTTCTTGGGGTATAAATCCAATAATGAAGTCTCTGGCTCAAAGGGCATGGACATTTGTCAATGGTCTCTTAACTGACAAATCCAATGGCTTTTTCTCAATCCTCATTCTACTTGGCCTCTCTGCAGTTTTTGACACCGATGATCATCCTCTTCTCCTTAATATTCCCTTATCTCTAAGTTTTCAGGATACCGCTCTTTCCTTTTTCTCCTCCTTCTGTGTGACCACTCCTTCTAAGTCTCCTTTAATAGGTCCTTATCCAGGTCATGCCCTCTAACCACAGGTACCTCACAGGGTTTTACTGGTCCCTCCTCTTTTCTCCTTCTATACTACTTCACTTGGTGATCTCATCAGCTCCAACGGATTTAATTACAACTGCTATGCTAAGAATTCTCAAATCTACCTATCCTGCCCTAACTTCTGTCTTGATTTCTAGTCTTGTACCTCCAATTGCCTTTCAGTCATCTCAAACTGGATGTCTAGCATGCATTTTAAACTCAACATGTCCCAAATTGAACTCCTTGTCTTCCCCCCCAAACTCTCCCCCCTTCCCAACTTCCTTATTACTGTTGAAGGCACTATTATGATCTCAGTCATCAGGATTGCAAAACCACTCTCTTACACCCTCCCCCCATCCAATCAGTTGCCAAGTCCTGTCATTTCTACTTTCATGACATCTTTTGCATATTCCCTTTTCTCTCCTCGGACACTGCTACTACCCTGGTGTGAGCCCTCATCTCCTCATGTTTGGACTATTAAAATAACCTGCTGGTGGGCCTGTCTGACTTAAGTCTCTCTCCTTTCCAATCCATCCTTCATTCAGCTGCCAAAATGATTTGTCTAGCATTCAAAGCTTTTCATAACATAGCTCCACCCTCATGTTCCCAATCTTTTTACATTTTACACCCTACTTTATTTGCCTCCTTGCTGTTCCATGAACAAGACATTCCATCTCTCAGTTCCAAGCATTTCCTCTGGCAGTCCTCCCTGCCTGGAAATGTCCTCCTTCCTCATACTTGCTTCCTGGCTTCCTTTAAGTCCCCCTTAAAATTCTGTCTTATATAGGAAACCTTTCCCAATCTCCCTTAATTCTAACGATGTGCCTCTTTTAATTATTTGTTATTTATGCTGTACATCGTTTATGTGTTCATAGTTGTTTATTGTCTCCTCTTTCATTAGACTGTGAGCTCCTTAAGTGAAGACCGTCTTTTGCCCTTTTTTTTTGTATCCCTAGCATTTAGCACAGTGCCTGGAAAATAGCAGATCCTTAATAAATGCTCATTGTTTGATTGGCTTAGTAATCTCATTTATGAATTTAATTATTGTGCTTCTGCCTGGAGATCTTGAAGTTTAAAATTTGGACTTGGATAAATGAATTTTTTTTGCCTGTATTTCTTAGCCATCTTCTCACTCCTGAAGAAAAACAGAATACCTCTATAAGGACTGGTCCTAAGCCTAGGCAGTAGCATATTAGGTGGGATTTAAGGATTTGAGAAAGACCAGTCTTACTCAAAATGTTTTTTCCCCAACTCATTCATCATCAGCTAGCTGCAGTATCAGAAATTCCCCCTCATAACTTTCAGTTAAGTCATTCATTAATTGATTCCTGTAAGTCCCTCTTAAAAAAGTCATCATCATCATCATTCTTTGTCTCTCTCTCTCTCTCTCTCTCTCTCTCTCTCTCTCTCTCTCTCTCATTTCATTGGTCGAGGAAACTCTATCAATGTAGGTTGTCACTTTCTCAGCAACATGTAGTTTTAGTGGATTACCTAGAGCATTGAGAGATTAGGTAATTTGCCCAAGGTCACACAGTAACTAGATATCAGATGTAGGACTTGAACCCAGGTTTGTTAATATCTGTCTCTATTTCTCAAAACATGTTGGGGAAGAAGGCTACACATTATTTCATTATCATTATCATTCTGAGGATTCTTTGGACTGAATTTAACAAATATTTATTAAGCATATAATGTTTTTTTTTTTAATTCTTATTTCCCATTCCCTTTTAAAGTCACTTAACCTCTTAGGCAATCCTCTAAGAGGATAATTAACAAAAAAGTTACCAATCTACATTAGTGGAAGGAAGTTTCTATACTGAGACTTCTCTGTACCACATGAAATCAGAGGATCTAATCAAAAACTGGTTCAATTCGCTGTTCAAGGTGCTGGGGATAGAATGCAAACGCAAAATACTTTCTGTCCTCTGTTTGGGGCTAGAATAGGGAAGGATGTAACGTGTACACAATTACCTATAATACAAGATAGTCTAAAGAGAAGGAGCACTAACAGCTGGTGTAATCAAGCTTCATGGAAATGTGATTCTGGAGCTGAGCCTTGATGGAAGACAAGAATTCTGAGAGGCAGAGGTGAGTAGGAAGTATGTTCCATGCAGGGGGTATAACTTGGGTGAATGCAGGGAGGTGGAAAATGTGTCATTAAATTTGGGGAACACTTAGCATGATTCAGTTGGAATATAAAAGTCATGAAGAAAAGTGATATAAAATAAGACTGGAAATATAGGTTGGATGGAGCTAGATTGTAAAGAGACCCAAATGCCAAATTAGGAGTTTGAATTTTATTCTTGGGGCAGTAGAGTCACCTTAAAGTTGATGAGCACAGGTGTCTAAAGTACTGAAAATGCAAATACAAACAGAAATAAATACAGTCCCTGCCCTCAAGATGCTTTCTTTCTAATGGAGGCAGAGAACACTTAAATGAAAGTTGAAAAGGGAGAAGAAATAAGAAGGTACCATGTTCTGGCACCTGGTAGTAAACGTTCAGAGGTGAATGAGACGTGGCTGGTCTGAGGGCCCTTCTTAGGTGGATGTTCTAAGAGGAGAAGTCTAATCAGTCTAATCAGAGGGAGAAGCTGCAGCAGTAGAAGGCATTTCCAATAAATGAATTCTAGGGCTGGAATTTGGTAACTTTGAAGAGGTTGGATTGGAGAGAGGCTAGACGCAAGAAGACCAATTAGGAAAGTATTACAGTAGTCCAGGCAAATGGTGATTAAAGCCTGGACAAGGATGGTGGTTATGTGAGTGAACAGAAGGGAATATATGTAAGAGAGGGTGAAGAGAGAAAACTGACAAGACATTGCAACTGATTGGCTATGAGGAATAAGGAACAGGGAAAATCAAGGATGACTTCAATGTTATGAATCAAAGTGATGGAGGATGATGTTACTCAACAAAAATTTGGAGTTTTGAAGAGTGGTAGGTTTAATAGGGATGATAACCAATTCTGTTTTGGATATATAGCATTTGAAATCCCTACAGGACATCCAGGAGATGTCCAGTAAGCAATGTAGAACTAGAATTTAGGAGAAAGAGAAAAACTGGATATTTAGATTTTCAGATTGTCTGCATAGGGATGACACTTGGGAGGAGATAAGATCACCAACAGAGAGTATGCAGGAGAAGAACCCAGGACAGAGTCTTGGGAGGCAGAAACTGGATAATAATCCAGCAAAAGATATTTAGAAGTGGTCAGACAAGTGGGAGAATAATGAAGAGAGAACATTACTTTAGAAGAATATCTAGGAGGTTCTCCAGAGTGTTAAAAGCTAGATTGGTCAGGGAGCATGAGGACTGAGAAAAGGCAGTTAACCTTGGCATGGATGACCTTGAGGAGGGTAGTTTTAGTCGAATGATAAAGTGAGATGTCAGATTACAAGATGCTGAGAAGTAAATAGATAGTAAAGAAATGGAACCACTAAGTACAGATAACTTCTTTTTAGGAGTTTGGCAGTGAAAAGGGAGTGAGACATAGGTTGGTAGCTTGAAGTAGCAAGGCCAAGTGGAAGCTTTGCCAAATGGGGTAGACCAGCAATACTTCTACCAGGTTTCTACCCCAAGGAAATGAAAGGAAAAGGAAAATAACCTATATATACAAAAATATTTGTAGCAGCTCTTTCTGTGGTTATAGACTGAAGGGATGCCCATCAACCAGGGAATGACTAAACAAATTATGCATGTGATGGAATAAGGAATGAAGAAGCAGATAATTTGAGAAAAACATGTGAAGGCTTATATGAACTGATGCAAAGTGAAGTGAGCAGAATGAGGAAAATAATCCTCACAACATTATAAAGATAATCAACTGTGAAAGATTTAATAACTTTGATCACTACAATGATCTGCCACAACTCCAAAGGACTGATGATGCAAAATGCTATCTACCTTCAGACAGAGAACTTAAGAACTTTGAGTGCAGATTGAAAGATATTTTTTCTTTTATTTTTCTTGATGGCTAACGTGTAAATATATTCTGTTTGACTTCATTTGTGTAGTAGGTATTGTTTTTCTTGCCTTCTCAATGGCTGGAGGAAGGGCTGAGGGAAAAAGAGAATTTGGAACTGAAAATTAAATTTAAATTAAATTAAAGATGGAGTGAACTTGAGTATATTTGTTTCATCACTCATTTCTCTTCCCAATTTTTCCTCCACTCTCTTACTTGATTTTCAAAATTCTTTTTGAACTCTGGTCTGAGACCATTGCATATTTTGGGAGGGGTTTTGAATGTAGAAGCCTTGACTTTGATGTCTTCCTCTGCTTTATTCTTCCTCATCCAAAAGGATGAAAGAAAATACCTTTTCACCAGGAAAGTAACCTTATGTCGTCTTATTTTTTTCCCTTTTTGAGGCATTTTCCCAGTCAGTTACTTGACTTTTGAGTCCTTTGTCAAGTGGAGGGTATACTACCCCAGGCTTCAAAGGTTTTGTACAGCTGTTCACTGAGATATCTCTAGGGATCTGTAAGTTCTCAGTTCCTCCAAGGTGACACAATCAAGGGAGAGGAATTTACTCTTCTCCTGGCCTGCACTCTGGTCTGTGAGCAACCACAAGCACTCTTTTCTGCCCAGGATCTGTAAGTAGAATTCCCTCTCCACAGCTGCCACCAGCTCCACCATGCACTCCTCCTCATCCCAGGACTGCCACTCAGGACTGAAACCCAGATCAGCTGTTCTATTCCCCCAGGGTCGTTAGACTGAGGTCTCCAAAAGTGGATGCTGCCACCCTGGGGCCAGGGCTGGGGCCAGACAGCATTCCCTCTCACCCAGGTGAAAGAACTTTCTTACTGATCTCTTTGGCATTTGTGGGTTGAGAAATATGGGAACTGCTGCTGCTGCCCATGATTCTGTGCCCCGAAGCCTGCTCTAGTACTGTCTGTGCTGCATGGCCCAGGCTGGGCTGTGCTCCACTCCAAACCTTGTGCAATAGACCTTTCTTGTCAGCTTTCCAAGTTGTCTTGGGCTAGAAATCTGTTTCACTTGGTCATTTTGTGGTTTCTGCTGCTCTAGAATTTGTTTAGAGTCATTTTTTACAGGTACTTCATGGGCTATGAGGGAAAGCTAGAGCAGGTTCAGCTTTCTACTCCACCATCTTGACTTGAATATAATTGTTGACACAGGAAGGAACCAGTAGAATTAGAGAGAATTTGAAGATAATGGGCTGGAGGAAAAGAGGGGGGAGAGAGGACACAGAGAAAAAGGAAGGGGGAGAGAGGATGATGGGAAAAACCTCCAAACGAAATGGGAACTTTGTGATCTAGGGCACGAATAAGTTGGGTCAACCACTGGCAACAAGAAGGTTGCTTCTTTCTCAGAAACTGACATAAGGGAAGAAATGATGATGGCCTCAGGCTTGAGGATAGTATGTTGACAACAGCTACCAAAGCAAGTGGGTTAAAGACTTAATCAAGGCAGAGATTTTTCAAAGAAAGAAATAGCCCAATGAAAAAGTGCTCCAAACTCCTAGAAATTAGTGAAATTCAAGCTAACAGAACTCTGAGGTTCTACTTCATAGCCACCGGGTTGGCAACGATGACAAAAATGGGAAATGACTAATGTTGAAAGGGCTGTGGGAAAACAACTACATTAATGCACTCAGTGTTGGTGGAGCTGTGATTTGGTCCAAACATCTTCAAAACCAATTTGAAACTATGGCCAAAAGAATCCTAAACGGTTCATACCCTTTGACCCACTACTAGGCCTAAATCCCAAAGAGATCAAAGAAACAAGAAAAGGACCCACATGTACAAAAATAACGTCTTTTTTTTTTTTAACACAGATCTTTTGGCAGTGACAAAGAACTGTTAAAAAAAAAAAGATGTGACCATCAATTGGGGAATGTTTAAACAAATTATGTTATATGAATGTTACAAAATACTATTGTGTGATAAAAGTGATGGATTCAGAAAAACCCTGGAAGACTTGTGTGAACTGATACAAAATGAATTGAGAAGAATCAGTAGGACAACTTATACAGTAACAAACAGCATTGTAAAGAAAAACAACTTTGAAAGGCAGGAACCCTGAACCCTGAGTAAAGCAATGATCATGATTCTACAAGATCAAGGATGAACTATGTTACCTGCATCCTGACAGAGAGGTAATGGCATCAAGATGCAGAATAAAACATATATTTTTGGACATTGTCAATGTGGGAATTTGTTTTACTTGACTATGTAAAAGGATTTTGTTTTTCTTTTTTTTTCCAGTGGGAAGGAGAGAGATAGGAGGGAAGGAAAACAAATGTTTGCAGATTGAAAAATAAAATAATTTTCTAATTAAAAATTTTGAGCTTTTGTCTACTGAGCCAGAACAGAGCATGCATTCAAAAGACTCCCATCAGGGCAACTTTCTCCAAGGCTACATTTGTGTGAGAAAGATGGAGTGTTCTGGATTTCTGGGTGGGAGGGCCTTGTTTTGTATCCTCTCTTACCTGGAGCTGTTAGGAAACCTTTGAAAAATGATCTTCCAGGCAAACCTGTATCTGGGATGTGACTACTTCCTCTTTGTGTCTTTTTCTTTTTGGGTCTATACCAGGGGTGGGGAACCTGTGGCCTTGAGGCCACATGTGGTCCTCTAGATTCTCAACTGTGGCCCTTTGACTGAATCAAACTTCACAAAACAAATCCCCTTAATAAAAGGATTTGTTCTGTAAGACATACTCAGTTAAAACGCTGCACTCAAGGACCTAGAAGGTCACATGTGGCCTGAAGTCTTCAGGTTCCCCACCCCTGGTATAGACTTTACAAGGCCTTGCAATATCTCAAAAGGTCAGAAGTCCATACTATAGTTTGCCAACAATAAAGCTGGGTGAAGCACCAGCACAGACCCACAGAATGTCTTGCTTGACTCAGCTCAGTGGCAGCCAAGACACTGTTCCTAGCAAGCAAGAGAATGGCTCATCCATTGGCTCTCCTGCATTTGAGAGTGAACTCAGATTTGTAGCAATCATTTTAAGTTTAAGGCCATTCTCTTCAAGTACTAATGCAGTAAACTAGAGAATATATCTCTAGTGTTAGGGGAAATGTTTTTAACTTCTATTCTTGGTATGAATTCTCAGCAAATATCTCTTTATAAGAGCTAACTGATTTTAATTGGTTAAATGATAATGAGTTCTAATCACTGGGTTAAATTTAAAGGACATATCTTTAATTGGTGATCGATACTAGGAAACATATACCAGAGTGGGAGCTTAAGCAACAGAATTAGAAAGACTCCTCACAATCCCCTAAGATTACCCCTAGAACTCTGTAGGAGAGATGTAGTTAGCTTTGCACTAGAAACTCAATCTGCTAATGCAAGTGAGAGATATAGACAAGGATAAGGATCCCAACAATATATAGAGGGCTACAAATATATTGTTGCATAGTAGGGAGGATACAGTTAAGATTAGAAAGAATAAACTTGTAGAGGATCTAGTTGGCATGGACACATGACCTCCTCTGGAGGAATTTAGCAATATGGAATTAGGTATAGAGAAGTGAGATAGTGAGGTGATCCATGTCTGAAAATTGGTGGGGCATGGAAGACAGAAGGACAAGAGGGCAGAAAGACTGACAGAGAAGGAGGATGTTTAGTTGAATTGGCTAATTATAAAGTCTAATTTATAAAAGAAAGAAATGATTCTAGAACAGGGTTGGCAGACTAGAAGGACAAAAAGGAAAGGAAGGACTGAAGGTTTCAGTAAGGAGAAAGAATTGGTTTTGGTAGAACAAGATATAGTAAGAGAAGGAATGAGAGAAAGGTATGATCAAAGAGCAGAACGTCAGAACTAAAAATCATGGCACATAGAGAGAAGCAGTAAGTCATGGAAAAGATGAAAGATGATGAATTAAAGATACTAATAATACAACTTTGTTTAATAATAGAATAGGGGTTCCAGATAACACAATGGGGGGGGGGGAAGAGAAACAGATACAGACAGAGAGAGCAGACGTTAAGAGACTGGAGAGAAAGCAGAAGGCATAGTCCTAAGGCAATACTTCTCAATCTTGGGACTTTAGAGTTACCACGAAGTCATTGCATGATGGAAGTATAATAAATACTCAAATACTCCTTTTGCACACTGAATAATGCCTAACACTTCTGTGTATTACTATTTTCAAATGTACATAGATGCCATTATGATTAATACAGTGTAAATTCACTTAAATGTGTTACTGAATTCATAGTAGCTGTCATCTTGTATTTTCTTAATCAATGAATACTGCTAATGTAACTTCTAACATGTGACATTCTGCTAATTTTCTGACATTCAAAATAGATTCTGATATTTTAAAGGGTTGGGAAGCATTATCCTTAGAGAGTGATACTGAATACTCAGAATATGATTGGATAGGGTGGGGGTGGAGAGGGAAAGGATGAAGAGAGAGAAAGATCTAAAGAATAGGACCTAGTTTAGAGCATCACAGTGGAGGACTTTGAATGGCTGGTTTGTGGGTAAGGGTCAAGTAGAATTCCCCAAAAGAGAAGAAAGACTAGGTTTACTTCATAATTTTGTCTTAGGCTAATCTTACTTCAGAAGACTAGAAATGGAAGGAATTTTTCCTTGAAGATAATAGTTCAAATGAAGACTGATCTAGCCAGAATCTAGAATCATTGTCTATCATTTTCCCTCTTAGTTCACCATTACTGTGCATATGTTTGACATGTGGGTTGTTGTTTTAAGTAATTTTTCAGTTGTTTGACTCTTTTGGACCCCATTTGGGGTTTTCTTAGCAAAGAATACTGGAGGGCTTTACCATTTCCTTTTCCAGCTCATTTTACAGAGGAGGAAACTGGGGCAAACAGGGTTAAGTGACTTGCCCTGGGTCACACAGTTAATAACTATATGAGGCTGGATTTGAACTCAGATCTTTCTAACTTCAGGACTGGAACTCTATCCATTGCATCACCAATATAAATATTTGAATATACTTGAATCTAATACATTTATATTCAGCCAATGTTAATCATTCAGTTACTATTTCATTTTTGTTTATTAATTCATTCATTTCTACTGTGTTTGTATCCTTTACCTGTTCATCCACAGTGGTACTATCTAGTTGAAATGGTAAAGTCCCAAAAGGAAGAGAAAGTACCTCTTTTATACTGTACAACACCTAGGAGAGTACTCCATGAAACTAGGTACTTAAGTATCTTTTTGATAATGATAATATAACAACTGGCCACAGGACAAGGGCAAATAATTTCTTTTATACTTAGCTTTGTTCACTATTGTTGGACACCATCCTTACAATTTAGACCCTATTTGGGAGCATCAATGTAGAGGACTGAATAGGTCTGAACTTCCTTGCTGCCTTTAGAAATGGGGATTCTGTGAGTTAGGGATAGACATAATATCAAGTTTGTTTTGTTATTAGGGAATTTGGAAAGGTAACATTCAAAGCAGCCTTATGAAAAGAAGAATCCCGTGCATGAGAATCATCACTGTCCATGAAAGAAAGGGAACCATAGGCTCTGAGATGCCTAGGTCCCTGGTTTGTTCACATGATCTGAGAGAACTGCTGGAAATGCTGAACCATTCTAGAATTGCTCTATTCGGAAAGAATGAAAGGAGCTGTCCATTCAGGAGCTGATCTGAATGAGGTAAAGGAAAGCTGGCCATAAAAAGTGGGATTATAGGAAGCAATTACCCTGATGTGAAGGTGAAAGTAACAGAATGATTTCAATTAGTCACATCTCTGATAAAGGGAACAGAAAAGAAAATACAAAAGGGAAAGGATGAGGAGATAAATGGAACTAGCACAGAATTAAAACACAGGAGGAAGGCTCAAACTTCTTAGACTTGCCTTTTATTTATTTTGTTTTATAAACTAAATGCTGCATCAGAAACTTAATATTAAAATGAATGCAAACAACTTCACTTGCTTTACAACTATTTACATGTTAATTAATTTCATTGCATAAAGTATCATAACACTATAATTGCAAAAATCAAAATTGGTTCTGCCTTTTATGATTTGACAATGAGAAAAATATCTATTTTACCATTCTTCAGTTTCCCAGGCAATATGTAATAATGATAATAATAATTTTTTATAATAACTCACATTAATATAATGCTTTAAGGTTTACAAAATACTTCATGCACATTATTCTATTCGACCTTCACAACAATTCTATGAGATGGGTGCTATTATCATCCCCATTTTACACACAAGGAAATTAAGGATCAGAGAAGTGAAGCAACTTGCCTAGGATCACATAGTTAGTAAGTTTCGGAGGCAGGGTTTGAAACCAAGTCTTCTTGCCTCCAAATCCACTATATTATAACTAACTCTCTCCCTTCCTCAGGAAACTGTTCAGACTAAAAGATTTTTCTTCTGAGTAGGAGAAAGCTATTTCTCCCTGATTCAGATAAAATACAAATTTTAAACTTAATTCAACAAACCCTATAGGTACTATACACTAGGGATATAGAGATAAAAAATAGAAACAGTCCTAGCTTTCAAGGATCTTCTGTTCTACTGGTTTATACAACATGTATAAAGATAAGTAAAAACAAAATATTTTAAAGGAAAAAACTCTGACAGACTTAAGGAAGAGACAATTGAGATGAGCCTTGAAAGAAGTTAAGAATTCTAAGTGGCAGAGGTGAGAAAGGAGTGCATAGGAAACCACTGTGGAAGGTATGGAAAAAGACCAAGGAGTGTGGGGGAAAGGTAGTAAACCAGTTCAGCTGGAATCTAGTCTATGAAGGGGAGTAATTCTGGATAGGTTGGTTGGAGTGTGATTGCATGGGCTTTAAATATTAGGCTTAAGAGTTTTTATCTTTATCCTAAAAACAATATGGAGCCACTAAAGATATTTGAGGAGGGAAATGACATTATAATAAAACTTTGTGGTACTCTAATTCAAAATTTATATTAGTTTAATTGCAAAAGGAATATGTCTTTCTTTTGGGGAACTGGAAGGAAAAACAAGGCTTCATCTCAGTAGGAAAAAAATGCTTCTTTGTGAGAAGAGATGTAGAGACAAAGCTAGATAGCTTGATTCTTGACAACTCACATTTATAGAGTACTTTAAGGTTTTCAAAGTGTGTTCCTCATAAATTAAGTGACCCACAAATAGTGAGTGCATTCTGATCTATTTTCCCAGAGCCAGGTCGTTGCATTTCCTCCTCAGGTTTGTAGGGCCCCTGAAGGATTTTGGAGTTGTCTCTTCTCTACTGCCCTTTGCCTGAGCCCCTGCTAACAGGGGAGTGTCAAAGAGGTTGTGGAAAAATAGGTACACAAAGGCATTGTTAGTGAACTGGTCCAATCATTCTTGAGAACAATTTGGAACTATGCCCAAAGGGTTGCAAAACTATATTCTTTGACTCCTTAATACTGATACTAGTTCTGTATCCTAAAGAGATAAAAGAAAAAGAAAAGCACCCATATGCCCAAAAATATTTATAGTGACTCTGTTTGTGGTGGCAAAGAATTGGAAACTGTGTAGATGCCTGTCAGCTGAGGAATGGCTAAACAATTTGCAGTATTTGATTGTAATGGAATACAATTGTTCTATAAGAAATGAAAAAGTTGGTGGGTTCAGAAAAACTTGGGAAGACTTATATGAACCAATGCAAAGTGAATTGAGCAGAACCAGGGGAAAATTGTATACAGTAATAGCAATAGTGTAATGACGATCAACTGTAGAACACTTAGTTGCTCTGTTCAATAAAATGATCCACAACAATTCTAAAGGGCTCATGATGAAAAATGGTATCTACCGAGATAACTGATGAACTCTGAGAGCAGATTGAAGCATATTGTTTTTCATTTAATTTTTCTCACTTTTTTTAAACAACATGGATATTATGGAAATATGTTTTGCATGACTTCACATGCATAATCGGTATCATATTGCGTGCTTTCTCAGTGAGTGGGAGAGGGGCTGACAGGAGAGAGAGAATTTGGAACTCAAAGTTAAAAGTAAACATTAAAAAATAATGGCAGTGGCTAGCACCCCAGTTCCATTTAGCCACTTAACATTAATTAGCTTTTACCAAAGGGCATTTACTATTAAGATATAGGAAGAACAAACATACACGCATTTCTGCTAATACCTTAGAGGCATATTCTTAGCTCAGGTCCTATATAACATTGGCCCCACCAATGTCACGTCCAGATGACGCTTGACTGTTAAATCAGTCCTCACCTCACCTTCTGCTGGCCGGGCTCCAAAGGGTCGCTCCTGGTGCTCACTCCTTGCTCCTCAGGGAATCAATTCTGTGCTGGCTATAAATCCAGACTTTGGAATACTTGATACCAAGGAACCCTCCTGGCCTTACAAGAACAGAGATCCAACTCACTTCACCTAGAATGGAAATGAACAAACATAAAAGCAGAGGATTGAGACTCTTTAACAAGGTCACATGGCCTCATGGGGAGAAGACCCACAGGCCTTTCCCCTTCCATCATTGTCTATCACTAGATACTATGAGTAGGGTCTGGAGTCAGGAGGATCTGAGTTCAAATCCAACCTCAGACACTTACTAGCTGTGTGATCCTGGGCAAGTCACTTAACCCCATTTACCTCAGTTCTTAATCTATAAAATGAGCTAGAGAAGGACATGGCAATACATTGCAGTATCTTTGCCAAGAAAATCCCAAACAGGATCACAAAGAGTGAGACACAACTGAAATGACTGAACAAAGACATTGTGAACAAAAAAGTCACACTGTCAGAGCATAGTTGTTTTTTTTTGGGGGGGGGCGGTAAGGGGATGACCAAAGGATGCTAGACCAGTGCTGACTCAGGTCTTTTAAGTATCTTTGCAGCAATCAAAAAGCCTCCCATTCCCCAGGTTACAAAATGTCAATTCATGGTCCGTAGTCTTTCTAAGGCACTTCCTGTAAAAGTCATCACACCTCTTCTAGAAGCAGGCTCCTCCGCCTCTTCACGTGCAGAGAAGCTGTCCAAAGCACTCTGAACATGGGCCAGACCCCTGTCTGCCCAACAACCTGTGTGGCAGCAGCTCAAGTATTCTTAACTCTATCTTACAGGGGAAAAAACTGAAGGTCAAGCTGTGTTTAGGTTGAGATTCAGACTTCTGGTCTTTTGATTCCATGTTGAATACTCTACATCCAGCACTGAGTTCTGAGCACTGGTTCTTTTTGGTAAAGTAGGAAGCAAGGTCATCTCATAAGAGGGAAAGTTTGAAAGGAATTGGGAGGCTTCAGAAGAGTAGAGGTTTGGAACAGCGGCAGTAGAGTTGGAGAATCAACGAGGCATGCTATTAGCACCTCTATGTAGATTACTGAGTCCAGTTGTTTTCAGTAGTTTATCTCTTGAGAGAATGGAATATTGGATGGAGCTTGAAGTCAGGAAGATCTGGCTTGACATTCCATGGTTGATACTTGCTGACTTGTCCTACCTACTAAATTATGGTTAGGTTGAGATCTACACCAATGAAGGGAGTTCCCAAATGATGAAATTGTAGACCTGTGCCATATTATTAGATCTCTCCACATAACAATCTCATCACTTCCATCTCCACAAGTTCAATTCATTTTTTCTGTCTGACCTTATTTCCCCAAATGTCACCTCTTATCACCACCATTCTTCAAGGCTCCCAGATGACAAACCTTGGAAGACTGGGCTGGCAGCAGTTGTTATACTTGGCTTATTACAATAATCTCCTCTTCTTCTCTCCAGTCTCTCCCTCTCTAATCTATTCTGTACTCTGTTGTTAGACTACCTTTCTAAAATACCCCTTTTTTCATATAACTTCCTTGTTCAAGAAGCAAGAATGGTTCCCTATTTTCTGTGACAACATGTTTAGCTTCCTCTTTCTAGTTTTTAAGGCCATAGTCAGGATCCATCCCTTCTTATCTAATTTTGTTTCCAAAGGAACTACTAACAAATAGTCCCTACTCACTTTCCTCTTTTTTAAAAAAAATATTATTTTACTTTTTTCTAGTTACATGTAAAGATAATTTTCAACATTCATTTCTATAAGATTTTGAACTCTAAATTTTTCTCCCTTCTCCTTCCGCAAGATAGCAAGCAATCTGATATAGGTTATACATGTGCAATCACATTAAACATATTTCCACATTAGTCATACTGTGAAAGAAGAGACAGAACAAAAGGGAAAAACTATGAAAAAATGAAAATGGTGTGCTTTGATCAACGTTCAGATTCCATAGTTCTTTCCCTTGATGTGGATAGCATTTTCCATCATGAATCTGTCTTGGATCATTGTGTTGATGAGATTTCGGTCTATCATAGCTGGCCATCACATCACTTTCCCTCAAGCATGCCCTGTTATTTCATACACCTCTTTGTTTTTCCTTTTGTCATTCCCCTCTCTTGGAATTCTCTGCTTTCTATCTACTGCTTATCTAAATTGTGCTCATGGTCCAGGACCCAGATCAAGTCCTACCTTTTCCCTGAAACCTTTCTTATTTCAGCCCACAGCAATTATTCCTTTGAACTCTTCTCTAATTTACAGTAAGGGGCAAAAAGTTCAGCATTTACTTGTTTTCTAATTGTTCCAATATATATCTGCTTCATATCCTCAGTTGGACTTTAAATGACCTGAGACAAGGACCACATTTTACTTCACTTTTATATTCCACATTATATAGTACAATACTGGGCACTTAGTAGGTTTTCAGTAAACATTTATTGATTGGCAGATGAGCAAATGAATTGCCAAACATTAATAAGGGTTCCATTGATGCACAATGACTGCAACTGAACAAGTCTGCTGGATTCTTTGGTTTTCCCTAACAAAATTCAGGAGGTGAATAGAAAGATTGTAAGGGCAATTTGAGCATGAAAGCTGACCCTAGGTTCTTAAAGACCATGCCCTGGTGGTTCTACCAAGCCAGAAAATCTTTAAGTATATTCTATGCAATAGATTGTACCTGCTGTCTGAGAACCAGACAAGTTAAGTACAAAGAGGATCATTACCATCAAGTTGCCATTAGGTGATGTATTCCTTGTTCATTGGTGACCTGTGATACAATGAAAAAGTATGAAATGGAGTTTAGTCTTATGTAGTCCTGTTATGCTTTTGCAGGGAGAGCAATAGAATGATGAAAGGGATAGCAGACAGGGCTAAGAATCAGCTTTTAGACTGTCTAAATATTGATTTAATTTTGGTGCTTTAAATGTGAGATACATGTCCAGCAACCAAAGGACTTGTACACCATTAAAAGAAACAAGATCAGACTAAGTATTGATATTATTACTACCAAGGAACCTAGAAGACATAAGGAAGTTGTAATTAAATCTAAGTATGTGTCATAGATTCTTCTTAAAAGGGAAAAAGGAAAGAAATAGTTGAGTTGGCTGGAGGTCAGTTCTAAGGCAACAACAAGAAGCATTTCATGGGATATTTAGTTATCTCATGATGAACACAAGCAAAAGTATAGCCATAAAGATAATCAAAGCTTTTGTTATTGCTATTGAGTTATTTCATACTGTCTGTGACCCTATGTGGGGTTTTCTTAGCAAAGATACTTCAATGGTTTGCCATTTCCTTCTCCAGTTCATTTTACAGATGAAGAAACTGAGGCAAACAGGGTTAAGTAACTTGCCCAGGGTCACACAGCCAGTAAGTATCTGAGGCTGGATTTGAACTCATGTCCTCCTGAGTCCTAGCACTCTATCCATTGCACCACCAATGTAAATATTTGAATATACTTGAATCTAATACATTAATGCTTTCATTCAGCCAATGTTTATCATTTGGTTGCTACTTTATTTTTTTATACATTTGCTTATTCATTTAAATAGTGTATATCTATCCATTGTACCACCTAGCTGCTCCTAATTAAAGCTTAGGTTAGAAAAATAAAGAAATTATATGAAGAACTTAACAAGATAACATAAACTTTGTTGCTCATTGATTTTAATGGAACATAAGACACAGGAGAGGACTGTTGGAAAATGTGGTTTAAGATTAAGAAATTGGAGAGGTCAAAAGCTTTGAGATTCTTCAGGAGCTTTGGGCAGGCATATCGCCAGCGCAGTACTCAAGAAGAGTCAGAAGGTAACTGGATGTTGTAAGCACTAAGGAACACAAAAAAAATTAGACGTAGTGTGTGCCATTGTGGATAGAATCCTGGCCTTGGAACCAGTAAGATCTTAATTACAGGCCCTTCTCTGAAGCGTACATGGCTCTACAATCCCAGGTAGGTCACCAAACCTCTCAATGCTCTAGGCAGCTAAGACTAAGCTGTTGAGAATGTTCTGGCTTATACTGGTAGAGCGAGTTTTGTCATCTGGGAGATGATTATATCAATGAAATCACAGGTCCTGTCCCTATTCCTTAATACAAAGAAGTGACTGATTATTGATGTGGGAGTCATTTGTAATTTTAATTTGTCATGAATAAAGATGAGACAACATGATATGTAATTAATACAGCCCCAATCTAACCTAGATAAATAAACCTTTGACTCAGAAAAATGGGAAACTGATAAAAGATTAGCTGATTATCATCATTTCTTAGCTATAAAATAATCATTACGAGGAGGCCAAAAGATCCCAGAAACTGGCCTTAGCAAACATTTGATTTCCTTGCTGAGAGAGATATGACATCTAATGACAATACCAGTTTAGAGCATAAAGTCATTTGAAAAATATTATCAATGATGATGATAGAAAATTATGAGTAGTATAGCCTCACAAAAGAATGAAAATCAATGGAATAAAAATTGAGTTTGCAGATAGCTTGGGATGAGACCCAGTTAAGCCACATAATCCCAAAAGTATTTGTAAATGAAACTGGAAGAACAAATAGAGGCAAAATGGAACAGATTTATTAGTGAGAATAGGAGCAAGCTATTCTCATCATGGATGGAGAACCACAATGTTTGTAGTTTAACACCTTAGTACCCCACATGCTACTTGAAAAAATGCGAATGATGTAAGAAGAAATCAAGAAGACTGATACTGTACACAGAAGAAATTCATAACAAAGGTAACATAATTCTGAAAGCCCTCAAGGATTGATTTTCCAAATATCTCAGAGAAAAAAGTAGTCATCAGGTAGCACAGTAGAATAAAACACTGGGTTTAGAGTAAAAAGACTTGAGTTCAAATCTGGCTTCAAATACTTACTAGCTGTGTGACCCTGGGCAAGTCACTTAAACTGTTAGTCTCAGTTTCCTCAACTGTAAAATGAATATAATAATAGTACCTACCTCCCAGGGTTGTTGTGAGGATCAAATGAGATAATATTTTTAAAAGCATTTAGCATAGTATCTGGCACATAGGAAATACTATATAAATGATCATTCCTTTCTTTCCCCTTCAAAAGAATGAGAGAAAATATAGTTGTTATTTCCCTAAAAAAAAAAAAAGATAACTGAGAAAAGACATTGGCAATTACTGATCCATATGCCTATTTTTTTAAGTGCTGTAAGAGAATGGTCTATGCACACACAGAGGGCATCCTCAATGAAAATATAAAGTCTCAAAAAAGAGGGAGGGGAGAGAGTGAGGAATCGAATTTGGAACTCAAAACTTAAAAAAAAACCCCAAAGAATGTTAAAAATTGTTTTTATATGTAATTGGGGAAAAATAATTTTTTAAAAAAGGGAATAGGCAGACACAACAATCACAATTTTCTATCTTTACAGTTATACAACTGACCAAGTGCATGGTACTTATTGTTTATTGATTTTTTAAAAGCTTTTGACTTAGTAAAGTAAAATGCAACTTTAAACTTAAAATCTTTCCAACAAAATTTCTTCCATGAATATGTTAAAATCACCTAATATTTCTTCATGCATACAGCCACAGAGATAACTTTGTTCGATAATCCTTTGATTATCAGTCAGGTGAGGCATAAAATAGGGAGGTATAGACTTCCTAAAGGCATCTGCTACCTTCTTGAAGGAGGCTTTGCACAGAGTTCAAATGAAAAGGGATTCCTTACAGATGGTGGAATCATCCAGATATTTTTATTTGTGGATAATATTACATTGATTATATTAAGTTTCTGAATACTACAGGGCTTCCTCAGTGACATCTATTGAACAGACAAAGTAACTGTGTTAATTGGTGTAGCAATCCTCATAGGGAAAAAAAGTGCATGAAGAATAAATATTGCTCGAGCTACAATTTGTAGTTGAATAGGCAGCCCGTTAAGAGCATCCATCAATTCATTTGTCTTAGACAGACAGTGTATATGGAAAATAATCTGAGCCTAGAATTGAGCAGGTGGTATTGCATTTGGGAAGTTGCACAACACTTTTACTGATTTCAAGCTGCTTCCTGACACATAAACCCATATTTTTAACATCAGTATTCTCCCAACGATGTTATATAGCTTCTAATCATAGAGTAACTTGATTTCTAAAAAAAATATCAAATTACTCGAATGCAACCCAAAGGGCAGTGGAGAGGCACAAGGTAGGAATAAGCAGGTTGTGTTCAAGTAGTGTTATAAAAGACATCAACAAGGGAACATGTGATTCAAAAAGGAAGTGGGTAAATTAAGTATCAAGAGCAAGGGGGATAAGAAATGGACAGACCTGAAGACTGCACCAGTACCCATGAAATTTTAAAGCAGGAACAGCAAAACCAACCTTGAGGAGGGCCTCCAGTATATTGGGTAGATCTTTTATGGATCTTTTGTGGGAGAATTAGGGTAAGAGTTACACAGGATGAAAAGACGTGGCTTGGTTATAGTGTCACTGTAGCCACCTATATGAAAGGAAGACTTCATTGATGTAATCAAAGAAGAGGCTGAGCCAAAACTGAGGATCAACATGGCTAATATGGCAGGAAGGGTGAGCATGGGAGGGACTTCAGGATATTGACCGAAATGTCTAATTATTGAAACAGCATCCAAGCTAGATCTGGAGCAAAGAGGAATCTGAAGGAAACTCATGGTTTGAGTGAAATGGGAGGGGTCAAGCCATACAATTTGGATGAATGCTACCAACCAAGACATAGTTCTGGACTCTGTTGTTCTAACCCAAAGTGGCATTTCTTACATTTCTTAGGATTATCATGAGTGGAATTAGACCTGGGCAAATTGTGAAGTAGGTGAATTTTGTTTTTAGCCCCCATTATCTCAACCTTGAGGTATTTACTTGAGTGCCTCATCATATGATATATATGATGTGTATATACACACACACATATATATATATGTATATGTATATATTCCCTGGCTTAGTTCTTTGCGATGTTTTACTACCATCCACAATTTTGTAGCTGCCACTCCTTTTCACTAAATTTTATCCCTTGGACCCAAGGTATGATTCTGAGTCATACTAAATGCTCTATTAGGCAGTTAGGTGGCCCAGTAGATAAAAGTGCCAGACTTGGAATGAGGAAGACTTGAATTCAAATCCTATTTTTGATACTTATTTGCTATGCGACTTGCATTCATTGAGAAGACTCCACCTTCTCAGAATCAGAAGGGGAAATTATGACAGAAATATTGTTAATACCAAATAATATTTCTATCAGACTCTGGACAAGTCACTTAACCTCTCTCTGTCTTCATCTGTAAAATGATGACATCACTAACTTCACAGGATTACTCTGAGAATTAAATGAGGTACCATAACATATACAGAATGTTTTGAAAAACTTAAAGCATTTATAGAAAGTGTTAGGGTTATTATTATTATTTTAGTAATAAGGCTGGTAGGAAAAGAATTTTTCCAGAAATATCAATGTCTTTCTAATCATTTCACAGGAGTGACTATTACTCAGCTTGTACATGGAGGTGATTCTGACTCAGTACTCTAGGTATCCTTTGTGAGTTTATGCTGGATTTCATCAAGTCTCTCAGTGTACCTCTAGAGAGAAGTTCGCTGTTCCCCACCTTCTAGGCTAGCTGGAGGAACTGATAAAAGGGGGGAAACAGAACAACTCTAAAGGGGGACAGAAAAATGCACTTCTATATCCAAATGACCACAGTGGGGAAAAAGAGAAGCAATGAATTAAAGTAGTGGTTTCCAGACTTTTTGATGGAAACTCTTTCATTCTCATGTTTGGGAAGCCCAACTAACCACTAGTATAATCATTTTGAAGCAAGACTCTCAAATGATAGAGCAGACATAGATTAAATATATCCTACAAGATCATATTTTCTTTCAAGAAACTCTTGTTGTTTTTTTGAAAAAGTCTAGCCAACCTGGAGCATAGTAAGTCTGATTATAAATAATTTATTTAGGATAATAAAGTAGTAAATTAATTGGCCATGCTGCCACCTAGTGGTGTTTTTTCAGTATAGCAGATCATCCTGTCATTGAATGAAGTCATTCATTCATTCATTCATTCATTCATTCATTCATTCATTCATTCATTCATTCATTCATTCATTCATTCATAGATAATAGATTTAGAGCTGGAAAGATCCTTAGAAATCACCTAGTCCAAACTTCTCATTTCAAAGATGAAGAAACTGAGGCCTAGATATATTAAGGGACTTATACAAAGGAACGCAAATAGTAAGTGGCAGAACCAGTGTTCAATGAATCCTGATCAGTCAATAAATATTTTTTGAGGGTCTACTATTTGCGAAGCTCTATAAAGGATCCACAAAATAAACTGCTTCTTCTGAGGAGGCTGTGCAAAGATGTGAAGATGGCAGTCTTGTCACCTTTATATTTATGCAAATTCTTAGGGGATTGAAGAACCTATACAGCTATGTTAAGTACCAAATAAAGTGCAGAACTTGGGATCAAGAAGATAGAAGTCCAAAGTTGGTCTCCACACCCTTACTGTCTCATCCTGAGCAAATCACTTAACTTCTCAGATTCAGTTTCTGTATCTATGAAATGGGAATAGTACTGGCACACATGTCACCGAGATGTTGTGAGGATCAAACGAGATACTATATGTAAAATGTTTTGCAGACTTCAAAGAGCTATACAAATGTTAGCAGTTATTATTCTATCTTCTTAGTACTGTGAAAGTCCCTATGGAATATATCAAATAATTCAGCATTTGATTTTTTTTTTTATGGCAGCTAGGTGGCCCAGGAGATGAAGTGCTGGACCTGGAATTATAAAGAGCTGAGTTCAAATCCCACATCAGATGCTGTGATGACAGTGAAGTGACTTAATCTCTCCTGTCTCAGTGTCTTCATCTGCTAAATGAGGATAGTAATAACACTTATCTCACCAATTCTTGTGAGGATCAAGTGAGATATATTAAAAAGTACTATATAAATAAAATTATTATTTGCTATTTTGATATACATACTCTTGTTTCTCTAAATAGATTATAATCTCCTTTAGGGCAGGGTCTGTATAACATACTTGGTATCTATCATAGAACTTAACATATAACCAGGAATTAGAGAGACAATGATTAATTAATTTTTGATAGATTGATTAAAGTGTCCCATCCTGATATCTTGAAATAAACAGACAAGCTTGCTCATTTTTTTCTGTCTGAGTTACAAGCACATGATGAATGTTTTTTTTCATTCTTGGAAGGGAGTTAATACTTGTAAAGAATATTGTTTTGTCCTAGGAATATGAAAACATAGATAATGGATGAAAGCTTTAGAAATACTTTCCTTTAATGCAAGACATGTGCTTTAAAAATGTGTGGAAATACTATTTTTTTGTATATTGAACTGTGATTTAAGCACCCAGGTGTGTGTGTGTGTGTGTGTGTGTGTGTGTGTGTGTGCATGCGTGCATGTGTTCCATTATTTTAAAGGAACTTTGTGTGGTATCTCTTCATTATATAGCATATCTCAAAAATCTTAGGTCTCTAAGACTTAGGTCTCTTAAAGACCTGAGGCTTTGGGGACATTCCAAAAACTGCTCACCCATGCGTTTATCTATTGCATGCTTGTCTGTCATGTGTTTTTATTTGTATGTTGGATTTTTTTTTTTAATGTGAGGCTCATTTGTGCAATGCTCAAGATGTAATGTTGCTCCTGAGGTGTTGTCTCTCTATGACTCAGTATTATTTTAAGTTTGTTGATGTCCACTTTCAATCAAGAGCTACATAACCATGTCTATATATGTTCGTAAAGTGCTCAGCATAGTTCTATTTGTTTATTTATTCATAAATTCGTTTTTTCATTCATCCATCCATTTACTTATTCATATATAAATTGGGGGGAGTGTCTTCTTCACTCAGACTGGAAATACAACAGCTACTCACTGCCATAATCACACTATTGATCCTGTTGGAAGGCTTGACCTACTCCTTTTCTGACCTGGGTTGGTTCTCCCTTCCTTAGGCAGCTCTGTAACTCCTCATTTCCATTACATGGGATGCATCATATCAGTGTTAGATGGTTTTAAGCTCTGCTGTAGCTCAGAACTCCTGAGCTCAAGCAATCCCCTAGCCTCAGCTTCTCCTAGTAGTAGAGTCAATTCACAAGTGAATTGATTATAGTACATATAATTTAATGAAAGACTCCTTATTTCTTAGTATAAACATTCCAGGTGGGTGATAGAAAATGTTGTGAGGAAAAAAACCAATAATTAATTGACTGTATTCTTATTTCTTGTGACAGTCATCTGAAGTACATCGAAAAGTTGTGAATTTTTTTATAATTAAAGAGATGCTCTTTTCCCTTGTAGATTGTCAGTTCAATTCGCTCTGTAGGAAGGAATGAAGTAGTGTTATTTCCCCTCTGTCTTTTTTTCCAGTAGTTGAGAAAGAATTAGATTTAGAATCATGTGGGGGTGGGGGTTATAGATAATTCACAGTTCACCCTTTACTCCTGTACTTTGTTGATCCACCTTCCCTTATGATACATGGAGATAGTCAACTTGGAAAGGAAAGGAAAGGAAAGGGAAGGAAGGGAAGGGAAGGAAAGGGGAGGAAAAGGAAGGGAAGGGAAAGGAAAGGAAAGGAAAGTAAAAAAAGGAAAAAGAGAGGGGAGGGGAGGGGAGAGAGAAAAGAGGAGGGGAGAGAGGAGAGGAGAGGGGGAGGGAGGAGAAGAGAGGAAGAAAAATGAAAAAAACATGCAAGCTATAAACTGTAAAGTGAACCTTATTTTTTTTAATTACAAAATTGGAGATATAGCCTCACAGGAAAATAACAGAAGTAACTAGCTTATACACCTTCTCACCTCAACCTGGACCCATACTACCAAAGCAGTAAGTAGACAGGACCTTTCTTTCCTTAGGCAGTTTATTTTCCTTTTGTGCTATATTTTCTTCCTTCAATATTGCCCTTGATATTTATTTTGACTTTATTTAACTCTGTTAGGTTGGGGTAATGAAACAAAGGATATGCTGCTCCAAGGATCTTACCCTGTAAGGATGGGAACTTGTAGGAGGAGATATGGACCTCAAGGGGCTGCTAGTGGCTCTTTGTAGGTGGGTGTCATTCTAAGGAACTTCCTATTCTTTCTAGGCCCAGAAAATGTGGCAATAAGGATGGAAGAGAGAACAGCTATTGATAGATTTCAGAATGAAAAAGCTATTAAAACATCTAAGTATGGCTTATTATTTTTTCATATGTTAGGACTTCTACCTCCCCAACTACAATGTAAAGTCTTTAGGCTGAGTTCTAGTCTGTACCTTCTATTTCTGCTATAATGCCTACCACAGTTTTGAGCACATAGTAATAAAAAAAACCCCAAACCTATTCATTGATATTACAATGATTGTTTACCACAAGATAGCTAGATTAAATTCAGTTTATTGAACATACAAAATATGCCTAGTCCTTTGCTAGGGTACTGTGAAAGGTACAGAAGAAATCATTAGATGCTTTTTCTTAACCTACTATACCTAATACCTAATATAGAAAGAGATACTTCTTTGGCTTAAGTAGGTATATGTGAGTGTAACAAATCCAGAGTTCTTGGAAGTAAGTGTTATTAGAACAAGAAGTTGTTTGAATGTGCTTGAGTCTCTTACTTAACTGAGGGGAAAGGACCATTAGGCTTTATAGAGGAAGAGTCCCTAGCTACTTTCAGCTTTTGAGGCTCTTAGCCATAATACCAAAATGAAGATACATGAAAACAAAACCAGATACTAAAAAAGTGACATACTCAATTTTTAAAAATTAAGGAGTACTTTTTTCTTGTCTTCTGTGCAAATAGACTAATTATTTGAAGAAAAATCTAGCATCCATGCATAAAATATCACAGTTGCTCTTAAGCATAATGGGACCACTCAACCGCTCTTTTCCCATAGCTGAATATTGATAGCACTTTACCTGCTGTATTTGAGGCCCCTTTTAGCTTGAAGCCCAGTCTCAAAGGTCCTCCCACTCTCTTGGCCCTGAATACAATCATTAGTGAGACTGTGTCCATTAACCCTGAAGGGGACCATTTTAGAGAAATGAACAGTTCAAGACTTTGTGATCCATTCCCAATAAGTCATCCATGCTCCATTAAGACTACAACCAAGATATCCATGTGTAGGCACAAAGATTTGGCTCAGAAAGTCCTCAATTTCAAAATACACATTCAGAGGGAATTCATTACTGTTGGAATCTCAGTTCTAGAGACTGCATTTCTCTTTATCTCTAGCACAGGCTATGGCAGGGGAAGCTACCCCCACACTTTCTCTTGCCAACTTAAACTATCTGGGAAAAAAAATACAACAAAACACAACTCCTCATTTTCTTGGACCTGTAAAATAGCAAAACATCTTTTCTTCCCCCTTCAGTGACTTGAATTTCCTTTTCCATGTGGAAAACTGCCATCTGCCATTGAAACTCCAACAAACTTTTTTTTTCTTAAGAAAATAGCAAATTTACCCTGGGGGGCAAATTCTTGAAAAGTCTCATTTTGTATCACACACTAATTGGATCATTTTTGATGCACTGGCAAGTAGGGAGAGGTAAGGGAAGAGAATATTGAAAGGACCATTGCACATGGGAGAAAAAGGAAGATGTTTCTGATTCCATGGATAGAAACAAAGTGAACATGAAACTGGACCCAAAGCTTTCTGCTCCTAGGAGAAGGTAGGAAAGGAAACTTGCCCTAAAGAAATGAGGGAAAAACAGAGGAGCTAGGTAATGAAGAAAGAGTGAAAAGCATGGGAGACCAAAATTAACTTGGCATCTGTGAAAATCACTCTATCCACATGAATAAAATGCAGATACCCCAAATATTTTTTTATTTCTATTAGAAATGACTACCAAGAAAATTCCTGTAAAGTGAATTTTATTTTTTTATGACATAATTGGAGATATATAGCCTCATAGGAGAAAAAAATGCAATCCTAATTACCTAGGGTAAAAATTCTCAAAATACTTTTTACTTCATATACTTACTTGTTTGTATTAAAATTGTTTGAATGTTTTATCTCCCCTTGGAACATAGGATATTAGAGCTGGAAGAGGCTTTAAAAGTTGTCAAATCTAATCTTCTCATTTTATACATGAAAAAACTGAGTCCCAGAAAAATGAAAGGTAACAAGCTCTCCAGAGTCTATAACTGAAGTCAGGTTTTCTGACTCCTGTGGATAGGGTTCCCTCTACTACATCATGGTGTCTACACTCCTTGAGGATAAGGACTCAAGTTCTATTTTTTATCTTTTGCTCTTTCTTAGTATAAGCCCTCACAAAGCACTTAGCATGTTGCTAAATAGTAGATATTTGTTGAATACATGTTTGCTGAATTTTAAATTTTGAATGAATGAAACCTCTTGATAAAAAAAGGAGTGTCAATATTGTGAATAGCCCCAGGGCATGCTGGGCATTTTAGCAGACCAATAATTTTATATCTGGGATTTGTAGAAACTATGTAGCAGTTTGCTTATCTTTGCCACATTTTCAATATTTTGAAACATAGTTCTTACTCTGTGATCATCTCCTCTACCCCTGCCTTCCTCCCCAAACCAGAGGAATTTTTGTTATTCTTTGGAAACCCTGGACTTTTTGCTTGTAGTTTGTAGAATCTAGCTTCCTCCCCTTCCTACCTTCCCTGCCCCTTCCCCTTCCATCCCAACCTTTTGTCAGAGTATACTTTACAATCCCTGATAAAGATGAGATGCAATATCACTCTATACCAATAGGTATTGCATATAATAGATGAGATACTCCAGTCAGAAAATGCCTTTAATCTTTTAGCCTTTAGTTTACATAAAATAAATTAGGACCATATGAAATCTGTATGTATAAAATTCTGACTGTTCAATTTACTTAGAATGGGTGATAACGATATACTGTAGGCAAAAAGGAGGATTCCAGAAACTCTGCATGTCTATTTACGCTGTGCAAAGGGAGAACCTGAAGAAAGTGGGGGAGGGTGGGGACATGACTGCAAAGAGCTTACCAAAGGGGTTAGAATGACAATATAAAACCTGAAAATAAGCTTTGTATGTGATTGTCCTCACACTGGCATAAACATAGAATCTGTATCAAACAGCTTTGCTTTTAGGAAACTGGGGGCCCAAAGAATAACTATTAGATCTCTTTTATGCTAAGTGTTTGGAATAGAAAGTAAAGATAAGGGAGATAAGACATAGACACATTTCTATGTCTTATCTCCCCTTTCTTTATTTTTGTTGTCTCAAGTATTTAAGGAGTACCATTATCCTCTACACACCTCAGGTTCTCCAGTTTTCCAATAAAGGGTAAGATATTAAATTCATTTTAACCCCTTTTCTTTATTTCTGATTCTAGTCAATATTTTGAAGCAATGTTTCCCTAAGAGTTTCAGAGTTTAACTTGAAATTTATTTACATAGACACCTGTGAAGATGTGATCTTCCCGATATTATGCTCCTTGAAGGCAGGGGATATGTCATTTGCTATCTTTGTGTGTATGTATGTATCTTTGTTATCTTTGTAACTCTAGCAGCCTAGCACAGTGACTTGCACATAGACCCTGACATGTTTATTGAAATGAGTAGGATGATTTCAGAAAAACTTGGAAAGACTTATATAAACTGATGCTGAGTGATGTAGAAGATGTGCAGAATGATGCAAAAGAATGTTGGACGTAGTAATAACAATATTGAACAATGAGCCAATGAATGATTTAGCTCTTCTCAGCAATGCAATGATCCAAGACAATTCCAAAGAGCTTGAAAAATGCTATCTACCTTCAGAGAATGAACTGATAGTATTTTAATAGAGACCAAAGCATACTATTTTTCACCTCTTTTTTTAGTACAAATTTTCTTCCACAAAATGACTAATATGGAAATAGTTTATATGATTCCACATGTACAACCTATATTCAATTACTTACCAATTCAGCGAGTGGGGAAAGGAGAGAGGATAGAATTTAAAAAAAAACCCTCAAAGAATGTTAAAAATTGTTTTTACACATAATTGGAGGAAAATGTTATTAAAAAATGATTTTCTATATCCTAGAGCACTTTTAAATGTATATATATTTTTACATTATATATACCATATAGCATAAGTTCTGTAATAATAATAATTATTGCTCACACTTAAAATGACTTGTAAGTTTGGGCACCTTCAAAGAGTTGAGAAAAGCAATGAAACATATAATCACAGAACATTAAAACTAGGAAAGATCTTAGAGGTTATCTAAACCCAAGCTCTTCATTTTACTTACTGTTTTTGTTCAGTTGTTTTCAGTCATGTCTGACTCTTCGTGACCCCCTTTGGGGTTTTCTTGGCAAAGATACTAGAGTGGTTTGCCATTTCCTTCTCTGGCTCATTTTACAGATAAGGAAACTGAGACAAACAGGGCTATGTGACTTGCCCAGGGTCACACAGCTAGGAAGTGCCTGAGGTTGGATTTGAACTCAGGATGATGAGTCTTTCTGACTCCAGGCCTGGTGCTCTACACACATTGAGAGGAAAGAGAAATGTATAGCAAACATAATGATAATATGAATGTAAATATTTACAAAGTCTTTTGGCTTCTATCTTATAAAGCCTTCCACCCTATAAACCTGACTTTATATACTTACGTATGGGAAGAATCAGGCAATGATATATGCTACTCTAATAATAATAATATCTTTATACATTTATAGATGGTAACTGCAGCCATAAAATTAAGATGCTTACTCCTTGGAAGGAAAGCTACGACAAATCTGGGTAGCATACTAAAAAGCAGAGACATTGTCTTACTGACAAAGGTCCATATCGTCATAGCTGTGGTTTTTCTAGTACCAGTGTATGAAAGCTGAGGACTGCAGAGTCAATGCTTTCAAATTGTGCTATTGGAGAAGACTTTTGAGAGTTCCTTGGACAGCAAAGAGATTAAATTAGTCAACAGCTAAAGAAATTAATTCAGAGAAAAATAAAGAAAAAAAGAAATTAATTCAGACTATTCACTAGAAGCTGAAGCTTAAATACTTCAGCCACATAATGAGAAGACAGAACTCACTGGAAAAGACTCTAATATTGGGAAAGATTGAAGACAAATGGAGAGGGGGACAGCAGGGAGTGAGATGGATAGATAGTGCATGGCAACAACGAACATGAACTTGGACAGATTTGGAGAGATAGTGGAAGACAGATGGTCCTGTTGTGCTATGGTCCATGGGGTCATAAAGAATCAGACATGACTGAAAGACTGAACAATACCAACAATATTGAATGAGTTACCTCATTTGACCCTCAGACTTACTTTCTGAGGTAAGTGCTAGCTTCATCCCTATTTTATAGATAAAGAAAACTGAGGCTGAGAGAGTGTCATTGACTTGTCCACATTCCCAAAGACAGTGTGTGCCTGAGGCAGGGTTTGAGTTCAGGTCTTCCTAACTCTAAGTTTCACCTGCCACCCACTGTGTCACTTAGCTGCAGAAATTCTAAAAACCTATAAATATACAGTAATTTTATTCAGCATCTTACTCATTAACATACATGTCTTTAGGGTGGGCTGTTGGTGTAACTCACTTTTTTTTTTTGGTGAGGCAATCAGGGTTAAAGTGACTTACCCAGGGTCACACAGTTAGCAAGTGTCAAGTGTCTGAGGTTGAATTTGAATTCAGGTCTGATGCTCTATCCACTGCACTTCTTAGTTTCCCCTTTACATTTTTTTTTTTTTAACCAAAGGAGGAGGTATAGAAAAGGATGATTTTTCTAGGGTCATTTAGGAAATTAATTACTCTAAGCTGGTCTCTCTGTTCTCCACAACAAAGACCTTTTACCTTTATTTGAGTTGCTTTATCTTCTGAATATCTCTCAGAGTCTTAACTCAAACTATTTTTACTAGATGGAATATTTTCCTTCCTTCTTTTCAATAATCCATGTCCATAATTTTTTTTCTGACCCTGATTCTAGTCATGAGGAAAAAAGTACCCACTGGCTCAGCAAGGGGCCTTTTTAGACAGTTAAACAGCATAAGATCTGGGAATTCGTTACTTGAGATTTATTTCTTTTAAGAAGATTTCACTGACATCACTCCCACACTCCCTAGCTTTGAGTTCCCTCAGCATTTATGTATCTACAAAACTTGTTAATACAGCCTTACGCAATCACTTCTGTTTGTTCATTGTTTTGTGCAAAAATATCATGTATTCACAAGCTCCTTAAGAGTTCTGACCAGGGCATTGTAATTTCAGGGAGCCCAATATTATCTTCCCCATACTTTTCCTATTTGCTTACTGATGCCTACAGTTTCACTTCAGAAATTAGAGAATATTTGTTCCAGAGGGAAGATGATGAAATAGACCTCTTTCTTTTTGGTAAAGATGTGATAGTGCCATGGGGTACAGAATGTTGTGTAATCCTTCAGAATCAGTTGGTATCTGTTGGTTTGCTTAACTTCTTTCCTTTAGAAAAAAGTAGGACTGGGTGCTGGAGTATGTATTGGGAAATGACCAGTCTAAATATCAAAATGCATCAATAGTACTTTAATTAAACATTAGAGATTTGGAACTTCTGGCTTAGGGTTTCATTATGTAAATGTGAAGTGTAATTATCCCTTTTTTAATATCACTATTTTGTTAAATGTAAATCCCTCTGGCAGATGTCATATAGTAAGCCTTATCAGTTTTTTTATCCCCTTAGTGGGAATGCATTTATTCATTCATCCAACAGACAGTAGTAGTTGGGTATCTGGTCTACCCAGACATTTTGCTAGGCTAGTATGTGCATCACATACACTTTTAAAATGTCAGATTCAGGGCAACAGAGAGAAGGCACTGGGAACTGAAGATTATTGAAGGCATGAGACACCAATGAGAAAGGGAAAGGGTAGGAGGGAAACTGTTTTAGGGAAGACTAGGGAAAAGGAAAAAACAGATTTCCCCAAATCACAGTTCTGCCTAGGCAAAATCTTTTTGGTCGCTACCATGGTGACCACATCTACTGATCACTTTTGTATTCTGTATAGCCTCCCCACTCCCCATTCTCATTTTGGTATACACAATCCTGATCACTGTGATCATGATGATTACCTCAAGCATTTTAAGAAAGTTAGAAAGAAGGGAGATTTTGGGGGGAAAGATAAGGAGTTCTGTTTTAGACATGTAGAGTTTAAGATGTCCATAGGACATATGTTTGGTAGGTCCAATGGGCAGTTGGAGATGTGAGACTGGAAGTTAGGAAAGAAATCAGAATAAGACAAACAGATCTGAGAATACTCTGTGTAGCAATAACAATTGAATTCATGGGAACTAATGAGATTACTAAATAAAATGGTATATAGAGAGAAGATAAGAAGATGAGACCCATAAGACACCCATAGTTAGTGTGTGCAACCTGATTGAAGATACAGCAAAAGAGACAGAGAAAGATTGGTCAAAGTGGTAGGAGGAGAACCAGGAGAAAGCAATGCCTATGAAGACCTGGAGCAAAGAAGGTGATAAGCAGTGTCAAAGGCTGTGGAGAGGACAAGAAGGATGAAGACTGAGAAAAGGCCTTTATATTGGGCAGTTAATAGATCACTGGTAATTTTGGATGAAGCAGTTTGGGCTGAATAATGAAATTGGAAGCCAGACTGCAGAAAGTGAAGAAGAAAATGAGGAGAGAAAGTAGAAGGAGATGCTACTGCTCAAGTGGATAGCCTTTTCAAAGAGTTTAGCCACACAAAAGAAAAGAGAAGAGACATAATAAGAGAGTAACCAGGGATGGACAGATCAAGTGAAGGTTTTTTGAGGCTGAGGAAGACATGGGTGTGTTTCTAGGTAGTGGGAAAGCAGTCATTAGACAGAGAGAGAATTAAGCTAAGTGAGAGATTGGGGGTAATAGAAAGGGTGATCTGCTGTAGGAGACAGGTTTTCCTCCCCCATATAAGAATCAAATCAATCAATCAACAAGCATTTATTAAATGATTTCTACTATAAGACAGGAACTAGGTAAGGTACTAGGAAGCAAAAATGAGAAATGTCAGTCAGAAAGGGAGGATGGAAAATGAGTTGGAGAATACACGACAAGATTAGGGAACAATTAGTAGTCTAGTTTGTTTTGAACATGGAGTGCATAAATAAGAGTAATGTGAAATGAGGGTGGAAGGGTAGGTTAGAACCAGGTAGTATAGTACCCTAAGTGCCAGGGTGAATAATTTGGATTTGATCCTATTAGCAATAAGAAACCACTGAAGGTGTTTAAGCAAAGGAATGACATGGTTAGATCTGTGCATCAGGAAGACTCATTTGACAGTTGTGTGAAGAATGGATTACAGATGAGAAAGATAGGAGGAATGGAGACTAGTGAGGAGGCTATTGCAATAGTCCAAGTGGAAGGAAATGTGGGCCAGGTCTAGGGTGGTGGCCACATGAATGGAGAGAAAGGGCTATAGATAGAAGAGAAGTTGTAGAGGCAAAATCAACAAGATTTGAAAGATTAGGTTGGGATTGGGGAGGAAAAGGGTCAAAGATAGCTTCAAGCTCTTTAGCCTAGCAAGAGTGGTAATGTTATCAACAGAAATAGGGAAGCTGGTTGGAGGGAAATGTTTAGGGGGGAGGACAATGAGTTCAGTCTGAAAGCATGTTGAATTTGTACTACTAGTGATATATCCTGATGCAGATATCCTGCAGACAATTGGAAATATAGGACTTGAACTCATGTAAGAGATTAAGGCTGGATACATAGTTTGGGGAATTATCTTCACAGAAGTAATAATTGAAACTATGAGAGTGGACAAGATTCCCCATGGAGGAGAATCTAGAGAGAGAAGAAAAGAGGGATGAGTATAGTGTCTTAAGTGTCTTAAGGGGAGATGAACCAGCAAAAAAAAAAAGTGAAATTGTATACACAAAAGAACGTCAGTCTGAGAATCTGGGGGAAAGAGAACAATTTCTTCTCTTGCTCTGCTGCTACCTCCAGTGTTATCAGGGTTCCTCTTAATCTTGAGAGAGAGAGGGAGGTACATATCCAGAAATCATAAGGAAATAAGAAAAAAACCCTTTCAACTATTCAATAATAGCACTTCTCAATTTTCTCCTATCCTGATTAGATATGATACACCATGTAAATGAAAACTTGTAGATATGTCATTCACACATATATCTTTACAGTGGCACAGGATAGAGATATCTGTATACATGTGCTTTTGCTGACTTCCCTTTTGGGGGTTGGATAAATTTCTGGATTTGGATATGAAAGTGGTATCTGGAAAAGAGATAATAACTTGCAGTTCCATAGCACTTTTTCATCCAAAGGTCTCAAACAAGAGTATTATTATCCCAGATGCAGAAATGCAGTCACAGAGAGGTTGAGTGGGCTGCCTGTCACCCTCCACAGCAATTTAGGGGTGGTGCTAAGAGTAGAACCCCCTGAACTCCCAGCTCCAAACTGTGTGCTATAACCATTGACTCATGCCCCTTAACTGATTGAGAATTGGGAATATCAGTGACAAGCCTATTCTGAAACGGACACAGACTCCACTCTTAATATTTTTAGCACACACTAAACACACAATGCATATGTGTATACATATACATGCATATTGCTGAAAATGGATGAATAAAAAATTGAATTATGAAGGAAAAAATCAACAGAGATATTTAATAGAAGAAAAATGGTCATGCTGTCAGAAAAAACTAAAATTAATGTTCAAGGTCTGGGACCAGGAGTCTGGGTTTTAGTCTCTGCTATGCTATTAATAGGCTGAGTGTGCAAGGGAAAGTCTCCACTTCCCTGAGCCTCAGTTTCCTCATCTACAAAATAAAGGCATTCAACTAGATAACCTTTAAGGTTCCTTTCAATCCTAAAATTCAGTATTACTATCTGGTCCTCTGTTCAAAGCATTCTTAGAGGAAATGAACTTAAACCCCGCAGAATCTGAGAATGACTCAGAGAGCCTAATTTAGAAAACAGACCCTAAAGAGACAGAAAATTGGTTTACAACTTTTCATTATTAAAAAAATGAATAACATTATTGAAAATGTAGGACAATGTTTTGTGTCATAGAGACACCAGATAAAAGCCAAACCAAGTATCTTGGAACAAATAGCCATATATTTCTCTTACAGTAACACAGATACCTGCTAAGCTGGCAGAACTGGTGAGCTAGGACTAACTCAAGGCCTCTTTTTGGGGAAGAAACCAGGGAAAGTAAACCAGAGAGTTTTGGTGCGTTCTACTTTGAATTTGGTGTCAATACTACTCTTTCTACTATCTTTTCTTGTTCTTACTGATTACAAATGCACTAGATTTTCCATTATAATAGACAAATCTTCTAGTGAGAATTTGAAAAGCACATGAGAATTAGAACAGGAAACTTGAGTTCTAGGTTTGGTTCTTTCACTAACATTGAGATATTAAACAAGATCTATTCATTAACTCTCTCTCTCTCTCTCTCTCTCTCTCTCTCTCTCTCTCTCTCTCTCTCTCTCTCTCTCTCTCTCTCCTCTCCCAAAAGCTGATAAAGTATAGAAGTATGAAGCTGCCTCTATGATAATTTTATTCTTCAAAATGTGGAGAAACACTTCTGATTAATAAGTGAGGACTGTTTTCTTGAAGAACCTTGAGAGAAAGTGACTGTCCCATTATAGAATTTGGGATAGAGGAGGAAAAAAAACCTGACAGTCTAGGGAAATGGATTTTAAAGAGTTGAAGAAAAGGATAGGTAAAAACCAATGCTTTAAAATTATATAAAGGAAGTTGGCCCAAAAAGGTTAAAAGGTTTTTAAAAATGAATTTCTAACAATATAAAGACAAATGAATTTGGTAAGGAAGAAAAGAAAATGGGGAGTTGTTTAAAGAGACCAATGTGAATACACAGAGATTTTGTGATCAAACAGCAATTGATTTTACATTGATTTCTTTAAACATTTTAAAAATTGATATATTCTGTTTTGTTCAGTTTCATTAATAGGCTGTGTGAGCATGGGAGATTCAACCTCCTTGTGCCTGTTTTCTTATCTATAAAATGAGAAACTTTTACTTACAAATATTTCCCTCATATTCTACCCTATCAGCCAAGTATTCCTTATAACAAAGAATAAAAATAAACAAAGAATAAAAATGAAAGAAGTAGTTTCACAAAATTAATCTACATGCCAACTAAGATTGCTAGTCTATATAATGTTCTACATAGTTGCCCATCTTTGTAAAAAGAAAGGGAGAGAGGTACATTTTCTCTTCTCGTTTCTTGAACCACCTTAGTAATTACATAGGATTGTAATTATATAGCACTTAGTTTAAGTTTTTGTTCTTTCTATTTACATTGTGGTAGCCTCTTTTTTTATATTGTATTAGCTCTGCTTATTTCATTTTGCATCCATTCATGTATCTTTCCACATTTCTCTGAATTTTTCATAGTACTTGAGTTTTCCAGCATATTAATATTCCATCACATCCATGTACTTCAATATATCCATTCCCCAATTGATAGGCATCTACTTTATTTCCAGTTCTTTGAAACAACTAAAAGTCTTGCTGTTAATATTTTGGCATATTTGGGATCTGTCTTTGACCTCTTTGGGATATGTATTTAGTAGTGGAATCTCTGGTTTAAAGGACAAACAGAGATTTAAAAAATGTGCAGAAAAGGAAAGGTAACACATAGCACAGGGATAGAGGTCACTGGATTTGGATTAAGTCAAGGGTTTGACTCTTGACTGTGCCACTTACTGTCTCTGTGACCTTGAGCAAGTAACTTAACTTCTCTGGGCCTCAGTTTCCTCATTTGTAAATATCCTCAAAAGTCTTTCTTTATGACTGATGAGATCCTCCATAAAAGTTCTATTCTAATGCCTCATCATAGCATGGAAGTAAATCTGGGTTCTTAAAGTTTATGCCAATAGGGCTCAAGATCTGGCAGGTTCAGGCAAGGCTTTGAGTCCTGGGCCTAGTAACAGACTATGTCTGTTGTCTGAGAACTAGCCTACTTGAATATGGAGAGGCTACTTACTAAATGATGAGTTCTTTGGCCATGGTAACCCATGAAACAAAGAAAACACAAAATGGCTCCCATCAGCTCTTGCAGGGACGGCGGTTAAGAAGGTAAAAAAAGAAGCAAGAGAGTACTGACTCACATGGTTTATACACCAGCCTTTTAGACAGACAATGGAGGTCTATAAGCAAGTGAGAGGTACCCACAAATTTCATTGACGGTTCCCCGTGCCTGGAATGCTCTCTCTCCTTAACTCTACATCCTGGCTTTCCTCCTAGCTTCCTCAACTCAAATTTCACATTCTGTAGGAGGCTTTTGCTGGTCTTCACTACTGCTAGTACTTTCCCTTAGAGATAACTGTCCATTTACCTAGTATATATCTTATAAACAAAATATACACTTTGGGGTAGATAGGTGATTCAATGAATAGAGCTCAGGCCTGAAGGCTGGAAAATCCAAGTTCAAATCCAGTCCCAGACATTTACTAGCTATGTGACCCTAGCTCTCTGCCTTAGTCTCTTCATCTGTAAAATGAGGATAATAATAGCACCTACTTCCCAGGTTTGCTGTGAGGATCAAATAAGATACAACTTGTAAAGAGTTTATCAGAGTGCCTAGTACATAGTAAGTGCTATACAAATTTTAGCTATTATAATTATGATTGCTATTGTATGTATGTAGTTTGTATGTTATCTCCTCATTAGAATATGAGATCTTTGAGGACAAGGATTATAGTTTTTGCCTTTCTTTGTATCCCTAGCACTTAGCACAGTTCCCACAACATAGTAAGACCTTAAAATATGTTTGTTAACTAACTGCTGGCTCATCATCCACATCTTGGCCCCTACCTGGAGGTAGTCCCAAGGTGCTGTCCTAGGTCCTATTCTTTTGTTCCTCTATTATTTTAATTGATAATTTCATCAGTTCCCTGCAAATGAGATCAAATAAGATAACATGCATGATACTTTGCAAACCTTAATAACACAATGTAGATGCTAATTATTATTAATTTCCATGGGTTTAACTGTCATCTCTAAGCCAATGACTCCTAGATACAACCCCAGTCTCTCCCTTAATCTTTAGTCCTGGATCACTCTTGCTTGCTTATTGAATGTTTCAAATCGGATGTCCTAAAGACATGTTAAGCCAGTATCTCAATTTGAACTCATTACATTTCTTCCTAAATCCTCCCCTCTTTCAAATTTATCTATTGTCAAAGTCATCACCATCTTTCTAGTCTCCCAGCTCATAATCTTAGCATTATGTTTGATTTCTGGCTTTCTCTCACCTCATCTATCCAATCAGTTGCCAAATCTTTACTGTTTCTTCTTTCACAGTAACTCTTGCTTCTGACACCTTCCATTCACTCACAAAGCAACAACCTTAGTTCAGGCCCTCATCACTTCTCATCTAAATTACTGCAGCAGCCTCATAATTGTTCTCACTGCCTCAAGTCTCTCACCACTCCAGCCCATCCTATACATCGCTGCCAAAGTAATTTTCCTTAAGGCCAGATCTTACCACTTGAATTCCCTACACAACCAACTCCAGTGACTTCCTATTGCCTTTAGGATAAAATATAAACTCTTCTGTTTAGCTTTTAAAGTCCTATAATCTAGCACTTAGCACAATGCCTGGCACATAGTAAGTGTGTAATAAATATATAGTATAGTATAGTAATAAGTGCTTGTTGATTGACCGACACATGCTCTGCCCCCAATCTAGCTTTCCAGGCTCATTGAATATGACTCACTCTATGATCCTGGCCTTTCTATTTCTCACCTTCCAAACCTCTCCACTTCCCCTACCTCTATGTCTTTGCACTGGCCAGCCCCCTTGCCTGATATGCTTGGTTGCCTTGCCTCTGCTTCATAGATTCCCTTTCTTTCTTCAGGATAAAGCTCAAGCATCATCTTCTGCATGAAGTCTTTCCTGATCCCCCAAGTGCTAGTGGTCTCTCTCCCAGACTCTCTTGTATTTATCTAGTCTGTATATATTTGCATTTGTTAACTTTGTATCTATGCTACATATATACATATATTTTCATATACACTTATCTCTCTCAAAATATAAGTTCATCATAAGTAGAGATTTTTTCCCATTTTTTGTACTTGTATTCCCTGTGCATGGTGCCTGACACATAGTAGGTGCTTAATAATACTTAATGACTAGTTGGTTGATTGATTGACTAACTTTAAGAATAGTACCAAGAGCTAAAGCTAAGAATATACTTGGCTTTGCAATGAATGCTAAGAACACCAAAAATGGGTTTATTAGCTATGTTGGGTGCAATAAGATAATGAAAGGAATGCTATGCCCACTGCTCAGAGTGGATTGGATGATGACAATGAGAGAAGTCATAACTACTGAGCTACAATTTTAGTTCTCATTTTCTCTGATCATAAAAAGATCTTTGGTCTTGTCAATGATAGGCTAAATGGTTAACATTGGGGTATAACTCCAGATAAGTGAGATGGTTGTCATCAATGCAGTCAACTTCAGACTTGAGGAAATATATTTCAAATATTCAGAGAATTGACAAATATGATTGCTGACCCATTGTCAGTAAAAACTCATGGAGAAAGGAAAAAGTTTCCTTTGGATTAGCAATGGACAAATATCTATATTTTCAAAAAAGGGGAGTGTGTAGAATCTTAAAACTACAGACTAGTGAGCTTGACTTTGAGTCCTAGCCAAATTCTAGGATGTATCATTAAAGGGATCATTTGAAAGCACTTAGAAAGGGAAATGATAATCATAAACAATCAGAATAGCTTCATCAAGAACAGGTTATTACAAAGTACCAAATTTTCCTTTTCTTTTTTCCTAGGGCAACTATATTGGTAGATCAAAGGAATTCTACAGACAATTTATCTAGATTTAAGCAACAAAGCTTTTGACAAAGTCTCAGAAGCTCTTCTTGTGGACCAGATGGAGAGATGTGGCTCAGTTACTACAGTTAGGTGTATTTAGAACAGGATAAATGACAATGGATCCCTTTGGGTCTTTAGTCATCATTAACAGATGCCTGTCAAATGGCTATAGGGAGCTCTCTAGTGGATTATACTGAGGCATAAATCCTTGGCCCCACAAATTTCAACATTTTTGTCAATAACTTGGATAAAAGTACAAGTGACATTCTTATGAGATTTGCGGAAGGCATAGATCTTGAAAGAATAGTTAAGGCATTGGATGACAGAGGAAGGATACCAAATAGCTTGACAAATCTAATAAGATAGGATTTAATAGGGATAAATTTATCAGTCATTTCAGTTGTGTCCAACTCTCTGTGACTCCATTTGGGGTTTTCTTGACGAAGATACTGGAGTGGTTTGCCATTTCCTTCTCCAGCTCATTTTATAGATGAGGAAACTGAGGAAAACTGGGTTAAGTGACTTGCCCAGAGTCACAGAGCTAGTAAGTATCTAATGTCAGATTTGAACTCAGATCCTCCTGACTCCTGGACTGGTGCTCTCTATTCATTGTGCTACCCAGCTGCCCTCAATTGACAGTCCTACACTGAGTCTCAAAATATCAGCTGCATAAGGATGGAAGAGGTATGATTAGAAACTGTTCATTTGAAAAAGATCTGAGAATTTTAGTGAGCAACCAATCAACACTGTGAAATGATGGTCAAAAAATCTTTAAAAAGCACCTGAATGAAGAGAGGCATAATGTACAAAGGTGATACTTTTGGTGTCCTCTGCCCTCATCAGACCACATCTGAAATAGTGTGTTCAAATCAAGGCACCACAATGTAGGAAGGAATTGACAAGTTTAAGCCAAGGACAGATCCCTGGGGTATTTGACTAGTGACTTCCTCCACATTGACATTGGTCCATTAATGAATGCCTAATATATGTCCAATATAAATAGAATAGCAGCAGTTTTGGCTCCACTTTTAGGAAACTCAATACTTTGTTCTCTGCTCAAGTCATTGAATAGTTGAGGTCAGTCCTAAGAGCTCATCTCCATGTAGATCACATATTGAGCAAAGGAAGGATAATTATTTCTCCCCATTCTTTAGTTTCTGTGAAAGCCCCTTTACTTTTTGTTGACATAAGCATAAGCACTCTGGAACTTCAGTAGAGTAGCATTCTAAAATGTGCCTTGGATGGTCAGAAAAGCAATGAAAATATGCACTGGGCTGAAAAATCTACAATCAATTGATAAACATTTATTAAGTGCCTACTGTGTACCAAACACTGTGCTAAGCATTGTGGGTACAAAAGGAAGTGAAAGACAGTCTTTCCCCTCAAGGGCCTTACAGTCCAATGGGGGAGAGAACATGCAAGCAAATACATGCACACATGCAACATACAGGATAAATAGGAAATAATTACTAGTGGGAAGGAGCTAGAATTGAGAAGGGTTAGGAAAGCCTTCATATAGGAGATGGGATTTTAGTTGGAACTTCAAGGAAGTCAGGGAAGTCGGCACAAGAGTTAAGGAGGGAGAGTGTTGCAGGCATGGGGGATAGTCAGAGAAAATGCCTGGAGCTGAGAGATGGAGTGTTTTGTTTGAAGAAAAGCCAGGAGGCCAGTATTGCTGGATTAAAGAGTACTGGTCAGAAGTAAGACATAAGAAGACAGTAAATGTAGGAGAGGGCTAGTTTCTCAAAGTCTTTACTGTCAGGATTTTACATTTGATGCTTGAGATGACAGGGAGCCACTGGAGTTCATTGAGTAGGCATGTGACATGGTCGGGAAAACAGGGAAAATCGCTTTGGTGGCTGAATGAAGGATGGAGTGGAGTCGATTGATTGATAGAAAATAAAATTTTCTGAATTGTCATTGGCTGAGTGCAGGATGGTTTATAATGTACCTTGTACGACAGAGGAACCAGTTTTTTATTAAATCCCTGAATCCAGGGTCTAGGCCAAGCACGTCCAGATATAGGTGTGAGGTAATGAGTTCTTGATTTCCATCCTCTAAAATCACCTCCCAGCGAATGCTGTGAAGGGGAGGCTCTTGCCTGTCTTTTGGGCAAAGACTTGGTAAAGACCCTTTCCTAACTCACATTTGGGGGATGATGATGGTGGTGATGGGACTAATAACTGACAGAGCTTTAAAGTTTGCAAAATGCTTTACATACATTATCTCATTTGAGACTGATAATAGCCCTGATGAAGTGGTATTACAGGTAGGATTATTATTCTAATTTTACAGAAGGGTAGAAAGGAGTCCCAGGACTGGGAGCCATCCTCCAAGTCCCACCCCTGGCATTATCTCTCCTCTTACCTCTGCAGTCTCCATTAGACAGACCAAATGAACGGGGGTTGGAAGCCTCCCCGGTCCAAATTGGATCTCAGATGTCAGTTCCAATCTGAAACGGCGGCCCCGGACACCTGAGATTAGAGGCCTGTTGTTCCCAGGTCCCTTAATACAAGGGGACAGATGGAGCCCCTACTCTCCAGGTTGCTGGGGCTCTAGGGAAGGATCTGTGCTCTCAGGTCCTTTTTATCAGTCAACTGGATGGATGGAGGGGAGAGGTAGACGGAATTCCCCAGGATCCCTATAGAGGACCCCTAAAAGGGAAGAGCAACCTCCCCGAGGGGAAAAGTATTCCCCGGTGCATCGCTCCAAATTTTCCTGCAGAAGCCCAGGGGGCCGCGGGGGGCGTGGGAGAGGTCTTAGGAGGGCGGGTGTCACCTCCTCCGCATCCTCCTTCAGGTCGGCTCCGGGTGGGACTGCTGCCTGCCCGCCTGCCAGCCTGCCAGCCTGCGTAGCCAGCGCTGTCCCCTCCCCGCCCTTGCCCTGTTAGGTTACCTCGCCCGGCCGCGGGCGGAGGGCTACGAGGAGATCACGTTACGCCGTTTCCGGTTTTCCAACGGGCTGTGTTTCCCCTCCCGAGGCGGCGGCTGAGCGGCGGAGCCCCCCAAATGGCCTGGCCAGATGCGGCAGGTTTGCTGCTCAGTGCCGCCACCGCCACTGGAGGAGGCTTCGTGCAGCAGCAGCAGCGGGAGCAGCGGCAGCAGCGGGAGCAGCAGCAGCAGCAGCAGCAGCAGCAACGACAGGAGCAGCAGCAGCAGCGACAGCAGCAGCGACAGCAGCAGCAGCAGCAGCGACAGCAGCAGCAGCAGGAGCAGCAGCAGCAGCCGCCGCCACAGCAGCAGCATCGCCCGTCCCGCTGCGCCCCCAGAGCAGCGGCCGCAGCCACAGCCGCAGCCCAGCAGCCGGGACAGCAGCTGCCGCCGCCGCAGCCCGCTGGGGAGCCGCAGCCGCCGGCGGCATGAGGCGCGACCCGGCACCCGGCTTCTCCATGCTGCTCTTCGGGGTGTCACTCGCCTGCTATTCGCCCAGCCTCAGGTCGGTGCAGGACCAGGCGTTCAAGGCGCCCGTGGTGGTGGAGGGCAAGGTACAGGGATTTGTGCAGCCGGGGGGCTCGAATAGCACCCGAGAGCCCCCGGTCTCGGGCTGGGCGGCGCTGGTGAAGGTGTTGGACAAGTGGCCGCTTCGGAACGGGGGGCTGCAGCGAGACCAGGTGATCACCGTGGGTTCCTGCGCGCCCGTGGAGAGGAACCAGCGCTACATCTTTTTCCTGGAGGCCACCGAGGAGCCCAAGGTCTACAAGACGGCCTTCCCTCCCCTGGACACCAACGGCAAGAACCTCAAGAAGGAGGTGGCCAAGATCCTGTGCATCGATTGCGGTGAGTCGCCCCCCCCCCCCCTCCGCCGGGGTGGGGGAGAAGAAGGGGGAGGGGCGAGGAGGTGCCGCAGGTGCCTAGGCCTGGCAGGTGTGGGGGTCGAGCAGCTGAGGGTGGGGTGGGGTTACCCCTGCCCAGGACGTCTGGTAAGAGTGGGTGAGGGGAGGTGCGCGAAGAACAGGTTCAAAGTGTGTGTGTGGGAGACGAAGAGTGCGGGGTGGGGGGGAGGGGGGCGTGAGAAGAGCCTTGGGGCTGTGCCAGCAGGAATCTGCGGCTGATGGATGGCATGTGGGTCTGGAACGGTGCCATTGTAGCCCAGCAGAAGCTGGAAAGAGGGAAAGTTCCGGGGCGGTGCCGGGCGGGGGGTAGTTGGGCCGGGAGGGGGCCTCCGCGGCCTTGATCAGGTTGCTAGGGATCCCAGAGGGCCCCCTCCTTCTTTCTGGGCTATTGCCCTGGATGGGCTGGATTGGCTCTGCAGGAATAACTGGGCACTCTATTGGGCTTCACAGGCCCATGCCCACAAGTTCTCCCAGGGAATCATCGACCCCACCCCCACCCCCATCTCTACATGGCTGGCGCAGGCAGAGTTGGACTTTAACTGATATTATTTTCTCCATGTGGCACTTTTTAAAAAAAAAATGTGTTGTGTTTATCCCTAATCTCACCACTGTCTGGCATTATCAGGTCCTAACCTCTAGGATCAGTAGTCAGGCCTGGTGACACATTTTAGAGACTGTGAAAAGCCTGTAGAGTTTCTGGTGTATCTCTTAGAGGTTTCTTAACAGGCAATAGTATTTCTCTAGGTAATGATGATGGTGAAATATTGGGTTAACTTTCTCTAAATGGCTCTAAGTTCAGCTCTGACACTTCGGTGGTAGAATGTAGTGACTGCCTCTGTCATCTCCATCATGTTGGGTGCAGCAAACCAATGCAGGTGATGAGAGAAGTAACATTTTGAAATCTCTTCGACATTGGAGTTGCTCAGCAGATTATTTGATGTGAGAGAGTGAGAAATCTTTATATGAAATGATCTCTATCAGAGAAGTGGTTGTTTTAAAAATGTCATTGTGTCTGGTATGAATGTCTCAGTAGGATCTTTCAGTCCAGATTATGACTAACTTAAATGTTTGTCACAGGTCTTTTCTAGTGCTCTTTTAGTTAAAGTATGTCATTGGTTTCTTTTTTCTTTCTGTGGATACATAATTGCAGCAACCTACCCATAGAGAACTTGCTAATTGTATGCAGTTAGTGACTCTCTGAACTATGTATCGACTAAATCATGACAGATGTATTGCACTTCCTTGGAAGTCTGTATGTTTACTAGTATACCAACAGGCAGGAGATGGCTGGTAGGAGAGAAGCTGTGGGAGGCAGAGAATATATAATAACTATCAAAAAGTTTTGCATTCCTCATTCTTCCGATTCATGCTTTTAAAATATTGTCTAATACATTTCCCCAATGCCTGGCATTTGCCATGTGAAGGTCTTCTTGGTGTGCCCTTCAGGTAGAAAATTTCAGGTATTAGGAAGTATATCTGAACAGTATATGTTAAGCCATCTTATTTTACTTCTTTCATAATAATTTTGATAGTCTTTTTAACAAGGACAACAGAAAAGATAAACCTGTTTGGGGTAAAGAGTGCTTCATTACTCTGACATGAGACAAAACTGTTATCTGTTATTTTAATACTTTTACTTATTCTGTGCTGGACAGTCAAGTGGGACCAATCAAGAATTGTTTGCCTTCAAGTCTATTTCATCTTACTGGAGACCTCCTCAAGGAACTATGGATCTTGTTTATACATTTAGTGGGAAATGGGCAGAGAATCTAGTTATTGAATCTTGTCTGGGGAGTTCAACGTATACATCTTTAAAAGATTCACTTTCCTGTTCACTGAGGATCTGATGGCCAACTCCAGGTATACTGGGAGTTGATGGATGTTTTCCCCTTCTCTCTTCATTTGCCACCTGACCTACCAATTAATAATTTAATTTGAAAATTAGGAAACCTTTTAAGGTAGAGATTAAGTCTGTTACTAAGATGGGACATTCTAAAGCAGCATGTATGGTTTAGCTATGGGAAAGGTAAATTTAGAACTGCAATTACTGGGAAAGAGAAGGCCCTCACACATAGCTTGCTAGGGAGGAGGGGATGCATTTGAAAGCAAACATTTTTAAATGAAAAGATCCTTATTTAAATTGATATTTGGTAGATTTCTGTCAGTTTGATGACTTTTTTTTTGTCCAGACACTAGAAACTGGAAAATGAAAAGGCATTTTGTATATCTTATAGGTGTTTTGGCAACATGGATGGAGTAGTAGAAGCTGTACTTTTTTATTTCAGCTCAAAGAAAGAACCTTAAAATAAGGTTAAAGAAAACACATGTAGTAGTGGGATATTAAACAAAGAAATCTAGTCATCCTGACCTTGTGATAACAAGAAAGAAACTCAGCAACTTTATTTTTTGTTTTCTGTGTATAAAACAAGTTTACCTGGCCATCAGGTTGTTGGGATTTTCCTATTGGAGGAGATTGGTCTACAGCAAAATAGGGAAGCTGGCCCTTGGTGACTGTCATATTGGTCATATTAAGTAACTGAAGTCCAATTGTTTTATCATTTAATCAAGATTTTCATGTGTCTGGGTTCTGGGAGATGTGGTTCTTAGGAGAATATTTAAAGAAGAACATTTCTTCTTAGAATAGTTAAAAAGTCAAATTTTAGGGGGACTGGACAAATACTTTAGGCGGTATATCCTGGTGAGGGTGAAGACTGGAACCTACTTTTGGTGCTTGTCCCTCATGTCCATAATACTCTCCATTTTTTGTTCCAGCAACTGACCTCTCTGGCTTCCCTTAAGTCCCAACAGGAAGCTTTCCCTAACCCCTCTTAATTCCAGTGGTTTCCCTCTTTTAATTTTTTCTTATAGCCTTAATTGCTGAGGTGTTGCCTCAAATAAACTGAGACCTGAGAAAGTCCTTAGCTTAAAAAGACTAAGGTCTTCCACTGTGTCTAGGGCGATCTCTAGTCTTCCTGATCTCTATCTGCACACTGGACCCATCATGGCTCCAGAAGAGAGAGTGAGATTGGTGACTTTGCACAGCCCTCCCTTACTTAAATCCAACTCACTTGCAAGTCATGACATCAACTTCCTGATGTCATGGTCCTCTTTGAGAATGAAAGACAAATAATAACAATAGTAATTTTATCTTCCATGTAGCTTTCTTTGCACATATTTGTTGACACATTGTGGCCTCCATTAGATTGCAAGTTTTTTTGAGAGTAGGGATTATTTTCTGTGTCTTTTTGTATCCCCAGTGCTGAGCACAGTGCCTGGCATAAAGTGGTGCTTAATAAATGTATATTGAATTGACTTGAATCAGTCCAGTGGCCACATTTCCATCTGTACCTCTCTTAAAATGCTGTTCTACTTTCTGTCTATTTTTGCAACATCCTGAAGGAATGTATTTCCTATATTATTTTGTGTTGCATGTTTTCGATTAGGAGTGTGGGGTGGAGAGGGAGTAGGCAATCAATCAACATTTATCAAGTGCCTACAATGTGCCAGGCACTGTGCCTGCTGGATGCTGTAGATACAGGGTCCAAAAAAATGAAAAAAATGAAAAAAAAAAATGAAAGGACTTGCATTCTCTCAGGGGAGACAAAATGTATACATTTGTATACGTGTATGTGTATAAATGTATTTGAAACAAATGCAAGGTAGTTAAATAGAAGACAGTGAAGATGCTAGCAATTGGGGGAAGGGGGAATAGGGATAAGCTTCCTGTAGAAGATTGGTGCTTAATAATAATGGAAATAGTAGTAAGGAATCCTTTTGGAACATAAGAATGAATCAAGAAGAAAGAGTTTGTACTGGGCAGTGTGCATTTTCTCTATTCAAGTCTTCCTCTGATGTTTCCTCCAGTTTTGGAGGTGACCCTGGGTTCTCTAAGGCTGTGCTATGGATGAGTGGCACACAGATGACCAAACTGCAAAGAGTTTGAATACAGGTCAGGCAACAGATTGTACCTCTGTTGTCTGAGGAGAATCCTACCTAAGTTCAGAGAGATTCCTCAGAAAATAGGCCTCTGGATGATAAATTTGGCCACTGCAGCTCAAGAAGAAAGTTTCTTAAAGCATGAAGGGGCTGGGATCTGCATTGGCAGTAGGAGTACCCACACTGGAGAAATCAGAGATCCTTCAAATATTGAAATAATTGTGTGCATACATTATCCAAAATTCTATCACTGACATTTTAGGTTGTGAAATCTCTGAATTTTCTTTAAACAAGGTATAATTGTGAGTCTTCTCCTTCCCTTTTGTGGGAGGGGAAGAAGAAGAAGTACAGGGAACTAACTGGGGATAATAACTTCTCACAGTGCTGTATAAAAGTATCTCCTTCTGCAAATAGTCTTGCATTCCCAAGGATTGCTTGTATTTTGGTGTAATTACACCCTATCTTGCTGCTTTCTCATGTGTATTTTCTTTTTAGCAGATTCCTTACTGGTGTCAAGGCAAGGTTTGACTTGAGTCAAGACATCCATTTCCACCCTTTGAAAATCCGAATGCCTTGGCCTCCGATTTGAGAGCAATAGTTGAAACCAGATATATTTCCATTGGGCTTCCCATTTTTAGGTTAATTAGAAATTCTTAGCCTCTAAATTCTCTTATTGAAAAAGGCCGTTCACAAAATTCAATACTAAGCAGAAGAAAGTTCACACTTTTAAAAAGCCATAGTTATTTAAAGAATTATTCATTCCTTTAGCCCAGCTGGAAACCCAGCTGTGCGGGTGCTTTTGCATGGGGAAAATGAAACCAACTAGATTAGAAACTGACTAGTCAAGGGGGCAGGCTACATTGTTTACATAGAGAAATGTGTAAAAGTAAAACTAAAATATTCTTGCAGTTCTAATCACTGGTAACACAGATTGACCACCTATTGAAAACAAGAGTTTGGTGATAGCCTAGTCTCTTTATCTGTCTCTGTGGGGATCCCTTTCCCAAAGGGGGTTTATTATCAGCTAGAGTACCTCACTACAATAGGCTCTTACCATTGTGCATTTTCAGGTTAATAGGATTTGAGGGGTGGAGGGCAAGGTTCTAGATACAGAGTCAAAGACATCCTCCATAGGATTTAAAATTCAAAGCGCCTATGTTTAATAAATGCTTCTACAATCTGAACTCACCTGTGTGCATCTCCCAGAAAGTTATGTTAGTATTTTTGAAAACATTCAGTTTGAAGAACAAAATGGATATGGGGTTTGATGAGGGTGGTATGTTTAAAAGGTTCTTAGAGATTTAGCCTAATTCCTTTAGATGAGGAAAATGAGGCCCAGAAAAGATGCCAGAAGTCCAAGATCATACTTAGTTAAGTGGTAGCTCCAGGACTCTAATCCAAGGAAACTTTTCATTTTCATTTATATAACTTAGTACAGGCTGTGTGGTTCACATTTTCTGTATTATCTATCTTCTGTCACCTTAGGGGTAAAAAGTACGGCTTAAAAATCTTTGCCCAATTTTTGAAATAGATCAGTTTCCTGGGCTTTCAAAACATTCCCCATTTTGGAGTGAAAGCTTTTATTTCCCGGATGGAGAATATTAATTTTGCTTCTAAAATATTTTCTGTTAAGACTACTCAGGTTCAAAAAAATTTTTTTTCTTAACCTGGACAAGGAATCAATTTCAGAGTTCCTATTATTTCTGAGTTTTTAAATCAAGTACCAAATCTTTCACCTCTATATTTCATCCTTGCTTGAGAAATGAGAACACAGAAGCAGGAATAAACACATACGCGCACACACACTTCACTTTGAAAACAATGCAGAGAAACCTATTCGTTGAAATGAACTTTGTGAGCCTGAATCAGGGAACTCAAATCTGATTCAAAGGCCAAATCCTTAAAAAGAAGGGTAATCCATACAATACCAATCACTATTTACAATGGTTCACATCTCTAGCAGTCTTACCACAGCTTCTATGCGGGAAATTACGTGATGCAATGTATAGAAAGAAAAAGTCCATGGTAGATGTCTGCTTTTATTTCCATTGAGAAGTCAGGAATACCAGTTGCAAGTGAACATTAAATTCTATCCATACTGGCATACAGCTAGTGTTATTCCAGAAGGAATTAGCTACCTGCATTGTGCTTTAAAGTGTGGTGTTTGAGGTAACTGGCTTGAATTTAGTATTAAAATTTCAAAGGATCAGAGAATTGCCATTTGGATAAGGAGAAAAAGGCGAATATGCAAATATCTGGTACAGAAAAGTCTTAAGTCTCTAAATCCTACTGGTTTAGGGCATTTGGTATTTTTTTTAACATTAATTTGGAAAGGCAGGAATGTCATTGTCAATGGAGTTATGGATACACAGTGTCCATCTCCTTGAGCCTTCATGGAATCACAGTTTTGGAAGGTACAGGTCACCTAGTTCAACCTCATCATTTTAGATATAAGGAAAACTGAGGCCCAGAGAGATTAAATGACTCTTCTAAATCACACAAGTTGTTAGTGGCAGAACCAAGAGAACCTTGGTTCTCGACCTCCAGACTGAAGGAACTTTACACTATGCCAACTTTCCTTTGGGAACAGAAGAGTTAGTTAATAATACATAATAGCTAGTACTTATATAGTGCTTGCTATGTACCAGGTGCTATGCTGTGTTTTCACTGTTGTTGTTATTTTGTAAATATTATCTCACATGATCCTCATAACAATCCTGGGAGGAAGGTGCTATTATTATCCCCATTTGATAGTTGAGGAAACTGGAAGTGACTTGCCCAAGGCCACATAATTAGTAAGTGCTTTAGACCGGATTTAAACCCAGATCTTCCTGACTCCAGGCTTGAAGTAATAACCACTGAGCCACCTTGTTGCTTGTAAGAAAGCTAGGACAAGTACGGACTTGGATTTCTGTGTATCTTTGAGGGAGTCAGAGAAGCTAGGGATTTTGTCTGATTATTTCTAGTAAGATAAATCCCTTATACACATTAATAAATTGAGGTTATATTTTCAAACCAAGTTATGAATTTCAAGAGGATATGAATAAATTAGGTGAAGCCAAGGATAAAAATGATAAGTTATGGGAAAAGTTTGGAATTAAGGTTCTTTTGTGGGAAGTTTAAACACAGTCTTCAATGTTTCCCACCCTTCTTCCCAGCCCCCTTTTAAAAGACAAATCTTGCTGAGCTAGAGCACTGTGTTAAGGCTTCTGAAGCAAAGCTCAGAGGATGATTAAAAGGCATTAGGAGGATATGAGGGAGGACTTGCTGTACCCAATTGAAGAACTGGGAAGCTTTTGCCAATCTAGGATCAAGAAACATTCATTCACAGTGATTGAGATGAGTTGCTTCTTTTAAAAAAAAAATTAAATAATATTTTTTCCCCCAGTTTTGTGTAAAAAAAGTTTTAACATTAAAAAAGTTCAAATTCCAAATTCTTTCCCTCCTCTCCCCTCCACACTCCCTGAGATGGCAAGCAATTTGATATAGGTTATACACTTGCAATCATGCAAAACATATTTCCACATTAGTCATGTTGTGAAAGAAAACATCAGCTAAAAAAAAATTGAAAAAAAAGTGAAAAATAGTATACTTTGATCTGCATTTAGACTTCATCAGTTTTTTTCTCGAGAGGTTGATAGCATTTTTCATCATGAGTCCTTTGAATTGTCTTGGATCATTGTCTTGCTGAGAATAGCTAAGTCGTTCACAGCTGATAATTGTACAATATTGCTGTGTACGCTGCTTTCTTGCTTCTGCTCACTTCACTTTGCATCAGTTCATGTAAGTCTTTCCAGCTTTTTCTGAAATCATCCTGCTCATCATTTCTTATAGCACAGTAATATTTCATCACAATCAAATACCACAACTTGTTCAGCCATTTCCCAATTGATGAGCATCCCTCAATTTCCAATTCTTTGCCACCACCAAAAGAGCTGCTATAAATATTTTTGTACAAATAGGTGCTTTTTTAAAAAATTACTTTCAGGTATAGACCTCTAGAAGTGCTGAGATGATTTGTTTCTAATCAATTTAGATAGTTTGGAATTGTTGAGACAAGGTATTAAGGATTTTCCCTTCTTTGGCTTAGTTACTTGTTCGAAAATCTGACATTAATGAGGGCAAGTGCACAGTGATGTTTCCTTTCTCAGACTTTGCAGGCAAAGAACTCTAAAAAGCACCAACTCCACCCCACCCCAAGTTATTGCTTCTACCTCCAGAGAAAGTATAGGTTTCCAAAGTCTTTGTGATGCTCATGATACTTTTATCAGGGAATTGATGAGAATCTCCAACTTCAGAACGTCCCTCCTGAATATAGTTAGGGAGGAAGTTAACAAAACTGATTTAACCCTTTTATTTGGCAGGAAAGGCATAGTTACTGTAAGAGGGTTTGTAGCACCAGATGGTAAAAGTAGATTCAAAGCCAATAATGTGATGTTCAAGTTGTGATTATTCTCTTAAGTTAAAACAAACAAAGAAACCTATCTCTTTACCTTTCAAAGCAACCCTTAAAGATTCTCTCTCTATCCTTTACAGATTTCTTGCCCAGCTTTGAGTATATCAGTTTCCCCTCTCCCCCATCCTCACATAGATTTTTCACTTTATAAGCACATCCTTGCCCTTTAGGCTAGGATGCTTTACATGATTTAGATCTTGGGATTGGTTCAGACGGCAGAAGATAGGTTGAACCAAAATGCATTGGAACTGAACAGTGTAAAGTCACTGCATAGTTGTAGACCTGGTCCAATACTAGTGGAACTCAGGGCATCATCATTTGAGGTAGTGACTTGATTTGATAACTCATTGGATCAAATATATTCAAAAAATGGCTTGTACTAAAGGTGTCAATACTAGCCTTTTAATTCTTCCAATTCAGTGTTCTATGATCTAGATGGAAATTATACTGTCATCAACTCCCAATAATTTGGAATTACAGTGATGAGATGGGAAGCAGGTCAGAATAAACTGTAGATTTGTTTTTAAAGAAAGAAATGTAATTTTATTATTTTCAAATTTTGTTGCTGTTCAGTCATTTTTCAATTATGTCCCACTCTTCATGAACCCATTTAGGGGTTTCTTGGCAAAAATATTAGAATGGTTTGCCATTTCCTTCTCCAGCTCATTTTACAAATGAGGAAACTCAGACAAACAGGGTTAAATGACTTACCCAGGGTCAAACAGCTACTAAGTGTCTGTGGCCAGATTTGAACTTGGGAAGATGAGTCTTTCTGACTCAAGTGTCAGAACTCTACGATGTAACCTAAAGAAGGCTATTAAAGTATTGCCAAATTGCCCTCAAGAACATTTTTTAATGAAGGGATGAGAATGATTTCTTGTTAGCTTATCATTTTTATTCCAACTGGGTGCTTTTAAAGCACTTGAAAGCATTTTGTTCTCTTAAGTAAGTTAAATATTCCCTTCCTAATCAGATGTTTACATTGTTAGCTGGTTTAGTGAAGGCTTCCCCACCCCAGCTACCTTGGACTAGAATGAGAAGGTAAACTTTAGCCCAATCTCAGTTCCAAATTATCAGAAATTTAAAATGAAGATCTTCTTTTTTGTGTTAATAATGTAAAGACAGGTTTTCAAATGCAGTAGCACCTTTTTCTTTGGCTTGTTGAATTCTGTTTTTGAACTCAATGCATTTTTAAGGGCATTTTTGTTTATTTTTGAAATTTCCTTTATTGTAACTCCATGCTTTATTCAAGCAATCCAGCTTAGGAACTAACAACTAGCTACTTCCCTGGCATTAATTAACTGTTTTTTTTCCCCTGAAGTCATTATGTTTTCAAAATGACAGAAAAATAGGACATAGCCTCATAATGTAAAGTATGGTTTTTATATTCACTTACTAGGTATTCTTTTGTTCTAATTGGTTCCTAGCTTGACTTCTTTGGTCCAAATGAAGAACAACTTCTCCTCCTCCTCCTTCTTTTTCTTCTCCTGAATTGAGAAATGTAAGCCTTTCAGTGGGCACCAGTTGGCAACTGGACCTTTGTGGACTCACACCAATACTGCAAGGCATCTGGGAGAGGTGTAGGGTCCAGAAGTTCAATTAGTGAAAAGAATTGATGTAGGATGTACACATATGTGGATACTCAGCTGTACCCACTTATAACTTGAATGGGGATATAGAAGAGAGCCCCAAAGAAGTGGCTTTTAAGATTGCTTAAAACTCTGAGATGCTGTGAGCCTAGAGAAAAGAACACTGAACTGGAAGTAAAGAATCCTGACTTCCATTTCTGGGTCTGCCACATACTTTGTGGCTTTAGACAATTCACTTCCCATCTCTGGTCCTCACTTTCTTCATCTGTAAAATAAGGTGCTTGACTTAGATGATTTCTGATGTCCTTTCAAGCTATGACATTTGATGATGATTGTTTCAGGGAAACATTGTGATGTTCAAAGTGAACATCTAAAGGGAGAGGGAAAAATCCTCCATCAATAGCCATGGCTTACTTAGGAAGCTCGCTGAATGTCATTGGATGAAAAATGAGGAGGGAGAGAAACATGAGAGTGCCAGTTGCATGATGAAGTCCTTTAGCCATCCTGGAGAATTAATGATTATGACCTATACTCAAATAAATTGGGTACTACAAAAATGTTTTAAATTCTAATGTGCTTATCTGAATTTAATGTTTTTGTGTGACCCTTGTGTTAAAAGTTCCCTTCTGAAGGGAGAAAGAACTTAAGTATACAATGAAGAACCTTTTAATTCTCTTACTGAATTCCCAAGGAACTTGCATTATTTGGCACACTCCTAAGGGTAATCACCAGCTCCTCTTATAAGCACTCTGGTTCACAAAGTTTTGATACATAGGATTGTTTTATCCTCCTTGCAGTAAAGGGCTCTGAAAGGACTTGTATTCAAACCTGTAGGCTGGCAAAAGACCTTCTGCCCTTTCTCATGTGCAACTCTCCTTCAGGACCTATGTGGTTTATAATATTGCTCTAGGCTTGACCCCAGTTGGAATTTCCTCCTTCACCTGGGTGCTCTGTACCTTTTGTGGTTCTTCTGTCAGCAGTTCTTCAGTTGCTTTTTCTGTATGCACCTCCACTGTCTCTCCTTTTTGTCTTTTTCTAGCAAAAGTCACAAGCTTCTTGTTACTGTTGTTGTTCAGGTCTGCTTTGCTACTTCTCAATACTTGAACCTCCTTCAGCAGATGATGCTAGCAATCTCTTCTCAAGCTCTAGAATACCTGACCTGGGAAGTAAATTATTCTGACACCTCAGCTGACATTGTAACTGTCTTTTAACCTCGAGAGACAGAATATCTGTGGTTTAAATTACTTTCTTTTGCACCTTGGATCCCCAGCCCTATCCTTCATACAGAGGGCCTTTTCAAGTAACTGTGAGAACACCTTGCCTTTTTCTTGAACTGTTCAAGTGAGTATCTGTTTTCCACTTTGGGGTGGCTCATGATAAGGTGGTATCCACTGACTTTCTTCCTTCCCTAGGATCTGGGTATTTTGCCTTTCATTCACATCATCACTTCTCACTTCTTTGGTGTTTGGAAAGGCATTCCCACTCTCCATTTGTCTTTTTATCCTTTCTCTTCCTCTGGGACTGCTGGGTAGGGTTTTGCAAAGAATTCCAATCTGTTTCTAGTTAGAGCTGGCTACACCTAATGCAGGTGCCTATGACTTAGAGTGAAACCAGCTTCCCCTCAATATGTTTACTTACATTTGTTACTTAATTCTGTGATTAGTCTAGCAGGGAAATAATATTTTCAGATTTTTCAGATCATAAAACTAAGCCCCTTGAAGAAGTGATTTTCTTAAGGTGGTATGATGTGTGGCTGGAGATCAGATCTTAACCACAGAAAGTTAAAGTTAGAAGGGATCTTAAACCCCTCATTTTACAGATGAAGAAATGAACACTAGTGAAGTTAAATGACTTTGTCTAGGTTTGAATGACTTCACTCACTCCTCTGATTCCACAGCCAGCACTCTTTCCATGGCATCTTGGTAGATCAGAGCTTTGGGAGTACCAGGAGGCGAACTCTGGATTTTTCAGTATGTCTTTTTCAGTTTTTCATTTCCAATACAACTTGATGAAATCTCCAAGAAGAGGATGAATTGGTTACATTATAAGAAGATGGTGCTATGAATTCATTCAGTTGAGTTGGATTGGCAGTAGTGGAAACAATTTTATTTTGTTCCTTTTGAGAGATGATGGTCAAACATTGGGCTTTGGTGAGTGCCTTTGAAGCAAGGTTTTTCTTTGTGGAACTGGATTAAAGTTTGAGCTTTAAGTCCTCCTGCCCCCATGTTCTCCTTGTTCCTGGTGGGTCTGATCTTAAGCTTCCTGGGTCCTTCCTACCCCCTGAGACTTACTGTGTCACCACTCCTTTGGCATTTATCATTTACTATTTGTACTGTTAAATCTTTTTATTACCTTTCTTATCTTTCAACTAGATTGTGAACTCCCAGAGGGCAAGGACCTACAAATATTTGTTATTTAATATTTGATTAATTGCTGGCTAGTGCTTGGTAATGCTGTGAAGCAAAATGAGACTGTCTTTTTTTTCATGTTTGATCATTTCTACAATAAAAGGTAAATTTCTATAGATGTTATCATAACAATAATAAAACAATTTCTTTTGATCCTTATGATTATAGATTCAAATACATATATGTCTATTTTGCAAAGTTGTTAGTATTCTGCTTTTTAAACTTTGAACTATTTTTATTGCCGTATTTCTATATATTTTTAACATTTTTCATTCTTTATGGTGATATAGTACTCCAGTATTATTGAATTCATTCTTTGTAACCATTCCTATTTAACATTTTGATTGTAACTTTGTAATGAATTTTACAAAGTTGTGATTAGTGTTTGGCTTTTTGAGCTTTGTGTTATTTTGTATGATCACTTGCCACATTTTTGTATATTCTTTTTGGGGGGCATTTAATTTTTTTATTTTTTAAATGCTGTTAATGAGTAGTTAAGAAGGTACCCTAGTCAAGTCAGATATGAAAGTAAAAATAAATACTAAACAAATAATCTTAGCTTCCATTGCAAATTAGCCTTTCTTGTTAACTTGCTGGCTTTCTTTTCTTTTTTCTTTTGTTTTCTTTCTTTCTTTTTAGTTTAGTATTTTATTTTTCCCCAATTACATGTAAAAACAACTCTTAACATTTGTTTTTAAATTTTTGAGTTTTAAATTCTCTCCCTCTCTCCCCATTCCCCTCATATTTCTGTACATTCTTATCATTTTTCATTTTTTATAGTAATATAGTACTCTAGTATTATTGAATTCATTCTTTGTAATGGGTTATTATGTAATGAGTCCCTACCTATTTAACATATTGTTTGTTACTTTGTAATAACATGATTCTGCAAATAACCCAGTGCTATAGGACTGGGGAGAATGCTGACTAGGTTTTTTTTACACTGCCTTTCCATGTTTAGCGATTAGAACTTTGTTTTTTCATAGTTGCTTTTTTGATGCAGTTCTTGGAGGGTTTTGGTTTTTTTTGGGTATTCTGAAATTTTCTCAGTTTCTTCCTCATGATTTTTCTTTCAGTTTTCTCATTATGAAAACATGCTTGTTTTTTATTTCATCCTATTAGAGCAGTCTTTGTCAGGCACTCTTTTTCTTTTTCTGACTCTAGATTAGCTATGTGCTCTGCAGATTAGTACCAGTTACTGGTCATATTGCCCAAATTTTTCCTGCCCTAACATCTCCCCATTTTGTAAGGAGTTCTAAAATGGAGCAGGTGTCCCTTGTCCTATTTAGGTAAGCTTGGTTTCAGCCAGATCTCTCTGCCTTTCCCAGTGTAGGAGATGACTAGTCCTGTTTAGACTGAGTTGGCCATGTAGTAAAGGGCACTTTTCCATGCTTAGGATGGAGAATTGGTGCTTCTAGAGTTAGGCCTCATGCAATTATTTCCTGCTTTGTAGGCTGGGAGGGGGAAAAGAAAGGATCTAAAACTCTTTGTTAATTTCCCTCATTTATCACATTAACCCCTTCACTGTTTCTCTCATCTCTGTGATTAATGAGGCGTTTTCTGTGGCATCTGTTTCCTTAACTGTTCCCTGGATTTCCTCTTCAATGAGAGAGTTGCTTTTTAATCTCTCATTTTAGGACAACCTCCCACGCCCAGATTTTCCATTTGTAAAGGGTTTTGGTGTTGAACATCAGTCCAATGGAACAGCCTACTTCACGTTTCACTTCCTTATTCTAGCAATGGGGCATTCTCTTAATAACTCAACTGGAACACAGCTCTTAAGTTCAAAGTGAAACAGTCCTCACTTGTGTTGCTTGTGGTCCTAAATCAGCCCTTTGCACCCACTCTCCCTTCCAATATTGTACGTGTCTTTCCCCCTCTTAGAGAATCACTTCTGGAACTAACTTGGCACATAGTCTTAAAGAGAAGGGCCTATTGAGGGGCAGGGGTGGGACAAATAGTCCCTGTTCTTGAATTTAAGCAGCTGATCCTGTCAGCGTCTGAACTCCTCTTTCTGTGGTGACAGAAAACAGCAGGAGATGCTACTGCAGCCAAGGGTACTTCTCCAGCTTTGTCACTTGGGTGACCAGATTTCAGAAATAAAAAAGGAGTCTCAGACCACAGCAGGATCCAGTTGGCATAGAATGAAAACAAGGCTGGCAAAGCAGTCCTCCCAAAGGCAAAACATCTACCAGGTTTCTTTCTTGAAACCTGACTATTCTGGTTTCTGTTTGTCCTTCCCCCTACCCCTCACCCTCTATTTTTGGGTGGAGGCTCTGAAGTTTTGTTGTCTGCTCTCTTTTGGGGGCTGCTCCCCCTTCTTTATCTTAGGTCATCCCTACTTTAGTTTTTCTTAACCATAGCCCCTCATTTACTCCTTCTCAACTGTTGGAGAAGCTTCCAGAAGTTTTGGTTAGGTTATTCTCTCCCCCTTATTACCGCCCCCCCCCCCCCCCATCCTTCTGTGGCCTTCTGTTGCTTGCTCCAGTGTTTCATCTCACCTACCAAAAGAAAGACTCCTCATGCCATAGAACAGGGAGAGGGATATATGGATCTTCTAAGGTCTGTGCTCTAATAAGCAGGGAGTTTTTTTTCCTGTCTTGTTTTGGACAAAACATGGATCTTTTTGCAGACCACGTTTTTTTTCCAAGGAGGGCCTCTCCCACATCTCTAAATCCCACATTAGGCTGACTGCAGCTTTGGAGAGGCCAGTGACATCGATCAGAAACCACTGTCAGCCATCCCTCTGGGGCTGACCCTTTGGGTCTCACTGTAGGTGAACAGGAAGAACACATGTCTCAGGACATATACACACACATACATACATACGTATGTATGTGTGCGTATAAATATATGTATATGAGAGAGACAGGCAGAGAGAGAGAGAGAGAGAGATATCATTAATTCATTAATTCCCTTTTCACAGATCTAGCCTTGGGGAATGGACCAGAACTTGGAGAAAGACTTTGCTAATTCCAAAAGCTACTCCTTGTCAAAACAAGGAGTATGTGTGTGTCAGGGAGGAATATGGGTGGCCGCCAGATCAGGAGAGAGCTTACTTTCTTGGCTTTTCATTATGGAAATTATCTGAGTAGGTTTCTACTGCACTGTGCGTGGTTTGCACTGAGCTGAAAGGACAAATGGGAGTGGGAGCTGAGATTTGTTCACTTGGGAATAAATTTTTTCCCTCTGCTAATGTTGCTGCAGCCCATCCTCCTACCCACATTCTCTACAAACTCCATGTTTTTGGGATGTGTGATCTCAGTCCTCCTGACTTTCCCAAAGTTGGCTTCTGGGGTTTCTTAGCTATATCCTCTGGCCCAGATGTGAGATAATTCTGTATGTGTGTGTGTGTGTGTGTGTGTGTGTGTGTGTGTGTGTGTGTGTGTGTGTGTGTGTGTGTGTGTAAGGTATATGTACTCAAATGGATCTGTAACATTATTGATTCAGGGGTTCTCTTCAATGACAGAGGGGAGACTCCATTACTATCTGCCTATCCTAGGTGTCTCCTCTTCATGCCTTCCCAAAATTTTGTTACAAGTCATTCATCAAATGTGCTTGAACCTTCCTTCTATTTCTTCTGACTTCACAAGGATGCCAGGGTAGTGCCCTAGCCATCCACCTGGCATCTCTCACTCTTACCATGTAACCAGACCACTTTCTCCTTCTGTCATACAATTCACATAGTATACATGTATCATAAAGTTTATAAACATGACAACTGATCAAGAGCACTTTTTAAAATCAGTGATGTTTTACTCTGATCTTAGCTGTTACATAGTACAGTATATAGTATGTGCTGGACTTGGAGTCAGAAAGATTTGTGTTCAAATCCTGCCTCAGATACTTACTATAACCTTGAGCAAGTCATGTAACTTCTCTCATTTCATTTTCTCATCTGTAAAATGGATAGAATAATAGTACCTACCTTACAGTTGCTGTGAAGATCAAATAGGATAACAGGTAAAGTAATCTGCAAACTTTAAAGTGCCATACAAATTGCTAGCTAGCCAATAGAGATTTTCTTTTTTCTGAAGTAAAAACAAAGTAATCTAGGTGGTTGTGAGAAAGAGAGGGCAGATGGAATGGGAGGAGGCAGTGCATTGATGTGAGAAAGCAGCATAATTGGGAGAAGACAATAGGAAATGTATATGGATTGAAGGGAGGTGGTCTTTGAGGAGCCTTCCTTCACTTGGCTTGAGAACCTTTCAAATGGGAGTGATGACTGATGGGTAGATGCTAGTTTGTAATCATTCTCACATGTAGCATGGGGGTATTGTGTGGCTCACCGGGAGGCAGAATAGACAACCCTAGCCTCTAATTCCCTGCCTGCTCCAAGGGATACTTGGAAAGGAAATAGGAGGTTGGGACCAGGAGCTGGGCCACTCTTCTTTCCTCAGGGAGAAGGGCTACTGGGCTATAGACTTTTCTGGTCCCTCATATACTATTGGTAGAAATCTACAAATTAGCAATAGTCATGTCATTCCATATGGGGCTATGAGAACAATCCAGCTCCTTTCCCTCTAAATTGCTGCATAGGCTTCACTGTTTTTATTGCTGTTGTGGCTGTGTTCTAAGAGGAGTTGCAATTGACAGAAGAAGGACTCACCCCTGTCAAAATCACAGGTCTTTTGGTGGCGAAGTAGATAGAGTGCAGGGCCTGCAGTCAGGAAGACTCATCTTCCTGAGTTCAAGTTTGGCATCAGATAGTAGTTGTGTGACCCTGGGCCAGTCACTTAACCCTGTTTGCCTCAGTTCCTCATCTGTAAAATGAGCTAGAGAAGGAAATGGCAAACCACTCCGGTATCTTTATCAAGAAAACCCAAAACTGAACAAGAAGAAGAAGTATTAATAAAGAACTTAATTCTATAAACTGTTGTCTCTTTTCCCTCAGTAGTTCTCATAGGTACCACTATTTACCAGTTTTTGCTCTGTCACTTTCTATATTATTATAAACTATTGGAGTGAAGTTCTTTGAAGGTGTATGCAGAGGCAGAAGAATTCTTTCTCTTGCAATATAAGTAAATAAGAGAATGTTTTTCTTCCGATAGAAAAAGAGATGGTATATTGTATGTTGTGCCTGGGCACAGTGGGAGGGTCAGGATCAGTAAAGATTTTGGATTGTATTATTAATAATTAATGATTTATCAAAGATTATGTGGATACTCTTCTTTTTCCTGCTATGCTTTAGAGAAGTGGGAAATATATATCAGTGGGGTCTTGGGGGTAGGGAAATATGTCAAGAGGGTAATATTCTGATGAGCAAATGTCTGAGTAGATTGCTAGATGAGGTTCTGTGGATCAGTTTGCCTTTTCCAGTCAGTCTAGATCAGGATCTGCCAGTATGTCAGATACAGTCTTTTTTTTTTTTTCTAATAGATATTAAAGCAAAGTGTTGGAGCATGTGAACTTGGCTAGCATTCAAAGAAGGAAGATATTTCTTGGTTACTTTCTTTATTCTTGACATCTCTGATTAGGAATCATGATCTCTTGGTCCTTCTGCTTACTATTAACCTTGAGCAGGTTACCCTTGTGTTCTTTGCCTTAGTTAGATCACCTGATGGTTTTGTTCTGAGTTTTCCTCTCTTTTTCCTCTATACTATTTCACTTGGTGATCTCATCAGTTCCTGTGGATTTAATACCATCTTTACACTGATGATTCTCAAATGTACCTTTTCTGCCTCAGTCTCTTTGCTGACCTCCAATCTCACATCTCCAACCCTCTTTCAGATATCTTAAAGTGAATGTCCACTAGACATCTTAAGCTCAATATATTCAAAACACAACTCAGAATCTGTCTCCCTTTCCTTCCTTCCCTGTTACTGCAGAAGGCAGCACCATCCTCTCAGGCTGGAAACTTTGGAGTCATCTTGGTTCCTCACCATGTCTCACCCTCATACCCAAGGCTTGCCAATTTCACCTTTTCACCATTGCCCCCAAACACCTCCTTCTTTCCTCCAATCTAGTTTCAGCCCTCTTCACCTCAAGCCTTGATTAATGCCTGCTGATGAGTTGACTTGCCTGAGTTCTCTCCATTCCAATCCATTCTCCATTTAGGCACTAAAGTGTTTTTTCTAAAACACAAATTTAATTATGTCTTCCCCTCCCCTCCCATTATTCATAAACTCCAGTGTCATCCTATTGCCTCCAAAAGCAAATACAAAATACTCTGACATTCAAAGCCCTTCCTAACTTAGCCCCCTTCTACCTTTTCAGGCTTCTTACTCCTTATTCCCCAATCTGTACTCTTCAATCCAGTGATATGGTGTTCCTGGCTGTTTCACTCTATCTTTTGACTCTGGGCATTTTCTCTAGCTGTCCCTTATTCCTGGAGTGCTCTTCTTCCTCCACTCCAACTGTTGACCTCCTTGGCTTCCTTTAAGTCCCAACTAAAATCCTACCTCCTACAGGAAGTCTTTTCCAACATTTCTTGATTCTAGTTCCTTCCCTCTATAGATGATTTCTAATCTATCTTAGATATATCTTGATTATATATATTTTTCTCCCCATTAGATTGTAAGCTTCTTGAGGGAAGGGATTGTCTTTTGCCTCTTTTTGTATCCCCACTGCTTAGCACAGTGCCTGCCACATAGTAGATGCTTGTAAATAAATGTTTATTGAGTCATTTAATTGAACTGAAGCGAGGTTATATCCTTCTTAAGGTGGCATTGAAGTATCTGGGACAGGGACAGCATTTTGAATTGGTTGAGTTAAAGGGGCAGTATTATAATGGAATTCTGGGATCATAGCAGTTAGGTGGCACTGGAGTTGGAGTCAGAAAGACCTGAATTCAAATCCTTCCTTAGATGCTTACTAGCTGTATGACTCTCAGCAAGTCACTTAACAACTCAAAACCCCACTTACACTACAGGAAAGTGGGGGAGAAGGGGAGAAGTGGGTGTGGGGGGATGATAGAAGGGAGGGCAAATGGGAGGAGGGAGTAATTAGAGTAAACACTTTTGGGGATGACAAGGTCAAAAGAGAGACTAGAATAAATGGGGGGGCAGGACAGGATGGAGGGAATTATAGTTAGTCTTTTACAACTATTATGGAAGTCTTTTGCATAACTACACATATATAGTCTATATTGAATTGCTCGCCTTCTCAGTGTAGGGATGGGTGGGGAGGGAGGAAGGGAGAGAAGTTGAAACTCAAAGTTTTAGGAATGAATGTTGAGAATTGTTCTTGCATGCAACTAGGAAATAGATACAGGTAATGGGGTATAGAAATCTATCTTGCCCTACAAGAAAAGAGAGAAGATGGGGATAAAGGAAGGGAGGGGTGTGATAGAAGGGAGGGCAGATTGGGGGAAGAAGTAATCAGAATGCACAGTGTCTTGGGGTGGGGGGAGGGGAGAGATGGGGAGAAAATCTGGAAGTCAAAATCTTGTGGAAATGAATGTTGAAAACTAAAAATAAATAAATAAATTTTAAAAAATGAAAAAAAAAAACAACAACTCAAAACCCCAGTTTCCTCATCTGTAAAATAGGTGGTGGACCTCTAGGATACCTTCTAAAGGTATAGATCTAAAGGATAGCCCTAAAACTATGATTTATGATTCTCTGATCCATGATATTTCTTTCGGAATTCAGTGTAACCCATATGTCAGAGGTTCACTTGTGACACGAAGGACCTCGGTACACTTTAGAACTCTTTCACAGCTCTGGCTCAGTGTTCTCACTCAGGTGGAACCTGGGAATATCAGTGTCTCACCTTCCCAAAGAGTAGTCATTAGCTTCCTTTACAAGCATTCAGGCTCACAAGGCTCAAATGTAAAATAGTTCCAGTTATGAATTAGTGGATGGAAGGCTAATAGTGAAATACACTTCTGTCCTATTGGTAGTGAACCTTCATTGCAGAATATAATGTATACTGGTAGATTTAGTAACTGTGTATGTGATTTTGCTTAATTGTTTTTATTATATGGGAGGGCTCTATGTAGGTGGAGGTTATGGGGATGTGACTGTGGTGTGAAAATAGCATCAACAAAACATTTTTAAAATTAATGAACAAGGAGAGGATTCATATCTAAGGCCAGAGAAAGTGAAGAAGAATTCCTTCTTATATTGTTCATATTGAATCTATCTGAGCAGCGTTACTGACAATTACTATTTTTTGCTTCTTTTCTCCTCCAGCACTTGGGTGTTGTGCATCTCTTGCCCAGATCTGAATGACCTTGGAGTTCAGAGGAATACTGTTTCTCATATTCTGCTTCTCCCTCTATTCTCTATCCTTCCCCAGGGAATCTGAGTTCAGTTATTCAAATTAACCTATGGTTGCTTCACGAAAGATCTATGAAAGAGGGAGGGGGGCTTGAGTGAACTGTTCGTGCTTGGATTGGTCCTGTGATTTTATAGTTATAGGATTATATATTTAGGGCTGACAGAGACTTTAGAGATTTTTCTACTCATTCTAAGATTTTCATTTTAAAGATGAGGAAACTGAGACTCAGAGAGTTGAAATGACTTGCCTGAGGTCACCCACATAGCAAGTGGCAGAACTGGGATTTAAATCTAGAGGTACTCTGACTCAGATTCAGTACTTTGTTCACTTAATCTTTTTGTGTGTCATAGATTCCCCTGGCAATCTGGTGAAATCCATGAACCCTTTCTCAGAATAATGTTTTTAAAATGCATAAAATAAAACACAAGGACTTATAAAGGAAACTGATTATATTGAAACAGTTATCAGAATATTTAAAAGGAAGCAAGTTTGTGAGTTATTAAACTGCCTATACCCTTTGACCTAGCAATACCACTATTACCACTGTTTCCCAAGATGGTTTGGGAAAAGCCCCTACTTATTCTAAAATATTTATAGCAGCTCTCTTTGTGGTGGCAAAGAACTTGAAATTGCAGGGATGCCCATCAATTAGGGGATGGCTGAACAAATTGTGGTATGTGATTGTGAGGGAATACTACTGTGCTATAAGAAATGATGAGCTCCATGATCTTAGAAAAACATGGATAGACTTGCAAGATATAATGAAGAGTGAAATAAGCAGAACCAAGGGAACGTTGTATACAGCAATAGCAATATTGTTTTAAGAAGAACTTTGAGGGGCAGCTAGGTGGTAAAGTAGATAGAGCACTGGCCCTGGAATCAGGAGTTCAAATCTGGCCCCAGATACTTATTAGCTGTATGACCCTGGACAAGTCATTTCACACCAATTGCTAAAAAATGAAAAGCAGAACAACAACAAAAAAGAACAACTTTGAGCAACTAAGTAATTTTGACTATTATAAATATCCAAATTAACTACAAATACAAAGGACATATAAAAGAAGATACTATCTGCATCCAGAGAAAAAGCTGATTAATAGAAATATATATACAGAATGGTTTTACGTATACATATACACACATATACATATATGTATATATACATATGTATGTATGTATATGTGTATCTAGTGGTAGCCTTGGGGGAAGGGAAGAAAAAAGAAAAAAGAGAAAGTTATATAATAACTTCATTATATGTTTAAAAGGAATATAGCAAGTTGCACATAATAGATTTGCAGTTTCACATACAATTGTCTTTTTTTCTATTTTACTATGTTATGGAAATGCTTATTTTATTTTTTAAATTCAGAATAAAGGAAATAAAATAAAAAAAAATTCATGGACCCAAAGTTAAGAACCTCCTAACTACTCTGACTCCTGCTGTATTCCGGTAAAGATTTGGGACCTGGGAAAAGCATATCCTTCCATGAAGCTGATGGTATTCTGAGTACCCTATTCTAGCATCAAATCAGAAACTTCAGACAAGAGTGACCATAGGCAACCTAAGAAGAAGCACGATCTTACTATTTTCTATTAAAAATCCATTGGGAGCTAAAGGAAGAAAGGTGTCTAAAGGGAAAGATTGGGAGAATGATGAATAACTGACTAATAAATAGGGAATGCCCCTTCTAAATGGTGATAGCTGAAATCATACTAGATAGATAGATAGATAGATAGATAGATAGATAGATAGATAGATAGGTAGACAGACAGACAGACAGACAGGCAGGCAGGCAGGCAGACAGACAGACAGACAGACAGACAGAAAGACAGACAGACAGACAGACAGACAGACAGATAGATAGATAGATAGATAGAGGTAGATGGCTTACTGACAAAGGAATTTTTTTTTAATGTCTCTAAACTACCTTATTTCCAGATGCTGGAAATATAATCATTAACTGAAAATGCAAGTAGCTTTCTGGGCACTATGAAGAGAAACTCAGGTTCCTGCTATTTCTGCCATTTCCCAGATGCAGCTCTGTTCCCAGGAGGTGATTGAGGACATAGGATTTTGTAGTATCAAACCTCAGAGATCCAGACACAGAGGGTAGAAGTTGGGCTTACCATTTCTGCTATTGGTCATTTGGTCCCTAGGATGGCTAGTCAGGTCTCTGGAGATCAAAGACAAGTGAATTGGAGAAGATTTCCATTTCTGGGGATCTTCTTTGAAGCCACATGGGGTGATCTTCTGAATGGTGGTAAAAATGACTTCCCTTCCCCCACTCTAATTCTAGAGTTTATGATGGGCTGATTCCCAGTATTCTACTTTCCCATTTCTCAGTTCCTCACGGATCTTGGATTTTGTCTTGGGAATTAGCGTTCGTAGGTTCATAGCCATGTAGAACTTTTTATTTTTTTTGACATCTAATTAGCTCAAAAATATTTGTTGAAGGCCTACAATTTATAAAACACTGTTCTTGGCATTGTGTTTGTGTGGGTGTGTGTAGTGGGGGCAGAAATTAAAAGCAGACTTGATTTCTGCCTAGAGTTTAGAATCTCATAGAGCAATCAAGACACACACACACACACACACACACACACACACACATTCCGCTCATGGTATAATGGTAGGAGTGATACCCCACTAGAACTTTGAAGACCTAAACTCTAGACCCAGTTTACCTCATAGGCAGATCACTTCTCCTTTCTGGCCCATAGTTCCCTGATTGGAGGGTGAAGGAGAGGAATTAGATCCTCTCTAAGATCTCTTGTAGCTCTAAAATTCTATTCTAAATAACTTACAAATTATACTGTGAAAGTACACTAGAGAGCTACAAAATATCCTCTGTTAGTTCTGAAGAAGGAGGAATCACTTTGACTTCTGGGTTCTCATAGATTTTATAGAAGAATCTGCAGGACTTAGTGACTCATTGGATGGAAAGGATGAAGGAGAAAGATATATTACAGATAACTCTTTGAACTTGAACATGGGCAGCTGGGAAAAGGGTGGTGCCATTAATTGACAGAGACAATAAAGTTGAGCTAGGAACTGATGGAGATGGGGTTGGGGTTGGGAACAAAGAAGGGAAGGGAAAGATAATGAGTTTGATTTTTAGTCAGTGAATTTGAAGACATCCAAGTGAAAATGTCCAATAGGAGTTGATAGTATAGTGGACCAGTGATGTAGATTTAGGGATCTTTGGCATGGAAATGGTGTATAGATTCAGAGAAGTGGTATTTTGGCATAGGGAAATGATAACTGAAACTGTAACAACAGTTAGGCTCTGGAGAGGGATCCTAGAGAGAAAAGTCAATAGTCTTTTTTTTTTTTTTTTTTAAGATTCAATTAAAATCTTTTCATTTAATCTATTTCCTTCTTCTCCTTCCTCCTCCCTCCCCAGTGGAAAACAAATAAACAAAAATCATTTCTGCATTGCCCATATATAAAAAATATATGTCTCAATCAATCACCCCTCTGTCAGGAGGCCAGTAGCATATTTTATCACTGGACTTTGGGAATTGTGATTTAATGGGGTCTTTTATTTTAAACTTGGGTGGAAGTCAAGGCTAATTCTAGGTAATTCTAAAGAAGTTATTTGACATGAACTTTGAGATGAACCAAAATATTTCATGAAAAATAAGATCTGCCCTCTCATGAGAGGTAGTTTCATAAATCTAGAGCCAGAATAGTAATGAGGAGAAAGAGGAGGAAGAGGAGGAGAACTAACATTTATATCTAGTACTTTAAGATTTGCAAAACCCTTTGCAAATATCTAGCCCAACTTCTTCATATTAAAGCTAAGAAAATAGGCTCTTTGAGGGTATGACTCACCTAATGGGTCATTTAGGTCATCCTCTAACTCAAAATCCATCTTTATAGGTTAACCCTCTCTTGGACTGAGAGGGTTCAATTCCTTTATTTTCTTTTTAAAATTAAAAAAGTTATGAAATTAACAAATATGAAAATGAATATACAAAGAACAGAAAATTCTTATGAATGCCCCCAAATTGAATAATTACATATAAAAATGAAAAAGAAAAAGATTGTATGTGAAACCATGAATCTCCATTATGCTTTAAAAAGCACATAATAAATTCAACATGTTCCTTGCAAAGCTGACCTGCCTTTCTGTGTTTCCTTCTATAATTCCTTCTGTTTTTTTATATGCATTTAAAAATATTTCAAAACCCATCTTTTCTTCCTTTTTTTTGGCAACACTATAGATAACTCTCCTGTTTTCACCAAATTCTCATGACCTTCTCCACTCCTCACAAAAGTCGAAAAAGAAAAAACACAATCCTTATAACTAATAAACATGATCAAGCAAAATAAACATGAATATCTGCCATGTAAAAAACCATATTCTCAATCTGTTCTTTGAGTCCATCACTTCTCCATCAGGAAGTGAGCAACCTTCTTTGGTTTCAGTTATCCGCAGTACTGGTTGGTCAATTACATTGAACAATATACTTAAGTCTTTCCAAGTTAAGTTGTTTTTCCTTACAATTTTGTTGTTATTATATAAATTATTCTCCTGGTTCTTCTCAATTCATGCTGCATCAATTCATACAAGTATTCCCAGGTTTCTCGGAGATTGTCCCTTTTGTCATTTCTTGCAATGCAATAATATTCCATTATATTTATAAGCTACTCTCCAATTGATGGACACCTGATTTGTTTCCAGTTCTTTTCTGTAACACAAAGAACTGCTGTAAATACTTTTATACTAATGGATCATTTTTCTCTTTATTTGATCTTTTTTGGAAGATAAGGCTATTAGTCATATATCAGAGTTAAAGGGCATGCATAGTTTAGTGGCTTTCAGGGTATAATTCCACAGTGTTTTTACGAAGTGATTGGACCAATTCACACCTACTAACTGCATTAGTGAGCCTGTTTTTCTCAATCAACACCCTTCCAATAATTGCCATTTTCCTTTTTTTGTCATCTTTGCCAAAGTGATGAGTGTGAGGTGAAATCCTAGAGTTGTTTTCATTTTCATTTCTCTAAATATTCGTGATTTTGAGCATTTTTTTCACACGGTTGTCAATACCTTGTATTTCTTAAACATTTGCCTATTCATTTCCTTTGACTATTTACAAATTGGAGAATAGCTCATCACTCTTTTTTTAGAGTTATGTTCTACATTAAATTTAATATGGTAGTATCAATACTTTTCTACTTTTCTGTATCCTCTTCTAAACTTCCTTTTGCTATCTTCTGTGAATTTATTGTTTCATTGACACTCATTTTTTCTTTTTTGCATCTCTATTGCTACTCCCCCTTGCTCTTCATATTTCCCCTTCCCAGAAAAATATACTTAAAAACCTGCTCATATAACAGATGAGAAATTAAGGCAAACAAACTCAGAAAGAGTTATTTTGATTTGCATTTCTCTAATTATTAGTGATTTGGAGCATTTTTTTTCATGTGGTTGCTGATAGCTTGAATTTTTCCTTTTCAGAATTGCTAGGTCACTAAATTCTAACCATTTACCTTTTAGAGAATGACTCTTGTTCTCATAAATTCTCTGAAATATGTTACATATATCTGATGTTAATCCTTTACTGAAATTTTTTTACAGTTTCTCTTTTTTTTCTAATTGCATTGATTTTGTTTGTTCAAAACCCTTTAAATTTTATGAATCAGAATTTCCCATTTTATTTTTTAAGATCATCTTGATTCCTTTTTTTTGGTCAAAAACTCTCTCCCATCAACAGCCAGTAAAGGTCTCTAATTCCATTCTTTACTAATTGGTTTATGATATTATCTTTTATGTTCATATCACGCATACGTTTGGGGTTTATCGTGGTATATGGTATGAGACAGAGATTTATTTAAATCTGACTTCTGACAGACTGCTTTTCTAGTTTTCTTAGCAGTTTTTGTCAGAGTGAGTACTTACCCCAGAAACTGAGTTTACTCAATACTCTGCTGCTAAGTTTTCATTGCTTCTGGGTCTGGACTACCTTATTTGTTTCACTAATCCACTTTTCTTTTTTTTAAGATAGAGACTAGTCCTGGCCATTTCACTGGTATAGGGAACTCTCAGATGAGGAAAATCCCTTCATCAATGCAGTTCAGCACCTTCTCAGCACTTAGAATTTTAGAGAATTGTCTAGAGCCCTGAGAGATCAAGTAAGTTTCCCAGGATCACATAGCTAGTGTGTGGCAGAGGCAGCACCTGATTTTGAGGCCAGCTCTCTATCCAGCTAAGTTGTTAGCTAGTACTGAATAGTTTTTGGTGATTTCTGCTTTGTAATTATAATGCTATTGGAGATTTGGTACTTGCTTATTCAAGTGACTCACAGCCACCCACGGTGAGTACATTCCTCCATATGTTTGACCTTGATCCTTGAAGCCCATCAAAGTAGTGGAGTCCAAGGAACTCCAGTGCCTGTCTCCCTTGACACCAAAGCAGATCCAGATACTAGGGCATGCTAACATTATTAGTGCAGAGATATTTCAGGAAGTCACAAGCTCCCTGTGGGGTGTGAAATTTGAGTGGTGAGTTTTCTCTTTCTTTGAGTCCTGTGCAGAGAAAACCTGAAAACCAGGCTTAGAAATTATGTTGGGAGCAATATGCAGCTCACTTCTTTTATATCCCGTTGGCCACCAAATGACTGTATAGTCATTTGTAAGAGGATGGTACAGAGTATGTGAGAATTTGAAATACAGGAGCTAGTGTGGAGTTGGTTCTCACTGAAATTTTTGTTATGAATTTGTCTTGGGGAGTCATAGAGGTTATATTCACTGTGACTTCGGCTCATGACATGTTCAGTCTCCTCCTGCTAACCATTTTGCCCACTCCTATAGGCTAACTATAAGTTTAGGTTTTTTTAAATAGTCTATCCAGATTCTATCTACCAGGAATGCAGATGCCCCAGAGCTTGAAAAGGTCCAGAGTGAGCTGGTTAAGAGACCAGGTTCCTTTTGGCCAGTAAGCTAGGTGGAACAGTGAGTAAGAGCAGTGGATTTGGAAGTCCTGAATTCAGTTCTCCTCTCAGATATTAGCTAGGTGATCCCATCAAGTCACTTAGCTCCCCTCAGCCTCAGTTTCCTCATTTGTAAAATGGGGATAATAATAGTGCCTACCTCACTGGGCTGTTGTGAGGATCAAGTGATGTAACATGTACAGCAACTTAAAATACTTTATAAAAGCTGGCTATTGCAAATATTGTTACTATTATTGTTTATTATTATTATTTTTGTTGTTATCGTATGTGCAGAATATATAATGAATCACTGAATTTTGGTTGGAAGGAACCTCAACAATAACTGAGTCTTGTCTTATGGCAAATTTCCATTGCCATAGCATTGCTGAAGAGTAGTCGTGCAGAGTGCTTCATGACCTTTAAGGAGGGAGAACTCACCACCTCTAGAGGCAGCCCATTCCATTTTTGGACAGCTCTTATTGTTAAGAGGGTTTCCTGATATCAGGCCAAAATTGCTTCTTTGAAATGACTACCCATCATTCCTAGTTCTGCTCTCTGGACTGAAACAGAACAAGGCTAATCCCTCTTCCATAAGACAGCCCTTCACATACTTGAACACAATTAGGTTTCTCTCCCCCATCTACACCTCCATCTCCTGCATTTCCTCCACCTCCACTTCTTCTCTCCTCAAGGCGAAACATGTCCACATCCTTCAATCAATCATCAGAAGACATGGATTTGAAATCCTTCGCCATCTTGATTATCTTCCTCTTGATTGTCTCCAGAGAAGACACAGAATCCAGGAATAGACCTTGTCTATCCTCAACAAATTAGAATAGCAGAGGAATTGAAGAGAGGGATTTTTTTTTGATTAATTGAGGCTTAACCAAAACTCATTCCTTTAATATTCCTGAAATGTCATCTCTCCTCCCATTCACCTCATTTCTCCTTGTTGAAATCATACCTATCCTTCAAGGGCAAAAGTAAAATACCATCCATCTCCCATGAAGTACTTTTTCTTGATTTTTCCTACACTGAGTGATCTCTCCTTTCTAGATGAACTTTCATAGCAATGCTACAAAAAGAGAATATGTGTTTAGTTATTTGTATAAATGCCCAATCTCTTTCACTTTGTATCTATAAGAATCTTCCTGGTAATCCCATGGCAGTGCCATTGTTCATTACATGGGACTGGAGCTAAAAATCCTTGCCTAGATCTGGAATCAGAAGACTTGAGTTCAAATCCCTGCTCTGCTACCTTTGACACATCACTTCTCCTTTTGTGATTTGGCTCCTCATTCATAAAATGAGAGGGTTGGATTTATTTTATTTCTCCTAGCTTTAAAATTCTTTAATTCCTAAGGAAGCACAGGAATTAGAATGGATTTGTATTGACCCTATGATATAATTTAGATTTGAAAAAATGTTTGACGTTATTAATTTTTTTTCCTAAAGGTAGATGGCCAAGAAGCAGTTTTGGTTAATTAATTTGGGGCTTGTTTGGCTCTGATTAGCTTGGCTTTAGGGGGTTTGGATGTAAAGTGCTGGGGATTTTGCTTCATAATCAATCTCTCTGAGAAGAGGGTAGGGTAGCCGTTCGTCTGTGTGATCTTACATCAAGCATTACCACTTTGAAGGTTTCCTCCCTCTCGTGGCCAAAGGATAGAATGCACCAGAGGTCTGTGGAAAGACCAGGAATGGTGCCCTAGTTCTGGCTGTATCTAGCCAGAAGAACTGGATTGAATTTGTGGGCTTTGTGCATTGTCCTAAGGCTTAGTAACCTCTGACTCTCTGTACTCTCCCAGTCTCTTGTTCTGTAACCCATCCTCAATGCAGTTTCCAAAACCAAAAGCCATGGTTCTGAATATGTCACTCTCCTGATGTAAAACATGCAATGGCTCCCTATTGCGTCTAGAACAAACTACAAACTCCTTAGTTTAGCATTTATGGTCCTCCACAGTCTGGCTCCAGCCTATATTTCCGGTCTTATTTCACAAAAAACTTCCATTTCTCTATTCCACTTTCCAGTCAAATTGGACAACAATCTATTCTTTAAATCTGACATGTTCTTACCTGCTTATGCATTTGTGTAGGCTCTCCCCCTCTCTCTGGAATGAACTTCCTTCTCATTTCAGCCTTTTAGAACCCTCATCTTTCTTAAGGGCTCAACACAGGTGCCATATCTCTTTGTAGCTTTCTGTTGTGCCTTCCTCTCCTTCATCTTCCTACTCTAGTCTTCTCTCTGTCCTCAAATATTCCTGGATGTCTCCTTTGCCCCCATAATTCCCCACCTTATAATTTAAATGCTGAATTGTCTCTCCCACTTTCCCATGGGATGTCTCTTCCTTGAGATTTCATTTTTGTCTTTTGTCTTTGTATCATCAAGAGTACCTTGCCTATAGTGGATACTTAATAAATAGTGGTTAAGTTTAATTGAATTGACCTTGTCTGAGTGCCTTATCCTTTGCAATTTGCTCTTCTTACATATTATATGGTTCATCCTTCATGAGCTGTTTCTTAGCTTGGTACTGAGAGAAAACAACTAGAGCTTCAGTTCCATAGTTAGAGACATCTCTTGGGTATGTCCCTCTGCTTTGAGGGTGGTGATGTTAATGCTTTTGGAAGCCATGTAGTGACCATCTCTTGGCTGATGCTAAAATATATGTAAAACTCAAATACATGCAATTTACCCATAGCTTTCTCGTAAGGCTCACCACTGTCCCTCCCCCAGTCTTGCATTCATTTTTTTTTAATCTGACTATAATTTCAGAAAATATAGGGAGTTCTCCAAGTAGAATTCCCCCTACCAATTCACATTAACACCTTCTGTACAGCTATGGTCTTAGAGAGCTGCCTAAAGTACTCAGAAATTAAGTGACTTTCTCTATGTTTTAGAGGGAGTACTTGAATCTATTTTCCTGACTCCCAGACCAAGAAAGAGTTTTCTTCTGAGTTGAAAGAAATTGAGGAGATGTTTTTCTTTTGTTTTCTGTGAGCATGTTTTAAATTTTTAATTTAGTTTTAGCTGTTTTTCTTCAATCAATCAGCATTTATTTCCTCCACCCCTCCATTGAAAAAAACTAAGAAGAAAATCCTCACAACAGATATGCATCATCAAGTGAAGCAAATTTTCTCATTGACATACAAAAATGTATGTCTCATTCTACATTTAAGTCCATCACTTTTCTGTAAGGAGGTGGGTAGCATGATTTTTCTTCAGTATTATGGAATCATATTGACCATTGCATTGATCAGAGGACTAAAGGTTTTCAAAGGTTTTGTTTTTTTTTTGAGAGACAGGAAGCACTTTGGACAGTGTCTAGCATGTAGTAAATGCTTAACAAATGTTTATTGAATTGAATTTTCTTCTTTATAATGTTGTCATTGTATAGAGTTTATTCTGGTCCAGCTCACTTCACTCTGCGTCAGTTCATAAAAGCCTTCCCAAATTTCTCTTCAATATTTCTTACAGTACCATAATATTCCATTATATTCATGTGCCATAATTAGTTTAGCCATTTCTTAAGAGTTGGGCACTCCCTTAGTTTCTAGATTGTTTTTTCTACTATGAAAAGGGCTACTAGAAATATTTTTCTTGATAATGGATTCTTTCTCTTTCTCTTTGAAGTCTTTGGAGCATATGGTGCTTTTTTTTTCTTTTACTTGGTTTCAGAAGAGGTGGACAGAAGTATGTTTGTATGTTCTTGAAGTCTTTAAAAGTTCCCAAGAGCAGTCAGAGCCTTGAATTTCACAGCTGCCTCTGAAAACTCTTCAATAGTAACATCTAGTGGGCATCTCAGAAAGGGAGGTAAGTTGAACAAAAGAGAAAACATGTCTCAAATGAGGACATGAACTGGTGACAGCTGTCTTCACCTCCATTCTGCAACTGTCAGCTCCTCAAATTAGTTTATAAAATCTGCCAATGTTGAGTTTTAAAAAGAATTATAATAATGGAAAAGATCTTAGGGACCTTCTAGTTTATTTTATAGATGAGGAAGTCTGAGAGTTAGTAGTAGAGGAAAAACTGAATCTAAGTCATCTGGAATTCCACCCTGGGACTCTTTCCATTCTATCTTCCTCCCTCAATCAGTCAACAAACATTTATCAAGCACCTACTGCATGCCAGTCCCTGTGGTAAACACTGTCTGCCTCTGATTGCTTCTTGAGGGTAAGAGCCTACATATGGAATTCACCTCTGTCTCCTGGCTTCCTTCAAGTCTCAGCTAAAATCCTACTTTCTGTAGGAAGATTTTTCTAGTCCTCTTTCATCTTAGTGCTTTCCCTCTGAAGTGATCTCTAATATTTGTATCTATCCATAGCTATATCTACCTGTCTAGCTACCTTATGTTTGTACGTTGTTCTTTGTACACCGTCTCCCCATCATTCCATTGTGAAGTATTTGAGAGAAGGGGCTGTTTTTGCCTTTCTTTCTATCCCCAGAGCTTACCACTCCAGCACTCAGCATGGCTGTTGACTTGACTTGAGAGTGTTTCCCTAGCTAGAGGAAGTGAGAAAAGCTTACTCTTGTCTCCGACTAAGTTGTGATAGGTAGGAGCCAGTCTGTCCCATGCTAGTCAACTTCAGAGAAAGGAGCATAGAGATGTTGGAAAAGAGGGCCCTCCTGTAGATGAATGATGTGTTGTGATGGTGTCTGAGCTGTTGCCAGCTTTCCCTGATAAACTAGGAAGCATTGAAGGGTGAAACACAAGGAAAGAGTTGTTAAAAGAACTTGATTTTCCAGCTCTTGGGAACTGGAAGCCTGAGGCAGCTCAGGTGGTAGAATTTATTTTCTAATACCCCCCTTACCTCCCCCCGCTTGCAGCCTTCCTTTTGTTACCTGCTTTGTGTCCAGTGAGTAAACCATAACCAAGCCCTTATCTCAGTGCTGACATTTGGTTTGGCCCCTCAGGAAGATCCTGTGGGGAGGCGCTCCTTTAGGTAAGCGTCCTTTCCTCCTGTTTTATTTATGATAGTTGAACTGCCTGATGAAAGACAGTTCAAAGTCTCAAAACCAAAATAGGAGCAATGGGAACATCTGGAATGTGATCCCTTTAGGTTTTGCAACTTGAATTCCCTCTGGTTTGGAGAGGGAGCAGGAGATAGGGAAGCATGGTCATCTGGGGTTTGGAGGAGACTCAGAAAAGCAGGGGAATGCCTTCATGGTACAGATTCTTATCTACCACGCATTTTTCATGACAAGGTTTCATAGAATTCTCCTGTCGTTTAGGTCTGGGTACAGCAAGCCCTCCTTGTAAAGTACTATATACGTAAATGTGACATCATTATTATTTATGCAGAGAGAGAAGGGTCAGATAACTAACTATAGCTCTGTGAGAGCACAGGAGACATTGCAGGTGGTAGTAGGAGGATGGTGTGAGCAAAGACAGGAAGTGAGCATGGAGGTGACAAGGCTGAGGCTGGGATTCAGGTTGCTGAGGTACTGGGAAATAATGGATAGGGGTTATGGGACTGGAACATGGTCCCAGATTTGCAGTTTTGCTGTCATCCTTGACTTTTCTCTCTTACTCATCTCAGATATCCAATCAACTGTCAAATCATGTAATTTATTTTTCTAAACCATCTCTCACATACGTTCTGTTCTCTCTTCGTACACAGCCCTATTTCAGGGCCTTTTGACCTCTAGCCTGGACAATTTCAATAGCTTGCTGACTGGTTACCCTGCCTCATGTCTCTCCCTGTTCCAATCCATCCTCCACTCAGCTGCCAAACTATAGGTCTGACCATATCACTACTTTCCTCTTCAATAAACTTCAGTAGCTTCCTTTTGCCTGCAGGATGAAATATTTAAAGTCTTTTGTCTGACATTTAAAGGTAGCCTTCTCCTTCCCATATACTTTAGGATCCAGCCATACTGGTCTGCTTGATGTTCTTTATATAAAACTCTCCTCTTTTTAATAAAAGTAGCATTTTACTGTAATGTCCTCTGGGAGAGTGGCTCCACTGCTAGATGCCATGGCCAGTGGTTAGAGGGAGGGGATAACGTAAGAGAGAAAAGCCTCTTTCTGCCCCAAGAGGTTAAGAGCTAGATTTTTCCATCTGTTTCTTCCTTTGGTCTTGTAAGCTAGCCTGTCTTTTAAGATTTGGGAATGGAGGAAGAGTAGCCAGTCACTACTCCCTTCTGTCTCAGTTGGAGAGAGAGGGGTCCATACTTTGTAAAGGGGATATTGGTATATTAACGCCTTACTAACATATTAAAATCTTATCATCTACTTGTAAAAATAAAATGAAAATTAAAAAAACCCTTATCTTCTGTAGTTACATCCTGTGGGAAGGAAGGGAGAAACCAAAGCTCCCAGTCCCACTTACATTAGGAAGATTAATCTAGTGGTGTTCAGAATGGATTAGAAAGGAGAGAAACATAAAAGCAGGAATCCAGTGCTTCATTGCTACCTACACATTATTTTCCCCTTTTCAGGGAGGGGTCTCTCAGAGGAGAAAGGCAAAGGGAGTAAGGAGCAAAAAGTTCCAGAAAGTCTTTACCCAGTCTAGGACAGTCATCTTCTAAGTGGGAGGAGCTGTCACCTCTGGCCTGCACTTGCTTGTTGACACATTTTCCCCATTTTCTGTTCCAACATGTGGTATTTTCCAGACAAATCTCTGCTGATTGAAGAGTCCACCTAGACTTTAAGGATTTTCTCTGTACAGTAAGGGAGGTGAGAAACCCAGGGGAGTGGGGGATTTCATGCGGGATGGAGCTGAATGGCAGGTAGGAAATCTTACCTGGATGCCTGTCTCTCATAGAGCTATGAAATTTGAGAGTTGGAAGGGACATTAACAGCCATCTAGTTCAACTCTTAGATGAAAGGAACTTCCGCCACGATAAAGCCCAGAAGTGGTTTCCAGCTTCTACTTGAACATCCCCAAGGAGAGGAAATCCACCACTGAGACAAGGACATTCTTCTTTTGAATAGCTCTAATTGCTAGGAACATTTTCCTGACATCAAGCCAACATTTTCTTCTTTGCAATCCCACTGATTGGTCCTGCTTCTATAATCTGGGGCCAAACAAAATAAAGCTGATCCCTCTTCCACAAGAAAACTCATCAAATACCTGAAAGCAGCTCTCCTGTTCCCCTTGATTCTTCCCTCCTACAAGCTGAATGAATATGTCCAGGTCCTTCAACCAGTCTTCAAAAGACATGAATTCCTGTACTGGGGGTTCCCAAGCCCAACCTAGTCTGGATCAAGTTTTCCCTGAGATTGTGGCTACAAGACCTTGGGCTTTTCAGGGCAGTCTGGCATTGCACTTCTTGACCAAATCAAGTAGATTTGGTGGGCTGCCAGAGCCCTGTCCAAGTCTTCCAGAAGCCCATGGCTGGCTGCCTGAGTCCTGCTCAGGAGAGAACAACCTTGGGCCTTCTAGGTGGTCCAGCTCCCAGTCTGAGACAAACAGAGATTTTGGTAGCTCTGGAATCCAGTCCTAGCCAAGCAGAGAAAGCAGCCTCGGAGTGATCCAAGTAGGGTTTAGGGTAGCACTGGTCCTGGAGAAAATTCAACCCCAATGATCCCTCAAACCTATGTCAAAAGCTTAGCACGTGAGTAACCCCTGAACCTAGAAAAAGTAGGGGAAGGACCCCAGATCTAGGAGGAGGTCCTAGAACCTTCTGACTTGAGCCCTCAAGGCAGAACTCAGCACCAGATTGGCCTCAGAGGGCCTTGAAGGTTGGGCCTACCTAATCTGGCTCACTGTACTTAGGACCCAACAGGCCCTGACCACAGGAATTTGACTTAAGTTCATTTCCCACCCCCACCCTTCCATGAGTAAACCAAGGAAAACTTCAAATATATGAAGAAATACCTTAGTTTGAGAGACATGAGGAATAAACCCAAAAAGGAGATCAACCCCACAAATCTAAGTAAAACCTCAGAGAAAAGAAATGTCTTGGCCCCAGGGATTACGGGAAAACCTGGAAGGTCTTGAAACAAGTTACAAAATGGAAAACATAGAGAAGAAAGAAGGTAAAGGAAAACTGGCATCTTAGAAAGAAGGATGAAAGACCTCACTCAAGATCTGAATGCCCTGAAAATTAGAAAGAATCAGATAGAAAACAACAGCTCAGCAAGAGAGCAACATACATGAAAACCAAAACCAAAAGACAAGAAATAGAATGTCAAAAACAATTGACCTGGAAAATAAGTCAAGGAGAAAATTAAAAAATTTTTATACTATCTGAAAACTATGATCAGAAAAAAGTTTGGATGTCATATTTCAGGAAAAAATAAATGAAAACTGCCCAGAACTCTTAAAACCAGAAGGCAAAGTGAAAAATAGAAAGACTCCATCAGTTGCCTGCAGAAAGAAATCCTCCATCTGGAAAAAACAAAGTATAATCCTAGAGGGAAAAAAGTGAATCTTTAATGGAATAGAAAACTTCTAAGTATTTCTGATTAAAAGGTGAGAACTGAGCAGACATTTTGAAATGGAAATACAGGCACCAAGAGAAACATAAAAAGATATGGTATTTGTTTAATCCATTTAAGGGAATATGCTAGGATGGACTGTTTACATGTTTAATGAGGGATAAGCAACAAATGCTTTTTTGGAACTCTAATATCTTTAAGGGACATAGAAAAAAAGGCTAAAATGACAGAGAGCCTGGTGGTTTTGTTCTGTTTTAATAGTCTTGCAAGATAAAAATTAGAAGGACAGGAGACTATACTGTCAGGGGGGAAGAGAAAGAAGAAGAAAGAACAGGAAATCATTACTGCATAATAAAAGCACATAAGATGAAGAGTATGTAGCTATAGAGAAGAAATGAGGGGGCAAACATCCTGTGAACCTAATATTCATTTGAATCAAATAAAGAAGACTGAACACAATTAAGCCCATACATATACAGAAATTTTGGTATAGAAATTCATTAAACTCAAAAGGCAACAAGGAGGGGCTAGGCAAGGGTAGTGAAGGGTCCAAAGTCAAGAGCAGTATAGATAAGGGAATAGTTATAAGCAGAAGAAACTGGAATATTGGAGGGAGAGACATGAAAGGAAAAGGAAAAGAAGTAAAAACGTGGAATTAGGGACAGATAAGGATAAGAGGAGAGCTGCAACAGAGAGGAAATGGCCTATTTCACTAATAATATCATAAGCATTAGTCAAATTCCCTTTTTCTTCCTATACTTTCTTCTTATTTATAAAGACAATGGTGGGAGAAAAGACAGGAAAATTACAGGGAAACATATAATTAGCAATCATATCTATGAATATGAATGGAGTGAACTCACCCATAAAACAGAAGAGGATAGCAGAATGACTTAGAAGGCAGATTCTACCAGTATGTTGTTTATAAGAAAAAATAATACTTAATATATGTACCTCATAACCTAGCATCTAAATACCTAAAGGAAAAGCTAATCAAATTAGAGGGAGAACTATATGTTAAAACAATAATGGTTAAGATTCCTCAGACCGAAACAGAACTTCAGAAAAATTATAGGAGGTAAATTTCTGATGATTATTGAATAGGACTAGAGAGGAATTTCTATGCTAGCCACATGTAATGATACCTTTACAAAGATTGACCCTGCATGAAGATCTCACCCAAAATTTAGAAAAGCAAAAATTCTAAACATATTTACTGGTCATAATGCAATAAAATTATATTCAAAAAAGGGTCCTTAAAGAAAAAAATGAGAAAGTAATTGGAGACTACATAACATAATTCTAAAGAAATGATAGGTCAAAAAAAGAAATTTGGTTAGCCTGGGAAGAATTGTTCTTGATGAAACCATAATGGCTCATCACTACTACCCTTTGTAGGTATTCACCAATCATCTCTTGAATGATATATTCTAGAATATCCCTAGCAGTTGAAATTAAGCTTGCAGGCCTATAATTTACAAATTCTATTCCTTACTTTTTTTTTTTGAGACCAACTTTGCCCCTTTCCAGTCTTGTGGTATCTTTCCCATTTTCCCTGATCTTTCAGATATCACTGATGGTGTCTCAGCCATCACATCTGACAGTTCTCTCAGGACCTGGGCATGTAGTTCTAATGGACCAGGCAACTGGGATTCAACAGGATAGTTAAATGGTCTTGTATGATCTCCTTATTCATCTTGGTCAAGTCAACTTGACCTGTTAATCATATTTGTTCTTTCATGTCCAGTATGAAGTTAGTTTCCTTTTTCAGGAAAAAAAGGAGAAACAAAATAGAATTGAGTAGCTCTGCTTTCTCTGCGTTCCCAGTTGTCAATCTATACACCCCAAGCAGAAGTCCTATTACTTTTCTGATCCTTCCGAACTTCAGTATTCTTTCACATTTTTTCAGGACCATGAAAATTATATTCATCACTTATATTCATCCACTGTTACTAGACCTTGCTCTTATCTTCTGAACATTTCTCTTTAACATCACTGTCTCTTTAGATGAATTCTATTCTTTCTCTTCATTAAAATTGTTTTCCATTTTGTCTTCAGAATTTCATTTTTGAGAATCTCCCATGCAACTTGGATCAATTTCTCCTGAAGCATTTTATTCTATGGAATCCCACCTATCTTTCCTCCAAACCCTTTGAAATCTCTTTTCTCAAAGTCTAAGTGTAAGACAGACTATGCCCTATATTTCCTCTCCTCTGTTACAAATGTTAGGAGAAAGTGTTCATGTCTCCCCAGGGTTCCCATCATTTCTACCCCAGCAATCACTTCCTCCCTATTAAGGAGAATGAGATCCGGTATAGAATTTCCCTCTCATTGGTTCCAATACCTTTTGAAGGAAGAAATTTATCACTAGAGTAAACCATGGAGTTATTGGCAGTTCTTTTGGCAGAGAGAGAGAACTCCAGCCAAAAAAGTGGATGTCTTCTGAATTACTGAAGTTCCCCTTAACTACTGCTTCATGCCTCTGTGCTAAGCTGATGATCTGTTTAACAAACTCATCTATTTCTTCTGACTAGGTAATCTATTTTATATTCCAATGACAAAACTCCTTCAGTTTCTCCTTTCTTTGACCTTTACCCAAATATTCCCTGTCATACTTCCCCTTTTCTGGTTTCTGGATTTCCTCAAATGAGTGTATTATCTTAATAATCAATATTACCCCATCCCCACTTTTACTTATCCTTCAAATCCTGTCCTACACAAAAATCTCTCTCTCCCTGAAATCCAGTCCTCTCAACTTTTCTTCTTTCTCTTGATGATACCACCTTCTATCTAGTCACCCAGTTTCTAAATTTCTAAGTCATCTTTAATTCTTCCTTTCTCCTCTAATTCATTTTCTTCCCCCCCACTTAATAAAATTTTTATTTTTTCTAATTACATGTAAAGATAGTTTGAACATTCACTTTTATAAGATTTTGAGTTCCAGATTTTTTCTCTTTCCCTCTCTCCTTTCCCCAAGGTGTCAAGCAGTCAGATACAGCCTACTCACCTACAATCATGTTAAACATATTTCCACATTAGTCATGTTGTGAAAGACAAATCAGAATAAAAGGAAAAACCACAAGAAAGAAAAAACAAAAAAAGAAAGAGAAAATAATATGCTTCCATCTGTGTTCAGACACCATAGTTCTTTCTCTGGATGTGTTTAGCATTTTCCATCATGAGTCTTTTGGAATTGATCTAAGGATCAGGGGTGGGAAACCTGAGGCCTTGAGATCACATGTGACCCTCTAGGTCCTCAACTGTGATCCTTTGACTGAATCTATACTTCACAGAACAAATCCCCTTAAGAAAAGGATTTGTTCTGTAAAACTTGGACCAAAGGTTCTGCACCCTGTCTTAGATCATTGTATTGCTGAAAAGAATCTGTCAGAAAGTCTATTAAAGTTGGTCATCACCTAATGTTTCTGTTACTGTGTACAATGTTCTCCAGGTTTTGCTCACTTCACTCAGCATCAATTCATGTAAGTCTTTCCAGGTCTTTCTGAAATCTACCTGCTCATCATTTCTTATAACATAACTATATCACAACTTATTCAGTCATTCCCCAGTTGATGGATATCCCCTTAATTTCCAATTCTTTGCCACCACAAAAAAAGCTGCTATAAATATTTTTGTACATATGGATCCTTTGCCCATTTTTATGATCTTTTTGGGATACAGACCTAGTAATGGTATTGCTGGATCAAAGTTTTATAGCCCTTTGAGCATACTTCCAAATTGCTCTCCAGAATGGATGGATCAGTAAACAACTCCACCAACAATGCATTAGTGTTCCAATTTTCCTACATCTTCTTCAACATTTTTGATTTTCCTTTTTTGTCCTTTTTTTGTTTTATCATTTTGTTTTTTGTCACTCTAATAGGTGTGAGATGATACCTCAGAGTTGTTTTGATTTGCATTTGTCTAATCAATAATGCTTCCAGTCCATTTTCTACTTGCATGGATTCTTCACAACATCTCACATTCATCCCCTTCTCTGTACTCATGGCCCCCATAATTTCTTAGCTGGCCTACTGTAATAGTGCTGAATATTTCACTGATTCCAGTCACTCTCCTTTCCAATCTATCTTTCACACAGCTGTCAAAAATAATGCTCTTATCTGACTATGTCATTCCCTACACAAAAACCTGGCCACTCATTCTCCTTGATTTTTCCTCTTATATATTCATTATTAGTGTGTACTCTTTTCCAGCTCTGATTTTTTCACTTTGCATTATATTACAAATGTCTTTTCACTCTTTGCTTCTATTTTCTTTATTCTAATTTGCTTTTTAGGCCCATGTATTCTGCCTTCTCATCTTATCACTCAAATGAAATTGTTTTCTCCAAAGTTACCAATGATCTCCTAATTGCCAAATCCAATAACTTTTTCTCCTTTCTCATTCTTTTTGTACCCTCTACAGCATTTGGCAGTGTTGACCTCTCTTTCTTCCTAGATATCTCATCCATTCTCTTTCCCTTGGTTTTCTTCCTACCTGCCTATTTTTTTTTTTTAGTTTCTTGCTGGATGATTATCAGTATTCTCTTCCTTAACTGTGGGTGTCTTTCAAGGCTTTGTCCTCAATCTTCTTCTTTCTCCATAACCTCTGTCTTGATGATCTCATCAGATCTTATGGGTTCATTTGTTATCTCTATGCAGATGACTCTCAGAATGACATAGTGAGCCCTAGTCTCTCTCTTTCCTGAACACCAGTTCTAGATCACGAAAAGCTGCCTATTTAAACTAGATGTCCCATAGGCATCTCAAACTCAACATGTCCAAAACAGAACTTATTATTTTAAATCCAGACCCACCCTTTACATCAAATTCCCCCTTTTGGTCAAAGGCATTGCCATCTTTCCACTCATCCAGGTTTGCAATCTTGGTGTAAAGCCAACTGCTCATTCTCCCTCCTGCCCCACATCCATTCAGTCTTCTCAATTCCAACCGCACAACATCTTTTGAATCCATTCCCCTTTCTCCACTCATGTGGTCACTCTCCAAGTTTAGGCCCTCATCATCTCTCACCTGAACTATTGCAATAACCCAGTTTGTCTTACTATAGTATATTACTATATTATACATATACACACACATATATTTGTGTGTGTACATATATACATATATATATTATACTACTTAATATATATCCCTATTGAATTTCATCTGAGTAGATTCAGCCTGTCAAAATTATATTCTTATTGTAAAGATCTGACCATGCCTCAGAAAACTTCAGTAGTCCCCTGTTGCCTCTGGGATAAAATATAAACTCCTTTGTCTTCCAAAGCCCTTTGCAATCTGTCTCCAGTCTACCTTTCCAGGTTTATTATACATTATTCCCCTTTGTTCACTCTTTGGTCTGGCCAAACTTCTTGCTTCTTATTCATCACCATGCTTTTGCTCAGGCTGTGCCCGCTGTCTGGAATGCACTCCTTCCTTAGTTTAGTGTTCCTGACTTACTAATGAGAGAAATGATTATTTCTCTCATATATTAATAATCAGTTATTTAATTAGGACCAAGATTTTTTCAGAAACCTGTAAGTTATTCAGTTTCTGAAGGACATTGTTGATGGATGCCCAAATCCCCAGGGTATACACTTTTTGATCTTGGGTGGGAGACACCATCCCACTAGAGAACCTTTCAAAGGATTTAATCTAAGGCAAACTCTAGCCCATTGTGCTCTGCTCAGGCTTGAGGGATAGGGGTGGGGCTAGATCCTTTGTCTAGATTGCCTGAGGGTGAGGGTGGTCTGTCTTGAGATAAGTTTCTCATTGTCCAAGAGCAAATAGCATAATCAGTCACTTCCCCCAGCCCTCATTAGAATAGGTCCACTTCTTATTATAATATTCATTCTTTTAATTAATTATTAACCAATCAGAGTTGATTGCCAACCTCAGGAACATCCACTCTTCTAAGGGTGTATAAGTATTGAGTGGGTTCCATGAGGGGTCTTTGACATTCAAGAATGCCACTGATCCCTTTTATCAATTATCCACCAGAATGATTAATAAAACAATTCATTACCCAGAAACTATGTCTCTTGAACTTTTCATGTCCTACTTCAAAGCTCAGCTCAAGTGCTGCCTCTTACATGAAGTCTTTCCTGATTCCTCCCATCAACTAGTGACCCCAGAAATCACTTTGTATTTCCCTCTCATGTATTTCTAGTGTGTTTATCTGAGTATATACAAGTTCCCTTCAGCAGATTGTCAGTTCTTTTAGGACCTTTCTGTTTTTGGCTCCCCTGAGCCTAGCACAGAGACTGGCACCTATTAATTGATTGGTTTCCAGATGTCTTTATATTCTTCACACTTATCTATTTTAATTGCATTACAGTATTTTGCTACAGTGGTATACCATAATTTATTCAACCATGTTAAATATTAAGTTCAAAAGAATTCATTAAACAAAAAAAGACCTGGCCACTGGTCTGTGAGGGCTTTGTTCTGTGCCCTTGAGGAAATCTCCTTTTGTGGAAATTCTGCCACTCCTATGAAATAACTTTGGGCTTTGCTGGGTTGCAATCCTGCTTGTCTCAGTCACTGTATGGACTAGGCAGTTTTCACAGGACCTAAGAAGGTTGAATGACTTGGCAATGTTGTCCCATAACAACCCATTAGGGGCAAAATGATGTGTCATCTGTCAAAGGTATTTAGAGGGAAAATGGATCAGGATGGGGCAGCTCACTACAACATCTGACTACTGAAGGGTGCCTGGACTCAATTGTCCAGATTCCCTGTCCACATTCACAGTCTATTGTGTGTCCATATAATGTAGAAGGGACCAGAAGCAATCCCAACATTGGTAGACCCTCAAATTCTGTTGGAAGCAAACATCCAGAGGAAGAGAGGGTTACTATGGGGAGACCTGAAAGTCAGCATCAGTTCTGGAACAGACTTCTTTGATTTTTCTAAACTGCCTTAGCAAAGATAGATTCTGTCCCAGAAGATAGCAGTGACCTCCATCTCAGCAGCCCTTGGAAGTATGAGGGACAAATTCATCTCCTGATGCTTGTTGTTTGGAATTAGTGGACTACTGCTGTGTTGTTTTCCATATTTAACCTTCCAGGGGATGCTATCAGAAATTGGGTTCATTTTAAAATAGTCTGTGGACCACATGGGATATCATTCTGGGCTCTTTGATGACGGAGGCAGCATGGTAAAGTAGAAAGGTCATGGACTTGGTCAGCAGATCAGGGGACCTTTGTTACTTCCCTTTTCTGGGTCTCAATTACTTTATTTGTAAAATGAAGGCATTATGCTACATGAATGGTTCTTCATTTTTTTCTTTACTGTGTGTCTGTGAACCCTTTTGGAAGTATGGTTAAGCTTATGAATTCCTTCTCAGACTCTGGCTTTCAAATTAGCATATATGAATGCATTACAATGAGTTATAAATTAATTTAAATAAAATATATAGGATTACAAAGGAAACCAAAGGTTAGTGAAAATGAAAATGTTTTTTTTTTCCCATCCAAGTTCATGGACACTCTGCAATCTATTCATGAATCCCTTGGTGAAGGTGGGTGGGAGACATCTGATTAAGTACCCCTGAACCAGATAATCTCAAGGACACCAGTTCTGGAAGAGAATTTAGAGTTTGAGAAGAGATCAAGATCAGTGGGTGAGGGAAGGTCTATGGTCATAGTCTTAAGTAACTGGGTAGGGTCATGAACCTCCTCTCCAATTAGGGCTAAGCTCAAATTCTTGAAGAGTCTTCCCCCAGGACTTGGACCAGGTACTCAGCCCCCTACTTGGAGCCCAAGTCTAGACTCAATGCAGTGACCCAAGAAAGAAGCAGAAGAAGCATGAGGTGGGGGGTCACCTTCTCCTGAGTTTGCCCAATGTTTGCTTCTGTCCCTGCCCAGCTGGCCCACAGCCTCCATCTCAAGAAAATCACTTCCAGTGTATGTTCTACTTGCATCAGTTTTAGCTTGGGAGTAGGACAGGCAATTTATTTTTCAACACGTGGAAGCAGGAAGCTGCTTAATATAAGTTAATAAATTTCTCTGTGCTCTATACCCTAGGACCCAGTAACTGCCAAGTTAGATCCAGTTTGAAACAGGAGCCTATGGAGCCCTCTCAGGATGCAAAGTCCTGTAATCAGATTACAGGTTCCTGATGTACCTTTTACTCACATAAATACTTCTAAAGCTTTAGCTTTGGGGGATACTCACACCCAAATCTTTTCTCATGGGCAGCCACTGAATACATGATGATATATGTTGTAGTGGGGTCTGGTATTTGAGATCCAAGATCTGTCAAGATCCTAACAGATTCACTGGGTGTCACAGGCAAGTTATTCGAGTTGTCTTTGATTCTCTTTACCCAGTTGCAAAATGGAGATATCTTTACATATAATCATTGTTGGCATTTCAGATGTCAGTGCACAGTGCACAGTGCTTGGCACATAGAGGGCACTAAATCAATGTTTATTGATCGATTGAGGTAGGCTATGCACACTCTCTTCAGTTTATAGGGTTGTGTTCCCATTCTACATTTGGATAATAAGTGTGGCCTGATCAGGGTTTGGTTTCTAGGTGGTGGTTTCTAGGGAAGAAGGCAGAATGTGGCCCCAAATGCTGTGTCACATGATCCTGCACCTTGAACTGAGTTGCAAGGGAGAGATAGGTGGCTTCTTAGTGACTCTGAGCCCATGGATTCAGATCAGTCTCTGGCATTCAGTTTTCTGAGTAAGAATTTAGCTGCTTGTATTGGAGTCTTATGCAGAGTAGAAACTGAGGTGAATGTACCAGGGCTGGAGTTATTGCCAGTACTAGGGCTTTCCCAAGCCTCACTCTTCATGCTCTGTCCTCAGTAACCTGTTCTGCAGATAAGGCTGTTTTAGAAAAGAGCATCAAATTGAGGATGCTATTGATCCATCCTCCAGAGCAAAGCATCTGTGAATTTGATTTCCTAAATGTTTTAATAACTATTTCAATGGAGTTGTGTTTGTGATAATTCCTTGAATTTTATTTTATTCAGTTAAAAATATTCTGAAAGGAGATCCATAGGCTTTTCGCATGTGAAAGGGTTTATGATACAAAAATAGTTAAGAACTCCTGCTCTAGAGACTACACTAATGTCAGTCAGTCTGTCAGCAAGCATTTATTAAGCATTTACCATGTACCAGACATTGTGCTAAATGAGGGGAGTATAAATACAAGTAGAAAGAATGACAGTCCCTGCCCTCAATGAGCTTTAATGAAGGAACATAACACATAAAAAGAAAATTGGCGGGGGGAGAGGTTAGTATGGGAGAATACTAGAGGAAGATGAAGTACAGACTGGATAGGAATGAAACAAGAATGAAACAAGAGGCCTGAGGGGCAGAGGGTACCTTTAATGTGTAAATTCCAGGACTGTTATGAGCTTCAGGATGAAGTGCTTAGGACATGGTAGAAGTCCAGAATGCAACATGGAGAGGAATGAGCAATTCTCTTAACAATTGGTTGAAAACAAGGCACCTCAGCAGTTGGGAAGATTCTGGAGCAGGAGAGTACCTGTTACATCTGAGCTGTTGACTGTATTTAGCTGTGGCCTCCAGTTACATCCTTGGCCCTGGTCATCTTGTTGATGGCCCAGTGATTCCGGATCATTAGTATTCACATGCTATATTCAGAAGAGTATGGCCCCTATGGAGGAATCTCTGCTCATGGAATGTTCCCTCCCCTGTCAAGGACAGTCAGGTGCAGTGACAGAAGCACAGAGACAAGGAGAGATTCTTTAGATGTACACAAAGAAGCTAAAGGAGCCAGGGTAATGGAAATAATTGCCTTCCCTTAGAGATGAACATAGGTCAGCAAAAAAAGTACCAAAACACCCAACTAGATAGACTCTGCTCCTTGTTTGCGAATGGGAGCTTGGTCAGTCTGCACCATGACAGTACTCTCCTGGGGTACACCCGAGATAACATTGTCCCAGAGTTTGGGGCCCCAGGGAGATCTGAGCATCAGTAGATGGTCCACTTTTTGTTAATCCTTGACCAACTTCTTTTTTAAATTAAATTTTATTTTTTTTCTATCAATGAAAATGTACCTTCTTTCCCTCTCACCTTTCCTACTCCCCACTGAGAAGGAAAAAAAAACCCCCAATCTTTGTTACGTACATATCAAACAAAACAAATTCCCATACTGATCATGTCCAAGAAAACCGCACGTTTCAATCTGCACTCTGAGTCAATCATCAGATTGTCAAGATACGAGTATCATCATCATGAGTCCTCTGGAGTGTTTGGTCATTGTGTAGATCAGAGTTCCTTATTCTTTCAAAGTTGTTTTTATTTGTCATGTTACTATATAAATCACTCACCTGGTTCTGCTCATTTCACTCTGTATCAGTTCACATAAATCTACCAGGTTTCCCTGAAACTTTCTTCTTCATTATTTCTTATAGCACAATAAAATTCTATCACATTCACATAGTACATTAAACTTGCTCAGCCATTCCCTAATTGATAGATATATCCTCAGTTTCCAGTTGTTGGCCACCATGAAAAGATCTGCTATCAAGATCAACTTCTTGTTTTTATTGTTGTAGTTTTATTACCTATCTATTTTTAACATTCATATTTAGAAGTTTTGAGTTCCAAATTCTCAATCTCCCTCTAAGCTGTCCATCCTCCACTCATTGAGAAGGTAAGCAACAGGATATGCATTATACATGTGAAGTCAGGCAAAACATATTTCGACATTAGCCATGTTGTAAAAAGAAAGAAAAACCAGCAAGAAAAAAGAGTGAAAAACAATACGATTTAATCTTCACTCAGAATTCTCTCTCTTTGGAGGTGGATAGAATTTTTCACCATGGGTCCTTTGGAATTGTCGTGGGTCTTTGTATTGATGAGAGTAGCTAAGTCTTTCACTGTTGATCAGTCTTTAAGAATTGTTAATACTATGTACAATGTTCTGGTTCTGCTCACTTTATTTTGCATCAGTTCTTTTTTCCCCCAGTGATCTTCCTGCTCATCATTTTTTATGGCACAGTAATATTCCATCACAATCATATACCATAACTTGTGCAGCTATTTCCCAATTAATGGGCATCCTGTCAATTTCCAATTCTTTGACACCTTCTTCTTAATGGTGACATGGATAGTGGAAAGTCTTCCTGGAACTTCTAGTCTGATGTCTTTTGATTGTAACTTCAGTGCCCAAGCCTTGTGTCTGGGGACTCTGTCCTCTAGTTTCATTTGGGCTGGTTGGAGAAGTAGCTAGGTATTTGGGAAGGTGTTTCTACCTGTATATAGCACTCTACTGGGCTCTCACTCTTTCTCCTATATCTTTCCTGGAAAGCGCTCTTGACTCCAGAGAGTTTAGAGCATTCTACAGACATTCTCTTAGTGATGCATTCAATGTCACTTCCCCCACAAGGTAGATATAGCCTGGGACTATTCTCCCCATTTTACAGATGAAATTGAGATAAGGATTTTCCTAAAATTATCTGTATAACACTCAATGTCAGATCATAGATTTAGAGTTAGAAGTGTCCTGTGAGGTTTCTATTCTATCCTCTCATTTACAGAGGTGGAAAAGGAGGCTGAGGTCTTATAGTCTAAATTTAAATATAAATACAGATCACAGATATCCTATCCTCATAATGGGGAGTAGGGTTAAATTCTTTGCCTTGGTTTAAGTACTGGTCTGGTCCTCGAAAACTATTTTTCTCCTTCCTTTGTTCTTCCGCTTCTTTTCCTTTTTTCTCATTCACCATCCTATCTGAGTTATTGTGGGGAAAGTCCATTGTAAACCTTACAATGCTCCCAGAGTATAAATCATTATTATTTGTCTTCTCTTTTTTTTCTGTCACTTTATTACCCTACTTGTCTTGTTTTTATTTTTGTTTTATATTTCATTTTATTTTTGATCCAGACCTAGCTCTGTGTACAGCTTTCCTAGACTTCCACCCTTTCTCTAGTTTCTTCCCTGGAGCTATCGTTGGTTCCAGAGACCTTAAAACATTCTACTGACAATTTCTTGATGACCCACCCAGTGTGATTTTACAAACGCAGAGTGCTCTGGGCAGATCAGCAGCTGCTTCACAATTCTGTTTTAGAGCACTAAGAGAGTAAGTGATTTGTCCAAGGTTGCATACCAGGTATGTATTAGAGAGTGGTTTTGAACTCAGGACATTCTGACTCTGAGACCATCTCTTTATCCACCATGACATGCTACCTTTCTGGTCTGTTTCCTTTTATTTTACTCCACTGAGATTAATTTTGGGAGTGGCACATGGGTTGTGGTCAATGCTCTAGTCAATTAACAAACATTTATTAAGCTCTTACTATTTGGCCAGTACTGTGCCAGTGTTGTGGCTGAGGAGGAAGAACAAAAGGATTTTGCTTCAGTATGGCACCTTTTATGTGATGGGCAAAAACACATCTGAATGCCTTCTTTTATAGTTAGCCATGGAATCAGTTGCCAAACATGGCACACCTACTAGACACAAGCACTATTAGGTGTTGAGGAGGATATAGAGAGGTTGGAGGCTTGGCCCTTTTCTCAAAAGGTGCTTAAGCTGTTGTTAGGGAGCTGGAACATATGCAGGCGATGAGGTAAATAATACAAGACAGCATGTAATATCAAAGGAGAGGTATAGGAAAATGAATACTGGGGGAGGGTAGTAATCTCCAGGAGCTGAGGCGGCTGGGGAAAGGCTTCACAGAAGTGGGAATAAGATTTGAGCTGGGTATTGAAGCATGATTAAGGTAGGAAAGCCCTGATATTTTTAGCTACAGTGAATAAACAACTTTGGAGGGTACAGAGAATTTGTAGAAGGAGTAGCAGTATTAGATATGATTGGAAAGACAAGAATCAGATTATGGAAACCCTTGGAGAGCAGGTTTTAGATTGTATCCTATAGATCAGGGCTTCTTAAGCTAGGGTCTGTGAACTAAAAAAAAAAATTGCTATTTGTATTCCAATATACTTGGTTTAGTTTGTAGTCTTATGTATTTTATTTTAAGCATTTAAAAACATTATCCAAAGAAGGGGTTCCATCATTTTCACCAGACTGCCAAAGGGGCCCATGACACAAAAAAGGTTAAGGACCCCTACTCTAGATAATGGACAGCTAGGTGGTGCAGTGGATAGAGCTCTGGGCCTGGAGTTGGGAAGGTCTGAGTTAACATCTGTCCTCAGACGCTAGCTGTGTGACTGGGACAAGTCACTAAACCTATTTGCCTCAGTTTCCTCATCTGTAAAATGAACTGGAAAAGGAAATGGCAAACCACTCTAGAATCTTTGCCAAGTAAACGCTAAATGGGGTCATGAAGAACTGAACATGACTGAAACAACTGAACAGGTCAGATATCCCTTGATTTCTCTTTGGTTTGTGGATCTTGTGCCTTCTTCTCTGTCCTTTCTTTTTCTGTTATCTTGTTTATATAGTACATGAATGGTCCCCATTGAGTCCTTCAATGACTGACTTAGATTAATTCGTGTTTGTCCCGGGCATCTGGGATATGGACTGTATGGCAGAAAGAGGCCCCTATTTGTGGCCAAGGCCTGTGTGCTGAGCTGCGGGTCTGGTCAATGGGCCTTAGATGCCTTCAGCTCTAGGACAATCAGGGAAACAAAGGGAGGAGGCGGCGGCATTGTGCTTGGGGAGAATCTCTGAGTCCTAGGAAGGGAGCCAGCAGAGGAAGACTGCAGCACCCAGAAGCAAAGTTCTGCTTCACACTATTTTGGGTGACAACATTTCTACTGTGTCTCCATCCACATTCATTCTCCCTGCCTGCCCACCCTCTGTTCTTGCAGCTGATGGACGCTCATACCCACTTACTTAACAGCCCACTGAATGCAAGGCCTACTCTGCTGCCCGTCAGCCCCTCCCTAGCCCTTGTGAGTAACTAGCTTCCAAGAGCTGGTTGCTTTGGTGAATGGCTCCCTGACAGGCCTAAAAAAGAGAAAAGAGGTAAGAAAGGCAGAACTAGATGGGGAAGTGCAATTGGAATTCAGGCAAATATACATCGGGAGATTTGTTTTTATTTCTGTGCTCTCCTTTTAAAAAAAATGCATTTTTATTAATACCTTTTGATCTGATGTCACATATTCCTTATTTGTGTCACATGTCCCTCTTCCCAGAAAGCTATCTCTTAAAATAAGGAATTTTTTTTAAAAAGGAAGAAATTAAGTTCAGCAAAACAGTGAACTCTAAAATGATGAAAAAAGTTTAAGGTTAAGTGCAGTTTTCCACATTCATGGTCCCCCATTCTGGCAAAGAATTAGGGAGGGAGGTGTCTTCTCATATCTCTTCTTTGGGATCAAGCTTGGTAATTGTAATTTTAAAGCATTCAGTTTTGTTTTGTTGTGGTAAATCTGACTGTTTCTCTCATTCAGGCATTGTGTATGTTGTTTGCCTCTTTCTGCTTACTGCTCTACTTCTTTTGAAAGACCAAGTTACTGAAGGGAGTGACATTTGCCAATGATAATACTTCATGTTTCTATCACATTTCTTGTATAAGGACTTTCAGGCACGTGATCTAGAATCTATTGTTGTGCTGGATTTTCCCTTTAGACAGGCCTGTGGGAGTTGGTAGGAGCTGTTCAGATTTATTAAAAGATTATGGCAGAGATAGTCTCATCAGTCCATTTCTGCTTGAGCAACCTAATGTTTAAGCTTATCTAGAGCCCCAGAGGATAGACCCATATCTAGAAAAGTGCCCTTTCCAATAAGGAAGCTCTGAGAAGCCCAGGATTTGCTTTGTGTCTTCTAAGTAGAGACTGATGACCCTCCCTTCACCCACTTTCTACCAGAAGTTTTGGTTATGTTTGGTGGCACAGTGGGCCTGGGGTCAGGAAGATCTGAATTCAGATTTGGCCTCAGAAATGTACGAAGTGTGTGATCCTTGGCAAGTCACTTAACCCCATTTGTTTCAGTTTTATCATCTGTAAATGAACTGGAAAAGGAAATAGCAAACCACTCCAGGATCTCTGCCAAGAAAACCCCAAATAGGATCACAAAGAGTCAGATACAACTGAACAACAAGGAACAATGAGGATGGGAAGTTTGGGACCCATTTGTGAAAGTAGAGGATTACAGCAGTTTCCTGGGTCCCTAATACTTGGCAGGAGCAAATATGGCCATGATTCAGATTGATGAAGAATTCTCTACTTAACATCAGTAGTGCCCTGGGGTATAGGGGAAGGTTTCTGAATTAAGGGATGTATCCTTTGGGGGAATAGCCAAAACCTATTATTTCTCTTTATGGACTTTGAAAATTTTGTTTCCAAAATGAAGAACAGTTAATAACCCACTTTTTCAAACTGGGCTTCCCCCCCAAAAAAGTTGTTTGACATAATAAAAAATTGAGTGATTATACATATATTACCTTTTAGGGCCTATGTAATATATATATTAGGGAAGGGATTAACTTTTTTTAATATACAGTTTATTTATTTTTCAGTTTACAACATTCACTTCCACAAGAATTTGAAATCCAAATTTTCTCTCCATCTTTCCCCAGCCCCTACCGCAGGACAGCATGCACCCCATCCACTCTGTCCCCCAGTCTGTCCTCCCTTCTATCACCCACCTCCCATCCCCCTCTCCTGTATTTTCCTTTAGGGCAAGATACATTTCTATGCCCCATTGCCTGTACATTTTATTTCCCAGTTGCATGCAAAAACAATTTTTAACATTCATTTTGAAAGCTTTGAGTTCTGTATTCTCTCCTTTCCTCCCTCCCCACCAACCCTCATTGAGAAAGTAAGCAATTCAATATAGGTTATACATGGGTAGCCATGCAAAACACTTCCATAACAGTCATGTTGGGAAAGACTAACCACATTTCCCTCTGTCCTATCCTGCCCTCCATTTATTCCATTCTCTCCCTTGACCTGTCCCCCCACAATAGTATTTGCTTCTGATTATCCCTTCCCCTAATTTACCATTCAGAAGGGATTAACTTTCTAAAAAATATCATAACCTCCTTTGGAAATCTGGTGAAACCTCTGGACTCCTTTTCAGAAGAATGTTTTTAGATTCACAAAATAAAATATGTAAGGTTACCAATTACGTTGAAATAATTATCAAAATATTAACAAAAAAATCCAAGTTCAAAGACCTCAGTTTAGAAGTTGCCTAGGACAAGAGTGGCAGTAGTTTGGACCCTCCAAAGAAGACAGATTGGATAAGCCTAGACTATTCATTATGTGCTAGCTGATAGGAATGGTGGGAGAGTCTACTCTGGAATCCCAACTTCACTTCTGTTTAGTGTAAGATGTAACTGTTTAACAGACAGTGATCTCTTTCCATCCTTTCTTCTTCAACAGATTTCTTCCTCTTATCATCCCTTCTCTCTCACTAATCTCCAGTCACTCCTTTTCTGCTGGTTGCTTCCCTGCTGCTGTAAATATGCTTATGTCTCCCCCATTCTCCAAAAGCTCTCTCTTGACCTGTCCATCTTCACTAGCTACAAACCTATATCTCCTGCTTTTGTGGCTAAATTCCTGGAGAACGTTGTCAGCAATAGGTGCATCCATGTCCTTTGCTCTTGACAACTCATATTGCCTACCCCCCCCCCCCATTAGATTGTGAGATCCTTGCGAGTAGGGACTTTTTTCTTTTTTTTCTTTGAATCCCTAGCACTTACAGTGTCTGGCACACTTGACTGTACATTCCTGCATTATTTCTCTCTCTCTCTCTGTCTCTCTCTCTGCCTCTCTGTGTTCCCCACATGGCTATGGGATTTTGTGTTCTAAAGTTTTCCTTTCCCCAAGTTGAACGCACATCCTTCCTTAAGAGAGTCACTTTCTTTAGGAATGAAGGACTGTTTGTGGGAGATCAAAAATGGGTTGGCTTGCAGCTTGAGAGGCACAGCACTGAAGTTTTATGATAACCATGCTGCTCTAGCTCTGCCTTCTGCCCCTCTGCATATAGGACTTGGAGCTTCTTGGCTGGGGTGGGAGGGGAGTGAGTAGCTTTGACCCTACTTGGTTCTTAGAAAATCATGGCTGTGACTGGGGGTGAGATGGGTGTGTTCTTTCAGAAGAGAATGACTCTGCTCTGTATCATCTAATGGCCTTTTCTTAAAAACTCATTCCTCTGTGCCTCTCTGTAGCCTTTGAAGTTATCATCATACTTTTCCCCTGAATTTTCTCTTCTTTCTAGGTTTTCAAAGCACTCCACACTCCTTGTTCTTTTTTATCTGTATGATAGTTCCTTCACTGTATCCTTTGTCCAAGTCATTTGTTGCCATTTTCTGGACTCCCTATTTTATCCTTTAATTTATTTGATTTAAAGATCCCCTTTTTTTGTTTCTTAGTTTTACTATTTCTTTCACCTCTGTTCTATCCCTTATCCTGCCATCCTTTTGAATTTCTAGTCTTGTTCTACTTTCAGATCCTCAAATACATGCTTTGAGATACTGGTTCTGGACTATGGACAAGGTGTTTAGTCACCCCCTAGAGCTCATGGGGTTGTCTCTTAATTCTTGGTGCTTCCTTCACCTTGAAAGGCAAGAAGAAAATCCTCAAGAGGTTCTAACATCAGAAATCCTAAGACTTGAGTCTTTCGTTTTATGTGACTTCCAGTCCTGAGTTCCTTCCTTAGGTTCCCTGGGCAAAACCATCTGTGGGAGCATAGAAGGAGGGAAAGGTTGAGGTATTGTGTGAAGGGTACTCTCCTGGGGGACTGGAGAGCTGTGTTGTTTTTGTAGGTGCACAGACCTTCAGAGTCTAGGGATTGGACTGGAAGCAGATGTTGAGAGGAGGAAAGAAACTTAGAGATGCTCAATACCTGAGGATAAATGGAAGGAACTCTGACTTTCTTCTGTTCTTTCACTTTAATGCTAATAGCTGTGAAGATCCCACAGGGCTTTACTTTTGTTTATTATATATTATCCTACTTATACTAAAAGTATCTGTGTGACGTCAATATGACTACACTTTATGAGTATACTTTGCCTCATTCTACAGATGAGGAAACGAGGCCCAGAGAGTTGAAGTGACTTCCCCAAAGCTACCTATCCCCACTCTCGCAAACTCCAGCCTGGTGTCCCTTCTACCAATCAAACCTCTTCCTCAGCTCTGCCCCACCCCACCCCCAAGTTTACCTCTTTCCCTTCAATGACACTATAAATTTCACAAGGGCAAGATCCATGATTTTTATCATATACTTCAATTTAACTCAAGAAGCATTTTTTAACACCTCCTCCGTGTCAGGGACTAGCAAGGTGCTGGCAATACTAAGACAGGATGAAAAATAATCCCTATGCTTCAGGAGTATTCAATCTACCAAACTTACACTTACCCTATATGTACCTGCTCTGCAGCTCAGAGGGCTGAGCACATAGTAGGTGCTTAAGAAGATTTATTGACTGAACCTCTGGACATTTGTAGTACTTTGTTTTTAGCTTTCCTGTGGCATTTATCATATGCTAACTTGCACCATAGTAATTTGTTTATGTGTCATCCCTAGGAGTGTATTCCTTGTAACACCTAGCACGGGGAATGTACTTAGTAAACATTCAATGAATGTTTGATAAATGAATAAGTAATTATGGGGTAAGCAAGAGAGCCTCTTCCTAGGTGAGACCCTTACCAATTATAGATTTCCAGACCCATTGGTACATGGACTCTCCCCTGAGAGACTTTAGCCTAGTTGGAAAGAAGTTGGTAAGTTCAGCCTTGGTAATTGTGAGGACTTTCGTGTTCACTCTCTGTCTTGGAATTTATCACTCATTCCATGGATGCTATAATCTTAGTGGAGGAGCAGAAAATGCCCTGGCTGAGTGAAAAAGGCAGCTAAGGTTTACTTGGGTTAGTGAAGCCTTAGAAACAGGTGTTGGGGAGCAGCATGGCACAGTACTGGTTTTGGAAGCTAGAGTGCTATCTCTTTAACCTCAGGATGCAACCATTTAAATCTTCTTCCTCTCAAATAATATCTCAGAGGACCTGGGTCCAAGTCTTGGCTCTGCCATTTATTCCCTGTATGACTTTGGACAAATCACTTAACCTTTTTGGCTCTTAATTTGCTCATATGTAAAATGAAGGGTTGGACTATGAACCTCTAAAGCCCTTCCTCCTAGCTCTAAATCTATGATTTTATGTATTTTTCTGCCCTGTTGGTAGTTATAATCCCATATGACACACTTAGCCCTATCACTTTTGTCATTTTATCTCAAGACCATGACTTCTTTCAACCATTTACTTGTTCAATTGTTTCAGTCATGTCTGATTCTTCCTGATCCCATTTGGGATTTTCTTGGCAAAGATACTACAGTCGATTTCCATTTCCTTCTCCAGATCATTACAGATGAGGAAACTGAGGTAAACAGAGCTAAGTGACTTGCCCAGGGTCACACAGCCAGTAAGAGTTTGAGGACAGATTTGAACTCAGGAAAATGAGTCTTCTTGACTCCATGCTTGGCACTCTGTGCACTATGGCACCACCTAGCTGCCAGTTATAGTAGAACTTATTGCGCATGTATTGCCAACCTCACCGGGCTTCCCTCATTTCCCCCAACAAGAATTTATTTTTCCTCACTTTTTTGGCTTCTTCAAATTCTAGAAGACTCAACTCCTGTAAAACCTTCCCAACTCATTTCAGCTTAAGGTAATTTCTTCCTCCTCTGGGTTGCTACATAATACTTACACTGTCTCTAAACCATCAGAGTTCAAACAATGACCAAATGAGGCTTGGGCTGTTACCTATAGCAGTTGTTTTTATTTTGGTCAGAAATCCGTAAGGTCTCCCTCTCAGACTAATTTCTTTTTCTTTTCTTTTCTTTTCTTTTCTTTTTTTGACTAGTTAAAGGAGTTCATTCTTTGCCTCATTTCTTACCTAGCCTTCATCACTGAATGAATGTTACCTCAGATAAACTGAGACATGGGAAAGACCTTAGCTTAAAAAGGCCAAGGTCTCCTACTGCATCCAGGGCCATCTCCAGTCATCCTGATCTATATCTTGCCACTGGACCCAGATGGCTCTGGATTGTGACTTTGCACAGCCCTGCCTCCTTTAAATCCAATTTGCTTGCAAGTCATGACATCAACTTCCTGATGTCATGGTGCTCTTTAAGAATAGACAAACAATAACAACATAACATTTACTGTATGTACCATTAATTTGACAATTAATCATGTACTGTCTCGACAGTTTTTGTATTATCTTATTAAACTGGTATCTCTTGTATTTTGTTAGCTTTTAATATATAATGATTTCTCTCTCCTACTATACTGTGAGCTCTTTGAAAACAGGGACTCTTAAAAAAAGGGGAAAAGGACCTATTTGTCCAAAACATATTTATAGCAACTCTTTTTGTGGTGGCAAAGAATTGGAAATTGAGGAGATGTCCATCATTTGGGGAATGGTTGAACAAGTTGTGGTATGTGATTGAGATGGAATACTTTTGTGCTGTAAGATATGACGAGTAGGATAATTGCAGAAAAATTTGGAAAAACTTACATGAACTGCTGCAAAGGAAAGTGAGCAGAGCCAGGAGGATGTTGTACATGATAGATAACACAATATGGTATGATGAAGAACTGTGAATGACTTAGATATTCTCAGCAATACAATGATCCAAGACAATTGCAAAAGATGTGATGAAAAATGCTACCTCCAGAGAACGAACTGATGAAATCTAAATGCAGATTGAATCATACTATTTTTTGCTTTATTTTTGTGGGTTTTTTGGGTTTTGTTTGTCTGTGTTTTTTCCCACGACATGACTAATATGGAAATATGTTTTGTGTGATTGTACATGTATAACCTGTATCAAATTGCTTGCTGTTTCACTGAGGAGGGAGGGGAGATAGGGAGAGAATTTGGAATTCAACATTTAAAAAAAAATGAATGTTAAAAAATTGTTTTTACATGTAATTGGGAAAAATAAAATATTATTCATAGAAAAAATGAAACGGAGACTTTTCCCCCTTTATTCTGTCTTTCCTTTAGTACTGAACACTGGATTGTGTACTCATACATCAAACACTTGATGAGTATTTATTGATTGTTGACTATAGAGGCTTTGATATTCTATTATTTGGTGTCTCTAATTAAGCCGTAAACTTCATAAGGTCAGAGAATGGGTCTTATCTTTTTCTTATGTCCTCTCTACATCCCTCATCTCAACCTGGGAATTGTTAGATGAGTATTGTTGGCAATGGACAAGAAACTGAAAGAATATCCTGTAACTCCAGGGAGTTACCCCTGCATTGATCAAAATTTCTAATTATTCTGTCTCCCACTGATTGTGCTCTACAATTTTACAGAGAATGTTTCCTAGGTTACCCACTACTTGAGTATTTTCAGAACTCTTTGTATGTTAGGTGAGAGGAGGTAGAAGGATCATAGGTACAAATTCTTCCTGGCTTCCTCTGCCATGGAACCTGGTGGAGGAGAGTCCAGAGCGGCTGCTCCACACATTGCCAGCCTTGGACTTTCATTCTGTGAGGTCACCTTTAATGTTGGAACCATAAAGATCTCCCTCCAAACCTCTCAGCCCCAATCACACTTAGCTATCCCACTCAAGAATTGTCAATCAATTTGGAGATTTTCTTTAATCACATGATAATAGAAGAAAATTAGGTATTTAAAAGAATTAATTTATTGATTCAGTCTCTGGAGGATTAGACTGCTTTGAAACATTAACCTCATGATGCCTAATGAAAGGCAGGGGGCATTTTTTATAGTCCGGACTGGCCTGCTGGGAAAATGTTTTTCTTTCTGACTCTGAAACCAACCAGAGTTCTTTAATCCCTTCCTCCCTAGTGAAGGTTTCAGGTTTCTGTGACTGCTACTACTTTTTTAAAAACCTACTTTTTCTTGACAGTCGTTATGTCAGTCACTTCAACTCTCTCCCCTCCCCCCACATTGAATACTCTCATATGACAGAGAAAAACAATTCAGCCAAAATATCTGATAGAATGGATCCATTGGCAATATATGCAACATTCTGCCTTACTTGACTGCTGCTTCTTGAAGGATGCAGATGTGTATATGTTTCATGGGTGGTACAGAAGTCTGAGTAATTGTGATGCTGATTCCTATGATCTGTGATACTGATACTTCTATGTCTGAGACTTTTTCTTCAAACATCTGATCTCTAGTCCTATGACAAAAGAGAGTAATTTGTCAGAGACATCCAGGTACCAAAACAGGTCAAGGAACTGTGGTTTATGTAACGTGGAAGCAATAGAGACACCAGAAGCTCAGTGCTCTTAGTTTTCTCTTGCCTTGGTTTCCCCCATTGCAATATACAAGTTTCTCCTTAGTGTCCTGGATTCATAAAGGAGACTGACTAATGCACAGGAAGTGTTTGACCAAGATGGTGTGATAATGAGGCTTGACCCAGGCTGCTTTATACCTATCTTGAGGTTTGGTTAGCATCCCTGCTGTGAGAATCGCCTCATCCCAGCGGCCTAAATATAGAACTGGAAGCCCCAAGTGCCAAGTTCTAGTCCTGGCTTGTCCACTGACTCACAGTATGACTTTGCATAAGACACTTTCGTTTCCTCCCCCCATGGTTGGTAGGAGGGAGATAATGACCCTGACTCACCCCCTAGAGAGAAGCTAATTAGGACTCACAAAGGTACTTGGGCTGGCTAAAGAGGGAGCTAAACAGGGTTACAGAGAGGGCTTCGGTCCTTCGTACTGTTTAGACTGGCTAAGCTTGTTTGGCTGAGACTGAAGAGTCCTGAAGAAAGTCTGTTTCCCATGGCATCTCCTCTTTTAGCCCCCATAAATAACAATAATAATTAATAATGAGGATAATAGTTCACATTTAATATAATACGTTGTTGTTCAGTTGTGTCCAACCCTTTGTGACCCCATTTGAAGTTTTCTTGGCAAAAATGCTGGAGAGGTTTGCCATTTCCTTCTCCAGCTCATTTGGCAGGTGAGGAAACTGAGGCAAACAATGTTAAGTGACTTGCCCAGGGTCACACAACTAGTGTAGGTCTGAGGTTAGATTTGAACTTCAGTGTTCCTGATCTCAGGTCCAGTGTTCTATCTACTGTGCCATCTAGTTGCCCCAATATTATATGTTACTCTTCACAAGATATTTTCATTAGAACAACTTTCCAAAGTAAATTGTGTGAATATTTTGTAAAGAGACTGAGGTTTTTCTCTGGTGAAAATATAGCATTAAAGCCAAAGGACTTGGATGTTGAAAGATATATGTGAAAGAAACAGGAAAGCAGCCGGGGGCATTGAAGACCAAGATCTTACCTTGACCTTGCAATGCTTATACATGACAAACCAGAGAATCTCTAACTCAACATACAGTTGTCTGGAACAAAACACCAAGATTCATCCCCAGGTCCTGGGAGTTAAAAGAAAGGGCATATTTCTTTTTGGTAGCTGGATATACTGGTTCATAGCTTCTGACCATGACTAAAGTACTGTCAACCTGCCTGTATCAGAGAGAGAATTTCTAGTCACTGCACCATGGAATACTGAAAATAATATGACCAACAGAAAGCTCTGAAGAAATGAAACCCAGAAATTGGTATCAGTGAACAGTGCCTGGTAGCAGTCGTGGTATCCCATTGACCCTTTCTGGGAAAAGCAGAAAAGCTGAGTAGAGAGACTGGTAGGGAATACCAGAGATCTGGACAAAACTCATTACATGCCAAGCCCAGAGCAGGATTGAAGACAGTTGTGTGATCAAAACATCAGAAGACATTGCTAGTCTTGCAGCTTTGGAGATGAGTTACTTCTTCACACATTTAGTCACACATGTATTGATTCTGTGAGTCTTTGAACTAGTTGTGCCCTCTGGCTGACTAGTTAGTAAAGCCATAGAGCCTCAAGAGTAAGCATGGACCAGCAGAACCTATGGGAGTATCTGGAGGCCCAAACACTCTGTGTGTGTATGTTTGTGTGTGTGTGTGTGTGTGTGTGTGTGTGTGTGTGTGTATTGTTTTCTTTTTCATTTTACAGATAAATAAACTGAAACCTAGAAATAGTGTGCCATTGTGCAAAGTCACACTAGATAGTAAGTTACAGAAGTGGTTCTTAAATCCAAATGCCCAGCCTAGTCTTTTTTCTATGCTTGCTCCAGGAGGTTGGTGTGCTGGGGGGTGGGGGTGGGGGGAATGTTGATGTAGGCCATTTTTCTAGAGTTGTTACTTTGTCAAGCTCTATCCTCTACTTGCAGAGGGATCATGGTTCCACTTCTAATGGGGAATATCTCTAAGAATCATTGAGATGACTAAGAACTGAATCAAGGAACAAAGAGTTATAGAGTGCCATTTGTAGACCTAGTTTGAGTATATGGGGAATGTGGTGGGGGATAGAGATCCTTCTTGTCTCTTCCATACCCCTTCCCTGGCTTTTTCTTGCAATAGAGAGAAGTATTGAATCTCAGGTGGAATCCCTTTTACTGTATATCTCTAATATGTAAATGTGAATGTATGCTTGAATATAGTAAGAAATATAAGTGGGGTGGGTGTGTATTTGTGAATTATGCATATCCTCAAGGTTGAGCTGTATAAATCATGAGATGTGGATTCTAGTCATGGTTTTCTCTCTTTCTCGTGTTTGCTTGGGTACGTCACTGATATTGTACTTGTTGCCTGTAAAATGTGGATAATACTGCCTGCCCTAATCTACTTCAAAGGGGTACTGGAAAGAGAAAATGAGATCAAAACATGTGTGAAAACACTTTGAAAAGTTTAGTGTGTTATTGAATAGAAGTTATGTCTTGATGATTAATTGCATGTACCTTATGGCCATATAAAGGATTATAGCTCAGTACAAATCATGTAGCTCAGTACAAATAGTGCTAGACTTAGAGTTAAGGTGATCTGGGTTGTGTGACTTTGCACAAGTTCCATACTTTCAAAGCCATAGTTTCTTCATCTATTGTCCTGGTGCTGCCCTTTTCATAAGATTTCACAAGAAAGTACTTTCTAAACCCTTTATATGAGTTGTTGATGGGAAACTTGTATAACAGGTATGCTGAGGGGAACTTTTTCATTGGTAACAAGCAGTGAAGTGCCTGTTTACAACTTTTGCAATCATTTTAAGGTGGAAAAGCCAAAGGTAAGAATGAGAGTCCGCAGAGATAGCTTAGCAGAGTCAAAAGTCAAAGACAACCAACCCTTAGACTAAGAGGTGAGAGACTTGAGTTTGAATTTTGGTTCGGTTGTTCACTTTCTAGATCGTCACAGGCAAGTCTCTTCCCTCTTGTTAATCTCAGTTTCATCATCCATAAATAAGGGGAATAATGCTTCTTGACTGGACTCTTGCAACAGCCTGCTGGTTGGTCTGCCTGCCTCAAGTCTCCCCATTCCTGGCTACCATCCACTCAGCTTGCAAATGATCTTCCCAAAGCCCAGGTCTGACCAGGTCACTCCCTGAATCAACTCTGTGCCTTTTCACTGACTCACCTCCATCCCTGGAATGCTCTCCCTCCTCCTATTGACTTCTTGGCTTCCCTGGCTTCCTTCAAGAGTCAGCTCAGATCTCACCTCCTGCAAGATTCCTTTCCTGGTCTTTCTCCTCCCCACCTAGTGCCTTCCTTCTGATACTACTTACAGTTTACCTTGTACAGATCTTGTGTGTCTGTTATTTTGTACATGTTATCTCCTCCACTAGAATGTGAACTCTTTGAAGACAGAAGCTGTTTTTGCCTTTCTTTTTATCTCCAGCACTTAGGACCTAGAACATAATAAATGCTTAATAAAGGTTTGTTGACTTGACTCACAGAAGGTATTGTGAGAGTATAGTGAAATAACCACCTTGAAAACTTTTTTTTTAAAGAGTATCCAGTACTATAAAAGTGTTCGGGATTATCATTCTTTATTGATGGATGTGGAGAGAGGAGACAGAAGAGTAGTGGTGATATGGAAATGAGAGAATGGAAGTGAGAAACAGAGGGAATAATGTTTAGTGACTGAGACAGACAAAAGGAGAAGAGAAAAATAGGTTTAAAGGAAAGAGGTAGAGTGTACAGAATGAAGCTGGGAGAAAGTTCTGAGACCAGTGAGAGAGGAGCAGGAAGAAGGGGCTGACCTGGATTCTCTCTAGTCCCAGAACATTCCATGCCTTAGTCAACCTCTGTCCTAAGTGATCACTCTCATGAGGGTCTGTTGGCTTAGGCCACTGATTTTCTGAAAAGCAGATGTCTAACTCATCAGAAACTGGGCACTCCAGGAGGAGATTCTCTGATGGGTAGTTTTAATGGCCTGTCTGGAAAAACTCAGGACCACATTCCCTGAGAAAGTCTGGCTCCAGGACTTCAGTTGCTGGGGGTGGGGTGGAAAAGAGAGGATGATCTGGGGCCATCTGTCTATGCCCAACAGAGCAGGGGTGGGGATTTAAAAGGGAGAGCCTGTGGAGGAAGTCTCATCCTTGTCAAGTAGGAATGTATAACATTCTCCAGTGTATGGTGGCCAGAGACCTGGAGTCATAAAAAGAGACCATGAATGGTTTTGTGGGGAGGGGAGAGATTTAATCCATCAGATACCAAGGTTTAGCCTGATAGAGATGGGACCTTGTTCAGAAAGACATGATAAGATATAGTACAAGAGGAGGGGAGCTGCAGAGATGGTGAGGTTCACTCTTGGTCAATGCTGTTGACTAGGCCTAGTAATCCTGGTGTGATCCTGGCAGGTCTATCCATCTGCTTGTCTATGAACAAGACTGTATCTCAACATGTCAGAAGTGCCAAGCTCAGGCTAGAGGCAAAGGGTCCTTTCCATAGAATCTGTGCTCCTTGAAGGGTCACTGCAGGTGAGGCATGTATTCAATGTATTGGGGAACAGGGCTTTAGCAGTACCAGATCTTAAATTATATAGTAAGGCTGTAATTATCAAGATGATCTGGTACTGCCTAAGAAATAGAAAGGTAGATCGATGGAACAGAGTAGACATATGATTTACAGCAGCAAATAAATATAGTAACCTTGTATTTGACAAGGGTAAAGACTTAAGATTTTGGGATAAGAATGTGTTATTTGGTAAAAATTATTGGGAAAACTGAAAAGCAGTATGGCAGAAGTTGGGGATAGTTCAATATCTTACACCACTTACCAAAATACAGTCAAAATGGATACGTGACCTAGATATAAAGAGAGATATTACAAGAAAATTTGAAGAACATGAAACACATTACTTATCAGACTTATGGGTAGGTGAACAATTTGTGAATGAACAAGAGAAAGAGAGCAGAATGAGGTATAAACTGGATAATTTTGATTACATTAAATTAAAAAGTTTTTGAACAAATAAAACAAACGTAGCCAAGGTCAGAAGGAAAGCGAACATTGATGGGGGGGGGGGGATTTTATAGACAGTTTTTCAGATGAAGGTGTGATATCTCAAATATATAAAGAACTTTGTAAAATCTATAAGAATATGAATCCAGTGGATAAATGGTCAAAGGATATGAGCAGCTTTTAGATAAAGAAATCAAAGGAATTTATAATCATATGAAAAAATGCTTTAAATCATTATTGATTAGAGAAATGCAAATTGAAACAACTTTGAAATATCATTTTATACCTATCAGATTGACTAAAATGATTGGAAGAGAAAGCAACAAATATTGGAGGGGATGTGGAAAAAATTGAGACACTAATTCATTGTTGGTGGAATTGTGAGCTGATCCAACTATTTTGGAGAGCAATCTGGAATTATGCCCAAAGAGTTATTAAACTGCCTATACCCTTTGACCCAGCAATGTCATTACTGAGTCTGTTTCCAAAGATGATTAGGAAAAAGGAAAAGAATGTATATGTTCTAAAATGTTACTAATACCTCTCTTTGTGATAGCAAAGAACTGGAAATTGTGGGGATGCCCATTAACTGGGGATTGGCTGAAAAAGTTGTAGTATATGATTGTGATAGAATACTACTGTGCTATATAAGAAATGATGAGTTCCACAATCCTAGAAAAACATGGATAGATTTGCATCAAATAATGAAGAGCAAAATGAACTGAACCAAGAGAAGGTTGTATATAGTAACAGCAATATTATTTTAAGAACAATTTTGAGCAAAGAAGTAAATTTGACTGTTATAAATGCCCAGATTAATTATAAAGGACATAGGAAGAAATACACTATCTGCATCTAGAGAAAGAATCGATAAATAGAAGTATGAATAGAATGATTTTACGTACATACACATATTTGTGTCTAATAGTAGCCTTCTCTATGGTGGAAAGGGGATGGGAAGAAAAAAAGCAGAAAAAAAGAAATTTACATGATAACTTTATTATATATTTAAAAGGAATAGCAAATTGTGCATAATAGATTTGCAGTTTCATGATGCAATTGTCTATTTAAAAAATTCTACTATGCTATGGAAATGCTTGTTTGATTCCATAAATGAAAAATGAAATAAAAATTAAAAAAAAGAAAGGGGTTAGCTTGAGAATGTAAGTGAGAACAACGAATCATTCAATCAGCAAGTACATCCTGGGCCTAAACCTGTGCTAAGAATTGTACAGAATATAAGGATATATGAGACACTGGCCTTTCCCTCTGGGAGATTACGTTTTAGCTAGGAAGGTACTATGTACATGGAATAATGACAAGCAATACATAACAGCATATAATTAGTTTTAGATTATGTGGTACAGATTACTAGGAATTTAGAGAAGGAAAAGACTGAAATATCTGGGGAAAGCATCATAAAGGAGCTGGGCTTTAAAATGAGGGAAGGATTTGGATACACAGAGGGAGAGGGGAATCACTTCAGGGATAAAGGCAGGAAAGAACATGTTTCACTTCAGGGACATCTAAGGAACCAGGGAGTTGGGGGAGAGCAGGTTCATGTAAGGGAGTAGTGAGAATTAAGATTGGAGAGATCAAGTAGGGCCAGCTTTTGGAGGGTTTTGAATGGGAAAAGTAAAATTTAGGCTTCCACGCAGCAGGGAAATAGAGGAGTCTTTGCTGATTTTAACTGAGGAAAGAGATTCCTGGACCACTGATGGGAGGAATCAAGGGAAACTATGTACTGATGTTTTTCTCTGGATCTTATTCTAAGCTTATCTTCATACTTTTCCTTCTCAAGGTCCCTCATGGGAGAGTGGACCTGATTTTTTTGTGTTGTGATCCCACAGCTCTTAGGACTCAGTCTTTCTGGGAAGTAATGGTAGGGAACAAGAAGCCTGCTCAACTGGCATCCCTGAGGAGCATGTTTAAAGTGCTGAAAAAGCAACCAATGTGGGACGCTCTGAAATATGTCCCAGAGAGGAAAGTGTCAGATTTACTTTATAGAATGAACCAGAAAGCACCACTCATCTCCCTTCCCCTTTCTGCTTCTCCCTGCCTGCCCCCCTCCCCAACTCTAAGAGCGGGGCTAATCTTCCAGGCCTCTTGTGTGACTGACTCAGCACAGGGAATTGTAGCAGTAGTTGGGGAGAAAGAACATTAGCCTATAGCCTGTCCTCTTTAGGAGTCTGGCTGATACTTCAGAAATAACCAGCTTCCCCAGGCTGACACTAGGTGTGAACCGTTGCTAGGTGCTTAGCAACCTCTACTCCTTCCCTCAGCTGTGCTAGGATGTACGTGCCTCTTTGGTGAGTCTGGCTCAGATCCCACCTTGCTCTATTCTGGGTCAGTGTTTGCTGAATGGGCCTCACCCAAGGAAACACTTCCAGTGGCTCTGCGGAGGTGCCCCCAAACAGGGAAGCATTTACAGAAATCTTGTCTTTACATCTGTGGGGGTAAAAAATCAAGAAATACATTGATTCTCAAATGGATAAAAATCTATCAACTAATCAGCAAGCATTTCTCAGACACCTACTATATGCCATGTGCTGTGCTACATCTTGGAGATACATGGGCAAAAATAGAATAATCCCTGTTCTCAAAGAGCTTCCATTCTGTTAGGGAAGATAATATGTCCATATATAGGTGTACACAAATATATTCAGCATATAAAGAATAAATATAAAGTAATAGGAAAAGGGAAGCAGCTAGGTGACTCAGTAGATAAAGTACTGGGCCTGGAGCTAGGAAGACCTAAGTTCAAATCTGGCCTCAGACACTTACTAGTTGTGTAATCCTGGGCAAGTCACATAAACTCTGTTTGCTTTAATCTACTGGAAAAGAAAATGGCAAACCACTTCAATATCTTTGCCAGAGGAAAAAAAAACCCATGGATATCATTGGCATGCTATGATCCCTGGAGTTGGACACAACTGAACAACTGAACAGTAGAGGCAGGGAGACACTAGCTTACGAGAGGTATCAGGAAAAGCCTCAAGTAGGAGATGGTATTTGAACTCAGCTTTGGAGAGTACTAGGAATTCTACAAGCGCAGGTGAAGGAAAATGTAAATTTCAGACATGGAGGAACAGCTTGAATAAAGCTATATATGGACTATGTCATGTGAAGAACAGAGAGTAGGGCAGTTAGACAGGACTAGAGAGTCTGTGAAGAGGAGTGATGTATGACAAGCCTGGAAATGTAATTTGGAGCTAGACTATAAAGGATTTTAATTGTCAAATTGAACTTTGTATCTGATTTGAGAAGCAGCAGAGAGTCACTATAGTTTATATCAAGGAGGGGAGTGACGTGGGTACACTATTGCTTTAGGAATATCATTTTGAAAACTGCATGGAGAATAGATTGTAAGGGGAGAGACCTGAGGTAGGGAAATCACTTAGGAGATTTTTACAATAATCCAGGGGAAAGGTGATGAATGCCTGACCTGGGATGCAGTTATATGAAAGGAGAAGTATGTGGATAGAAGAGAAGCTGTGAAGGTGGAAATAGTAAGATTTGGTAATTGATTGTATATGTGGGGAGAGTGAGGCATGGAATAGGACATCAAGGTTGAAAATCTAGGTGACCAGAAGGATGGTGGGACCCTAAGCAGAAATAGGGAAGTTGGGAAGAGGGGTAGATTTTGGAGAAAAGTTCTGTTTTGGACATGTTGATCTTGAAATGCCTATAGGACATTTGGTGAAGAATGACAAAGACATGGTGATGCTAGAACTGGATCTCAGGACAGAAGAGACTGGGATTAGCTATAGAGATCTAGATATCACTTTTATAGAGGTAATCATTGAGTCTTGATCCAGCTAGCTGGGAACTCAGCTCATCCTCTCCCATCTCTCTCCCCCTCCTCTTCCTTTTCCTCTCCAAAGGAAGGTAAATTTGGATGACCAGACATGCCCAATTATCTTGGGGCTTACTGGCCAGCTTTGCTTTGATTTGCTTTGCTTTGCTTTCCTGCCCCATCCTGCCCTGCTCTCTACTGCCCTACCCTCTCCTGTCCTTTCTACTCCTGACCTTAAACCTTAAACCTACTGTATTCTGAAGCCCATAGACTGGGTCCCTGCCCAAACTCCACTTAAGGGCTGTTTCCTGGACCCTTCCTGGCTAAAGAGTGATTATCAGTTGTAACTCTTTCCCTTCCCTTCCAGCTTGATTTAGTTATTTTTCTTTTTGCTCATTGAAGGGGTCACTTCCTGACTACTTCTTAAACAGGCCTATTCACTGTATGGGCCTTACCTCACCATAAATGAGTATCTAAATAGGCCCAAGGCCAAAGAGGCCAAGGTCTCCCATTGTATCCTGGGTCATTTCCAGTCATCCTGATGAATATCTGGCCACTGGATCTAGATGGCTCAGGAGAAGAAAGTGAGGCTGGTGACCTTACACAGCTCTCCCTCACTCAAAACAAAGTCAAGTGCAAGTCATGTCATCATTTCTCTGAAGTCATGGTCCTCTTCAAAAATGAAGGACAAACACAAGAACAACAACATTGACCCTGTGGGCTGATGAGGATCAAGTTTGAGGGTCTAGAAAGAGCAGGGCTCAAGAATGAGCCTTGAGGGTATACCCTATAGAAAGTGGGAGATCATGATGATACAGCAAAGGCCATTTCGAAGGAGCAGTCATACAGGTAGAAAGGCAGTCAAGAACATCCTGGAAATTTGGAGAAGATAGCATCTAAGTGGAGAGAGAAGTTACCAGTGTCAAGTGCTGTAAGAAGGTCAAGAATAACAGGACTGAGAAAAGACTATTAGACTTGGCAATGAAGAAATCATTGGTAAACTTTAGAGAGAGGAGATTCAGTTGACTGATGAGATCCAAAGCCAGATTACAAAAGGTTGAGAAGTGAAGACAAAGAGGATAGGCAGCTTTTTTTTTTTTTTAAACTTCAGCTGAGAAAGGGATAAGAAATGTATGATGATAGCCTGAGGGTCTAGGACAGATCCTGGATTTTTTAAAATAATAAATTACCCTGTTATTTTTTAAAGAAAAAGGTCAAATGAAGAGGAAAAGAAAATTTGAATGAAACTATCTATTGATTTTAAAATATTCTTGAGGAGACTCGCATGGAGCAGTCATGGGGAGAGGAAGTTGGTATAAACCCACCATTACTCATTTTGGTGGGTACAGACCCACTATTTTGCGTAAAAGAAGATAGGGCAGGTGGGTGGCATAATGGATAGAACTCCAAGCCTGGAGTTAGGAAGACCTGAGTTAAAATCTGGCCTCAGACACCTGTTAGCTATGTGACCTTATTTGCCTCAGTTTCTCCATCTGTAAAATGACCTGGAGAAGGAATGACTCTGGCGTCTTTGCCAATAAACCCCAAATGGAGGTCACAGAGATTCTGACAATACTAAAACAATAACAAAAATAGGAGAAGACAGAGAAGAGGGTGAGTTGGGTCTGGGGACCCAGTGGCTTAAAACTAGACTTGGATTGGGTAATGTATCTGAGACTTTATCTGAAATGTTTTTCTTTTTTAATATGAATTTGACAAACAACAACAAACATGAACATTTTAGTTTACAAAGAAGAGAAAAAGACAGTTTTATATAAAACTGAATTTCTATTCCATATCTTTAAAAAAATATGTGTATATATATATATTGAATTTAACATGATAGTAACAAAGCTGCCCAGCTTATCTGTGCCCCCTTATAAGCTTTCTTCTGGTCTCTTTTGTTTATTTAAAAAAAATGTTTCATTTTCTCCCTTGTTTCTCTTCTCCTCCTTCTCCTCCTGCTCTTCCTTCTTCTCCTTCTCCTTCTCTCCTCCTCCTGCTTCTCTCCCTCCCCTCCCCCTCCTTCTTCTTCTATTAATATCATTATCCTCCAATTTTCCTTCACCAACTACCCCCAGCAAATACAAGCCTTCCCTTGTGACAAATGTAGCATCTTATTATAATAATTAGCTCATGTTAAGCCTAAGGGGCACTATAATGACCCCTAAAGTCTACTTGCTTCTCTCCTCTTCAGTTTCATGAAGATAATTTTACATAAAAAGTTCTGTTTTCAGTCACATTGCTCAAATCCCCCAGTTAGGAAAATCCCTAACATTTAGACAGAGTTTGGACTCTCTCCCTAACTTGATATTTATAGCTATCTCAAGTTAACCCTTGGCCTCTTTGTGATTGAGGCAAAATTCAGTTTGCTGGAAATGTTTAAGTAATGAAACAGTAGATCTATTACATGTGAATCCTGTTCTTTTTATGTAGCTAGACAGGTGTCAGGAGAGAAAATTTGGGGAACAGCAGACACTCAGCCTGGGTCTCCTGTTCTAAAATGCTTGTAGAACTAACGACTCTGGCTTCTCCACCCCAGCTCAGTCCTCCCTTTGCTGCTCAGAGCTGTGCTAAACTGCCATGCCTGCTCCAACTCTCAAATCCAGACCCTTACATCTCTCCCTCTGAGTCTGAATTAGCTTATTCCTTTTGTAACGGCTTCTTAGGATTTGTCCCACTCTCTCACACAGCTTCTTCAATGGATTTGAGGTAGATAGGTACCTGAGTATTTGATTGAGTCAAAAAATATTCTTATCTAACATAGTGAATTACTTTTAGAGGGATGGGATACTCAGTGGATCCACACCTTTATACAAGTATATACTCACGTAAAACAAATTCATGCATTTTTGCCTGCATGTTTTCTTGGGGTCACTGGAATTTGTCCAGAAGCCTGGGGAAAGCTGCTGTAGGAACTGAGAGGAAAGAACTTTACGCTGGGTAAAGTGAAGTCACTTTTGTAGGTGAGGGGATCCCATCTGTTCCAATGGATTCAATTATCATCTCTAGTGGTGACCCCTACATCTCCATAGGTAGTTTTTAAATTGCTCCTGATTACTCATCTAACGTTGTTGTTCAGTCGTGTCTGATTCTTCATGACCCCATGGTTTTTCCAGCAAAGATGCTGGAGTGATTTGCCATTTCCTTCTCTGATGTGTCCCCATTTTACAGATGAACAACTGAGGCAAATAGGGATTAGGTGACTTGCCCAGGGTCAGTAACTTGCCCAGTTAGTAAATGTCTGAGGTCATATTTGAACTCAAGTCTTCCTAACTCACCCAATGCTCTATTCATTGTACCACCACCCTCCCCCATCTTACATTACTAACTACTTTTTGGGACTCTCCATCTAGATATCCCATAGCCATGACAAAGTCAACATGTCCAAAATGGAAATCATCTTTTCTCCCAAACCTACCCCTCTTCCAAACTTCCCTATTTTTGTTGAGGGCACAGCCATCCTTCTAGTTACCTGGGTTTGCAACCTAGAATTCGACTGTGGCGCTTTATTCTCCCTGATAATTTGATAGCTAATCAATTGGCAAGTCTTGTCCTTTTCACCTATATGACAGATCTCACATATGTCCATTCATTCAGCCGTCCCCAGTCTCAGGCCTTCCTCACTTTGCTTGGACTGTTACAATAGTAATAATACTCAGATTCCTGGTCATCTAAGTATAATCAGTGATATTGCTAAAGTAGGGGTCTGACCATGTCACTCCCTTAATTAATAAACTCCCTGTTGCCTATAAGATAAACACGATTTCTTTTTAATGTCTGAAGGCCTCCACAGTCTGTTTTTAACTTGTCTTTCTGGATTGTTTTCATATTACTTCCCTTCATGAATTTTACATTGCAGTCAGATTGACCTACTTGCTCATTCTATCTTCTACCCATGAGCCTTTGCATCCATAGTCTGTCCTCTGATGTATTAAGTGTCCTTCCTCCTCCTCTGCACCTCTCTAAATCCCTAGCGTTCTTTGAGGCTCAGCTTTAGTTCAGTCTTCTTGAAGAGGCCTTTCCTATCCCAGAGTTGTTAGCCTTTCCTTGACTCAGGAATCATTCTGTACTTTGTATGTGGTTTGTATTTCCTTATTTGTGTAAGAGTAGTTTCCCTGAAGTAGGATGTAAGTTCCTTGAGGACAGGGACTGTCTCCTTTTTGTCTTTTTATTCTCGGTGTCTCACACGGCTTGATGTCGAAGTGTAAATAAAGCACTGGACTTAAAGTTAGGAAGACTCACAATGTTGAGTTCAAATCTGACCTCAGACGTTACTAGCTGTGTCGCTCTGGGTAAGTTGCTTACCCCTGTTTGCCTCAGTTTTCTCATCTGTAAAATGACCTGTAGAAGGAAATGGCAAGCTACCCAAGTATCTTTGCCAAGAAAACCCCAAATGGGGTCACAAAGAATTGGCATGACTGAACAACAACCACTAAGCTATAACATAAGGATCCTTGTGCACACATGTTAACTTAGAAAATCATATTTTAACATTCTCTATGTTGTATTATATTTTTATCCATTTCATTAAGTATTTCCCATGTACATTTAAATCTGTTCCTGCTCCACTCAGAGTGTGTGACAGAGGGAGTATTGCAGGAGGCTGTGTGTTTGGCACCTCTGATCTACAGCACTGAGAGATTAAGTGATTTACTCGAAGTCTCACAGTCAGGATACATCTGAGGCAGGACTTAAAAGCAAGTCTTCTTGGCCCTGAGTTTGCTACCCACTGCTATATCCTATAGCATAATGTACAGAAAGCTGACCCTGGAATAGGAAGGAGAACTCCACTTGAAGTCTCACTTTTGACTCAAAATGGTCTCTGTCACCAGTGGGCAAATCACTAATACTCTCAGTGCCTCAAGAAACTTTTTAATAAAGGGCTTCTTAACCGGGGGTTTATTAACTTGAGTTAAAAAAAGTTTTTTTGATAACCTTTTGCAACATAATTGGTTTCCTTTGTAACCCTGTGTGTTTGATTTTATGCATTTAAAGCATTATGCCCAGAAGAGGTCCGTAGGTTTCACCACACTGCCAAAGAGGTCTATGGAACAGAAAAGCTTAAGAACCCCTGTTCTAAGACAGTGAGTTTTGGAGGAAGTGCTGTTCTGTAATGCTAGATCACATTCATTGCTGGAAGTCTCGGACACTGGCACATGTGCTTATTGAATGAAATTGAGTGGAGAAGTAGGGGTGGCATACAGAGATGTACTCTGACTCAATGTCTCCTGCTAAATTAGGGAAAAATCCTCTTGGGTTTCTGACTGAGATTGGGAATGGTCAAGGAATTTTGGAAAAAGTGTCTCTTTGTCCACAATGAGGACTTCTCAGCCTTCTAGGCTGCAACGAAGTGACATTCCATGACAAGGCCTGGAGCCAGGATCTTGTATCATGATTTGCACATAGTAAATGCTTACTGAATATTTGTTCAGCGGAAGAGAGCTGTATTACAAATATGTTCTGTGGCTCTTTTGCAATCCTTTTGCTTCCAGATAGAGAATAAGGGAAAGTTGAAGGGTACTTTTTAATTTTTTTTATTTTTAAAATTATTTTATTTGTTTTCAGTGTTTTACAATCATTTCCATATATCTTAGATTTCCCCCTCTCCCTCTCCCTCCTTCCCCCAGAAGAGTAATTTTTTAAAAGGCTAGAAGGATACAGGGATGTGGAAAGTCTGGCATGTGACATGTCTTAGCTCTTTGCTCAGCTTTAACTAATCCCTTTATTTCCAATAAAAATCCTTTTTATTTATTTCCAGTAACTAAATCTATTTACTCTTTGCTCCACATGGCCACTTCTAGACTCTGCCACCATCACTTAGCAACCTCTCCTCCTTTGAGGTTGACTCCCAATTTATCACCCAGTCCAGCTCCTGCTGGCTATTAGTTCTCAACCCTCATTATTCTCTCCCCTTTCTTAATGAGTTGGGCACCTGGCTCACAGTGTTGCACTCCAAAGCCAGCTTCTTCTATACTAGGACTTCAATATACAGATTCCCTGAAACATCTTAACCTCCCAGTTCCTCAGTCTCCTTAGTCTGCCATGACCTGAGATACATTCAGGAATGGTCACATTTTTAATTTTGCTGTCACCCACAGATACTCCAAGATCAAAACTCAGAAATTGTTTTTCCAAATCGTTACCTCTTCATGTCACATGTCTCCTGTGCCTTACTCTTCCTGAACCTATCTTTATCATCACTGTACCCTTCAATCCCTTCACCCCCCCGGATCTTGCCAGACAGCCACCATTCCTCTCACTTTCATCTTCCTCCCTTCTCCAAAGCAATTCTTTAATTAACCAGTTCAGTTCTATGGTATCCTTTGCTCTTGAATCCCTGGCTCCCATGCCCTTGCCAAAACAAGACACTAGATTCCTCCTACCTTTTGCATCCTATGCTTTTTACTTGTGTGCTGCTGAATGGAGCTGGAGAAAGCCTTGCAAAGGTGCTGACTGGGTAGTCTAAATCTCAAATGGGCCCTCACTTCAGAACATTTACTTTTCCCCAATTTATTCATTATCCCACTTCCTACAGAGGCCATTCCAAAACCCTTTTCTCTCCAAGACTCCCATACCACTCTTTTATCTGCCCTCTCATGAGGACTTTGCCTCATGAGAGAATAGAAGCCATGAACTCTCGTCTCCCCTTCTCTACATTTCAAACCCCCATGATAAGTTGGCTATTCTCATCAATCAAAGCCTTTAAATATCTACCCTTGACCCCACCCATTCTCGTCTTATTTGGTATCTTCCCCTGAAAACTAATCCTCTCTTTCTAATCTTTATTCTCTAGCTACTGCTTTCTTTAATGCTACCTACAAACATTATCAGATCTTCCTATCCTTAGAAGAACTTTCACTAGATTCCGCCATCTCTCAAACTACATCTTTCTTTCCGTTCCCAGCCCCAAACTCCTAGAAAAAATTGTCTGCTTTCATTATCTTTATTTCTTCTCCTTTCACAAACTTCCCAAACCTTTGAAGTCTGTTTCTAAACTCATGGAATCATATATCTAGGGGCAGAAGGCATCTCAGAAACCATCTGAGTCAGTCCTCTTGTTGTGTATATATAGGGAAACTGAGGTTCAGAAAAATGAAATGACTTATCACTGAACTGAAACTGCTTTTTCCAAAGTTCATTTGTTGTCGTTTAGCTGTGTCTGATTCTCTGTGACCTCACTGGGAGTTTTCTTGGCAAAGATGCTGAAGTGGTTTGCTGTTTCCTTTTTCAGCTCATTTTGCAAATGAGGAAACTGAGGCAAACTGGGTTAAGTGACTTACTCAAGATCACACAACTAGTAATGGTCTGAGGCCAGATTTGAATTCAGGAAGATGAGTCTTACTGCCTCTTGGCCTGATGCTAGCCAGTGACCTCTTATTGAGAAATCCGATAGTCTTTTCTCAATCCTCATTCTTCTTAATTCTTGGCAACCTTTATCACTGTTGATTACCTCTTCGTGGTCATACTCTTTGTCTTTGTTGTTGTTGTCGTTTTTTGGGGCATTGCTCTTTCTTTCTTCTATTCCTATTTGGACTGTTTCTCAAGCTACTTTGCTGAAACTTTATTCATGTTGTAGCCACTGTCTGGGTATCTCTGAAGGCTCTGTTCCCAGAACTATCTATCTATCTATCTATCTATCTATCTATCTATCTATCTATCTATCTATCTATCTGTCTGTCTGTCTGTCTGTCTGTCTGTCTGTCTGTCTGTCTGTCTGTCTGTCTATCCATCCATCCATTCATCTATCTGTCTATTTAATTATTAATCCATAACCCCTATGACCCTATCCTCTCTTCTGAGATCTAATTCTACACTACCAAAGGCATATCGGAAATTTTGAATGGGATATCCTTTAAGATTTTAAAAAAGTATTTAACATTATTTTAAAAATTTTGAGTTCCAAATTCTCTCCTGCCCTCCAGCTCTTCCCCACCTATTGAGAAGCAAGCAATATAATACCCATTATATATATATATATATATATACACACACACACATATATAAAATGAAGTCACTAAAGCATATTTCTATATTAGCCATGTTGCAAAAAAAAAAAGAGGAAAAAAAATAAAGAAAGTGAAAAACAATACTCTTCAATCTGCACTCAGAGTTCATCAGTTCTCTCTCTGGAGGTGGATAGTGTTTTTGATCACAAGTCCTTTAGAATTGTTTTGGATCATAGTCTTAATCAGAGCAGGTAAGTCTTTCACAATTGAACATCATTACAATATTGCTGTTACTGTATACAGTGGTTCTGCTTACTTCACTTTGCATCAGTTCATATATCTTCCTAGGTTTTTCTGAAACTATCCCTTTTGTCATTGGAATGGGATGTCCTGTTAGGCCTGTTCTGAAGGCAAACTTCACATGCAAAAACCAGAATTGATTATGTTTCCCTTCCAACTCACTCTCCTAAATCATCCCAAAGCCTTATAGGGTACCATCATCCCTCCACTCTTCCACATGTGTTGCTGAAGCAAATACCTTACAATCACCCAGGTTTGAAACCTCATTGTCATCCTTAGCTCCATACTTTTCCTCAACCCTGTAGTTGCTAAAATTTGTCATTTCTATTTTTACAGTATCTGCCCTATATATCCCTTCTCTCCATTTATACAACCACCACTGTGGTTCAGGATATCAGACTCCAGACCTCTTGCCTGGACTATTACAATGACCTTCTAATTGGTATTCCTACTTCTGATCTCTCCCCACTAATTTATTCTCCACATAGCTACCAAAATGATCTTTTAAAAGTGTAGCTCTAACTATGCCACTTACCAGCTCAATAAATTTCAGTAGCTCCCTATTGTATCCAAGATCAACTATTACGTCCTTTGTTCAGCATTTAAAATTCTTCACAACCTCACCTTTTTCTGTCTTTCCAGATTTCTTGCACTTTATTTCCCTTCATGCACTCTGATCCAGCCACACCAACCTGCTTGCTCTTTCTTCCATAAAAGCCCCCTTCTCTTTCCTTTGGACATTTGCCCTGTTTATCCCCCATACCTGGAATATACTCTACCTCTTAAAGTTGCTGACTTCCTTCAAGATTCAGCTCATCCGGCATCTTCTATAATAGTTCTTTCCCAGATCCTCCAGGTGCTAAAGCCTTCTCTTCTATCTTTTGTTGCCTCCTGTACAATATTGCGAACCTGTGTCCATAGTTCATCAGACACTCCCATCTACCACATCTAATCTCTTGAATCTATTCCCTCCAGTTCATATTCATAAGGGATGTTATTTAGGTCATTCCTATATGACCTGTTGCTGTTTTCCTCCAAGTCTGATGTCTTTCTTTTTCTTGGCCTCATTAAAGGAGCCATGCCCTGGCTACTTCTTAAACAGGCCTATTCAATGAATGGGCGTTACCTCACCCTAAGTGAATACTGAGTACCTGCATAGACCTTGACCTAAAGGGGCCAAGGTCTCCCAGTACATTCTGGGACATCTCCAGTCATCCTGATGAATATCTGGTCACTGGACTCATATGGCTCTGGAGGAAAAAAGTGAGGCTGGTGACTGCACAGCCCTCCCTCCCTCAAATCAAAGTCAAGAGCAGGTCATGTCATCATCTTGATGTCATGGTCCTCTTTGAGAACAAAAGACAGACTCAACGACAACAACAACGTCATTCACCTGATCTTTATGTATTTCATACGCACCGTTCTGTGTCCATGTCTCCCTCATAGAAACGTAAAATCATTAAGAAGAGACACGAGTTTGTCTTTCATTGCATTCCCAGCCCACTACTATGTGGCACAGCATCTGCTACCTAGAAGACCCTTAATGTATGCTTGTCAAATGATTAACTATTGAAGGCAATTTAAGTCATCAAATCAATATGTATTTATCAAACACCTGCTCTGCAGGCCCTGTGCTGAGCACTGAGGACAGAAAGAAAGCTCCCCCCACAAATAGTTCCTTCTTCTAAGGAGGAAAGAACATGCAGACAACTGTGTACAAATGATATATATAAGGGATCAACTGGCAGCATTTTCAGAGGGAGACCTCTAAGGTTAAGGAGGAAAGTCTTCTTTTGGTAAAATCTTCTTGCAGAAGGTAGGGACTTTAGCTGAGACTTGAAGGAAGCAAAGGGACAAAAATAAAGAGGGAGGGAATTTTTTAGGCATGGGAAACAGACAGTGAAAATTCTTGGAGTTAGGGGATGGAAAGTCTTGTGCAAGAAACAACCTGGAGGCTAGTATCACTGGGTCAAAGGGTACATGGAGAGGGGAGTAAATTGTTAGAAGTCTGGAAAGATAGGCAGGGGCCAGATTATGAGGCTCTTTAAAAGCCAAAGAGAGGGTTTTCTATTTGATCATGGAGGTGATAGGGAAACACTGGAGTTTATTGAATAGGGAAGTGACACACACTTTAGAAAAATCACTTTGACTTCTAAGTGGAGGATAGACTGGAGTGGGGAGAGACTTAAGGAAGGGAGACCAGCCAGCAAGCTCTTGTGGCAATCCAGGTGATGAATATGATGAAGGTCCACACTAGCCTCATGGCAGTGTCAGAGGAGAGAAGGGGATATACAGAAGAGGTATTATGATGATAGAAAAGATAGGAATTGGCCACTGATTGGATGTGGGGATGAGGGAGAAAAGAGTGGAGGATGACACTAGTCTACAATCCTCAGTGACTGGGAAGGTGGTGATATCCTCAACAGTAATAAGGAAGTTAGGGAGAGAGGAAGGTTTGGGAAGAAAGTTAATGAGTTCAGTTTGGAACAAATTGAGTTTAAGTTGTCTATTGGACATCAAGGTCAAAATATCCAATAAGCAATTGAAGAAATGAGAATGGAATGAGGAAAGATGTTAAGATTGGACAAATGGGTCTGAGAGCCCCCTGCATAGAGCTGATAAATAAATCCCTGGGAGAATGGGCAGACAGAGGAAAGTCTGAGTTGAGATCTTAGCATGGGAGCAGACTGGACCCTTTTTTCTGCTGTGACTTAAAACTGATGTAAACTAGACAGTTATAAGGTCTTCAGTATTGTAGGTTTAGCACAGTACATACTTACATAAACATTAGTTATTATTAAGGACACTGAACCCTACCCATCCTTCTTCCCAAGACCTTCTAAAACCAACTCCCCAAAGTCCTGTGGCTAGAGTTTATTCCAAAAAGTTGGAGTGATCCTTTCCTTTTGTTCTGGGTATTGGGCCTAATGTATGTGAGCACAGCTTTATCAAGAAATGGTATGTTAGAAACAGGGAGAGATGATCATAGAACAGAACAAGAAATGAGGAAGCGCCCTCCCAAAATCAAGTGCCATGTCAGACAACAGCAGCAGCAGCAATAATGTTGTTGTTCAGTCATTCTTCAGTCATGCAACAATTTTTAACGCCACTTGGAGTTTTCTTGGCAAAGATGCTGGAGTGTTTGCCATTTCTTTCTCTAGTTCATTTTACATATGAGAAAATGGAAGCAAACAGGGTTAAGTGATTTGGTCAGAATAACACAGCTAGTAAGTGTCTGAGGCTGTATTTGAACTCAGGTTTTCCTGACCACAGACCCTACCCACTGTGCCACCTAGCTGTTCCTTCTTCTGCTTGCCCTATCACTCACTTTCAGTTAGATGGTGGTCCAAATTCCATGTTCCACCTCAGTCACAGAGGAAACCATCAGTTTTCGTGAGGGAGACTCATCTTTCCATCCCTTTCCACTAAGGTCAGAGGGAACGGGCAAGAAAGAAGTAGACCTGAGCCCAAGCCTGCCTTCCTGTCATGGTGCCAACTGACGGTCCACGCAGATGGCACTGATGTGCCATCTGGCAATCCTTTACCATAACAAGGGGAAAAGAGTAGATCAGTGTCCACCATCCTTTCAGAGAATTGACTAGGAGCACAATGCCTAGCTTCTACCTTAGTAATTTCTTTGCACTTGCTGGTACAGCTGCCACAGGGAGGTTTAGATTGTGGGTCTCAGCTAGGCTGATGGGTTTGAGAAGAGATGGGGGAGATTCCCACTCTTGAAAATGGTGAAATGGGGTGGTAGCCTCCCACACACCCCTGTCAGACTTCTAACAAGTCTCCTAGGGGCCATGGTGGCCAATAGGATGCAGACTTAGGGAAATGTTGACCATCCTCAGTACTACTGGGGGAGGGGCGTTAGGAGTGGGAGGCAGGAAGTGGATAGCAGGGCCACATTGCACTAAAACAAATGAATATGGAAATTGTAGGGCTAACCTTGGCTTTTAGCCTAAATCCTCTGCCACATGACATTCACATTAGCCTGAGAGATTCCAGAGTAGAAATATGTGAAATGTAGTATATATGGACCCAAATGTGGTCTAGTATGCTCACACATACATGATATAGGCTAACTAACTCTAAGGTTTAGCAAAAAAAAATTTTTTTTCCTGAGACAAATTGGCTTTTCTAGCCCAAAAGTAAGCACTTTGTTCTTTCCGGAGACATGCTCTTTGGTCCTGAGCAGGCTTCAAAATGCTATTTGATTCATGGAAGGTGACTATCTGGCTGAGGAATATACCTCAATTCTGAGAACTTAATTAGAAAGACAGAGCTAACCCCTCCCACTTCCCAGGAAAGCTGCCAGGGGCTGCTCCAAGGTGAAAAGGGACCAAGAAACTTGAGGGACCAGAACCCTCTCCTCACATCACCCAAACACACTCAATATGCAGCCTGTGGGCACACATTCTCTCTTCTCTACTATGAGTTGAGCACCTATAGTTTAAGCTTGGAGGCTAAAGGGCCAGATATGGAATCAGATGGAAATAGAAATCAGTAGATCAGTACCAATGTGGGTAAGATAAGTTGGAGTTGGGGAGTATGGAACCTGTAATTAACCCTAAAAGCCCTGATGGATGTTTAAGATCTGGGGGATCCCAAGCATTATGAGATGATTGGGAGTATGAAAAGCAGTCTCTGTCCTTTCTTGCTGTGACCCAAGAGGGTAGGGCTGGGGCAAATTTTTTAATTTCTGCTTTACAGTAGGGGAAACTGAGACTCAAAAAAGACATGGAGTCTATCTCCTCTTTCTTCTAGTCTCCACAGGAAGATGGTGGAGAACTGAGCTTCAGGAGAAAAATACTTCATAAATTTTTTTTTTTAAATCTAAAAAAACAGAGAAGAAAGAAACTGGGTGTGGAGGCTTTGGTCTCATTGCTCATATTTAAACAAAGACAAATCTTTCAAAAGAGCTAATGAATAATGTTGACTAAGTAAATTCTCATATTTTACAAATGTTCCTTTGGTTAGATGTGAGCAATCATTTCCACCACAATATTCAGTGTCCTTACCAAAGGATAATTTTGTGTTAATGAACCAGCCTTCTGCCTCCTGACTGCCTCTGTTACCCTCTATCTTCTCTCTCTCCCTCCCCCCAACCAGTTAGGAAAGAAATCTCCTCTCCTGTCTTTGTCATAAACTAGGGCAGAATCTAGGACTGTGTGCTGACAGGGAGTAGAATGGGTACAACCTCCTCTGGGGAGAGAGAATCCATCCTAGCACTTCAGGGTGGGTTTGGTCATTTCAGTGGAGGTGGAGGTGGGGTGGATCAGAGAGTGTTTGAGACGAATCTTGATGATGAAGGATGGAGAATTGACCATAGAGTCCTAAAGTTCCCAACTTTCCATTTTTGAGTCTTATTTTCTTATAACTGAATATGCTTCTCTGTCTTTTGGAGGAAGGGAGGGAGACTTGCCCATCCTTGAGGTTGCTATAAGAATCACCTACTCATTGCATGTGGTAAGACTGGATTAAAGGTTTCCTTGTGTACCAAATGGTAATTGAATGTTCTTGGGATCCTGGGTTGTTTCCTCTTTCCCTTTGAGAGCAGGAATTTTTTAAATCTCTAAAGATATAGGGATAATCTATTCTGCTTATAAAGTCCTCTAGGGAAAGTGATTCCATAGTTTCGGTCTTTAAGTCAAGTAGCACCCCCCAGTTCTCAAGAAGTTTTTTCTTAAACTCACAATATGACCTGGGTGGAGTTGGAGAACAGCTGGGCTCCCATCTTTATCCAATAAGCCTTCAAGCATGTGAAAGATGATGCCTAAATTACTCTTTAGCTATATTTGCTTGGTCTGTGACTTTGGATAGTAGAGTGAGTGGGTGTGGGTGAAGGGGTGGATGCTTGTGTTTCAGTATTATTTGGACACAAGTGGCCTTACAAAGACATTACGGGGGGCACCCAGTATCTCCCTCTGTTCCTCACTTCTCTGGAATAAATCAATAAGCATCTAGTTAGTGCCTACTTAATGTGCCAGGCACGGGAGACACAATGATAGATGAAACAGTCGTTGCTCTCAGAGAGTTTATATTCTATTGGGAGAGGGAACATAGACTTCTATAAAAATATACAACACATATGCAAAACAGACACAAGGTAATCTGCGATGAGAAGACCCCAACAAGTGAAAAGACCAAGAAAGACTTGGTGCAGAAGGTGTTACTTGAGCTGAATCTTGAAGGAATCTAAGAATTCCAAGAGGTGGAAGCTGAGGAGAGAGACCATGGGGACAGTCAGTACAAAGCAATGTCCATGGGAGATGGCATATTATTTGTGAGGAATGACAAGTAGACCAGTGTGGCTGGACCATCAATCTACTGTCCTCCAGGTTATGATACCTTAATGAGTCTAGAATCTCATCAAAATAGGATTCTCCTCCTTCTGCCATCCATGAAGACTGCAATTCCTCTGTGCCTTTTTATCTTATGCAACTCTTATTTGTGCCTTTCTCTAAATCTTCCACAAAGAACTCACCCAACATCCTATGACCCTTTCTTTAGGTCTCCTAACATTTTTCAAGTACCAATGACACATGCCAATTGTCCATCTGCTATCCTTCTTGCTGGATACGTCACCAGCTGGCTCACCTCCTTTTCTGGTCATACGTCTCTTTGATGATACCATTTATACCACTTATAGGCTGTGACCTATTTATGCCCACCACGAGTCTTTCCCTTACCCTCTGAGTGACTCACAGTTTGGTTCTTCAGAGACTGTGGCATTCCATGATTCACAGAGCATCACCAGGAGAATATTCAAGTATTCAAAGGAACTATAATTTTCGTCAGCATGAAGAATTTCCAGCGTGAGCACTCCTTTCTCCAACTATCCATAAGTAATAGCAGACTTCTTGAAGAACACAGAAGTTAAACGACTTACCAAGCTCAGTGTAAGTGGTGTGAGAAGTAGGTTTTGAACCCAGGTCTTCCTGGCTCCAAGTCCAGCACTCCACCCACTATGGCAGGCACCTCTCATCAGAAGAATACAGTACTGAAAAGATGTTTACTCCTTATGTTTCAGGGGAAAATCTGGGGACATTGAAAGCAATATAATTTCACAAATCTATTCTGAACTGTTTTTTTCCTTTGTATTTAGTTCTGGCCTCATCTCATTGACGATCTGCAGTATCTGTCTAAGATCTAAGTACCAGTCTATCAGTTCAACAGGCTCTCTCTCCAGTTGCATGCCGTGGTCCAGACAATGAATATCCTTCAACCACTTGGGTTTTCCTGGGTATATTGAAATCCTCAACCTCAAGGATGCTTTTGATATTCAAAAGCTCAATGCAGTCACCACATTGTCACTCACAACAAGGGTACCTAGAGGAGCTTATCATGTGGAGCAGGGGCTCTTCACCTTCTTTGGGTCATAGACCTCTTTGTGGGTCTGGTGACCCCCTTCTCAGAATAATGCTTTTAAATGCATAAAATGAAATACACAGAATTCAATAGAAAAATCAATTCTATTGAAGTACAATGATCAAAATTTTTGAAAATTAAGTTCATGGGTGCCAGTTTAAGAACCATGGGGAATTCCTTTTCTATTTGGACTCTGTGTGGGCCATTTTCTGTGACAGTGGCAAACACTTTTGGTGAGCACACCTCTTCCTCTTTTATACCTTTATCAATATTGATAATCAGCAGTTAGAGGACAAAGTCATCTTTGTTGTGGGCTCTAGCAAGGAAGCTTGAATGGTATTAGCATACTTGCACTTCCTACCTCCCTGAAGTGTTGTCAGGGAGGTAGGTCACCATCTTGTTCTTCTTCTATGTTTTCTCTTACATCTGTCATAGGCCTTGATACAAAATAGGAACTATTTATTGAAGTCTTTCTGATAAGACCAAGTTGCTCAAGGGCACAGTGCTCCACGATGCCTTGGTTGATTAGCTGGTTAATTGAAGATGTGAGACAATGTGGCCCGTCTGGTAAGGCTCAAGTTCCAGTTTCTACAGGAAGCCATCTCTGATCTCCTTAGCTGCTACATCATCAAATTAGGTAATGCATATAAAGCTTTGCAAATCTTAAAATTACATATAAATGTATATTATTATTAATTCCTCTCCCCCAATTTATTTATTTTCTTTCCTAAATATGTACATATTGCTTCTTCTGATAGAATGTATGCTCCTTGCCATTATAACTGTTTTCTTTTTTCACGCTGTTATATCTCCAGTACCTAGTGTAGTACCTGGCATGTTATAGGTGCCTAGTAAGTGCTTGTTGATTGATCGATTGACTTGGGGTTGAATCTTAGGTTGGACATCTGCTGCTTGTAACTTTCCCCCCTGGACTGTGAGTTCCTTGAGAGTAGGCAGTGTTTTGCATTTCTTTATGTAACCAGTACTTAACAAAGAGCCTGGCACATAGTAAGAACCTAAAAAAATGCTTATTGCCTTGACCTGACTACTGCTTCTGAGATCTTGAGCAAGCCACTTAATCTCTGTGAGTTTCAGTTTCTTTATCTTAAAAGTGAAGGAGGTGGGGGTGGAGCCAAGATGGCAGAGTAGAAAGACACACATATGCTAGCTCCGAACCCACAGCCCATCAAATATCTGTAAAAAAGAACTCCCAACAAATTCTGGAGCAGCAGAAGCCACAGAACAACGGAGCGGAGGAGATTTCTGTTTCAGAGAGCCCTGAAAAACCAACGAAAGGTCTGTCGCGCCCCAACCCGGAGTGGAGCCCAGCCCTGCCTTGGCCATGCGGCACTGAGAGAAGCGGATCCAAGCAGGCTTCAGGGACAGAATCTCCAGTGGCCATGCGGGTCCCTCCACCCATTGGCCCCAAAGGTTGGTGAGAGGGTCTTCTCAGCTTGCCGAGAAGGGAGTGGGGTACCCCCAAAACTCAGGCCCCCTCAGGAGGCAGCAGCAGGGGCAGCAGCAGACAGGGGCTCCCCAAGCAGGCAGGAGCTGGGATCCATTGTTGAAGGTCTCTGCGTAAACCCCCTGAGGGAACTGAGCCTGAGAGGTGGCCCTGCCCCCACCTGAGCAACTGAACTTAATCTCATACTGAATAGCAGCCCCACCCCCACCCAAAGCCCTGAGGCTAGGGAGCAGCATTTGAGTCTCAGACCCCAAGCGCTGGCTGGGCAGATCTGGAGGCAAAGTGGGTATGAAGAGAATATTCAGAAGTCAAGTCACTGGCTGGGAAAATGCCCAGAAAAGGGAAAAAAAATAAGACTATGGAGGGTTACTTTCTTGGTGAACAGGTATTTCCTCCCTTCCTTTCTGATGAGGAAGAACAATGCTTACCATCAGGGAAAGACACAGAAGTCAAGGCTTCTGTATCCCAGCCCACCCAATGGGCTCAGGCCATGGAAGAGCTCAAAAAGAATTTTGAAAATCAAGTTAGAGAGGTGGAGGAAAAACTGGGAAGAGAAATGAGAGACATGCAAATAAAGCATGAAAAACAAGTAAACACCCTGCTAAAGGAGACCCAAAAAACTGCTGAAGAAAATAACACCTTGAAAAATAGGCTAACTCAATTGGCAAAAGAGGTTCAAAAAGCCAATGAGGAGAAGAATGCTTTCAAAAGCAGAATTAGCCAAATGGAAAGGGAGATTCAAAAGCTCACTGAAGAAAATAGTTCTTTCAAAATTAGAATGGAACAGATGGAGGCTAATGACTTTATGAGAAACCAAGAAATCACAAAACAAAACCAAAAGAATGAAAAAATGGAAGATAATGTGAAATATCTCATTGGAAAACTAACTGACCTGGAAAATAGATCCAGGAGAGACAATTTAAAAATTATGGGACTACCTGAAAGCCATGATCAAAAAAAGAGCCTAGACATCATCTTTCATGAAATTATCAAGGAAAACTGCCCTGAGAGTCTAGAACCAGAGGGTAAAATAAGTATTCAAGGAATCCACTGATCACCACCTGAAAGAGATCCAAAAAGAGAAACTCCTAGGAACATTGTGGCCAAATTCCAGAGTTCCCTGGTCAAGGAGAAAATATTGCAAGCAGCTAGAAAGAAATAATTCAAGTATTGTGGAAATACAATCAGGATAACACAAGATCTAGCAGCTTCTACATTAAGGGATCGAAGGGCGTAGAATAGGATATTCCAGAACTCAAAGGAACTAGGACTAAAACCAAGAATCACCTACCCAGCCAAACTGAGTATAATACTTCAGGGGAAAAATTGGTCTTTCAATGAAATAGAGGACTTTCAAGCATTCTTGATGAAAAGACCAGAGCTGAAAAGAAAATTTGACTTTCAAATACAAGAATGAAGAGAAGCATGAAAAGGTAAACAGCAAAGAGAAGTCATAAAGGACTTACTAAAGTTGAACTGTTTACATTCCTACATGGAAAGACAATATTTGTAACTCTTGAAACTTTTCAGTATCTGGGTACTGGGTGGGATTACACACACACACATGCACACACACACGCACACACACATAGAGACAGAGTGCACAGAGTGAATTGAAGAGGATGGGATCATATCTTAAAAAAATGAAATCAAGCAGTGAGAGAGAAATATATTGGGAGGAGGAGAAAGGGAGAAATGGAATGGGGCAAATTCTCTCTCATAAAAGAGGCAAGCAAAAGACTTATTAGTGGAGGGAAAAAGAGGGGAGGTGAGAGAAAAACATGAAGTTTACTCTCATCACATTCCACTAAAGGAAGGAATAAAATGCACACTCATTTTGGTATGAAAACCTATCTTACAATACAGGAAAGTGGGGGATAAGGGGATAAGCAGGGTGGGGGGGATGATAGAAGGGAGGGCATAGGGCATAGGGAGGAGGGAGCAGTTTGAGGTCAACACTCATGGGGAGAGACAGGATCAAAAGAGAGAATAGAAGTAATGGGGGACAGGATAGGATGGAGGGAAATAGTCTTATACAACACGACTATTATGAAAGTCATTTGCAAAACTGCACAGATATGGCCTACATTGAATTGCTTGCCTTCCAAAGGGAAGGGGTGGGGAGGGAGGGAGGAAGAGAAGTTGGAATTCAAAGTTTTAGGAACAATTGTCGAGTAGTGTTCTTGCTACTAGGAAATAAGAAATACAGGTAAAGGGGTATAGAAAGTTATTTGGCCCTACAGGACAAAAGAGAAGATGGAGACAAGGGCAGAGAGGGATGATAGAAGAGAGAGCAGATTGGTGATAGGGGCAATTAGAATGCTCGGTGTTTTGGGGTAGGGAGAGGGGACAAAAGGGGAGAAAATTTGGAACCCAAAATGTTGCGAAAATGAATGTTAAAAGTTAAATAAATAAATTTTTTTTAAAAGTGAAGGAGGTGGACTTGGTGACTTCCCTTCTAGCTCTGGATTTAGGATCCTATCCTCTCTGTCACCATGCCAAGTTCTCTGATCCCATGATTGATGTGCTCCTGATCGTGCCTTAGTTTCCCACCAGGTGGCAGGGCAGTGCCCTTGTACGCAATTCTTCAGGTCGCCTTTCCTCTTCTCAGCGCCAGGTGGCAGAGCAGCACGCCTGTTGGGCAAGCCGGCTCCCTCCAGGACTTCTTGCGCTTGGCTAGCAGAGCATTTCTTAGAGTTGCTAAGGCAGGAATAAAGGGTTCTTAGGAAGCAGGCTTATTGAAACAGAGCTAGGTTTCTTCTGGGGCCTTCAAGAGACCCTACTGATGATTACGATTTTCTTCTTTACTCTTTTGGACCCACCAGACAGGATTAGTTAGATTTATGACAGGTCCCCCAGGGCTAGAAGGAATGTTCATATCTTCAGGTGATTGACACTAACCACCCAGTACAAAGGATGACCTTCTCTCCTACTTCATCCGGGGAGCTGGCTCTTGTTCTCTCTTTCCTAGGTCCTACCCTGTTGTTATGGACTGCCTCCTCCACCAAACCCCTGGGGCAAGGGACAGACAAAGGTGGAGACAGAGACAGAGAGACAGAGAGAGAGAGACAGAGAGACAGACAAAGGTAGAGACAGAGACAGAAAGGCAGACAGAGAGAGAGACAGAGAGACAGACAAAGGTAGAGACAGAGACAGAGAAGCAGACAAAGGTAGAGACAGAGACAGAGAGACAGACAGAGAGAGAGACAGACAGAGGGAGACAGAGAGAGAGACAGAGACAGACAGAGACAGAGGGAAAGAGAGAGTGTTTTTTTGTTTTATTTTTTGCTTTGTTCTTTTTTTATTTTTTTAACAAGACCTTACAGAGGAGTGATGGGCCCCTTGAAGGCATTCCTAATTCCTTTTACTGGTTTTCTTAGGGAAAGTCAAGAGTGATGACCTCATCTTTCCTTCTTGAATATGATGTGGTAAAAATGTCATTAGATTGGCACTCAGAAGACCTTGGTTCTAGGCTTGGCCATGCTCCTGCCCACCACTGTGACCTTGACTGGGCCTATCACCAATCTGTGCTCGTTTTTTTCACCTTTAAAATGAAGGGTTTTTATTAGATTATCTCTAAGGTCTCTGCTGACTCCAACATTCAACGAACATCTGATTCTTAGTTGTTTCCCCAGGGATCTCTGGGGAAGACTTCCTTTTCTTTGTGATCCACTTCTCCTTTCACATTACATCTCTTCCCTCCTAGTCCCATGTAGACAACCTAACATTTCAGATAACACTTGGCCCACACTGTTGATGTTTATTTAGTCTTGGGGGATAGATTCTAAGGAGATGATCTTTCAAGGGAATAAGGGCCTAGTGATGGGAAAGAGGCTGCCCAGCTGGTACAGTGCCAGGGGAACTGTGCTGTTGGGGGTTGCTGGTGCTGATGGGTGTCAGAGAGCTTATTCTCAGAGGTTTCCCAGCTGGCTGTGTGATCTTGTCTAGCATTCTCTTCACTGGGAACAACTTCATACAATCTCTATATGTCTATTTCTATATGCAGTTGGCCCCCCCAAAAAAACTTCCTGCATACACACAACAGTCCTTCCTCAAGTAGCAGAAACTCATCATTTTTATTTGATCAACAAGTCATTTACTATTCAGGAGGGTAGACTAGACACTTTTAAGATTTCATCTGAGAGCATTATTCCCAATAGAATATGTGGGACACAGGGGAGTTGTAAGCAATATTCCTCATACTCAAGGAACTTAAAACTAGTTATTAGATTATTATTGTCAGCTTTCCTCCTATTCACCTTGCAATCATGCTTTTCTTTTAGCAGGAAGTCCCTATCCCTAGAGGATTCAATTCAACAGGCATTTATTATGTTCCTACTGTATGTAAGGCACTGTGCTGAGTGAATACTCCATCCTAGCACAGATGACAACATTTTAAAACAGTCTGTCCTGGAGGAGACACTATATTATCATTCAATTAAATTTGTAAAACATTATTAACTGCATTCTTCATCTTCCACTTGTGAAACCCTCTCTGTATGGGGCCAGAAGTATATGTTTCATCCCTATTCTGGTCATCTCCACTGACATGCTATTTTCCCCTTTTCTGTAATAATCACATATCCCCAAGGATCTTAACCATTGAATTCTCTGGCCTTCCCACTCTTGTCAGACTGAAGAAGATGCCCAGGAAAAGCTTGAGTCTGTCTCTGTAAATGCAATGCTGCTTGAGTACTTCTCTTGTGTTTTCCTTTGAGTTCATACAAATGCTTGAGAGGTAGCTAGGTATAGCAGTGGTTAGAGGGTTGAGCCTGCAGTCAGGAAGACCTGAGTTCAATTTTGGCCTCAGACAGTTACTAGCTGTGTAGCCCTAAGCAAGTCACTTAACCTCAGTTTGCTCAATTGTAAAATGGGGATACTAACAGCCCTTGTCTTGCAGCCCTTGTTGTGAGGATCAAATGAGATAATATTTGTAAAGTACCTAGCACATAGTAGGTTATTTAAATGCTTTTTTTCTCCCCCTTTTCTTCTAGCATTTGTGGATTGATATGGGTCAAGCAATTAGTAGGGACGTTCACCCTTTCTGCCTGGAAAGGTGTTCAATGGGACTGTCTTTTCCATGGGCACCATGGTCCGGTTGTATGCCCTGATCACTTCTCATGTGAACTGCTGTAGTAGCTTCCTGGTTGGTCTCCTTGCCTCAAGTGTCTCCATTCAGCTGTCAAAATGATCTTCGTCAGACATGACCTCTTACTCAGTAACCTCTGCTGGCTCCCTATCACCTTCAGGATCAAATATAAGATTCTCTATTTGGCTTTTAAAGCCCTCCTCAATTTATTCCCATCCTACCTTTCCCATCCTCTTGTCTATCACTTGTTCCTCTCTGTGAATTCTATAATCCTGCCTCTCCGGCCTTTCTTACACATGATGTTCCCTCTCCCTAGCCCAGTCTTTTCACTAACCCTGCCATAGGTCCAGAATGCTCTCCCTGCTTGTTTCTATCTCCTGAACTAGACTCAAACACTGCCTTGGCAAGAGGTATTTCCAAGTTCTGTCTCCAATCCCAGCTGCCAGTCCCTTCCCTCTAAGATTACTTCTCGTTTACACTGTGTATATCTTGTATATACATAGTTGTCTGTTTGCATGTTGTTTCTTCCTTTCCTTGAAGGCAAGTTGAATTTTTGCCTTTCTTTGTATCCCCAACAGATAGCACAATACTTGGCACATAATAAGTGCTTAATAAATGCTTACCAATTGGACTTAGACCAAGAGATCTTGGAGCCTCCTTTTGCCTGCCTCCCTCTGGATACTCCAATTCCTATATGGGGCCATGAGGTGCTCTGTCCTTATGTATGTCTGTGGAGCTCAATGAAAGGGATTGAGGGGATGGAGGATCTTTGAGCATTGCACATAGTAGGTAATTAATAAATACTTATTGGTTGATTGATTTTCCAAGAAACCACTGTCACAGTCTCACCCCACTCTACCCTGGTCTGAAGACTATGTGTAAGGGGGCAGAAGGAAGAGGAGTCAGGGCTCTTTCCTCTCTCTCTGCAAAGCCCCTTGGTCCAAGTCTTTGGGGTTCTTCCTCTGCTCCTAGCCTCCAACTTGGCTTGTCTCTCTACTATGTTATTTGCCTTGAGGTCATGCTTTGGACTTGGCAAAAGAAAAGTCTACTTCCTGAGGATGCTATCCACAACTTCAGCACTTTCCCTTTTTCAGACTAGGTACTGACCACATGGACTTCTGTTGGTGTGGCTATAACTGACAGGAACTTTGAGATGGTGGTGCCCTCCCTTAGGAGCCCTTGCTATGCCAGGCTTTCCCCACTTAGAAAACATGACAGATGGAGAGTATGAGAGGGAGGGAGTCTGCCCTAGTTTGTTCTTTAAGGATGTATGCTGCTGGCTCCATTGTGAACTGTCATCCTCTATCTACCTCCCTTTAGCCCACTCCAAACCAATGTAATGGACGACTTGGGCTTCCAAAAACTTGTTGCTGGTACCCAGAGAAAAGGTAAGGTGGTTGGTAGAATGCCAAGTGTGAGGACTAGTGATGAGTGCTGGACCTGATTTTGTGGGGTTAACACAGTGGCATGTTCCCTCCCTGATGGAATGCTCTCTTACCTCTCAGAATCAACAATAACCCGAGCCCTCAGATCAAGGCACCTTTGTTTCTCCATTAGCTGGAAGAATTGATGCCAGCCCCAGGTTAGAGGTTCCTACTGGCCTGGGGCCAAGAGCTGTGTTCTTTTTCTCCCGCTCTCCTGGGGAGACTTAGCGGCGTCTCCTGACAGTCTGACACAAACCATCTCTGGGCACAGGTCTGGCGGCTGCAGGAACTCCACCCTGTCCAGCTTCCCCAGCTGTTTGGGGAGGGAAGGACCATGGAGTTGGGGGCAATGGGAGGAAGCTGGGATTAGATCCTGAGAGATGGTGGGCTGTCTGCTGACGCTCCTACTTTGAACAGAGGAAGAATATAGTGGAGAGTTAACTGGCAAGTCCCTACATGACTGGTGAGCCCCATCTGGTTCTAAGAACGAAATATGACTATGGTCTGTGTACACACAAGTGAAAGGGGATATCTCTCTGCCCAGGGATATCTTGGGCACCATCTAACAGCTCTGACCCTAAAAGTGCATATGCAATTATGAATTTGTGTTTACAAATGTGCAATTTTGAGTGGGCGTGGGGGGTTGTTTGTAGAAAATTTGCTCTCTCAGAGACATTTTTGTATTGACTAGGAAAGGGCTGCACATTGCTATGAGTCAGTCAGGCGAGATTCTAGAAGGTCATAGTAGGTCTGGAATTTTGCAATTTTTTTGTGAATGGCATTCCTTGACCTTTACTTCTCCCCCCCCCCCCCCCCCCAGCTCCCTCCCCTTGCTTCCTAAAGTCGGCTGAGGTCTATGGGAGGAGATCAGGACCTGGAAGACCTTTAGGTTCTGACCAAGGTGGAACTTGGGCACCAAGCTCTTACTAGGCTTGTCTAAATGTCAGAGAAATGAGAAAATGGGCAGCATAGACAGCGATGTAACAGTTATTGGAACAAATCTCTCATTTTTTTCCCTCTCTTTTCCTGGCTTGAGAATAATAGACCTTCAATTGGAGATTAGGAGAGAAGGAAACAAATAGAAAGAAACCAGTTTGAACAAAGATGAGGTGCTTTGTGAACAACCCCCCTGCTGCTATTCAATGTTCCTGTCTGGATGTCCACATGTCAGGAGGAGAGAGGGAAAGAGAAGGAGGAGAGGAGGGAGGAAAGAAGGAGAAGAGAAAGAAGGAAAGAGGGGGAGAGAGAGAAATAGAGAAGAGAAAGGAGAGAAAAAAGGAGAGAAAGAGGCGTGAGAGAACTAGAAAGTGGAAAGAGGAGAATGAGACCTAGAAGAGAGAGAGAGAGGAAGAGGAGAGAGAGAGGAAGAACAAGAAAATCAAGAGGAAAGGAGGGAGAGAGAGGAAAGTGCTCTTCCCAATTTTTACAGGGTTAAGGTTCAGCTCTCACCCTATCATAAGATCTTAGGAAGAATAAAGGTCCCTGGGTTGGAAGAAGATTGCTTGAGGCTGCCAATAGTGTACACAGTGTCCAAAAAACCTTCCAAGACAGAATTAACAGATGAGTCAGGATTGGGGGTAACAAGTAAACTTTGATAGGAGGAAATGTGGATAGCCTTGGACCCAGGAAGAGTTGGTGACTTATAGGTTAGGTTGGCTTCATAAAAGACAAATCCCACAGCCTTATCTAAACCACCCCTTAGTGTCCCACCCCAATCTTCCCATCAGAAATGGAACTCTAAGCTAAAGAAACCCCTGATCTAGAAGGGTGCTATTGCTGTTTGTATGTAAAGGTAGGGAGAGTGATATAGAGCTAGGTGGGTATCCCAGGAAAATGGAAGGAACTTGGATGAAAAGGGTCAGGCAGGGAAAAGGCAAAAGCCTCAGGAGACATACAAAGTTTGAAATGTGAGACTGAGAATCCTAAGCTTCTTTGGAGAGGAGAACTGGAGTTGGAGTTGGAGGACACCTGGCTTCAAATTTTGTCCCTAACATTTCCTAGTTGTGTAACCCTGGTCAAGGTGCTTTCACTTCTCTGAGGCTCAGTTTTCCCATCTGTAAAATGGGAATAATAATAGTAGTAGCATCATAGGAGTTGTGTGTGTGTATATGTGTGTGGTTGTGTGTGTGTGTGTGTGAGAGAGAGAGAGAGAGAGAGAGAGAGATCATTGAATGAAATAATGTATACAAAGCACTTTGCAAACCTTAAACTCCTTCATAAAGACCAGCTGTTATTATTGCAGATCAATCAAAAGGCAACAGACAGACCTGGAGTGGGTGTAAATAGGCTGCCCCATGTTACTAGCAATGAGTTGTGTGCAAAAAAGGTAACATAAAGGTATCATCAAAGAGAAGAAACAAAGGAGAGCCCTCCAATAGAGAGAAGGAGGTGTAGCAGATGGACAGCCCTTGTGCTGTATTGGTACCCACATGCTGTCCAAAGATCTGAAGGAAGAGCCTCCTTCTTGAGGAAGTGCCCAGGCTGGTCATCCTTCACTCCCCTCCTGGTTTTGCTTCTTTTAGACTTTGACAGCATGCCCCCACAAGAGCACAAGGTTCCCTTCTCCCCCACCCCCTGACTATTCAGCTTTCTTTATGTGTTGTTTTCTCCAAGACAGTATAAGCTCCTTGAGAGTGAGGACTATCTTTCTTTTTTCTTGTATTCCTAGGGATTATCCCAGTGCTTGACACATAGTTGGGGCTTAATTAATGCTTGTTTCCCTGCCCAGTAAATTGGGTGAACCCCCTGGGGAAAATTATAGGAGGATATGGATAAATGTCACAGAAGATAAGAAGGTGTGAATGGGTTGCCATCTGTACCACTGAAGGGAATGTCAAGGTCAAAGGGGAATTCCCTGTCAGATATCCTCACTTGGAGGGTTCATTGGCATCTCAATCTCAACATGTCTAAAATGGAATTCATTATCATCCCCAATCCCCTTCCACAATCTGCCAGTCTCCCAAGTTCACAACTTAAGAGTCATCTCTGATTCCACCCTCTCACTCACTTATCCAGTCTGTAATTCCAAATCTATTTCCCCCAAATCCATCACCCTGTTTTTGCCTGGATTATTGCAATAACCTTTTAATTGGTCATCCCGGATCTAGTCTTTCTTCTCAATCAATCGAATCCAACAGCAGCAGTAATTGCCAGCATTTGTATAATGCTTTAAGGTTTGCACAATGCTTTACATATTATCTCTTTTGACCTTCACAACAAACCCTGCAAGGTAGGTGCTGTTATTACCCCCACTTTACAGATGAGGAAACTGATGCTGAAAAAGGTTAAGTGGCTTGCCTAACATACAAAGTGCTTGAAGCAGGCAGAACTCTAACTCAGGTCTTCCTAACTACAAGTTCAGCTCTCTATGCACTCACTGTATCACCTGGCTGCTTTTATGTATGTATTAAGAACCTACTGTGTTTGTTAAATACCTACTATGTGTCAGGCACTGTTCTGGGAGTTTGGGGATAAAAATATAAAGAATGAAACAATTTTTACTTTCAAAGAGCTTACATTCTTATCCAATTCACACAGCAGACTCATTGATATTCCTAAAGTACAGGTCAGACCATGTCATTCCCTTGCTTATTGTTTATAAGATAAAACACCAACTCCCCAGTTTGGCATTTAAAGCCTTTCACAGTCTGGCTTCAGCCTATCTTTCTGGACTGATTACACATCACTGCCACTCATGCACTCTGCACATTCCAGCCAGATTGGCCCAAATGCTACTCCTTACATACAGCATTCCATTTTCTTCCACCTCATGTCTGCCTTTTGGAGCTTTCCTAGATCTTTTCAAGGCTCAGTTCAAGTACCATTTACTTAGAGATCTTATGATTCCCCTCATTGTTAGTTCCAGCCTCCTATTGCTTCAAATCATTTTGTATTTCTCTTGTATAATATTTGTTTATCGGTGTGTATGTTATTTGCTTCAGTAGAATGTAAGTTCCTTGAGGCTAGTGACTCTGTCACTTTTGTATTTTTGTCCGTCACCAGCATAGTACCTGACATATATAGTAGGTGCTTAATCAATATTTTTTGCTTGATAGATGAGGTCAGAGATCCATTGAAATATATTGATACATTCTTTTTTTCTTTAAAAATATTGATATCTTTGATTTATACATTGCTTTCCTTTATATGTGAAATATATTTCATATATAAATACATATGATATACACATATCATACATAGAAATATAAATCATGTATACACACACACACAATAAATCCTCCCTTCCCTAAGCCACACAGTTGCCTCTATAATAAGAAGGAGAAAATAAAGCAGTTCATCAGAATTAACCAACACATCAGCCAAGTCTGAGAGAATAGGGAGAAGAGTGTTCTTCATCAACTCAGGAAGATATGGAAAAGAGTTCAATGGGAGACCTTGGAAATGATGGGAAGAGAATTGAACCTGTGAAGAAGGGATTAAAACTATTGAGTTCAGAGAATGGAAAACTGAAGGAGAATCAAATAATGGTCTTTAAGTCAAAAGAGTTGTTGTTTGTAATAGAGCAAGAGAAAGCTGATTGTACTTGAGGCAGAAAAGGATACAGACTGAAACTTCAGTAGGAGAATTTAGATTAGATATGATGGAGACTTGGACAAAATTCTATCTGCACACATGAGTTCTGTAGAATGTAAATTGTATGAGGGTAGGGATTATTTCCTTTTTTGTCTTTGATTTTCTAGCACAGTGCCTGGTACATGAGAAATGCTTAATCATTGTTTGCTGAACTCAATAAATTTCATCTGGAAGTGACCTGGGAAGGACTTTTCCAAACCCCAGATTCTAGAATTTCAGTCCCGACAATTGATGACTCAATTTATGACCTCAGGCAAGTTATTATTAAGCACCTATGAACCTCAGTTTCCCTCCGAGAAGTAAAAGGACAATCATGCCTGCACTTCTCCTTTTCATGAGTCTTTATGCAAAGGTAAGGAAAACAACTTCTGTGAAGATACGTTGAGTGCCTAGAAGAAGTGGTACTAGCTCTGTCCTTCCAAAGGATTATTAGGAAAGCAGTGGAAGGGCCAGGGTCTCCCAATGCATCCTGGCCATCTCCAGCCATCCTGATGAATATCAGGCCACTGGACCCAGATGGCTCAGGAGAAGAAAGTGAGGTTGGTGATGGTGCACAGCCCTCCCTCACTCAAATCAAAGTCAGCTGCAAGCCATGTCATCATCTTGACGTCATGGTCCTCTTTGAGAACAAAGGACAAATACCACAAGGAAAGCAGTGAGCTGGCCCCTCTCCTCCCATCTGTATTGTACCAGACTGGTTCCCTAGCCCTACTGGCCAGGTTGTCAGTCATAGCTCACTCCAATAAGTCACCTGAGGCTTTAGTTTTCTCCAGGCTCCACCAGGGATTCCCAGAGGTTTGGTGATGACCTTTGATTTTTCCCAGTCTTTGGCAGGAAGCCAATCCTTAAGGGCCTGTTCAAAGCATAAGCCATGATCATTCCTGCCTCCCAACAGTTGCTCTTACTCTTTCTTTCAATAGGGATGCCCTTCTCAGGCCTCTCTGTTTATCCAAGTCCTTCTCATCTTTTAAGACCTATATCAAAGCCCTACCTCCTTTCTGAAGGCTTTCTGGTCCACATCAGACTGAAGTGAATTCCTAGAGCACTTGTAAGCAGTGCTATACAGCCTAGCTCCTGATCATAGTCTGTGCTGTATTTTTCTCTCACTGCCCTGTGTATGGAAGTCTTTTCTCTTGAATTGGATTTCAAGGTGGGGAACCATGGTGTTAGATGGAACTCAGTGAATATTGACTGAATAGAGAAAGAGAAGAGAAAGAGAAAGGAGAGGGATGGGGAGAGACAGAGACAGAGACAGAGAGAGATACAGAATACTTAAGCTTAAAATTAAAAATAAAACTTTTTCTGAGCCCATGAACTATATAGCCAAGCTTCTGGAGACCCTATTGTTCCAGGAACCTCTGCTGACACTTCTGTTGTTACCCTTCTATAGTGTCCTCAAGGCATTGTAGCCTTGTTTCCTATAGGATGTCTTATTCATCTCCCCCTTGAGAAATATCAGTGCTGTGAGAGACCCAGGCATGGACACTGGTGGTAGTCCTGTACCTCTCTCGAGGTTCTGGAGTTCATTGTTGGTAAGAGGATTGGCCTGTCTGTGTCAGGACCTGAGAAGGAGGGAAATTTTTTTTATTGGATAACAGTTGGTAAGTCATGAACATCAATGAGACAAAGGTGCAAAAATTATCCTTAAGGCTCTTTTTGTTGTTGTTGAGTTGTGACCCTATTGGGGGTTTTCTTGGAGTGGATTGCCATTTCCTTCTCCAGACCATTTTACAGATGAGGAAACTGAGGCAAGCAAGGTTAAGTGACTTGCTGAGGGTCACACAGCTAGTAAGTCTGAGGCCAGATTTGAAATTCCTGACTCCAGGCCTGGCACTCTATCCATAATGCCACCAACTGCCCTAGGTTTAATTGACATTAAATGAGGCCTTAAATGTGGGAGGAAATTCAAATGATAGGGACACAGAGAGAGGGCATCCCAGGCATGGGGAACAGTGTAGCAAAGTTGTAGAGGTGGAAATACATGGGCCATATTTGTGGAATAGTGACTACTCCAATTTGATTGCTGTGTAGGATGAGTATGTGTGGCAAAAGTAGGTTGGTGCCATATTGGGGAGGGCCTGGAATGTTAAGCTAACGAGGTGGGACTTTATCAATGGATAGTATGGATCCTTCAATGCTTTTGAGTAGGAAGCTGATAAAATCAAGTTTGGATGAAGAAAAAGTACTCTGGCGAAGGTGTGAAGGATGGGTCAAAGGAGGGAGAGAGTACAAGCAAGGAGGCTATTATAATAAACCATACATGATATAGAAAGAAAGAGAAAATCCAGGATTAAGATGACTAGACCTTGTTGTTGTTATGTTCCTTCAACAAAGGAACTGTTTTTCTTCATTGTTTCCATATTCCCATTGATTTTTGTATTAAATCATTTTGATTCAATTCAACACACATTTATTAACCACTTTTTTCCAATACTTCCCAGTCTAACGATCATTCTTCTTGCTAGACAAAAGAACAGTTGAATAGTCCTGAGCTCTGGACTTATAATCAGGAAAAACTTGGGTTCAAATGTGCTCTCTGATACCTACCAACGGCAGTTCATTTGACTTATGGGGAAGTTAATACCTGTAGTACTAGCACCTCTGGTGTGAGGGCTTGGGGGGCCTTTTCAGGGCTGCTCATCTACCTTTGGCATCTACTAGACTGTAGCCTGTGACTGGATTTGACGTATGAGAAAGAGGAAGGAATCTAAAAAAGGCACCAGGGCTTCAAACTTGGGTAATGAGAAGGCTCAGAGGTCCACAGAGTGGGAAGGGACTCCAGTAGTTACCTAGTCCGACCGAAAATGGTAGTGCTTTTAAAAGAAAGCATTTGCAATGTCCACCTGGGATGGATTAGGGGTGGGCAAGACTACTTGAGTGGAGCTCTGGGCCACAGCCTTCCCTCTCGGTGGGTTGTCCTTCAAGAATGTGGGTGGGGTGAGCTTTGCCAAGCCTTTGGGTGGTTCTGAAGGTCAGGACAGAAGCTGCTACAGGTTTCCTTCAACTGAGCTGTTGCAAAGTTTCCAGGGAGATGTGGTTAGGGGTTTCACATCATGTTAATATGACACCCTCCTTAGGGAATCGGTGTGGCCAAGTACAATGTAGAAACCAACCTGGTAATAAATAATACCCTGGCTCTGTCCTTTACTGGGCCTGCTTATTTATGAAGCCTGTATTTCTGGCCAGCCTCCCACTAGAAGCTCCCAGGAGAAAGGAGGAGCTTAGAGCATCTGACCAGATGTGGAGGCCAATGGAGGGAGTCTCGTTTTGCTCCTGCCTGCACCAGCATTAGTAGAAGGGGAAAGAGGTGAGAGAGATGGAATACTCCCCATCCCCCACTCCTCAGCCTTGTCCTTCAGGCCAGATCCCTTCATGTTTCCAAACAAACTTGATTGGCTTAATTTGTTTTCCAGAGTGAGGTCTGTCACATGAAAAGCTCGAGCCAGAAGCTTTGCTGTGAGAGGAGGGGGAGGAGATGGATTTGGAGGTTCTTGAGGATTATAGAATCATAGATTTTAGGGCTAATAGTAGATCAGTAGCAAAACAAACTTTTAGGCCATAAAGGGACTCAACTGGTAGAGTAGGGGTGGGGAGTAGGAAAGCCCATGGAAACCTGGGTGTGCATATGGCCACATCCCACTGCAGCCATAGGGCAGACAAGGGCATCAGTGTAGATTCCTGCTTCTTTCCAACATCCTCACTTAGCCCCTGCCCGAGAACCAGACCCGTCAACATGATGAGTCAGAGCCAGGCTGTGACTTATGAGCGTGTTGGTTCTGTTATTAGATGTAATAGCAGCATCTCACCCTGCTGGAGGGACCTTTCATCTAAGCCTCAAAGGGCTTTACAGACTGGCAAGGGTTATATTATCCCCGTTTTACAGATGGAGAAACTGAGGCCTAGACGGATTTGGCGACTTTCTCAGAGTTCATGGAAGTAGCTAATGGGTGGCTGGGAACAAGCATCTGACTCTCTCTATTGCCCTTCTCTCCTCCTGCACACCCTAGTTAAATTCATAGGCTTAGGAGTTCTCCAGAAGTCACCTTGCCCAATCTTCTGCTTCTGCCCAAGCCAGTGGGCTCAAATCTCATTCTGGTTTCTTGCCCACTTCTCTTGTTTCTCCTTTAGATCACAAGTGCTGAGCAATGATCCTAAATGCCTAAATCTTAAGAAAAATCTAAACAGTTAAGTGTGAGTTCAGTCCTCACCTAGGCTCACTTTCCCCTGGCTAATTCCTCCCTCAGTAAGCAGGCTAGAGATTTAGGCTGTAGGACTTCTTGACTGAGGCTAAGTCACTAGGATATTTGAGTGACAATGAATATTTCAATATAGTTTCTAGTAGGCCTAGGCCCTATGCTTCTGTTGTGACCACATCCACCTCACCTGTTGTTCAAAGGTATCAAACTCATCCCTTACTGTATCACTTTGCATTTCACCAGCCCCTCTTGTCTTGCTGTTTCTCAGTATGAAAAGAAATACAGAATATCAGCTTCCCCAAATCTTTAGGAGTCTGGGAAGTACGTAGGCAATTAGTCTACTGACATCATAGAGTATTCTTTCCAGATGAAGGAGAAGGCACCTGCATCATATATACATATATCCCACCCCACCCCCATCCCTGGTGATGGACAGAGCAGGAACTCATCCACTAATAGGTATTTTTTCTTCTTCCAAAAGAGTCCTCAGGGCCCCCTCCATGCCACCATTATGCTTCTGATTATAGGGACAACTGTCAATGTTGAAAAACACTTAATCGAGAGTCAGGAGACAGGTTCTATTCCTGGATCTGCCACTGACTGACTGTGTCACCTTGAACAAGTCACTTACCCTCTGTGAATTTATTTCTTCCTTTGCAAAATGTGGGAATTAGATTAGCTCTCTAAGGTCCATTCCCGTTCTAAAGGTTGATCCCTAGATGACTTCTAGCTTGGAAGGGTGAACTTGGGGACACGGTGGGGGGAGTTGGGGGATTGATAGGAAAGTAAAATGAACAGGATTGCCAAGAGATCAAAGGGGATGGGCAGTGCTATCTGAGATGCTGCGTGAGGTGACTGGTCATTTCCATCAAATGTCTGTTGTAAGCTGCTAGTAATTTTTTTAAAAGTTCAAAGTTTAAGGATTTTTTTATTTATTGCCCCCCACCATTTCCATATTTTGTCCTGGCAAATGATTTTGGAAAGATTGAGGAAAATCCCTTTCAGCTGTTTGTGAACTAAGAGACACCCACAAAAAAATTCTTTTTCCATTTAGAAGAAACAACAACAGAGTTATGTTTTTCTTTTCAGCTCAAATAACTTCCAAACAATTCTGAAGACTTCAAACTTGGCCAGTAATTAATACTTAATGAGGGGTCCTGTACAGTGTGTGCTCTGTAGAATTTGGAAAAAAAAAACGGATTTCAAATTCAGATAATTATTGATGCTTAAAAAAAACAAAACCTGTTTTTCCTTTCCCTTTTCTGTTTGTTGGCTTTGGGGTTAGTGGTATATTCAGCCCCCAAACAACGGCCCCTTCCCCAGGAAACCCAGCGTTGAGCCTCATTCCTGTATCAGCAGATAGCCGGGGATTGGTTAGGGAGTGAGTGTCCAGCCCCTTCTGCTCATAGAGAACTCCACCCCAGCTTGCCGGCAGGCTTTTCCTCTCCCATTCTAAGGGCTTGTGTCCATTTCACACCCTGAGACTCCAACTGGGTAGTGGAGGGACTCAGGCTTTAGGTTAGCACTTTACCTCTACCTTTACCAAGGGAGAATATGCATCAAATGAGATCATATTTGTAAACCTCTTAGCACAGTGCCCAACATAGTAAACTCTACAGAAATGCTTCTTTATATAAATTTATATAAAGCCTTTCTCTCACCTTGCAAGTTGATATAGTTTGATGGGGTCTTTCCCCTTTCCCCTTTCCCTTTTATTGGGGAACCCTAACCTTCTGGCTAGTCCATATCTCTGTAGACTAAATCAGCAAATGATGCCTTATAACCTCCAGGTCCTTATGCCTGGAGGTACTAGTCCTGGGGTTCCAGGCTCTACCATGACTGGTGGGTTTGGACACAAATTGGCAAACAGTGGGAGCAGCACCCTTGGGAAGGGGAATAATTCACTCTTGTAATGCCTCCTCCTTGAGGGAGCAAGTGAGCCTCCCCTCCCAGCAGGACTGCCCTATAGAACATTCATTTGCACTAACTTATTTAGAGTCCTCCCAAGTTTCTCCCCACTTTATTTTGTATTGCATCCTGCTCCTGATGGGAATCATGAACTTTCCTGGCCCTGGCAAGTCATAATACGTGTCAGTGTTCTTACACTACGGATATCAGTCAAAAGGAGACTTTTCCCTCCTCTCCCCTTGTCTCTTCTCCCTTTTGCTCCTCAAACCTCCCTCTTTTTTTTAAACCACATATTATTTACTCTTTCCCCTTCTCCTTCCTTCTCTATTTTAATCAATCTACATATTCCTCAAACTCCTATAGTTCTTACATCTCTGTCCAAAGCTCTGCATAAATGGGAAGGGAATAAATATTTACATAACAGCCTCTGTGTGTCAGGCTCTGTGCTAAGGGTTTTTTACAAATATTATCTCATTTTGTCCTCACAACAGCACTCTGTACTATTAGAATCCTCATTTTCCAGTTGAGGAAACTGAGGCAAACAGAGGTTAGAGATTTGTCCAGGGTCATGCAACTCCTAAGTGTCTGAAGCTGGATTGAATTCAGGTCTTTATTACTCCAGGCATAGTGTCCTATCCACTGTGCCACTAGCTGCCCCATATATAAGGAGAATCCACATGGGAAAATGACCCCAGGGTCTGATAAACATGCCAGTCATCCCAATGATGTTCCATTATGACTAGCAAGTTTCCTAAGGGATGTGTACTAGTGAGCTGTCATGGAGATTAGAAGTCAGGAAACCGGTTTCTAGCATCCCCTAACTATCTGTGTGACCTTGGGTAGATCATTTTCCTTTCCTGGGTCTAGGTCCCATTAGTTATACAATGAGGTTTCTTGGTCTCTAAGTTTCCTTTCATTGCTGATGTGCTGTGATTGGATAATTATGTGGTTCTTTATCCCTTTTCCTCCAGTCTGTTGCCCTCTCCCCTCCCCTTTTTGCACTCTCTCTCTCCATCAGAGGCCCTCATCTGTACACCAGATTTTTGGCTGGTACATGAGATAGTGACCAGCTGTCATCCATCTCCACTGAGACCTAAACAAGATGATAGACTGACACCCTGATGCAAAAGGAATATTCCTAAGTTGGCCAACCACTTGTTAAATCTCATAATGGAATGATCAAAGTAAATTAATGAAACCTCTTGCCCTATGGTTCACTTAAAACAAAAGGAGTACACACCCCACCCCTATTTGGTTTGTATGGAAACAGGGGAAGAGACCGAGTGACCTCTAAAGGACCCTGCCATTTGGAAAAACCTAATATAGACTCAGAGGTTGCTCCCTAGCCAATGCCAAGACATTAATTTCTTACACTCGAGCACACATCTGGAACCACCCAAACTCTCATTTAGAGCTGTGATGTAGGGCCTGCTTACTAGTGAGAAGTGAGTATACGTGGTAACACTCTGCCTCCCATACCTACCATTTTTCTTGCCTCTCACACCCACCCCTCATATACACACTTTACTTTTGGTAATCCTGTGCTCAATACCATGTTGTTTCCAAGTATGTGTAGCCAAGGGAAGTGGTTCAGAGAGGGGCTGTCTACTCTCTCAGACCCAGGCCATCTTCTCAACATCTTCATCAGGCAAATGGAGGCAGTAATTCGTTTTTTTAAAATTCCTCTCTGAGCAGCTGCATATGAGTTCTTGGCTCTCTCTGCCCAGCTGTTCCCATCTTTTAATATCTCATGACAGCACAGCTGCTTACAAGAGAGTCCATGTCTCAGTGATGACTGAAGTGTGAGGTAGAGGGGAGGTGCACAGTATAGGATATGTGTGGCTTTCCAGCAGCTCATGAAAGATGGTGCAACTCTCTTCTGCACTGTCTCTTCTCCTTGATCTAGTAACCCGTATCTCCAGAGATTTCTCTGATGGATTCAGAAAGGGTGCTTCAAGGAGAACCAGGGGATCTTCTAGCCAAGTAATGAATCTTTCTTAAGTATTCACTAGGTGCCTATTCTCGGTAAAATACATGAGGTCCCCCACCTCAAAGAACTCACAATCTAGTTGGGATGAGATATAATACACATGACAAGATAAGTGATAACTGAGGGCAGGGTAGGATGAATACCAGTGTACAAGACAGCTGGTATTGTAATTGTTTAGACTTTAAGTACAGGCTAGAGTGGTTAAGATGCACCCTACAAACAGTAGGATCTGATCTGCGCCTCATCTTTTTTGAGTCAGTCTTTTGCCCCAGCCTGTAGCCAAGCTGCCACTGGGGCCCCAAATCCCAGAGCCCAAGGCAAGCAGGATCAGAATTGCTTATGTCCTGCTTTTTCTGGTGAGAGTAGAGAGGAGGCGGTGGGGAATCCTGGCCTCTAGAGGCTGCCTGTTGTTTCAGAAGGCTATTCTAATAACTCCTTCCTCCCCCTCCTTGACGACCTAGGGTTGGCTAGTTGAGACACGACCCAGTTTTGAAAGAGGGGAGTTTAGTTTCTCCGAGAGCTTCCTGAGAGAGGTCATAGCTCCACCTTCTAGTATGGGGAAGCCTGTCTCGCCCCCCACACTCTCTACCTCCTGTCACTGCTGACAGTTCAGACTTTCAAAGCAGTTGCTCATTCTCATGTGCCTCCATCCCATGTCCTCTGGCTACCATCTCTGCCAGTGGTTACTGTCTCTCCCTCTCTCTGCTGTTTGCAGAGCAGACCTATAAGGCACCTGAGTGCCTGTCTCCCGGGTTCCTCTGTTGCTTGGACATGTTTCTCCCTATTCTCCTAAAACCGGATTTTCCTTTCCCTGCTGGGGCAGAGAGAGGTTCCTTTCATTTATGTAGAGACTCAGCTCCTAGCCAGGGCAAGAGAGTGAGTGGTTCATCAGCCTGGAAACTTCCAACCAGATCCACTTCATTCTCCCTTTCACTGAACTCTTTGCTAGTTGGAAGATATTGCTTTTGCTGTGGCTTTGTTGGCAATACTTTCCAAGGGGTGTAGAGAGAATGTGTGTGTGTGTGTGTGTGTGTGTGTGTGTGTGTGTGTGTGTGTGTGTGTGTAGAAAGATGAGAGTGAACCTCTCTTAACTTAGCTCCATGTTCTTTGCACAACAGATTTTTACCCTTTCCTCCAGGGTATGTCTCTGCAGATCCAGCCAATCCTATGGAATAGTCTTCCTTTCCTGCTTGTCTGTTTTCAGAATTCCTCTAAGGCTGTCTTTTCCCTCCTTTTCTATCTTTCTTTCCTTACTATTTGTTAGAATATTACCATAGCTTTGTATAGTGCTCTATAGTTCTCAAAGTATTTCACCCTTGTTTCATTTGGTACTCAGCATCCCTGTGTGTTAGGCAGGCTGGAGTAATTATTCCCATTTTATAAATGAGGAAACTGAGGCTCAGAAATTTAAGTGTATTGAAGTGGGAAGGGACTGATGAGACAAGTCTTTTTTCCTCATTCTTCCCTCAGTTTTAGTATTTTCTTTAAGGACTCTGTTCGAATTCCAGATGGTGATTTGGGAGTGGTGACTGTGATCAGGATCAAGGGTCCTCAGTCTGGTTTATAGAAATGTTTTCCTGTGGGCCTATTGGTTCCTCTGCCTTATTTTGGACTTGCTTGGAATTGGAGTTAGTAGCTCTGGGCCACTTGTGGCCAGGATCTGGGAGAGGCTGAATTCATTCTTTTCTAGTCATTTTGCTAATGAAAAACAGTTGTTTTTGCCATAAGAGAATAGGGTGAGAGGGGAAGGAGAGGACAGCTGAGTATCTCTGGCGGCTTACTTTTGTAAGTATCTTTGGTTTAGCCATTGGCCTCTGACCTCCAGATCTGATAGTGATACATGTCTCATTCCAGAGCCTCATTTGGTATTTCAATCTCTTAGGAGAATCCAGAGATTCTGTCACTATCTCCTAGCCCTGTTAGGATTCTTGTTGTCATTATTGTTTAGTTGTACCTGATTCTTCATGACTCCATTTGGAGTTTTCTTGGCAAAGATATTGGAGTAGTTTGCCATTTCCTTTTCTAGCTCATTTGACAGATGAGGAAATTGAGGCAAACAGCGTTAAATGACTTCTGGATTTGAACTCACAAGGACGAGTCTTCCTGACTCCAGACTCTGCCCTGTATCCTAGCTGTTCCCTGGCCATCTTTTCTTTCTTTCTTTTTCATTCTAAGGTCCTTTAGGTAAAAGATGGAACAGTCTGAAGTTGGAGGATGGAGGTGGAAAGAAAGGTAGCTGAATGGTGGTGGCACTCCATTCTTGTGAAAGAAAGACAGGATTTAGATTCCGAGGACAAGGGTTCTTATTCTGACAGCTTTGTGAGCTCAGGGAAATTGCTGAATCTCTCAGGCTTTGGTTTTTTCATCTGCAAAATTAAGCAGATTGGACTAGATCAAGGCTTCTTAACCTGGGATCTGTGAACTTGGTTGTTTTTTTATATATATTTTTATAACTGTTTTAGTTATTGGTTGCCTTTGTAATCATATGTATTTTATTTTATACCATTAAACATAGGCTCCTAGGCTTCACCAAACTGCCAGAGAGGTCCAGAGAATAGAAAAGGGTTAAGAATCCCTGGATTTGATGATATCTAAGGTCCCTTCCTATGAACTCGGTAACATCATGCATTTTTATCTCTTTCCTCCGTCAAGTGAGGGCATTGAACTGAATGATCCCTTCTTTCTCTAATTTTCTATGGCTTATGATTCTCTCTACTCTTTCCCCTTCCTCACTCTATTTCTTGACCATTGTGTATCTCCATTAATTCCTTGGAGCTTTCTGTAACTGTTTCACACACGTCAGGACTGTCATTTCAGCTATGTGTGGTTTGGTCTGGAGAAAAAGCAGGTCTACCTCAACTTTGGTGTCCTCTGGGGACATCGTAGCCCTGGAGTCTTTGGTTGACTTTCCTGTGGACTTTTAGGCTAGCTCTCTGGTTCAGAGATTGGACCCTTCAAGCAGGGATTGCCTCCTCTGCTGGGGCCACACAGACTCCCTGTTTTCATTAAGGCCAACAACAGAGGCCTGGTCTGTGTTCTCTTCCTTATACCCAACCCCCTCCCCAAATCAAGCCCAATTCTACAGCCAAGCTGGGATGGATTCCTCCACCCGCTCTCCTCTCCTTCCAATAACTTGGGCATTAACTCTTCAGCTACCTTTATTATGTCTAAATAACTGTGGCTATGAGGCTGATTGGGGCAGCTTGGTGGTAAAGAGGATAGAGTGCTAGGCCTGGAGTCAGGAAGATTCATCTTCAGGAGTTCAAATCTGGCCTCAGACACTTAACTAGCTGTGGGATCCTGGGCAAGTCATGTTACCCTGTTTATGTCATTTTTCTCATCTGTCAAATGAGCTAGAGAAGGAAATGGTAAACCACTCTGGTATCTTTGCCAAGAAAACCTCAAATGAGGTCACAAAGAGTCCAACATGACTGAAAATAGCTGAGTGAAAGTGAAGCTTATCTACCTATACAGACAACAATATATATCCCCATTTCCAGGGTCCTAAGAAGACTATGGTTCTCTGCTGTACTTTTCTGCACTTTTTCTCCAGGAAAAAAAATAGCCTACCCATATTTATATTTTGTATCACCTGACCCTGAGCAGCTAAAAACTACATATGTAAAAAAATCCACTTAGATCCTCTGCCCTAGAGACTTCAAGGTTAAATGCTAGTCCTGTCTCTCCTCCCTGGTACAGCCCAAGAGGGCGTCTGAATGCACACTGGCAGCTTTCAGGGATGTTCCTTTTCTTTTTCGTTGGAACCTCTTTTTAACGATGATAACGATGATGACACACATTTTCCAGAGCAACGTGTCTAGGATATGTCCCATAACAAAGTTATAGATTCCTTCTGCACAACTGCCCCCACGTCCCACCCCCACCCCCACCTGAGAAAGCTGGCCTCACATCTGGCTGTCTCTCCCATTCTACAGTTTGCCTCCAGCTTGTTGAATAGGAGAGGAATCTGTCCCCGTCCCCACCCCCCAACAGTCATTTAAAAGCATTGAGGTAATTTGGCTCTCTCTGGGAGTGAAGGGAACTGCATCTTCGGGGGATTATTTCAATTCCATTACTGTGGTACTGGCTTGTGGGACACATTTCCTGAGGTATGTGACTATCGAGTTCTCTGCCTCCAGCCCAGACAGGTAGGATCTTTAAGTTCAGAGCCCCTTCAGGAAGGGGCTTGGCCCAGGCTGGGGGGAGGCAGGGGACGGGAGTAAGAGGGTGTTGGCATTCTAGGTTGAGGCTTGGAAGGAAACCTTGTCTCTGAGACAGGGTTGACTCCTCCCCACTGGAGTCCTATGCCTTCCTATTGAAATGAACCAGGGCCTGACCTGCAGTTTTTCCTTCTCATACTGAGTAGCCATATTGGTGTTCCTTTGCCTGGCTCTACCTTGTTTCTTTGACCTAACTCCTTTTTCTCTCCCTTCTTCTTATTTTCAGTCTTCCTCTCTTCTCACCCCATTCTACATTTGTAGGCCATGGTTTATACAGCAGGAAGGAAAAGAAAAGAGACATAAATTGAGTCACAAGCCTTTGAACAATTTAGAGTCAGTTTCTTGGCACAGCTTTAGCCGAAGTGGAGAAGGGTATACATGGGCTGGCAGATGCTTCTATTTATCTGCAAGGGTGCACTAAACCTCAGGCCAGTGTTGTGAGGTCATGACATCTTTCTCTGGAATCGTTTGTGTTCTTAGAATAATCATAGAATGTTAGAGGTCCCTGCAAACGGATTGTAGAGATTATCTAACTTAAACTCTACTTTTATAAATAAGTAAACTTGGGCCCAGAAAAGTCAAGTGACTTACTTGAAGCCATGCATTGAATGTATGAAAAAGCAGAACTAGAAGCCAGACTTTCTGGCTCATCATTCACCACTTTTTTCACTACACTGTTACATGAAGTCTTCAGTCCTCTGATTCTAGAGCTGAGGTTTCTTAGCATGTGCAGGGAAGGGTCATGCAGGGTGAGCTAGGGGTGGTAAGAGTTTTGTGAAGGGCCAGGCTTTAAGCAGAGGAAGGCAAGGCTGAGGTTGGGGTGTTGTAACGGAGTCAGGTTTTTCACATAGCTGAGTGAAAGGCCTTGGGGGGCTGAGGCTGAAGAAACACAATTAGGAGTTGGGAAAGCCAGTGGTATGGGTTGAAAGACAGGCAGGCGACATCAGAGGGGGAGCTGAAAGGCTTCCATGAATTTGAGACAAAGCGGACTTAATTAGGGGAAAGAAAGAATGGTCAACCCATTGTTAGCTTATCATTCCATCACATGTTGGTCCTTTGCTGACTTCTCAGCTGTGTTCCTGGGAGGTGGGATTTTCTAGGACCTTTTCCTGGGTCTAACATCTTCGCTACTAAAGTCTGCTGACTCTGAGACATGGGAAACCCTTACATGTTGATTTCTCCCAGCAGGATCGCTCTGCCTTCATGTTAGGGCTTCAGGACCTACCTCCATTTCTTTGGTCCCCATTTCTATTTCCTCTCCCTCACATTTTCTATTTTTCTGTCTTCTTGTTTCCATAATTTGTAGACTACAGTTTGGACAGCAGAAGAGAAAAGAGACATTGTAAGGGACTAAGTCCGCATAAACTGGGACCATGAGCCTTTGAATAATTGAAAATGAATCTCAAAGAGTCCATGAACCTTGTCTCAGATGGGGAAGGATGGAAATGGGTTAATGAATGTTTCTGTTTGTCTTCAAGAGGATGTGTAAGGGCCATTTATTTCTTAGGGCCAGAGTAAGGCCTTGAGGCCACATATGACCTTCTAGATCCTTGGGTGTGGCCTTTTGACTGAGTCCAACTTTTACAGAACAAAACTGCGAAGTCTGGATTCAGTTAAAGGGCTGCCCTTGAGGGAAGAGGTAGTGTGAACAGAGCCCTCTAGCCTCACAGATTGACTCATTGGCTGTGATACGCGAAATATGCCCACTCCTAGGGAGATACAGTTGTCATTGGCTAAAACCAGTGACCTCTGCTGATTTCACATCAATTTAGATAACCTATCTCTTCCCCTGTCCCACTACTGACCACTGTCTGACAAAGCAATCTGAAGTGATGGGATTGAGACCAGAGGTGAATATCAAGGCCTGAAACACCAGCAGTGCTGGTTTCTGAGTCAGTACCAAATGTGGAATCTCTTCATTCTTGATACTTAAGGGTCCCCAGTCCTATTGCAAATAAAGGAACTGAATCTCCTTGAACTTGGTTGGATGAAGGAAATCCTTAATGGGATTCCCTTACCTGTCACAGGTTTGCCCTGAGGGAAAGGGAGTGATCTCAGAAATGTCAGCTCAAGGATGCAGCAGGCTGAGCCTGGAAAATTAGATCATCATGAACCATTCCCTATTGGTAGCTTTTATGTTGAGACTTTCTGGCAAATTTGCCAGCACAGTCACAAGCACCCAAAACATACCCCAGGGAACATACGTGAGACTTGACTTCTGGTTGACCTTCTCAGAGAGAAGGATTCTGAGCAGATCTCAAATGCATGAAAGGAATGGTACCTTTAAGTTCATGCCCCTGCACCTGCACCATCTCACTGTACCAAGTGCCTTTCTGCTAACTCTTGCTTGTTCTGGAAGAATAGGATTATGACTGGCCAAAAAAACCCTGACAATGTTTGCTATTCTCCTTAGATTAAATATCCTGACTAAATATCTTGAATAATTTGGGCCATAGGATTGTACCTGATACTGTAAATATTATGTGTCACTATTGCTTTTCTTTTAAAGTGCATAATGAAGTCAATACGCAAGTTCTATTGTTCTTCTTGTCTGTGTTTCCTTCTGATTTCCCTTCTGTTTTCTTCAGTGTATTTTTTAAAAAATGCTTCAAAGACTTTTTTTCTTCTCTTTTTCTTTTTCTTTTGGCAGCACTATCACTAGCCTTACTCTTATTCCCATAACCTGGAAAAGAAAAACCTTTGTAACAGATATGCATGGTGAAGCAAAACAAATTCCCTCTTTGGCCATGTATAAAAATGTATGTCTCATTCTGAACCTTAACCTCCTCATTTGTGGAGGTGGGAAGCATACTTCATCAAGAGTCCTCTGGAATTAGAACTTTATTTTTTTTAATTTTTGAGGAGATTGACAAAGATGATGGAGTATGAGGTAGCATCATAATCCAACTCTCTCCTACAGATGCTCCCATAAAGATTTGGGAAGAATGTCAGATGTAATAGTGATGGGTAAATCTAAGCAGAAACCACAGTGCATCATTTTTCCAGTCCAAGTCAGCATAGGGAGACAGCCAGAGGTCTGTGGGCACTAGGAGGAGAGGATCCAGCCAGGAAGGCCCCATGAAGAGCTTTTCAGCATTGAAACTAGACTGAGGTCTACAGCTATATGCCAGGAAAAAGACTGCTCACTGACAAGACTGGGAAAGTGTCTGATTCTATGTGCCAGAGAGGGAGCAGGAATATGAACCAGCCAGTAGCTGGGTAGCTCTAAGGACTCTCGAGTTGGGCAGAGGATTCAGAATGGACTAAGGAGGGGACCTATATAAGACTAGGAGCAGGGTTGCAGCTTGGACCTAGCTGTGCAGCAGAATGAGGAGTGGTTGGCTCCAACTCAGACCTGGCCTGAGGCTGTGTACTAAGCCAACTAGATGGAACAGAAGTGAGCAGCAGCTGTGTGGCACTAATCCTGAAGTAGGTTGCAGATTTAGCCCACAGACCTAGGCTGAGTTCTGTAGCTCAATGACCCAAGGTAAGAAGATCAGGCCAAGGGGGAACCTGTAACTCTGTTGTTCTGAACTAGTAGAACTTTCCATTTAGCTGACAGTGACTGGGTTCAACAATAATCCAGTGGAGCTCCAACCAGGGACAAGCCCATTGTTGTGTCACCTAGATCAAAACTGGAGTCAAGAACTCATACTAGGACTTCACCTTAAATCAGAGTGCTTAGGACACATTGAAAGTTTGTAGGTCCCTGACCTGAGCCACCCCTGAAATCTTGAAAGAACACTCAATATCACTGAAAACAGCAGCAGAACACTAGAGATTTCAAATTAGACTAAACAAAATCATGACTTTCCTCCAAAAACATGCAGAGCCTGTCCTTAACATGAAGTCTTAATTCAAGAAGTTGGGATGGAAGATGACTAAACAAACAAACAACAAGTCTCCCATAATAAGGAACTATCATGGTGTCAGAGTTATCCAGACAAAGATCCAAGAGAAGAGAATAAATTGAAAGCATCTATAAGCAAAACCTCAAAGAAAAATACATTTAGACAACCTGGTCAACTCGAATTCCTGGAAGAAATTAATCAAGAGTTAAACCAAAAGTTTAAAATGATATGATAAATGAAATGAGAGCACTACAGGAAAGAATTAGGGGGGAATGAAATCTTTGGAAGAAATACATAGGAGATTTAATAGTGTAATATAATAGGTATAAACCCTTATCTAAATAGCACACTCCTTAGAAATTAGAATGGATCAAACAGAAGTTAGTGACTCCTTAAGGCAGTGAGAAGTATTAAATCAAAGTCAAAATGCTGGGTGGAAAAAGAAAATGTAAGGTATCTCATTTCTTTAAATGTACTGGAAAACAGATCAAGGAGAAATCATTTAAGAAACCATTTGACTACATAAAAACAATAAACAGAAATATCCAGGCTCTTGTCTATATATCATATTTCAAGAATTCTGAAAGAAAACTGCCCAGATCTATAAGAACCAGAGAGCAAAGTAAATATGGAAAGAATTTACCAGTGAAAGGGCCCCAAAATGAAAACTCCAAGGAATATCATAACCAAAATCCAGAACCTCCAGGCCAAAGACAAAAAAAAAAAAAAATCCTGCAAGCAGACAGAAAACTTAGAACCCAAAGAATCACAGTCAAAATCACACAAGATTTAGCAGCTACCACTTTAAGGAAGTAGAGAGCTAGGAATACGATGTCCAAAAAGACAAAAGATATACACTTATAACCAAGAATAACTTACCCATAAAAGCTGAAGATGATCCTACACAGGCAGGAAAATGGACTTTTTACGAAAAAGAAGCCTTGCAAGTATTCCTAATGAAAAGACCAGATTTTAGTAGAAACTTTGAAATACAAACACAAAATCAAGAGAAACATAAAAAGGTAAATAGGATTGGGCAATCAGAAGGCACTATAAAAAGGATAAAGTATTTACATTCTAGTAGGGGAGATGATATAAGTCCCCTCAAGACTCTAATATCATCAGTTGCAGAGGGAGTTGTAGAGAGCCTGGGAGTCATTTTGTAATGTTTTGATAATCTTAAAAGAGGAAATGAAAGAGAGAGGGAAAAGAAAACACTAGGGAAGAAAGAGGAGGCAAAGGATGAAGAAACTCATTATCTGACATAATCAGAACACTATACAAACAAGGATAAAAAAGTGAGGGGAGGAGTGGAGATCACTTAAACCTTACTTTATCTGAACTGCTCAAACTATGGTAGAACACACGTGTGCACACACAAACACAAACAGTTTGGTGTAGAAATACATTCAACTCAACAGATACACAGGAGGGAATGGAGAGAAGCAAGAGCGAAAAGAAGGGAATGAAAGAAAAGTAAATTCAGGAAGGGATTAGTCATAAAACAAACTCTGACTTTAGAGGGTGGGTTGTGAAGAAGGATTTAAAAAGAAAAAAAGGGGCAAGAACCTGTGATTGGGATCTGGGCAAGGGAAGAAAAGGAGATAAGGGAGCAGAAGCAGATTTCATGAAGCATTAAGTATTGATGCTGAGCACAATCCTTTTTCTCTCACCACCTTCTTCTTTGTAAAGAGGAGCAAGTGGCAAAAAGTAGGAAAAATGCAAAAGAAATAGGTGTAGCATATGCACAATTAAAGGTCACAACTCAAAATGGCAATAAGATAAACTTACCAATAAAAGGGAAGAGAAAAGCAGAATGAATTTTTAAAAATAGACTACGATAATATATGGCTTACAAGAAACATATTTGACACATTAAAAATCACATAGTTAAAAATAAGGAGCAAAATCTATTGTTTCAGCTGAATTCAAAAAAGCAAGGGTAGTGATCATGATCTCAGACAAAGAAACAGTTAAATTAGACCATTAAAAGAGATAAGTAAGGAAAATATATTATGCTTAAAAGTACCATAGATAATGAATTAATATTAATTTTATTATGTATTCAACAAGTGATATAGCATCAAAATTCTTTTTCTTTTTTTTTTAATAATCTAACAATATATTTATAAGAAACATACTTGAAGCATAAATATACCCTTAGACTTAAAATAAAATGGTGGAACAAAATGTACAATAATTCAGTTCATGTAAAGAAAAAAAATCCAGAGATAGCAGTAATGATATCAGACAAAACAAGAGTAAAAATACACTTAATTTAAAGAGATAATTATGGGTGCTACATTTTGCTTTAAGGTACTATAGGGAATGAATTAATATGAATATTATATATATATATATATATATATATATATATATATATATATATATATATATATGTTCCAATTAGTAAGAATAATCAATTCCATGAAGTGGCTGGTTATTTGAATTTGCACTGCATTTTTCCAATTGAATGGAACCAAATACTGCTATATTACACATAAATATAAGTTTGAATAATGTTACATTGAATAGATGTGGCTTTAGGGGATTCATTATTTGTACTAATCTGGACTTAACTGTATAGACAACAAATGGCATAGCATTTAAATATTTTTTATGTATTTTTTAAAATTAAATTAAATTTATTTTTTTTAATGTTCTACAATCACTACCATAAAACTTAGATTTTTACCCTCCCACATCTACCCCCCACATCCCCTCTCCCTCCCTAAGATGGCATACAATTCCATATAGGATCTACATATACTTTCCTATTGAATACGTTTTCACTATAGTCATGCTATGTAGACAAACTAAAATAAATGGAAGAAATCATATAACAAATCAAAACATAATACACAAACACACACACACACACACACACACACATGATCTGCTACATTCTGCGAATGAATTCCATAGTTCTTTCTCTGAGTGTGGAAGGCATTTTGCCTTAGAAAACCATTGGGAATTTTTTTTTTTAAGTCCTTGCATTATTACGAAATTCCAAGTCTACCAGAAAAAACTCTCACACACTGTGGTTGTTGCTATGCACAAAGTTCTCCTGGTTCTGCTCCTTTCACTCAGCATCAGATGATATAAGTTCTTCCAAGCCTCCCTGAAGTCTTCTTTTTCATCATTTCTTATGGTGCAATAGTACTCCATTACATTCATATACCATAATTTATTCAGCCATTCCCCAATTGATGGGCATCCCCTTGACTTCCAGTTTTTGGCAACTACAAAGAGTGCTACTATAAATATTTTTGTACATATGGGACCCTTTCCCATTTTTATGATCTCTTGGGCATGGCATCAAAATTCTTAAAGGAAAAGCTTTACTTTTACAAACCCTCCCTCTGCCTCCTCCACCTTTTTTTTTTTTTAACAATAAAACCCCAACCCTTTTCTTTTTACAAAATAGTTACTGGGAAAAATAGACAGTAAAATTATAATAGTGAGAGATTTGAATTTATCTCCTCAGACCTAGACAAGTCTAACAAAAAAAATTAAAGGAGAAAGAAGTGAAGGTCCTGAGTCGAATTTTGGAAAGATTTTTGGTGATTGTTAAATGTAAATAAAAAGGAAGGTACATATTTCTCCAGTGTGCATGGAAGATTTACAAAAACTGATCATGTATTAGAGCTTTGAAGCCTCATAAACACAGAGAGGCATAAATATTAAACACATCTTTTACTTACCACAATACAATAAAAATTATATTTCATAAAGGGCCATTCAAGAAACAATTAAAATTTAAATAGGGACCAAATAACTTAACCCTAAAAAATTGGTAGGTCAAAGAATAAGTCAGAGAAAAAATAGATAATTTCATTTAGAGGAGGACAACAGTGAGGAAATATGACAAAATTTTTGGATGTAGCCAAAGTAAGGGAAAATTTATATCTCTCAACATTTTCATCAACAAGACAAAGAACAGATCATTAAGTTAAGCACATAGCAAGAAAATCCTAAAAAGCCAGTAATTTCTTTAAAATCCAATTAGACGCACCAAAATGTAAAATTTAAATATCAAAGAAGAGATCAACAAATTTGATCCCTCCAGTATTTGTCATCTTTGCCAATCGGATGAGTATGAGATGCGACCTAGCAGTTGCTTTTATCAACATTTCTCTGATTATTAGGGATTTGGAGCATTTATTTCCTATAATTGTTGATGGCTTGGATTTCCTTTATTGAGAACTCCATTTCTATCATTTGACCCTTTATCTATTGGGGAATAGCTCTTGTCCTTATAAATTTTAATCAATTCATCATATATCTTGGAAATGAAATTTTTACTTAAGAAAACATTCTGCAAAGGTGTTTTCCTGGTTAAACTATTTCTCTTCTAATTTTAATCATATTGGCTTTGTTTATACAAAACCTTTCTAATTTCATGTAATCAAAATTGCCCATTTTAACTCCTATGATTCTCTCTATCCCTTGCCTAGTTATGATCTCTTCCCTTATGCATAATTGTAAAAGGTATCCTTCCTTACTTCTCAAATTTATCCATGTAGTAACATCTTATATTAAACTGATTTATTCATTTGGTGCTTGTTATGGTTGTAGGATGAGTTCTTTGTCCAAATCTAATTTTTGCTAGTCTGCTTTCCAGTTTTCCCTGCAGTTTTTGACAAATAGTGAGTCTAGCAGTAAGAGTCTTTCCCCAACATTTTCCTACCTTTGTAACTTTATTCATCCTGTTATCTCTCAAAAATCCTACCCATACTCTAAAGGACAGCTCACAAGTAGCTCACAGCTCATTTCTTTATGAAGTCTTCACTGATTTCCCCTAACAAAAGGTCCTCTCTTGGTCCTCTGAAATTCCCATAAAACTTGTAACTCATATGTCAGTATTCTATGACTTCTGAAACAACCTTTTTTGTAGGGAGAAGGGGCAAAGTATAGCAAAGCTTCTCATAATATTTCTTTAGCTTTTGCCTCCATTCAGGAAAGTTTGGGAGCATCCATGTCTCTCCCATGTCTCGTAAAAAACTCTGGCTCATTCCTCACCCAATGAAACCCTGGGAAAGTTAAGAGTCTATCTTATTTTCTTCTTCTTTAAAGGATTCTCAGCTCCTTTGAAAGCACTCAGGTTAACAAGATATTGAACATGGAGCAGAATGGATTTACTTAATCCAACACACACACACACACACACACACGCACACGGAGAATGGAAAAATATCTGAGCCCCTTAACCATCAGGAAAACTCACCTCCCATTTCTGGAGAAAATCAAAGAATATTCCTCTCTGCTGGACCTCCACATCTGTCCTCTTCTCTTTGTACATCTATACAGTTCATGACTCACATTAACAACAAATTGACAGGTCTGAGTTGCTCATTCTGCTTTGAGAATAGGAATGTCGGGGATGAACCTCCTTCCTTCCTGTTCCCTGTCCCATACACTTTGATACATACACACACACACATATATATGAAAACATATACAAACACACATATAAACATAATAACATATATACTTTATATGTTATATACTTAACATATATATTACATGTGTTTATACACATAGGTTCATACATGTATACATATATAAGTACACACATACACACACATATATATGTGTACACATATATATGCCTTTAGAATGGGATAGATATTATTTGAGCTGCTATGGTTACTCTAGACTAGACGGAGGTAACTCTGATCCATATTCCTCCTCCTTTAGGGTAGATGTGAATGTGATTAAGAATATATGTCCAAAGAAAGGAAAAGGCTCTGCCTGCTGTTATCTTTTAGGAGACATAGGCAGCTCCCCACTTCCTAGTACCATCTTAATCCCAGGACTTCCAAAGAGAGGTAGGTCTGAAACATCTTGGAGTCAGGCCCTGTCTTTGCCAAGTCACCAGCCATGTATGAATGTTGTTTTTCTCCTATGAGGCTAGGAAATTTCCAATTATAAAAGAAAATGAATGTTTTTCAGGAAGGAAAGTGCCATCTCTTGGGCTTAAGATAAGCTCTGCTTCCTGGTGGGGAAGAAGACCCTTCTGGCCCCTTTTCAATGTGGATCTTTTTCTCCTGGTGCAGGGGCCAAAACTAGAAATCTGTCACTGGCCCTAGGCCTCTGGTATGTTTCACTCATTGCTGTCTATTTGGCAGAGGATGGTACTGGGGTAGGTGGGGAGTTGGGGAGAAGTTTGGCAGTCTGTTGAAACAGAGCTTGGAACAATAGGTTGCCCTGTTCCTGCCCCTGTCTTCCTGGTGGAGACAGTAGTCTTCATTTTGCTAATAATGCTTTGAAATGGTTCTTTTTAATCAGTCTTCCTCTTAGGAATAGGCTGGGGCTCCACCTCCTGCCCACATTTTCACTTGTGTCTCTGCCACATAAAGTGGGACCAGGCAACAGTGAGAGCTGTGAAGAGAATTTAGCTGTTGCAGCTGCTGCCTTTGGGAGCTTTCCCAGAATATTAATGAGCCACTATCCCTGGCTATGTGTGAAGGCTTCTTCCCTAGGCCTGATATTGACTGATCCAGTGGTAGGTACTGCTTTGGATGACTTTCTGATCGTCCTTTATGCAGAAACCAAGTTTGTGGGTATCATTGTAGAGAGGACACTGCAGAATCACTTTTGAAAAGCTACTTCTGGAGACTAGGCTCAACTTTATGTACAGATAGAATGGGTAAATGTCTCTGGAAAACTCTGTGTGTACATCACTGATAAGCCACTACACTTTGCCATTGGATAACCCAACACCATCAGTCTCAGCCTTTGATGATGTGTGAGACTGAGTTCTAATTCCTATCTGGTTGACCTGGGGAAATGGGACTGGGACACTCAAGGAAGACTTGGATTGCTACATGGATATGATAGTGCCAATTTGTGTGATAGCATGAAGTGATGGGAGGAGCCCTAACTTTAGAGTAAGAACCTGGGAGAAGCTCCCTAACTCTGCTACTTACTACTTATATTACCTTGTACAGGTTACATAGCCTTTTTGGTTCTCAGTTTCCTTATCTGTAAAATGAAGGAGTTGACCTAGATGGTTTCTAAAGTCTACTCCAGCAGTAAATCAATAGCTACGATCATTAAAATCTCTTCTATCTACAATGTCCTATGATCCCTTGAAAGTCTTCTCTTAACCTGGTGCAGAGAAAGGAGGGTGATTTAGTTCTCCCACAGGTTTGGGGTTTTTTTGCCACTAAATCCCTCCTCAAAACTTCTTCAAATTTTTATTACCTATTACTACAATTCTTCATCATAAACTATTTGATGAAACCTTTTTTACCCTGCCTTCTCCCTCCTTCTCCACTCTCTAGAGCTAACTGTTTCTACACCAGATTTGTGGAGCCTGGAATATCTTTCCTGGAGAATGATCAAGGCTCTGTTGAACATTTGTACATTAAACAGATGTCCAACAGATGTGCCTATGGTCACAAGTCATGCTCTCCTCCTCAAGGAGTAGGAGGGGACCCTTGAATTTGTGCTCTGACTTGTCCGTAGCATAACTGTACCATTCTCCACCAGCCTAGATCCACTACTTAAAACATTTCCTCTTCACCTATCCAAATCCTATCCATCCTTTGAGTTCCAGCTCAAGTCCCACATCTTCTATTCTGACCCTCAGTGGTGCTTCTTCTCTCAACTATAGCACTTATCCTCTGCTTTCCACAACCTAGTACTTCACTCAATACTATTAAATATTTTCACAGATAGGAGACCCGTCTCATAATCTAGACATTGAACCAGCTATGTGGCCTGGTGGATGGAGCATGGGACTTGGAGACAAGACGACCTAGTTAAAATCCTTCCTCAAACATTTATTAGTTGTGTGATCTCAGGCAAGTCATTCAACCTCTGTACCTTAGTTCCCTTATTTGTAAAACGTGAATAATAACAGTAAGGTTATTATCAGAATCAAATGGGATAACAATGATAAAGTGCTGTACAAACCTTAGAGTGCTGTATAGAATTTACGTTAATAGTTTTTGTTATTATTATCTCTGCCTCCAGGGCATATAGTAAGTGCTAGACTTGGCATGACAGAATCACAGAATTTATAGTTTGAAGGGACCTCAGTGTCCATCTAGTCCAGGGGTTCTTTTTATTTTTTATATCATGGACCCTTTGGCAATCTGGTGAAACTTATGTATCCCCTCTTAGATAAATTTTTTAAAATTCATAGTTGAAGGAAATACTAAATTTCAGTTAAAGGCTAGTGAAAATAAAGATATGCTTCCCATCCAATTTTATAGACTCCCCTAAGTCAATTCCCAGGTTAAGAAACCCTGATCTAGTTCAACTTAAACCCAAAAAAGATTTCCTGCCATAACATACTTGACAAGAAGTCCACCCAGCTTCTATCTGAAGACCATCAAAGAAAGGGAACCTGTGGCTTCAAGGGGCAGCCCCATCTACTTTTTACAAGTTCTAATTGTTGGGAATTTTTTTCTGAAATCCAACCTAAATTCTCCTCTTTATAATTTCCAGCTAACGCCCCTAGTTCTGCCTTTGGGGATGAAGCAGAATGGATCTTATCCCTCTGAGTCCTTTAGATGCATAAGGACATCTATCTGTATGAGAATACACACTTCCAGTCTTTTCTTCTCCATCCTAAGCATCCCTTGCTCCTTTAACTAATCCTCATATCACATGGCCCAGTAGCCCCTTACCACCCTGGCTGCTCTCCTCTGGGTACTCTTCTGTTCTAATTATTACATGGTAAAAAGCCCTTGCCCAAATCATGACCATGTAATATCCCCAATGCGTCAAAGTGAGCTTTGGACACTGCTCTTGCTGGCCACTGGTATAAACAATCTGGCCCTAGGAGATATTCAGAAAATAGTCATTTTTTAAAATTGGATTTTGATTGCATGCTATGACTCTTGTCCACATCTTAGCTGAGAAGAGAGAGTTCAACCTGCCAATCTTTTGTGGTTTGGGCTAGCCCTTGGGCCATATCTCCTTCTGCCTTTTGGGCATAGCCAGTTATTGCCTTTGATTTTCCTGTGTTGGAAAGTTACACCCGCTACACACACACACACACACACACAAACACACTGTGTTGGCCCACTAGCAGGCACCAAAGCAGATGGGAGAGCATCTGGAACCCAGTGGGCCAAGCAATTCATCCCTGGTAATAGAAATGTACTCTGAAGATATGGAAGACAGAACTTGGCTAGGGGAAATGTTTTGGGGAAAATACACAATGCAATATGAATCCAAATTGGAAATTTGAACTGAACCTTGACCTAAGCCCTTTTTCTAGGGCCTGGAGTAGGAGGTTTTGTTCTCATTGTTGAAGCTTTTCACAAATATATAGTGACCCAAACCCTGGCCAAAATATTAACAAATCAACATTGCTATGAACAAACCACAAAATTTCAGTCAGAAGGGATATCAGAGGCATCTTCAAAGTGGGAGTTAGTCCCTCTGGGGGGGGGGGGGGGGGGGCTGTGCCAGACCCCAAGGGATGCATGATCAATACATTAGGAATTGGAAAGGTAGGCTACATTTCTACTCTCTCTGCCATGGGCAGTTGTGGGTCTTATTTCCAGCACATCTACACCCACACATATCTCCCAACCTCTTCTTTCTTTCAGTGTGCGAGCTACCATCTTCCCCTGTTCTGAGTAGGTTTGGGCCGCTTAGGGCTATTAAAACCTAACTGCCACCTAGACTCTCATGGCAGCAACTACACAGTTTTCATTGAGAAAATTCCATACCATCATTGTAACATACTTAAACACGGTCTCTCAGATCACCTCATGGCTAGGACAGATGCCCCTTGAAAAATACGTTTGTATTTTGGGGCATTGACTGCTAAGTAAAATCTCCTCACTTGCCTTTTCCTTTTGGGTGAAATAGAGTGAGTCATACAGAACGAGCATGCATGGAGGGGCTGTGAGAGACCAAAGATCAAATTATATTATCTTTCCCCCAAAACCAACCGCCTTCTCTGAATTTCCCTATTATTTTCAAGGGCAGCTCCATCATTCCACTGACCCATGTTCACAGCATTGGCATCATCTTCTGCCCCTACTCTCCTTCACCCCACATAGCCAGTGACTTGCCAAACCTTGTCATTTCTTCCTCCACAAATTTTCCCCTCTGTTCCTATCTCTCAACTCACTTAGAACTCCCCTGTCTCAGACCCTACCCTTTCACCTGGACTATAGCAGTAGTTTCCTAATTGACCTTCTTCCTATCCATCCTTCACACAGCTGTCAAAATTATTTTTCTAAAGCACAGGTCTGATTATGTGACTCCTCTCCTCACTAAACCTCAGTGATTGCCTGTACACTCAAAGATCACGTGTTATTTAATCTTTAGCTCATCCTTTTTGAACTTCCATTTTTGTATAAATTAGATAATGCATATACTTGCTCCAGTAATACATGTACATAAATATAAATACATTTGTATATGGATACGTGCTCAAAAACTTTTTCCTAAAAAGGATGCAAGATTTTAAAAGTTTGGAAACCACTCATCTAGAACCAGCCTGTACTTGAACAAGGATTCTCTTTAATCATATATGACATGTGGTCAGCCACCGCTTGCTTGAAGACTTCAAGTGAGGGAATCTACTATACCTCAGGACAGCCCGTTTCACTTTTGGATAGCTCTGGTTATTATTAAGTTACTATTATATATTATATTACTATATAATAATTAATGTGTTAATTGATTATTGAGTTATATGTTATATATAATATTAATATACAATAATTAGTGCATTAATGTAATTTATTATCATTAAGTGTGACATCAAGTCTAAATTTGCCCTTTGTAACTGATTCTTGCTTCTGAGGCCCAGCAGAAAATATCCAATTAATTCTTCTTCCTTGGGAGAGCCCATACATATTTGCAGACACCAGAAGCGGCCATGGACCTGCCTTTGAATAAAGTTCTGTCTTACCTCACTCAAACACATGGATATGAGATCTCATCAAAGTGGACTGGAACTTATTTATGCACAGAGTCACACAATCGTTTAACTTCTGTCTGCCCCAGTTTTCTGAACTGTGAAATGGGGACGATAACAGCACCTACTTCAGAGGATTGTTGTTAGAATCAAGTGAGATATTTAGAAAGCATTTAGCAGTGTCTGGCATGTGGTAGACATTAATAAATGCTTATTCCCTCCCTCCCTTCTTGCCTGCCTGTCCTCTATAATTCCTGTCCATATCCTCATAAGGAGAGTAGAGGAAGTGGAGTCAAGATGGTGGAGAAAATGTGGGTAATTGCCTTGGCTCTTCCCAGTTTTCCCCGAACCAACTTTAAATCATGCTTCAAAATGAATTCTGGAATCACAAAACTCACAAAAGGATGGAGTGAAGCAATTTTCCAGCCCAAAATAACTTAAAAGAACTGCAGGAAAGGTCTGTCTCACTTGGCTAAAAGGGAAGAACAGCTCAGAGGAGGCTAGCCCCTGGTAATCAGCAAACAGATCAGCAACCAAGGCCCAAGGTCCCAGATGAGCAGGGCATTGGTAAGGCTTCCAGTCCTGACACAGCAGACTAGTGATGAGGACTGGCAGGCTTGGAGGCCCTGGCATGGCAGGCTAGACTAGGCAGGTGACCCTGGCTCAGCTGCAAACTGCCAGCCCCAGAAGCTCTAGTGCAGACCCCTGCCACCTTCCCAAGGTTGGAATAGTGCCCCTGGTACCCCAAGAACAGAGTTCAACTTTGAAAATCATAGCATAGGCTAGAAAATGAACAAAAACCAACTGAACAAAAAGGCATGACCATAGAAAACAATTTTCAGGACAGGGAAGATCAAAGCACAAACTCAGAAAAGGACAACAGTGTCAGAAATGCCTGCAAAACCTCAAAGAGAAATATAAATTGGTTTAAAGCCCTAAAAGTCACCCTGGAAAAGCTCTAAAAGGATTTTAAAAATCAAATAAGATAGGTAGAAGAAAAATTGGGAAAAGAGAGTTATGCTGGAGAATCATGAAAAAAGATTCAACAGCTTGGAAAAAGAAAACAAGTCTTAAAAGTAAAATTGACCAAATGGAAAAGGAGGTACAAAAGTTCAATGAAGAAAATAATTCCTTAATTATTATAGAATTGGACAAGTGGAAGCAAATGACTCACTGAGACACCATGAATCAATCAAACAAAATCAAAAGAATGAAAAATAAAAGAAGAAAATGTAAAATACTTCACTGGAAAAACAACTGATGTAGAAAATAGATCCAAGAGAGAAAATGTAATGACTATCAGACTACCTGAAAGCCATGATCAAAAAAAAAAGAAAAAAGACTGAACAGCATCTTTCAAGAAATCACCAAGGGAAACTGCCTTTATATCCTAGAACCAGAGGATAAAATTATATTTATTTTATTATAATATATATATTGTATATATATTATATTTATATATTTACCAGAGGGTAAAATTATAATTGAAAGAATCCATTGATCACCTCCTGAAAGAGATGCCAAAATGAAAATTCCCAGGAACATTGTTGCCAAATTCTAGAACTCTCACATCAAAGAGAAAATACTGCAAGTAGCCAGAAAGAAACAATTCAAATATCAAGGAGTCACAGTCAGGATTACACAGGATTTAGCAGCTTCTACATGAAAGGATCAGAGGGCTTGGAATATGATATTCTGGAAGGCAAAGGAGCTTGGATTACAATGAAGAATCCTCTACCCAGCAAAATTGAGCATATTCTTTTGGGGAGAAAAATGGATATTCAGAGAAATCAGGAACTTTCAAACATTCCTGATGATAAGACCAGAGCTAAACAGAAAATTCAATTTTCAAATATAAAACTCAAGAGAAGCATAAAAAGGTAAACAGAAGAGAAAAAGACAAGTTATTCAATAAAGTTAAACTGTTTACATCTCTACATGGAAAGATGACACTTGTAACTCTTAAGAACTATATCTTTATTAGGGCAGTAGAAGACAAGTGTACATAGATAATGGATGTGGGTATAAGTTGACCATGATGGGATGATATAAAAAAAATTAAAGGGGGAGGTGAGCATTTCTTGACCCTTACTCTCATTAGATTTGGCTCAGAAGTAATAACATATCCTCCATTGGGAGGATATAACTCACCATTCCGGTGTCACTCAACATATGAGGGGGAGTTCCATGACATAAAGTGATATAAAACCTTCAGTAGAAGATTAGTATGAAGAAAGAGTGATCTTTGTAGAAGAGTCATTAAAAGAACTTTGCAATTTCCTAAGAGCAATCCAACCTGTTCTTCTGAAGGCCAAGCAGAATAAACCTAGTCCCTTTTCCATTTGATGGCTCTTTAGATTCTTTAAGACCATTCTCATGTCCCCTGACTAAGCTTTCTCTTCTCCAAGCTAAATACCTCCTATCTTTTCAGCTAATCCCAGCAGAATACAGATTCAAGGTGCTCTGCCATCCTCATTGCCCTCTGGATGCTCTCAAGATCATGATAAAACTGGTGTGGTGCTCATACTTGAATGCAATACTCCAGTTGTGTTCTGACTGGGGCAGAGGACAGAGCCGCCACCACATTCTGACTCTTTCTGATTTGAGGTTTTTTAATCTAGGATCTATGAACTTAAATAACTTGATAAGCATATTTCAATATAATTAATTTCCTTTATAGTCTCATGTATTTTATTTCATGTCATTAAAAGCCTTATCATTGAGAAAGACTCTATAGAATTCTCCAGACTATTAAAGGGATCCCTGATTCACAAAAGGTTAAGTACCCATGATCTAACTATTCTGTTGTCTAGTTCATAACTATCTATCTTTTCTAATAGAATTGTATGAGATACTTGGGGGCAGCTAGATGGTGCAATAGATAAGGTACTTGGTCTGGAATCAGAAAGTCAGAGACTGAGTTAAAATCCGGTCTTAGACATTTACTAGCTGTGTGACTTTGGGCAAGACACTTAACTGCTTGTAGCTTCAGTTTCTTCTACAATAAAATATGGATAATAATAGTTAGAGACAACACAATTCTGAAGGCTCTGAAGGATTAATTTTCAAAATATCTTGGAGAACAAAGTAGGCAGCTGGTAGAAGAGTGGATAGAATACTGAGCCTGGAATCAGGAATACTTGAAATCACATCTAGCCTCAGACTTTTACTGGCCATGTGAGTTTGGGCAAGTCACCAAACCTGTTGGCCTTAGTTTCCTCAACTGTAAGATCGAGATAATAAAATTTGCCTCTCAGGGTTGTTGTGAAAATCAAATAAGATAATAATTGTAAAGTGCTTAGCTATGTGCTGATACATAGTAAGCACTATATATAAATATTATTATTATTATTTTATCAAATGCTTTGCTAAAATCTAATTAAAATGGCATTCTCTCATCTGTAAGTGTAGTAATTCTGTCAAAAAAAGAAATAAGATTAGTCTGAAATTATTTGTTCTAGATGGAGCCATGCTGGCATTTTAAAATATACTTCTTCTAGAAGTTGTTACCTCTTCTAGAATAAGGTTCCTTTTATATATATACATACACACACACACACACACACATGCGTACACATTTTTTATTCATTAAATATTTTCCAACTGCATATAAGAAAATTTAACATTCATTTTTGTAAAAATTTCAGTTCCAAATCCTCTCCCTTCCTTCTTCCCCTCCCCTACCCACTGAGAAGGCTAGCAGTGTGGTATCAATTATGCATGTGAAGTTATGAAAAGCATATTCCCATATTAGCCACACTGCAAAAGAAAATATACATACACACACACACACACACCCCCAAGAAAAATAAAGTTAAAAATGTATGCTTCAATCTGCACTCAGAGTTTATCACTTCTCTCTCTGGAGGTGGAGAGCATTTTTCATCCTGAGTCCTTTAGAATTGTCTTGAGCAGAATTGCTAAGTCTTTCATATTTGACAATTCTTACAATACTGCTGTTACTGTGTACAATGTTCTCCTGGTTCTGCTCGTTTCACTTTGCCTCAGTTCATGTAAGACTTCAGGTTTTTCTGAAATCATCTAGTTCATCATTTCTTATAGCATAATAATATTCCATCACAATGAAACCACAATTTGTAGAATAGGGGTTCTTAACCTGAGCTCCATGGAGTGATTTCAGGAGTTTTATAAACTGAGATGGCCAAAGGTTCCTCTCACTGGTTAACTATCCTCATTTTGTAGATAAGGACATTGAACTACAAAGAAAAACTTACCCAAGTTGGGCCAGTTACAACCTGAGTTTCCTAATTTCATGTCCCTGAAGTGTGTGTACACACACACACACACATGCAGTACATATAAGGAACTCATAGAGGCCTCTCCCATCATCTGTCAGTTTCTTGTCTTATGATAAATATTTTTTTCCCACCTACTTACCCACTATTTCTCCAAACTCTTCTGGATTTTTCCCAAACCAAGTCTTTGCCACCTCTTTCGGCACTGAACCAATGAAAAAGAATAGCACTGGAACCCAATGGGGGAAGAAAGTCAGGAGACATTTGCCTGAGGACAACAGAGGCTGTGACAAGGGAAGACACTCCCAATGACCTAGGAAACTAGTCAAGTAAGGATCCAGATTAAGGGAAACTACCTGAAACTAGAGTCTTTGAACTGAGTAACCTAGTTCCATTTATCTTTGTATCACCCCCAGGGCCTTTAAGTGCCCTGAACATAATAGGTGCTTAATAAATGCTTGTTGAATTGAATTTGAAAATCAGATTTTAAGAACCAAACAGAGGAAATTCTATTTAAAAAAAAAATTCTATTCTGAATCTGATTCTTACCCAGAAAGGAAAACTAGTTGCTGGGGTAAATGTGATGAAAAGAAGAAGTGAAAACTTCATCTTATAGTTTGTAATAGAGAGGAAAACTGAAAATAGACCGACATATACCCTAGATATACTGATACTAACAAGGGGAAGATAATGAAAGATAATGAAAAATATAAAAGCCTGGCATGGTCCTGTAAGAAAGTATCAGCAGACCTAAAGCTTAGCATCTAACTAGGGACAACAAACCAAGCTAAAATATCTTTCTCCAGTTACAGAGTACAGGGCTGCACCCCACCCCAGATACCTGTTGGGAAGAAGTCTGAGAGAAGAAAAGTTTCTCCTATGCTCAAAGACTGTATTTTTTTCAACCACTCTCTTCTTATGCTCGTGAAACTAACTGCAGACATCCAGTTAATATTCTTACAAGTGAATTTTCAAGAAATCTGAAGCATTTTTTCTACTCCAAAATGTTTCCTTCCTTTTTCCTCGTTAACTCATTCATTCAACAAGATCTTATTAAGTAACTGCTATGTAGCAGGTACTGAGCTAGGCCCTGGAAATGCAAAGACAAAAATTGAAATAGTTTCTGACTGCAAGATTATATTAAATAATAACACACATGTTCATGTACTACAAGATATAGTATATGATTGTCTTGTTATTTAGTAATTACAACACTTCATGACCTTATATGGGGTTTTCTTGGTAAATATGCTGGAGAGGTTTGCTATTTTCTTCTCCATATCATTTTACAGATGAAGAAAATAAGTCCAACAGGGTAAAGTGACTTGCCCAGGGTCACGAGTAAGTGTCTGAGGCCAGATGTGAATTCTTCCTGACTCCAGGATGGACACTGTACCCATTATGTCACCTAGCTGCTCGTATGATTGTGAAGGAATACTATTGTGCTATAAGAAGTGATGAGCAGTATGGTTTCAGAAAAACCTGGGAAGATTTATATGAACTGATTCAAAGTGAAGTGAGAATATTGATACATATACGTTCACACACACGTATAGAAAGAAGAGGTAAAAATCTGGGTGACAACTGGACTTCCTAGTCCCATCCATTCTCTCTCATGTATAAACAGTATTAAGGATAGAGCCTCATCCAATAATGATAAAGAGGTGAGGGCAAATTCAATTCAATTCAGTAAACATTTATTGAAGACTTACTTACTCAAGGAGGACATTCTACTGGGAGGATTCAACATGTACCCATATTAGCGCATACAGAGCAACACAAAGCAATATATGTCCTGGCCACCTCTGAGGGGAAAAACATGCTCACCTCTAGGTCATCCAGTGTGGCCCTCTGACTGAAACCAAATTTCACAGAACAAATCCCATGTGGCCTTGAGGTCTCAAGTTCTCCACCCCTGGACTAGATGATCTCTAAGCCCTTTCAACTCTAAAATTCTATGATTCAGAGTCAACTAAAATATGGCAATATGTGATAAGCACCCTCAGAAAGGTAAGGAGAGCATGTCATAAAGGTTCTGAGGTGGTTGAGATCTTTTCTTCCAAGAGTAATCAGGGAAAACTTCATGGAAGAGAGAGACCTTGAAGGATGTATAGGATTTTATGTTTGGAGTGTGGAGGTTCAGCATAAACAAAGTCATATTTTAGAAAGAGCACTTTGATTAGAATCAAGATTACTTGAAGGTAAGTAGGGAAAAATGAGGCTGTAAAGGTAGCTTGAGTTCAGCTTGTAGCAGCTAGAGTTGGAATTCAGATTTTATTTGTGTACTACACCAGTGCATATTAATAGGATAGTTTAAACAAGCCGAGGCAATAATATAACTACAGTTACAATCTCCTTGGAGAATGATACTTAAACATCTAAAAATGAAGCATTTTGCAGTACTGCTGAATTTTATATTTCACCTCATCTTTGCACTGTCAATACAATTCCCCCCCAAGCACACGTCTTCTCAAAAGCCAGACCAAGGGTTGGACTTATGCTGTGGCTGGTGTGACAGATAAAGAAAGACATGCTCCTATATTACGTGAGGACCAAGGCTCTCCAGACCTCTTGAACTCTCAAAATGACCTCCAAGACTAATAAGGTTCATTTCTGGGTCATTGCTTGATCACCTCCAATCAGGCAGAAACAAAAATCAGAAGAAGCAAAGATATTGTCTCAATCTCACTCAGGCAGGACATGGAGTGTGTGTGTGTGTGTGTGTGTGTGTGTGTGTGTGTGTGTGTGTGTGTGTGTGTGTGTGTGTGTGTGTTTTGCCACGTACTTGAAGCCTGTTTGAAGCTGAGGGGAGAAGGGCAACCCTGTCTCCCAACTCCTCCTGGGAGAGTTAATTGCCACACATCTTGGAGAGTTGAAGACAGGGTGGAGTCACTCCATGTTTAAAGTTTCTTGAGGTCATCTTAGTGGCCATTTTTATTTGATGCAGTCTCCCTACTTCCACCCCCTTCAGCTGTAACAGGAGAGGAACCAAGGGTTTAAAGGACAAGTCCTCTAAAAGTGAGCATGTCTTTCCCCCTAGAGGTGGCCAGGACATCTTGGCACATGTTTCATGGGATATAACCCCTCTAATACTCTTTCCCCAGTTAAATATTTGTTGTCCTCCGCAAATAAAGTGGGGTTCATTCAGCATGTTTGTCCATATTCCCAATTCAGAAAAGTTTTCTATGGTCCTGGACAGGTCCAAATATTGTCCTTTTGAGGATTTACCCCAGTACTTTGCTCTAAAGAATCTCATAGTCTGTGTAGCACCATTCTGACTGGTCATGGTAAAGTGTCCTAAACAGTCTATTCAGCACCATTGTTATAAAGTCCCCAAATTAATAGTCATTTTAAAAAATGAAACTGTGAGTCTTTATTACAGCTTACTTTTGAAAAATACATATTACATTTGACATGTTAGTACCAGCAGTGTTCTTCTTTTTCTTGCCCCCTTCTGAAATTCTTTCTGTTCTCTTATATATATTTTTTAATTTGTTGATACTTTTTTTTTTTGCTCCACTATCACTCTTAACTTCCTTTCCTCCTCCAAGGATATTTTTATAAAATATGTGATATATGACAGAATAATTCACACATTCCTTTTATGATAACTAGATAGTATTCTATGTCTATATATGTAAAGTAAATTATTTTGTCTTTTGACTTACCATTCCATCCACACACATTACTACAGGAGAGATGGAAATGTGTAATAGAAAGGTCACCTGCCCAAGAATCAGATGCAAGTTGAGCCCTGACAATGTCAGTGACTCTCTGTGTGCCCTCAGGGAACTAGTTCAAAGGTTCTTATCCTTTTTTGTGTCATGGACTCCTTTGATAGTCTGGTGAAGCCTTTGGACCTCTTCTTAGAATAACGTTTTTAAATAATTGAAGGACTTGCTAAATTTTAGTTCGAGATTGGTGAAAATTTTAAAAAATCATTTTTTCCCTATTTAGTCTCCCAGACACATTGACATCTATCCACACACCCCTTGGGGCACCCCACCTTACGGATGTCTATATTAGATATTTCCTAGGTAATCTTCCACCTTGAACAATCTGTGTTTTGAAGAGGAGTTGCATGATATAAATAGCTTAGCTTTGAACATTAAATAGGTTCCTTTTTTGGGGGGCGGGGTAAAGGTTTGTTCTTTTTTTAAAAAAAATTATTTAGTATTTTATTTTTACCCGTGGGGAAACATTCATTTTTAAAACTTTGAGTTCCAAATTCTCTCCCTTCCTCCCTCCCTACCCCCCTCATTGAGAAGGCAAGCAATTTGATATAGGTTATACATGTGTAGTCATGCAAAACATATTTCCATATTAGTCATGTTGTGAAACAAAACATAGATTAAAAAAAACCCTGAAGAAAAATTAAAAAACCAATAAAGTAAGCTTCAATCTGTATTCAGATACTATCAGTTCTTTTTCTGGAGAAGGATGGCGTCTTTTATCAGAAGTCCTTCAGAGTTGTCTTGGATCCTTGTATTGCTGAGAATAGCTAACTCATTCACAGCTGATCATCTTACAGTATTGCTGTTACTTTGTGCTCAGTACACGGCATCAGCCTGTGCAAGTCCTTCCAGGTTTTTCTGAGAGGATCCTACTCATCATACAATAATATTTCGTCATAGGCACATACCACAAATTGTTCAGTCATTCCCAACTTGATGGGCATTTCCTCAATTTCCAATTCTTTGCCACCAGAAAAAAAGCTGCTATAAATATTTTTGTACACAGAGGTCCTTTTCCTTTTTTGTTTTTATTTCCTTTGGGATACAGACCTAGTAGTGGTATTACTAAGTCAAAGGGTATGCATGGTTTTATAGCCCTTTGGACATAATTTCCAAATTGCTCTACAGAATGGTTAAATCAGTTCACAACTCCACCAACAATGCATTGGTATCTCATTTTTCCCACATTCCCTCCAACATTTGTCATTTACCTTTTCTGTCCTATAAGCCAATCTAATAGGTATGAGGTAGTACCTCAGAATTGTTTTAATTTGCATTTTTCCAATCAATAGTGAGTTAGAACATTTTTTCTTATGGTTATAGATAGCTTTGATTACTTCTTTTGAAAATTGTACGTGTCTTTCTGTCATTTATCAATTGAGGAATAACTCTTGTTTTTATAAATTTAACTCAGTTCTGTACGTGTTTGAGAAATGAGGCCTTTATCAGAGAAACTTGCTTCAATTTTTTCCTGCAGTTACTATTGCTAACTATATTTCCCTTCATCCTATTTCCCTCTCCCATTTATTCTGTTCTCTCTCCTTTCCCTCTGTCCCTCCTCAAAAATGTTTTGCTTCTGACTACTCCCTCCTCCAATCTGCCCTTTCTTTTGTCACCCTCCTTTTCTTATCCCCTTCACCTCCTACTTTCCTGTAGGGTAAGATAAATTTCTATACCCAATTGAGTATGTATGTTATTCCATCTCTGAGCTAATTCTAATGAGAGTAAGATTAACTCACACCCCCCCCCCTCCACCTCCTCATCTTCCCTTTCACTGTAAAAGCTTTTTCTTGTCTTTTTAATGTGAGATCATTTACCCTATTCTACCTCTCCCTTTCCTTTTCTCTCAGTGCATTCCTCTCTCACCCCTTAATTTAATTTTTTTAGATATCATTCCTTCATATTCAACTCACATTTGTGCCCTCTGTCTACATATACTCCTTCTAATTGCTCTAATAATGAGAAAGTTCTTATGAATTACAAGTATCATCTTCCCATAATGGAATGTAAACAGTTTAACCTTATTAAGTCCCTTGTGATTTTCCTTTCCTGTTTACCTTTTTATGCTTCTCTTGAGTCTTGTATTTGAAAGTCAAATTTTCTAAGCTCTGGTCTTTTCATCAAGAATGTTTGAAAGTCCTCTATTTCAAACTGCATCAAATTTATAAGAATACAAGTCATTTCCCAAATGTCAAATAGTCAAAGGACATGAATAGGCAGTTTTCAGATGAAGAAATTAAAGCTATCTATAGTCAGATGAAAAAATGCCCTAAATCACTATTGATTAGAGAAATGCAAATTAAACAGCTCTGAAGTACCACCTCAAATTTGTCAGATTGGCTAATATGACAAAAAAGGAAAATGACAAATGTTGTAGAAGATGTGGGAAAAATCGAAACACTAATGAATTGTTGATGGAGTTGTGAAGTGATCCAACCATTCTGGAGAGCAATTTGGAACTATGCCCAATGGGCTGTAGAAGTGTGCATATCATTTTATCCACCAATACCACAATTAGGTCTATATCCCAAAGAGATCGTAAAAATGGGAAAGGGCCTCACACATACAAAAATATTTATAGCAACTCTTTTTCTTGGTGACCAAGAATTGGAAATTGAAGGGATACCCATCAATTAGGGAATGGCTGAATAAGTTGTGGTATATGAATGTAATGGAATACTATTGTGCTATAAGAAATGATGAGCAGACAGATTTTAAAAAACCTGGAAAGACTTACGTGAACTGATGCTGAGTGAAGTGAGTAGAATCAGAAGAATATCGTACACAGTAACAGCAGTACTATGCAATGACCACCTTTGATAGATTTAGCTCTTCTCAGTGATACAGTGATCTAAGACAATTCCAAAAGACTCATTATGGAAAATGCTGTCCACATCTAGAGAAAAAAATTTGGAGTCTGAATACAGATCACAGCATACTATTTTCTCTTTTATTTCTTTCTCATGGTTTTTCTCTTTTGTTCTGATTCTTCCTTCACAACATGACTAATGTGGAAATATATTTAATATGATTGTACATGTATAGCATATAGCAAATTGCTTACTGTCTTGGTGTGAGCAAGGGAGGGAGAAAAAAAGTTGGAGCTCAGAATCTTATAAAAGTGAATTTTAAAACTATCTTTGCAGGTAATTGGAAAAAAATAAAATATTGGAAAATAAAAAATTGGAGAAAAAGAAGAAAATCCACTGTTTCAATGAATGTTCATTCTGCCCCTGAAGGATTATACTCAGTTTTGCTGGATGGGTGATTCTTGGTTGTAATCCTAGCTTCTTTGCCCTCTGGATTCCAAGCCCTCTGATATTTTAATGTAGAAACTGCTAAATCTTATGTTATTCTACTGTGCCTCCACAATATTTGAATGGTTTCTTTCTGGCTACTTGCATTATTTTCTCCTTGACTTGGGAGCTCTAGAATTTGGTTATAATATTCTTGGGAGTTTCCATTTTGGGGATCTCTTTCAGGAGGTGATCAATGGATTCTTTTGATTTCTATTTTACCTTCTGGTTCTAGAATATCAGAGCAAGTTTCCTTGATAATTTCTTGAAAGATCCTGTTCAGGCTCTTTTTTTTTGATCATGGATTTCAGGTAGTCTGATAATTCTTGAATTATCTCTCCTGGATCTCTTTTCCAGGTCAGTTGTTTTTCCAGTGAGATATTTCACATTTTATTCTATTTTTTCATTCTTTTGGTTTTATGTTATTGTTTCCTAATTCATTATAAAATCAGTAGCTTTCATTTACTCAATTCTAATTTTTAAGGAATTATTTTCTTCATTGAGCTTTTGTATTTCCTTTTCAATTTAGCCAGTTCTACTTTTTAAAGAGTTTTTTTTCGAGTGAATTTTTGTGCCTCTTTTTTCCATCTGGCCAATTCTGCTTTTTAAGGCATTTTTTTCCTCATTGATTTTTTTTTTGTACCTCTTTTACCATTTGGCCCAGTCTTTTTTTTTAAGGTGTTATTTTCTTCGCTACTTTTTGTGTGTCTCGTTTGCCAAGCTGTTGACTCATTTTTCATTATTTTCTTGCATCACTCTCATTCTCTTCCCAATTTTTACTCTACCTCTCTTACTTGATTTTCAAAATCCTTTTTGAGATCTTCCATGGACTGAGACCATTGCATATTTTTCTTGGAGGCTTTGGGTGCTTTGACTTTGTCATCATCTTCTGTGCATATGTTTTGATCTTCCTTGTCACCACAGCAACTTTCTATGGTCAGAATTTTTTCTGTTGTTTGTTGCTTCTCTTATTTTCCCAGTCTATTTCTTGACTTTTAACTCTTTGTTAAAATAAGACTTTGCTTCCAGGGTGGTAGGTGCACTCTCCCAAACTTCAGGGATTTTGTGCAGTTGTCTTCAGATATACTCCTAGGGACTGTAAGCTTTCAGTTGTCCCAAGGTGGTATAATCTAATGAGAGGTATGTTTTCTATTCTTCTGACCTGTGCTTTGGTCTCTGAGTGATCACAAGAACTCTTTTCTGCCCTGGAATTGTGATGAGAGTCCCTGTTCCACTATGGCCACAAGCTCTGGTGTGCTAGTGATCCTTCTCACCCTGGGATTGCCACTGAGACTGAGACCCAGATTGAAGTACAGGCAAAGCAATAGAGTCCTGTCTCATTACTAGCAGAGACCCCTGTAATCTCCTTCTGACTAGCTGTTTGACCTTCTTACTGTTTGTGGGCTGAAAGTCCCAGAGGCAGCTGCTGCTGCTGCTGATTCAGTGACTCCCTAAACCTGCTCCTGATTTGCCGAGGCTGGGTCTGTGTTGGTCTGACCTATACTGGACTGTGTGACAAACCTTTCCTTCTGACTTTCTAAGTTGTGTTTGGCTGGAAAGTTATTTCATCCCATCCTTTTGTGGGTTCTGCTGCTCCGGAATTGTCTTATGGCATTATTTAAAGGTGTTCGTAGAAGATTGGAGGAGAGATCAGGTGAGTCATTTTCTTTTCTCCACCATCTTCCCAGATTGACAGTCTTTGGAGGGGGCCCAAGTCTACTCTAACTGATGGACCTGGAAATTATAATCACCTCCCAATACAAAGTCATACAAATGTGACACTCAGGTAACATTTTATAAAGCTTTATAAGGAAAGGAAATAAGCATATATTAAGCATCTGTTCTGTGTCAGGCACTGCACTAAGCTCTTTACTAATATTATCTAATGTATTAGTTCTATTAATATAATAATTTTGCTAATATATTATCTCATTGGAGCCTTATAAAGGCTTGTTCCAATACAAACACATAGAAAAAATGGGTAGGGGGATAGAAAGCTAGAATAAAATGAAACTTGGAAAAAAATTAAAGAAAATGGAAAACTGAGCTTTTTTCTTCAGAAGGAAACTTGTCTTGAATGATTTCCCAGAATGTGTGATATTCTCCTAATAGAGATTAGAGATCCAAGGTCAACTGGAAGTGACTGACTCACCTCAAGTGAGAAACCAGTTGGGTCCTGTCCTGGGTTCAAATTCTTATCCTTGAAACACATTGGGTACCCCTCCTTTCTCCAATGGTATTCCTCCATTAAAATAATACAAAAGGAGGTCCAAACTCACTTGATGACTGGGTAAGGAAGCTTAGATTAAAAAAAGAAAGCAAACAAATTCAGATGTGCCTCAAACATGAGTGGGGCTCCCAAAAAGGGATTAAGGACTTGGGGTTAATTGAAATCAATCCCTTAGATCCTGGATGAGGTCCCCAACTACAATAACTATCTGCTGCTGAGCCATAGGACCATAGCACTGTGTCCTCTCCTTCTCCATCCAGGGGCCAATAAGGGGATTGCTTTGTCATCTCAAAGGTCTTTCAGGGCCATGTCATGTGTTCTTCTGGTCTTTACAAGCTCCTTATGGGTTCATTCCCATATGCATTCCATGGTGTGTAATGTCTGCTACACTGGGATCTGTCTTCCTCCAAGTAAATTAAGAGAGCTGGGAACTTGCATAGTGAGTACCAAAATCAGGGTATTGTGGTGTTACCTGGGGGAAATTTGGTTTGGGAGTTAGTGGGGAAGATGGGCCTGGAAGAATGAATAAATTCCATCTTGCAGACTTAAGCAGGTTGTAATTTTATTAAAATATTTTTTTTCTCTTGAGTGCTACCATTTGGAATCTATCCTCTAAAGCTCTAGCCAGTCAAACTTCTAGCATTGATCAAGAAAGTAAACAGCACTAGCCACAGTGGGGAGGTTAAAGGGATTCTGGGAGGATGGGGTTGGGGAGAGTGGCAGGTTTTGAGTGAATGGTGATGAAGGTTTCCAGTGTGATGGAGAAAATAGAACAGAGATGAACCAGGGATGGAGACAAGGGAAAGTATATCAGGGAAGAGGTATGAAAACTGCTCCTGCTATGCCAGGACAGTCCCATAAGAAGTGAGAATCACTACCCTGCTCCATGATTCCAAAAGCTACCTGAGTATATAGAGTATCCTTTCCTCGTGTCATTATTTTTTTAGCAAGGTTAATTGTTTTGGTGTTTGCCACAGAAAAAGAGATTCTAGTTAGATTTGGTGAAGAACCTCCTGACAGTTGACTACAGAGTCTGCCGGCCCAGCAGTTTGGATAGATAGAGCATGATGCTTTCATGAGACTAAGGTCACAGATTCGAATCTTGAGTCATTTCGTTAACTTTGCTCCATTTGTAGAATGTGTTCCATCTAATTTTGCCCTGAGTTATAAGAAACCAGTGAAGCATATGCAACTGAGTGCACTTTTGTAGGTGATGTATTAGGAAGCAGCATCTGTCTATAGGCTGAACAGTTCACAAGATCATAAGACTTCAAGCTGGATGGACAATAGAGGTCATTTTGTCTGACTGACTGGATTTAGAGATGATTAAAAGAGGAACTACATGGTAAAGTCATTTGACCAAGTTCACACAGCTAGCAAGCATCTGAGGCAAAATTCAAACCAATATTTTCTGCTCCAAAAGTCAATGATTGTTCCTTTGTTTCTAAATGATATCACTAGAATAGACTTTCAAAGAACGTGGAGTCTATCCCTGGAAACTTTTAAGACTTGAATAAACTTTCATCTATCTTGCTTGAGAGTAGAGGACAAAGCAAGATGACTTCTTGAGACAGCTACATGGTTCAATGTATAGAATGTTGAACTTGGGAGTCAGGAAGACCACTAGTCATTTAATTTCCCTACAATTTTTCATCTGTAAAATGGAGATAATAAAAGCCCTTACCTTGCAGGGATGTTGCAAGGATCAAATAAGATAGCATATATAACTTGCTTTGCAAAGTACTGGCATAGAAATATGGGCAGCTAGCTGGCACCGGGGAGAGAGAGTGCCTAACCTGGAGTTAGGAAGACCTAAGTTCAAATCTGACCTCAGATGCTAGCTGTGTGGCCTTGGGCAAGACACTTAACCCTGTTTGCCTCAGTTTCCTCATCTGTAAAATGAGCTGGAGAAGGAAAAGGCAAACCACTCCAATATCTTTGTCAAGAAAACCCCAACTAGGGTCACGAAGCGTCAGAAACGATTGAAAATGACTAAATAACAGCACCAACAAATGCAGTTCTTATTTATTATTATTTATTCTCTTGTTATCATGCTTTCGCATAGCTGCCTAGTTCTGTGCAACAAGAACAGCATGAGAGAGAACTGAGAACATTCCATGCCAGAGGTCCTGCCATACACCTGGGCTAGTTCCCCACTTACCAAATGCTTTGGTTAATCTAGTCTTAAGAGAAGAAGTCAAGTGTAATGGAGAGACCACAAGGATAGGAGCCAGAAAGTTTGGGTCTTCTTTGTGGCGCCGTTGTTTGTTTGTAGCTAGCAGGAGGGAAGAGAAAGACACAAGAGGAATGGGAGCTGGCTGACCCCAGACGTCCTCAGAGATCTCTCCATGCGGCTGTGGATTTGTCTGTGGGTGTGCATATGCATGGTAGAGTGTGAGTGTGTGTTCGTGCAAAGATCTGGCTCTTGCTCACGTTCCTCCCTACTCCCCAGGCACTCCTCCGCTTTCTTTTGCTCTGTTGTCTGAGGTCTACACTGGACTCAGACAGCACTGGAGCAGATCAAACAAACCAACATGTTCACCTCTGTGCTGTTACAGGCTGTGCTGTGCCTGGCAACGTCTATGCAGGGTGGTAGCCAGTGAAGGTGTGGCAAGGCTCAATGCTGCAAATAGGTTGTGGGTGCAAAGGCTCAGCAAAGGCTGTTCTTTAACTAGCCAGAACTTGTCAGTGCTTCTAGCGCTGTAGTAGTACCGATGTCAGTCGCATGATTCCTACCCTTGTAGTGACCATTTTGTCCTGTACCTGCCATGTTTTGGGGTCTGTATTGATGGGTATGGATGTGGTGGCATGGAATAAGAGGAAGATGTCCCCTCCATGATGTATCCACTTGTCTTGCCTCCTCAGCCAGACAGCTGGCCCTTTTCTAACAGGAGCTATGGCCCTACCTGGTCTCCCCAGTATGGAAATGATTCTCTGTGGAAGCCAATTTCAGTGGCACTCAAGTTTGTAGAGTTTAGGGGTCTTGGTACTTTGGGGTGCCCAGGCAAAAAGTTTTTCTCTGGTGTTTGGGCTAAGGCAAAAAAAGGGTTATTTTTTGGGGGAGAGGAAAGGTACATGGTGCAGTGGATAGACTGCCTGACCTAGAGTCAGAAAGACTCATTTTTCTAAATTCAAATCTGGCCTCAGACTCTAGCTGTGTGTCCCTGGGCAAGTCACTTAACCCTATTTACCTCAGTTTCTTCATCTGTAAAATGAACTAGAAAAGGAAATGGCACGCCACTGTGGTATCTCTGCCAAGAAAACTCCAAAGGGGGTCACAAAGAGTCGGACACTACTGAAATGACTGAACAACAAAATAGGTTAGAATCAGGTACAAGTCCCAGTTCCTAACTTTTAAGCCCTTTCTACTGGCACCTCTGCCAGATCTGCATTTCTATGTGGCAACCTCAGGCTGGGAAAATTACCTTGTGGTTGGTCCTTCCTGTGACCTCATTGTCATTGTGTTTTGCTGGCTTGATCTACTGAGCCTAGGGCTGGGAGCTACGCCCTCGGTTCTCCTATCACTCAGTAGTCATAAGGACATCCTGCCACTTGGTTTCCTATGCCCACATTCAATGACTACTGTGCAGAATAGATTAACTTATGGCATCAGGTAGTAGCATAGGAGTCCTTAGTTAGGTACCATCTTGGGTCAAGGGCCCATCCTTCTGCCAATCAGTTGATCAACAGGTATGCACAAATATGAAGAGTTTACTCTATGCCAAGCGCTGTGGTAGGTGTTGTGGAACACAGAGAAGTACGTGCCAGAGAATCCCTCTCTAGAGAAAAATAGTAACAGACACAGGACCCATAAAACAATGAAAGTCTTTTCTGACCCCCTCAGCTAGGAGCTAAACCCCTATAACATGTGCTGCTACCACTCATTTGGCACTTGTCAAAGACTGTCTTGTACTGGTAATTATCTTGTATATATAACTTGTCTCCCAGGCTAGAGTAAAAGCTAATTGAGGGCAAGGATAATGCCTTATCAATCTTCCCATTTCCCATAACATCTTGCACAGGGACTTGAAAAAGTAGGCACTCAATATTTGTTGTTTTTTTTTTTTAAAGCAAAGAATAATAGAAAAAATAGATAATTAAGAGCTAAATTGTATTTTATGGACTAAGACACAGGCTTTTCAGTCTATGGCTTCCTTTGAACAGTTACAGCAATTCTCCTGCCTGGTAAGAATTAATCTTTACTGCCTAAGAAGAGCAAATGAACAGCTTGAATCAGATGATAACAAATCCCCCCTCATCCTCACTTTTTCTTATATATCTAGGGCTCATCTTATAATGCTAATAACTTTCCTTACATACTTATAGTTTACAAATCACAGTGCAAATGTTATCATTCCCATTTTATAGATGCAAAGTCAAATACTTCAAGGATATGACATCTATTTGAAAAGACCTCTTTCCCTTATGCCATATTGTTTCACAATCTTGGAAACAGAGCTCTCCCCTTGGCTGTCTCTGTCTTTCACCTTACCTAGAAACACTTCCCCTTGACTGGTATCCAGGGAATCACATTCCTATTGAGGACGGTGGGTTGATGACTGTGTCTTGCAATGTCACTTGAAGGACAGATGGAAGGAAAGGAGAAACACATTCTTTGGTACTCAGTGTAGGTATTTCTTTATTTTTTTTTTTCTCCCTAGACCCTCTGTGAGAGAGCTGGGAACTTAACCCTGTTGCATTACTTGGGGGTGGGGGGAAGAAAGGTGCCAGGTAAAATATGTTCAGTATTCCCCGTGGCAAAAATGTGAGGCCATGGGAAGGGAGAGAATGGATTGTAGCCTGTGCCAAACCCTGTCTGCTCAGAAAAGCCTTGCTGAAAGATTCTTTCTGGAAGAGAGAGATTAGTTTATCCTCCCCAAAGAAAAGAAGTAGAAAAGAGAAGATAGAAATATTTCCTTTAAAAAAAAGAGAGCAAGAGCAGATGGAAAGAGAGTTTATATTCATGAAATCTCCGGATATTAAGGGTGAAATGGATGCCAGGGATGGTCATTATCATTTCATTATTCAACAAAAAAGGAGAAACAAACACGTTATTATGTTAAACCAAGAAGTTATGAACAAGGGGATCCAGCGGGGAAGTTATTAGCTGGGTTAATTAAAACAGAACGAGTCAGTTGAGTAATTTTGTCTGTAGAACACAATAAGGAAGGCATAATTCATCGCCCTTCAGAAAAATACTTGGGTTTTTTTTCTTCCTTTTGCTTGTTTACCAGAAATTCTGCGCTTTTGAATTTTGTCTCACAACCAGAGAGATTTATTCTTGTCAGAGTCTGATTAATTTAGCACCAGTAAGTAATGAGCTACAGGAGAGTTCATTTCTGGGCTAAAGAGAGGAGATGGGGAAAAATGTTTTTAGTGACACCCAGGCCAGGAAGAGCTTAAAAGATTCATTTACTGTTCCAGTATAGTGTCTGTGAGAAACTCATTGGTGGAATACGTAAACTGGGGAGGGGAAAGGAACTTAACCAAAGCCAGGACCCCATCCTTCCCTCTCCACCATGTGGAAGAGTTCCAATGCAGTTATTCCTCTTTTCTATCCCACTAGATCTTGAGATCGTGCAGGGATATAGGACAGGCATGTCTCTTGGAGTTGTCAGGGCCCATCTTTCTAGGCGTGTTGGCAGCCAGGATGAGTAGGAGACATGAAGGGGATTTGGTTTTCACCATGGGATAGTAGCACATCTGAGGTACTTCCTGATCCCCACATTTGATTATGAGTATCATGTTTTTGCTGGCTTTGGCAGGCTAGGAGGAATTAATATCACCAAGGAGGCATGGTGGATAGACATACTCTGGAGCCAGGAGGGCACTTTTGAGTACTTTGAATGGATCCCATCATTCACAGGAGCTAGTCTCTGCTCTTAAGCCCTCAACAAGGTACTCTGCCATACACTTGGGTGATAAGGCAAAAGCATTATCACTAATGTTCGTACGGCTCAGCTTTGGCCAGTCAATAAATGAGCATTTATTAAGCTCCTGCTCTGTGCTAGACACTGTGCTAAGTACCAGGGATACAAAAAGATGCAAAAGACAGTCCCTGTGCTCAAGGAGTTCAGTCTAATGGGGTGGACAACAAGCAAACAGATATGTACAGACAAGCTATATGCAAGATAAAAAAGAGAAAAAACAAAAAAGGGAAGGCACAAGAATGAAGAGGTTGGGAAATTCTTTCTGTGGTCTTTCTTCATTTTTCCTCATTGTCATCTCTTTTGTAGAACAAAAGACTTAGAGCTAGAAGGGACCTTAGAGGTGGTGCAGCTTTCTCATCTCATAGAGGAGAAACTGAAAAGCCAGAGAAGTGAACTGACTCCATCATGTTGAATTAATAGCAAACCTAAGATTAGAATCCATGCTCTCGCTGTGCTCAGGCTGGTGCTCTTTCCACTATGATATTATACTGCATGCTCTGTCTCTGTACTTCTTGACCCTTCCCTCTCTTCTTCTTCCCTCTACTCTCCCCTCCCCTCTCTTTCCTCTTTCCTCCCCTCCCCTCTCTCCTTCTCTTCCTCCTCCTTCTTCTTTCTCTCTCTCTCTGTCTCTCTCTGTCTCTCTGTCTCTCTCTGTCTCTGTCTCTCTCTTTCCTTCCCTTCCTCTCTCTCTCTCTGTCTCTTTTCTCTTCCCTCACTCCTTCCATTCAGTCCTTGACCCTCTTATTCTACTTTTTTCTTTTTCTTTTTGTTGATCTGTTCAGTCTTTTGCAATATTAAACATAAATGACTTGCCTTGAACCAGAACATTTTCATTGTAGAGTTCATTTTCATGTATTGTATAAGCAAAAACTTTATGTCCCACAGACCTGTTCATAATTAATAAGTCTGTATTGACTTTGTATCCTATCTTTTTAGCATCTAACAAAGTGCTTTGAACACAGAATTCAATCAATTAATTTGAATCAAATTAGAGGGGGGAATGTGCATACATTAAGCACCTACTGTGTACCCAGCTCAGTGCTGGTGAAGATTAAAAAAACTCTAACATATGGTATCTGCTCTGAGTAGCTTACAGGCTGGTTGGGAAGGCAGAATGCACACACACACACACAATTGAAAAATAATACAAGGCAGCAGATAATTGTCAGACTGCGTGGTATTGACTATGAATGCCTTGGCTTGTTGTTTGCTTTGAAAACAAAAACCTCTCCCCTAATACTTCCCACTTCATACACAGTCCTATTGGTAAGGACCTCCCTTCTTGTCCCATAACTCACAATCCCCTTAAAGTTTCATGAGGGAGGCCAAAGATATGGGCATGTGTAAAGCATTTGGGATCCACTGTCATCATGTCCCTCCCCTGCACAGAACATTTCAGCAGCTCCCCATTGTCTGCCAAATGAAGACCAAATTTTTTAGCTTGGTATTCAAGGGCTCTGAATTTGGGCTCTGACTCCAGACTCATACCCTTCTGTTCTGTTCATTGTTCACTTCATATCCTCCATTCTTAGCATGGTGCCTGGAATATTATAGGCACTTAATAAATGCTTATTGATTGATGGATTCTAAAGCACAGACTCCCTACTCCAGCTAAAATGCTTAACAAATACTTGCTGAACTGAACAATTTTAAAGCCATGGGTTATCCTCATGTAAATGGAGCCTAGAGTCAGGAAGACCTATCTTCATGAGTTCAGATGTGGCCTCACTTACTATGTGACCCTGGACAAGTCACTTAACCCTTTTTGCCTTAGTTTCCTCATCAGTCATATGAGCTGGAGAATTAAATGGCAAGCTACACCAGTATCTTTGCCAAGAAAACCCCAACTGGGGTCACAAAGAGTCGATAACAACTGAAATGATTGAACAAATAAATACTTCCAAATGTACAGTAGGAGGACCAAGACCTTGCAAGGTAAAAAACAGGAGCAGGCATAGCCTCCCTTTCCAACTCTCCCCACTGTTTGGAGTCTGTTTTGAGAGTCTGTTCAGTTTCTATTCATAAGCCTCGTTTGCTCACCAGGTAGCGGAAAGAACACTGGATTTGGAGTCAGAAGACATGAGTTTAAATTCCTGTTCTTAGACGCACTACTTGTGAAAGTTATTCAGTCCCTCTGGGCCTCAGTTTCTTCATCTATACAATTAGCTTGTTGGATTAGATCCATTCATTCAATAAGCATTTGTTTGGTGCTTATTATGTGCAAGGTCCTGTACTAGGTAATGAGGATGCAAAGACAAAATGAAACCAGGCCTGCCCTCAGGGAGCTTATATTCTATTGGGGATAAAAATAAACATATGCAGGATAAATAAAAGGTAAACTGCAGAGGGACACATTTTTAATTGGACAAAAGTCTAGAAAGTCTTCAGGGAGAATGAGCTGAGCTTTGGAGGAACCAAGAGATTCTAAGAGGAAGGAGTGCATTTCTGGCATTTGGGGGTGGGGTGGGGACAGGCAGGGAAAAGACTTGGAGATCTGTGGAATATGGTTAAGGAACAGCAAGGACAGCTTGACTGGACCAGAGAGATCAGAAAGAGGAGTCATATATAAAAACATTAAAAAGGTAAAAGTCATGAAGGGCTTGAAATATCTAACAGTTTATATCTGATCTCTGAAGGAGTAAGGAGTCACTGGAGTTTGCACAGGACAATGGAATGGTTAGACCTGAACTTTAAGAAAGTCATTTTGGCAGCTTCATGACAGATGGATTGCAGTGGGGAGAGACTGGGTTTGGGGAAACCAATTAGGAGGCTCTTGCAATAATCCTGATGAGAAGAGATAAGGGCCTGGAGGTAGCAGCTGTGGGAGTAGAGAGAAGGGCAGTAATGGGGAGGTAAAAATAACAAGATTTGGCAACTGTTGGACATGTGAGAAATAAGAAAGTTCCAGATAGGGGGATAGGTTTGTGGAGAAATACAATGAATTCTGTTTGGGACATATTAAATTTGAGAGATCTATGGAATGTTTGTTCAGTTGTAAATGTTAAGTTGGCCAGTTGGCTCTAAACTTTTTTGATAGCACGTTGCTATCAATAAAAAGATTTTGAGTCTATGTCACTTATATGTACATATTTGCTTCGTTATAGAGCACATGCATGTACCGCTGTACTAATAATCATGTGCATTATAAAAGTAGAAATAAGATAAATAATTTAAATTTAAAAATAAATAGTAAATAAATAAAACAGAAACAAAAATAGAAATTAAAAAATGATGAGCTGGAGATTAAATGTTTGATCCTTGAGTCAGTAGGAAGCCCCTACAACTTATTGAATAGGGGTGACATGGTTGGATTTTAGCTCTAGGAAAATAATTGGCAGCTGAATAGAAGATGAACTAAATTGAGGAGAAGGTTAAGGTTAAGGCAGGGACACCAATTAGAGGCTATTGCAGTAGTCTAGAGAAGAAATGATGAGGGCCTGAACTAGAATGGTGGCCATGTAGGTGGACAGCAGGGGAAACATGGAAGAGATATGAAGGTAGAAATGACAAGACTTGGCAACTGATTGGCTATGTGAGGTAAGAGAGTAAAGTGTTGAGGAAGACATTAAAATTACAACCTTGGGCAACTGGAAAGACAGTAGTTCCCTTCACAGAAATAGGAAAGTTTGGGATGTGTTGGTTCTGAGGAAAATATAATGTAATAAAATCTGCAATCTAATTGGCCTATCCATGCTTGCTCATCCTGGGGGACTTTTTACCCAGAATATAAAGGGATATTACTTACCAGTCATTATGTTGAAGGACAGAACTGAGGTTCAGCTACCCTAGTCATAAAGTGGTCTGGTAGGAAAAGGAGTAGGTATATTGGGATGGGAATACACAATTTCTCCCTGGTATCTCTGCAGCTGCTACCATGGTACCCAACTAGTATTTAGGTCTATTTGCCCTGAGGGGCCAAAACCTGGCCTAGGATGGGAGAGATTGATAGCTTATGCTGTGGAAAGAGGGGGTGGAGTGGAGTCCTATTGTGACATAAAGGTAGGTGTGGTTGCCTTGAAAACAAGCCCCACAATTGGCCATAATGGGGAGGGGGGCATGAAACCCATTTTCCCACCCTCAGATTGGTTGACCTGTTGGTTGTGGACCCCCTTGAGGTCAAGTCATGACCTCCACTTTGGAAACCAGTTAGCAGTTAGTTGTGCAGGCCTAGGGTGAAGCTTATACATAGATCTGTGAGTCATCAGTGCAGATATCGTTAGACCAGTGGAAGCTGATAAGATCCTCAAATGAGGAAATAGAGACTGAAGTGAACCCAGGAAAGAGTTTTGGAAAATACTTAGAGTTGGGGGTATGGCAAGAATGATGAACTAGAAAAAAAGTGAGCATGAGAAGTTAGAAAGATGAAAGAACAACCAAGAGAGAGCAGGGTCCTGAAAACCCGGAGAAGAGCAGGCATCCAGGAGAAAAACATGGTCAATTCTCAGTGCTTTTGAGAGGTTGATAAGGATGAGGATGTTTGAGAAAAGTTCATCAGATCTGGGAATTCAGAGGAGACTTTAGAGAGAGTACTTTCAGTTGAATGAGGAAGAAGCCAGTTTGTAAAGGGTTAAGAAGCGAGAGGAAAGAAAGTAGGGAAACTGAGTACAGACAGCTTTTTCTAGGAGATGACTGAGAAAGAGAGGAAAGGTATAGGAGAATAGACTGAAGGTATGGTAGGATTTAGTAAAGGTATTTAAAGGAATGGGCAAGATTTGGGCATGTTTGTAAGCAGCTAGTAGAGGCTGAAAATTAGAGAAGGAATCAGGTAGGATAGGAGGGGAGGGGACTGGGGGTACAGGGGCTGACCTTGGTGAGAAAAAGGGTTAGCTCTTCCTCGGAGATTGGAGTAAAGGAGGAAGCAATGGCGAATGTTAAGGGATTTTAAAATATAGAGAAGAGGAGGGATACCACAGCAAGTGGGCTCCATTTTCTCAGTAAAGTGTGAAATGAAGTTCTCAGCTGGGAGGCTTGGGACAAAGGGGTTGTGGTGAGGTTTGGAGTCTCTGTGGAAAGTGTGTTAGAGAATCAATTAGGAAGGAGTAAAAGGGCTCAGTTGAGATTAGATAACATAAATTTTTACTAGACACTGTGGACTCAGTTGCATAATTTCCTCCAACTCTGTTGAGTTTGTGTAAAGGAGCGGGGGAGTTAGATAGTGGAAGCAATTCAGGGTTGGAATTTGGCAAGGCATGAACATCAATGGGACAAAGGTGCCAAGATGATCCCGGAGGCTCTTTTTAGTGTTGCTCGGTGATATCTGAATCTCTGTGACCCCATTTGGGGTTCTCTTGGCAAAGATACTGGAATGTTTTGTTATTTCCTTTTCCAAGTCATTTTACAGATGAGGAACTGAGGCATGCAGGGTTAAGTGACTTGCCCAGGGTCACACAGTTAATAAGTATCTAGGACAGATTTGAACTCAGAAAGATGAGTCTTCCTGACTCCAGGCCTGGCACTCCATCCACTGTGCCACCTAACTGCCAGTTCTAAATATATGACTCTATGACTCCCTTCTGCTACAAAACATACAGTTACTCAGGAGGAGGAGGGAATCAGAGACCTCCAAAGTCCTACTCCCTCATATTCCCCAACTCCATTACCTTGTGAACTATCCACAGGCTGGTTCATCAAGCAACACACACTGGATCACGGGTTTCTAGTGACTGATTCTTCTTCTCTACTTATGTCTTCAGGATGTACAATGACCATGCTTCAGAAAATACTGCCTTTAAATGAGCTAGTCGGTGCAGAGGATAGAGTACTAGGTCTAGAGTCAGGAACACTCTTCTTTGTGAGTTTAAAATCCAGCCTTAGACATATACTAGCTCAGTGACCTTGGGTGAGTTGAGTAGGCTTGTTTACCTGAGTTTTCTTATCTGTAAAATGAAGGAAATGGCAAACCACTCAGATATCTCTGCCAAGAAAACTCAGATTAGGTCATGAAGATTTGGAAATGGCTGAAAAATGGTTAAATGACAACAAATCAGAGAGGATTATACTTCTCTGATCTCAGGTGGGCATTCTTGTTGGAGGCATATTATAATTCATCTTCAGGCACAATCAGATTCAAATATATCTTATGTATAAAAATTTACATTTATGCAAAAAGACCTGACTATTGAAAGGAATGCCCACATCCATGGGATCAGATCTATTTAAGATCAAAGTCAGTGCTGGCAACACCTCAGACTCAGGCTTGGCGATGCTAATGATAACAGGTAGGGCCACTAGAGTTATATCTAGTGTTTAGAGTTTACAAAATGATTTGCATCCATTATTTCACTTAATCTAGACAACTGCTCAGTGAGGTAGGTGCTATTATTTTACAAATGAGGAAACTGAGGCTTAGGGAAGCTAAGTGATTTATTTACCTAGGTTCCTAGAACAAGTGTCTTAAGACAGAATTCAAGCCCACATTTCCCTAACTCTGAGTTCACTCTCTTTCCCTCCCAAGCTGCTCCTTCTAACTTCCTAACCGTTATCCAGGCTTAAAATCTTGAACCACTTTTTACACTCCTCTTGTCCTAAATATCCATTCTTTCATTCAGTAAATATTATTAAGCACCAACTATGTGCCAGGCACTGTGTTAAGTGCTTAGGATACAAAAAAGATGTAAGATAGTTCTTGTCCTCAAGAAGCTTACAACCTAATGGAGGAGACAACATGAAAGCAAATGTATACAAAGCAAGCTATATAAAGATAAATAGGAAATAATTAACAGAGGGAAAGCACTAGAATTAGAAAGGGTTAGGGAAGGCTTCCTATAGAAGGTAGGATTTGGCGACTTAAAGAAATTCAGGGAGGCCAGTAGTTAAAGCAGAGGAGAGAGAGTATTTCAGGCATGGGAGACAGCCAGAGACAATTCCTGGAGCCAAGAGATGGAATGTCTTGTTCAAGGAGCAGTCAGGTGACCGGACTAAGGTGTAAGAAGACCAGAAAAGTAGGAGGGAACTAGGTTATGAAGGGCTTTGAATGCTCAACAGAGCACTTTGTCTTTGCTTTTTGAGGCAATAGGGAGCCACTGGAGTTGACTGGGTGATAGAATCAGACCTGCATTTTAGGAAAATCACTTTAATGACTCAGTGGAGAATGGATTGGAGTAGGGAAGAACTTGAAGCAGGCCAACCCACCAAGCAGGCTATATAGCTTGGTGATAGTATAGACAATAGCCAACCAGTTATTGAATTCTGTTGTTTCTTGCTTTGCCCCATTTCTTGTATCATAGAGAATCTCTGAGAAAGAAAGGACCTTAGCAGCTGTCTAGTCCAACCAGTAGCTAAACAAGAATCAATTCTACAACATCTCCCAAAGTGGACATGTAGCTTTTACTTGGATGCCTCTGTGAAAGCACAACTCTAATTATTCAGAAGCTTGTCCTTACATCAGACTGAATCTGCCTTCCTGCACTTTCCACCCACTGTTCCCATTTCTACCCTCTGGGACCAGGCAAACAAATACAGTCACCTTCACCCCAAAGACTTTGAGTAATTTGAGACAGCATAAATCTTCTCTTCTCCAAGTTGAATATCACAAGTTCCTTCACCTAGCCCTTGTGTGGCCCAAACTCAAGACTTTTTGCCATCTAGATCACCTTCCTCTGGATGCTATTCAGTTATCCATTCTCTTCCTAAAATGGGATGCCTGGACTGAATACAACACCCCAGATATTGTCTGACTAAGGCAAAATGTGACAAGATTTTCACCTCTGGGGTTCTGGACTACACACCTCTCTTATTACAGCCGTTCTCGGCTGCCATGTTGACCAGCTGAATCAGACTGAGCTTGGAGACCAGTAAAGCTGCCAGAGGTTTTTCACATGAACTGTTGTATAGCCATGCTTCCTCCATCATGTATTTGTAAAGTTAATTTTTTTCCAAATCTAAGGTTTTACATTTATCTCCATTAAATTTTACATGTCTAGATTCAACTCATTGTTCTAAACTGTTGAGGTCTTTTTGGATTTTCAATTTAACCCCCTTTCCATTTTGCGTTATCTTCAAATTTGATAAATATATCATTTATGCCTTCTATCAAGTTGTTGATAAAAAAGTCAGCTAGTTCAAGTCCAAGGACAAATCTCTGTGGTGTTCCATCTGAGTCATAGACTCACCAACTTTAAGGTTTGAAGAGCCTTCTGGGGTCATGTAGACCAACTCGTACCTAAAAGGAACTCCCATTAGAACGTACTTGACAAGTAGTCCCCCAGCCTTTTCTTGAAGAACCCCAAGGAAAGAAAACCTTCCACTTCTCAAGCTAACCCATTTCACTTTTAGACTTCTAAGTGTTAACAAGTTTTTTCCCAATATTAAACCTATGTCATTTTTGTAACTTCCACCCATTGCTTCTGTTTCTGCCCTCTCAAGCCAAACAGAACAAACCAAATCCCTCTTCCATGGAATTGTTCTTCAAATGCTAGAAAATAGCTATTATGTCCCCCCTCAGTCTTCTCAATCCCAATCAAGAAACATTTATTAAATTGTATCCCGCACTGTGGTCCAGGTCATATAGCCCCAGTTCCTTCAACCAATCCTCAGATGACAAGAACTTTTCTGAACTTATGAGGTCATTGGTCCTCTTTGAGAATGAAGGACAAACAGCAAAAACAAAATGACAAGAAATAAAGACCCTTCCCCATCTTGGTTGACTTCCTTCAGATGTTCTCCATCTTATCAATGGCCTTCTTAAATTGTGGCACCCAGGACTGAATACGATACTCCAGTTTTACTGTTGTACTCCAGATATTCTCTGATCAGAACAGCTAGGTGGCGCAGTGGACAGAATGCCTGGCTTGGAATCAGGAAGACTCGTCTTCCTGGTTCAAATCTATCCTCAAACACTGTCCTAGCTGTGTGACCTTGGGCAAGTCACTTAACCCAGTTTACCTCGTTGTCCTCGTATGTAAAACTACTCCAGTATCTTTGCCAAAAAAACTCCAAATGGAGTCACAAAGAGTAGGACACAACTGAAATAACTGAACAACAACGAAATCACCTGGATGCTCTACCTCTCAACACGCTCCAAGATGGCATTAGCTTTCCTGGCTTCCACACCACACTGCTGACTTTTTGAGATTTCAGTGCACTAAAACCCTCAGATCTTTTTTAGACAGACTTCAATCTAACCATGCCTCCTGATCCAGCACTTGCAAAGTTGATTTTTTTAAAACTCAAGAACTTTTAATCAGTTAAGTTGTATATCTTTCTATGCTTTTCTATATTCATCATGTTTGTTGTTTCTTGCAACATAGTAATATTCCATTAAATTCATGAATGGATATTTTTTATCCACTCCTTAATCAGTGGATATTTACTTTGTTTTCCAGTTCTTTGCTTCCTCGAAAGTGTTGCCATCAAAATTGTGGTGTAAATGGAGTCTTTCTTTTTGTTAGTCACTTCCTTGGATTTATGCTTAATGGTAATTATCTTTGTCAAAGGGTATGGACATTTTAGTCACTTTATCTGAATAATCCCAAGCTATTTTCCAGAATGGTTGTAATAATTCACAGGACCACCAACAATGCATTAAGACGTCCGTATTCCTCCATATTCTTGTCTTTTGACATCTTTGCCGGTTTTCTGAGAGTGAGGCAAAACCTCAAAGTTCTTTTGACTTATATTTCTCTTATTAGTGATGATTTGGATCATTCTTTCAATATGATTGTTAATAGTTTGCATTTATTCTTTTCAGAACAGTTAATTCATGTTTTTGGACAGTTTGCATATTGTAGAATGGTTTTTGCTCTTAGGAATTTTCTAATTTCCCCTATGACTGTTGAGGGTATCACCATTGTCCCAGTGACCCAAGCTCACAACCTGAATGTCATCCCTGACTCCTTACTCACTCACCCCTCATCTCTAACCTGTTGCCATGGCCTGTCAATTTTACCTTTGTAATTCTTTGTAATCTCTCTCCTACACCCCCTTTTTCCCTCTGATACTGCCATCATCTTGATACAGTTCCTTATCACCTCATCATCTGAACCGATATATAAGAGTTTGCTGGTTCATCACCTCAGCCCAAATGTCTCCCCATCCAGGCTATCCTCTACTCAGCTGCAAAGTGATCTTCCTAAAATGTAGATCTGATCATTTTCCACACACTTTCACTACCAGTCAGTAGACTCCAGTAGCTCCTTATTTTCTCCAGAATAAAATATAAAATCTTCTCTTTTCCATTCAAAACCTTTCATAACTCGGCACACCCTGTGCTCTTTTCCAAAGTTCTTATACCTTATACACACACCTCACCATATATTTTGAAATCCAGTGATATTGACCTCCTTATTATTCTTCAATACGCTCAATTCCAAACACTCCATTTTCTCTGTTTATCCCCCATGCCCGGAATACTCTCCCTCCTCATCTTCAAATCCCAGCTAAAATCTCATTTTCTACAGGAAGCCTTTCTCAATCACCCTTCCTTCTAGCACCTTTCCTTTGTTAATTATTTCTGTTTCATAATATATATATATATATGTATATCTTTTTGTGTGTAGTTGTTTGTATGTTTCCTTCTTTAGACCCTGAGTTCCCTGAGAGCAGGGACTCGCCTTTGTCTTTCTTTGTACTCCCAGCACTTAGTACTTTGTACCTGGCACATTGTAGTCACTTAATAAATATTTATTGACGAACAGGTATCTATTTATCCTTGATATCAAATCTTTATATTTTATCCGAGGATTTTTTTTTTCCCATTTGTCCTTCTTATCTCTAGATGCATTTATTTTGCTTATACAAAAGCTTTTCAATTTAATGTAATCAAAGTGATCTATTTAAATCTTTTATAATTACTGTTATCCTTTGTTTAAAAATTCAACCCCAACTCATAGGTGTTAAAGTTAACAATTTACTTATCTTCTCATTTTTTTATGGTATAATCTTTGATATTCAGGTCACATCCATTTTGAGTTTTTGTGGAATATGGTGTAAGATGTTTGTCAAAGCCTAATTTTTGCCAGGCTGCTTTCCAGTTTTCCCAATAATTTTCATAAAACAGATAATTCTTTTCTAGGTAAGTTATATTTGGGGTTTAATCAAACAGTAGGCTATTGAGGGTTTTTTTATTCTTTTTTATTCTTCTTTGTTTAGTTTGTTCCATTAATCTATTTTTTTTATTTTTTAGCCAGTACCTACTAGGTCTGATGGCTATGACTTTATGATATGAGCTGATGTCTGGAGGCACCATTTCCCTTTCATTTCTACCTTTGCTTATTATTTCTAGATAATCTCAATATTTTGATATTTTGATACTTTAAATAGATTGAATTATAATCTTGTCTAGCTCTATTGCCTAGCTCCTTGTTCTGTGAAGTTTGGATTCACTTGAGGACCTAGAGGGCCACATGTGGTTCCCCAACCTTGGTCTAGGTTTTCCTCTTTCTCCAGCAGGCATGAATGGTTTTCACTGACTATCTCAGGTCTCAAGAAATTGTCTGCTTTCCAGCAGGGCTGTTGCATCTTCTACAGAAATAAATGCTCAGCTCAGGACACTGCTACATCTCACCTGGCGTAAGTAGAGACATCCCTTTCATCTGGGAACACTTCCCAGAATGTGGGATTTCCCTTCCATCTGCAGACCTAGATAGACACAGAATCCACATCTTTCTGCTCAGCTCTTGGTATAGTTTCTGGTTGTAATTTGTTCTTTTTTTTTTTTTTTTCTTGTTAGACTCATTCCCTCTGTACTATGCTCTTGTGGACTATAGAAGCATAGATTTAGAGCCAGAAAGACCTTAGAGGACACTGAGTCCAACCTGCCCATTTTACAGATGAGGAAACACAGAGCAATTAACTTACTTTCCTGGTCATATAACTAGTGTCTGATGCAGGATTTGAACTAATGTCTTCTGACCCCAAGCCCAACTACTACACCACCTAGATCCCTAGGTCAGTCTTCCTGACCAAACCAGTGTTCCTTGTGTACATATTCTGCAGATGCACAGTATTCTCACTCAATCTTGAGTCACAGAACCTTCTTCTCTCCAAATTAAAAGCGTGGAGAATTCTATCTCAGGACCACTAGGGACTGACTGTCTCTTTGTCTCCTATTAATATTTTCTCCTAGTACTTCTCTTAACCCTTTACCTATTCCCTTTCTGAAAGCCAATTATGACTTGGAGGTGGCTGTAGGTTCTTGAGGGCTATGACAAAAGAGCACAAACTTTGGGAAGTTCTTTCATAATGAAAACACGTCAAGTACAGTCCTAATGACTGACAGCTAGCTTGCCAAGGATCAGCCAGCACAGATACTTAACAATGGGCTGACCAAGAATCCTGGGCAGACTTGTATGAACTTATGCAGAATGAAGTAAAGAGGACCAGGGAAACAATTTATACAATGACAGCAATGTGGAAAGGCAAAAAACTTTGAAACACTTAAAAAACTCTAATCAGCATAATGACCAATCATGATTCTAGAGGACTCATGATGAAACATGCTGCCCACCTCCTGATAGAGAGGCAGGGGACTCTGAGTAAAGAATGAGACATACATTTATGGGTATGGTCAATATGAAGTTATGTTTTGATTAATTATACATGATTGTAATAGACTGTGTTTTTCTTTAGTCCTCAGTTGGCAGAGTTGAGGTGGGAGAGATAGTTTTTTACTGCTTGAAAAATATATAATTTTTTAAAAAGAAAAAAATAGGCTGACCACTATATGATTACTCCTCAGCCCATGAAATTTATGAACCAGATGTTATCTGTGGCCCTAGGGGTACTCCTTCCCATCAAAGACTCCATCTACACACGTGACATTGTCTGCTGTGGGCTCACGTGGCTCATATTTGGTCCTTGGGAGCTGATCTCTAAAAGAAGGGGATTCAGACTTTTTTTGTACTCTCATTCATAATGCCCCTCTCCCTGGGCTAGAAACTTAGGGAAAATCTTTTAAGCTTATGTATGACTCATAGTGTAGTTTTCATGTATGGGACAGCTTTTTATTTCCTATAGCACATAGAACTGCTTAAAACACAAAATACTAACAATTGTACATTGATAAATATTTTAAACAGGAAACGGTAATGCATTGCTTATTTATATGCTCCTGAGTTATAGGAAAGACTCCTGGGAGATTTGTTGGACTGCTCAACAGGTTTCACTTTGACTTCTGTTTGACTATCTAAGCAATAGCTCAAGGTCCATTTCTTCTGGCCAGCCAGACTTAATTGGCTCATCCTGCTTATATGAGAAAATTATCATTGAAAGGAGCATCTCCTCCTGAACAAACAGCACAAAATTCTAGAACTCCTTGACCCCTGAGTTCAGAAGGTAGATGCTAAGGCTTCTATTAATGCATCTCAGGATTGCTCTGTTTAGGTAAAGAAAAACAAAACAGAAAGGACAGTTTGGGTTCCAAGACCCAGTCTTAGGCTCACATGGCAAACACCTTCTGTCATGTATGTGTAGCTGCTGTAGCTACTACTGAGGAGGAAAGGGAGAGAAATCCCCTTCCTCCTTTTCTAGAAGTTCAAGGGAGAGTTTACCTTGGCTATATCTAAGAAAGAGGCTTCCTTGAATGAGAGAGAATCCCCTCGCTTCTCTATGTAGTCTACTAAAAGAGTAGCTCTTCCTGTCTCCCATTTGTCATGGGGATCAAGGATCTATCCAGTGAGCCACAGTGTGACCAGCAGCTCCTGGATGGTGCCTGAGGAAGGGGCTCTGTCAAAGATGACTGGTGACTGAGTTCTCAGTCCTCTGCAGCCTTCTGCTTTTCCAATAACAATGTCATAATGGAAGAAAAGGGCATAGGGAAAGCAAGCTAAGAATTATACAGTTTGAAAACCATCTATAACCCCTAATTGGTACTCTGAATATAAGATCTTTGTTTAATGACCAAGAAGTGGTCATACTACAGGAGAACTAATAAATCATATCAACCATAAAAGTTAATAAATCGTATTAACCTTGACTTTCTTTCTGTAAAAGAAACTAGAAGACAAAAGAGAATTACAGCCAAGTAGCAATGTGGTCTAGTGAAAAGAGTATTAGATTTGGGGTCAGGTGACCAAGATTCAAATCTACTCTCTGCCACTTATGACCTTTGTCACCTTAAGTAAGTCAATAGTTTGGGCCTCAGTTTCCACATCTAGAAAATAAAGGGTTTGGATATGATAATAATGACTTCAGTTCTTGCCAGGTCTACTTCTGTGATCCCAAATTCATTAGCATGTGCAAAAGATTGAACTCAATGATCTATAAGGTTCCTTCCAACTCTAAATTCTGCTGATCTTATGATAACCCTAATGTTTTCAAATCTCTCCCCTCTCCCCCAATCCCCTAAATGTATTCCCAATACTCTTCTCTCAGCAGTTGACTTCACTTCCTACTTTACTGAGAAAACTGAGGCCCTCCCATATGATTCCTTCATCTCCACTATTCCACACCTCAAAAATCTCCACTGAATCAAAGGATTCATAAATCCTTTGCTCCATTCTTCCAGTCTTGGATAATGAGGTTGAATTTTTTTTAAAATAAATACTGGGACTCTCTATCTTGTCTAGGTTGGAAGTGCAGTTTGAGGGCCACTAATTGTCATAAGAGCTTTTGTTCTGACCTAGGACAAAGTGCCTTTTTCTAGGCAACATGGTACTCCCTTCCTCCCAGGGGTTCATAATAATTAATGTTGATCTTAGAATGGATACCTGATGAACTTGATCCACTACATCTCCGAACTTCAAACTTAAGAAATCCAGTAGCGTCAGACTCCCTGAGAGCTGAGATAACAGGCATGTGCCCACACTCTGCCATGGTTTAACTTTCTTGCCAAAGAGTTTAACCCCTTGCATCATTGGATCTCTCCAGTCTTTTTCAGAAGTTTTCCTTATCAATCATTTCCTTACTTTCATCTTCACTCTGTAACTTTTCATGTGATCTCTCATCATCCAGACCAACTGAAAGCTAAATAGTTCTTCTACCTTCAAAGTAACTCTTGGGAAAGTTTTATCCTTTGCCACTACGGAACTTGCAAGGCTTGAATTCAATCTGGCCATTTGTGTGGTCCAGTTCTTAGTAATTTGCTAATTCTTTCCACCCCATACTCCCCCAAAATGAGGCTTCATTACCACAAGGCCCTTTGGACCAAAATAATCATCTGTGAAGACACAAGCCCTGCCTTCTGTTACCACAAAACCCGTAGGGGCTGACACATTTGCCCAAGAGGAAGAGAAATACCTTGTAGTCTTCACTGACACTTTCCAACCCTCTCTCTGGCACCATCATTCTCCTAATTGGAGATTACCCTGTCCATTTACAGTATGCTTTCAGATCCCATCCCTGTCATCTGCAGAATGTCAGGTCATTTGCCCTTCTCAAGGAGCTGTACTTGACTCATATTCCCTCTGTATCCTAACTCCTCCCCTCAACCTTGGAGACTTCAACATTACCTTTCTTTCCATTCTTTCCCAGCTACCCACAGAGACCTCCTCACCACCATTGTACACTTTTCTGCCTCTGATTTTGAACAATGAAATTACTCATTCTGATCATAATCATCTGTCCTATTTTCCCTTCTGTCTCACTTTTCCTAAATTTATTATTCATTCCCATCACATCTTCACCCCCTCCCTGTTCCCCTAGTCTGTCACCCCTGCTCTGTCCTTACTTTCTTCTGTTCCCAGTGTTAACACTCCACAGTGGCCCTACAACTTTGCACCATCTTCCACCCTTGAATCCCTCGCCCTCCCGGCTTTCATACCATGACAAGCCCCCAACTATTTGCCAGAATTTTCTACTTCTATTCCTGAATTGTTGAGTAGTGCTGGAGGAAATTGTGCAAGCATGCAGACTGGGTCCACAAAAAATTCATGTTATCTCACCTTCAGAACTCGCTCCAACTTACACACTGATTTCACTTGACTCCTTCTCAAATACTCTTTGTTTCAGCCAACCAGAGTGGCCTTCTTGCTGTTTACTGTGCCTGACATCCCATCTCTTGCCTCCAAGCCTTTGCAACAGCTGTCCCCTGTCCCTGGAATAGCCTCTATCCATTATGTCCACATCATTAACTCCTGATCTTCCTTCAGGACTCAGGTCACATCCCACCTTCTAGTTTGTGTTGTGTGTATGTGTGTACATGTGTGTATTATATATGTGTGTGTGTATGTATTGTGTATTTATATATCATGTATATGTGAATGTTATGTCCTGCCAGAAGAATTTAAACTCTTTGAGGACACAGATTTTTTATTTTATTTTTTTGTCTTGTTTTTGCTTCTATGCTTGGCACCTTACCTTATACTTGATAAATGCACGTTGAGTTAAATTTCTTTGAATTGGGTCTTCGCTACTACATCCTTGGATTCACGCTGTTTCCTATTTTCCCCAGATAGACACTATCATAATTGTTGAAGTAACTACTCCCAATGTTTTCCTCTCTCAACACCCCAGCCCCCTTTTCATCTCAGCAGACAAGCTGCTCTCCAACTTTACTGAGAAAATCGAGGCCTTCTATTGTGAGTTCCCTGGCCTTCCCAGATTTATTTCTGTGCCGTATTTGGACCAATTGGGATTATATTTCATTTTCATGGCCATACTTTAGGGAAAGACCTTGATAAGCCACAGAACATCCAGAAGAAGGCTGCCTATGGTAGAGCCCTTTTTGGTCATAGCATATAAGAAGAGATCAAAGTAACTGGGCGTTGTTCTCATGGATAAGGGATTTAGAGGGGACATGCTATCCAGCTTCAGATGTTTAAAGAGCTGCTGTGGAGAAAGAGGGATTAGGTCTGTTTTGCTTGGCCTTACAGGACAAAATGGGTAGCAATAGATGTGGAAGTTACTACAGAGAATCCAGTTCAGGTTTAATATAAGGAAGATCCTTCTATGCTGGAGCTGTCCCTAAGTGAAATGGGCCGCCTGGAAAATGGCACATTCCTCCTTATGGCCTGATTTAACTTGTAACTGAGTAGAAGGGTGGTATGGTAGATAGAGAGCTGCCTTGAAACCCAGAAGACCTGGGTTCAAGGCTCAAATCTGATATAAACTGACTAGATGACCATGGATCAGTCACTTGGCCTCTCAGTGTCCCAGGAAACTAAGACTGAGTAATTTTTTAAAAAATACTGACCTAGTATTGGGAGGAGGAGTTTCCTCACCTGGGAATTCCCTAAATGAACTCATGGTCTAATAGGAATAGGGTCTAGTCCCTATTCCTAACCTAACTTGTAATAACAGTTGCAATTTTCTAGGTTTTATAATTAAACTTCATCAGGACATCAGTGAATTAATAAGCATTTATTAAACACCTGCTACTTTCAGGCATTGTACTAGGTGGTGGAGATACAAATAAATGAATGAAACAATGAATTTATATTCTAATGGAGAAGAGAAGTACATATAAAAGTAGACATGCAACCTAAATATAAACAAATGCAAATATGTGGGGGGTGGGAGCACGCATGCAAATGTACACAGTGGACAGAGTGCTGGCCTGGAGTCAGGGAGACTCAGATACTTTCTAGCTGTTTGGCCCTGCGCAAGTCATTTAACCCTGTTTGCCTCAGTTTCCTCATCTGTCAAATGAGCTGGAGAAGGAAATGGCAAACCATTCCAGTATCTTTGCCAAGAAAACCTCAAATGGGGTCAGAGAGAGTTGGATACAATTGAAATGACTAAATGATAAAACATAAAATAGTTTTCAGGGGTGCTAATTAGGCATTTTACATTTTACCTTGTCCAAACTGCTCCTAGCACATGTCTGCTGCTAAAACAGCTAGGCTTAGACCACAGTCTTCTTATGGGTCATCATCTTATCTGATATAGAAATTTTCCCTTCTTATGCCAATGTTATAGCCACCTGCTTTTCTAATTGGACATATAATGTCCAGAAAAGTTGTCTTTCATCCTCAGCATGTCCACCTTTAGAATTATGTTTAGTCATCAACCCAGAAAATAATATATCATGTAGAAAAGGCCAGCATGGACTCACGCAGGAGTTCATCTACTTTAATCCACATTCCCATAGGGAAGTCACATTCCAACCTTCTCTCCTGCGCCACTGTTCTCCTACTTGGAGGTTTACCCTGTCCATTTATAACTCACTTCCAGATCCTGTCTCTGCCATCTGCAGAATGTCAAGTCATTTCCCTTTCTCAGGGAGCTCATTACATGGCTCACATTCTCTCTATGCTAGCCCCTCCCCTCAACCTTGGAGACCTCAACATTACCTACATATCCATTCTTTCCCAGTCAGCTACAGAGATAGACCTCACCACCGTCATTCTAAACTTTTCTACCTCTGATTCTGTGGTCCAGTAGAGGGGAAATTGCAATCACAACACTAGCATTTTTACAGTCCTTTAAGGTTTAGAAGGTACTTTATCACATTTAATCTTCACTACCGTTCTATGAGCTAGGTATTGTTACTATCCTTATTTTACACATGAGGAAGATAGAAGTTAAGTGACTTCCTCAGGGTCAAACACAATTAATGTGTGTCTGTTTGAGGCAGAATGTCAACAAAGATCTTCCTGACTCCAGGTCCAGTGCTCTGTCCACTGTGTCACCTAACTCCCCACTTCGCTGCCCAGGAGAGTCAAAGCAGGAAAGCACAGTACTCCCCACAAAGAAGAATCAAAGTAAAGAAGCCCTACTGTTTTTATAAATAGTTCATTTGCCCAAAGGGTTATAAAACCATGCAAACCCTTTGGTCAGGCAATACCACTGCTAGGTTTGTATCCCAAAGAGATAAAAGAGGAAAGGGCCTTTACGTACAAAAATATTTATAGCAGCTCTCTTAATGGTGGCAAAGAATGGGAATTTGAGGAGCCATCCATCAGTTGGGGAATGGCTGAACAAGTTGTTGTATGTGACTGAGATGGAATACTATTGTGCTGTAAGAAATGACAAGCAGGATGCTCTCAGAAAAACCTAGAAAGACTTACATGAATTGATGCAAAATGAAATGAACAGAACCAGGAGATCATTGTATGCAGCAACACAAATATTGTATGATAATCAATTGTGAATAACTCACCTGTTCTCAGCAAAATAATGATCCAGGACAATTGTTATGATACTGTCCATCTCCAGAGAAAGAACTGGTGGAGCCTGAATGCAGACTGAAAATGTTTTTTCTTTACTTTCTTCGGGCTTTTTTTGTCTATATTTTCTTTCACAACATGACTTACATAGAAATGTGTTTTGCATGACTATACATGTACAACCTATGTTAAATTGCTTGCATTTCTTTATAAGAGGAGAGAGAAGGGAGGGAGATAATTTGGAACTCAGTCTTTGGGGGAAAATGTTAAAGATTGTTTTTGCACGTAATTGGGAAAAATTAAATATTAAATAAAATGCATAGTTCTTTCAGCCCTGGTCTACCACAAGTCTGGAAGCAAGCAACAAAGTACCCATGTAGGACCTGGACCCTGGAATGTCAACTCTGACTATGCTAGGGATGGGAGGAACGGGGGACAAGTAGCATGACAGTTGTCCAGAATTGAACTTGTTCACCTCTGGAAATAATGAATTCACTGATATTCCAAGCAGTGGAGATCTTCAGTCAGAGGCTGGATCACTTAGCAGGGATATTAGAAAGAGTATTCATACTTCAGGTACAGGTTGGACCAGGTGAACTCTGAGGACCCTTCCAGTCCTAAGATTTTAAGATTCTATAAATCTTAGCCCTGCATCTCCTTCACTTCCATCTCAGAAGAATAGGTAGCTTTCTTTCTGGTCAAACAGTCCCTTGTGCCTTTCATCCCATTCCTTTCCATCTCCAGGAGGGAAGTGATCCCTCTCTTTGCTTCCATCTCTGCATTTAAGCATGCCCATCCTAAAAAAAAACCCAAAACTCCCCAAAAAACAAAAGAAAGAAAAAGCCCAACCAACTAATCAACAACAGCGACAAAAAAAACCCCAAAACTTTATTTTGACCCTATCATGTCCTCAAATTATTGTCCTATATAAACATATCCAGAGAAAGAACTATGGAATTGGAATGCAATATGAAGCAGACTATTTTCTCTTGTGTTAGGTTTTGTTTTGTTTTGGTTTTTTTCTTATGGTTTCCCCCATTCATTTTAATTCCTCTATGCAACATGACTAATGTGAAAATGTGCTTAATAAGAATGTATGTATAAAAACCATAAAAGATTGCATGCCATCTCTGTGAGGGAGGGGGAAGGAAAGGGGAGAAAATCTAAGGCTTATGGAAGTAATTGTAGAAAACTGAAAACAAATAAATTAATTTTAAAAAATAAATTGTCCTAAAAATCTAAGTGACATTTTAAGTGAAAAGTGTTTATTTTAATTTTTACAATTACATATATAAACAATTTTAACACTTTTAAAAAAAAACTTTGTTTCTTCCTCCCTTTCTCCCCTTCCTCTGCCTTGAAAAAGCAAGTAACTTGATATAGATCACACATGTGCAGTCACGCAAAATACATTTCCGTATTGGCCATGTTGTGAAAGAAAACAGACAAATGAGGAAAAAAAGCAAGAAAAATAAAGTTTAAAACAATGTGCTTTGATCTACATTCAGATTCCATCAGTCCTTTCTTTGGAGGTAGATAACATTTTCATCATAAGTCTTTCAGGATTGTATTGCTGCAAATAGCTGAGTCATTCACACTTGGTCATTGTACAGTATTGCTGTTACTGTGGACAGTGTTCTCCTGATTCTGTCACTTCATTTTGCATCAATTCATAGAAGTCTTCCCAAATTTTTCTGAAATCCTCCTGCTCTTAATTTAGCCATTCCTCAATTGATGGCCATCCTTTCAATTTCCAGTTCTTTGCCATCACAAAAAGAGCTGCTATAAATATTTTTGTTCATAGAGGTCCTTTTCCTTTTTTTTTTTTCAATCTTTGGGGTACAGACCTAGTAGTGGTATTTCTGGTTCAGAGAGTATACACAGTTTTATAACTCTTTGGGCATAGTTCCAAATTGTTCTCCAGAAAGTTTGGATCAGTTCACAATTCTACCAACAATGAACTAATGTCCCAATTTTTCTACATTCTCTCCAACATTTGTCATTTTTCTTTAATGTCATATTAGCCAATCTGATAGTATGAGGTGGTACCTCAGAATTATTTTAATTTGCATTTCTTTAATCAATAGTGACTTAGAGCATTTTTTCATATGACTACAGATAACTTGGATGTTTTCTTCTGAAAACTTCCTATTCATATCCTTTGACTGTCGCCTGGGGAGTGACTTATGTTCTTAGAAATTTGACTCAGTTCTCTATATATTTAAGAAATGAGGCCTTTATCAGAGAAACTTGCTGTAAAAAATTTTCCCCAGTTTTCTGTTTTCCTTCTAATCTTGATTTATTGGTTTGTCTGTGCAAAACCTTTTTAAATTAATGTAATCAAATGTATCCATTTTACATCCTGTTATGCTCTCTGTCTCTTGATTGGTCATAAATTTTTACTTGATCCATAGATCTGATGGGTAAAATATTCCATGTTCCCCTAATTTGCTTATGATATCACCCTTTATGCCTAAATCATGTACTTATTTTAACTTTATCTTGGTATACAGTGTGAGATGTTGGTTTATATGCAATTTTTTCCAAACTGCTTTCCAGTTTTCTCAGCAATTTTTGTCTAATATAGTCATCTCTCATCATTTGTGGGTGTTAGAGGCACGGGACCCCCCACTAATACAAATAACTCTAGACCCTACCACAAATCTTTATTTTTAATAACTCTGTTCATATTTATTTAACATCAAAAACAAGTAAAACAACACACTGTACTCATTAAAACATTGTAGTTTCTATCAAGAGAGATTAGTATCTCGCTCACCATGCAGTCTTTGCAGCCACTGGTTTAGCTGCAGTAACTGCTCCATGGATTTCCTTCTCTTAGGAAAAGCACAAGATAAAACAATCAGTGTGGGAGAAAATTACGAGTGAGTCCAAATGGTAGAGAGACAAAGAGGAGGCATTCCCAAAGACAGTGCATAGCCTGTAGTTCTCCTATTTATGTATTGTTTATAATATAAATGATAAAATAGATTAATAACATACAGTATTTATGCATTCATATTAGGCATTTATGACTTGCTAATTTTTTTTTAGTTTTCTTGACATACATGCATTGTCTATGATTTTCCACAGTTGACCACAAATCTCCCAAAATTCCTATTTAATTTTTGATGATGGATTGTTTTAATGATTACCACTTTGTAATACAATTTGAGGTCTGGTACTGCTAGGCCACCTTCTTTCACAATGTTTTTTGGTGATTCTCTTGATGTGCTTGAACTTTTATTCTTCCAGATGAATTTTATTATTTTTTCTAGCTCTATAAAACAATTTTTGGGTAGTTTGATTGGTATGGCATTGACCATGTAAATTAATTTGTGTAGAATTGTCATTTTTGTTATATTGGCTTGGCCTACTTATGAGTAATTCATATTTTTCCAGGTGTTTAAATCTGACTTTATTCATGTGAAAAGTGTTTTCTAATTGTGTTCATATAGTTCCTGGGTTTCCCTTTGCAGGTAGACTCCCAAGTATTTTATATTGTTTATGGAATTTTTCTTTCTATCTCTTCCTGCTGGACTTTGTTGGTAATACATAGAAATGCTGATGATTTATGTGGGTTTATTTTATATCCTGCAACTCTGCTGAAGTTGTTAATTATTTCAGTTAACTTTTTAGTTGGTTCTCTAGAATTCTTTAAGTATACTATGTAATCTACAAAGAATGACAGTTTTGTTTCCTCATTGCCTGTTCTATTTTTCTTTCTTTTCTCTATCTTCTCCTATTTCTAAAGCTAGCATTTCTAATATGGTGCTTAATAATAGTGGTGATAATGGACATCTTTGCTTCACCCCTGGTCTTACTAGGAGGGTTTCTAGCTTATCTCCATTGTAAATAATGTTTGCTGACGGTTTTGGATAGGTACCACTTATCATTTTAAAGAAAGCTGTTTGTTCCTATGCTTTCTAGTGTTTTTTTTAACTAGAATGAGTGTTGTATTTTATCAAAACCCTTTTCTGCGTCTATTAGCATATGATTTTTGTTGGTTTTGTTATCAATAGGATCAATTATGCTGATAGTTTTTGTGATATTGAACCAATCTTGCATTCTTAATATAAATCACACCTCGTCGTAGTGTGTGGTGATCTTTATGATATATTGTGTATCTCCTTGCTAGTATTTTATTTAAATTTTTTGCATTAATATTCATTAGGAAAATTGTTCTACACTTTTCTTTCTCTGTTTTGTTCTTCCTGCTTTAGGTATCAGCATCATATTTGTGTCATGAAAGGAATTTGGTACGGCTCCTTCATTGCCTGTTTTACCAAATAGTTCATACAGTATTGGAATAAATTGTTCTTTAAATATTTGGTAGAATTCACTTGTGAATCCATTGGGTCCTGGGGATTTTTTTTTTTAGGGAACTCATTTATGGCTTGTTCATTCTCTTTTTCTAAACTGGGATTACTTGAGAATTCTATTTCCTCTTCTATTAACCTGGGAGATTATATTTTTTGTAAGTATTCATCCATTTCACTTAGATTGTTATATTTATTAGCATATAATAGGACAAAAATCTCCTAATAATTGCTTTAATTCCTTCTTCATTGGTGGTAAATTCACCCTATTCATTTTTCATGCTAGAAATTTGGTTTTCTTCTTTCTTTTTTACTTTAATCAAATTAACCAATGATGTATCTATTTCACTAGTATTTTCATAAAATCAGCTCCTACTTTTACTTATTAGTTCAATAGTTTTCTTTTAATTTTATTAATCTCTCCTTTGATTTTCAGGATTCTGAATTTGGTGTCTAATTAGGGATTTTTAATTTGTTCTTTTTCTAGTTTTTTAGTTGCATGTTTAGTTGCCAGTTAATTGATCTGCACTTTTTTTTTATTTTATTGATGTCAGTGTTTAGGAATATATATTTTTCTCATCCCCACTATCCAATCGTTCACCATATCCTCTGATTCCTACACCACAATATTTCTCCTGTCATCCCCGTCCAACCACTTATGCTGCCACTGCCTACCTCAGGATCTCATCACCTGTTCTTTTCTGATACCTTAATTGCTTTTCCTGCCTCCACTTTCTCTCCTCTAGTATGCATTCTTCAAAAAGCTACCTAATCAATTACCTAAAATATAGGCCTGTCCATGTTGTTTCTGTGCTCAAAACCATTCAGCGGCTCCCTGTTGCCTTTAGGATGATAGAGAAATGTCTTGGCTTGGCATTTCATAAGACCACTGAATTAAGAGCTAAAGGGCCCTTCAGCCAACATTCAGTCCAATCCCTATCTGGCTGAGAATCACCTCTACAATATCCCCCCTAAGTGATCTTCTAGGCACTACTTACTGCAACAGGAAATTCATTACCTGCCCAGACAGCCCATCATCAGAGAGCTCTAATTGTTAGGAACTGCTTCCTGAAATCAAGCCTAAATCTGCCTCTTCGACTTTCACCCATTGTTCACAGTTCTGCCCCCTGGGGCCAATCAAAGCAAATCTAATCCTTCTTTTCCCTGACAGCCCTTCAAACCCTTGAACTTGAAGATGGCTTTGATGTCTCCTCAAAGTCTTCCCTTCTCCAGGCCAACCATCCCAATTCCTTCTCTTGTTGCTCATAGGCCACAGATTCCAGTTTTCTCACCTCTCACTCACTCTCTTTGGTTGCCTTCTTCTGTACATGCTGTAACTTGTCTCTATCTTTCCTAAAATGCAGTGCCTTCAACAGCACACAGTACTCCAGAAACAAAGTACTATAGGACTGCTCCAGTGTCCCTTTCTGGATACCATCATCAGGTAGCCTAGGACAATGTCATCTTTTTTTAAGCTACATGTTCTCGCATGGACTGATATTGAATTGACTCTAAAATCTCCCAATCTTTTTTCACAAGAACTATTGGTTAGTTCCATCTCTGCTGTCCTGTGAAACTGATTTTGTTGAATTTTTAAGTTTCTCCCCATTAAAATCCAACGTGTTTAACTCAGCCCCATCTTTCCATCCTGATGAGATAATTTTCATTCTGGAGTCTATAATCATGTTACTATCATTGTAAGTTTCATGTAATCTACTTTTGGACAAGCATGCCATTCATGTCTTCATCAAAGTCACTGCATATATATATATATATATATATATATATACATATATATGCATATGTATGTGTGTGTGTATGTGTGTGTATATATATATATATATATATATATATATATATAGAGAGAGAGAGAGAGAGAGAGAGAGAGAGAGAGAGAGAGAGAGAGAGAGAGAGAGAGAAAGAGAGGAGCACAGGACCAAAGATAGATATCTCCACGGCACTCTACTAGAAACTTTCCTAAAATTGACATGAACCTATTGATGACTACTTTCAGACTCATTCACTTGCTTCCAAATTTTCTTCTCTCTGCTATCATTTAGACTATGTTTTTCCATCTTATGCACAAGTGGAGCATGAGGAAGTTTATAAGATATTTTGCTGAAATCTAAGCATACTCTGCCTACATTTTGTCTATGGTATATTTAGATATTAGCAAAGCATTAGGCAGACTCTTTTATGCATTAACTTGCCTTCTCCATTTTCTGTCTCTATGACCTTGGGCAAATCACTTCCCCTCTTTGGGCCTCAGTTTCCTCATATGTAAAATGAGGAAGTTGGCTAGATGATTTCCAAGGTACCTTCTTGCTCTAAATATGTGTGATCCTGCAATCCTCCTTATTTAGTCATTTTGTCAAAAAAGGAAATGAAATCAATCTAGCATGACCTGTGCTTTATGAAACCTCACTGACTTTTTGTCACACCTTCCACAGGCTAGTCCAACCTTTTCCAGGCTTATTTCGCATTGTTCCTCTTCATTCACTCTACATTTCGTTAAACAGGGCTGTTTTCTATTCCTCAGATTTGGCATTCCATCTATACAAGTCATCCTCATGGCCTGGAATGGCTTCCCTCCTTACCTAGATCTTCCAGAATCCTTCTTTTCCTTCAAGGCTGAGCTCAGATGCTACCTTCTCCATGTGACCTTCTTTGCTTCCCATGGCTGGAAGTAGTTATTTTTCCTTCTCAAATATTTTTAAAGCATGTTGCTTGGGGCTCTTCCTTGCCTAACTCTCATGACTCACTGCATTATATTATGCTTGTCTGTGTGCATATGATATAAACCCTCTCCCCATGCCTTTAAATTTTAAGCTCCTTGAGGGCAAGTAGTATGTTGGTTTTATCTTCAAGTCATATATATATATCTTACACATAAGTAGGTTCTTAATAAGCTAGGTGACACAATGGATAGAGCACAGGACTTGGAGTCAGGAAGACCTGAATTCAAATCCTACCTTCAGATATGACCTACCTCTGTGACCCTGGACAAATCATTTAACCACTGGCTGCCTCAGTTTCCTCATCTGGCAATGGGGATATAATAGCACCTCTCTCATAGGGTTTTTTGTGAGAATGAGATGAATTAACACATATAAAGTGCTTTGCAAACCTTAAAGCTCTATATAAATGCTAGCTGTTACTTTGTTGTTATTTAGCTGAATCAGGTACTCTCTTCCACAGTACCGATAGCAACACTTTTCACCATCTATGATTCCTATCTATGTCATCCCATAAATCCTCCACAGAGGAGCAGTCATCTTGGCAACCTGTCTCCAGATCTAATAACGTGTCATGGTTACCAGTGTCACACTTGGGCTGTCCATCTGTTCTCCTTTACTCTCACTACATGATGGACCCCACTTCTTTTCCAATCATAAATTTCCTGCACATCCCTTACGACCACGTTTTTATCCCCAAGTCATTGTTGGTAATTTGCTGCAGCCTGCCTATTATGCCCACCATATGTCTCTCCATTGCACTTTGAACAATTCACAATTTTCATTCTTTGAAGGTTATGTTGTTCCATGATTCCCAGACACACATCCCCAGGAGAATATTTGTTAAATGGATTTTTTGTGTCAGGAAATAACTTGGAATTGTCGAAATGCTATGCAGTTTCCCAAATGCATTCAAGCCCTGTTCAATTCAATTCTGGCCCCAATTTTAGTCTGTTTTCAGTGTCTAAAATATAGACACCAGAGGATTAACTCCATCAAATGTCCATCGGACTGTACCTCAGAGTCTAGGCAATAAACATTTCTCATCCCACGTTCATAACCTAAGAATTCTTTGGCTTCTTACTCTACCTTCTACCATCTAGTCAAACCTTGCTGATTCTACTTTCTGGACATATTTTTGCATCCATCTTCTCTCCAATTACATTACCTCTATTCTGGTTCAGACCCTCACCACCACAGTGACTTAGGTCGTTGCCCAGTCTGGTTCTCTTGCTTCTAATTTCTACCCCCTCCAATCTACTCTTCACTTAACTACCAAACTAAATCTTCCTAAGACACAAGACACAGGACACTTCTCTGCTCAAAAACTTTGCATGACTCTCTAGTGCCTCTAATGTTAAATACAACTTCTTCAGCCTGGCATTCAAGACCTTAACAATCTGACTACTATGTACTTTTCCAGATTTATCTTCTATTACTCTCCTCCCCAAGTTACTTTCCAACCAAAACAGATGGCTGTTTCACAAACTTGAAAGCCCATGGATGGCATGTGAACTATCCTCTATGCCTGGAAGGTATTTCCTCCTCATCTCTTCCTCTCAAGATCCTCTTTTCACTTCAAGGCTCATTTCAAGCACTATCTGCTCCATGAAGGTTTCCATGACCTTCCAGGTTGTTAGGGCTTTCTCTTTTCATATTATTATGTATGTATTTATCTATATACATCTTATATAACACCAATACAATGTGAGTTTCTTGAAGGTTGTTGTTGTACAGTCGTATCCAACTCTTTGTGACCCATGGACCTGTGACAGCATGCCAGTACGGTCTGTGGTATTTTCTTGGCAAAGATACTTAAGTGGTTTGCCATTTTCTTCTCCAGGGGATTAAGGCAAAGAGAGGTTAAGTGACTTGCCCAGGGTCACTAATTAGTAAGTCATATTTGAACTCAGGTCTTCCTGACTCCAGACCCAGTACTCTATTTACTGAGTCATCTAACTGCCTCTTCTTAAGAGTATGAGCTATCTTTGTATCCCCATTACCTAGAATATAGTCATTTCTTTTTTAAAAATTATTTTATTTGTTTTCAGTGTTCTACAATCACTTCCATATGTCTTAGATTTTTTTCCCCTCCCTCCCCCTCTTTCCCATCCCTCCCCGAGATGACATGCAATCTTATATAGGTTCTACACATACATTCCTGTTAAATACATTTTTACCTTAGTCATGTTGTATAGAAGAATTAAAATGAATGGAAGAAACCATAAAACAAAACATAATAAAAGAGAAAATGGTCTGCTTCATTCTGCAGTCCAATCTCATAGTTCTGTCTCTGGATGTGGGAGACATTTTGCCTCAAAAGTGCACTGGGAATTTTTTAGGTCCTTGCATTGCTATGAAGCACTAAGTCTACCAGAAAAATTCCTCACACACTGTGGTTGTTGCTGGTTACAAAGTTCTCCTGCTTCTGCTCCTTTCACTCAGCATCAGTTCATATAAGTCCTTCCAGGCCTCTGTGAAGTCTTCCTGTTCATTTCTTATAGCACAATAGTATTCCATTACATTCATATACCACACCTTGTTCAGTAGAATATAGTAATTTCATAAAATATTTTTAAATTGAATTGAATGCAATTTCAATCATTTTGGTTTTTTTAAAATATGGATTGTTAGCCAGATCTCTTTTCCATCAATCTGGATCTCATTGAGGAAACCCTATAGTATTATAGGGACTGAAACAATTAGTATAAAGTTGTCTACAAACAAGGAAGCTAGGTGGCACCGTGGGTAGAGTGCCAGTCCTAGAGTCAGAAAGATTCAGCTTCCTGGGTTTAAATCTAGCCTCCATTACATATTGAACACTGTGAGAAATCTGGCCTCAGACACTTATGGCAACGGTGCAAGACAGTAGTAAAAGAGCTATCACAAGGAAGTCTATGGGCGACTAAATGACAAATGAGTAGTGCAGATAATCAATGCTGTAGAAGGTCAGAAGGCGGAGAGATTGATGTAGACTTACTTGTTAGGGCTGGAGCCTATCAGAAATACTTTTAAAGCCTCATTATTGTTGTTCAGTCCTTTTCAGTCACATCCAATTCTTTATGATGCTATTTGGGACTTTCAGAGCAAAGATACTGGAGTGGCTTGCCCTTTCCTTCTCCAGCTCATTCGACAGATGAGGAAACTAAGACTTGCCCACGGTCACACAGCTAGTAAGTATCTGAGGTCAGATTTTAACTTGGATCTTCCTGACTCCAGGACTGGTACTGTATTCATTGAGCCACCTATCTCTCTTCCTTAAGCCTTATTTACTTCTGTTAAAAAGTTAAAACTTTTAATGAACTTTAAGTTTAATGGATTCATCAGTTACCTAGAATTGCTTGACCTTTTAAGTAGTTAACTAACTTAGTTTATTCCATTGGAGTGGGTGGAAATGAATAAAGGATGGGTACAATTTGGTGGGTGAGGATGAAGGAAGGGAAGGCCTTCTAGACTGAGAAGAGGATGATGAGCAAAAACCTGGAAGTAATAATGTAGAAGGAAAACCAGCTCATCTTGGGGGAGCATGTACACCAAAAGCAATTAGGGGGGTGTCTGTTTAGAAGTCTGTGTAATGCAAAGGCAAGGGCCTCCTCCTCTTCCCCCATCCCACCCCATCTTTAGACAGCTCTGTAACTGCCTGTTCTTTACAATGGTTGGAAATTGCTGAGCTGAAATAAAGATTTGAACCAAAGACCCTGTTCTGTTAGCCTCCGTGGCTGCTAGTCTACCCTCTCTTCCCACCCAAAAAACTACCTTGTCTCAGGGGGCCAGGCTTTCTCTCTATGACAGGAGAGTTTGTAGGATGGCAATTTATGATCTTTTTGGTGATGAACTCTTAAAAATATAGTAATGATTATAAGATAATTATCTTATAATGCAAAAAGATCCCCCTTGCAACTATTTCAGTAATTAAATTAAGCTATTTTATTTTTAAGATGCTAATGGGAAACAGACCATTAATTTGAATTCATTTTCTCCTGCCTCCCCACCAACCTCCCAGCTTTGGTTTGGATGCTCTGCCAAGTCCAACACTATAGTGGATGCCAGTGTGCAGACAGGGAGATGGTGAAGACTCAAGCCAAGTTCCCATAACTGGAAAGGAACAAGAGGGCAGAAGAGAAGGTTCTGACTTGTTGGCTCCAACGTAGTTCAAGGTCCATAGGACTAGATTCTTTAGAAGTGAGCACACTGCTCAGTTGGCTCTTGTGGGGTTCAGGAGGGACAAGGAGTTCAGGGGATAGACAGGAGTCAGGTTCAACTCGGGCACATTCCCAGAGGCCTCAGAGCCAGCGGGTGGGGCGGGCACCTGGGCAAACAGAGCAAGGAAATGGGCAGGAATGAATCAAGGGCGGTTTAAATATGCAGAAATTCAGCTCATACCTTTGGGCAAAAATAATATGAGTTATATAATGGGGGAGAGGAATGTGATAGGAGGAATTGGGCAGAGTTGGGGGGTGGCAGAGGAGGAGACAGTGGACATGTCTTCTATTGTAGCTGGCTTATCAAGTGGCTATTTTCTTTAAGGTATGACCGGATGAGGGGTTTGTCATTCGGATTTGTGGAGTCCCGATAGCAAAACCTGGAGAGATAAAGATGTGGAAGAGGCCAGGTTGCCAGCTAATAGAAGACAGAGATTCTACAGATAGATAGGAAGGCGTTGAAGGCTGTTGTCCTTCTTTCTTTAAACAGTCTGGGTCCTAGAAGGGATGCTGATAATAATGGAAAGGTCAGTAGGACAGCCTTGTAGATATAATGGGCAAAATCATTTAATTAATCATTTAAGTTATTTAATCTGTCCCCCTGCCCCTGTCTCCAGTCCCGCTCTCTGCTTATCCCCATTTACTGAGGAATAACAAGCCCCTCATCGATACATTTTGTGACCTGATGCTTCTTTTTATGTCTCACCAAGTTCAACACATAGTAGTTGTCACTCTATAATAAATGAAGATGTCCCTCACCTAACCAGAGCGTATGGCTGAGGGGAGGAGCATTCTATCTTGTTTGTGAATGGGGAGGAGAACGTGAAAGTGGAAGATGTCCTCCCACAGCTGGGTTGCGGTAGTTGCTGTTGGTCCCTTGAGGAGCTAGGGTGAGGTAAGGTAAGGAGAGGGAGAGCTTCAGACTGATTTAAGGGGAAAGGAAACTACGCAAAAGAAACTCTTGGCTGGACATCAGACAGATAGTGAACAATGATGGGTAATTAGACCGAGAACTGTGGTGAGGATTTAACCATGGATACGTTTTAGGTTCTGCCACTTGGGGAAATAAGATGGGAGTAGAAGGCATGATCGTCATTTAGTGGGATTTGGTTTCATGCCTGGCACATAGTAGGTGCTTACTATATACTTGTTGATTGATTGGAGACCCAGAAGGTATGGGTTGCCCTAGAGAAGAAGAGGGATCAGAGCAGGAGTTGGGCATGGACCAGATTAAAGTAAGGGAGTGAGAATCTTCCGTGCTCTGTCTGAGGGGTTAGAGGTCAGCTGCAATCTCAGTTGTGAACATAGGACCACATCGAATAGATAGCTATGAGAAGAGTAAGAGGGTTCCAGGTGCTCTTCCATGTCCATATGTGTGCAAGTGAATGACATTTGTGTTCAGGTGTGTGTGTGTCTCCATGTCCTGAGACTGGAAGACCGAAAGTCTTCAGGGCATATTGGGGAGGATGGTTAAGGTCCGGACTGGGACATCACTGGGCGGGAAAAGTACAGAAGCAAGATTGAGAGACAACAACTTTCACATGTTGGACACCATCAAATGTCATTTTCTGGAGGATCAGGAAACATTGGTAGATGAGTGCTGATAATGTGATGCAGATTTGCTAAACCCCAAGACAAATACACAGTCATACAACTTTTCATAGGCTACTAGATCTGAAAGAGAACTGAGAGATCATGTTGTCCAACTCTCTCATCTTACAGATAAGAAAATTGAGGCAGAGAAGAGACTAGATCAGAACCCCATAAAAGTTAGCCTCTGAACTGGATTTTTGAACCAAGGCTTCGCTGTCATTTCTGGATGTGCTAGTAAGTTTGCCAACACCAGTCCTCCCTCCTTCAACTTTCTTATTCTACCAGTTTGGGGTACATCAAATGAAACCAGGGCTATGCCCAGAATCAGCATCCCTTCCTATGATTTCAGTGGTCATCAGAAGTTTCCCTGGGCTCTGAGCTGGGAGATATGGGAAGGGGTTGCAGAAGTGAGTGAGAGTGAGCAAGTGTGTGTGTGTGTGTGTGTGTGTGTGTGTGTGTGTGTGTGTGTGTGTGTGTGTGTGTGTGTGTGTGTGTGTGTGTGTGAGAGAGAGAGAGAGAGAGAGAGAGAGAGAGAGAGAGAATATTTCTAGGTCCCTGGGTTTTCCCTGGCCAGGGTCCTCATCAAAGCTCCCATGTTTATGTCTCAATGAAACCATTCTATTCTGGGATTTCACATGGAGCAATGTCTTTAAGGTCCAGAGCCCAAAGCTAGGAAAGTAGGGATGTGGTCCCATGAAATGTCAAGTCCTAGGCAGTTGGGCTGGGTTGGGCTGGGCTGGGCTTTACTCTACTTACTCTTTTCTCAGGCGAGAATCTTCCTGCCTCCGAGGCGGGTGGATGCCTTTATTGGGCAAGGCTTCTTGCTTCCCTGGGGCTGAGGCGGTGACCAGGGACCAAGAACATGCCTCTGTAGGCCTCTCCCAATCTGCAAGCTGGATTGAATTCTGGCTTGATTCCGTGGGGGCTGGACTCTCCCGGAAGGATCCACACCACCACCACCTTCCCCCAAACCTGGACTCTGAGTCCCTTCAGAGGTGAGAATATAAGACTTGAGATGAACATAGCTGAAAACATCTCCATTTCAAACTTCAGCTAAGAGCATCCCCCATCAGCTGTGCTGGTCCAAGAACAGGGACAAACTGGGCTGCACCAAACTGGGTGGAGATGGTCCTAAAAGAAGCTCCGGGTCCCTAGGTGTAGCGGAGACAATAGCAAGATACTCCTGCCCAAAGCCCACCCACCCCCAAGCCTGCCAACAAGTCATTATGTCATTATATAAATAAATTATGTACTTCCACAGGACTTAATGTGTGTCAGTTGCTGTTACTGCAGGGTAATTATGCAGTTAGTTTTGGAGAGAGGAAGGGAGGCCACAGGGCTCAAGCAGTCCTGCCAAGGCTAGAAGATTCCCCATAGGGGAAGGTGATCATCTGCTGTGGATTGATTGCCCTGGGACACATTCTGTTGGGTCACATGACATCTGACTGGTTCCCCCAATATCTGTCCAGGAGGGGCTGTGTTCTGAAGGATCCTAGACTATCAGTGAAGAGACTTCTTTTCCTGGAACAGAACAGTGGCAAACTCCCAGGGTCAGGTTTCCTAGCCAGTGAGGCTCTTTCCCGCTCCACATACCTCATCCCAGGTGCTCCATGACCCAGGCCTAGCACATGGCTGAGAAAGCCAAATGCCCCTGGAGGTCCAAGGAGAGGGGGGAGTAGGTGGGCCAGGGGAATTGTTTCTTCCTCGTTTAGAGGGCTAGGGTCCATACCTATATTTACCTCTCCCTTCACCATCAACTCCTAATTCCCTTTTTTTTTAATGTCTCCTGCTCAGAACCATCTCCATTTCCCTATCTCTTTCTGTCCCTGACCATTCTGGTTTCTTACTTCCTCCTCCTCCCCGTCCTGCACACTTTGCTCTGCCCAGGCCTGCCTGTCACCTCACCTCTCCCCTCATTTCCTTCTCCCATCCTTGTCCCTTTTTCTCTGCAGCCCCTGGAGCCAGGAGAGAGATCTCCACTCTTTTCTCCAGCCTCTGTCTTCCAGGTTCCTCATGGCCTGTTGCTCCATCTATTCCTGCTGGGACAGCCCAGCCTTGCTCTCTCTCTAAAAGATAGTGGAGGAATGGCAACAAGGGGGTGCCTTTCATAGTGGGAACCTACGTTTCTAAGGGCAAACGTAGGCACAGAACTCAAATGCCAATTCTCAGTTCAGTCCCTTTTCCCCTTCACCTTGTAGTCTACATGCCACAGTCTCTGTCTCTCTGTCTCTGTTTCTTTCTCTGTCTATCTGTCTGTCTGTCTGTCTGTCTGTATGTCTCTCTCTCTCTTTCTCTCTCTCTCTCTGTCCCTCTCTGTCTCTTTCTCTGGAAAGTTTACTTTCAATTCAACAAGGGTTTATTATTTATTAAGATCTATTAGGTGACAGGCATTAGGGATACAAAAATTAGAAACCAAACAGTCCCTGCCTTCAAGGAGCTTGCCTTCTGCTGGGAAAATTATGTTTATACAAATAATCAACTCTTACAAAGCTCACACTCTGTGGCAGTGAAGGGGCAGAGACAATGTGGGCTTGGAACATGGCATGGGCCTCATTATTTCAGCTTTGACACTTGGAAGAAACAGAATTGAATAGAGCTTTGAACTTGGAGTTAAGGAAGATCTGGTTTCAAATCTGGCCTTAGATACTTACTAACTCTGTTATGGTAGACAAATTACTTAATCTTTTTTTTTTTTGCTTCAGTTTCCTTATCTGCAAAATAAGGGAATTGGACTCAGCCTCTAAAGTCACTTCCATCTCTAAATCTCTACAACCCACCAACCCCTGGACCTCATGACTAAAAAGTCAATGCCTCCCATGGACTGAGGGTGTGCCAACCCATGGAAGAGAACCCTGGGGTTTTGAAAGGAGTTTCTTTGGGTCAACTCTGTGTCTCTTGCTCTTCAGCTAGGTGGAACTCTGGGTTTGGAGTCAGGAAGATCTAAGTTTAAATCTGACCTCTGACACTTATTAGTTGTGTGACCCTGAGCAAGTCATTTAACCTCATTCTGCCTCAGTTACCTCAACTATAAAATGGAGGTAATAATAGTACCTACCTACCACCCAGGGATGTTGTGAGAATCAAATGAATGTAAACCATTTAGCACAGTTCCTGGCACATAGTAGGCACTGTACTTGTTTCCTGCCTTCTTTCAGGTTCAAAGGAATGGGGTTCTCATGGTCTGCATGAATTTCTTTGGTCCTGCAGCCAGTGGAAGTTTTCTCTATTTCCTTCTTCTGACAGGAGGATGAGGGGGATGGAGGATGAGGGGGATGGAGGAAATCTAAGGAAGAACTTTCTGACAAGGAGTTGTCCAGACACAGAATGGAGTAATTGGCTATGGCATGGCATCAGTTTCTCTAAAGGTCTTTACACAGGAGAAAATCCCCATGCCTCTGGAATAGCTTAGATGTGTTTCTACCCAGAGGGTAGATGGATGGAAGGATGGACTGGTTGTCCTCCTTCCTTCTAGTCCAGTAAGAATAAGGGCTCTCCTCTCTCTAGTGCTCTCCCCAAAGGTTTCTGCTGAACTACAGGTCAGAGGGAGGGGGTGAATCTTGAGGTTAGCCTTGATTTCCCTTTATGAGAGAGACTGAGGGATGTTTCTTTGTAAACTTTAATGATTGGGGGGGCATTGGGAGTGATTTTTTCCCCTTTGCACTCATAGGCATTTGCACATGACTCAAACATGTCTAAACTTTCCTGACTTCAAAGTATCCCCATGGCACAGACTCAAAGTAGAAGGGTTGCTATATAAATCTAAAGAGAAAATGTTAAAAAGAGTAAAGAAAAAAAGAAAAGAAAAAGGTTGCAAACCAGCAAAACATTGCGTCTTTGCTCCTTAAACGAGTTGAATTAACATGTTATTCTATGATTAGTGTCCCATTGTGTAACCTTAGGGGGGAGGGGAGAAGTTGCTTCTTTAGGCCATTTAGCTTTTTCTTTGTCCTTACGCTCCAAAGGGCCCCCTCCCCCACGCCTATCCACAGGACTCCCCGGCTTAGGTTGCCGAGTGAATTGCACAACCTTTGGAAAGAAAAAAGTTCCCATAGTGATTGTCCACATACATTGTCCACAGGGGATATTTTTAGGACTCCCCTCCCCCTCAGCCGACCCCCCCCCCCCCATGGCACAGTCCAATAAGCTGCCCAGACCCCCCCCAGTGCCCTCCCTCTAAGGACCATAAGAACGTGGAGCAGAGAGAGCCCCAAAGAGGGAGTGGATACAATTGACATTGCCCAGGAATGCCATATAATCAGTCTACGCATGCCGCATGCCTCATGCCTGCCCACAAAATATGGACAGAACCATGGAGGAAGTGAATTTTAGCCATCCCACACTAGGAGGCGATGTGGTGTAGTAGAAAGCTCTGCCCCTAGTTTTCTACGTTCGAGTCAATTTATCTCCCTGAGCCTCTGTTTTCTCATCTATAAAATGGGTATTATAATACAAGTCCTGCATACCTCAGAGTCTTAGAGTGAGGATCAAATGAGATAATGAATTTGTAAACTTTTTCTTCTTTTTTAAAACTTCTACAACTCCATTAATAATTATCATCCTTCCATGATCTGCGTGGGTCTGGGTCTGTTGGGTAGGGGGTGGCAGTTGAGGAATCCTTTTTATCCAGTCTTGCCTGATTAGATATTGGCAACAATAATGATCATAATATGTCATATTTATACAGCTTTACAGAGTGCTTTCCTCACAACAGCCTTGTGTGACAGATAGTATAAGCACTGTTAGCCCCATTTTACATATAAAGAAATTGAGACTCAGGTTAAGTGACATTCTTGTGGTTACATACCTAAGTGTCAGTGGTGGAGTTGGAACCCAGATCTCTTGATTCCAAATCTAACCACACTCACATCGGTGATGAAAGGGTGAGGAAATGGGCCTCACTGTAGCCTATATTTCTATGAGATGGTCATCTGACCCACATTGAGTACTTGAGGAGTGGTAAAATATTCTCTCTTTCTTCTCTGGGCCCAGAATCATTTGTTCACCTCCCTGATACCACTTCTCTTTGCAGTCTAGCCCTAGCCTTCTCCGCTAGTTTCAGAGCTGATCCCAGCCTGAGATAGCTGAGCTGAGCCTGCTTGCTGTCAGCACCCCCATAGGCAGAAAACCTTAGTCACTGATGTCAGAGTAGGTGTAATAAGGGGGGGAGCCCCCAACTTGCCACGAGACGGAGGTACAGTTGGGATGATCTTTGACTCTGATTCTTTGATTCCAGTGGGGATCTCTGTAAGTGGACACCTCTGGCAAACCAGAGGCAAACCACAGGTTAGGAGAGGGAGAGTAGAAAATGTTCCCTCTGTAACCCTTTCAGCACCATCCAGAATGTTAGGAAAGTCTCATTTTTGCTTTCCAAGCAGCCGGACCTGGAATGAGGGAGATGCCTTTCCTTTCCCCTGAGTAGGGAGGGGGGAGGGCTAATCCCATCTTAAACTGGGGTATGATTCAAAAATATACCCCAGGGTTGGAAGCTACTTCTAGTTACCAGAGCAGGAGTATGGTCTCATTCAACAAATAAACATCTGTTTTTCTGCTGCAGTTTGTGGAGGATAGGGCAAGAATGGCTTGGGGGGAGGGTAATGATGGACAGATTCATAAGCTCAAACAGCAAATGGTGATTCCACAGAGGCAGAGATCCTAGGAGAATTAGAGTGAGGGAGAAGGGAGCCTGGGCATTTGGGGTGGGGGTGTGACATTCCATTTACACTCTTTACTCTTGGCTGGGGTGCTGCTGGAGCAGAAATTGGCTCTGGGGTTCTGTATTGAGGCAGAAAGGGAATGTGTTTGTGGGGTAGGGATGCTCCACCATCTCTTATCACAATTGAATTGAAAATGACAATACCACCCCTTTCTTGCTCTCAGCTTTGGACTCACCTCCCCACCTATTTCTCCTGTAAAGTCCCTATAGAAGGGGAGCCCCTATAGGTTTTCTGCTGTCCTCCAAAGAAAGAAGACAGAAACGTTCAAAGACCGAGCGGGCTCCCTAAATACCTTTCAGACAAGGGGTTCATGGGCTTAGGAACTTAAGTAAGATCTTGAAGGACTGTGATCCGGGGAGCAAAGAAACCCTGGGGGTGTCAGGTAAAAAACCAGCAAACATCCAAGCTCTGGCCTCAAGCTCCCAGAGAGTTTAGCAAAGACCAAAGGTCCAGATGTGTGACTCTGGACAGCCGTCCCCCTCTCCATTAAATTGGAGAAGGGCTCTCGCTCCCGGGACTGGCCGGGAGCAAGCAGAGATAGAAGTGGAGGGCTTGCCCGGACCCCCTCGCACAGCCCCAAGGCCCCCGGGAGGAGGGGAGGGATTAGGATAGTGGCAGGCGGGCGGGCCGGCCCAACCGCAGGCGAGGAAGAGTTAAAGGTTCCTTGCAGCTCCCCTCCCCGCGGTGGGTGTGACCCGCCTGCTGGGGCCTCTGCTATAAGAAGGCCAGCGGCGGCAGCGGGCGATCAGGCAGCTGGAGGCGACGGAGCTGGGGGTCTTGCCAGCCCGTGCCTCCCTCCGGGACCCATGGGCCTGGGACTGTTGACCCTAGCGCCAAGCAGTATGTCGGAGACCAAGAGGAGAGGTAGAGGCCGGGGTAAAAAGCACAGGGAGGGGAGAAAGAGGGAGCGAGACAGAGCTCCTGAACTCGGCGATGAAGGTACACGACTTTGGTTTTTTTTCTTTAAAAAAATTAATAATGATAATACACTCTTGACCACGTGTGAAAGAAGCCAGCCAGACCCCGCCCCTGGGGGGGGGGGGCATGTGTCTCTGTGTGAGTATATCTGTGTAAGTCCCAGTGAGGGGAGGCTGATGAGACCTGAGACAGGGACGAGCCAGGGTCTCTTCCTGGCTCCTATTAGGGTGCCAGGGCTGGGGCTTTTCTGGAGGAAAGCTTGAGAAATGGGCATGGGTGGGCCCCCTGCACAGCTGAGATTAGAATCCCTCTCCTCCATCCTCTCGTGCCACCCCTCCCCCAGGCAAAGGAAGGCAACTTTCTGCAGAATTCTGAGCTGGGCAGGTGAGAAAACTGGGATCCTCTGCTGCCCTGGTGACCTGAGGCTCTCTTGGCTCTCCTCTAGGGGATTGGTACTCTCTGCCCTGGCCCACCTTGTCTGGCCCTGAGCCCCCCCCCCCCCCCCTCCCTTTGCTGGCTGGGCTTTCTCCACTGGAGAATGGTGTCAGGTTGCCAGGACAAGACACTGGGGATGGAGCAAACCGCTAACTACCTCTGAGCCAGGCTGAGCTTGGGGGATGGGGGTGGAGTGAGGGGAGTGGCACACCTTGGACTCTACCGTGACAGACTCGTAGAGTTCCATCTGAAGTGTGTCCTTTGAAGCTAGGGGGATGTGAGCAGTAGGTAAATGCTTCCTTCCCTAAACCCATGCCGCAGGTGAGAAGTTGAGAAGGCAAGCTAGGCTAGGACTTCCCCTAGAGGTGAGGGAAGGTGGTGGAGTGAGCTGCAGTGGGGCCAAGAAGGGGATCATGTAGCAACAGGTTGGCTCCGGAGCCCCGTTGTAGGGGAAGCTCAATGTAAGTGGATTATGAGCATTTCTTGGGTCCAGATCTCACTTCCCATCCATTCCTGGTATTTCTAGGCATCTAGGAGATGCTATGGATAGAGTGCTGGGTCTGCCGTCAAGAAGACCTAATTAAGCACTTAGCAGAGTACCTGACTTGTAGTAAGTGCTAACTAAATGCCAAATTCCTTTCCTAGCCCCCATTGTTAGATGTGCTGCTTGGAATAACATCCCTTCATTGGAGAGGGTATAGTTGATAGGCAACCCTAAGAAATTGATTTCTGATTTTATCTTTATCTCACTGTGCAAACATAGGCAAAAGGCTGTCCCATTCTGTACTTCAGTGTCCCCAAGGGAAAAATCAGGAGTGTTCTTGAGTCAGTTAATACCTCTTTCTAGAACTGATTGTTAAATTTTTCACTGTGAGTATCTACACCTCAGAAACGGGCAAACACCACAAATCTGAACTTGAGTTATTGTTTTGTTGATTGGACTTATGAAAGTGGTGGAGAAAATGTTAGTAATACAGATTGCACTCTAGTGTGTTGTGTGGTTATAATTTTTTCTCCCTGGAGAGCTGGTTGTTAAACATTTAGCAGCACATCCTTGGTAACAATCACTTCCCATTTAGGAGACTATATCTATGTTTGCATCCATGTATAGGTGCAGATTTCTTTAGAAAGAAGATTCTGTGAGTACAAAGTTTTACTTGTTATCACTTTAAAAATATCCATCTTTTCATCACTGGGTGGGTATTTCTGGGAATTCCACTGTCTTGGGCAAATTGCCACTGTTGGTCTTTCCCAAGATTACCAGTTTTGATGAACACCATACTGTCTGTGTATGTGTAAAACAGAAGTCACAAGCTGGGCATTGGAAACTGTTGACAGGGCCAAGAGAATAACCATTGATCTTCGTTTAACTGTTGCAACCTATCCAGCCCTAACACTGGATGTGGCAGGTTAGCCGGCATAGTGTATAGATAAGTATCCAAATACTTGCCTAGCTGAAGGCTTAATACATGGGTAAAAGTCCAGTAGTTGGAGACCACTTGTGCCAGAGCAGGCAGAGCACTAGCCTAGGATTAGTAGATCTGGATGCTAGCCCTTGTTCTGTCCCTAACTGGGTGACCTTGGGCAAATTGCTACCTCTCTCTGAGCTTTACTTTCCTCATCTGTAAAATGAAAGAGTTGCAACTAGTCGGGAGTTCTTTACCTTTTCGTGTCATGGACCTCTCTGGCAATCTGCTGAAGCCTATGAACTCCTTAGAATAATGTTTTTAGTGCATAAAATAACATAGGAGTAAAAAGGAAATCATTGTATTGAAATAGTTATCAAAATACCTGAAAAACAAATGAAAAGGGACTAAGTGGTCTCAAGTACCCTACCCAACTCCAAAAAACCCCTAGTTTTTTAAGGCTTGGCCTAATCTGAGCAGAATTGGGATTCTGCCATGTTAAAGAAGGGGTCACTCAGAGAGGCAGTATGGGAATGGGTGACAGTGCTTTCCTGGGAAATAGATATCATAGTTTATCTTGATCGTTCAGGTCAGCATCCTCTATTAATGATACGTTCGGCTCTGTTAATCTCACTCTGTCACCTGTAGGTATCATCATGATGTCCATAGGAAAGCAGGAAGTTGTGGATATCTGTCTTTCCTTGTGAGAAGAGACCATACTAGACTGTGATTGGGTCTGAGATATATGATTCTGGACTCTAATGTGATCAGGAATGTGGGCATCTTTATTGCTTCTAGCAATGAATTCAGTAAATCAGAGAATTCAGTAAATTGTGAAAATGGGCATAAATCAAACAGCAGGCCTAGAGAGTAAGATTTCTACCCAGATGATATGGGTTAATAAATACTAGCAATGGTTCCTAGCTGTTGACACAACAATTCCCTGTCAGATCAGTTCTACTGAAAGGGATCTTGTACCACTAAAAAAATTTATTTTGATTGATAGTTTTTGTTTTTATATCACTTTTTTTCCAAATGTATCCCTTCCCCCTTTCTTCCCCAGAGAACTATTACTTGTGTTGTTGAATCATTAAAGTTGTGTCCAATCCTCTGTGACCTTGTTTAGAGTTTTCTTGACAAAAATGCTGGAGTGATTTGTCATTTCCTTCTCCAGTTCATTTTACAGATGTGGAACTAAGGCAAACATGATTAAGTGACTTGTCCAGGGTCACATAGCTAGTAGGTGTTTGAGGCCAGATTTGGGCTCATGTCTTCCTGCTTCCAGATCCAGCACTTTATCCACTCTACCACCTAGCTGGTGATTTTATATTGTAATATAAAATTTAAAAATGGGGGAGGACAGTCAAAATTAGTCACACATAATCTCAAATCTAACAGTACATGCAGTAGCACATCCATTGTTCTCCACTTCTATAAAGAAGGAAAAGAGGTACATTTTCTGCTCTCTTCTTTGGGACCAAGATCCTCATAATTAGATCCAATCAGTTTCATTTTTGTTTTCTTTTTTAAAAAACGTCGTTGGGGTCATTGTATGTACTTTTCCTGGTTCTACTTGCTTCACTTTCTATCAGTTTGTGTAAGTCTTCCAATGTTTCTCTGCATCCTTCCCAATATTGTTGTATTACAACCCCGTGTCATTGTTACCCCTCAGTTGGCTGTATGAGAGTAGAGGATGAGTTGAGAGGGAGAGAAGGAGCTTTGAGATCAAAAACCAAAGCCTGATTGCAAAGGTTCTATGCCTGGGGTCCATGAACCCTCAAGGGCCACATGGATAGATTTCAGGGGCTTGTGAACTTGGATGAGAAAACATTTACATCTTTAATTTTATTAACCTCTGAGATTTAACATTTTCTTCTATCAAGGTTTAAAAACAAAACAAAACAAATAAAAAAATATTCTGAGAAAGGCTCCATGGGCTTCCTTAAGAATGCCAAAAATGTCCATGACTCCAAAAGAAGTGAAGAACCCCTGTTTTGAAATCTTCTCTCTCCTCCTTCTAGGGTAAGAGTGGGTGTGGGTACTGCCCAGCTGTGCTAGCTATATCCAGCTGTGCTATGCAACATATAGAAGAGAGGGAGGAGCAAAACTGGAGGAAGGCAAGGGACTGACTCTTTTAAACCACAAGTCTGTGAGAGGGTCAGGTTCCAGGTGGAGGGGGTGTGTGTGTGTGTGTGTGTGAGAAATGAAGGCGTGGCCCATACTGTATGAAAAGGGGATCTCAGAGGAGTTATTGGCTTATCCCAGCCCCTGATCATAGAGCTTGTCATTCTTCACTTAGGTTCTTGATTGGCAAACAGGTTCCTCTGTTTCTCTGACAGCCCCTAGAGGCTGGCTTCCTTATCCCCATGTGGGGGAAAAGTTTTTTCCTACCTCACCAACAGTGGGGGCATGGACGCCCCAGGCCTGGGTGGGGCAAGCTGCAGGTGTGGGCTCTGTGGAATGACTCACTAGAAGTTCATGGGGCTGACGCCTGGGATCCTACCCTGGATCCTTTAGGAATCTGGAGTGGGGGGAGTGTTGGTATTATGGGAGCCTCAGCTCTTGCTCCCCTGAGATTTCCTATAAACATCTTATACAACCTGGGGGAGTAAAAAGAACTTTGGATCTGGGTCAGAAGACCTCATTCTAGACCATTTTCCTTCTGCCATTTTCTGACTGTCCTTGGGTGAGTCCTAGGATGGTGAATAGTGAGCTGGAAGGCACCTTAGAGGTCATCCAACCTGATCCCCCTCAATTTACAGATGAGCATACTGAGGCCTAGAGAAATGGATTGGCCTCATGTGACATAGGTAGTAAGTAAATGAGGCAGAATTTAAAATCAGATTTGCTGACTCCAGATCTGGCACTCTTTCCTCTAAACATGATCATTTGCCCTTTCAATGAATCCATTTCCTCATCTATAAAATGAGTATTACATGGATCCCTTCCAGCATTAATATCCTGTTGGGCCTTTATGCTGTATCAGTGCTCCTTCTATGACTATGGCTATAGATTCTTCAAGTTAGACTTTTCAAGGTCACTTTACCTATCTGCCTCTAGTCCTATACCAAGCATCACAGACATTTGCCCATAAATTGTCCCAGGGATCAAACAGATCAGTGGGTATGTGATTTCCCTGTGAAGTGGGGAAAACCGTGTACAGGGTCACTCAGGAACTTCTTAGGAGGGAATAGCAATATTACTGATCTTAGGTCTCAGTTATTCCTCCTTTAGCAGCCCATGTGACTTCCCTGGGTTTGGGGCAAGTTCCTAACCTTCAGCTCCAGCTCGCTGGCACCCTGAACATCATTAGAAACAACAACAAGAAGAAGGTGACGACTTTGTACTTTCTGGACGCCTTTCATCTGAGGAGCTCAAAGTATTTTACAGATGGAGACTCATCCATCCTCAGGATACCTCCCCAGGGAAAGAGGGAGGCTATATATCTGCTCAGATCCCTGGCTCCATCAGACAGGTATATCAACCTGGGAAATAGGGGAGGGGACAAAGTGAGTCAGGGCCAAGGAAACCAGACTCAGGGAATGTAGAGGAGTAGCCATGGGGCTAGAAGGAGAGGGGAGAAATTGGGTCTTGACTTTGGACTGAATGTGGTAGAGTGCACAGTTAAAAGACCCTGAGGTACCACCACTTTTTCCTAGAAGAATGTGACACCTACTATTTGCATGGAGGCCAATTCTGAGTCCAGTGAAATCATAAATCTAGGATTGAGGTGATTTAGAAGTCACCTAATCCAACCCCCTCATGAAAAATTGAGATGTAGAGAGGTAAGGTAATATCTCATGATCCCACATAAGTAGTAAGTGGCAGAACTTGGATTCTAACTCAGATTTGAGAAGGGGATGTAGGGGGTCCTCTTTGACCAGTCATTGGCTGACATTCCCTTTGACAACCTTGGCCTGTAACCCCAAATACATCCCTTTCAAAGACCTTCCAATCATCATCTCAGAACAACACTGAGGCCTGGGCATTCTCAAAGTGTGGGACACTACACTCCTAAAAGGCAGAGATAATAGTGCTGAGACCTAGCCTCTTCTCTGATAATCTTCTGCCTTCTCTGGAATCTGATCGGCTCTTTTGCAGACTAACTGGCTAGGGCAGTGTGAGGCAAAATAAGGATGACTGGATTTTGAGTATCGAGACATGGGTTCAAATTCTGACTTTAACATTCATTACTTATCTGACTTTGGACAAGTCTCACCACCTTTCTTTTGCATCTCACTTTCTCCTTTATAAAATGATCGATTTGTACTTGACAGTTTGGCTCTTTGATTCACTTCATTCTCCCTTATCTATTCAGTTTGCCGAGTCTTGTCAATTCCATTTTCTCAGCATCTCTCAAATCCATGCCCTCCCACTACAACCACCCTGGTCCAGGCCCTCATTACCTCTTACTTGGACTTAGGATAAAAACATTCCACTTGATCTTCCTGCTTCTAGTCTCATCCATCTTCCAATCCATCTTCCACACAGCTACCAAATTGATATTCCTAAAGCACAGGGATATCTATGTCATTTCCCAGCTTAGACAATTCAGTAGTTCCCTGTTGGCATTTCAAATCCTTCACACTCTAGGGTCATGCCCATCTTTCCAGATTGAGCTGACTTCAATCTCATGTACTCCATGTACTCCACCCTCCAGCCAAACTGGCCAGCTTGCTTTACCCTATATACAACATGCTACCTTCCACCTCTGTCCCTTTGGACAAGCTATCCCTCATTCCTGGTACACTCTGCCTCTTGACCTCTGCTTCTTGGAATCGCAGTCTCCCTCCTACTCTCAAATCAAGACAGCCTCCTTCAAGAGACTTTTTCTGATTCTCCCACTTATTGGTACCACCCCCATCCACCCACCCAAGTCACTGTGTATTTATTTTATGTTTATTGGGCACCTATCTGTAAACCTAAGGAACAGCTAGATGGCACAGTGGATAAAGTGCCAGGCCTGGAGTCAGGAAGACTCATCTCCCTGAGTTTAAATCTGGCCTCAGACACTTACTAGCTGTATGACCCTGGACAAGTCACTTAACCCTATTTGCCTCAGTTTCCTCATCTGTAAAATGATCTAGAGAGGGAAATGACAAACCACTCCAGTATCTCTGCCAAGAAAATTCCAAATGGGGTCACAAAAAGTAGGACAGCGACTGAAACAGGACACAACAATCTTATAGACCTATGTATACCAGTAATCATACGTAAACCCCTTGAAGGCAGGGACTGTCTCACTTTTGTATTTGTGACCCTAGTACCTGACACATAGGAGGCATTTAATAGATGCTTATTCACCATTTGATTTTCTAACCCCTTTCAAGACTAAATCTCTGACACTATCCAGGAAAATGGAGTATTTTCTCTAGGTAAAGCTCTCTGCTTTGTACATAGGGGTGAGCCTGTGACTTTGGCCTCCTTGAAACCATGTTTTGTCTAAATTCTTGATATTGATAAACTTGCTGGAATATGCATGAATGGAAATGGGATAAAGGAGTGGACTTTTGTTCTGTTGCCTTCTCCTCCTCCTGACTTTCAAGCAGCTGCTGACCATCCAGATTAGTAATCCCTTACACATGGATAAAATTTGACAGCTTACAGTGGACTCTCCCATTATTTGCTCCTCACACAGCAGAACTATGGAATAAACAGGGCAAGAATTCTTATATCTATTTTACAGATTAAGAAACTGAGGCTACCAGTAAGACTAAGTAACTTGCCGAAGGTCATATAGTTAATAAATAACAGAATCGGGACTAAAGAGAACTCAGGATTCCTGACTCCCAGACTAGTATTCTCTACTAATGATCAATAAATGGGTTGTCAACTGTATAGATCATCACATAAATATAGGATGGCACTGCCATGTGCAGAGCCCCAAGAGGGAATGTGGCATAGTGGGTGGAGAGCCAACCTTGAAGGCAAGAAGAGGAAGATTCGAGTTCTACCTTTGGAACACGCTTTCTGAGTGGCCCTGGATAAGTCTTTGTTTCTCAGTGTTCTAGGCAACTCTTAATTATGCCCTTTGTCGGGTAAAAGGATTTTCCTATATTCATGAAATCACAGTTCCAGTCCCTATCCTTATCCTTATATGCAAGGTCCTGTGCTCTGGGTTTTAAATGGATGATGCTGCCAGGTTGATGAATATGTAATTTGGAGTGGTCCATTCAGGACTAAGGGGATGAACCAGAGGAGTGAGTGGGTGGAGGAGGGAAAAGGAAAAGGCAGTAAAAAGAAAGATGGGCCTCGCAGAGAATCTGAGGAGTTAGGAAGCAACTAAGGGCCCTAGCTAGGCATTTTCCCTCTTAACTTGGGACTTCTATGAGAAGACACTTCAGATAGATAGGTTTGGACCAGTGCATCATATGCAGTGCCCCCTGGTGGCCAAAAGTTAAGGCCTGGCCCTCTCAGGAGAGAAGGAAGGGCGTGGTAAGGGAGTTGTGGAAGGCTGGAGGGGGGGGGGGGGGGGGGCGCGAGGAGGAGGGAACCTTTGGAGATAACAGAATTTGGAAAGAAAGATGCTAGGGATGACCTGGTCCAAGTACCCTCTTTTTATACATGAGTAACTGAGGCCTCCAAGTGGCAATGACTTGGATAAGATCACATTGCCCATTAATGACCGAGCTGGTACTAGAACCCAGTACTTACTCTTAGTAAGTATTTATTCTATTGTACTGCCATTTTATGGGCATCCATGCTATTCATTATGTACTGCCAGCAGAAGGGACTGGGCGACAAGCCAGAAGAAAATCCAGTCAATCTAGGACTGGAGCCATTATTTTCCCATACTCTGCACATCTCCTTATGGTCTCAAGACCTCTGCCCTTCTCTAGTCATCCCAGGCTCTGGAAGGGGAAGGCTTTAGGCCTAGGAATGGGGAAGGGAGTTAGAGACAGCAGTACAGGTTTCATTCTTGAGGGAGGTGGGGTAGTTAGGAAGGAGGACTGAAATTCAAGAGGATATTGGAAAAAATTTTTGAGTTGATCCAATCCTTGCCCATATTGATTTTCCTCAACCCTACCCCATTTTGGGGAGAAGGAAAACACAACCAAAGAGTGTGCTCAGCTTTCAGCAACACGGGGAGGATACGGTACCCAGAACCTCTCGTTCTACTTGAGGACTCTGTCTCTGTCCATCCCATCCCACTCCCACTGTCAAAAAATAAAAAAAATAAATCCCTAGCTCTAACCCCTAAGCTTCCTGGCATTGTAACTCAGTTGATGTTTGAGAGCAACCTTCTGTAGAGAATCAGGGGTCCCCAAAGAGAAGCCCAGTGTTTCAACAAGTTGAGTTGAGGATGTTTTAGATTTAAGGGATTCTAGTCACTCTTTCTACCACTCCTTCTGCACACACACCCATGTAATTTAGGGAGTCTTCACTCAGAGGCGGAGATACAGCCCTACTCTCAAGACAAATAAAGAATGATTTTTTTCTTTTTTGTGTCTTCACTCTCGATGTTAAACAAGCATTTCACTCCTGCCTTTGGGCAGGAATTTCCTGGTCAATGGTTGGTTTTCTGGTATTGTTCATTCATTCTGCCTTTCCCTGGATGAGACCCATACTGCTCTCCTTTCTTGCCCCAGGATACATAGTCCAAGTTCTCATTAGCCCCAGTATTCAGCTAATAGCCTCCTGGCATTAGGGGAGACATGCCTCACCCTCCCAAGCACCTCATATCTCCCCAACTAACCTTTGCCACCTTTTCCCTCTTTTTCTCTGCATGCAACCTCTCTCCAGAAGACTTCTAGACATAGTACGCACCTATCTTCTCGCTTGACCCCCTCCCTGACCTTATATCTTTCCTACCTTCTACATCCTACCTATATGTCCTCTGTAAATCCTTTCCTGATTGCTGCAGCTGACGATGACTTCTCTGTATTTCTGTAGATTACTTTGCCTGCCTCATTTGTGCAGCATCTACCCCATTCTGCCTTGTATTCCAGTTATTTATCAACAAATTTATCAGGGAAACCAATTAGACTGTAAGCTCCCTGAAGGGACTGATTTCTTTATCATCCCAGTCTACCACAACAACTTGTTGAATTGAATGAAAGGAAAGGCATTATGGCAAGAGAATACTGGAGGGGCAGAGGGTTAATCTGGAACCGACTGCCCCCACAGCCTTTGTATTTGCTGGTCCTGGCTCTGCTAGGGTAGGTGAGAGGAAGTCAAGGAAGATGGGCCCTAGTCCAAGGTTCTCTCTGTTCAGCTGACTTCCTTGAGATAGAGAAAAAACACTTGAGTGGGCAGAGTTGGAGGGTGCTTGTTAGCACCCAAGAAAAGGAGTCATCTCTGTCAAAGGATGAAGAGAAAGGGATTCTTTCCCAAAGAGGAAAATGTCTCCCCTTAACCCACCCCATCCCTGGGGCCTTGGTAAATTGTTTGTGTTTGTGGTTTTTTTGTTTTGGTTTTTGTCGAGTCACTGATTTTTATTTATTTAACCTTTTGTGGGAGGTAGGGACCCGAGCTGGCTGAAGCTGTGTTTGGGATTGTTTGAAGTGGCTAGTGAACATGTCCTTCTCTGGTATTGGGGACAGAGAAGTTCAAGACACTCATAAATGTAAAATGTCAATCCCATAGTCCCATTTATCCAGGAGGGGGGTGGTTGTCTTGGAAGGATGGATTGGGGGAGGTTATGGTTTTTTTCTCCCTGATAGGTTAGAGAACTTGGTTTCTGATTTGTAGTGTGTATTCCCAATATAATGACCACTATCACCAGCATTAATGAGTTTTTCATGATTACTGTTCTGTGAATAGATTCCTCTCCCACCTTTCCAAACCTATTTCATGGTGTAGAAGAACGTATGGGGAAGCCTGACTTTGGGTCCCCAGCTCTTCCCTTGATCTTGCACAAGCCAACTTCACTTAGAGTGGAGATGATGATTCTTTCCCTGCCTTCCTCATAGAGATTGTTCTGGGGAGAAAGGGAGATCATTGATGTGAAAGTACTCAGAAAACCAAGGTAAAATGGTCCTCCTGGCTTTGTTTCTAGCCTATATCAACTCATAGGGAAATGAAATGAGTTCCCCACTGGGTCAAGTAGGGCTCCCTTTTATCTTTGTTAAAACTTTCCTTCTCACCCTTCAAGGAGAGGGTGCCTTGTTCGAGTAGCTCAGATTTGGAGCTTGGAGATTAACTTTATTTAATTTGGACATTAACTTTATGTCCTTCATATCAATATTCTTTGTCATTCTAAGCAGATCCCTAAATCATGGTAAAAGTGTTGGAAATAACCCGTCTACACTGAGCCGAAGAGAAACTCCAGGATTCATCTCTGAGTCTATGGCAAGGCCCCTGAACTTCCCCCTCTCGAGTCCCTACCTAGTCATAAGGCATTAATTAAGGAAACTCATTAGGGTTCTGAGCCCCCAGGGAGTCATCATCCTGGATACAGGAGGATATCAAGAGTGACTCTGGACTTTCCTTTCTTTCTGGGATCCAGCACGTCCTCAGCTGCAGAAACCTTGGCCAAACTCTGGAGAAAGGCAGGCAAGAGAAGAGTTGTCAGAGAATAGTCAGCCCTCTCTGGGCTTTGAATAGACAGGTAACTAAAATAAGTTAGACAACCTGATCTTCCTATTCTAGCCCTCCACCTCCTACCCCTTCAGCAGAGACGGGGCAGAGGAAAAGAAAAGACTTGTCTATCTGGAGGTAGAGTAGCACTGAGCATCTCCCCTCTCACACACTCAATGAGGTGAAAACAAGCCCTCTGGAGTTAGGAGATCAGTGAAGACACAGACCTAGATTATTGGTGTAGGCTTCTAATCCCTGTTATTGAGGATGCTGAAACTGGTAGGGAGAATGATGCTCTTGGCAGTTCTAAGCTGTAGTTGCGTTAAAACCAATCGAGTGCCTACACAAAGTCAGACATCAATCTGGTGAGGCCCTGAGAGGGCAGAGTGTAAAGTCTCTGTACCAGTGGGCAGTGGGATCACCTGTAAGTGACGGCTGAAGGTAAAGATTGAGTATGTTTGCACCTTTGGGGCAGAAGGAAGCCAGACTAGTGAGCATGGCAAGAGTGGCCCATACCTCTCATGGATAGGGCATGGAGCCTTTGGTCTATGTCTGACCCATGTCATTGTGTTACCCCTGGATGATTGCAGTATATACCCATGTACCTCTGTGACAGCTGGGTGACTATAAACTGGGTGATACTCCCCTCCCCCACCCCCAGGTGACTGTAGCTTTCTGCCCTATGTGCCTATATTACCTTTGTTTAATTTTAGTCCCTGCCTCTATGATTCCCCAGATGCTAGAGTTTCTTCCTCATCGCTAAATCTGAACCCCCAAATGACTGTAGTCTGCCTTGCATGCCTCCCTAACCCCTATATGACTGAACCCAAGGGTTGGGTTCTGTATCCACTGTATGGAATGGAGGGTGGAGAGAAAAAGTGCCTGATGAGTCAATAGGGGGAATGCTTTCCCAAAGAAAGTAGAGACACTAGCCTTGGCTCCTACGGGCTCTTCCCTCCCTTGCCTTCCCCCCTTCAACTTGCTCTCACTTCTTTCACCTTCTTCCAGTCTCGGCCGCAGTCTTACGTCTCCTGCTCCCTGGCTTCCTCAGCCCCTTCTCTGCAAAAGAATATGGCAGTGGGCATGTCATGAATGTTCGTTATCTAATGCTTGAGCTGAGTTCAGCGGAGACCAGCAGCTCTGGGTTCGCTTAGTCTGTAAGCACTTATGTAGTGCTTCAGGGTTCTGGGAAGAGCTTTGCCCATGATATCTCACTGTGATCCCCACAACAAGCCTGTGAGGTCAATGCTGTTGTTATCCCCGATTTAGAAATGAGACCCAAAGCAGTTAAATGATTTGCTCAGGGTCACACGGGTAGTCAGTGAGACCGAATCTGAACTCAGATCTTCCGGATTCTAGTGCACCATCTAGTTGCCTAAGCCAGGCAGGGGCAGGTAAAAACACCTGGCTAAGTCCGTACCAGGCTGCCATCAGAAACCTTGCCCCTAGGGATGCAAATCGGCTCAGCTGGGAGTTTCCATGCCAAGTCCCCTCTGTGGTGCCTGCACCCATGTGCATCTGAGGGCGGAGCCACTCCTGCAGACCAATCTCAGGCAAGGCTGTGAAACCGTCTGGCTGCCCATTTCACCGAGGAGGGGGAGGGGCGGGCACCTGCCAAAGCAGCCTCTTAACGTCTGTGGCGTTTTTTCTAATTTCCATTTCTTTTCCTTTCCATTTGAACTCAGAGTCTGTAATTATCAGCCTATGGGTTGTAGCAGGATTGGGGGTGGAGAGAGGGGAGTTGGAGGCCACACCTCCCTCTGGGCTGGGGTGCAGGGGGAGCCACTTGGGAAGGTGGAGGGGGGCTGTTGAGATGCTGGGGCCTGCTTGACAGATGGGAAGTGGGAGACTTTGATGTTTCGGGGTGTTTCCCAGCAAAGGGGCTGGCTCAGCATTAGTCAGGAGGGTGAGGATCATTAGTCCTTTCAAGAACCCGCTGGCCCTGCCCACCTATCCCCTTGTTATTGATGGGCGGAGCCTGGAAAGGAGGGTGCTGGGGGGAGGGGGCGCTGTGCTTTCCCTGGGTGGTGAAGCTGGGCCTCCTGTGTCAGATCTCTGAAGGCCCGGTGCCCGCCTCAGATTAACGAGGTTGGGCTGTCAGCATCAGAGGCGCCTCCCAGAATGCTAAAAATGAAAATAACTTGTTGATGATATTGTTTTTTATACTGGTACCAGGACACAGGAGTGACGCCTGGATGCAGGTGGGTGGTGTTGAACCCCAGATTAAGGCAGAGAGCTACCCTGCTCCCCACTCCTCCTATGGGACTTGAGGTCTTTGACCTTTGTGGTGTGCTCTGTTTACCTTCAGCTTTGTAGAACCCAGCCCCAAGGAAAAGAGTTTCTGGTGACTTAAGATTTCTATAAGGCATTTTCTTTTTATTGCATGTACCACAGCTGCCCAAGGAGAACTTTTCTGCCTCTAGACCTACAACCTGTGACAGTTTCAATGAGGTTCTTCTCAGAGGTAGAGAAATGAACTAGGTAACCTTCTGACATTCTTCCAGACTCAAGAAATCCATGAAAACTGAGGTTCTAGGGAAGAACTTCCAGAAAGAGAAGCATCTCTGAATTTGGGGGACCCAGGAGAGAACTCCTCCAACCTCTGGATTTCCCACCATGCATTCTTATTGAACTAAGATAGATAAGAGACCTTTGATGGTAGTTAAGGAGGACATTCCCTGAGATTTGATCCTTTCCTTCTTTTGCTGTTTAACTCCAGGTTGGGGGTCGGTCACCCCAGGATTTTCAGAATGAAGCATCAGTATTGTTTAATGGGGAAGTGCTGTTCCCACTGCTACATATATAACTCTTCGCTGTCTGCTATTGGCCTCTGCATATCTGCCATATCATTTACTTACATTACATGAGGCACACAATTAACTTCTTTTGGGGGCAGAAGCTGCCTTTAGCTTATTGTTTTAAAGCTTCCCCTCCTTGAAGGAGCCCTATCTCTGGTCTAGAGGTGCACAATGAGAATAAAATCAGAGGTAAATCCTTCCCTTGGCTGAGGTTTCAGTGTCACTGTGTAGGTACTAGATCCCTTATACCATCTTATGGTACCCTCCAACCCAGACAAGCTCTAGAGTGAATCCCAAAAGGTGGATTCCTCCAATTTGTTTGGACCCCAAAGGCTGTCCCTGAGATAATTTCCTAAGCAGTATATGGAAAGGACCCTAGCTCCTCCTTACCCTGACATCCTCCTGGATTCCAACTTTCTTCATTTAGCTCCTCCTTAAAGCCTAATCTGAAGCATCTGGAAGCAGTTGGTTCTCATGGGACAACACTGATGTTTTTCTGTCCTCTCCTCATCAGTAGCAATAAGATTTTGTCCCTAAAGGTCACTCAGCAGTCAGAGAAGGAAACAAAGTCCTATCTAGCACCACTCAGCTGTATTACAGACCATTAGTTATTGGGGAAGCTCTATGCATTCCCCCACCCCTCAGACCTTGAGTGTTGGCCCAGGTTCAGACTAGGACAAGAACACATATCGTTGGCTGCTGTCTCCTCTCTGTGTTTTTCCTTTAAATCAGCCAGGCTGGCCCCAGGACATCAGGCTTGTTATGCTGAGTAACCCAGGACTCAATCCTCAAGACTCTATTCCTGTTCTGGATAGAGCCCACAGTGCTGACTAGGTTCTGAATAGGATACTTCCTACAGAATGGGATTTGGTGGGTGCCAGAAAAGTTCCTCCTTATCCTCCTCAACCTCAACTAATCTTCTGAATAGGGGCCAGCAGCTTTGAAGATGCAGTTCCTACAAAGGCGACCTATGGCGTAGTTAGATTGCTAAACTGCTAGTCAGAAGACTAGTTGCAGCCTTACCGTGTTGCACTGGGCTTTAGGGAAGACCACTGGATTTCACTTATATATAAAATCACTTAGCCTTCTGGCTCCAGGTTCATCATTATTAAAATAAGGAATCAGTCTTTTAGCAAGTATTTATTAAGTGCTTACTGTATGCTAGACTCTGTGCTAAGCATTAAAGATATAAAGAAAGGTAACAGCTTTTAAAATCCTTACTCTAAAATATTATTAGTCATTTCATCTCCTTAGCCTCTGATTTCTCATCTGTCAAATGAGGACACAGACCACAATCCTCTAGATTGTGGTGAGGATCAAAGAAACAGATGTGAAAGGAATTCACAAAGTCCTTCACACCTGAAATAGAATATTGAGATGTTAAATCCTCCTAAGAGAGGGAACAGGGAGGCAGAATAATATAATAGAAAGAGTAGTGGGACTTGGAGTCAAGAAGATCAGGAATCCAGTCTGGAATCTGAATACTCATTAGCTGTATGATCATGGACAAATCACAACCTTAAAAAACTTTTTTTAATTAAAAATCTATTTTCTCTCCTTCCCACTAGGAAAAAACAAAAAGAAATCCTTATAATGCATATCAAAACAAATTCCCATGTTGGCCATATCCAAAAATATATGTGTTAATCTGGACCTTCAGTCTCTCTGTCAGGAGGGCGTTAGCTTGCTTCATCGTGAGTCTTCTGGAATGTTGCCTGGCCATTGCATTGATCACAGAGATCTTTGTGCTTTTAAAGTTGTTTGTCTATACAACGTTGTTATTGTATAAATCGTGCTCTGGGTTCTGCTCGCTCCACTCTATCATCATACAGGTCTTCTCAGTTTCTCTGAAACTGTCCCTTTCATCATTTTTACAGCACAAGAGTATTTCATAATTTGTTCAGCTTTTCTCCAATTGATGGATACCCCCTTAGTTTCCAGCTCTTTGACACCACAAAAAGAACTGCTATAAATATATTGATACATGTAGATCCTTTTTCTCTCTCTTTGATGTCATTGGGGTATAGGTCTAGTAATGCTGTATAGCTAGGGCAAAGGGTATGCACAATTTAGTGACTTTGGGGTCATAGTTCTAAATTGCTTTCCAGAATGACTGGACCAGATCTCAGTTTCATCAACAGCGCATTCCTGTGTGTCTCTTTTTCCACCACCCCTCTGACGCTTATCATTTTCCCTTTTTGTCATCTTTGCCTCATGACGTAATCATCAGATGATCATGAGGCAGAACCTCAGAGCTGCTCTAATTTGCCTCACTTAATATCTTTTAAAACTTCAGTTTGCTTTACTGTAAAATAGGGTTAATAATACCAGTGGTATCTACGTCACAGGGTTGTTGTGAGAAGCAAATGGGATGATGTATCTAAAGTGCTTTGTAAACCTTAAAGTGCTCATATAAATGTCAGCTAATATTATGACAATTGTTTATGCTCACACTCAGGTGTGAATGACTGATGGCTGATCCTTTCCTGAGAGCAGGTTTGGAAAAAAAAGAAGAGAATAGGAAAGATTTGGGTCATTGAAAGATTTGTTAAGATGCTCCAAGAAAAAGGGAAAGGGCAAAGGAAAAGAAGCCTGGGGGCACCTGAGATAAACTTTTCCAAAATAACAATTTGGCCAGCTATGGGCTAAGCTTCACCAGGCGCATGCGCACCCTGTTGCCTTCTGGGGAATCCCCATCTGCTACTTGCTACCCTCAGAGCTAGGACTGATGATTCCCTCTGTTTTGTGTTTTTTCAGCTGTCCCACCCAAGTTGAAGAAAATGAAGAGTCAGACAGTCCAGGTGGGAGAAAAGCAGTCCCTAAAATGTGAGGCAGCTGCCGGCAACCCCCAGCCTGCCTACCGTTGGTACAAGGATGGGAAGGAACTCAACAGGAGCAAGGATATCCGAATTAAGTATGGGAATGGCAAGTAAGTACCTGCTTTCCAAGACAATGGTGGCCTAGCCTGCACCCTCTGGGTGACCTCCGGGAAGCAGAGAGCTGGGAATCCCGATTCTGAAATTCCACCTGGCCTCAGAGGGACAGGAAACCTCTAGAAACAAGAGACAAAATTGACAGCCGGGGGTTGCGCTAAACCCTAAGGCTAGCTAGTGTCCATATCACCCCAGTGTCCATATCACTCAACCTCAGAGAGCCCTTTCCTGCTACTCTTTACTAACCCCCTCTGCTTGCCTTGCCTCTGGGGCTTTGAATATAGCCCCAGCCTGAAGAGCCAGCATGATCCTGAGTACCTAGTAAATGCTCAGGAAGTTTTTGTGATTCTCTGAAGGCAACTTTAAGTCATAAGTGAAGGAAGCTAGCTATATAGTATGATTTCTAGGGGCTGTGAAAGAGACCACCCTTCCCATCTCCTTGGGATCTTAACCACTGGTGCCTGAAATCCTCACCATTAGTCATTGCTTTAGATTGGGGTGTTATCCTCATAATGCTTCTGTTAAAAAGGACCTGGTGTCTCTGAGAGGTACTATATGTACCCATTAGAGATGGTTAGCTTATATTAGATTTCTGACTGTCACTTTGCAGACAACAAAGCCCCAAGGGAAAGGGACGTGATATGCAAGGATGCTAGGAGAAAGAGAGAAGTAGCAGATTTACCTTAGGGGAGGGGGAATCACATGATAAACCACCTATTTTACAGTTCTGCCTTATTGACAGCAATGCAGCCAACCTACCTTCCCTAGAAATGGCTGCATTTGGGTGTTTGCAGGGAGGGGGGGTTAGGAAAAGAGGATCTGGGAGTGCTGTCAGCTACTGTTCAGTGGTAATGGTGAGTCTCCCTATCTTCTCCCGTGGGAACAAGAGGCCCAGGGTTAATACTAGTTTTTCCTTTCTACTTTCTACTGAGCCCCTGGGTTCCCGTTCCATCCTTTTCCTGAAAGCTTGGCCTCTTGGTCATATCTATTTGAGTCTAGGCCTAAGGGAAATAACTTAGAGGCTTTTTGAGATCTTGAACCAATGTCTTCATGCTTCCATCCTGGGCAAGTGTGTATATGAGGGAGTCTCTGGGGAAAACCAGCTGCAGCATTGAGAGCCCATGAACAAGCCCCTTTCTGTCTTTGACTTCTACTAGAAAAGGTAACAACTCAGAATCTGCCTGTATCCATAGCAGCCGTTAAGTCAGTGAACCAAAGGAGCTGTCTAGGTCGGGGGTGGGGAGGGGGAAGGAGAATGAGGGTGCTATTAATGAAAAACTCCTTGCCACCAGCAAAATAAAAGTCCTCCTGGATTCTTCCTGTATCCCAGACTCATTTTTTTTATTCTGTTCAGTTGACTAGTACATGTTGCCACTTGGATAGCATTAACTCACCCAAGACCCCTTACAACTCCAGCCATTGTGTTCTCCCCCTGTACCTTCTCTGCCCTCTGCCAGTGCCTTCCTTGTCCCCTGCCCTTTATACTCACATAAAGTTAATGGTGGGCAGTACCATATCACTCCTTCCCTCCCTTCCACCACCACTAGGGACCTTCACAAAGCCAGTTCCCTCAAATCCCTCCCCACTTTCTATACCTAAATCCATACCTTCCCTTCAGAAAAAAACCTAGAGCCTAGGGAGACCATGAGGTTAATAATGCTGAGGGCACATTTCTGATGTTCCTGAGTTCTTCCCTTCCACCACCTCCTGTGATCAGTACCACTTGTAACAGCTAGGGGGTGACCAGACTGAATCATCTGCAAAAAATCCTGGACATGGGAGCCATGGACATAGGTCCTAATGAATGGGAAGCTAGTGGGTGGCATCATTAAAGGTAACTCTCCTGAATGATCTAAGATTGACCCACCTCCACCCCATTTTGGTAGGATTCCCAAAATGGAATTGAGGAAAGGAGGATTTCAGTTTGACCCTGTCTCTTTCCTTGACTGAGGTTTGGGGTGATGGTATTATTGTCTGGCTGACAACCCTCTGGGCAAAGCAGCTCTTTTCTCCTAGGTCTGAGATGCTTGAATTGGGAATCAGGCTCCTTCCCATTCACGTTTCTTCCTGAGACAGCTGCTGTCTTGCTGTGGTCCTTGATTTCTCCCTCTGTCAAGTTGCTCTCTAGAACTGAAGGGGGGTTCCCCTGCACTTTCTTTCCTGGGCACTCTGTAGTGTTAAGTGACTCCCTTAAACCACGCCATGATGTTGTCACTCAATTATCCCATAGTGAAGCTCCTCCCTCCACCCCTCCCTGTCCCAGCCCTGTTTGAAGGAGGGGTGAGGGGCCAACATAGTGATCAGGAAAATGTCTGTGTGTGGCTTATGCTCCCCATGGAGGGAGCCCAACTGCATCCTTGGGCCTGTAACACTGGGGAGCTCAGATGGCTCTGCCCCTATCTCTTGAGTCTCTAGAGCCCCCTTGGAGTCACGTTTTCACATATTTGTACATCCTACCCCTCCCTAACTTCCTAACTGACCTTATGGAGGAAGGGGCAAGTGTCTATTCCCTTCCATTCCAAGGAAGAATAGTAGAGACTTTCTGCCTCATTTGTCACATACTACATCTGTAGCAAATACTTTGTATGTTTCTGTTACTGTATCTCTCTCTCTCTTTCTCTCTCTCTGGTTATGCTGCTCTCTATTTTCTCCATCTGCAAGCCTGTGCTGCTGCATTTTTCTGTCACAGTCTGTCTTTCAGTCTTCTCTATAGTCTCTCCTTCCTTCTTTCCCAGGCACAGTTTTTTTAATCTCCACCTCCTCTCCCCCCAGCTCAGGATCCAGGTCCCTCCCCTGGAGAACTACATGTTCCATCATTAATGAGAAGCAGGCTAGGACAGGCCCTGCAGGCGGGCGGGCAGCTCAGAGAGGAAGTATGGATTGGAGGGGGTGGGTGGGGAAAGGTGGAGCATTCCTACCAGAGTCACTATATGGGAAGGGGGGTGCCAGGTCACACAGGGAAATAAAACCTGAGACACAGGGAACACAACATGTGAAGGTATAGCCTGAGCCACTGAGAGGAGAGGATGTTAAATTGGGGAAGGAGGAGAGTGCGGAAGACAGGACTCCAGCGTGATAGTCTAGAGGAAGAGCAGTTAGAAAACCAAGCTGCTGAGATGGTGGGAAGACAGGAGCCGTACTCCAAAACCTTCCCAGAGGGCCTCGCTCTCTCCTCTGCGTTCTGTTCTATGGAACTGAGACCAGACAGTGTGCCTCAGTTTTTCCCTCTGAGCCCTTCCCTTCTAGTGAAGAGCCAATTGGATGAGTCCTAATTATAAAATGCCTGATAATCTAAGCCTGCTGGAGTGGAAGTTCTTTATCCTTTGTCATTGCTGTTATAGATCCCTATCTGATGAAGCCTGTGAACCCCCTCTCTCTGAATAATGTTTTTAATAAAATACATAGAATTACAAAGGAAACCAAATATATTGAAATTCATTTGCAAAAAACTCCACTTTTTTTAAACAACTCATGGACCTCAGGATAAGAACCTCTGTCCTAGAGCTAACAGAAGTCTCCAAAGGGTATCATATATGCCTTCCCTACCTCAGAGCAGAATAATTTTAAAGTACCTATACTGTTGTTCCTGAAGATTTCTGTGGAAGGAGATTCCTTGATTGCATATTTGCCTCTTTCCCTTGTCACTAATAAGGTCATCTTTCTTTCTTTCTTTCTTTCTTTCTTTCTTTCTTTCTTTCTTTCTTTCTTTCTTTCTTTCTTTCTTTCTTTCTTTCTTTCTTTCTTTCTTTCTTTCTATCTATCTATCTATCTATCTATCTATCTATCTATCATTCCTCTAGTTGAAGCTTAGACCTCTGCCCCTTGCCCTGCCCTTATAAAGAACCATGATGGAGCTTAAAGGAAATTTGCCAGTTTGGGTTATAGATAAGGGCAGGAGGGAGCAAAAGCATTATTTTAGGCCCTGAAAGTTCAGGATTTTCATTGTCTGACTCTGCGACCCCCACATGTCTCCCTTTTTCTGGGGTTAGGTTTCAGGGAGGAGGTGACAAGGGAAGACTCCTGACAAAGGGGAATATAGTTTCTTATTAATTTGGAGCCAAGTAGGAGATGGAAGGATGGTCAAAGGGACCATAAAACTATTTTTAATGAAGGAAATCAGCTGTAATTGACAAGGAGAATGAGCCCCAAGGCTGTGGGCAGAAGCTGGGCCAAGGAGTTGAAAATGTGCTTTGGGGAAGGAGTAATTGCTGTGGCATCACTGGGGATATCTCTATAGTAACAGAAAGTGTTGACAAGACAACTGGAGGGAGCTGTCCCCCCAGGGTCCCAGGAAGAGGCTGGTCCCCAGAGGCTCCTGGACTCACTGAAAAGGGAGAAATTTCTCTGGGAAAGAAACAAGTGGTGCTTGTCAGTTTGATTTGTTTGATATGTTCCTTTCATCCCCATGCCAGTGCCCCTCTTCCTCCTATCCCACTGGGCTTCTAGCCCTACTTGTCTCCTGTTGTGTGTCCCCCCCAATCTACTTTTCTTCCCACCCCCATCCCTCACATACATCCCTCACGGCAATGGCTAGGGGTCCCTGGGCAAGGCATATTCTGGGAAGTTGGTAATTAGTTTTGCTATTCAATAATGAAGTGAAGAAGTCATGTTGTGTAAGATTTTCCTGCTCTGTCCTGTTTCTCCCAGGGCACAGGCCACTGTTGTATGCTTTCATCCAAAAGATTGGCCAGGCTGGGGTCAGGGGGTGGGAGCGTTCAACAGTTATTTTCTAGGTAGGGCCAAGGAGGTTCCCAGGGGTTGGGAATGTTAAAGGAATAAGGATATAAACATCCCAAAGGAAATGGAAATGAAAGGGATGGAGCAGAAAATATAGAAAAGGCAACTTAAAAGAAAAAAAAAGCATATATCTGCATCATCACTGTGGCCCACTTTGGTGTTGGCTAGGTAGAAGGATATTGGAGGCAAAGGATCAGAAACACAGGGAGATTTTCTTTATATTTTCATATCAATGAACAACATCTAATTAATAGAACAGCTACCCCCCCCCCACACACACACACACCCTCACCACTTCCCCCACACACACTCAGAATTTTGAGCTAGCCTTCTGGAGGCTATTTCCAGAGGCTAAAGAAATTCCAAAGAGAGGGGCAGGCTCCTAGGTTTCTGAGGCCAAGGGAGTGATTTGTCAGGGTAGGGTGACCCTGTGAAGCTGAAGTGTCCTTCCTCTGGTCAGATTTGGAGTCTCAAGCAGAGATCCCTGAGGGGAAGAAGGGTTTCTTTACTTCCCACCAAGATATAGCATCTAGTGCTCTCTGGCTTCCCTGGTGATAGACTTCACAAGGGACATACACTCACTAGCTTACCAATATGGAAAGGAAAAGAAGTGCAGAGTTTGCTAGGGAAAAAGACTTAGCCCAGGAGTCAGAAGACAGAGGCCCTAGGACCACCTCTGCCATTAAGTACCTGGGTGACTTTGGGTTAGACATTTATCCCCCTGGGCCTCAATTACTTCTTCATCTGTAAAATGGGGCTCATTATCCCTTACCCCTCCCTTCCTCAGAGGAATGAGGGAACATATGTAGGGGAAAAAATGTTCAACATGCTCATACAAATTCGTAGTGGTGGTGGTGATGGTGGTGGTGGTGATGATATTTGAATCCAAACCTACCTGATCAGAAAGGCTGGGAGCTGGATGAATGAGGAACAATACTCTAGGTTTGGTGTTATCAACTCAGCAGCTCTGAAAACTATCATCAAAGTAGCTGCTCTCCGAGGTGCTGGGGAGCACCTGGTCCCATCTTAACCTCATGAACCCTCAAAGTTCATGAGAATCTATTTCACCACACTACTCTGCCTCTCAGAGTGCTACCTCCAACACTTGCAGAAAGTGCCCCCCTCCCCAAGCTAGGATCTCAGTGGGGTTCACATTCATTTCTTCTGGAACAGGTCACAGCAACTGATAAGCAGTGCCAGCTGTTTTTTCTTCTAAGTGAACTTTTCTTCATTTTTCTGACTGAATCCTTTCTTCTCCATTCCCTCTTGAGTTGACCTTGCCCCTACCCCTCTGGTGCTTATGAACAACAGACTCCGAGAGCAGAAGGAGAGGTGTTTGGTGTGGGGGTGGAGAGGGGATTTAATCTAATTCTGGGGCCCCAGCCTAGAAAGCATTTGTAGGTTCCCTCACCAGGTTAGGATCTCTTAAGTCAAGGGCCTCCACCCTCCAAAACAGTAGCATCTCTCTATCCCTTACAGCCATATTCAACTCATAGGCTGCACACCTCCCTCCTCTTCCATTGCTGGAAGATAGGCTGTCTGGGGGCAGTCAGGGGAAGAACAATTCACCTTCAATCAAAACTTCTTTCCTTTCTCCCCACCCCTCCACCCTCTGCCTCCCCCAAACAGAAGAAACTCCAGGCTGCAGTTCAATAAGGTGAAGGTGGAAGACGCTGGGGAGTATGTCTGTGAGGCAGAAAACATTCTCGGAAAGGACACAGCCAAAGGCAAACTGAATGTGAACAGCGGTATGTCTCTGGGAGAGTCAGGGAGGTGGGGGCTGGGCTGGGAGGACTCGGGGGGCTTCCAGTCACTGTGCACTGCTGGGGAGCCTCCTGGCACATGATTCATCTTGCTCTCCGGTTCGCACTCCCTCTCCCTATCAAACACAACAATCTCGGCAGATTAAGAGAAATGCAGTTAAAGCATAAATGTTTAGCTTTGTTATCTAGAGCTGGCAAAGCTGCCGGCTCACATTTTAAAATACCCTGAAAACTAAATATTTTGAAATCTATAGGTGGGGGAGGGATATTTTTAGAAGGCAATTATGGGTGGCTCGACTGCCAGGAGCCGGAGCTGGGGGAATCAGGGCTGGGCCCCCTGAACTGGAGTGTGAGCTGATTTTTCTACCCCTGTGTTTGTTTTATCGCTTACGAGGGGAGCAGTCTTCTGACAGGAGGCCTCCTACATTCTCCTCTCAGAGGACTGAAGGAGGCAAGCCAGAGTGGGAATAGTGGGATTGGGAGGACAGTCCCATGGTGCCCACATTTGTATGTTAACTCTGGTCTCTTGGGCATTGAAGCATTAAAGGGTAGAAGAGTCCAAGAATCTCTGTCTTCATTCGATGTCCCACTGCATATACCACTTCTTGTGTCTTCTTTGGAGAGGATCTCTCCACCCATTCACATCCTAGTACTTCTTCCAAGCACAACTCAAGCTCTGTGTCCTTCCTGAAGCCTTCTCTCTCCTCTTTACACCATCCTCTAGGCAGAATACCCAGCTCTTTCCCTCTTCTCTGAACACTTATGTTCTGAACAACATTACGTAGCTCTCCTTTTCTGACCTCTGTCCCAAGTCCCCTGTTTCCAGCTCCCTGTTGGACATCTCCACTTGAATGTACTTATACTTCCAACTCAACATGTCCAAAACAGAATTTATCATCATCCTGCCCAAGTGAGCTCCATGTCCTGACTTCCCTTTCTTTTCTTATTCTCCCAGTCATCCAGGCTGGAAATCTTGACATCAACTTTGACTCTACCTTGTCTCTTGTGAATTATTTATATGTCCCCAGATCCCATGAATTCTTTTTTTTAAAACCCGCCTTTTCCCCTCCTTTCCATTCCCGCTGCAATCATGCTTATCTTCCTATACTTTGTGATAGCTTCTTAACTTGTTTCCCTACCACTAATGTTTCCTCTCTTTAACTTCCTGCTCATCCCCCTCATCAGTGGCTCCTCATTGCCTATAGGATAAAGGAAGAACTCCTCAGCCTGGCATTCATGCCCTCTCAATTTTACATTAGCCTGATCTTATCTCCACCTTCACCCCTCACTGCAATGGATCTGTGTCCCAATCTAACTGCTCTTCTTGACCGTGCCCCAAACATGCCTTGCACTTTCCCACATTTAGGAGTCTTTATTGATCCGTGCCCCCCCCCCCCAAATGCCCTCCCTGATCCTCTTTGCCTATTTCAAACTTCATAGGTCTTAAACCCTATTTCTCTCTTGAAGCCTTCTCTGCCTATATCAGCCCACACTGATCACTCATTTCCCTGAATTTTTACAGAACCTTGCCTTTTGGGCAGTTAATCACCGGCTGACATCTTTGATATTGTCTTGTTGTGTTGTTACTTAGCTAAGCAAATGTGTCCAGTCTCCTCATCTAGACTGTGAGCTCCCTAGAGGCAAGGACTCTGTTTCTTCTCCTGTTTCCTCTTACTACCACCCTACCTCTTGGATATACAGTAAATATCTGTGATCCTGAGGGTAATTCACTGAGAGAATCTCAACTCTGAGGGCTCATGAAATATATCACCCACTCTGGGAAGGAAGAAAGGAAGGAAGGAAAGAAGAAAGGGAGGGAGAAAAAGGAAGGGAGGGAGGGAGGAGAGAAAATGAAAAGAGGAAGGGAGGAAGGAAAGAAGCAAGAAAGGAAGGGAGGCAGAGAAAAAGGAAGGAAGACAGGGAGGGAGGAAAAGGAAGGGAGGGAGAAAGGAAGGAAGGAGGGAAGAAGAAAGAAAAGAAGGAAAGAAGAAGGAGGAAGGAAGGAAGCAAGAAAGGGAGGGAGGCAGGGAAGAAGGAAGGAAGGCAGGCTGGCTTTATCAAGTACTGCTTTGCCAGGCACTGTGCTAAGCATTTTACAAATTTCATTTGAGCCTCACAACAAACCTATGAGGTAGGTGCAATTATTAGCCTCATTTTACAGTTGAGGAAACTGAACGTTTAATAAATGCTTGTTAAATTGAATTACTTGGTTCTAAGCTCTCTGGATCTTTGTACTTATTTTGTAGTTGAGGAAACTGAAACTGAGAGATGCTAAGTGACTTGCCCAGGATCAGTCAACTCAAGTTTCTGAGGCCACATTTGAACTCAGATCTCCTCAACTCCAATTCCACTACTCTGTCCTCTTTGCCACCTAGCTGACTTTTGGGGGGAGGCGGTGAGGCGGGTATCACTCTATCCTCTTTGCCACCTAGCTGACTCTTGGGGGGGGGCTGAGGTGGGTATCACTGGTCACTAATAGCCCCAGGTTGGCCACAGTAACTGTGGAGACCATCAGGATCTAATTCCCACTCGCTCTTAAACCCTTTATAGGTCTGTATTCAGCAGCCTAGCCCTAGGTATTACCTCTAGTCATAGTGAATTGACCTTCTGTCCCAACGGGCTACCAGGGGCTTATGCCGGTCTGTATTTTGGACTCATAGAATGAGACAGGAGAAGATCCCTTGTCAGCTGGTGAGGCTCCCCAGGCTCTCTCACCTTCCTATTTTTTTCCATATCTACAGGCCTCCACCTCCAGTAAGCTCAAAAGGATCCAATGTGCTTGGGCCCCAAGTGACATAATTACTGAAGCCCATGTGGCAGAACAAAGGCCAGGGCTAGGAACACAGGACTCATGTATTCCAAGGAGCCCTCCTTGTCCCTTGACAGCTACCCAGCATGGTTAAGTGAAGAAGGCTGGGAATGAAAAGACATGGGTTCTAGTCCTAGCTCAAGCTGTGTGGCATTGAGCAAGTTTCATCCCAGTTCTGGGGCTCAGTTCTGCCAGTGCCCTTCTTGACTCAGATGTGCAGCAGTAAGAGGTAAACTCCTCAAAAATAAGAGTTCTTTCAGTCTTGAACTCTGTATCTCCAGCACCCAGCACTCAGTGCCTAGCACACAGTAAGCATCTAATAAATGCTTGCTAAATTGAACTACTAGCTTCTAAGTCCTCAGGCTCCTTGGCCCAGCCTCCCTTCCTGGCCCAACCAGGGATGGAAGCTGTGCTCCCATCTGTTGAGGGGCCAAAGGAAAAGCCTCCTGGCTCAACCCTTTGCCTGGGCATAGATGCATCAGGAACCTTGTTTACCCATGGAACCTGGGAGACCTGCAGGAACAGGAGCTGAGAGGGAGAGGGGGGAGGGGGCGGGCTGGGCTTAGTGCCTTCTGACTCATCTCCAACCACTCAACTCCACCCCGAGTGGGATTTGGCCTGACCCCATCACACTGGGAAGGGAAGGGGGAGTTGTAGGGAGAATCGTGGGGTCAATTCCTCCTCTGCCTTAGGGCTGGGGGCCAGGGAGTGGCCTGACAGGGGCTACAGCAGGGCAGGCCCATTCACCAGGCCGCTGGCATTGCTGTTCAGTTTGTGATGTAATCTCTAGTTTTTGTTTATAAATTTGGAGGGCTTGTTCTGCCCTCTTTGCACATCATTGCTGATGCACTTCGCCCCGCCCCTCCCCCCCCCCAAAATCAGAGCATTCTCTTCCTTCAGACATAGTCTTTGTAGCCCTTACCAGAATCTGAACAAATCTGGAGGAAGGCTGTTCTCTTATAGCAAAGCAGCTGGTTTGGGCCGGCTCTACCTAGTCTTAAGTTCTAGAAATCCGATGCTTCGATCCCAGGTGAAGGAGGATCTGGGAATGGCTCATGCTAGAATCTCAGAATTAGGCCAGATTCTATCCTGGGGAAGCAGCCATGCATTCATTCCCCATTTTCCCTCTACCATCGGGGCCTTTGCTGTTGATCATTGCTTCTCCCTCTTTCATGTTCTATCTTTCACGATCTACCCTTTTTTCTATTACCTTCCAACATGTATTGATCTACCCTGTCCTTAAAAAAAAAATCCTTCACTTGATAAGAAGTAACTGTGATATAATAGGCAGAGAGCCAGCCTTGAAATTCAGATCCTGCTTTTGATAACATTCTGGTTGTATGACCCTGAGCAAGTCACTGAATATCTCAGCTCACTAAGACTTCAAGTTACAAAGCAGATGATCGTCTGCATGAGTGGAAAGATTTTCCTCACCAGGAATTCCCTACATCAATGAAATCACATAGGTTCAAAATTCCAAAAGTAAAAGTAATTTAAAAAGCAAAAATAAGATAAAATAAATCCAAAAATAAGCAAAAAACCAAAAACCTTTCATTTGATTTTGCCTTCCTGGTGAGCTATTTCTTATCTCCTTTCCTTTTCAACTCCTTCATTATTAGAGAGGCAGCTAGGTGGAGCAATAGATAGTACTCCAGGCCTAAAGTAAGTGAGTTCAAATCCAGCCTCTGGCACTTAGTACTTTTCTGTCCCTCGATGTAAGAGCACTTACCCCTCCATTTCTTCAACTGTAAAATAGAGATTATAATAGCACCTACCTCTCAAGGTTATGGTGAGGATCCAATGAGATAATGTTTGTAAACTGCTTAGTACAGTCCTGGCACACAATAGGCATGATATAAATGCTTGTTTCCTTTTCTCTCACACTACTCACTCACTTTTCAGTCCTCTATGAGCCATCTTCTGACTCCCAACAATCTGCTAAAATTCCTCTCTCAAAGGTTACCTGTAGTTTCTTAATTGCTAAATCTAATGAACTTTTCCCAATTTTCACCCTCCCTGACCTTTCTATGGTTGTTGACACTGCTAACCAACCACTCCCTGCTTTTGGACACTGGGCTTCCCCAGTAGTGTTCTACCTGTCTGATCACTCCTTCTCAAGCACCTTTGTTAGCTCATCATTCGCTTCCCACCCCCAGAGCATGATAGGTCTGGACCAGGCTCTCTTCTCTGCTCTCTACACTCCCTTCCTAGGTAACTTTATTTGTTCCCATTGATTCAACCCTGATCTGTATGCAAACAACTTTCAAATACACACACACACACACACACACACACACACACACACACACACACAGCCATAACATTTCTTAAACTCTAGTCCTACATACCCAAATGCCTACAGAAAATTATTATTATACAATTATCAAGTGCTTAATATATCCTAGGCAGCTAAGTGCTGGAGATATAAAGAAAGGTAAAAACAGCCCCTGATTCCAAGGAGCTCACAGTATAGTGAGGAAGTCAACATGTAAAAACCGTATACAAAGAAGTTATCTACTATGGGATAAATTGGCATGATATCAGAAGAAAGGCGCTAGTTTCAAGGGGGGCTTCCTTGCAGAAGGTGGGATTTTATCTGATACTTGAAGGAAACCACGTGGTGATGAGAAAGGAGACAGTGCCAGCCATAGGGGAAAGCCGATGAAAACACCCAGCGCAGGGGGATGATTTGGGGTGTTCAGCCAGAGCAGGGAGGCCACTGTCACTGGATTGCAAAGTACATGGATGGGGGTTAAATGTAAGAGAACTGGAAAGGTAGGAAGGGGCCAGGTTGTAAAGGGCTTTCAACGCCAAGCAGAGGATTTTCTGTTTAATCCTGGAGGTATTAGGAAGCTGCTGGAGTTTGACATCTCCACCCGGAAGTTCTGTCAGCACCTCTGGCTCAATGTATATAAAACCCAACTAATCTTCCCCACCAAACCTTCCCTTCCTCCAGGAGTTTCCTTCTCTTTGTGGAATGCATCACTATCTTCAGTCCCCTGGTTTGTAACCTTGGAGACAGCTAACATTCCTCTTTCTGCTTCATCCTCATATCCAGTCAGTTGCCAAATCTTGTCTTTTCAACCTCCATAATATCTCTTCCCTTCTCTCTATTCTTACTTCTGCTTCCGTTGGTCTCCAACACCATAATTGCCTCCTAACTTGTCTCCCTGCCACCATTCTATCCCTTCCTCAGTCCATCCTTTGCCCAGCTGACAAAATACTATGTATCCTAGAGTCTCAGGGTCTAAACCTCTCACTCCCCAGCTCAAAAACTTTAAGTGGCTCCCTATTACCAGGAGGATGAAATAAAAGTTCCTTAGATTGAAATTTAAGGGTCTCCTTTGTTTCTTCAACCTACTTTTCCTTAAATCCAATTCACTTGCATGTCATGGCATCACCTTCCTGATGGCATGATCCTCTTGAAGAACATAGGTCAAACAGCAGCATGTGATCCCCTGCTTCAGTGGTTCACAGGAGCTGTCTGCCATGTCTAAAAGACCATCCCTCCTCTACCATGTCTCTCTTCTTTCTATGAAGACTTCTTTAATCCCTGACCTTCCATCCTCAGTTCTTAGTGTAATCTCCTTTCTCAAATATTTCTAGAACTCTTTGTCTCCTTCAGTCCTGGCTGTATTCATGTTAGCTCTTGGAAGGCAAAGACTGTTCATTTTATCCTCAATGCCTTGCACGTAGTAGGTCCACAATATTCACTTAATATAATTGCATTATAGCAAGCCTGTAATGTGGAGTGAAGGGCAGAAGAAAAACATACCTGAATCTCTGTGACCAAAGAGAATCTAGGGAACTCATCTAGCCTGCCTGTGGGTGGAACAGATTTTTTTCTTTTGTAAATCCAGAGTTCATTTTAATGTGTCCTTAATCACCCAGTAGAGCTAGAATAAAGAGTCATCTTGTTTCAATGTTTACCACAGGCAGGGTCTGTCATGCCAAAAATATGGCCCTATTGTAGCAATCCGGGTTCCTTAGCCTAATGTCTAGCCAGCAGCATCTATTTTCCCAAAGGGGATAACTTTTCCCTCTCTGCTTCCAAGGGAAATCAGGTCAGGTCAACATCCCTTTAATGGTGTCCACTGTTTCTTCATGCTGAGTTTATCTAACCTATGAAGATTTCCCCAGAGAAAGGAGACTGTTGTTGGTTCAAGGTCTGCAAGGATCTGGATCATCTGGATTCCAGATCATTTGTCATCCTTACTTTCCCCAAAGGCCCCAGATTTCTTGAGCAGATAGATTAGGCCCTTGGGCCTTAGTTTGCTAAGAACTAGTGTAGACATACCATTCAGGTGGATCTAGGTGCTAGAGAAGGCTGAGCAAAACCCTACTGAATTGGACTCTGGGACTGGCCCAGAATTACATGTTCTGTCTTTCCTGGGGGAAACCACCATTTGAGTAAAAGCCAAGACTCAATGTGGGCCTGAATCACCTTCATGCTCATATTCTCTATGTCTGTGTTTGTAGCTGGGCCTTTCCCAAGGCCCTCTAATTCTCTGTGGTCTAAGACCTCTGTCTCTTACCTAGATACCTCTTTTCAGCTGAATCCCCACGCCTTCCCTCCTTACTTCAACCGGTGAGGTCAGCAGTGACTCTGAAGTCTCCACTCAGATGATGTGCTCCTGTAGGGTGGAAAAAGGATAGATGTGCCTGGAAATAGTAAGCAGGCCTTGTTGTATGCTCAGGTTTCCAGGACCATGACAGACTTATGATCCTAGAATCAAAGCTAGAAGGGAACTCAGAGTTCATTGAATCTAACTCTCTCATTTTAAAAAAAAATTATTTTCAGTTCCAAATTCTCTCCCTCCCTCCAGCCCTCCCCTCACCCATTGACAAGCCAACCCCCTCCTTTGATAGATGAGGACACTGAGCACTGAGGCCAATAGAGGTTAAGTGACTTGCCCAGGGTCACAATTAGTAAGTGTCTGAGGTTGGATTTGAACTCTAGCACTTAGCACAGTTGTCTGGCACAAAACAGGTACTTAATAGATGTTTATTGCCTATTGACTATATGTTGAACTCAGATCTTCACAACTGACTCTACTCAATCTGTTCTTGGCAAGTTTAACTTTTACCTCCTACAAGAGCAGACACCACCCTGAATGCTTTTGTGTTGTAGCAGACTCCCTTCTCTGGTTGCTTCACTTGTAGACTTTCAGAGCAGAACCCCAGGGCTAGCAGGGAACCATAACAGACCCCTGGGATGCTGGGAGGGGAGAGCAGGTTCTGCAGTTGATCTGACTAACTAAAGAGGTGTGTCAGAGATACTTCCCCAGATCTATTACTAGGAAATTGGGTGTGGGTATGGGTGGAAGAGGAGGGAAGGAGGTGGTATTTGTTTGTGGTTTGCATATCATTTGCATATATCAACCTAGATTATTGCCACTAAGATGTTTCAAGTGACATTTGGCTCACAGCTGTAACACTGGATAAGGATTTTGGGAAATCTGGGCTCAACTGCCCTATTTTTTACCTCTGTTGTACAAGTTGCTTTGACTCTCTAGAACTGAGTTTCCCCAACTGTAAGGTAAAGAAATTGGACTAGAAAATCTCTAGAGTCTCTTTTGTAACATTCTATGAGCCTAGAAAAAAGCAGCATGAAAGAACATTGCATTTGGAGTCAAGCTTTTTTGTTGTTGACTAGTTATGTCCGACTCCCCGTGACTGCATTTGGGGTTTTCTTGGCAAAGATACTGGAGTGGTTTGTCATTTCCTTCTCCAGTTCATTTTACAGATGAGCAAACAGAGGTAAACAGTGACTTGCCCAGGGTCACACAGCTAGTGTGTGTCTGAGGCTAGATTTGAACTCATGTGGATGAGTCTTCCAGACTCCAGGCTTTATCCACTTCACCACCTAGCTGCCCCACTTAGAGTCAAGTTCTGGGTTCAAATCTTCATTTTGCTACTTACTCCATGTCTGTGTTTGAAATCATCTGATCTCAGTTTCATCATCTATAAAATGAGAAGACTGAATGAGACAAAATTTTAGGTCCCTTCCCTCTCTACGTTTATGATCTCTGATTCTTAGGTGGACATTTCTAAATATTTCTTTTTCTCTGTCTTTGCATCACCACCCCCTGGCACTCACTGACTTAGATTCTCTTGACCAGAGCCTAGCAGGGCAAAGGGCTCCTTCAGACTGATGTGCCCAGGCAGGTTTCTGATGCATGAATTTGGCCTGAGAAGTATTGCAGGGTGCCAGGGATGGGGTGAAGAAATCCCTAGATCTCAGTTGGCAACTAGAAACATATTCAGGTTTGGGGTCCTCTGTGGTGCAGAGGGAGAGGTTCAAAAGCTGGAGAGTGACATGCCGAGTTTTATCCATGAGATTGTTATACATATACAGACTGAAGGGTATGTATATACTCCCAGGCCCACTCGGTCCATCCATCTCCCCAAATGTCTAAACACTAAGGAACCAAGGACTGCATCCTGTGGGGAAATCTAGCACTCCCCCCTCCAAGTGATTGAAAGTGGCCAAGCCAAGGTAGAGTTGAGCCGTAGGGATCAGGGACCATCAGACTATTGCTTTAAGCCCGCAGAGCACCTGAGAGCTGGACAGGAAAGGAGCTGATTGTCCTCTCTGAGTTTAATCCTTGTCAATTCTTTTACTGTTTGCAATGATGAGAATGTGTGTATGGGGGGGAGGGGCAGACAGAGAAGGAAAGAGGAAAGCGAGAGAGATCAAGGGGAGGAAGAGACTGGGGAGGGAGGAGGAGAAAGGGGGAGAGGGAGGGAGAAAGAGAAAGGGAAGGAAGAAGGGAGAGAGAAAGAGAGAAGGAGGGGGAGAGAGGGAAAGGGAAGGAAGAAGGGAGAGAGAAAGAGAAAGGAGAGGAGAGGGAGAGAAAAAGAGAGAGAGGAGAGAGAGACTGAGATTCTTAGCTGCATGTTGTTAACTTTCTGGATGCCCCCTGACCTCGGTCTCAAGCATCTAGGGACATTGCTTTAGTTTGGAAGGCTATTCCTCTACATCCTTCTGGACAAAGATGCATTAAAAACCAAATTTTCCCCTCAGCCTGTTTTCATATCACAGCTGGCTCCTTCTCCCTCCCCTTTGAGTTCCTGTCTCTGCTCTGGGCCTCCCTGGAGCCTCATGATTTATAACTAAGGCTGGTGTAGGCCTATATCAAATAATGCTGGAGGGCCAAGGAAGATTGGACCAGGGGAGAGGGAGAATGTGCCGAGGATAAAAACTCCTTAGAAGAAGAGGTGCTGATAAGAAAGTAGTTTCTTTTATGGGTAAACCATCTCTGTTTGGGGAGAGAGGGGGATGTTCCTAAGCATCTCCCCACACTTTTCTGAAGAAATTGGTTCGAGCAAGTAGACTGCTATTCCCAGGCTTTGGGCATGTTGATGGAGTGAGTTGAGTTCCTGGACATCGGGCTTCTCCTAGAATCCCCACCCCTATCATCTACTAAGCTCCTCTTCCCCTGCTGACCCTGGCCCCCTTTGATTGGAATGAGACTTGTTTTTAGATGTCCATCTTGTGTATCCTGAGATGACCTTGTTTTACTCTGTATGACTCTACCTGCGAAGCTCACCTGAGCACTCCCTGGGAACCAGAGCCTTGAAGAGCTGGACCTTAGAGGGAATGTTTTCATTCCAAAGGGTTTTTCCGCATGTGTTTCCTTTAAGACCCCTTGGGGAAGCTTTTCATAGAATTGAGTGAAGGTCTGGGCGAGACAACTGGAGAAAAAATAGTCACACTTGCCCCAAGGACCACCAGCTTCCCCAGATGGGAACACAAAGCTCTATGTATGGGAGAAGGACCAGGTTGGGGGGAGAATGGGAGGAGGATGAGATACAAGATTCTCTTGCAGGTAATCTGAGAACCTCCTCCCCTCCATCAAAATCGAAGCATATACAGTTTATGTATTTGGGGCCCACTCTTTGGGAGTGGTGAAGAGCAAAGATGTTTTCAGTTGGGAAAGCTGGTTGGATATCAGAATTGCTGGTTTTGCCCAGTTAGCAGGAGGCAGAGGCACACTGGAGAGCACACTGAGTTTGGAGTCAGAGGGCCTGAGGTTGATTTCTGATTCTGCCACTGACTTCTGGTGTGACCTTGGACAGGTCCATTAACTTCTCTGGGATGCAGTTTTCTACTGTTTAAAATGAGCGGGTTGGACTAGATGAAGATGATAATTATAAAGGATCAATAATAATGGGGCAGCAAAATGGTCAGGTGAATAGAGCGCTGGGCCTGGAGTCAGGAAGACTCATCTTTGTGAATGCAAATCCAGCTTCAGGTACTTACTAATTATGTGACCCTGGGCAAGTCACTTAATCTTGTTTGCCTCAGTTTTCTCATTTGTAAAATGAGCTGGAGAAGAAAATGACAAACTACTTCAATATCTCTGCCAAGAAAATCCCAGCTGGGGTCACAAATAGTCAGACATGACTGAAATGACTGAACAGAAGCAGTGATAAATATAATGATGATAATAGCTAGAATTTATATAGCACTTTAAGGTTTGCAAAATGCTTTATGTGGATTATCTTTGATCTTTATACCAACCCTGGAAGGTAGGGGCTATCATTATCTCTATTCTGCAGATGAAGAAAACTGAGGCAAACATTAAGGTATTAAGTGACTAGCCCAGGATCACACAACTACTAAGTGTCTGAGACAAGATTTGAACTCAGATCTTCCTGACTCCAAAGCCAGTGCTGTATCTACTATGCCACCCAGCTGCCTGGAGATGACCTCTAAGGCCCTTTCAAGCCCTAAATCTATGCTCCTGTAACAAAGGGAAGGTGTATCATCAAGTAAAGAGGTGATTGAGAATCAGTGGGCTATATAATGACTCAAGAACTGGTCTTGGAGTTAGGAAGGCCTGGGTTTGAGTCCTTCCTTTACCATATACTGGTTGTGTGAACCCTGGATAAGTCACTTACCTCTGTCTGCCTCAGTTTCCTCAACTGTAACATGGGGTGGGGGGGAAGGAGAATGGAAGGATCTTTTTATTATCAGTTCCATTTTCTCTCCCTCCCTCTAGCTTCTCTACCTATTGAGAAGCCAGCCCCCTTATTAGACTAGGAAACTGAGGCAGACAGAGATTAAGTGACCTGCCCAGAATGGCATAGCAGCACCACCCCTCCAGCTCAGGGTTGTTGTGAATATCTACTGAGATATTTGTAAAGCCCTTAGCACGGTGCCTAGCACATAATAGGTGCATAGTAAGTGCTTTTTTTCCTCATTCTTTCCCTACCACTAGCTGACTCCTGAGTTGATGCATTCTGAGGGGGAGCTACAGTAACCATGTGTCATTCTCTATATTTCTCATCTTTCCAGTGGCCACCACCCTGTCGTCATGGTCCGGGCATGCTCGAAAATGCAATGAGACCGCCAAGTCGTACTGCGTCAATGGTGGCGTCTGCTACTACATTGAGGGCATCAATCAACTGTCCTGCAAGTAAGTGAGCAGTGGTGCTGGGGCACTGAGGGGGGAGTAGGGGGAGGGGAAGGGAGGCCAGGAGCTTGTATAGTGGGTATTGAAGGGAGGGTCTCCAAAAGTGGTGCTGGGCAAGCCCTGAGGGCTTTTTTACCCTCCCTGCTGAGGGTCAGCTCAAAGCAGTTGTTGGTATGTCCATGGTGGGGATTCAGAGGTAGGTTGGATTCATCCCTTGGTCCCTTTGCACCCAGCCAAAGATTCCTCCTGGAAGCTTGGGGAGATGTGTGTGTCACATGTGGGTCTCAGGGCTCCCGGAGTCCCTGTTTCCCTTTCCTTCCCTCCCTCCCCAAATCCTTCTTCCACTGGTTTCTATTCAGTAGAGTATTCCTGTAGGGCTACTCCCAGTTCCCGATGTGGGCAGTATCTTTCTCTATATAGCTCTCCTTCTCTTTCTGTCTTTATCTCAGCATCTCTGTTGCCATTTGCTCTTGCTGAGTCTGATAAGCCCTAGGGTGTCTCGCTCCCTAGAGGTGAAGAGAGTGATTAGCAGAGAAGTAAAGGAGCAGGAAGCATTCCAGGAGCCAGAATCTGCATCTCCTGGTAGCTTCCGTGCTTGAGGATGGGTCCCTCACTCTGTATTCACTACAAAGGGAAGGGAGGGGAGGGAGGGAGAGTGGCCTAATAATCATAGTGCCACTTGACCCTTATTGATACCCCCCCCAACCCCCGACCCAGTCTGAATATTGTGGGATGGGACAAAAGGACCAAGGGCCAGTAGAGTCAACCTCCCACCAGTACATGAGTCATGTTGGAAACTGACCTGGATATTTCCTGAGAGAAGGGTCTACATTTTGCATGAGAAAATAGGGATGTTGAGAAAGAAGCAAAGGAAAAGGTCTTTAGTCCCTGACCTGAGCCTTTACCCTCCCTAGCCTTGTCCTCAACTGACTTTCCCGGCTAATGTCCTCTTTTCTGGACTGTCAACACTAGCCCCAGCGCAGAGGGTGTCTCTCAAACACTGATCTCCAAGGAGCTCATAGCACACAAGTCAGCCCAGAGTTGTATTGGGAAGTCACTGAGGCCCAGAAACAGGGAGGACTTTTACTTTTTGGTAGGTAGTGTGTCAGTCAATACATCAAGGGAAGCTCTTGGCTGAGAAGCTAGTCTTCCAGCATTTTATTTAGTAGATTTGCCTGCTGACGTCTTGGTTAAGGCTCCAGGCTGTATACCTCAGAGAGTGAGAGAGGCCTGAGTTTTGGAGTAATGGAGAGCACATTTAGTCCTAGCCTTAGGTACCTAGTGAGGGATCCAAATTTGTCGTTGGGGAAGTCTTAATACATTTGAAACATCTGGACAGGGTCATCAAGAGTGTGGTAAGAACAAGAGAATATGGGACATGATTTAAATTCATGCCGCCAAGGCCTCTCGCTGGAAGATTAAGGTTGTGTCTTTGCTTCCCCTATCCCAACCTTAGCTCCCACACTTAGATCTAAATTGAACTCTACTCTCCAAGAACAAGTGGTCGCCATTCAAGAAAAAAGATATTTTTCCTGGGGTGGAGCCTGGCAGGGCAAGTACACAAGAAGGCACATTATTAAGGTACCCCTTCTGTCTCCATGTGTTAAGTTTTGTCCCATCTTCACACTGCGTCCATACATCCTGGTAGAGAGGCAGCTAGGTGGCACAGCGGATAGAGGTCTGAGCCTGGAGTCAACAAGACTCGAGTTCCAATTCAGCCTCAGATACTTACTATCTCTGTGACCCTGGGCAAGTCACTTAATCTCTGTTGGCCTCAGTTTCCTCAGCTGCAAAATGGGGATGATAATAGTGCACCTACCTCCCAGGGTTGTGGGAGGATCAAGTGAAATATTTGTAAAGTGCTTAATACAGTACCTAGCACATAGTAGGCACTATAAATGCTAGCTATCATCAATGTTATTATTATTACCCAGCTGCTAGAACATGGATGATCTGACAAGCAACTACTCAGGGAGGTCCTTGACCTGCTGGAGATGTGCACTGTGGAGCAACCTCTCAGACCAGAGGCCCTTGGGACCAGTGCCCTCCACTTGTTCTCTGGAGTAAATTTGGATCTCCCAGGGTTTTGAATGTAAGGCCCATTCTGATACCTCTTCCCTTTCCCATTTCACTTAACCAGTTTATGGTCAGAAGAAAACATAGTGGGCTGAGCTTAGGAACCCATGGTCCCAGCCTGCCTGATTCTAGAACAGAGAATTCCCTGGTTACAGTATTCTCTGGAATATTCTTTTCCACCAGAAACAGAAAGACAACTTACGGGGAGGGACCAAAACCTCCTGTCCCAAGATTATCAGGACATCATGGAAGGGAGAAATCCAGAAGAAGGTGGAGAGCAGTGGAACCAACTCTGATCTCAGACTATGGCATAAAAGAAGAGTAGGCAAGGGGTTGGATAGGGAAGTTGAACTCTGGAAGATGGCTTGGGGGAAAGAAGCTTGACTTCTTCACCTGAACCAGATTTGAGAGGCTCTCTGGAGCATTTGCCAACTCCCCTGAAGGTCATGACACAACTGGCTGACTGAGACTTGCCTTGAAATATCAATGACCAAGAAATCTGTTATCTTCTGACTAGGCTTAGGCAGAGAGAACAGTTCCAAGTCCTGAACCTAGGCTCCACCTCTTTTCCTCCCTCCAAGTCAGAAGATATAAGGTAATGGTGCCAGTAGTGACAGGATGCTTTGGAGGAACAGGAAGGCTTCCTGGCTAAAAATATTCAAGTTTGTGCCATACTCTGAGCTCTTTGGAGTGAATGTGATAGAGACACCCACCAGGATGCTTAGCCTATGCTCTGGGGGCCAAGAAACTTAGCACTAGGACACTATTGAAAGGATAAAACATCTGCATAAAGAGAGTGGGTAAAAAGCAATCCCATACCTCTAATGCTTTGTCCTTGTGACATTTAAACTCATAAGCTAGAAGGGATCTGGAAAAGGCAGAGGAATCAAACCCTTGCCCTTTAGACAAGTGAAGCCATCTAGGGCAGGTGAATAGTCTCTCTCACTTTCCCCGGGGGGAAGATGAGTCCCTTTGAATTTGTTTGTAGGTTGAAATGGCCAAAGCTGTGGGAAAGAGTTGGTCCAAGGAGTGAAGGTCATGGAGTCAATAGGGATTCTAACACTAAGGTCACATTCCCTAAAGTGTTGAGGCTAAGACAGAGAGGGTTGGTGAGCAGGCTTCTTCTCCTTACCCCAGGTCAGCATTCCTCTCCCTACCCTCACCCCCAGGGCATGGGCAGTGATTCAGATACCAGACTTGGGGGAATTAAGGTTCATTCTATTGAATCTCAAGACCTCAGCTCCCTCTACCCCATGCCACCTTATAGATAAAGGCTAGCTCGTGTCCTCCTCACCGTCCACTCAGCCCCACCAGGCTGCATGATTGGGAATAAGCAGATTTCTCAGATGCCTCCTAGCCTAGTCCAGCCCCATGGGCCATTCGCCACATCCAGCCAGGCTGGCTCCCTCTCTGCCCTAGCCCTGGCCTGCCCTAGCTGGGGGTGGGGAGCATGGGCTGCTCACATGGATGGAAGGAATCCATCTTTAGGACTGTGTTGTTCATAGAGTCAGTCCTCTGGGTGGAGGAATGAGGAGGTCACACTGCTCTACTTGGGGGCTGGGGTGGAGATGGCCACAGGGCAGAGCCCAGAGACCATTGTGGGGGTGGAAGTGGGAGGAGGGCTGTCTGGGCGGGAAGGATGAGCAGCTCTGGGGTGACTGATGGCACCTGGATATAACTTAGATTGAAGAATTCAGGAAACCGAACTCACGTCTTGCCGTTTGTGCTGTTTGTTTCCTTTTGTTTTTTGCATTTTGCTCAGCTTGGATAACGAAACTAGACAGGTCATTTTCATTTGTGTTGATATGGCAGTCAGGTTTCCATCCTGGTTCTCCTAACTGAGTTTTAGATTCGTTCTGAGCATGATGGGGAACTTTGGAGTGCACATAGGCTCCACCCCACCAGTTTTTATAGAATTTAGAACCTGACCCACATTCCACCCCCCAAAAAAAAGTCTGATGGAAAGAAACATTGTCATTGGCATTGAATTTTGCTTTAAAAATCCAGTTAGGGAAATTTGCAAATGTGGGTTCAGACAAGTTCCTTGTGTCCCTTTTGCATTAGATGAGGGTCTCTGCACTTGCTCTTGCTGCTTTCTCCTCTTCTCTCCGTGTTTTGTTTTTGTAGAGCACAGTTGGTGCATGCATCTCGGGGACTGGTTCAGGGGATGATGACAGAACAAGGCTCTTTTCTTAGCCCTGTGCGCATACTAGCGGCATGTCCCCACCACTACCATTGGCTCATTCCTGCCTTTTCCCATAGCTTGTGTTTGTTCTTCCTACCCTCCCTCCCAACCCTAGTACTCCCCCACTGTGTTATCCTTATCTGCCTGCTCAGCTGCCATGGATCATCTCCCCCCAAAATACATCCTCCTCTTCACCCATCCCCTCATTTCTGACTTCCCATTCATCATGCCTGTAGTGTGGGCCCTCATTAATCCATCCTTCCACTCTATCCCCCTCTCCCCAAGGGGAGAGCGGCACATGTGGCATTATCCCCAGGCTACCAAAAGGAGAAACTGAGGCACGGGGAGGTGGTGGGGAGGAAGGGTTTGGAGCCAGCTCATGGTGGGATCAGAACTCAGGTCCTCCATTTCCTCGCTCCACTAAACCCCAGTAAATAAAATAGCAATCTCTCTGTCACTACAGATTTGCAGCACCTGGGACCTCCCTAAGTAATCCCCATCACACACACCCCATTCCCCAACCAGGTAGACCAGATGACATCCCACTTCAGTGAACTGATCTTTACATCCTTAGAATTGATGCCCTTGGGAGGAAGGAGGTGGATGCTATGATCTGCTGCTGTACTATATGATACTCTATGGCCCCCACAGTTGGAAGTTGAAATCCATGTTTGAATAGCAATTGCATAAGAATTGCCTCCCCCTCCCCAACCTAGAGCTTATTTCTTCTTATTATCTATATTATTATTATGGGACTGGCATGCCCTGGTCTTGGTGTAGGTAAAAGTTAGGCCACAGACATATTACCACCACCACTCCACTACTTCCTCCCCAGGATCCTAATAAAATACTCCAATTTTTCATTTGAGATCTGGCGAACATTTAGATGCTGTTGTTGGTATAGATTGTCCAAGGAAAACAACAGATGATAATGCCCCATGTCTGAAGCCAGATCAGAGCCAGTGTCCTAGAAGCTACTTTCTCTCTTCCCTGTTTTCATGTTAGGATCATTTGAAGTCACTGGGGATATTTAGTCTCAAGAAGAAAGACTTAGTTGAGGCATGATAGCTATCTTCAGGTATTTAAAAGGGCATTATGTAGAAGAGGGAGGCTATTTGACTCCAGAGGGCAGAACTAGGTAAGATCAATTGGCAACATTTCCTTATAAAAAGGCTGATCTGAGTTCAATGTGTGGAAGGCTAGAACAGCCTCAGGAGGGGTTCGAGCAGGGGCCTGATTAATGATCACTCTTCAGATGGGTCACAGGAGTCATGTTTCAGGTAGAAGTTGTGCAAGAAAACCTCCAAAGCCTCTTGGCAACTTCCACATTCTGTGATATGACCGTAGATACCAGGTCAGATCTTCCTACCTCAAAATTCCTGTACCCTTCCCATGACCATGAGAAATCCATGAATCTCACTCTAAGGTGGTAAGGAGAATATCCCCATCACTGAATAGCTCCTCAGCCAATTCCTGGGGCAGAGGAGGGGATTGTGGAATTGGGGCCAATTCCAAAGTGTTTTGAGTCCTCAGGTTTGGTAGAATTGGAGATTCCAATACAAAGAGTAGTAATTGATCCCGTATATCCTGACTGGATTCACTCATCTGTTGCCCCTGCCCATGAGGGTAGGGCTAACAGCAAGTGTTGGAATACCTGAGCAGTTGACATCCTCAAGGAACCCAAGCAGTCGCTTTTCCAGCCTAGTTGCCTCCACTGATTCTTCTTCACTGCCCTGGAGGGAGACCCCGTCTTTTTAGCTGGGCTGGATTCAAGGCTTTCTATTGGATCTGAAATAGCCTTAAGGGCCAGGGTCTCCCATGGCATCATGGGCCATCTCCAGCCATCCTGATGAATATCAGGCTACTGGACCTAGATGGCTCAGGAGGAGAAAGTGAGGCTGGTGACCTTGCACAGCCCTCCCTCACTCAAATCAAAGTCAACTGCAAGTCATATCATCATCTTGATATCATGGTCCTCTTTGAGAATGAAGGACAAACACAAAGGACCAGATAATTGGATAGTGATTAGTAAATGCCAAAGCATTAGAACATCCTCAGTGTAACTTACCCTGTCTGTCACAAAATCAAAGGTATACTCACCCCTCAAAAGCTTTTTTGTTTGAAACTAGACATTTTCCAGGCCCTCTGGCTAATGTTGGACTAATAGCCTGTTACTATTAACATAAACACAAACTAAAACATGAAGACTGTAATCCTATGGGGCTCAGGTCTCAGGGCAAAGTTGGGTGGCTGATCCAAAATGAAAGGGTATAAGACCAACCTTAGTTGGGGGAAAGTACAGCTAGAACTCCCAGCATGCTCCCAGACTTTCTGGAGGGTCAAAGGATAGGAATCAGAGGAATGTGACCATCCCTTTAAAACCTGCAAGGATGGAGACTCCTGCCAGAGGAGTAGGAAGCAGCAGCCAGAGAGCAGAAAAGAATATTATGGAGACAGGGTGGTAATGGAGGAGTCAGAAGGGAGCCATTGGGGTACTACGAGAAAAGTGAGCTGGAACGGAGGAAGGCAAGGTTATAGGTAAGTGAGGAAAGCAAAGGCAGGGTTTCCAAGGAGGTTAGCAGGTCAGGGGTTTGCCCAATCCTTCCAGTGACCCTCTATCCTTGCAGGACTAAGGCAAGCCCATTCCCATTCCCCATTGGCCAACCAGCTCTCCAGGGTTAGTGACAGATTACAAAGAGAACACCTCAAGGAAGCACAAGGTCTGTATTTGGGCTGTCCAACTGAGGCTAGTTTTTCATCAGCTCTCCCACTTCCCTTCTTCCAGAGTCAACTTTTCCTGTAGTAAGTGGCTCTGGAAATTTCTCTTAGAAGCTGTTCTGGGTATCCCCAATCTCAGAACAGTTTTATAAGGAGAGAGGTGAAACAGGAGGCAAAGGAATGCTGTCCCCACACTTTTGGCCTTTCCTGAGGTTTCTGCCCCTGATATACCCACCTTGTTCATGAATGTCACCAAGCCAGTCTCCCTACCCACCCCCTGCCCCTAGATCCCCCAGGAAAGTTTCAGTTATCTCCCTAGGAAAACACAGAGGCCTCTGTTAGCAGGATGGAAAATGAAATTTCAAACACCTCCCAGATCTCCCTTCCTCCCCCTTCCCCGGCCCCCTTTGCTGCAGGTGTGACACCGAGTGCCTAACTTGGTTTTTCTCATTCATCACTATGCACTTTGATTTCTAACCTTAGCCTCGTGGATGATTCCGGTTTGTTCTGTGATTTGTCCCCTTTTCCTTCTCCAGATGTCCAAATGGATTCTTCGGACAGAGATGTTTGGAGAAACTGCCTTTGCGATTGTACATGCCAGATCCTAAGCAAAGTATGTTTGAAGACACAAACAGAAGCCCCCCCTCCCTTAGAAAGCTCCCGGGTGCAGCTCCACCCTCCCCCACCCCGCCTCCACGTAGGGCACTAGGACCAGGGGTGTTGGTTGTTATGATCTTTGGCTGTTTTATTTTTTTGTTGGTTTTTTGGTTTGTTTCTGTTTCTGTTTTTTGCCTTGTTTTTGTTTTTCATTTTTGGCCTAATTCTTGGGTTGAAAGTTCAGGGTTGCAGGTAAGGGGATAGAGTGGCAAGGCCAGGACAAGTGGTAACGTTGGCAAGGAGCCGCGCGGGGCTGCCGAGGTGCCCGTGTCTTGCTACCCTGGTTCTCTCTTTCTGGTTTTCTTTCTTTTGTTAGGTGTCCTGTGGGATACACCGGGGACAGGTGTCAGCAGTTCGCAATGGTCAACTTCTCCAGTATGTCTTTCTTCTATTCTTTTCTTCCCTGGTGACTGTCCCCCTTGGGGGAGGGGGGACCTTATTTAGGAAGTCAGAGGCAGACTTTTGTGGGGGAGGGAAGGGAGCAGGCAAGTATCCTGGGCTCCTGTGAATGCTCAGAACTTGCAGGAATTCTTTTAAAAAGAGACCAAAATGTGCCCCTCACTATCACTCTTACTGATGTTCCTTCCTCCTAACAGTACTTCCTATCCCAGATGGGGGATAACCTCATTCTCCTCACAATCCCCACAGAGATCAACTCTCACCCACCCATTTCTGACCTCAGCACTTCACTGACATCAGATGGTTCTGCCCAAATAAGAGACAGACAAGCCTTGAGCAACTTTATCTAGATCCTAGGGAAGAGCATCTCAGAGGGGACGAGGCCAATGGACAGGGAGGGCTGAGTGTGCAAGGACTGTTTGGAAGCCCCTACTCTGGCCTGGAGAGAGAGTAGGGAGGGCCTGAAGATTATGACCGGGACTTAGAGCAGGGTTTTCCAATTTTCTGCAGACATTTTCACAGAAGGGACCTTAGTGGGCTCAAACTGAAAGTTGAGAAAGATATACATCTTATGGGCTACATCAGGGGTTCTGATAGGTTTCTGGGGACCTGGGGAATTTATTTACACTTACCTCCAACTGAGATTTAGCATTTTCTTCAATTATTTAAAAACGTTATTCTGAGAAGGGGTCCAAAGGTTTCCCCAGATTGCCAAAGGGGCCCATCGCGCACGCACACACACACTCACACACACATACACACACACACAAACATACATACACACACACAATTAAGAACTCCCAGGCTAGATGATGAATTTCTAGTGTGTATCTGGGAAGAAACTCATCAGGACGTTCTTCCATCTCCTTTCTCTATCAAAGGAAGAAATTTATTCTTTCCATGATTTGTAGAAAACTCTAAGCCCAAGGGCCAACATTGTTTAGGAGTATTTGATTTGGCACTGTGGGTCAATTCTCTGTTCTGCCACCAGGGGGAGGTGGATTAAAAGCAGAAAAACTGACTTCTTAATAAACAGATAGGGAAGGAGACTTGCCTTGTTACAAAATCAGGGAGATTTATTTTCAGTACCTTCTCCTCTCATAGTGCCCCTTCCCACCTACTTTCTTTCTTTCACCCTCCATCCCTCACCCCAAACCCAGTGTGCCTTGGTCTCTCCTATCATGGAAGGAAAGTTAATGAATTCATTTATCAAAGGGAATAACTGGACCTAATATGTTACCTCTCGACTGTCTGCATTTTAAGAAAGAAATTAGTCCACAGAGGATAATGATGGAATTTCAGACTCTGCAAGGCACTGTGGGAGAGACTGAGGTACAAGGTGACCTTGGCACCAGGGCATAGGAGCAGCCCTGGCCATTGCCCTGAGGGATCTCTGCAGAAATTTGTCTTCCTAGCCCATCTAAGGTTGTAGGGCCGAAGGCAAAGGATAGAACTGATAAATAGGTGCTGAGCCACCCTCTGAAGATACCCTCTGTGTTGATTTAGAGGGAGACCCTGGCAGCGACTGGACAGGACTATCTGGTAGAAAAGAATGTCCTAGAATCTCAAACTTCTCTGAGGATAGAATGCCAGGAAGACAAAGGGATTTAGAGAAAGGAGGACTGGGGAACATATTCTCCCCTGACCTAGATGATCTAGAGGTATGAGACAAGGAGAAGGAAGTCATATTTCTTTTTTATCCCTTAGAACTCAGAGCCTCTCTAGCTTGGGAACTTTTTAGAACAACCATCTCCCCAACTAATCAGGTCATTAAGCAGCAGCTCTTAGGGTCAGGATTAGGGTGTAGGAGTTAAAGCCTCTTTGTTACAGGACATCTCTGTGTGGACTGACCCAAAGAGTGACTATTAATGATAGGATATCAGTTTGAAGGAGGTCTCCAGTGGAATGCCTTAGGGATTTGTCCTTAGCTTAGTGTTATTTAATATTTCTATCAATGACATGACTAGGACCCAAAATGATTTATCAGATTTGGAGATGTTATTCATCTGGGAGAGATAGAGTAGGGTCAGGATCCAAAAATACCTCAGTAAGCTTGCTTGATGATGCGGCAACTCTAATAATAACTAAATTTAATAAATTAAATTTATTAATTTAATAAACAATGGAATTATTAAATATTATATATGTATATAATATTACATTTAATAGAGACAAATAATGTAATTTCATAGAGATAAAGTCCTCTACTTGAAAGCTGATTTTTTTTTAACTTCAGTACAGAAAGGGAAGACAACGGTAGACTGGCCATGCTATATGAAAATGATCTTGGAGTTTTAGGAACCTGACAATTCAGACTGAGTCAACAGTAGATCATGGTAAACAAAAAATAAATAAATAAAAGATAATGCAACATTTGACTGCCCTTAGACATCACGTCCAGAACCGTAGGCTCTAGAGCCACAGATAGTTGTCCTGCCCTGATCACGTGCAGGGTCTTGTGTTCAGTTCTCAGTAGCACACTAACAAGATGGAGCTTTCAGAGGAGAGCTGTCAGCATGGTAAAGGCCTTCAAGATCTTGCTATCTGAAATTAAGGAGAAGAGAATGTTTAACCACGAAAAGACTGAGAGGGTATCATGGCTTTTCCGAGGATTTGATGGACATGGATTAGATCTGGGGCTCAAGAGCAAGAACTAGGAGCCTCTAGGGAGTGGGTAGAAAAAAAAGAAAATTGGGCTTGATGTTGGGAAAATCTTTCCAGTGATCAAAGCTGACTTCCCCTTCTCTAATACTGTTTAAATAAAGGCCGGGTGATCTTCCACAGGGATGTCCAAGAAGAGATTTCTCTGTCAAAGCTAGGCTGCTCTCCATTGGGCCAATCATCACCAGAGGGCATTGTTTTAGGGAGCTGGTGTCAACTGAAACTGAGTGGGGTTCTTCAGCAAGATCCCAAGCATTTTTTAAGTAAGCCTCAGCTCCTTTCAGTAAGTACTCACTTCCAGAATAAAAACAAGGGCACTTAGGAACTGGAGCTTATCATCTGTGTTGCTTGTAGGAAGTAAAGAATTAATGAGTAATAGATAATTCTATTTTACCTTTGGTGCTTTGATTTACACCTTCCAAAATGCTGTCAGTAACTCATTTGATTATCAATTACATTATTGAATTATTGTGACTTTTCAAATGACCCCTTGGCAACTGACTTTGGGCAAACAGTTAATTAAGGTACCCAATGCCAATATCCTTTCTTTTATAGCATGGTATAGTGACTAGGAAAACCTGAGTTCAAATTCTGATAGACACTATCTATGTGACCTTGGGCAAGTTATTTGACCTCTCTAAGCTTCAGTTTCCTCAATGAAGGGGTTGGATTGTTGATTTCTAAGGTCCTTACCAGCTCTAAAATCTATGATTTTATGATCATATGACTTTTCTGAGCCTTCATTTTCTAATCTGTAAAACACAGGGGTTAGACCAGATGATTTTGGTCTTATGCCCTCCAAAATTGCTTCCAGCTCTAAATTTGAGAGCCTATGACCCTGGAAGGCCAGGATGAAAAGTGATGTGATCTGCAGCCCTTCCCCACAAGACTGAGAATCTATTAGCCTATCTGAAATCTTCCCTCATGACCACTGGGTCAGGCTTTACATTCTTTCATGCCAGCTGCAGTCCAAAGAAAAGTTACCTCCCTAGATTGACTTTGTCTCTCAAAAGGCTTATCCAGAAGCCTGAAAGGAAAAACAAATAGGAGCTGATGCTTCCAGGCTCTGCAGGTACAGTGCACTCCTTACTCCTCAAACCTCTCATCCCTTCTGGAGGAACCAACAGGAACCATTCCCCTCTACATCCCAGTCGACTTCTTGTGTAGAGAGACCCATGCTCCCCAGCAGGTGTCCATCACACAGTTCTCTCCCAGCTTCCTGGCTCTCATGCCTTTCTCCCCGAGGGCAGGAGCAAAGTGGCTCATTTGCAGGTTATTTGACTTCTGTGCCCTAGCATTCTGGGTTGCTTTGGCCAATATGGAAATTCCCTGCTCACAACAATTTGCTTGCAACTTGCATGCCATGGACCTGTATGGTAGTTACCAGCCAGGGAAAAGCCAAGCAGTGACCCTAGATACCATGTAGATTGCAGTGTGTAGTCTAAAGGTTTGGGGGTTGGGATTTTTTTTTATTTGGGGGGATTTTGTTGTTGTTTTAACCATTAAAAGCAAACATGGCTACTCTGTACAAACCAGCCTCCCCTGGGTACATGAAGTGATATCACCTATATGACAGTTGGCTAAGTCCACTGTGACATCACACTCTCACATGCATTCAGATCTCTGCTCTAGGCTACCTCTCCATCTCAGAAGATACATTGTGGGGCATGGATATCTGGCATGGCCCTTTCAGATCTTAAAGGCATATCTAGGCATATTGTAGTGTAAGAGATAGCTCAGCCTTGGGTTATGAGTATGAATTAATCCTTTTTTGCCATGGACAACAGCCTTGTCCAGATCTCAGAGTTTCCTGGGTCCTGGACCTGTTCTCAGGATGGAGGGTTCAGGCCTCTTCCCCTCATGCTCATGCTCCAGTTTGCTTTCCCAAGGGGGTTACTTGCTATAATTGGGAGAGGACCAGCAAAGAAACAGGAGACTTAAGCTCTAGCTACTCTTCTTTCACTTATTAACTGATTCACCTTGCCAAATTACCTAGCTTTTCTGGATCTCAGGTACCTCCATCTGTAAATTGGGGATTGATAATTCCATACCTGTTTTAAAACAAAGAATTGTGCCAAAGAAGTTATTAAGATCCCCCCAGCTCCAAAATCCCATGACTTTACTGATTTCCTGTGCTTCCTCCAGTCCTGTGCATTGTCTACCAGTGTTTCAGAGTTCCTTATTTTCTCTAAAGTGAACTCTCCCATTCCCTTTGATATTCAAGAGAATGAGAACTCTGTGGCTACTTGGAACACCCCACTTCCCCATTGGATAAGGCTCTGGAAAGGGGCAGGAAGGAATTTCCAGTGTCTTACACTGTACTGTCTAGGGGTATGAGGGTCCTTCCTACCTCTCCCCATCTAGCACGCATTTAGGGTTATGGTTAGCAATAAAATAGGAATCACCTGGTCAACCCAAATTGTGAGGATATCTGAGTTTCCTGCCTGTGCTTAGCAGCAGAAAGCTCAAGATAATGGAGTTTAGGACAGGGGAAGGAAAGGGTGTGAGGAAGCCCCTGAACTGCTGGACATGGGAAGGCAGTGCTGGCAAAAGAAGGAATGTCCTAAATTCCAAAAAACTATGCACACAAAAATCCCAATCTTCCCACTTCATATGAAATAGAACCTTGCCCAGATTCCTGAAAGGAGTCTTAGAAGAGCTCAATTTTCTTGCTACACATCTCTGGTCAGATTGTGAGCCCACAGTTTCCCAGGGTAGTGATGTTTTGGGGGGTGATTCCTGATTGTTCCTCATTGGAACCCAGGTCCCAACCAGGCAGTGTTCCTTATGACCTCATGACCCATTCTTGAGCAGCAGGGCTAGGGGAAGCAGGAAGATCAAAAAAGACAGGTTAAGAAACTAGATTTTGGGTTAGATGTTCAATCCAGCCTTCAGTTAGGCCAATGGCATTCACCCTCCTGCCTCATGCCATTAGAACTTCAGTGTCTAAGATAACCAAGCCCTGTCATTCATATCATTGTCAAGAGTTTACTCAGTTGTAGAAATTGTCCTTGACCTATCCAGACTATACACCCGCAACCCATCTCAGAGCCTTCTCTCTGCAACATTCATATTCCTTATTCTCCCCCCCCCTTAGCCCACTAATCTATCACAAGAACACCTAGAGCCTCCCTTGCCTCCACCCCAAAATCTAAATTCAGAGTCCCATGGAAACCCTATACAGGGGGAAATAGGAGGGTCAAGAATAACCCTGATTCCTTTGACTTAACTTCTTGGGGGATATGTGGACCAGGACCTCTGATGACAAGGGTGAACAATAGTAGATTAACCCTACTCTAGTATTCCCAGGGCTTGATTTGGAGGGATGATGATGTGAAATATCTCTCATCCCTTTCCATTGTACCCACCCTGCAGTCTCCTTGGTGGAGCTGGTCCAGAAAGGAAAGAGGAGGGACCACAAAAACCTTCCTGACTGGCCTTTACCCATTCAGAAATGGATGGGTTGGAAATGAGAGCCTTCTAAGAAAGCAAGAATTGCTGTACTCCAAAAATCTGAAATAGCTTTCTTTTCCCCATATCCCTTTCTCATGGTTCTGAGTCCCCAAACCCTAGCATTCTATTCTAGAGGGTGAGTCTAGAAAGATCACCGCAGCAAAACTTAGCTGTGCCCCTGCCCCTGCCCCTCACAAGCAGCTGAAGGTATCACATTTTCAGAGACCCATTGGCATTAGAGACTAGCACCTTCCTTTGGAGCTGAAGGGATGGGTTGCAGGGACCAGATGCTCCCACCATTGCAGTAAGAAGCTGTACCAGTTGCCAAAGATGCCAAATTCCCTCTCCTTTGTGGAGAAAGTATCATGTAGGCAGATCAGCTTCTGTGGGAAAAATTGTAACTGGGCTTGGGGCAGGAGCCCACACTGGAGTTAGAATCACAGATTCTCAGAATAGGAAAAGACTCATGTAGGCCGGCCTTATGCAGTGACTTGGGGAGGGTGAGGGAGAGAGTAAGAGAGTAGGCATTTCTGTAGTACCTGCTGTGTGCCAGGCCCTGTGCTAAACACTTTACAAATATTCTCTCATTTGATCCTCACAGCAACTCTATGAGATAAGTAATATTACTATCCACGTTTTTACATTTGAGGAAAATGAGGCAAACAGTGGTTAAGTGACTTGCCCAGGGTCACACAGCTAGTAAGTGTCTTGAATTCAGGTCCTGCTGACTCTAGGCTCAGTGCTCTGTCTACTGAGCCACCTAGCTGCTTCTACTTTGGCGTGTTTAATCAATAGTGTGATGAAACTGACCAGAAAGCTAATGCAGTCTTAGGCAGCACTGAAAGGGACATAAGGTCCAGGACTAGGGAGGGTGATAGGTGATAGTACTAGGGAGGATCTTTGTGGAGAAAAAAGAATAGATTTCTTCTGCTTTGCCACAAAAAATAAATGAGTAGATGGACCTAAGCTTCAGAGACAAATTTAAGTTAAGGCAAAGAAAGCTGCTAATGATTGTAATAATTCTACAGGGGAATGGGCTGCTAAGGGAGGTATAGCAGGAGCCCTCTCATGGGAGGTCTCCAAGCAAAATCTGGATGAGTTCTTTGTCACATATGTTGAAGAGGGGATTCCTGTCCAGGCTCAGGTAGAAGCAAGTGGACTAGGTCTCCCCCACACTTTGAAATTCTATGATTCTAGCCCATGAAGGATTCTTCTCTATAACTTCCCTCATAGGGCACCTCTGCGGGCTTGGAAAACCTAAGTGATGGGGAAATGTCCTGGCTGTCAGAAACCCAACTGCTGCTGATTCGCTGCTGCATCAAGTTGGAGCTTGTAGAGAACAGAATGCCCCCCCTAACCCCCCCAAAAAAGTCTGAACATGATTAGAGAGAGAGAGGATAGTTCTGGGAATGAAAGAGCTGGTTTCAGAGCTTGGAAGACCTGCCTCAGGCACGTCCTGGTTGTGGAACCGTAGGCAAGATTCTTTCTTAACCTTTCAGCGTTCTAGTCAAATGCTGACCTCTGTTGGTAGAGGAAGCCGATGAAGTCACCAGCACAATCCTTTTCCCTATGATTGGGGAATGAGTCATCTTTCTTGCCACTAGTAGCTGATTCTGGATGTGGGGGGAGCAGGACAACTAGTTGAAAAATTCCAGGCCCCTGAGGGAGTTCTTTATACTGCGTCCTGCTTTTATTTTCTCCTAAGATTCAGATCTAGTTTGGTCCTCATCTGAAAAAACAGGAATAATAATACCTTGCTTACCTCATTGGGTCGTTGTAAGGAAAGTGCTTTTGTCAACCTTAGAGTGACTATAAATGGACAGATTAGTCAGATCTGACCATGTCAGGAATATAATCAAGCCTTATCGATGGGGATACATTCAAGATATTTCTGTGTCCTGATTCCTTTATTTAAAATAGGTGTTTTGACAAATGCAAAAAGTACTTTTTCTGGTTTAAAAAAAATTGGACTCATCCCTTTGAAGATGAGTCTTATCTGCTGATTAATTGGAGGACACAGATAGACACACACAAGTATGAGGGAATGCACATGAGAGTGGGGCAGGGACAGATGGCAGGTGCTCTTTACATACTTGTCTCCAAAGATAGGGAACACGGGCTTCAGCCTCAGGGAGAAGGTAATGGAAGAAAAATGGAGTCCATGTACCTGTCCATCTCCAGGGGCCTGCTATGGCTGAGGCATGACTCCCCTCTCCTCCCGACTTCCCTTCCTGAGGCAGGCATCCTCTCTGAGTCCCTTCCTGTCCCCAAGAAACCCCTCTCCCAATATTCACCAACTGACTTTGCCTCCTCTGCCTCCCCACCAGGTACTAACCAACATGGCTCATCTATAAAGAACCTGGCCTGCCTGCTGACTCTAACCTCTCCTCTCTCCAGCCCCCTCAGGGGCTCTTGGGGGCTAGGGGGTTCAAGGGGAGGGAGCTAAGGGGGCAGGGAGGGGATGCTACTAACTTGCTTCAACCTCACAGGCTGGCTGCCCAGTATGTCTGAAGAACCCTGACCAATGTCTGTCTCTTTCTCTTTCTCTCTCTCTTTCTTCCCCCCGCCTTCTGCCTCCCCCCACATTTCCTGGCCCTTCTCTCTTCTGAACTGTCAGAGCACCTTGGATTTGAATTAAAGGGTACGAAAACTCCATTATTGCTCAGACCCCATTCCCACTTACCCACAGTTTCTAACATCATATGTGCTGAATTGATTTTTTTTCTTTCCAAAAGAAAAAAAAGGGGGGATGATTCCAAAAATCAGCTACCCTACCTCTTAACCGTGGGTTTGGGTGGGTGGATGGGTTAGAAGGGGAAGGAAGTCCAACAGACTCATCCTGATTAGTTTTATGGAAAAGTCCTTTCCTAGGGCATGTGTGTGCATGCATGTGTATGGTATGTGTGTATGTGTATACATGTACACACTCCCAAGCAATCTAGGATCCCCTATGGGGTGCTGAGGGAGAACATCCTTTCCTTGGCCTTTTCCTCTTAGCATCTCTAAGGCCCTTATAGTGAGGAAAAGAAAAATAAAAGGTACTTTCTCTTGCTCAGCTTAGACATTCCACCTCAGTGCTTGAGGTGTGATGCATCAGAGGCATATAAGGGAGGGAGAGAGGCAATGCGTTAGACCATTCCTAAGAGAAGGGCCACTCTCCCCCTTCCACCCACCCTCTCCCTGGAGGGGGAAGCCCTGGCATGGCTGTCTGCAGCTAGGAGTGGTCTCATAGTTCAGAGAAAGCTGTACAAATACAGACACTTTGGGAAGTGCTGTTTGGAATCCACAGAAGGTAGACATCCCCTTAAACTGGACTTTAATCTCCCTCTTTGTTTCATTCTCTCTCACTTTCCCATTGCTTCTCATCCTGTGTCAGGTCACTGGCTGAATCATTCTGTCTCATTTTAACTCTGCCCTGATTCTATGAGATTCATCTCACTCCAACACGGCTTGTTTGCCTTTGTATTCTGTGTGCTAGTGACTAGCAGTCATGTGGCCTGGGTTTGGGATGCTAACTGACATCTGTCTAGTGATGATCCAGGAGGATCTGGCTCAGCCCAGCACTTAACCCCCTTCTCACCATTCACCCCTCCCTCCCTGCTGAGGTTAGGCCTGGATTTCAATACCCTGATTGAAACCTTGGGTTGGACAGGACTTTGAAAAGTCATCTCCTCTGACTGAAAAGCCTCTCTCCTCCAAAGAAAATGTGGCCTTTTGTCTAAGACTTACTTCACCCCATGTGTCCAAGAACTCAAGCCATTGAAAAAGATGCATATTTGGGATGGTTGAGGTTTTTTTTATTAGAATGGATTCATCATAAGTAGTCATTTTGGTCCCAGAAGAGGTTCCTGTGAGCATGAAAAGGATATCTTTGTAGCAGATTTGGGGAGATAGTCTTCCCTTGTTATCATCCTCAAACACACATGTGTATGGAGGTATATGTACTTTCATATGTCTCTGTGTCAGTGTATGAAGCCATATCTCCACTATAAGCTTAGCTTTGCATACATTTGTATGTTGTATGTATGTATATGTATGTATGTCTGACCTTGTATTTAGGAGCATTTCAGTGAGGATCTGCCATTGTAGGTTTATTTCTGCATGTATCTGTGTACATTAGACATTCTATATGTTGGAATATCTCAGTATATCTGTGTGCCTAGATGTAGGTTTGAATACATATGTGTGGGAGTGTGTACAAATATACCACATGATATGCCACATGGTCTCCTGTGAATGTCATGAGAGTTTGAAGGCTGAGCTTTGCTGTATTTTGGATCCATCATCTCTCCCAGAACTGGTTTTTTAGCCTGGAACTAGTGGAGAAACATGGCGGACCAAATCTTCCCTTCTTTTCCCTTAGACAAAGATGGGACATTTGATCCTAAAATTCCAGGTCCAGAATCTTCCACCCCACACAGCTGGTAGCCCTGTCTTCTTTTTCCTTTCCTTTCTTTCATCTGAGAATGTGTACATACTTCACCTTGTGTGAGAGAATGTGGGAGGGTCAGATTTGAGTTCAGGTTTGAGCAGTGGTAGAAAGAAGCTTAGAACCCAGAAAACGTGTGATGTCTTCTCTATCAGGGCAGGAGTCATTGGGAACTCCACCTCATCAGGGCCCTGAATTAGGCAAGAAGGCTTGGTATTCTGATCCCCAGTAGGCATGTCCTAGCTTAGTTCTCAGGGATGGATGACAGACTCCATGTCCACAATAGCCACTGTGCTAAGGGAACTCAAGCTCCCGTAGCCATGGACTAGGTGGGTCATGGTCTATCAGGAGCCCTTCTGAGGTCCTTGGGACTAAAGAACTTCCAGGTAGAACCATTCCAGTCCAGCCATCCTTTAGGGGTTGATGGCTTCTCCCCTAGCCCCTAAGGTTCTCCTCCTTTCCTGACCTCTTAGGGACCCCTTGCCCAGCACTTGTACTCCACCCCTTTCATGTGACCTGAACAAAATGCAGTTGTTGTTTATTCCCCGGGGGAGGAAGAATTGACTAGTGGATGAACCAGAGCCCTCTTCCAGAGCTATCACCAAAAGGGAGAAACAGAATAGTCATGCTACCTGGTGGGAACAATTCCTAGAGGCAGAGGGTGGGTTGTGGAAGGTCAAGGACTCAGAGGGTTTTGGTTGGGCTGGGCTGTGATGGGGGTCCAGATTGTGGATGTGGAAGCTTCCTGGTTAGTCCATGGCTTCTTCTGAGTCCATCTCTGGTCATTGTGTCCATCCCTCTTCCATCTCCTCCTCAGCTTCCTGGCTGTATCACTGCCTTTATTCTCTGGTCTGTTCTTCTTTCCCTTCCCCCTCCTCATGAGTCAGGGTACTGTGGTCAACAGAGGAGGTGCTGGAATGGCTGAGCTTGAGGCTTGAGGGAGAGGGGCTGTGTCCAGCTGGGAGTGGGCTATAGGAGTAGTGGTGCGAGGGGACTCTTCCAGAGAGGAGGGAGGAACATTGACAGGAGGTTAGAAGAGATCCAAGAAAGAGCAGAATTTGATAGATAGCCCTGAGTTTGGGAGGTTCCTCTGGACATTGTCCATGGCGTCTCCCCAAGGCTGACCAGGGGCTCAGAGCGTCAGCTTCCCCTCCACTCCAGAAGTCAATAGCTAGGGTCCGGTTCTGCTCATCCCCATCCTTCCCCCCACTCCTAGTAATTGGCCTCCCTCCTGCCCCCTTGCAGAAGCTGAGGAGCTGTACCAGAAGAGGGTCCTGACTATCACAGGAATCTGCGTGGCACTGCTTGTTGTCGGAATCGTCTGCGTGGTAGCCTATTGCAAAACCAAGTGAGTGAGAGCCGAGCAGACAGATGGACAGATAGAGGTCTGAGGACTGACTGCCTTGGTGTGATCCTTCCAGCAGAACTACCTGCTGAGCAGAAGGAAGTGGTCCCCCAAAAACTGAAGAAATACACACACACATCCATGTGGTTTCTGCTTCAGGCAACCAGTGCCCCTGGGCAGGAGAATACTCCTTTAACGGTCCTGAATCTAGCCATGAGGAACTTCACTTCCATCTACAGGACTCACCAGCACCAAAGCCGTAGGCCCATATGAAGATTCTCTCCATATCATCCACTTGGATGGTCCCTGTCCTTTCTGCGTCATCCAGCCTTGGTAGCTAGGGATGGAGGGCAGATGTCTAAGGCCACAAGTTCCCACATGGTGTTGCTGGCCCAGTCCACAGCTCTATTTCTCTGAGAAAGGTCTCTTCTTTCTCCTTTAGTTCTACTCGGCCCCGTCTGTCCTGAAAGAAGAGAGGAGAGTGATATACGACACAGGATGGGGAAGAGAGGGAGGAGGAAGGTTTTACAGGGGAAGACTTGGGGCGAGATTAGGATTTGGACAGCTCCTGGTACACCATGTTAGTAAAAAGTCCCAGCATTGTGATAGCAAGGGGAGAGAAAGATGATTAAGATGTAGTTCTTACCATTAAGGACTTCATAATATAGCTAGAGAAGCAAAGCACAAGCACATGGAAAGATAATCAACCACTAAAACCATTATAAACAGAAAAGGAGGAGGACAGATCACTGTGGACCCTAGAGTGGTCTGAAAAGTCTCCATGAAGGAGGTTGGAATTGAGATGGGCCTTGAAGGATAAGAAGATTCAGAGAGAGGATGGTTCAGTGGCGACAGAGGTTTTGGAGTGAGAAGGTTCTTGCCACATTTGAAGAATGGTAAAAAGCTCAATTTGGGGTACAGGGCCAAATTGTACAGGGTGTGACTTGTTTGGAAACTCTGTACAACTGAACATTTGAAGTAGAAGAATGATATGGGCAAAGTAGAGTTTTAGGGTACTTTGTCTGTCATATCATTTTACATTTTGATGGGGGCACAGAGGACCTGATTGTGGAACAGCCTTTTGGGAACCTACTGCCCTGGGCAGGAGAACATTCCTATAAGAACCTTGAATCCAACTGTTGCTCCCACGCCTTTCTGCAGGAGTAGGGTAGGAGAGGATGCCTGGAAGGGAAGGATAATAGAAATAAATCATGGAAAAGTAGCAATAGATTGTTAAAGCTGGAAAAGAGTGAGGAAATTATCAAGTCCACCCTCTTTGTTTTCTAGATGAGGAAACTGAGACCCTGAGAAAGGAGTCCAAGGTCATATAGCTGGCTAGTGGCAGATGGGACTAGATTTCCTCTCCCCCCAAACTCCCCCACCCCCAGTTCTCAGGACTGGACTTTTCCCACTATACTACACTTCATGGAGAGGGAAGGAAGGAGATGCTAGGGTTCTATGTGAAATAACTCGTCCTTCCTTCCTCCTTCCAGAAAACAGAGGAAACAGATGCACAACCACCTTCGGCAGAACATGTGCCCAGCTCATCAGAATCGGAGCTTGGCCAATGGACCTAGCCACCCCCGACTAGATCCTGAGGAGATTCAGATGGCAGATGTGAGTGGCATGTGGGCTTCTCCTGTCTGTGGCCAGGAAGGTACCATTCACAAAGGCAACAACCTTGTGTGGGATTGGCTCACTGGCTTCCCCACAGCCATCAACAAGAACTGAGACTGGAAGATGTCAGTGACTTAGTGATGGGAGATCCGGACTCCTCAGCTCCTCAGAGTGTTTATTGACCTGATGCTTTGTTGGCACGTGAAGTTGGCTGTCTTCTTCCACAGCTGCTAAATCCATTCTTCTTCCAGAGGAGCAGTGCTTTCCTTATTTAAATCACTGTTTAATATTTTCATTAATGTAGTTATTAAATTACTATTTAAATTAAATTCCTCCTTCCCAGTAAAAACATACACTTACCTACTCAAACACCCTGGCACATAGTAGGCACTTATAAAATGCTTACTGACTGACTGACTTTAGTGCATCAGAGCAGTCCCTCTTACACTCTGCACTACCAGGTCCAGATAGGTTCAGAGCAGCCAAATCAGGGTACTGCTGTTCCTGGTTTCCTCAGTTCTCATGTTACTCAGTTCATGTATCACCCATATGCGTTTGTCTCTCTGTTCCAGTACATCTCCAAAAATGTCCCTGCCACTGACCACGTCATCCGGAGGGAAACTGAGACCACATTCTCTGGGAGCCACTCCTGTTCGCCGTCCCATCACTGCTCCACAGCCACACCCACCTCCAGCCACAGGTGGGGTACCTGCTTCAAAGGACTCCCAACTTCTCCCCAATAGTTCATGCTGGATTTGCCCAAGCCCTTCCTTAAAGAGGTTTCTCTTTCTAACCCTGGCTATAGGAGTAAGGAAAGAGCTTCCATAGGTTTATTCCTTGGTTGCATGTGTGTCTTATCTATCCCAAAATATTATCCTTGGAGCATCAATACTCTCCTCTTTGTCCTGGGCTCTATGGCTTGGTGAGCAAGACTGTTTTCCCTTCCTCTCCCTTTTGTGAAATTATGTTCTAGAATTATATATCATCTCAGCCTTTCTCTTTCTGGACTTTTCATACACACAAACCTATACCTATACACATATCCACAAATGCATTCTCATTCTATCTCTATCTATTAATCTGTCAGTCTGTTTATCTCTCCCTTTCTCTCTCTCTTTCTCTCATATATGCATACACAACACTTTTATACTTTAGAAAATGAAAGAAATTTAACAGACAATAGTATTCTTCCTTGAGTAACTCGGTATTCAGGACACTTAGTCATTGGCACTGTGATCAGAAAGAAGCAGCAGACCTGGAGAGGAGGATGAAATAAGGGCATAGCCAGACGTTGATGTGATGAAGCAGAGAAGGCAACAAGAAGGGAACCAGCCATAACAGCACTGGTCAGTGCACATACCCTGGGAGGATGCAAAGGAGGTGGCAAGGGAGGAGATCTGCACACTCTGTTCCCATTGGCTCAGAGGTCATGCATTGGTAGAGAAGGGTGATAGCTTTTGCTCAGTGTGTTTGTTGGATGTTGATGACATAATAATTTGCATGCTGAAAACCTATTGGTTAAATTGACAGCAGTCATATTCAAAGGTTTGAAGACTGTCTTATGTCCTTCAAGAGGGATTATTCTCCTTGGGCCCCAGAGCACAGACCAAGAACCAGGTAACTATAGATTTAATATAAAAAAGAACTCCCTGACAATTAGTGCCAGGTATGTACTTGTCAGGGATCCTAGAGAGAAAATTCCTATTCATGAATATGAACTAGATTATCTGTGAGGCCTTGTTAGATTCTGAGATTCTAAGATTCATGGGGAACAGCGATTGTAAGACCAATTTGACTGGAGTGGTGACTACATGGGAGATAAGGTAGAAGAGATAGGTGCATGTCATCTTGTCAAGGATCTTGAATGTCATGTAGACCAGTGGTGTCAAACTCAAATAGAAATGGGGACCACTACCCCATACAGAAGTAATCCTACAGGCTGGTGCATGTTGACTTAGGAAACTGCATATCAACATGATCGATGTTCTATTACATTTTTATTTCATTTTGTTAAATATCTCCTGATTTCATTTTAATCTGGTTGGAGCCACATTTGAGAGTGTTAGTGCTATGGGCCACATGTGGCTGGCAGACCACATTTGTAACACCTTTGTTGTAGGTGATAAGAAACCACTGAGGTTTGATTGTCACTTTTCAATTAGTTAACCAAAGTATGGAATGAGAGGGGGGAGTTTAGCCATGGTCCTGTAGAGCTGAGACAGAATAAGAAGCCCAGATTCTAGAAGCAGAGAGTCCTTATTGTGTTGCTGATGGGTAGGGAAACAGTACAACATCGCCTAATTCAAGTCAACAAATGTTTATTAAGTGCTTACTTTAAAATTATGCTCAAGGCCTTCTGCTAGGGGCTGGGGTTACAATGACAGACACAAAGCAGTAACTGCTAACAAAGATCATATGTTCTGCTCAGGGGAGGATACAGTGTGTATGTAGATAAATAAATGAAAGACAATTGGCATTGGCAGGGGGGAGAGAAGAAATTCACAAAAGTCTTCATTTCACATAAGATGTAACAGCTGAGCTGAGTCATGAAGGAAGTGAGAGAGTGAGAAATGAAGACAGAAAAAGAGTGTTGAGTTTGGGGAACAACTAATAGGCTGGTTCAATTGGACATAGAGTGTGTGAGGGGAATTAACATGACGTGAGTCTGGAGAGGTCAGCAAAAATCTCGGTGTAGAAAGATTTAAATGCCAGATGGGGGTGGGAAAAGGTAATAAGCATTCATATAGTGCCTACTATGTGCCAGGCACTCTGCTAAATTCTTTTGTAGAAAAAATATATTTCATTTGTTCATCATAACAACCTTGCAAAGTAGAAGCTCTTATTATCCTTATTCTACAGCTGAGGCAGACTGAGATTACGTGAGTTTTGCTAGGTTGAAAATTTTGCATTTTATTCCAAGGAAGTGAGAAGCCACTTAAGTTTTTTAAGTAGAAGAGGAGCATGGAAAAGCCAGGGTTTTAGAAAGATTAACTTGCCAGCTGTATGGAAAATGGATTGCAGAGGGAAGAGAATGGGATGAGGGAGACCTACTGGAAGTCAGAAGAAGTCCAGGGGAGAGGTGAACAAAGGCCCAAACTGGGCAAGTAGCCATGTGAAGAGAGAGAAAATAGGGGAGATCCAAAAGATGCAGAGGAGAGGGACTCAACAAGTCCTTGACAACTGACTGGATGTGGGGAGTGAGGTAGAGTGAGGTTGTGAACTTGAGTAACTTGGAAGGAGCAACCGAAATGGAGAAAGGTGGAGCAGGGTTCAGGTTGTGGGGAAAGATCATGAATTCCCTTTTGGACCTGCTAAATCTGAGATGCTGATGAAGATTGTGTGGTTTGTCCTCTGTTCTCAAAGAGGACCATGGCATCAGGGAGATGATGACATGACTTGCAATTGACGTTGATTTGGGTGAGGGACAGCTGTGCAAGGTAAGCAGCCTCACTTTGTCCTTCAGAGCCAACTGGGTCCAGTGGCCTGATATCCATCAGGACGACTGGAGATGGCTCAGGAAGGTGCCCTATTGACAACAGCTGGAAGACTGGAGTTCAGGAAGGAGATTAGGGCTACTATCTAGATATTTAGATCATAGGATCATCTACAGAGAGATGTTAATTGAAAGAAATTCTATACAGCCTTATCATGTACCTGCTAAACAGACAAGAAATTGTTAGTGGTGATCCAGCAAAGGAGACTGGGAAGGAGAAGAATTAGGAGGAAACGGAAGTCAAGGGAGCCAAGAATAGACAGGAGAAGGCTGTGGAGAATCTAAAAAACTCTTCTTAAGTTCTCTCTCCATCTTCATATTAATTTCAAATTGCCTTAGGCACATAGATTTAGAACTGAGAAGGGCCAACTCCCTCACTGTATATATAAGAAAACTTCAGCCCGGAGAATCTAAGTGACTTGCCTAAGGTCACATTCACAGTGTCAGAGGTGAGATGAAACTTGGCTCCTCAGACTTCAGTCATTGTACTTTTCATCTGCCAACCTACCTTGCATTGACTTGCCTATATATTGTGTATATTTTCTATCTGTCCAGTAGAACAGAAGTTCTTTAAAGGAAAGGATGTCTTGGTTTTTTGTTGTTGTTTTTTTGTCTTTCTATTCTCAGTACCTTGTTTGCTTCATCATTTAATAAATGCTGAATTTTAGTTGGGCTTTCGCATCCATACCTTAAATGTCCTCTATTGCTTTGCCTCTCCAGACATGAAAGCCACACGTGGAGCTTGGAGCAGACAGAGAGCTTGACATCAGATTCCCAGTCAGGTATCATGATGTCATCTGTGGGCACCAGCAAGTGTAACAGCCCAGCGTGCATTGAGGCTCGTGCCCGGCGCGAGGCAGCCTGCAACATGGAGGACGAAAGGCGGCCAGCCATGCCATACCATGACTCGGTGGACTCCCTCCGGGACTCACCACACAGTGAGAGGTCAGCCCTGCCTCAGACTATCCTCTCACCTTTTATCCCACCCATAGCTCTCTGATCAAGGGTGACAGCTATCTAAATAATCATAACAGCGAACCCTTATTTGTATCTGGTGTTTTAACAAACAAGCTCTCAATCAGTTTCACAGCACCTTGTGGGGTAAGTACCCCTGTGAGATAGGCAAATTGTCATCCCCATTTCACAACTGGGTATAAAGAATCCCAAAGAGGTTAAGTGATTTGCCTAAGGAATAAGTTAGGCATCACGCTTCAACACTGAGATTTTTTAGTCAGAGCATACAGAGTAAGAAGCAAGGTAAAAAGGGAGGTACATGGAACATGGTTGGGGGGCACTGTGATTGCTGAGACAGAATAGAGCAGAAAATGATCAGGGAATCCTGCAAGTCCAAATCTAATAGCTAAGGCCTTTCCAGTTCTAGAATTATGTAATTAAGAAATGGTGCTTTGGCTCCCTTACTTTAAAAATGCTCTCAAGTCCCTGTGTATCATAAGGGAACAAGGAAACCATCCTTCCTTTTCCCTACTTGGCTCTTAGAAATTTGTATTTGAGACTTGCCCTGGGCTTAATTAGCTTCCTCTCCTACCAGATGGGTCCAGTAACAGGTTCCCACCTGTCTAGGGGAAGCATGTGCAAGGTGAGGCACTGGGAAAAGAAATATATTTCCACTTTTGTGGGGTATTCATAAAGGTGAAACTCTGGGCATTGTGCTCTAAATGTGATTTTGACAACCTGGAGTAGGTCCAGGCTCCGTGTCATGCCATGGACTCATATCATACTCCACCTCCCAAGGAGGACATGATACCTGGCTTCTTAATATTTAAATGAGGGATTAGAATTTTGAGTGGCTCCAGAAGTTAAAACGAGGACCAATGGGAGGAAGGTGCTAGAAATGGGAAAAGGAGACAGGTTTGGGCTCAATGGGACCAAGAACTTTCTGATAACTACAGTTGTCCAGTAGAATACACTGACCTTGTGTGGTAGTGAGTTCTCCAGCAGTAGCTCTTGGGGATCTTATAGGGCATTGGGTGGGGACTCCAAATAAATTACTTCTAAAAGTTCTTCCAGCTTTGAGGTGCTACTTTAGAGCAGGAAAGTTTTCCGCAGGAGCCTCTCCTCTGGTGTACTCAGCTTGCACCCTAGTTCATTTCTACCTCTATTTAGGGGCCTCAGTATTAATCTAGGGAAGGGTTAGATTGGTTCCTGAGGACCCCAGCTGCCTCTTGCCTCTCTTCTCAGGTATGTGTCAGCCCTCACCACACCTGCCCGCCTCTCGCCTGTCGACTTCCACTATTCCCTGGCCACGCAGGTGCCTACCTTCGAGATCACCTCACCCAACTCAGCCCATGCTGTCTCACTCCCCCCAGCTGCACCCATCAGCTTCCGTCTCGCTGAGCAGCAACCCCTCCTTCGGCACTCACCCGCCACTGGGGCCCCTGCCTCTGACATGCAGCGTAGTTACGACAGCTACTACCCACCCCGCCGGGGCTGCTCCCACGACAGCATGGGAAGTCTGCCAGCCAGCCCGTTCCGAATCACCGAGGATGATGAGTATGAGACTACACAGGAGTGTGCACCCACCCTTGAACCGCCCAAGAGAACATCTACAGGTCATCGGCGGTGGAGGAAATCCAGACTGAATGGGCACATGGCCCAGCGGGCGCGGGCCGTCCGGGACTCCTTCTCACTCAGCAGTGCCTCCTACAGTGAATCAGATGAGGAGCTGGTGGCCGAGTGTACCCCTTTTCTCAGCATCCACACTTCGGACATGCTGGGCACGGACTCCCCCCCGCTGTACCAGCCAGCGGACAGCAGGACTTATTATTCCTTAGACAGACACAGCACCCAAGAGAGCAGACACAGCCGTATCACACACCCACGGGGGAAACAAGACTCTGCTCCCCTCTAGGACCCACTCTTCCTTCCCTTCCCCACCTTCTCCTCCTTCCTCCCTCCCCTCACCCCTTTCTCATTTCCCTCCTTCTGCTCCCTGGATCTTTAAGGAGAACAGAAACCACACACTTGGAAAGAAAAAAAAGAAATAAAAATATTTTTATTTTATATAAAAGGAAAAATATAACAAAATGTTTTATTTTCATTTTAGCAAAAGTTGTCTTATAATAGCTAATAGCAAAGACTTTTTTATAGGAAACTCTATTTATATGTAACATCTTGATTTACAGCTTCGGAAAAAAAAAGAAACAAAAAAAAAAGGAGAGATGGGCCAATTTTTTGACTATTTAATAGAAACCTATATGTGGTGCCTTTTTGCTGTACGCTAATATGGAGCTCCTGGAGAGAAGGCTGTGGCCACCTCCGCTGTCCAACAGGTTAGTGATTGGCTCTGGCCACCCCAAACCCACCATCTTGCCTCCTCTTTCCTTCCCCCTTCCACCCAGAGATGATGCCCACCCCACTTCCCAGACTGGGAAAAAAAAAAGGAGCAGGAACTAGCCACAGTGAAAAGAGTCAGATTTAGGGTTCGTAGGTGCATCCTTCCCTGGAGCCTAATTTTGGCATGTGGAGAAGGGAGACTTTGGGGGGAGGAAGCAATCGAACCATCCCCCTCAGATAATGGGTGGGAAATTCTGTATCCCCTTGGATCCCTCTCCAGAAAATAAGAGCTTGGGTCCCAGAGACTAGAAGAATAAAAGCTAACATGTCTATTTTTGAGACATTGAGAGGCTGCGTGTGGCAGGATTAGGAGGCTAGAGTCAGACTGACCAAAGTGGAGGGCTTCCCCCCTTCCCTCTCCATCCCTGGCAAGGGTGGGCTTGGAAAGAGGCTACCCCTCCCCACCCACTGTGTCCAGGGCCCAGGGGTTAGCCCAGCAATGCATCCTAGGTCAGGGAGAGCCAGAGCTGCGGTGGGATGAGGGGTCCACCCACCTCCCCCCTGCCCCAGGGAGGTCTCTCCAGGGCTCCCCTCAGTTCTCTGCAGCACCTCGTTTACATGGTTCGCCATTTCTCTTTTACGCCTGCATGTCCTGCATTTCAGATACTGTAGATTGGATGCATGGTGAGGCTGTGATTGAGAAGACACAATTGACAGTGTATTTGATTTTACCTTTTAGCAATAAAGTAACTAACCAGCCCCCCTTTCCCTCCTCCCCCCAATCCCTTCTCCCAACTCCCAACCCATCCTTCCAACCTTTTCTCCCCTACAAAAAAAACAATTGGGTCTGACCAAAAAAAAAAAAAAATCAGCTAATTCCTCATAAAGTGTTAAAAAACAAACTAGCATAAACCAAGGAGAACTCTGCCCCAGATTGTCTGAATGTCTGAACTCTTGACTGTTGAACACTTGAACTTTTTTATATTATAAATAAAAATCAAAATAACTCACCGGCTCAGTGTGTTTATCCAGTCTCCAGGTTTTCAGGGGGTGTTGGGGGAGGTTGGAGGGGAGGGAGACCTAGGATGGAGTGGAGTGAGTGTTAGGGTTAAGGAAGAACCCCAGTAGAGAAGCCACATGTGCAAGCCAACACACACACTCCAGAGGGCCAGAGAACACTCTCTGCTTCCCCCCACACACGTCCCAACCCCTGCTTCTAGTGCCTGCTTTTGGCAACAATCTCAGTGAGAAGGTATTTACAAGATGTCCCTTGCGGTGCAGAGGAACAGGGGCCAATGTGCTGACGCAGATCCCTCCACTTGGAACTTGGGCCTGGAGAGCATGGAATGGTTCCCAGGATGGATTGTAGGGGCAAGGATGAAGGGAGAATTCCTGGCATTGGGGGAAGGGATGGGAGCGAGGGTAATAGGATTGACACTGTGACATCCAAAGTCTCCCAGGGTTACTGTCACAGTCTGGACATGCAAAGTGGCCTTTGCCAGCTTCCTCTTCCTGCCAGGACCACCTCTACTCTGACAACCAATGGTGACCCTACAATTTGTGGGTTGCCTCTGCTCCATCCCCAGCACTCTCCCTGTCCTCCTTCCCCCCATCCCCACTCCCAAGCATCTACAAGGACCAGTTCCAATCTGCTGCAGCTTTTCTTGGTCTGTGATTATAGATACAGAGGAAGCAGATTTCTGCCTCAGATTCAACTCTCACTTTCTTCCAATGCACACAGACTTTAAGGTGATAAGATATAATGCCTCATACAGCACTGAGCTGGAAGCCAGGAGACCCTAGTACTGATTCTACCCCTGACCTATGTAAAATGACACCCCGACTCCTACCCAATTCTAATATTCTAAGAGCTCAAGAAACACTCTAGGTTTTGCACAGTCCTGTACATACAAGGGCATATGCCTGAAATTGACTGATAGATCAACTTTCTTCATTTATAAAGGCCAGTTTGCATATGAACCTTGTGTAGCCTGGGTTCCCTCAATACAGGAAAGAAGGCAAGGGGAACAGCACTAGGTTTAATAGTTGGGACGGCTGGGGAAAATGCTCCAATAACCATTATAATGGCAGTGAAATCTCTGGCATCTCTGTGACTCCATCCCCATCCTTATCTGACCACTACCCTTTTATGAAACTATCTGGGCACTAGCAGCTAAAGGTCAAGAAATCCCTACATGCCTTGGTTTAGACTTAAAGAAAACCCTCTGACCTCTGGGCCAATCAACTCCATAAGCTCTTTGGTCATTCTGTGATCACGTTTGTTGCCTCCATCTGACATTTCTAGCTGCTCGAAACAAGTTCTATTAGAAGCCACAATTTAACCTCAAATGACCAAGCTCCAAAATGACCCCAACTGGCTCTGAGAAATCTTTCAATGAACCCACTGATGTCCTTACCTCATTTTGGTTTTCCTGCGACCTTTTTGCTTTCTAGAAATTTGAAGGGCAGGAAATGAAAGCAAGGAAATGTATCAGTTTGAACTCAAATATTTAATTCTGAATGAACCCACTTGGTCTCTCCATATTTGTATCTTCATTTAGCCTTATGCTTTGTAGAATTGCAGTGTATAGTGAAGGACAAATTAAGAAACAGCAGGTTTGACTTTTAAATATACTATGTAACCCACAGATGACCTACCTCCATTAAGTGACACCTCATCTTTTCAATTAACACCACAGTGGAAAGAACACAGTCTTTGGAGTCAGCCAATTTGGGGGTTCAAAAATCACACCTCAGACTCACTCCCTATATGACCTTGGGCAAGTTAGTAACCTACGTGAACTTCAGTTTCTTCATCTGCAAAATGAGGAGGTTAAACCAGAAGGCTTTGGGGGTTCTTTCCCACTCGACATCTGATATCCTACCATCCCTTTATTCCATGCATGTGTTTAAATGCCTTCTTTGCTTTCTAACAAGTTCTGGTTTATATTGGATGACATACCCTTCATAGCAAAGATCTGATATCCAAGATATATAGGGAAATGGTACAGATATATAAGAACGAGAGTCATCCATCATAGAGTTACATCTGAAAGTGACCTCAGAGACCATCTTGTCCAACAACCTCATTTTAGGAAGAAACCATAGCCCAAAGAGGTTGTGACTTGCCCAGTGTTCCATAAGCATCAGAGGTGGGGTTTAAACCCAGGGCCCTGTGGCTCCAAGGTCAATGCTCCTTCCCTGTACCACTGACTCCGAAGGAACTCAGCCATTCGTTGGGGTGGGGTACGCAGAGAATTTGATCAATAATGGTACTTTCCTTGTGCAGAGATCTCTCTGCCCTTTCTTGGTCATTGCTGATACTGCCACCACTAGCATACTTACTCTTTACTTTTGTCTCAGTAAGGGAAACCGGTCTTTTCATTAATGAGGAGGCCTGAAAACAAGGAGCCCATGCCTTGTTTTCTTCTGTTAGCATTGATAGAAAAGTTATGAGAATAATGATAGAAAGTTATCATTTATATAATGCCTCCCAAAGTGATTTACCCAGGCTAACTCAATCTTCACAGCAACCCTGTGAAGAGGTGCTATTATTATCTCCATTTGACAGATGAGAAAACTGAGGCACGAAGAAGTCAAATGATGTGTCCAGGGCCACACAACTAGGACCTGTGGGAAGCTGGTGGAGCTGTGGGCAGTAGTTGAGGGCCTCCCAGGTCCTCCAGGATAGTATCTCTGTCTGACTGCTTCCCCAGCTCTATGTGTCTTTCCTCCTGAATCGCTTAACTTTCCTCCCACTGCTTATGTTTAGATTATCGCCAGCCTGATGCATGACTGGGGCATCCTTGAATATTTAAAATGGTCTCAAGGGTCAGTCCTCCAACATATCCCCTCCCCCAAGAAGGAGGTGAATATCCCACCAATGGAAGCCTCTTCCTCCCCTCATAATTCCCTCCCTACAGTCTCAAGAGCTACCACTGGGTAGTATCTCTACTTTGTCCAGCTGTCTGCTGGATATCTGTTGCTGTCCCAGGATTGTCCTTACACTGAACAATTTTAAAAACTGTCCCTAACCCCAAGGCTCCCTAGGGCAGCCTACTGGCAAAGGTCACTGCTGTCCATGCTGATTTGTATGAGGAAACACATCTATCCAGTTCATTCTCTTAACCCTCGGTGGCTGTGTGTGTTAGCACAGCATATCCCAAGTGCATAGTATATTGGGGCAGTGAGGTGGTATGGGACCTAGAATACAGGATTTATAATCAGGAAGACCAGAATTCAAATCCTGTCTCAAGATACTTTGTAGCTGTGGGGTCCTGGACAAGTCACTTAACCTCTCTGTGCCTCAGGTTCCTCATCTGTCAAATGGGCATAATAATAGCACCTCCCTCAGTGTTTCTATGACGATCATTGAATTAACATGGGAAGCACTTGTTGTACTATGTAAATGCTGGCTATTATTATATCATCCACATAACTTTACTGTCAACGCTATTTTCCCTGATACCTCTCAGTGTCAAGTGTGTTTCTAACCACACTTATGTTCAGTCATTTTTCATTTGTGTCTGACTCTTTGTGAAAACCCATTGGGGTTTTCTTGGCAGAGATACCAAGATTATTAGTGATTTGCCATTTTCTTCTCCAGCTCATTTGACAGATAAAGAAACTGAGGCAAACAGGGTTAAGTGACTTGCCCAGGGTCACACAGCTAGCAAGTATCTGAGGCCAGATTTGAACTCAGGAAGATGAGTCTACCTGACTCTAGGCCTGGCACTCTAAGTCATGTTATCATTTCTCTGACATCATGGTCCTCTTGGAAAATGACGGACAAACACAACCTGTCAATGAACCAAGCTGCCCAAATGGGGACCCGGCTATCTGGGTAACTCAGAACCCTCTCCCTTTCCTTCTCCTCTTCAAAAGAAGGTAAAGAAGTTGCCCAGTTAATTTGTACTACATTGACTAGATTCCTTTTCTTTCCTTCCTTTCCCTTCCCATTCCTTCCCTTCTTGTCTCCCCTAACAAGGAAGGGTCCCTTCTCAACCTCCACTCAGTGGCTTTTTTGGACCCTCTTGGCTTAAAGTGAATGCCAATATTAACAGTTTCTCTTCCAAACAACAATCCTGAGGCTCCTGCCTCTCCCAGATTGATTTATCTATTTTTTTCTTTTCTATTAAAGGGGCCATCCCCATGACTACTTTTTAAAGATGCTCATTCACTGAATGAGCATTACCTCACTTTAAGGGAGTACCTGAAAAGGCCTTAGCCTAAAAGGCCAAGATCTCCCATTGCATCCTGGGCCATCTCCAGTCATCTTGATGAATATCTTGTCACTGGATCCAGATGGCTCTGGTGGAGAAGTGAGGTTGGTGACCTGCACAGCCCTCCCTCATTCAAAACAAAGTCAAGTGCAAGTCATGTCATCATTTCTCTGATGGCATGGTCTTCTTCGGCAATGAAGGATGAACATAAGACCTGGCACTCCATCCACCGTGCCTCCTAGTTGCCCTGCTATCAACGCTGACAGTAGGGAACAGAGAGGTCTGTGTCACACAAAAAAATACAACATTCCAAATGCACTTCTAACTGACTTTGGAGATACTATTTTGTTTTCCAAATTCATCTTCTAGATTATGTTTGGTTCAGGAGAACATGGCCAATTCCTCGGCACAGATTATTCACCAAAAGGAGTGGACCAGAAGTGTCAAGCGTCTGGTATTAAAAAGCGGCTGTGGATGATTTCAAAGTGGAAAACCAAAAGCTGACACTTTCTACACATACACCAACATGTGCGTCAATACATAAAATGTTGATGGGCTGGTAAAGTATCGGGACATATTTGTAGTTGCAAAATTGGCTCATTCTCTTTCTTTCTTTCTACAGTTAATGCATATGTTACAGCTGAATGGAGTCCAATCTCTGCCTTATTTTAACGTGAGCCAGATTATATTATTAGTCTGTTACCAAAAAGAAAAGGAAAAAACCAGAGAAAGGGCTTGCTCGTTAACTGAACTTAGAGAGTAGCTATCACCCACCCACTTGAGGTGCTAATAATTGCAGGTCTTGAAGAGTGCTAATTTAGTGATCACATATGTTACAAATTCCTTTTTTGTTTTTTTTTCTGAGACTGAATGTTAGCCAGGCCTCCCTTGTTCAAATTTGGACTCTAGCCATAACATTTGAATAGGATACCTAGGACTGCTATTTTCTTGCTTCTTGACCTTGGAAAAGCCCCTCATTTTTATCCTCTCTGGGCCTCAGTTTTCCTCATTTGTAAAATGAGACAGGTGAACTCAACAATTTCTAAATCCTATGAAAGAAGCAGTCTTACAGCCGAGTATGTACCATGGCACCCTACCTTCTCCCAAGAACACTGTATCACAGACTTATTCCTTCCCCCTGCTTCAGCTAATGGAATTAAGTGACTGAGTTTGTTTTATTTCCTGACCTGCTCTGATAACCTCCACACCAAGAGGCTCAGAGATCTGGGTAGAGTGAGAACAGTACAGACCAGTGAAAAAAATCCCTTCTCTTCCCTTCACGATTCCCTCACCCACCCCCAGACTCCCACAGCCTCCCCATCCTTCATGGGGCAGACTGAGCAGGAGCCTCAGCCACACAGACACACACACACGGGCTTTGTCTATTTATTTCCAAAGCATGGACAATAAAGTAGTTATGTGTCACAGCTAAAGCCAGAGTGGCCCCATCAACAAACGAGGGACAGTCCCAGCAGCCCCAAGGACCTCCCCTCTCTCTCCCCCAAGGTGCCAGACCGCTGAGGAGATGCTGAGCCCTAGGCCTTTGGACACATTCAGGGAACACTATAACAGGTAAATCCTTGTAGAAAGGATTTCCATCTGGTGTTTTTGTTTCTTTTTCCTCTCTTTCTCCTACATCATTAGAAAGTCGTGTGTGTGTGTGTGTGTGTGTGTGTGTGTGTGTGTGTGTGTGTGTAAGGCCATAGTGTTTCCTATCTAAATGGACAGAATAGTCACAGGTGTGAAGCAGGGACAGCTTGACACTGAGAGGAATGTCACTTGGCCTGGATTATTGCGATAGGAGTGGCATGGCTGGCTTGGGTGGGTGAGTTGTATGGAGTGGGGTGGGGGGTTGCTGTGTGGCCCACAGACCTGCAGCTGTTTGTCTTCGAGAAGGGAAGGTCGGACAGGGAAGATCATGTTTTAAATGATAGGGTCCTCCCACAGTGAGAGGGGCTGGGAATAGGACAAGGGTGGGGAGAAGAAGAAATCCAATGAGAAGAGTTGGGAGTGGGGACACCTGGAAAGAACCAAGGTCCCTCCGCTGTGAGTTTTATGGCAGGGATGCAAATTCCCATCATCATAAGAAACCTCTCTGTGGGGATAAAGGGTCCCAAACAGGGAGTTCTCTGGGGGCTAGGAGAGAGTTGAGGACCTGGAGATGTCAGAGTAGGGAAGAGGATCGACACGTTGACAGTGACAACTTCTCAGCCTCCTGGGCCCCGACCCCGACCAGAGCCCTTTGGCTTGCCCACTGGGGTTCGGTCCATGGGGGCTTTAGGGCAGAACCGTGCCCCCTGACCTCCATGGGGCAGTCCAACAGGGGCCTTGCTTCTGTGGCCTGTCCACACATCCCAGTTAAGTGCTGGGCTCTGTGACATCCCTCTGCACCAAACCACCTGCTGTGGGCCCGTGACCCTGGCTGAGGGAGGGACTGGAGTGTGTCTTCCTCAGTGAGAGGTCCTCAGCCTCCACTGTGGCCAGCCTGGCCTCAATCTGCTCCAAGTCATCTGAGCCCACTTCAATCTTCACACATAGGAGATGGATGTATGTCTCATAGCGACTTTTCTGGAAGGAAGAGAGAGGGAGGTCAGATAAAGAGGAAAGTGAGTCACAGGGCAGCTGAGGAAGTAGGAATCAGCTGTAACAAATGAACTTATGCCAACTGTGTCACTAAGAGTTCTGCACTAAATAAGACCTGGGAGAAACTGCTTCCCCTCTCTGAGCTTTTCTTCATCTGTAAAATGGGATAATTAACCCTGCCATGCATAGGGCCAGGCCTGGAGCCAAGATCTGTTGCTGTGGGTTTGTACAAGTTGAGTTCAATCTAAAGGACTCCTCACAGAATCCATCTTGGGCTCATGTGCCCACCTAGGATTTCCTCTGGAATTCCAGGGGGATTTTTCCCCCACCCACTCTCACAAGTTATTACAAAGAACAGATGAAATAGCATACACAAAATAGATGGTCCTTACAATTAGCCATATTACTCCGACCCGGTTGGACAGATATCTGAATAGAGCCTCTTCACCACCTTGCCTCTCCCTCCCCACTCTGAAGGATCTCTGAGCCAAGTCCCAGCCTCCAGCAATCTCCGTCACATGGTCCATTTTTGCACGTATGATGCTTTGCTTGTCTTCTCCCATTAGAAGGTGAGTTCCTTGAGGGCAGTCAGTCTGACACGTAGTAGGTGCTTAATGCAGGCTGGTTGTCTGACTGACTAGATTTCTTTCTAAGCCACCTTTCCCAAATGTTGTCTCCATGATTCCATTAGTGTCAAGAAGGACACAGGCTTACTTCTTTTGTCAGTCAGTCAATGTGCCTTTATTAAGCACCTGCTGTGTGCCATGAACTACACTAAGAGCTGGGGGTGTGAAGAAAGGCAATATGCAAACAACTATACGCAAATCAGTTTTAGAAAGGAGCCCATCAGCCGGGAAGGCCCAATGACTTGCCCAAAGTTGTCCAGCACCAAGAACAAACCAGGTGACCAGGGTGCCTAAGAAAGCTAGTGAAAGGGAAAATCATCCTCTCTGCTCCCAGCTCTCCCCCTGCGGTCTGCAGTGAACTCAGGAATGATCCCAAATGCCCAGACATTCCCCTGTGGTCCACACCTCGAATGTTAGATAATGCTCCTTCAGCCGGTACTCCTCTGCCTCCTTGGATTTGACATTTTTCTCAGCTGGGTGCATCCTGTGCTCTGTGAGCTCAGCCATGATCTGCCTCATCTTGTTTTCATGGGACCTCAGTTGTTCTTCCTGCAGATGGAACCATCCCGCCCCCCCAATAACAAAGAATTGTTGCCTGGCAGCATAGGAAGAGGGATGGTTGTTCCCATTTCACAGATAGGGAGACTAAGGCCCAGAGAGGGGTACAGACTTGCCCATGATTCCCAATGGCAGAACTGGACCTGGAACCCAGATTTCCTGATACTCTAGCCAAGGGCCTTTCACATGAGGTGATGCTACCATTCCCAATTCACTTCATCTCCTCTGAGTTTTAGTGCAGGTGGTGCTAACAACCGCATCTCTGTGGCCTGAGGGGAAGCAGTGAGGGCTAACAGCTGCTAGGTCAGGCTGTCAGACTAGGTACCCACTTCAAGAATATGCAGAATAGAATCTAAGTCACCCTCGCAATCCCCCTCATCTTTCCCAATGACAGCTTGGGACCTTAAAGGACCTCAGCTGACATACATGCAAACTACACATGCATGTAAGCATACAATATATACATGCACACACAACACAGACCCATACATACACACAATCTCTCCCTGACACAGCCAGGCTCTGATGTTACATATGCCTCAGTGGGCAACGTGTGTCAAGGAAGACCCAATTTGATCACTCAGAATGATGAGAAGTTTGCAAAACCCCATCCCCCCAGAAGGCAGGAGTACCCAGGTCACATCGGAAAAAAAGGGGCAGATAGAATCAAAGTCATGAGCTCAAAGATTTCCCAAACCCTAACCAGTTTGGATGGCTGCCCAAGGAGATTACATTGTCTTCTTTGTAAATCCTATGCCCTAGAACAATCAGAAGGACCCAAAATACAGGATGTCATAAAGAACAGTCCTTACCTCTCTCCCTGGTATAGACTACAGAAAGAGATGCTTTCTTTGGGAATGCCCCCACATATCCCCAAACTACCTTTAGGAACTGCCAAGATTCTCTCCAGGGAATTGGCCTGGTAACATCTCAAATACTGCTTGCTACTGGATTGTACTGTCATTTAGCTACTCAGGAATTTTATAGTCTCAACTAACTCAGTCCTTGGATCCTGAAGGACAAGACCTGCCTTGCCGAAAGAGGCTAGATAGCAGATGCTCAGTATACGTATTTTATTACAGCAGCACTGAGTTTGCAGTCAGGTGGTTTGGGTCTCAGTCCTAGTTCTGCCACTGATTCAATGTGTGCTTTTGGGCAAGACATGTCTATGCACCCTCAGTTCTCCCATCTGGAAAATACAGAGGTCTTATCAAAGTGACCTTCAGTATTCCTTTTCAGCCCTTGCATTCTTTGCCTCTTGGATTCTGTAGGGAATGGAAGGAGAGTCCCTGAGGTGAGGTAGGCTTTGGTCCTTACCTGGCACAGGCGTGTGGTAGAGGAGGGAAGAAGGGGCCTACAAAACTTCTTCATTGAGCAGATAGCAGCTGGGAAGGCAGGGGCGGAGAAAATGGCAGCCACCAGGTTGATTCGAAGGATCCAGGAAAGCATCTCCTCCTTGCTCCTGGAGGGGGAGGGGAGGAAAGGTACCACCTGCTCACAGTTCTCTGGTATCCTCTCTGTGAGTGGTTCTGGGACCCCAGAGTTGCAGGTATGCCTCCTGCAGGGTCAGATGTAGTCCTACTTCCAGGACTTATCCCAGTTAAATTCTGGGCTCCCTAGCAACTTAATTCTCTCTCTCTCTCTCTCTTCTCTCTCTCTCTCTCTCTCTCTCTCTCTCTCTCTCTCTCTCCATAGATGGATAGATAGATAGGTGGATAGATAGATAGATGATAGGTAGATGGATAGATTATATGTGTGTGTGTGTGTGTGTGTGTGTGTATAAAGAGAGACAGACAGACAGACAGACAGAGAGTACATATATGCATGCATTGGGTGTATTGTGTGTCTATGTTCCTAATTCTTAACAAATTCCTGCTAGGGAAATCCGGATTTGATCCTTATAAGAAAAGAGAGTACGCTTTATTTCAAAAAAGGGATTCACCAGCTACTCTACATTTAAAAGTATGATATGATTTATAAAGAACTGAGGTGACCAAAAGTAAAATACCCTGGAGCAGGAGGGGAGAGAATTGAGCTCATCTACTCATTCTGTCACTAAGTCACCTATGACCTCGGACAAGCTAGTATTTCCCCCTTTGGGTCTGTTTCTTCCCTCGTAAAGCAAAGGAATTAGACTATGTCCATACAACTCCAATATCTACATATCAATGGTTTATAAGTAACTTTACATTGCTTGAACCAAAGCAAGGTAAACCCATATGCACTAGCAAACCCCAGGAGTCAATAACCCTCTTTTCCATACCTGGGGGTTTCTGTTGGAGTCTACCTTCTACATCCCTGAAAGGAAATTGCTGGAAACCAATTCTCATATTGTTGGGATGGGGTGGGGGAGGGAGAGAATTTTTTCACTTTTAGCTGAGATGGGAGAAGTGGAGGACATGGAGAAAAGAGAATGAAATCTGGAGCAGACTGGGCTCAAAAGTGCCACCCCTTCTACCCCAGCTGGAGGGGGGGGGGTCAGAAAGAGAAGTGTGGGCTGGGCCCTGCTACACAGGGATGAAGGGATGTGTCGGAGCTGACTGCTAAATTTTCAGCGTGAGCATTAGCACTTCAGAAATCAGCTAACACTATAAATCAGGGCTCGATTTATTTTTGCTGATTGTTTGGAATTAAAAAACCAAAGGGAAAAAATGTTAAGAATGGAGATTGAACTTAAAGTGTGTCCCCCATACTTTTCAGAGAGCCATTTATTAAACATTTATCAGCACACCCCTAAAAGACATCTATTAATCTGTGAGAGGAGGTTGGCTGACTGTAGGGGGGTGTGCGACCTCCTGAGGGCACCAAACTTTGCTCCATTCTGAGATTATTTATAGGAAGCAAAACCTCTCTGAGGAGTGTGGTTCCTGGAGGACATAATCTGGGTGCCAGGGGTCTCCTTGTCTGTGGGGGTGTGCGTGTGTGTGTGTGTGTGTGTGTGTGTGTGTGTGTAGCAGAAAAAAAAACTAGAAACAAAGCAGGTACTCAGATCAATTAGGTAAAGACTGAAAAGACTGAATAGACTGTAACAAACTAGGAACTGAACCTATCGTTTCATTGAAACAGGGAGTTCCTGGCACAGAAGACTTACAATGCACGTCTCTGCCACTTATAGAAGCCGTCTGGGGCACAAGTGATTTGCTCAGGATCACACAGCTTGTAGCATCTGAGGTGGGTATTCCCAGTTATTCTGGGCAGCAGGGCCAACTCTCTTTCCACTACCCCACACTACCTTCCTCTTTTGTAATAAATTAATGGTATATTAAGCATATTAAGAAACCAAGAGAAATCAGAGAAATATGGCAAGGTCAACATAGCCCGATACAGAATAAAGAGAAAGAAGAGAACAATGTGCACAATGACCACAATCACACAGAAGAAAATAAACACAAAATAACACAAATACTGGGATCCCTGCAGTGACCAGGCTTGACCCCAGAGTACTGGCCATGACACACACCTCCCATTTCTCAGAAGACAGCCAGCGTATTAACTAGGGTTGCAGGTGGGAACAGACATCATTAGACATGGCCAATGTCTTGGTTTGTTTTGCTTAAACTTTGTCATGTGGGAGGGTTCTTACGTTGGGGAGGTCAATGGAGAGTGACATTCATATTAAAAAAAATTAATAAAGGTTTGGTTTTGTTTGTGCACTGCATTGTGCTGTCTGAAATATTAAGGAATGGAAAGTATCTAAGGATTATAGGAGATTGACCTTGTCCCAAGGTCAGTAACACACACATCCATGACTACTTCCTTCCAGCTCTTTCCTGTTCTCTCCTCGGCACACCTGAGTCAAAGGAGGTAGGATTCTGACACCAAATAAGGATACTCACGGTGCTTGGAAGAGAAATACCCTCCAGTCAGCTGTCTTTAGCTTCAGCACGTTGGACTTCTTGCTATAGTCCACGGCCCTGGTGGCCAGAGCATGATGAACACGGATGGCATTCTTCAGGTCCACCTCTGAGAGGTCTTTATCTGGCTTGTATTCATCCTGGGATGCAGTGAGTAAAAGGAGGAATTTGTGGGAGGGGACAGTATTCAATTCTCCTTTTACCCTTCCCATAAACTCTCTCCCTAACACCGGGTTCCCAACAGAATTTAGCCTCCCCCGCATCTACCCTAGAGACACCTTAAATTTAATTTTCAACTGAGTCAGTGAGGGCTTTAAATAAATCCTCACCACTGCAAGAGCTCCATGAGTCTTAGAAGAGCAGAGTCTTCCCCCTTCCTGTCTGTCAAATCCAAACTCCATCCTTTAAGGTCCTACTCAGTCCCCACCTCCCTCTTAAGACTTCCCCCTATTGCTGAGTTTCTGAAAAATTGGTTGTAGGGACATTCAACAATAGGTTAGGAAGAGAGGGCAGAGACAATGTTAGATGCTTCCTTATTTCCCTCACTGAAGAAAGATAGTACTGGGCAAACTAGTAGATGTTGCTCAGTATATACCAGCTAAATAAACAAAACCAACAGGACTGTGCATAGATGTCACCTACCCACCACTGACTCAACTGCAGCCCAAGGGACATTATTCTTTCAGTCAAAGGATCAGATATGAGCAGATGATTTCTCTTTGACGTTTAGATTACACATGGTATGGCTTCAGCCTACCTTTTCACTCTGATTTACCCACTGCTAGTCTAGGTTTTGGCCAAACTGGTCTACTTGCTGCTGCATTCATGTGACATTTCGCTTTGAATCGCCAGCTAGCATTCCTGGAATCCACTCCTTGCCTCTTGCCTTTTAGTCTCCCTGGATTTCTTTAGAACTGAGCTTGAATGCCTGTCCTTTTTGGTCCGTCTAGTTGCTAATATCCTGACCCCTGAAATTACTTTGTATTTACTTTCTGTATTTTAAATTGACTTATACATGTACATGTTGTGGAAGAGCTGAAATCGAAGGCAAGGACCGTTATTAAGTTTTTGTCTCTGAATCCTTAGTTGCTAGCACAGTGCCTGATACACCATAGGTGGTGCTGAATGAATAGTAACTAGGCCCCTGAGGGACTCTCCAAACTTTTCCTCCCCTCCCCAAACCCTGAGGTGATCACAGTGGCTCTACTCCTTCCTATGGCCCACAGCCTGAACTACCTCCTCTCCTCCTCTTCAAGAATGGACAGCCCAGTGGGATGTTGCAGCTTCAGCCCTAACATGATAACCATCCCAGTGATGACCACGTGTACCTTCTGTAGGTAAAGGATGGTTCCTTTGAGAACTGCATAGAACTTCTTCCACCCTCGCCGACCTCGAGGGGCTAGAAAAAAAGACAAGGAAGGGATGTCTACAACCTACATTTATTCATCCCCCTCCACTATACAACTTCCTCCTGAATTATGAGTCAAATAAAGTCCATGTCACTATTCACGCACAGACCCCACTCCCTCCCCCTTCCCATCCCCTGCCATTAACTTGTAATTAGGCCCACACACAGGCTAGATATATAGAGAAAGGATGTGTTTAGAAATGAAGTCCACAGGGACCTAACCCCAGAACCCCCCACTTGAGGAAGTCCAGGGCAGTAGTTTCATGCTACAAAAAGGGAGTCAAGACAAAACCAATACCAAAGACTTCTTTAACTTTTCCAGGGACTGAATCACCCAGGCTAGATGTGCCCCATCCCTCTCCCTCTTTGGAATGACCACTGGCCAGGTTGGGCTCTCAGGAAAAGTCCTAACAGTGAGTAAAACCATGAAAAATGGGATAATAATGAAGCAACAACTCTTCAGTCCTTGCCCCTCCTCCTGCCCCCAGCACACAGCCTGGGTCAGCTCAGACCCAAGGGGATGGCAGATCTCATGCTTCCAGACTAGGGATCTCTAGAAGCTTCTATTCCTCCTGCTCTCTGACCCCAGAGTATGTCACCAGAAATATTGGTGGCCCCATTCCAAGAAAAATCTACCAGGGACTAGAGGAGGACCCAAAAAGGACCCTTTCATTGGGCAAAGGGGCTTAGGATGGCTAAGTCAACACAAACTGACAATATAAGGCTCTCTTCAATTTGGAGAAACATAAATTAAGAAGGGCAATGGATAGAGTTCAGATACAGAGAGAACCAGAGAGACCCAAATCTGATAAATGGGATGAGCTTGGGATTGAGTAAAAATTTTGGGATAAAGTAAAGGAAGTCAAGGGGGAGGGGGAAGTTTGAACAGGGAACTCATTACTCCTCAGAAATGGTACAGCCTAGAGACAATATTGAATAAGGATTAAAAAAATAGATGGGCTAGTTAGGAAGGTCATATGCATTCTAGTAGAAAGGACATTGAACTAGGACTCAGGGGATCTGAGTTCATTCCTGGTTCTGTTACAACTCACTCTGTAGCCTTGAACAAGTCACCAACTCTTTGGGCCTCCTCTGGAAAATGGGGGGGAATAATCCCTTTTCCTTACCTACCTCTCAGTGTTGCTGTGAGGATCAAAGATGACAGATGTAAGCATGCAATGCCACAGTTCCAGTCACTGTACACATACATCTCAGCGTTTTTGTGTTAACAAGGTGTGGAGGTGGTAGGGAAGTGAGGGCTTTTGGGGACCACCCACCCTAACCCATGAAATAATATGAACTCTCCCAGAACCTCCCCCAATATTCCCTCAGGGAGCTGGCCCTGGGGAAGGTATAACCCCTCTCCTCTGCCCCCCTCCTCCTCCACAATGCCCCTGGGGAGTGGCACCCACTTCTCTTGCCATCCATGTCAGCATGGGTCTTGCGGGTGAGCACACCATGCTTGTAGGTGGCAGCGTTGAGCGCCTGAGGGATATCCAGGAAGGGGTTGCTGCCGTCTATGATTCTGGTCACTTTCTTGGCCCCAGGACCGAACTTGTCATCCACCAGCTCAGACAATGACTTCCTCAGCTCCTCCTCATCGCTGGAGAAGCACAGGGATTGGGACCACAGGATGGCCCCTGCCTCCCCCACACACCCTGGGGGGGAGGAGGGGAATCTGTAGCCCCCACCCCATACCCTTCATCACCAGTTCATTCCCTGGGCCCTGGGAGAGCAGGAGAGCCAAAATCATTCCCTACCCCTCACCTTAGTTCTTACCCTGGGAGACAGGACAGTTTCTCTAAGAGATGAAGAGGCTCTGGCTCCTAATTCTGATTACCCTCTCCATGACAATAGATCCTTGATGATTTCTGATCTCCTGATACTGATTGCCATCTTTGACCAGAGAACCACAGAATTTTATATTCTCCCCTTTACACTCTAAGGATCTTAGGTCATGGATCAATAGATCCAGGCCAGATCTATAATACCTCTCTCTGTCCAAGGTGAAGAGTATGGAAGAGTAGGTAAATAATGAAATGCAAGCTGTGGCCAAGAAGCCCCATGGAGGGGCTGAGAGAGGACAATTGAGAGATAGAATAGTGAAATGTTCCGTCCTTATAATTGATATAACAGAAAGTGAGAATCCTAGGAACTCTCATTATTAGTATCATCTCCAACTGTAGTAAACTCTATCTAACTAAAACCAAACTGGAATGGGGACCAAGGAGAGATCTCCAAGGACCTTCTATCTGAGATGGAGAGGGATCACTTGGATCACCATCCACTTGGGCAGATTCTGGAATACTGGATCTCATTTGGTACTATCTCAGCAAAAATGGGGGTGGTTGGCCAGGATGGCTGGTGGTGATGATAATAATGAGAAACCAGTCCACTAGGCTACCAAACTGGTTTCTTCTCATTGGATCTCATTGGTGTGCTCCATATAATATATACACACTCAGATCTAGAAGGGAACTCAGCAATCTAGCACAACTTTTGCCCTAATGGGAAACCTCCCCACAATATACTGATGAATAAACTGTCTTCTCCACTGCTTAAAGACTTCCAGTGAGGTGTTCACCAACTACTATCTGAGGGCAGTGCATTCCATTTTTGGACAGCACTAATTGTTAGGAAGATATTCCTAAAATCTGCTTCTCTGAAACGCCTACCCTAGTTCCTAGTTCTTCCCTGGGTGGCCAAACAAGTCTAATGCCCCTTCCTGTGACTTCCCTTCAAATACTCAGATGCCTAAATTTTCTGTTTTCTAGAATTAATGGCCCTGATCCCTTCACTTCTTCCCTGATCCCAATTTTCCAAAGACCTAGGATATTGGGAAGGAAGAGGATGACATTCAAGACCTAAACACTATTGTCCTTCCCCAAATGAAAATGAGCCCCAAGGGACTTATTCCCCACCTTAGTCAGGCACACTTCCACCCTCCCCAAGGCCACAAACACTACTCACATGGCCCACTCCAGCTTTTCATTCTTAATGGAATTGTAAAGTGTCTGGAAGGAGAAGAAAAAGGAGCACTAGTGAAGAATCCAGAAGAGCTAAAGTCATTCCTCTCCCTCCAGCTGAGTCCAAGGAGAGTCTCTGTCTGAGGAAGGCCTTGGCCGAGTCAGGCAGACTCTGTAAATGGTTCCTTTTATGGTCATTTCCCTTCACATTCCCTTGGATTCACCACTGATTTGCCTTTGACTCAAAATGCCTCAAGGGCAGGTTCTGGGATATTAGATCTCCTTTGGTACCACATTATATATATATGGGGAAGCACAGGAATTTGGACCACAGGATGGTCCCATATATACATACACATATATAAGTTTCTTGATGGTGGCCATGATGACTTGTGGTGATTATGACAATGATGATCATAGAGATGGGAGTACTATCCATAATGGTGATGACAATGATTGGGTATGATGGAAATGGGGATAATGGTGAGAGTGATGGTGACAGTGGATTTCAGTGATGGTGATTCAAGTTAATATATATTAAGTACCTACTATGTGCCAGTCACTGTGCTAGGTCCTGGGAATACAAAGGCAAAATTAAAATGTCACTGCTCTCAAGGGGCTCATATTGTACTAGGGGAAAACAATAGCCACACAGGTAAGTAAATAGAAAATCTATACAAACTACATATCATGTTATTTCAGTGGGGCTCAGAGCTCTAGCAAATGGATCAGGAAAGGTGTGCTAGAGGCAGTATTTAAGTGGAGCCTTAAAGGAAAGTAGGTTTTTTAAGACTGTCAAATTCACAACCCACCAATCACTGGGAGTACAGATGAACCAGATTAAAATGCAATTGGAAAAAAATGTTCCACAAAATAAATACAAGTATAACATGAATAATGTTGATTTGTGGTTTTCTAAGTCAACATGGGGCCAAGAAGGGATCCCTTTCTGTTTGAGTTTGAAACCACTGTTTGAAGACATGGGGAGGTGGTGTGGAGTGTGTACATCAGGCTTGGGCAACAATCTGGGCAGTGGGAGATTGGAATCTAGAAATGGGAAACTGACAGGCATACAGGGAAACAGCAAGGGGACCCATTTGGCTGGAGATCCTGAGGATAGGGGGAGAAATGTGAAATCAGTCTCAAAAGACAGGTTTTGAAGCCAGGTTGTAGACGGTGTTAAATAACAAATAGGAGTCTATATTTTATCCTAGAGGCAAAAAAGGGGGGAACCATTGAAGTTTCTTAAGAAGGAATAGCACTTCAGGAATATGTTAGGTGACACAGGATAAAATGGAGAATAAAGAGGCAGGATGACTGGGGCGGGGTGGGGGGGCAGCGGTGTGCAGGGCTATTGTATGTTCAGGTGAGAGATGACCAAGAGGCCTGAAATAAGGTGTGGTTTTGTGAGTGAAAAGGAGATAAATTCAACAGATGTTGTAGAGAATCCATCAGACTTAGAATCCATGAGATTAGGAAACTGTGTATGGGGTGGTGATGGAGAGGGAAGAGTTGAGGATGACCCTAGTGTTGAAAACCTGGGGGACAGCAAAGATGGTAAGACCCTCAACAAAGGGAGGGAAGTTAGAAAGAGGGATGGGGTCATATGGGAAAGATGATGAGTTCCATTTCAAACAAGTTGGGTTTAAGATACCTACATCCAAAGGAAGATGTCCAATGGCCAAGTGAAACTTGAAACTCAGGAAAGAGATAAGCACTGGATATATAGATCTGGTGGTGGGTGATGATGTCGATAATGGTGATAGTGATGGTGATCATGGTAATAATGGTGGGGATGGTGATGATGATGGTTGATGATGTGACAGTGGTGGTGATGATGGTAATTATGGCAGTGGTGGAAGTGGTGCTGATAGCGATGGTGGTGGTGGTGGCGGTAATAATGGTGATTGGGGTCGATGGCGAAAGCGAAGAGGGTGAGAATGGTGAAGATGATGACGACGAAGAGAACTATGATGATGACAGTGATGACAGTGACTCTCACCAGGTAGATCAGGGTGATTATAAATTGGCTGGAGATTGTAAAAATTGCTATGATAGTTGCAAATCTGATGATGATAATGATGACACCGATTTCAATGAAGATGTTGCTGATACCCACAGTGATGAAGATGATGACGATGATGATAATGATGATGATGATAATGAAGATGATGATGATGAAGCATGATGGCAGTCAAAAGGATTAAAATAAAGAAGAAAAAGAAGAACCTGTGGTCTAGACCAGAGCAGTTTCCCTGACTAGGGGAAACCAATATATTCATGACTTGAATGGGAATTTGCCCAATAAATAAAACCTTCAACCTCTCTTTAATATCACTTCCCTCTTGCTAGACTCGTCACATGCTTCCAGATAATGTCTAAAATGCTATCCATTGGAATGGTCAGAGCAGATCTCAACTCTGGCTATGGGGAGATAGTGGAGGATGGGGAAAGAGGAATCCCATTCAGGAGATAGTGGGATTTCTGATGTACTAAGGTCAGGGCCAGGATTTTTAAAAAGTACCTTCAGCAGATCCTTAGCAAAGTCCTGTCCATCATTCAGCCGGTCCAGGTTGGCAATGAATTGCTGGCAGGACATCTTCTTGCCGATGTTCTGTAACACAGAGAGCAGGTGGCTCAGACTAGGTAAGGGGTAATTCCCTCAGGGTGGTGAAAAGAAAGGGTGAAAAGGCCTCCTCTCCAACTTCCTAAGCCCATTCCTCTCACTTTCCTGCCATTGTCATCTCCCAGTGAGGGTGGTCAGAGGGGAGCTAAGGGAGAGCTTAGCTGGACAGAGTGTAAACTCTGCAGAATTGCCCTCCATGAGTTGCCTCCCCAGGCTGTGAGAGGGAGGATGGTTACTTGACAATAATTTCCATCAAGGAGGTGTAGGATTAACTGGAAAACATATGGAGTCATTGCACCTGCAGGCTCTGCAGCAACTCTGGTGAGAGCTCAGGGCCTCTAGGTCCCCACCTAGAATTGGTTTTTGTCCCAACACCAAGGGGAAGATGAAGTGTTTGAGCATCCCAACCTGAGACCTGTCCTGCCTATAGACACACAGACTCGGTTCTCTGTATTTGTATGTAGCTTCCCACTGGTGGAACACCTAGGGTTGCTCTCCTATGGGAAGGAAGGCATTTGGGGCAGAGAGGCAGTATCTGAAAGGTAAGGAGACTTGGATTTCAGTTCTTTATGTGCCTGGCCATTACTATCTGTGGCTACCTTTGACTCTCCCAAAAGCTGAGCTAGGGGAGGTTAAGATCATAGACCTAGAGCTAGAAAAGACCTGAGAGGTCACCTAGTTCAATCCCCTCATTTTACAGGCAAGGAAACTGAGGCTTTGAGAGGTGAAGTGATTTGCTCATGGAACTTCTACTCAGGAACAAAAGGACTGACAAGAAGTAAGGCAGAACTTTAACAAAGACTGAGGGTCAAAAAGAAAGGTCACAGAACCATAGACTTAGGGCTAAACCAGAATTCCCAAGTCATCGGGTTCAAGCCCCAAACTGAAAACCAGGGAAATTAAGTGAATTGTTCAAGGTCTCACATGTAATAAATAGAAGTGGGATTTTAATCTAAATTCTCTGACTCTGGCCCATTCTATTAGTAGGAGACCTAGCCCCATTTGAATATTAGTCAAATTTTTAAAAAAAGATTAAGGATAGATGAATTGGTCGAGAAATTAGAAAGAGGAAAAATAAATAATGCATTTCCAAGGCTGAGAGAAGTCATTTGGGGATTTTCTGGTGTGTGGGGGTATCCCTCCTGGCTGCTTCCCCTCTAGGGAAGTGAATAATCAATAATTGACTGACTTCTAATTACCTCCTGGGCTCCACACCAGACTCCCATTTTTGGAGGTCAGGAGGGGAGGTGGAGGCTTCCTCATCACAGTTCAGCCTCCGAGGCTTTGCCATAAAGGAAAGAAAGCTCCCAGCAGAGACCCAGCCTCCCAGGAAGGGTGAAAGCCCCAGGATTGTCCCTAAAGTCCCATCTGCTTCCAGGGTGGAGTGGAGGGAGGATCGAAGGAGGCAGGGCCTGGTGTCAAGGTTGGGGACTGTCAAATGAGCTTTTCCCACTGTTTTGTTTCTGCTCCCTTTCTTAGAATAAAAATAATTGACATTTATTTTGCCCTTTGAGATTTGCAAAGCATTGTACATGCCTTACTTCATTTGATCCTTACAATAATCCTGTGAGGCAGGCACTGCAAATATTATTATTCCTGTTCCCAGGTGAGGAAACCGAGGCTGGGGAATGCTTAGTGACTTGCCATAGGTCACATAGCTAGTAAGCAGGGTTGGAACCCAGGGCTTCCTGATGCCTGAGTCCAAATTCTATCCACTATGCCAGGCTGCTCTTCACTCACATCATAGTACCTAGCATGGTACTTTACACATGATAAGAAATCAACCAATGTTTGTTGAATGCATGGAATGAATGAGTCCGTAAATGCATTGCGGTGGATGACTGAAAGCTGATTATAAACACTGGCATCCCCTCCCAGCCCAGGAATTTTCTAACCCAGGACCTTCAGGGTTTCCAAAGGGTTAGAGTTTCAAGGACCCGTTAGGAGGAAGCTGTCTCAGCCCCATTCATATCACTCAGGCTGAGGTGTTCTTGCCCAGATGAAATGGCAAGAGAAGCTCTCCGGCTCCAATCTGACAGGAGAACACCAGACTCATTCTCTTTCTCATAAATGCTATGCCCAGAAAAACTCTCCAGCCCTAGTTGGGACACTGTATGTTTATCAACTGGCTAATGTCCACGAAGATCGATTAATTAGTAGTTCAGTACCTGTGACAACATTCTATTCCCAATCTGATAACTTACCCATAAGGTTAATGGGCTCTTAGCACATCAGAAGGGTGTTAACTGAGCCTGGTAAACAACTACACTTTAGATTTATTCTTTTTCCCAAACTCAAGATTATGGGGTTTTAACACCTCTTTGATATGCTATCAGTTCCTAATGAGGACAGATGCAATATGTAACCAAAATGAATGTAGAAGCAAACAGATTACACTGATGGTAGACTTAACATATGTGCACTTATAATAATAACTCAAAATTTGTATAGACATTAAGGCTTGCAAAGGCCTGCGCCAAAATGTATGAGATAAGCGGTGCAAGAATTATCATCCCCATTTAACAGATGAAAACTCTGAAAAGGGAAAGGATTTATTTTCACGGTCATATAGCTAGAAAGCCCCTTTTGCTGGTCAGTCTTTTCTGATTCTTTGTGACCCCATTTTGGGTTTTGTTGACAAAAATACTAGAGTGGCTTGCCACTTCCTTCTCCAGCTCATTTTACTACTAGAGGAAACTGAGACAAACAGAGTTAAGTGATTTACCCAGGGTCCTACAGCTAATAAGTGTACGAGGCTAGATTTGAACCCAGGAAGATTAATCTTTCTGATTCCAAGTCCAACGTTCAAGCTCCTGCACTATCTCGCTGCCCCAGTAAGTCTCTTAGGCACATTGAAACCCAGGTCTCCTGATTCCAGATTCCAAAGCCAGAGTTCTTTCTACAAGTCCAAACAGTCATTCTACACACATATATATCTATAACCATGTCTATACCTGTGTCTATGTCTATATCTCTATCTCTATATTTCTTATCTTTATTTCTATCTATCTTTATCTAGATTTTAACCAGAGCTTAGTTTAACCCAACTCCTCCTAAGTTTCCTTTTCAGAGATATTAAAGACAAACCTCAGCACTGATGGAGGACTGAGACAGCATGCATAAATTAGATGCAGAGGGACCCCCAAATTTCCCCTTGCACCATATATCTCTACCTTTTACATCACATCTTACACCAAAAATGCTCATGAGGAATCCAAAAAAGCCAAGGAGACAGAGGAGAATCCATGATGGATGGGGACAAAGGAAAAGAGTGATTTGACCCAAAGCATAGCTGAAGAGACAGGCAGGAAGGGAATGATGAGAAACACAAAGAGACATGCACTCCCCCCACCTACACTTACCACCTGGTAAAGAGCAAGATAACGGAAAGAGGGGATCCCGGAGCAGACAGAGAGAAGAGGGAGAAGTCAATGAGGAGGCTTGTCTCTGCCAAGGGAGCCAGGCCAGTGGCAGCTCTGCCCACCCAGGGCACCCACTGTCCAGACAAGTCATGGGGTGTACAGGCAGTATGGAGCCCAGAGGGCCCACGTACATCTTAACTCATGAGCCCCACAGCAGGAAAATGAGAAAAGACAGGTGGTTAGACATGAGAAAGAGACCAGAGCTGCAGAGCTAAGTCATCTCAGTTTCAGCTGAGGCCCCTGGAAATTCTCTGCTATAGCCCGCCAAGAGTGAGTAAGTCAACCCTGGGCTTCTTAGCCTCAAGAGGGTCCAGCCAGTTCTGAAGTGACCTCACAATTAGAACCAGTTGCATTTTCATTAAAATGCTTTCACGAGGCTTGTCTCATCAATCCTCAGGAACTCAGCCTCACCACAGACAAGAGTCAGGGACCATTAGGGACATGCCTGCCCATTTCATAGGCAGGTAAAATAGTCTCAGAGAAGGGTAACTGAAGCCACATAGAATGTCAAGGACTCAGACCTCCCAATCTCAGCTTTATCTACCAGGAACACTGAATTAAAACATGGCAGCTGATGAGTTGGAAGAAAAGAATGAAAAGGAGAACAAGGGAAAAGAATAATAATAGCTAATATTTATATAACACTTTCTAGTGCTTTATACACATTTTCCAATTGGATCCTCATAATGATCCTGTGAGATAAGAGCTATAGTTACTCTCATTCTACAGGTTAGGAACTAAAATGTAGAGAGGGTAGCTGAGCTAGCCAGCCAGGAGTGAAAATCAGATTCCACTCTAGGCCTTCCTGGCCCCACACTCGTTCTAGATAAGAAATAGAAGCGCCAACTTGCCTGAGACTCAGTAGCGTTTTTTTCAGTGTCTTAGACAAGGCCACCATTGGCTGCCATCTTTCTCCCCTGCCCCAGAGGTTGAGCAAGGGCCTTAGAATCAATGAGAAGCAGGGCACTGGGCCCTGAGAATAGCCCATCCTGCCCTCAGTCCTGTTTCCTGGAGTTCTGTCTCAACACCACCAGGAGAAAGCCGGCCAATGCCCATCACCCCAAGGGAATCCACCAACCACTTTGTATCTTAGCCAAGGCTCACCTGCCCTCCCAGGAAGTTGGGCTAGGGGGATAGGCAGAGGAGCTCCACACAGGTTCCCTGGGCCAGTCCAGACCTGCATCTGTGTTCCGCATGCCGGCCTTTGCCTTTATCCACCAACCCCCACGCGCCCCCTTGACCCCCTTTTCCTCTTCCCCATCTGCACTTACGTGTCCATGCAAGTCTGTGTTGAGCAGCATCAGGGCACAGGTAAGTGTGTGAATCCCATCTGAAACACAGCAGAGGCAGGTGGCCCTCAGCTTTGGCTCCCTTCCCTTTCCTTTTACCCAGGACATTTGGTTACCGACCCAGTCCGGGCCTTCAACTGGGTTAGTTCTGCCTGTTGGGAAGGGACGTTGGCCGAAGAATGCCCAGGACAGTTAAAGAGGTCAGATGGAGCAAAGAAACAGCACAGTATGGTGGAAATAAACTTGAAACAATGCATTTTAATGATTAAAACAATGATTAAAATGATTATTACGATTATATCATATTATTAATTATGATTAAAACAATGTTTTTTAAAACTGCACCCCCCAAAAAGGCCACTGAATTTATAATAAATTCAACAAGCAATACGGAATCCAGGGGGCAGGTGACTAAGTATGATGCCAAATATGGAAGACTGATACAAACAGTTTCTGAGTTGGCTTTGCTTGGCAGCATTTGTCTTCGTAACAAGGGTGATCAGGGAACCCCTAACTTGTTGAAATGGGGGTCCCTCCCATGGGGTTGGACATGTGCTCTGGCCTCCTGCTGAGGGGTCATGTGCTTTTCCAGCATGACACAGCAACTTCTAGTTGATCCCCATGCCTGGGGGGAGGGATGAAAGATGATTGGACCCTGGGCTTCAGGAGGATGGACTCTTGTGAGTCAGAAGGATGGACCCAATCAGGCTATAAGAGCTCTGGAAACAACTACATCATTCTCTCTTTTCATGCCCTCTTTTTTTCTGGTACTTTTGTTCCCTCGGACTTCCAGCAGGGGGTGGGGGGGGATGGAGAAGATTCTTCCCCCTCCCCACCCTAGGCAATAACCAATGACAACTTGCAGTTTAAGTACACAGCACTGGGAGAGCGCTGGCGAAGCTGGACCCTGGCTGCCTTTCTGCCTTTCTGTCCCTGCCCTGGAGCACTGATTGGCAACCAGCAATAGGAGAAAGGGCACTCCCAGCTTAGGCGGTGACAGCCAGCCAGGGTCAAGCTTCCTTGAGCTTGATTCGTGCATGAGCTAACTAGAGGGAGGAGCTTTCCACAGCAGCATGGTGCTCTTCTCAGAGGAGAACAGCACCACCCACAGGAGACTCCTGCAGCCGAAGGACTAAAGCAAGCCTTACCCCCGGGCATGGAGACTGGGACCTGCCAGGCTGCTCTAACCCTGCAGATGACTGCGAATGGGAAACACCTGTCCGGCCATCCCACCGAGGGCCTTTGCCTCCCATGGGGAGTATGATGAGGGCAATGCACTCTCTTCCAGTCTTGATTCATGCATTTGTACCCTGTGCAATGTCTGTGACTGAAAAAAATAATAAACTGTTGGCCTACGCTTGCCATCCATATTCTAGGAGAACCTTATTATACATATTGCATAAGAAGTATCTTTTTAGAAGGAACCCTGTTCCCTAGATTTGGGGGGAGACTCTAGATAGAAATTATGCCTAAGCTTTGTTTTAGAGATTTCCCTGGAACTGTTCCCAGGTAGGGCAGAACCAGAGAAAGAAAAGCCTTCTTCCAACATGTGTGCACGCACACACACACACAGGCCTGGGGAGCCACACACTCACTTTGGAGTCAGACCCAATTCCAGGATGAATCCAGGTCCGTGTGAGCCCCAAATTTCCTTGTCAAGCCCCATGAGGCAGGGGGTACATCTGTTATAAGGAAGGATTGGGCAGAAATGTTTTTGGGGGGATAGCTGTGATATCTTTAAAAAGCACAAATACATTAATAAAAATTGAGGAGAAGGAATGCTGGACTGGATTCAACCCCAGGCTTGTTTACTTTTTAGCTGTGTGTCCTTTAAACACTCTGGCCCTTGTTCTCTTCCTCTGGAAGAAAAGGATAATGCCTACCACCCACCTCCCAAGTCACTTGGCCTCTCTGTGTTCTAGGCAACCCTCTACTACTATAAATTGAAGAGAAAATGTTGACCTGCATGGGTAAAAGGTGCTTCCTCATCCCAGTGAAGTCAAGGATCCAGCCCCTGTGTAACACCTGTCCGACTTCCCTCAGAAGCCTATTGGGAACATCCAATGAAAGGCCATAGGTGTGAAGAGCTCTCTGTAACTGGCCAATTGTGGTGCAAGTGTGTGAAGTTACTATTATTTTTGTTGCTGTTAAGTCATTTCAATCATCCAGTTCTCTATGACCCCATTTGGGGTTTTCTTGGCAAAGATACTAGAGTGGTTTGCCATTTCCTTCTCCAGTTTATTTCACAGATGAGGAAACTGAGGCAGAGTTAAGTGACTTGCCCAGGGTCACACAGCTAGGAAATGTCTGAAGCCAGATTTGAATTCCAGCTTCCAGGCTCAGCACTCTATCCACTCCACCACTTCACCACCACTATTATTATGGTATGAATTTTGATTGTAATCTCTTTGCTGTGGACTCCACTTCTGTTCCTGAGGATCTGACATAGAACCAGTAACGCCAACAAGATGTAGGGATCCCAGGGGCCCTGAGGCATGATCCTTTCCTGCCTTTTCTCATACTACGCTATGCTCCAGTCAAGCTGCTCTGTTCTCCATCCCCTGACCTTGCTCTGAGATCCCTGTCCCCTTGACTTTGTTCATCAGGCTCCCCGTGCCTGGAATGTCCTCCCTTCTAGAATTCCTGTCTGCTTTCTAGTACCCAACACAAATGTCATCGCCTCCTCCATGAAGCCTTCCCTGGCTCCCCAGATGGAAACAACTTTTCCCCTCAGCTTTCAAACAGCACTTTATTTGTAGCTCTGCAATGCTATTATGATACTGTCTTACAGTTTTCTGTGTGCATGTCAGATCCCCCATGAGAATATAGTAAGCACAACCCATCTAAATTTGCATTTCCTTCAGAACCTAGCTCTGAATGAACATAAGTAATAGGAAGTGGACTTGGGATTTCATTGGAATAGGGAACTCTCAGATGAGGAAATGCCTTCCACCAATGCGAGTTGCCACCTTCTCTGCAGCTGATAGTCTTAAGGAGCTGTCTGGAGCATTGAGAAGTAAGTGACTTTCCCAGGGTCTGTAAGCTACTATCTATCAGAGGAAGAACTTCAACTCAAATTTTCCTGCTGCTGGAACAAACTTTAATGAACAAAGCCTCTCACGCCCGTGGTAAATGCTTAAAAATATTTGTTGAATGAATGAATGCTCTCCCCACGGGAGCTCAACTTATGAAAGGAGAAGCTTCCCCTTTGGGCATTTCCTTACCAGGTGCTCACATTCACAGCTACTTCATTTCTCTTATTAACAGGGGCTCTGTGAGAACCTCTGCCTCCTTCAGGGTGGGGGGAGCACAATCCTCACCTTTCTGCCCCTCCTCCTAGATATTTTTGGTTTGGTTTTGTTTGGAGGCAATTAGGATTAGGTGACTTGCCCAGGGTCACACAGTATCTGAGGTCAAATTTGAACTCATGTCCTCCTGACTTCAGGGCTGGTGCTCTATTCACTACTCCCCCTAGCTGCCCCCTCCTAGACAACTCTTCAGGCCACAGAGAACTTTTTTCATCACATTGAACTCCTTATGAGACATGCATTTTAATACAGAATTCTGGGAGACCAAAAAATTTTCAAGGTTCATAATTCTGGGCACTGTGGCAGGCCAATAGGAAAGATACTTCGGGGAAAATCTTGAGGCTTCTCCAATACTCCCCAAACCTTAGCCTATAGGTAGCCAATCACTGCCCCTAATCAAATCATAATCATACCACTCAGCAATAATTTCTCACATTTATACAAATTTACCTAGTGTCTTTTTGAAATGACTCTATAAGGTAGACAGTACAAGCATCCTTTGTCCCCATTTCACAGATGAAGAAACTGAGGTTCAGAGAAATTAAATCCATAGTCCTAGAGCTAGCAAAAGTCAGAGCCAAGATTTAAAGTCAGATATCTCCTGGTTCCATGCCTTACACTTTTTCTGCCATGCAGGTACAGAAAAATGGGAGCAGATCTGCTTTCTATTGGCCAAGCAATATGCCAGAGACCAGGAGCAGCTCTTCCTGCCAGCAGAAGGAAGGAAGGAAGGAAGGAAGGAAGGAAGGAAGGAAGGAAGGAAGGAAGGAAGGAAGGAAGAAAGGAAGGAAGGAAAGGAGGAAAGGAGGGAGGAAAAGAGGAAAAGAAAGGAGGGAGGAGGAACAAAAGAAAAGGTGGATGACATCTGGGCAGGTTGGTCGTACCTTCTGAGGTGCTCTCTCCTTGGTTACACTGGCGGTATCTCCTGGAGAAGTGGGTAAGAACTCTCTCCCGCTCCTGAGTCTCTCCCATCAGAGGAAAGGCCTTTAGAAAGGTCCTGTAAGGAAGCACAGATACCATAGATAAGGGACCTCAGAACCTCATTAGCCACTGCCATGCCTGTGCCCTCCCCAGGCAAGTTACTCTGTAGTCCTACAATCAAAGATCAGGGAGCTCCTTCGCCTCTACCCTCCCAACCTCCCAGAGTCCAGGGATTAAGGTTAAGATCTCTAGAAACTCAGAATTGAAAGGAATCTTAGAAATCACCTAGTCTAACCAGTCACCCTATACATGAATCTTCTTTTATGGTGCCCATGATCAGAGATCTGGAGAGCTGCTCAAACACTTCTAGTGATGGGCAGTTCTTCACCACCTGAGACAGTCCATTCCATTGTTGGAAAGCTCAAGTGATTATCTTTTGAATTCATCTCTATATTCAACTGAAATGGGCCTCCCTGTAGCACCACCCACTGATCCTAGTTCTTTGCACAGAGAATTTGTCCCTCTGTTTCCCAGATGACAGCCCTTTAAAGACTGGGAGAAAGGCTTTTGTATACTACTCTGCTCTCTGGGCTAAAGCTCTCCTGTTGCTTGAAAGTTTTTTGTAAGATAGTCTCCATCTCCCACTTCCACCCCTTTGCAGAGGCTTTCCCTCAAGCCTCATCTCTACTACTTGGAATCCTTATTTCCCTTCAAGACTCAGTTCAAGGGCCCCATGAGACCTTTTCTGATCCCCTCAATACTAGAGCTCTCTCCATCAGGATATGTACTTTCTCAGAATCACAGAATTACAGAATTTAAAGTTGGAAGGGATTTTGGTAGCCATCCATACCCAAGAAGAAAGCCCACTAAAACATGCTTAACACGTATATTTACTTTGTCTACTACAGCTTGTCCCAAAACTATTAGGGCAGTTTTAATAGTGTAAATCTGCACTAAGACTTTTGAAACATCCTGTACTTTATATTTACTCGCATGCTTCTTCTAGTAGGATGTGAATTCCTTGAGGGTAGGACTTGTTCCATCTTTGTATCCCCAGAACCTAGAACAATACCTGTCACATAATATGTGCTAATTAAATGCCTGTTGAATTAAACTAAATTGAATTTCAAGTTCCTTTGCCCAGTGGCACTCCAGTTTATCAATGTCCCATTTAACAAGTGATACCAAGAACTGGACACAGTACTCCCAGTAAGTTCTAGCCAATTCAGTGAGCACCATCTAACTACACTTTTGGTGACCAGGACACTAATGTAGCTCATGTCTGCATAAAGGGCAAAGTTGCAAAGAGTCATTTTGGCATCAATATAGACCCAGGCAGAGAGTGAGACAGCTTCTTTCTTTCTAAAACTGTCTGCCTTCTAGACTCTGAGCTGAATGAACTAGGCCCCTGGGAATCTGCAAGGGGCCGGCTTCCAAGACCAAGCCAGGATTCAAGGGCCTATCACAGACACTAATATCTATGTGACCTTAGGCAAGGTACTCAAACCTCTCTAATTTACTTTTCTTCACCTGTAAAATGAGGGGGTTGTCTGGGTAAGGGGAGAGATAATAACAACCATGGGTCTATTAAGGGCTCAGCCCAAATGCCATTTCCAAGTTAAGAACCCAGGTCCATAAAGTAGGGGGCTGTGGATAGGTTTCAGGAGGCACGAGAACTTGGGTAGGAAATATGGTGTCTTAATTTTCACTAACCTTTGGTTTCCTTTAAACATCGTTTTGAGAAGGGGTGCCTAGGCTTCACCAGCCTGCCAAGAAGGGGCATGACACAAAATGGTTAGGCACCCCTGGGTTAGATGACTTTCAGTTTTCCTCCAGTCCTAAGAGACCTATGAGGTCCAGCAGTCCTCCCCACCACTCTCGTATATGCTGTAAACCTCTGTGGCCTCTGGGCCCACACATGATGATAATCTAATGTGAACCTCACAACATTTGTGAGGAAATCAAACATATGTTTGATTCAATCCAACAAGCACTTTTTAAACACCAGCTCTGTGCTAGGTGAAGTGGATACAAAAGACAAAAATGAAACAATTCCTGTTTTGTTCACTTGGGGGAAAAAAACAAATAAGCGCAAAATATACACAAAGTATATACAGTGGGGGGGGGGGGGGAATCACTAACAAATTTCCTTTTCTAGAAATGGCGCCATAGTTGTCATTATCCTCCCCCTCCACATTAACAGATGGGGAAACTGAGGCCCAGAGAGAGGTATTCACTTGTCCAAAATCATCCAACTGGTCAATGAGTCAGGGACAGTGCAGAGACGGAATCGTGGTCCCCACTTATTCCCCAGGCCGCTTGCTCACCTGAGTGCTCTGTCCAGGCTCAGGCCGGAGAAATCAAAGAAGCGGAGGTACTCTTCAGCTACCAGTCTGCTGAACTCATTACTGTAAGAAGAGGAGAAAGGAGAAGAGGTCAGGCGAGGTGAGGACTAGCACATCCCCATGACATCAGAAAGCCTGGAGCTAACCGAGGCTGGGCACCCTCCCCAGGATGGGGCTCATTGAAAGTCCCCCCAGGAAAATGACTGTCACCCCAATTAGTGTTCTTTTCTCCCATTTGGAGGGGGTGGGGATGGGAAGGACAAAAAAAGGGATATCTGGTGTTTGGCTACCTGGGCAGGCCGTGGCATCGCATCCCATTTGCCAAGGATGTCCCTAGTTTGCCATCCCAAGTGCAATGGTGAGAGCAGCAAGGCAGGGGGTGAGGCGGGGGGAGAAACAGAGAAACAAAGAGAGGAAAAAAGGAGGAAGAAAGTAAAAGAAGGAAAGAGGAGAGCAAATGGAGGGGGGAAGGGAGAAAATGAGGGGGAGAGGGAAAAGAGGAGGGAGAAGAAAAAGAGAAATATAGAAGTAGGGATCAAGGAGGAAAAGAAAGAAAGAAAATGAATTCAAGAAGGTGTGAAGTATCCAACTTCATTTATCCTTCAAATCCCAGTGAGACGGTGGGAAGCAACTCTTGCTAACCTCCAACTACAGCTTCCAAGAATTTTGGCTTCTCCAGTGCCCACAAACAGCCAGAGTAAGCACTTGTTTCATTACAGTCCTCCTCTGCCTCTTTTGCCCAAGAAACTTTTTAAAAAATATTTTAAAAAATTATTTCTCCCCAGGAACTTTCTCTTGAAATGGGGCGGGGGGGGGGGGGAAGGCATGAGGTCCCTGGGAGGGTCCATCGGACTCCCAACTCTAGCACATTACTTTGTGCCTTTGTAAACTGAGGCAGGATCAAGATGGGGATCTATGGATTTAGGGAATGAAGCTTCAGGAGGCAGCTGGGTAGCTCAGTGTATAAAGCCTGGAGTCAGGAAGACCTGAATTCAATCCAGCCTCAAACCCTTCCTAGCTATGTGACTCTGGACAAGTCCCTTAATCTCTGTTTATCTTTGTCCACTGCAGAAGGAAATGGCAAACCACCTTTGCCAGTATCTTTGCCAAGAAAATCCCATGGATAGAATAGTCCACAGGGTCACAAAGAGTTGAACACAACTTTACAGCAACAAAAACTTCAGACCCAATAAAGACTAAAATCAAGCCTTCCCCAAAAAGCTGACTGAGTGTCCAGGACCCTCATCCACTGAGAAAGGGATCCTGGGGCAGAGCCCACATACCCCTGATCCCTAGTGAGGTTCCTTGCCCTGGAGTCGAAGGCACTATATTGTTTGTGACTTGAAAAATAGAGGCATTCTGCCCCCAAGTGTCAGATATCACTCCTAGAATGGTAAACCTAGAATGGAGCTGAGGCAAGGGCCAAGTAGAGGACTAGCCTCAGCCTTACACGCCAGAATGAACTCACAGGAAGGACCAGGGCTTCCTGAACCAACCCAAGCATCCTAAGGACTAGAGGCTCAGGTATCAGGTGTGACACAGAACCAAGCGCACACTGCATGTGTAGGGAACCTTCTAGTTGTGCCTCATTTGGGGACAGAATCACTGAGCTGGTGCCTCATGTATAAAGGCCCTGGGGACCTACATCTTTGGCTTCAACTGCCTCCCACAATCACTCAGGTCCTCAGGGACTAGAAAGGAACCAGAACCCCAGTACTTTCCTGCATCATCATAGGAATGGAGAAGGTCCCCAAACAACTGATAACTATGGTTAGCTAATTTGCATCTCCTTCTACCCTGGTCAGTGAAATGGGGATAATAATAGCACCTGCTTTACAGCCATTGTGAGAATTAAGGGAGATATAATGGATAGTGGTTTACAAACCTTGTAGTGGTATAAAAATGAGAGCAATATTATTGGTATCGCTACTAGTATTGCTAGAATCCTCTACGTCATTACTACTCACCTTCTCAGCATCTGGCTCACCACTCCACTAAAGCTGCTCTCTCTCTATCCCTCTCTCTGTCTCTCCTTCTCTCCTTCTCTCCCTCTCTCTCTCTTCCTCTTTCTCCTTCTCTCCCTCCCTCTCCTTCTCTTTCTCTTTCCCTCTCTCTTTCTCTCTCCCTCTCTCTTTCTCTCTCCTTCTCTCTTTCTCTCTCCCTCTCTCTCTCTCCCTCTTTCTCTCTCTCACACACACGCAGTTGTTATTGTTCTTCAGTTGTTTTAATCGTGTCCAACTCTTCATGATCCCATTTGGGGTTTTCTTGACAAAGATACTGGACTGGTTTACCATTTCCTTCTCCAGCTCATTTTACAGATAAGGAAACTGAGGCAAGTGAGGTTAAATGACTTACCCAAGGTCACACAGCTAATAAATAACCGCGGCCAGATTTGATCTCAGGTTTTCCTGGTTCCAGGCCTGGTGCTATATGCACTGTACTGCCCCTCCAAGGTAACCAATGACCCCTTACCCCCTGTATCTGATGACCTTTTCTTAGTCTTCATCTTCTATCTCTCTGCAACTTTTAATATTGTTGGCCTCTCCTTCCGGACACTCTCTTCTCCCTCAATTCCCATGACTCTTGGTCTTTAGAGATCTTCCACAATATCTCTTGAAAACATTCCTGTCTCTCCACTAACACCACTGTCACCTATTGCTTTTGACTACTAAAGTGGGAGCTCCTAACTTACCGACTTACCAACTCTCCATCTCTCTAATTCATCTTTCACTTAATTACCAAAATAATCTAAGATCCGGGTCTGACCACATCGCTCTTCTCAGAAACCTTCCATGACTCCCCACTATTAACTCCTTCACCTGGCCACAAAGACAGTTCTCACCATCAAGGTCCTTGGCATGGTCAAATTGTCCAACCTCAGAAATGGATATGATTTTTATCAATTGAGATGATATTAAGGAAAATGAGTTACCATCTGCTTTGCAGCATTACCTTAAGGACCACTGGGCCTTTCCATCTGACTTGTGGCTAAAAGCATCTTCCCCTACCCAAATGTGAGCTCCTTGAGACAGCTGGTGGCACAGTAGAGCCCTGGGTCTGGAATTAGGAAGACCTGAGTTCAAATCCAGCCTCAGATGCTTCCTAGCTATGTGACCCTGGGCAACTCACTTAATCTCTCTTTGCTTCAGTTTCCTCAATTTTAAAATAGGGATAATAATAGTACCTACCTTAAAGGATTATTGTGAGGATCAAAGGAGATAATATTTATAATTACATACAGTGCCTGGTACATAATAGGCACTATGTAAATCCTCATTTTTCCTCCATCTCCCCAAAAAACAAATATATTAGCAAGTCCCCAAATTCAATGCTCCACTTCTCTGCTCTGTGCATTCACACCATCTGGTCCCTGTCTCTAGAATGCACCCCTTCCTCACCTACCCCTCTCAATCCTTATTTTTTTTCAAGACCCAACTCAGCTATCACCTCCATAAAATTTCTTTGATTATCCTTCCCTCAGTTATTTATGATCTCTCCCCATTCCCCTCAATTTTCCTTTATATATATACACATATGTATATGCATGTATGTATGTATACACACACACACACACACACCACACACACACATATTTTTTCCCCAAAATCATAGGGTCTTGGAAGGGACTTTGGAAATTATTTGTTCCAACCCCGTCCTTTTACAGATTAAGAAACTGACTCCCAGAATCACAAAGGTAGGAAACATGTTGCATTGTGTATTGCTGATACCACTCCCAAGCAGAATGCAGTTTCCTTGAAGTCAAGGACTGTTTTGGTTTTGTCTTTGTGTGTTTAGCACCTCGCACACAGTAGGTGCTTAATAAACATTTATTGAGTTGAATAGAGACAACAAAAATGGCGGCACTAACCTTCTCAAAATGGCATTTACCAAGAAGACTTGAAAACAGGAGTTGGAGTGGCTTCCCTTTGGAATACCCTCCCACACACTCCAAAACCAAGAAATCACAAGATCAAATTCAGTCCCAGGAACATGATTTGATCTGCTCTCCTGAAAGAGTTCAGGAGTCTCTGAAGGCCACCGAGATAGCAGGATATCCATACTGTTCTCCCTCCCACCATTTCCCTTTGGCTTGTATCCTTGTTCCACTCATCTGTACCCCAATCGCCCTTTGAGGCCCAGCCCTGAGCACTTCCTTTTCTAGCAAGCCTCCCTGGATTACTCCAGGTCACAGTACTCTCCCCACACAACCACAGTGAATACACTCTTATTCCCCACACTCTTACATTTGGTAATATTTTGCCTTGTGTCACTTATTATTTTGCGTGAGTAAATCTTGCCTCTCCAGCTGTATTTGATTATATTTTATTCTTCCTTGGATTCAGCAGTGGATTAGTAAATGTTTAACAATTGGCTCTCCAAAAATTAAAAAAAAAATCTTGTGTACCCATTACCCTTTTAAGTTTCCTTCATCTCTTTCTTAAGCCTAGACTCACAGGTGTGGGGAACCTGGGGCCTCAAGGCCACATATGGTCTTCTAGGTCCTTGGGTGTAGCTTTTTGACTGAGTCCAAGTTTTACAGAACAAATCCTTTTATTAAGGGGATTTGTTCCATGAAGTTTGGATTCAGTCAAAAGGGGACCTAGAGGGACAAATGTGGCTTTGAGGCCGCAGGTTCCCAACAACAGATCACAGCCTGATTTGTAGCATTTGCTGATGGCTGAGCTGTAGATGTTCACACTGAAAATTTAACAGTCATCTCTCCTGTACAAGCTGGCTCCAGAACATCACTGCTTGTATCCCTAATGCCAGGCATAGTTCGATCAAGGATCTTGAAAGAGCCCTGGAATTGGGAGCCATAAGATCTTAGTTCTAGCCAGTTCTGGCATTGATTGGCTGTTCAGTATAAGTTAGATTAGTTTTCCTTCTCCAAACCTCAGTTTCTTGTCTATAAAGTGAGGCAGTTAAAAGTCTATAATTCTTTCCAGTTCTGTGGAAAGAAGTAATTCAATAGAAATCATGCTGGATTTGGAGACTTCCACTGGAATCCTGCCTCTGCCCTCCAGTGACCTGTAGGATGTGGGCAAAGTCATTAAAAAAAACCCAGATCACTTCATCTTACAAATGAGGGGTTTGGATCAGATGACCCCTAAGGTGTCTCCCCACTCTAAAATCTCTGGTTCCAGTAGATCACATGATCATTGTAACATGATTTGATGAAATGACACACCATTTGATAAACTCCAGTGGCTTCCTGTTGCCTCCAGGAGCAAATACAAAATGCTCCACTTGGCATTCAAAGATCTTTATAACCTGCGCCCCCTCCTACCTCTCCTGTCTTCTCCACATCTTATTTCCTGACAAGGCCTGCTCAGCCCAGTGACACCGGCCTCCTGGCTATTCTACGAACAAGACCCTCTGTCTCTCAGCTCCAGGCACTTTCTCTGGCCCTGCCCCCTGCCTGGAATGCTCTCCCTCTCTGCTCCAACTACTGACATCCCTCCCATGCTTCCTTTAAGCCCCAACTAAAATCTCACCTTCTACAGGAAGCCTTCCCTAAGCAGTCTTAAATCTAATGCTTTCCCTCCATTAATTATTTCCTATTTATCCTGAATATAGTGTGCTTTCCATATATTTATTTGCATGTTTTCTCCCCAACTGAATTTTAAGCTCCCCCAGGGCTGTCTTTTGCCATTTTTTTTCCCTCAGCACCTAGTACAGTGCTTGGAACATAGTAGGTGCTTAATAAATATGTATTGAATTGAACTGAAATTAATCAGTTTGATTTTATGAGGGGTAGCTAGGTGGCACAGTAAATAGAGCTGGGGGACCTGACCTCAGACACTTGCTAGCTGCATGACCTGCAAGTCATTTTATCTCGTTTGCCTCAGTTCCTCATCTGTAAAATTACCTGGAGAAGGAAACGGAAAACCACTCTAGTAACTCTGTCAAGAAAACCCTAAATGGGATCACAGAGAGCCAGACACGACCTGGAATAACTCAACAACAAAATGATTTATGAAATAAGGATTTCCCTCTGTTGACCACCAGGGGGCACAATGGCCCTGATGTTTTTACATAAAGTCAGAAATACGAAAGAATTGTCACTGATCCCCATGGTTTGGAGGTCAGGAGATGCAGAAGGCTGTTCAGAAGTCTGCATGTATGTTTCCCCCGAGATCACACAAGCAACACAAATGGAGCCTAGAGACTCTCAGAGCTTGTGATAATAAAGATATACAAATGCAGCTGTGTTGACAGATAGAGCCAGACACGCATGTGGACACGAGATATACACGGTCCTGCATACACAGGGAACCCAATGGATGCACTGGCAGAGAAGCACATGCAGATTGGGACGCACCACACTCCCAGGCTTCCCTTCCCTCTTCGTCCTGGGAGGGCTTTGCAGCTAACGCAGCCTCGGTAGCATCTTGTTTCAGCTTAATCTAAGCACCTGACAAATTGGATCCGACTTCAGTGTTGTCATCCCTGTCTCTCAGCGTCTTTAAATAAAGAAAGCCTATTATATCTCCTTCCTCTGTGTGACGTCACACGGTGTCTAGATTGGAGCTCCATTCGCAGTAATCGCTGACAATCAGTCAGTCCTAGTCAATGAGTATTTAATAAACACCTACTATGTGCCAGGCACTTTGCAAAGCATTAGGAATATGAAGGTAAAAGATAGTTCCTGCCATTACAGTCTCATGGGAGAGGACAACATGAAAATAGCTATGTACAAACAAGCCATACACAGGCTATATGGGAGAGGGATTGGGAAAGGCTTCTTGTAGAAGATGGAATTTCAGCTGGGACTTGAAAGAAGCCAGAGAAAACAGGAGGTGAAGACAGAGAAAGAGCATTCTAGGCACAGGGGACAGCCAGTGAAAATGATCTTAGGATCATAAATGTAAAGCTGGTAAGGTCCTTAAAGGCCATCATGCCCAGCTCCCTCATTTTATAGATGAAATTGAAACAGAGACCAAGTGACTTACCTAGCTTCACATAGCTAACAAGAATCTGAGGGAGGATTTCAGCCTGATCTTCCCGACTTCCAAGCCAGCTCTCTATCCAACGCACTGCCTAGCTGCTCAGGTCACTCAATCCATGGTGACTGGCTGACTAGACATACAAAATAACTTTATTTTGAACCTTAAGAGAAACCCACAACATTCCAGCCTGATTGATCCACAGGGGGATTGTCTTGTCCTTGCCTACCTACCTTCACCTACTTATACAGAGAGGAGAACTATTGCTGCACTTGGAAATCTCCATCCTGGTTCAGGACAACTGAGAGCAGTCTATCCCCACTGCCTTTACCCTCGTTCCTAAAGACTCCTGTCCCTGTGGGGCAGCAGCATTGGCCCTGTATAGCTCAGAAAGGAAACCTATTTAGGACACCAGCAGGAACAAGGACACCATCCAGGGAGGAGGGTGAGAAGAAATAGAATTATTTGAGGTCAGTGGAATGTGCCCCATTATTATTCTAAGTTCCCCAAGTCAAGGCCTATGTCCAACCTAAACTTGCAAACTTGCAGTCCTACAAAGTGGACTGGGCCCCAGCCACTCTGATAATGACAGTGTTGATGTCAGCTTTCATGAGAGAAGGCTTGAACCTTCCTCAAGTGTATTCTCACCCCTCAACATGGATTGTCTATTCTCGACACACCCTCTGCTCTCTCGGTTTCCATGATACTCTTGAATCCTGGTTCTCCCCTACCTGTCTGACAGCTCCTTCTCAGACTCCTTTACTAGATTTTCATCCAGATCACACTTGCTAATGGTGGGTGTCCCCCCAAGACTCTGTCCTGGGTCCTCTTCTCTTCTTCTTCTCCAAGGGTGGGGAACCTGCAGCCTCGAGGCCACATGCGATCTTCGAGGTCCTCAAGTGTGACCTTTGACTGAATCCAAACATGTTTGGAGGCCACAGGTTCCTCACCCCTGCTCTATATTATTTCCCTTGGTGATCTCATCAACTCCCATGGATTCATTTATAATCTCTATGCTAATGATTCTCAGATCCACTTACCCAGCCCTAACCTCCAAACTCACATTTCCAGCCGCTAGATATCTCACACTGGATTTCTTGTAATCATCTTAAACACAGTATGTCTAAAACTGAACTCATTTTGTTTCCCCCAAAACCTTCCCCCTTCTGAACTTCCCTATTACTGTCCAGAGCATCACCATCCTTCTAGGCAATCAGGCTGGGAATAGAGGTGTCATTCTTGACATCTTATTTTCTCACCCCTTCTCCCCATCCAATCTGTTACCAAACTCTGTCAATGCCACCTTTAATAATATTCTTGCATATGTGCCCCTTTGTCTCCTTTGACTCTACCTAGTACAAACCCTCATCCATTTACCTGGACTATTGCAATAATCTGTGATTAGTCCACCTGCCTCAAATCCTTCCCCATACCAGTCTGTCTTCTACTCAGTTGTCAAGTTAATCACCCTAAAATACAGGTCTGACTTTGTCACTCTAGTATTCAATAAATTCCAGTGACTGCCTATCACCTCCAGGTAATTCAAAGTCCTTCCCAACCTGGCTACCTCCTACCTTTCCTAGTCTTTTTATACCTTCCTCCCCTCCAGGTACTCTACCATCTAGAGTATGTCCTCCTTGCTATTCTGAGAACAAGACTCTTCAACTCTAGACTCTGGGCATTTTTGTCATTTTTTTCTCCTTGTCTCTGTCTCCTGTCTTGCCTGCCTTCCTTCAAGTCCCAGGTAAAATCCTATCTTCTATGAGAAGCCTCTCTTAATCCCCCTTACTGCCTCCCTCTATTGATTATTTTCCCTTTATCCTCTATATTTCTTGTCTGCACATAATCGTTTGCATGTTCACTAGATTGTGAGCTCCTTTGAGGGCAGTGTCTTGATCAGTGTCTGGCATAGAGTAGGAGCTTAATAAAGGCTTATTGACTGACTTATTTCATCAGATTCCCAACCACTCTAATACTGAATACAAAAATGTCAGAAGCCTAGAATTAGGCGTCAGGAGTAACCTTGTACAAGACACTTCCTCTACGGAAGATTCTTTTGGCTCTGATGGTCTATGATCCTGCGAGGTAGGTGGGACAAACCTCCATTTGGCAGAGGAGTAAACCGTGATGGGAACTATAGAAGGGAAGTAACTTGCCTAAATTCTCCATGGCTACTTTGTAGCAGAGTCTGAGCTAGAACCCAGGTAGTAGCTTACTCCAAGTCCATCGGTCTTCTCAATAAACGGTGACAATTAGGAGGAAAGGAATGTCTTCCCTAGTAGGCTGGAGGAAAGGGCATCATTGGCTTTGGATTAGAAAGGATATTAGAAGCCAACTAGTTCAACCCATATCCCATTTCAAAGATAAGGAAACTGAGACCCAAGGAAGTTTAAGTGCCCAAGGTCATTCAGATGGTAAACATTAGAGGTGGGAAGGAGTACAGGAGGGGGCACTTACTTCTTACTGAGTTGGCGGGCGATGTCACAGCGCTTGAAACCCTCCAGGTGGTAGAGGCGCCGGGCTAACCTCTTAGCTGCCTCATTGACTGCCTGGCATCCATTGGCCAATGTGTCTGTACTCCCGTGGTCCAGCTGCTCCATGCTGCCCAGGTCAGAATCAGAGTCTGACAATGCATCCTTCAAGCTTGGGTCACTGGGACGGAAATATGAACAATATAAGTATAGCCAGGGGGATGGAGTGGTCTGAAAAGGGGTGAGAAGGGTTGAAGCTTGGGAACAGATCTTTACAATAACATTTGTGGGACAGAACAAGTAAAATAAACTGAAACTTCAGTGGGAGAGAAAGACCTTGGGTAGAATTGTCCAGACCACTAGATAGTTCTCTTTTCTCCTATCACAGAAGCTCATGGGTAAGAAAAATGAAACCCAGAAAAAATGAAGTGGCTTGTATAAGTTAGCAAGTAATGGAGGTGAGGTTCAAACCTAAGCCCTCTGCCTCTAAATACAGGGCCCTCTCTTTGAAGATCTTTGAGAGCCAGATGGACCTTCAGCAGTTGGGACTTGGTTGGAGAGGGAGGGAGAGAAGTCATGTCTAGAAGCAAGGCTGTGGGCAAAATGACCTTTTTTACCTGGAACACTCTATAGATCTTTGCTAACCTACTAACATGTAATGAGTAAAGGACTGAGGATTTGACATTTCCACAGAACATGGCTTGGAAGGGGTCTGAGAGCCCTGCATACAGCATTGGATTCTGCATGCAGTTAGTATTTCTCTCCCTCAAAAATGGGGCCTTAGTTTCATCCTGTCCTAGTCTCCTTCCTCACATCTCCAAGGGCAGCAAGGGACTCAGTTATCTGTGTTCCTGAAATTTCACATACCTTCTAGAACCAATAGATTCAATCCACAGCTATTCCTAAACCTGCCACATCCCCTCAGAAAGCCTGCAGTGGTGCTGCAAGATTCAACCCCCTGCTGTTGGCTTTCTTTGCAGCAGGTCCAGTCTGTGGCTGCCCACAGTCACAGAGCACATCAATGGATGTAACCAAGACCTTGTTCTCGGGCCTCAATTACCTATGGCAAAATCACAGATACTGGGTATTGACTAGGGCCCAAAAGTGGTGAAGTGGTGTGTGAACCCTTCTGCCTCACCTGACAGAATTAATAAGTTTAGTTGTATCCTCCTCCTCCTCCTCCTCCTCCTCCTCCTCCTCTTCCTCCTCCTCTTCTTCTGTGTCCTGGGTGGCAGGAGCATGGTAGCCGTTGGGAACAACCTTCAGAGACAGTCGGCTCAGGACGTTTTCTGATCGACTACTGGTAATGGAGTGTCTTAGGGGACTCCCAAAGTCCCCATCTACCAACCCTGCCTCGGCCCCGTCTTGCCTGTCCCTGTCCTCTGGCAGGCCCTCAGTCGGCTCTGGGCTCTCCTTAACCCTCTGCTGGATGAGTGGGGTGAGGGGCACCTCCAGGCTGACACAACTGTCGGTTTCATCAGTGAGGCTCAGCACGTCCAAGGAGTCCAGGCTGCTGTAGTAGGTCCCTTTCATCAGTTCCGACTCCACAATCTTTTCAAAAGTGGAGCTAAAACCATCTCGGATGTCCTTAAAAGGGAATGACTCTGCATCCTCCTGGCTCTCACTGGCCTCTGGCTCCTCAAACAGCCTGGAAGACACAAAGGACTGAGGTCAGACCCCTCCCAACCCTATGAAAGAAGGAGGACAACACGGAAGAGGACCCTAGCCTTCACCACTCCTTCTTCCTGCCCCTCACTTACAGTTGTTCTCTGATGTTCTTCTCTATACTCTCCATGATTTCTCCACTGTATTTGATACCACTGATCGCTCCTTTCTCAAAATTCTCTCTTAATCATTGCAAAAGTGCAATTCATTGCAGGGGAGGGGGACTATGGGTGTGGAATTCTGCAAGCACTGTCAGACTCAGTTGCTAGGTTGGTTAGTTTTGTTGAATGACTTTTTAAAATCTTTCCCTTTTTTGTTACTGGGCAAGGTTCACTGGGTGTAGGGGAAGAGAACTTACAGAAATGAAGGTAATATAAAAACAAAAGATACCAATTAATTTTTAAACCTTCTACCTTGATGCCCTCTCCTCTAGCTCTGACATCTATCAAAACCTTGGAGTCATCTCTGGACTTCCCTTTCCTTTATTCTTTATGTATACATATTCGTCTAGCAGCCAGTTTATCAAATTATCATTCCAAATGTATCTTTAATCCATTCTTTTCCATGCCCGCTGTCACTGCCTGTGTCCAGACTTCATCTCCTCATTCCTAGACTCTTACAACAAATTCTTCCCTACATTTATCTCCTCCCCTCCCCTTATCCCCATCCTGTATACCGATGCCAGGATAAGTTTCTTTAATTTCTTCTTATATGATGTCACTCCTCTGCTCTAGAACCTACAACAGCTCCCTCTTGCTTCCTCCACTAAGTTTAAACCATCATTCAAAGTCCTCCATAATATAACACTTGCATGCTGATCCGACTTTATTTTCTACTATTCTCCTGCAAGTACCTTCTGTTCGTGGTAGAGAGGGTAGAGAACCAGGCCTGGAGTTTGGTTCAAATCCAGAATCACACACTTATTAACTATATGACCCTGGGCAAGTCACTTAGCCTCTGTCTTCCTCAGTTTCCTCGGCTGTAAAGTGAGGATAATAGCACCTACCTCGCAGAGTTATGGAGAGGATTAAGTGAAGTAAGCACTGGAAAGTGCTTGGCACATAGTAAGCACTATAGAAATGCTAGCTGCCAGTAAGACAGAGCTGCTCACCAACCCACAGCACTCAGTCTCACTTCTGTACCCCCAACCTCTAGCTGACATGTGCTCCCTTCTCCTATATTCATCTAAATCCTACTCACCTTTCAAGAAACAAATCAAGTTTTATTTCCTTCTTTGATCCCAGAAGTCTAGACTAATCTAACCCCTCAATGAACTCCTCCAGTACTTTCAGTCTATACCAAGCTAAGCATTTAATTATTCTTCATTTCATGTGTGGATAGATGTCATCTTCCCACCTAAACCATAAAACCCCTGGAAGCAGTAATTATGTCTTCTCCGTGTCACCTGAGGCCCAGGGTCACAAAGACAAACAAAGGCATAGTCCCCACTTTCATGGAAATCACAATCTTTTAGGGTGGCTACATTAAACACAAATAACAATAGCCCACCCTCCAACAAGCATGAGAGAGGATTGGGAGAGAAAAGCAACCCTGGGGAGTGGATACAGAGGCAGGCAACCCGGGAGGAGGACGAGCTGGGGTCAAGTCATGTCTCAGACACAGACTAACCATGCGGTCACAGCAAATCACTGAATTTCTCAATTCCCCAGGAAACTGAGACTAGACAAGTTCCTGATTTGTATTGGTGGAGAGAATTTCCGCACCAGGAATTCCCTGCACCAAATAAAATCACAAGGAAGAAACAACAAAAAAAAGAACAGAACAGTGCTTTTTAAGGTGGAAAGGAGAGAAGATCTGCAATCATCAATAGTCAATGACAGAGAGGTGATGGACCCAGGGAGCAGAAGGAGACATTTTGGGGGATATAATCGGTCAGGCGTTTGCTCTGCTCAACTATATACGAATTTACAACAAGAATTTTATTTTTCCTTCTTTCTTTCCAATAAGAGAGGAGAGGAAAGGAAACAAGTTTTGTTCACTGAAAATAAAATGTTTGCAATCATCAATACTCAGGTCTCAGTTGCCCCCCACTGACCACGAGACCAGTGCTGTGCAAAGCATAGCCTGGGACTCCTTCCACACCAAGATCTCTCTCTCAGAGACAAATCCAACCTATCCTGGTGCCCCATACCCACTCCCAAGCCCACTCAGGCCCTAGGAAAGATGAACAAGAAGCTCATTTCAGAGAATGGAAGACTGTGGAGCTTTTCCATCCTTTTCTTCTTTATCCCACTCTTTACTCCTTGACGGGCTAAGTTAAGGCCAATCAAAGTCAGAGCCCAACAGGGACTAAGAGTAGCAGAAATATAAGGGAAAAGGCAAAAAGGCACAAAACAGAAGGGGGAGAAATGAAAAGAATCTGAGCCCAGGAAAGCTTGCCACAATGCTATTTGCAATTTTCAGATGGATAATGGACTATAGTATTTACAAACAAATTCATATGCCTGGCTCAAAGCCCAGTCATATCCAGGGCCCAGCCCCACCCCCACCCCTCTCCCTACTCCCCCACTGGAAAATACACCACAGAATATGAATATATTCAAGTGAGATATAGGAGGGTGTACTAAATGACATAGAGTAAAGAAAGTCAAATCCAAGCTGTATACAGACGGACTTTAGAGTTATTAAGTATCTAGTTATATTAATATTCCTAATGACGATGATGATTTTTCTTTTGGTCCAGACCTGCTTTTTTTTAGATGTAGGAATAGCTTGGTAAGGAATCTACACCCCCTCTGGTGCAGATGGCAACCTCTCTGTAACTTAATCCAGTTGCCAGGAGCTCTGAGACATTTGCCAAGGATCTAACAGCTAGTATGTGTCAGAGGTATGACCTAAACCCAGTTTTTCCAGACACCAAGGCCAGCTCCCTATTCACTGTATCACACACTATTACATTATATTATTACAGGTATCATATTACATCGCAATCAGCAGCAGCACCAAAATGTACAGAATTCTTAAAAAGTAAACATCAATAAGGGAATTTGTCTTTCTTGATTGGGTATTTGCTACAATGAGTTTGTTTTTCTTTTCCCCTTTTTTTTCCCCCAGTGGGGTGGGGTGTGGGAGGGAGAGAAAATAGGTTTCTGAGATTTACATGAACTGATGCTGAGCGAAGTGAGAAGAACCATGAAAACATTGTACACAGTAACAGCAATATTGTTCAGTGATCAACTATGAGTGATTTAGCTCTTCTCAGCAATGCAACGATCCAAGACAATTCCAAATGATTCATGATAGAAAATGCTATCCACAGCCAAAGAAAGAACTATGGAGTCTGAATGCAGATTGAAGCGGACTGTTTTTACTTTGGGATTGTTTTCCTTGGTGACTTTTCCCTTTTGTTCTGTTTCTTCTTTCACAACATGACTAATGTGGAAATATGCTTAACATGATTGTACATGTATAACTTATGTCAGATTGCTTGCTGTCTTGGGAAGGGTGGCAGGGAGGGAGGAAGAAAAATCTGGAACTCAAAATCCTACAAAAAAATGAATGTTGAAAACTATCTTTACTTATAATTGGAAAAAATAAAATACTATGAAGTAGAAAAAAGAGAATAGATTCCTGTTCATCTTTTAAAATAGAGGTGAGAGCTACCTATGTGTCATGTTGCACACACTTTCCAATCAGATCACTCCCTTGTTAATTTTGAGTAATTGTTTTATTTTGTTACAAGAGATTTCCCACAAAGAAGGGGTGGGGTGAATAATCAGTAAATGTAATATAAAAACAAAATATATTAATAAAACTTAAAAAATAAATGCCAAGAAGATTTTTTTGTTGCTGCCTTGTTGAAATTAACTAACATTTTCTTTAAGGGATGGGGACTAGACCTGTGATTTAATCAATATAGTGAAGGAACAGTCAGCATCCTAAATTAAATGACTTGCCTATGGTCACATAGCGAATGTATGTCAGAGGTAAGATTTGATCCTAGTTCTTCCTGACTTCAAGACAGCTGTCTACTACAACACACCACCACTCTTTTAAAAAAACTGCTATAAATAACAGAATTTGTATTTTCATGTATGATTTTTTCCCCTGTTTTTATATTTGAATATTTGCTTTTATTGAATAAGTCAGCTCTTTGCTTTAGTATGTACACAGAAGGTTTAAGCTTGGCTATTCTGGAGAATTGCAGGGGACAGGTGTAGACCTAGCCTTTGATGGATCCATCATCCCGTCCCAGGGCTATGATGCTCCCATAATGCTGCCCTACCCCCAGAGGAAAACAACAAAGCATTTCTGCACTTCACTTCTGAAAAGAACACTCCTGCTCTGTGACACTATGTTTCCCTCCTTCCCATCATCCGCCAAGGAGGCAAGTGGAAAGGGTACCTTGCTCTGGAGTCAGAGGTTCAAATCCCACCCTCTTACCTCTGATGCTTATTACTTCTATAATCTTGAGCAAGTTACTTCGTCTCTCTTCCCTCATCTGTAAAATGAGAGGGTTAGGCTAGAGGTCCTCTGAGGTCCTGTTCAGCTCTAGACCTACAATGAGTAATCCCTGGGAGGGCATGGGAGAGAAGGAGAATTTGAACTCAAGTTCAAGCCTGAGAACTCTATAGCATTTCCTGCCTTGCTCAGCTGTGACCTTAATCCCAGATCCCAGAGATGCAAGAAGAAAGACAGAGGACCTTAGTGTGAATCCCAGCTCTGCTTTGTACTACTTACTAGTGTGACTTTGGCCAAATTGCTTGACCTTACTGGTCAATTTACTGATATCCTTTTCTTTTAATACCAACTTCAAAAATAGATCTAGATGAGTTTTAAGGTCTCTTCTGACTCTAAAGCTATAATCCTATGAATGGCAACCCCAGACCCCACTGGCAGTCAATTGCTGATGTTTCTGAGGCTGCTGGAGGACCACAAGATGTATTCATGAACACAAGTCTGGCTGCGAGATGCTTCCATATGAGCCCTGTATAGGAACCCCATGCCTTAGCACAGACCTTCTCCACAGGAGAAGGGGGTGAGGGTGGGAATAGGTGTGTTGGAAGAGTCGTTAAGTAGTACGTATTTATTAAGCTTCTACAATATATCAGATACTGTGTTAAACTTTCAGCTACACAGAGAAGACAAAAATAGTATTGTCCTCAAGAAGTTTATTATCTAGGAGGAGACAACATGCAAACAAGGCCTACACAGAATAAATTGAAAATAATCTCAGAGGGAAGGCTCTGTCTAGCATGAAGAGGAACTAGGAAGGGCTTCTTTTAGGTGGTATTTTGTCTGGAATTTGAAAGAAGCCAGGAAAGCCAAGAGGCAGAGATGAAGAGGAAGAGCATTCCAGGCATGAGGGTGAAAATGCTAGAGATGGGAGATGGAGACAGAGTGTCTTGTTCAAGGACCATTGCTCAATGTCACTGGATTGCAGAGTGGATAAAATGTTGAACATCTGGAAAGGCAATAGGGCTATGAATAGGGTTATGAAAGGTCTTCAATGCCAAATAGCAGATTTTATATTTTATATACATTACATTTTATTCCGGAGATTATAGGGAGACACTGGAGTTTACTGAATAGGCAGTTAACACAGTCAGACCTATATTTTTAGGATGAATTTGGCCACTGAGTGGAGAATGGACTGGAATAGGGAAACATTTAAGATCAGAAGAGCAACAAGGTGGTTAACACAACAGTCCAAATGTGAAGTTATAAGGTCCTGCATCAGGGTGGTACCAGTGTCAGAGGAAAGAAGTGGGGGATATATGTGAGATATTATGAAGGTAGAGTAGATAGGACTTGGCAACAGATTGGATATTAGGGAGTGAGAGGAAGTGGTCACAGACGAAACCTATGATGCATGCCCATCTGACTGGGAGGGTGATGGTACTCTCCTCAGTAAAAGGTGTAACTGGAAAGGCTCAGATCATCTAAGATGTCCATGTGGGAGACACCAAGGACCTGCTGCTGGAAGAAGACACTCTTTACATTCCTACTCCAGGGGTGAAAACACCTCTTTCCACTGGCTGCACAGCCAGGAATGGTTACATCTTGAAATCTACCTGACAGAGGAACAAGCTCTCTCTTTCTAATGACTTGCAACGGTGAATGAAGGTCTTGTTCACCCACAACATGGACACCATTCACTAAGCTAGGTGGGGAAAGGTAACCTTTTCCTTTCTCTTAAGCCTTCATGCTTGGGACTTTGCTATATTTCATTTAGCCTGTTTCAGTTCTAGGTGCATGGAGAGGAGTCCCCAGACCCAGGAGCTCAAGCAGTGGTGATCTTGGAGCCAGGGTTCTAGGTCAAATGTTCCTGCCAGACCAGCAGAGATGCCCTAAGAAGCCAGACTTGCTAGAGTCAGAGTGTGATCAGGACATAAGTCCATAGGAGCTTTGGATCCTAGAACTTGGTAAGACTATGATATACTAGAACCGAGCTAATCTGTGAATCTAATGCCTCCATCACATTTGTATACACCATAACTTGCCCAGCTATTCTTCAACTGATGGGCACCCCCAACAGATACCCATTCTTTACCATATGAAAAGGAGCAATGAATATTTTTGTATAGCTTTAGTTACTAGAGTTTGTTTTGTTTAGAATTAATCCCTGCCTCAAACAAGTCATCCTTGCAAGCCCCAAAGGATTCTATTTCCTACTACCTGAGGTTCCTTTGCCAGGGACTAAAGCAGGGGTGGGAAGCCTATAGCCTCCGGGCCACATGTGGTTCTCTAGGTCTTCAAGTGCAGCCCTTGATTATGAGACCCTAGACCTAGATTATGAGGTTCCTCACCCCTGGACTAAAACCTTGAGAGGTCAGGTTTCAGTTGTACAAGTTTCTGGGAAAGAAGAAAGTAGGTGATACTACTAACCTCTTCCTGAGCACAGCTTTAAAAGGGAGAACTAACAGAGTCCTAGAAGGAAGGGGAAGAGGGTAGGTAAGGCACAGACTGGCAGGGCAAGAAACAGTAATGGCAACTTTACCAGCTTCCCAATCCTGACAGCATTACCTACAGGCCCCCATCCCTGCTTCCAAGGGGACCCCAGATCTAGGACAATAAGGAGAAAAAGGGCAGAAAATGGAAACATCCAGACATGACCATTGGGCAGCAGGAGTGTGATTTTCTCTTAAAAACTTGCTCTGGAAGGAAAGCTCACAGTTATGCTGCATTGTGTAAGTGGAATGTAAATTATATGTAAATAAGCCCTTTTGACCGTTGCCTTCCACCTGGCTGTGGGGCCCTGGGGAAGAGAGCCTGGTGCAGACTCCTCCTGCAGTCTCTGCAAGGCAGGAGCTTCCACACAGCCCACACAGCACCCAACACTCGCGCGCTTCAAACCTCCCCTCCCTCTTGACCTAAATTGTCCCTTGCTGGAGCTCCTTGTACTGTCCTTGTTGGATAATAGGGATAACCAGGCCTCTTCCTCTGTGATTGGTCTGTCCCTACACGGTTAGTTACCACTGGGCTATTCTCTGTTGCCCTTCATCATCTGTTCCTCAAAAAATAGATGTCATCTCCTGATCTTTTTCCACCCAAGGGCTTGTGGAGCCAATGGAGCAGGAAGGAGGATTCCCAGGGTCAGAAGTGGAGAACTGGTGACAACCTCCTCCTCTCCTTCCTTCCTTCCTTTTTTCTGAAGTAGTGATTTCTATCCCTTCTCTCCCCTCTCTCCTCAATGCCAATCTCTTAAGTTTCCTGCCCTGAAATTTCCCTGCCACTCCCATCACTGCTTGAAAGGGGCAGAAACTAGGGAATTAATTACCCAGTCTATCATTTAAAGGCAGGGAATTAGAACTAGTCTCCAAATAACTATGGCTATTTTCAGAACCAAAGGGTCAGTGGAGGGGCCAATGCATTCAAATGGTGATGCTCATGTCTTGGGTTCTGCTTCCAAACACTCAGTCTCTTAGTCATTCTTTACCCAGACTCATAAACATGTGATAATAATATTTTTCATTTACATGGTACTTTTAAGTTTTGCAAAGCACTTAACAAGCATGATTTCTCATCTGAGTCTCACAAGTACAATAAGTGCTACTATCCCCATTTGACAGATGAGGAAAGTTGAGGTTCAGAGAGGTTAAGTGACTTGTCTATGGTCATACAGCCAGTAAGTGTAGAAGGCAGGACTCAAACCCAGGTCTTCCTGATTCTGAGTCCAGTACTGTGTTTACTAGAATACCTTGTCTCTTTGTACCCATATACATACAGTGCCCAGGCATGTCCATTCACATGTATTCATAACACATATGTAGCTGAAAACATATGTGTAGGTATATGAGCATGTCTGGACACACACATGCCATAGGGATGCATCATGCATTGACATGCATGCCCTGCTGATACTCTCTGCAAGCTCTCTGCTGTTTCCCCATATGGTCTGGTTTGTTTGAACCTCCCTCCATGTCTTGCCCTAGCCCTGCTCTTAAGGTCTATATGTGGGAGGGAGACATCTATACAAGGACAACATTGGACAGTCAGGAACAGGAGGAGGTCACTCCCACTGCCCAAGAAGTCCCATTCATCACAGACCTGAGGTCTTGCTTAGTAAAAATAAGATAAGAAAAGGCAAAAAAAAAAATCATACCCATTGATAATGGTCAATCTGCCTCAGAGGTGTTGTTGTACAAGGAATTAGGACTGCCAGCTATCTCTCTATTTCCAATTTGAGGAAAAGGGTGGGAACTATATCAAGAAACTCACCTAAGTAGACCTTCCTGAGAGTGAAAACAGCATAGACTGACCAAGAAAACTTGAAGAGCATTCTTTCTGGAAGAACTTAAAGGACATGAGAGATTCCTATCTGACTAAAGATAGAGGGATGGACTAGTTGACCTCTGAAAATCTCACCTTTTATGAAAAATACCATGAGCTTTCCAACTGAATATTCTGGCTTCCCTAACCCAAAAGAGAAAAAAAGCAATTAGGGCCACCTCCAACCACCCATCTATCTGTCTCAGAAAGGAAATTTACTATAATTTCTTAGGAACTTTGCCTGGATATGGCCTCCAAAAAAGGTAAGTTAAGGAGCTAGGCTGGGAATAAGTAGGGAGGGGAGGAGGGAGAAGTCAGGGAGGGCAGTTGATTTTTACACACGAGTGGTCAAATATGTGCTAGAAAGAACATTAGACAATAATCAGGAGATCTGAGTTCTAAACCAGATCCTGCCATTCACTGAGAGCTCCACCTTTTCCATCTGAAAAAAGTGGATAATAGCCCTATTCTCTCTATTTCAGTGGTTATTGTGAAGCTCAAATGAAATACCTGTAATTCAGGTTTCCAGCCAAGCTTGGGGCATTTTGTGTGCTGCTGCTTATGTGACTTGACTCCTAATTGGTGGGGAGAATGCAAACACAATACTGCAGACCTGCAAGGAGAGTGACGTTGGCTCAAAAGAGATTTGGAGACACATTCTTCAAGAGAAATAACATGGTTCCAGAGTTTATTTCAGGAAGGAAGAAAGGGATGAACTTTAGAAGTCACATAGGAGAAACCAGCTCTTCAGCACGTCCCTGATTTCGAGTTAGCCTCCCTAGAGACTTTGGAGAGAGACTTTCCCCTTGGATAACATCAGGATCTCGCTCTTCATGGTTCAAGCTGATTCCCATCAAAAGAATTCATTCATTCATTTTCACGTATTTTCTGGTATATTTTAATCTGTAGAACTTTTCCAATTTCTGTTCGCTGTCTTGCTTGAATATATTGATTTACTTAATATTCATCATTTGTGAGTCTTTTGTGTAACCAGCCTTTGGTGAGAAGGGATGAAATTGTCAGGTACAAACTTGACAGGGGGAGGGTGTGCCTTCCACTCTCCCTTCAGGGGCTAGCAATGAGGGAAAGGAATGCAATGATGCAGTTAAAAGTACTCGATACACACTAGTAATGAAACTGTCTAGCAGCTTCCACAAGTCCTTTTCTCAGCTCAGTGCCAGATGTCTAGATTTTGATCATCCCTCCACTAGAAGGACCTCTCTTAGGAGGTCTGGTTCTTCCCAGAACATGCACTTCAGCAGCCTCAGCCACCCAGGAAATTCCAAGATTCCAACTCTTGCTACAAATGAAAAGTAAACCTGTCTGCACTGCCCCCAGAGATTCAGTCGAAGAAAATCAGATCTTTCCACCAAATTGAAAAAATTTACTATAGCATTGGCTGGCATTTCCAGTGGTGACAACTACCCTCTTCACCATCCTGATACCAGTACTTCCCTGTCCTATCTGCTTTCTATTTTCTTCCTCTGGAACCAAAGTCATTATCTTTCCCACTAAACTCTAGCCACCTCCTGCCTTCCTATCACTGCAGAGGGCAACACCATCCTCCCAGGCTCTCTGTTTAGCATTCAAAACCTTTCATAGCCTGTCCTACCATCCTAACTTTCCAGTTTTCTTACGCTTTCTCCCTCACACTTACTCTTTGATCCAGAGACATTAGCTTCCTGGCCTATTCCCCAAACAAAACACTCTATCTCTCAGCTCTTTCTCTGACTGTCCCCCATGCCTGGAATGTTCTCCCTCTTCTGCCCCAACTACTCACCTCCCTGGCTTCCTTTAAGTCCCAACTAACATCTCACCTAAAGCCTTCCCTAAGCCCTCTTAATTCTAGTGTTTTCCTTCTGTTAATTATTTCCTATTTATCCTGTATATAACCTGCTTTGCACATATTTGTTTGCATATTGTCTCCCCCACTAGATTGTAAGCTCTTTTGCCTTTTTTTTTAGCACATAGTAAATGCTTAATAAATGTTTAATGATTGATTGATTAAAATCTGCCACATCACACACATTTCAATATGATGCTAGCCTGGAGAAACTGAGGCTACATAATTCTTAGAAGATGGGGGGAAGGAGCAGAACCCAGCAGAACTAGAGGAAGAATAGAGCTCTGAGGAAGGGATCTTACAATGATGGAAGCTACACAGGACCTTGAGACCTATCTTAAGAATATCTAGTTCAACCCTATAATTTTACAAATGAAGCAACTGAGGTACAGCAATGTTAAGTAACTTGTCCAAGGTCACATAAAAAGTAAATAGAGGAGCCAGAATTGGAAACTAACTCCTCTGACTCCTAATCCATAGGTCATGTAAAGGTCCATCCAGGCCACCATCTTGTCATCCACTGCGCCATTGCACCCTGTGGGCACCAGACCTTTGGAGACCATGTCCTGAGGAACTTCATTCCCTCATCTTTGGAACACCTGCCCCAGAGCTAAGCTGTCCTGATTAGAGAATGAATGTGACAAACTCTACTAGTCCACTCTATATATTCAGGCCCAGATCATGTTTCACATTCCATTAAGTCATTTATCTTAGCCATCTTCCTGCCATCCACCCTACTACATACCTCTCCTTTCCCTCCCCTCCATGCCCAGTTTGCCCCCTTACACTAGGAATTCTAATCAATTCAATAGAGTCCTTGATTCTGGAAAGGGTTGTCAATCAACTCCACTCTAGCTCTTCTCCCCTTCCCAGTATCTTCTCAAACCAAAATACACTTCCCTTGTCACTATTCTCCACTATGTGTTGTCTCCTCTTATCATAATGTAAGCTCTTTCAGGGCAGAGACTATGTCACTTCTTGCATGTGTCCTCAGAACTTAGCACAGCATTTGGTGCTTAATGCCTACTTTTCACTCATTTGTTAGATCCATTCATTCACATCTTTCACTCTACTGCACCACACTACCTCATGGCATTAAAAAGGCACCACACACCTGAAAACCAGGCCCTTTCACTCACCCTACAACCATAGAGAAGAATAAAGGAGGAGGATAACTGTATGTCATAGGATCACAGATTTGGAGCTGGAAAGAGCATCAAGGTCACAGAAGCACAGAACCTTAGAGTCGGAAGGGGCCTCAGCAACCACCTAGCCCAACCTCTAGTCAAAGAGAATGCCCACCGTTACCTTCCCAATAAGTAGACTTGGAGGCTCTGCTTGAAGACCTCCATGGAGCAATAATCTAGCACCTCTCTAGGCAGCCCACTCTCCTTTTGGACAGTTCTCATTGTTAGGATGGTTTTCCCAACATCAAGTCCAAATCTGACTCTTTGTAACTTCAGTCTGTAGCTCCTGGCTTTGCTCTCTGGGGCCAAAGAGAGGAAATCTGGCTCCTCCTCCACATGACGGCCACTCAAATACTTAAAAGGAACAATCAAGTCCTCTAGGTTAAACGTGAGGTTATCTATTCCAACCCTCTCATTTTACACACCCATTTTACAGATGAAGACCTGAAACCCTGAGAGATTAAACCCAAAGTCACATAGTTAGTAAGCAGCTGAGGTCTTTTTACTACAGGTCCAGCACCAATTCCAGTGTACCACACTGTTCCCTGAATTTATTTAATCCAGGGAGGTATGACTGAAAGGTACTCCTGCTGTGATACTATCAACTAACCAATCAATCAACAAACATTTATTAAGTGTCTAATATGAACCAGGCACTGTGCTAAACTAAGGGGATACAAAAAGAGGCAAAAGACAAACACTAGAAAACTATGAGATCCTTCTTCCCTTCTCTAAACTCCCGTAAATACTTGCACATTAACTTTGTATGTATGTATATACTTTGTGTATTGTCTTGCAATACTTTTTTTTATCATAACTTGTATCAGTTACTGGTACAAACGTCTTATTCCTCCATACTAGACTATGAGCTTCTCAGGGGCAGCAACCACAGTCCACTCATCTTTGTATCCCCTAGAGTGCCTAGCCCAGGCTCCTGAACAAAGAATATGCTCAGGAAATGAAAATTGAATTAATAAAATTGCTACCCTACCAAACTCTAAGAGGGTGATAGAAATTCAGTCTGTTCTTGGCCCTTAAATTTGTGGATGGAATCATAGCAGATGTTTCCCAGTGATTTAGGCCAATGTTGTTCCATATCCCACAAGAAAAATGTAAATTCTGTGGTCTCATAGGGACATGTCTCCTTGCCTCCCAGGCAGAGTCAGTTTCCAGATGAACAAGATCAGTCCTGGCAACAACATAAAGCTCTAAGCAAAGTCTGCTGGGGAATATAGCAGCAGCAGCACCGTAATCATCATCGTCATCCCTTATATTTGTATAACATCCTCTTTGTCCTCTTAAGCATTTATTTGGTATTTATCATTTGTATATATTGTGCCATCATTCGGTAGCATGTAGATTCCTTAAGAACAGGGACTGTATTTATTTTTGGCTTTGTATCTTGAACATAGAAAACACCTAATAAACATTCGTTGAATTGAGTTGAATATATGCCATCCATCCCCTTCTAGTCTGTGACTTCCTGGAAGAGAGAGATAGCAGCTTTCTGACCTTTTCATCTCCTTTGCCTAGCATGGTGCACTCTACAAAGTAGATACTTGATAAATAGTTACTGAACTTTAAAATTTAAGACACTTGCTCATCTCTGCTTTCATTCATTCCTTCCCTAAGAGGGCAGAGATGATTACCTCTACTTCATGGATGAGAAAACTGAGACCCAAAGAAATGATGGGACTAGCCCCAAATGATATGGGTAGTGACAAGATGAAACTAGAAACCCCAGACCCTCTTGACTCCAAGGGCAGTGCTACATCTAGCCCACACTTGTAATAGGATGAGAAAAGAGACTCCCTTACCTGACTTCAGGACAAGGACTCCCTGGAGTGCTGTCCAGTGGCTGCTGATATCCCAGGCCAGACTTCTTGTAAGGGGCCTCCCCTTTCTCAAGTTCTCTTTCCCTCCAGCAGTCACTGTGTCCACTCATGTTGGGAGCTTCAGCACCATCCAAGTCCATCACTTGACCTGGCCCAAACCCCAAGGACACATTATTCATGAGTGACAAATCACAGAGGTCACCATCCTTGCCCTCAGCACTGTCCCCACAGGCTAGGGTATCTGTCCTTTTCCTGTGCTCCCGAGGCTCAGTCAAGAAAGTGTCCTCACTGCTGTCTGCATTCTCTCTGCCTGAGCTCCTGTCTCCTTTGGCTCCATCTGAGGGGGCAAGCTGAACTTTTGTAGGCTTTTCTCTCAATGGCTGTTCTCTGCTGGACTGGAGTCCCAGGATCAGGGTGTGGGAGGCACTGCCTTCCACTGATGGTGATAGGGGGAGATTTTCATCATCCATGGTGGTGACCAGCTCCACCAGCAACTCTGCCCCAGCAGAACCTGGGGCTCAATGCTACCTAGGTGGAAAAAGCAAGACAGGATCCATGTAAGAGAAGCTTGAAAAGCCCCAAGTTCCCTTCCTCCACTAAGATTCTGACTCTACATTGCCAGTTCATACATCATGATTATCAAAGTCTTTATTCTGATCAGTGTTGTGCATTCAGAATGACATAGATGTGGGCCCTGCCCTGAGGAAGTATGCCATTGAAATCCAGTATATCTTTGCAATCCAGACAATGTCTCAAGAGTAGCATGGTTTGGAGTGGATCTGCCTGGAGACAACAGGATGACAAAAATGAGAACCTCTTAAGAACTCTTTTACACAAACACATAGAATTCTCATTCTGACTTCAAGGTCTTTGCTTGTATTAAATCCTCTTTCTTCTTCTCATCACTGCTTACTAGACATCCTTCAAGGCCCACCTTTCCCATAATCACTTTCTGATGACTTCATTCCTTATTGACCTCTCCCCTTCTGAATCTCATAGCTGTGCCATCCCTTCAGGGATTGCATTGTTCTCCATCATTGCTCTCAGAGGGAAACTAGTCTTGGAGTCAGGAAGAGCTGATTTCAAATCCTGTTTCAGATACCTACTAGTGTCTGTGTAACCCTAGCCAAATCATTTAACCTGTCTATGTCATTTTCTTCATCTGTAAAATGAGAGAGTTGGGCAAAAAGGCTTCTAAAGTTGCTTCCAGTTCTAAATCTATTATCTTGTACTCTAATTGTTTTACATTTAAGTCTTATTTCTGTGAAATACTGAAGGCAGAAAGTTTATCACTTTCTTTGAGATGGTGAAAAGACAGTTGGTGCTCAGTAATGACTTATCAGCTTAAATGGAATGTTGGGAAGTGACCAAATGAAGCTGAATCAGAGAAATAGTGTCACTCTAGCCCAATATTCATTCAATCTGGTATTATTCTGGACCACCCTGACCACTATAAGTAGCCTGAATTCCAAGTAAGGTAGACTGAAGGAGGTTGGACCAGTTTTGACTCAGATCCTCCTTGGCTAAATATTTAATTTTTTTTTTAGTCTCTAATCACCAGCTTTTTTCATTTAATCAAGCAAGTATTTATCAAGTACTTACCATGTGTTGGGCAGTGGAGAGATATAAAGAAATTTAAGACAAATCACTGCCATCAAAGAGTTCAAAGTCTCTTTGGGGAGACAAAACTCACATGGGAAACTAACAGTAATACCAAGATGCATATTCTAAGTGCTTAATGTATAGGACAGATTCTAAGCGCTGCATGGGTTCTGAAGACAAAACTCACAGAATTCACAAAACTCTGAGGGATCAGACCAAGGTCCACTCTATAATTTATATCCCAGAAAGCATTTGGGAGATTTAGGTAGTCTATAAGTGGTCTTTCCATAAGAGATCACAGAATGTGAGAATCAGTCATGTAATAAACATTTATTAAGCACCTACTGTGTGACAGGCACTGAGCTTAAGTGCAAAAGATACAAAGAAAGGCAAAAGACAGTCCCTACTCTCAAAGAGCTTTCAGTATAATGGGGGAGACAACATGAAAACAACTATTTATAAGCAAGCTACATTTAAGATAAAATGAAAATAATCAATAGAGGAAAGGCACTAAAATAAGAGGGTCAGGAAAAGCTTCTTGTAGAAGGAAAAATTTTCACCAGGATTTGAAGGAAGCCAGGAGGTGGAGAGAAGGAGGAAAAGCAATTCTAAGCATGGAGGAAAACCAGTTGAGAATGCCTATAGTCAGAAAAGGGAACGCCTTATTTGAAGAACAACAAGGAGGTCAGTGTCACTGGATGGCAGAGAATGTAGAAGTAGATAAAGTGTAAGAAGGCAAAAAGATCTCATAACAACCCTGAGAGGTGTGTGCTATTATTATCAATATTTAATAGTTGAGAAAAGGGAGGAAGGGCAGGTTATGAAGGGTTTTGAAAATGAAACAGGATTTTATATTTGATTCTAGAGGTGATAGGGATCCACTTGAGTTTATTGAGTGGGGGGGGGGGTGAGGTATGACATGGTCCAACTTGTGGTTTATGAAGATCATTTTGTCGGATGAGTGAAGAATGTACTGGAATGGAGAAAGTCTAGAGGCAGATAGACCAACCAGCAGGCAACTGCAGGAGTCCAGGAATAAGGTGCTAAGGGCAACTAAAAGGAGCCAAAATCATTTCTGGTGAATTAGCAAAGGTTTGCACTTCCTTACATTTAAATGCGTCCAAGGTTCTTGGAATTCACAATTATTCAACTAAACCAAGGGTTCTTAAGCTGGTTTTTAAAAATATTATGACAGTTACTTTGTAATCCTACATATTTTATTTTATGTGTATTGGAGAAGTGGTTCATAGGCTTCACTGGAATGTCAATAAAGGGGTCCATGACACAAAAAAAGATTCAGAATGACCGAACTAAATGATGAAACCCCATAGAAAAGCCCTAACTTGGGTTGCTAGAGTACAAGAAAGTTGTAATACAATGGAAAAAACCACTAGATTTGAAGTCAGAAGAGCTGGTTTCATATCTTAGTTCTGCTACTCATGCTTTGTGTGACCTTGGGTAAGTAACTTCCCTTTTTCTGGGTTTCAGTTTCTTCATCCATAACATGAGGGTTTATGAACTCAATGAGTATTTATTAAGCACCTACCACATTCAAGGTATTGTACTGGATGCTGGAGACATGAAAATAAAACAAAATAAAATCTCTGTACTCAAGGAATAAAACATAATTTTAGGGAAAAGAAAGCATTTTTAAGTACCTATTACACGCCGGGCACTGTGCTAAGTGTTTTACAAATACTATTTCATTTGATCTTCACAAAAACTCTGTGGGTTAGGTACTGTTATTATCCATATTTTATAACTGAAAGAAGTAGTACAAAGAAAGTTTAAAGACACAGCTGGTATCTGAGGCTGCATTTGAACTCAGGGCTTCTTGGCTCCAGGCCCAGCATTTGCACCACCTAGTTGCCACTAACAACCTGAGGGATCAGAAAAGGCTCTCTCTAGAAAGTGGTATCTCATTTTGACTTTGAAGAAACTTAAGGATTCTAAAAGGTCATGAGAAAAAAACACATTACAGGCATGAGAGTGACAGCCTATGCAGAGACACCAAGGTGTGAAACACACTGTTGAGTTCAGGAAACAGTAAATAGGGCAGTCTGGAACAGAGAGCATGTGGAGGTCAGTCATATGATATAAGTCTGGAAAAGTATTTGAGAGGCACCAAATTTTGAAGGGCTTTAAATGCCAAAATGAGAATTTTGTGCTTAATTGTAGAGTCAATAGGGAGCAACTGAGGGTCCTTGAGCAAGAGATCAAGTACGAGGGTGTGATCAAACCTGTGTGTTAGGGTGATTATTTTGACAGTTGTATCCAAATGGATTGGAGAGAGAAGAGAGTCAGAGTACAGGTATGAGTCTATAGCACTAATTCAAATAAGAGGTGAGTAGAGAAAGTAGGAGAGTGAAAGATGTTGTGGATGCAGAAGTGACAAGACTTGGCAACTGATCAGACGCAGGAGAGGATGAAAGAGAGTGAAAGGTCAAGTATCCTAAAGATCTTTAAATACTAAGGATCTACCAAAGCTACCCAGTTTATTCATCTCTTTCCCCCTTAGCTCCACGCTGTGGGTGAACATTTTTTTTCTTAGATTGCTACCAAATACCAGACTGAATAAAGATCAACTCTCTTTCACCTTACTCTCTCTACTACTCCCTTTCCTCAAGAGTCAAAGAAACAATTATTTGGTAACCTCAAACCTCCTTCCCTCCCCATTTCCAATGAACCGCTGGCTGTATTTTAGAGCAAGAGTTTAAGGAGATAGCAATTATGTCAACTGAGTCCTTATTTTACTGGAGGAAATGAACAATCACAAAAAAGAATAGTGGTTACAGTATAAACTGCAATGGTAACAGTTCTGCATAAAGTAAATGCAGAATTGACTGCCCTGGCCCCAGTGGGGAAGCCCAGCTGTGCAGAGAGCTGTCCAAGGTTCTGAACAGACTCAGCAGAGACAGGCTTACTTATCTTACTCTAGAGAGTTGTGCCTGCCCTAGCAACCACATGAAAGACTCTGAACTCAAAAATAGTGGTGTCAAGCTCAAATAAAAAGATGAGCCACCAAACCAGATATAAGCATCCCTGAAGGCTGACTTAGAAAACCACATGGTAGAATTATCTATGTTCTACCATATTTTTATGTATTTTGTCAAATATTTCTTACATATTAATCTTATTTGGGAGAGTAGTACAGGCAGAATGGCTGCATGTTTGACACCTCTGCTCTAGCACAATCTTAGCCCCCTACAGTTCGGCCCTCAAAGGGCCTTTTAAATGGAAATAATGATAGAAGTGAAGACCATCAGCCACTCCTGTACCTCATTCAAACTTCCCCAGTTAAAAAAATTAATTTCTTCCCCCACAAGTGCACTGGGATCCTCCTGACATCTACCAGCTCCTCTGAAGGAACTTTTTGATACCAGAATCCCAGAATTACATAGGAGGGAAAGATCTTAGCGATAATCTACCCCAATACTTATTTTTAAAGGGCACTAAGGGCCAGAGAAAGGAAGTGATTTGTTCAAAGTCATATGATTTCTGAATGAGCTCAATGGCTCTGACCACTCTAGAATGTGCACACAATTGAGGCTGTAAGTTTAAATTTTGTCTATCAATTTTAAATGCAATTTGATTCACAACAATTCAATTTACAAACAATGTGTCCCAGACTGAAGCTAAGTGAAGCCACCCGAAGAGAGACTCAGAACATTCCCTACCCAGGGACACACATATATACTCATGAGCTTTTAGACAATTGAGAATGACTTACATCATGGGTCCTATATGTTTGTCTGGGAAGTGGGCCATTTGGCTTCTCTTTCCCTCTGCCCCAACTCTAGTCCAACTCCAGCAGATGAAGTAGGGAGACTCAAGAGAGGGGCTTTGCTTTTGGTAGTAACAGCTCCTAGCTCAGTGCTGTGCTGGGCCAGGGCAGTGGGAGGAGCTAGTTTTTTTGGGACCAGATTTAAGCATGAGTATCCTTGAGGTACAAACTTGCAAACTTCTCCCAGCTGAGATATTGCATTTACAAATACTCTCCAAGTCTACCTGGGGAAACTTTTCAGGGGCACTGCTGGAACCTCAGCTGGAAAATATCTCTTCCCTCCCTTGACACTGTCTCACTTGGCTCCTCTTTCCCCACTAGAGACAAAGTGTGTGTGTGTGTGTGTGTGTGTGTGTGTGTGTGTGCGTGTCTGTGTGTGTGGTGGAAGGGGACATGGCCCACTTCCTAGATGATCAAACAGCAAAAGACAAGGACATAGAAGAAATTATCTGGGCAGTCATGACCAAGGTAGGTTCAGAAGCATGTTTATAGAAGGGAATGTAGCAAGAGAAGGATGATTCCTATAACTGGATGAGATCCTACTTCCACTGAAACCTTGAGTCCTACCTTAGCAAGAAGAACTCTTCTGAGGGATATTGTATTCAAGAGAAGGCTTAGTTTTTGAAGATTTACCTGTTTCCTTCAAGGGAGGAAAAGAGAAGGCCAGGAAGCAAGTGAGCCAATGCTAGAAAGCAAATGTTATGTCTTCTACCCTTTCCCCTCAAATTTCACAGTATGAGAATTGAGTTGGATAGTGACCTGGAGTGTAGACTGGAGGAAAGGAAGTAGTTCTGCTTCATAGTAGCTCCCATAATCCTTTTAAAAATTTTGGAGACTGCTAAAAGGAAGAGTTTCTATTCAACACAGAAACATGTTTCTCTAAGCTATAGTTTGTGCCCCTCATTTGTGACCTACAAACAAGGGGCCATAGGAATCATGGGGGCAGCTGGAAACTGTGGGTCAGTGAGTACAACCCCCTCACTTTACAGATGAAGGAATAATCTCAGGGAGGTTAAGTCACTTGTCCAGTGTCACAAAGCTAGTAAGTCTCTAAGACAGGATTTGAATCCAGCTCTTCCTAACTACAAGTTCAGTGCCTTATCCACTACATCCCTCTATGAGCCCAGATGCTCCCTACTCTATGGCCTTCTAATATAAACCATGATCACATAACAGCAGTTGATATTCTCAAGTATTCAACTCATCTACAGACAAGTAGAGCCTTTGATTCAAGCTAGGGAACCTGACTTCCCATCCTCACATTTCCATAAACTTGCTATATGATTTCAGGAAAATCACTGGCAATTGGTAACCTGATCTTTAAAATAGAAATTTTAATATATGGATCTCCTAATTCCACAAGGATGCAGTGAGGTTTAACAAGGGGGGACATAGCTCCCAGAGTGGAAGAAATCATAGAATGATTTCATAGCCTATTCATTCTTCCCTGTATATGACATTCCATATCTCATCTCTGTACCTTTGTACAGACCATTCCCTCCCCACCTTTATCCCACTCAAAATGTTCTGTTTCCTTTTCATCTCTGACTCTGGGAACTCTAGTCTCCCTTGGAGGTCAGCTAAAGAAGCACCTCTTACATGAAGCCTTCTCTGATGCCCCCCATTTGCTAGAGTCTCTACCTCAAAAAAAGTGACACTATTTTATATGTGTATATATATGTGTATAGTGATTACTTATCTGTATATATGTTGCTCCCCCACCAATATCCCACCCCAAAAAAAGAAATTCTCTGAGGGTAGAAATTGTTTCATTTTTATTTTTGTAACCCAGAATAGTGTCTGGCACATAGTAGGCATGTTATAAATTCTGGCAGAATTAAATTGAATGTCAGAATTGGAAGGACTTTACAAAGGACTGAGAAACTGTTTTACTTTACAGATGAGGAAATTGAAGCACAAAGAGAAAATGAGACTTCCCCACTATCACACAACTAGCAAATGGCAAGGCAGAGACTAGGACTTGGGTCTCTTGACTCTCTACCTGATGTTCTTCATGTTTTCTTCTTAAGTTGAAGAATAGAAGTTACTCTTTTGAGACCCAGAAAAAGTTGCAAAGTTTGGGCAATGTCTGCAGCTGTGTCTCTAGTACTGCTCTGCCCTCCCTCCCAAGATCCCAGAGAGCACTGCAGCTGGCCAAGGCTAGTTTCCAACCTTGGCTCCCCCAGAAACTTCCTCTCTGCCCACAGAGAGGAGGCCAAGGCAGCTGGCACCAGGAAGCTGAGCTTCTGCCAAAGCATAGGCTGTAGAGGCCATGTCCCCAATCTCCAGGCTCAAATGGAGAGGCAACTGAGTGGGTCAGGGGTAGAAGGGAGAAGTAGATGGGGGGGGGGGGGGCAAGGACAAATGGCTCAGGATAAGAGTTTTTAGAATCTAGCCCAGTAGCCTTTGGAAAACAGAGGACAAGAAGTAGCATGGAGTTTAACTCTGGATGACAGGGAGCAGGGGAGGAGGAGAAGAAACAAGGGAGTAAAGAGACACTTCTCCACCAGGAGCCAACAAAACCAGGAACCCTCTCCTTAGAACCCCCCCTACCTCACTCATTCCTGCCCATCAGGAAGTTGACGTAAAGGGAAACCCAGAGACAGATGGTGTACTGCAAACTATCCAGAACAATGTCACCTTAGGCAAGTCACTTACTATTATACAGCTTTATTTGAAAAATGTGAAGATGATTCCAGGGGTGTCCTAATGATCTAATGAAATATATGTAAAAGTACATTGTAAACTGCATTTTTAAAGCTGTAGAAAATGTAATAGGGGTGGGGAGGGAGGAAGGCATCCCCAGAGAGTGGCTTCTCAGTGCCCCAGGGTGTTTCTGGCCTTGGCACCAGTAACCTCTGGCCAGGGCCCAAGAGGGAGGTTCAGTTTGTGAATCAGTGTATAATATTCCCTCTCCTTAGTCTCCTCACTCTTTCTTCCTTCCCCTCTCCTATCCAGGACAAGCCAAGAGCCTCAGGGAGCAGTCACAGCTGGCCTGCCCCTGTGTCATTTCTCTGCCCAGTGTTGGTAAATGAGGGTTGAGAAAGGAAAGCCACAACAGGCTCCGGAGCTGGGAGCTATGCCATTCCCAGTTACCCTTATCCTCCTGCCTTTGCTAGGGGCTAAAAGCCCCTCCTGCCTCTCCCACCCCTAATGCCAACCCCTGCAAAAAAAAAATAGCCTTCCCTTCCCCTGTACTTCTCTTTGTATCTCTCCATGGTGCTTTGCAAAAAATATCTTCTTTGTATTTGGTGACTGACCTAAAGCAAGGCTGTCAGTAAAAGAAGCTGGAGGCTGTCTCTCAGCTTACAGGAGCTTCACCATTCAGCACCCCACATACACGCACACATTCTTGCATCTTTCTCCCATCCTTAAGCAGCAAGAATTTCCTTTCTCCTCTTAAATTCATAAGCTCTGGAAGACATTCTGGTGCAGTGAAAATAACACTAGTCCAGAGTCAGATGACCTAGGTATAAATCCTGACTCGGAAGCTTACTGCTTAGGGCTTACCATAATGCCTGGCACGTAGAAAATGTTTAATAAATGCTTATTGATTAACTGATTGATAGTGTGACTTTGGGCACATTGATTCACCTTCCTAGGTCTCAGCATCATCTGAAAAGGTTGGACTAGCTGACTTCTGAGTTTCCTTCCAGCAAGGAATATAGAATTTAGTTAAGAGAGGAAAAGGAGGAGGAAGAGGAGAAGAAGGAGGGGAAGGAGAGGGAAGAAAGATGAGACCTACCTCATTAACCTGGGACTTAGTCTATGATAGTGGAAAGAAGGTGGCATCAGAGAGGGAAGGCAAACAGGAGAGCAGAGTTGGTGGGGATGATGGGAGGGAGCTGGTATCAGGCAGGCAGAAGCTTTCCTTCATATTCCTGGGAGGTGGAGAAGGTACATAAGAACAGAACACTCCTATGTCCTCTCACAAGGGGAGAAGGAGCCAGACCAGTGCCCTGCCTTTCTGGTCTGCAACCTTCCCCTCAGAACAGATTCACTATTCCATCTGGGTTAGGAGGTAGACACTTAGGATGGGCAATGGCTCCTCTGATAAGAGGTTTTAACAGTATAATTTTTGGATGGTTAATCATGGAACAAGATCCTGTTAGTCAGTGCTAATTATGGGTTATTAATGGAATGTGCTTTAATTGGTCTAACACTGATGCTTGATGAACGCATTGCTTCCCTCACCTCCATTGGCTACAGCTTTGGACCAAGTTAACTTCCCTTTTTCTCCCCCAGCTCCTGGTCACTGCTCGCTGATACCCAGTCCACCAAGAGGGTGCGAGGATTCTAAAGAAATATTCCCCTGCTTCTTTTCCCTCTTGGTTTTTTACCCCAAAGGCCACATTCCAGGGGCTTTATGAATATTATCATCAAATCACTATAACCCTCCTTTCTCAGACAATTTGCTGACTGAAATTCTCAAGGGCCTTCCTCAAAGGTTATCATTTCTTGCCATCTCCCACATCTCTCCTGTCATTGACACAGAGACAACTTTTTCCCCAGATAATTCAGGGTATTCTCAGTTGCTTAGCTTTTGCATAAATTTGCTGACTTCAAGATTTCTTAACTTCAGATGCAGTTGTCTTTCAGTTATCCAAGTTAATCCAAACTACCAGATAATCCCCAAATCATTTTTATTAAGCTATCCAATATACCATATGCATACTTCAGCAGCTGATTTACATACACAGTAAACCTTCTTATCTTGCAGAGTCAAGAACGGAGTTCCACTATTCTGGTTACTATAGAAGTCTAATATATAACATATATGGATTATAAATTTTCAGAGAATTAGAACAAGATCAAATAAAATACAATTAACATAAAACTTCACTAAATTCTACTCTGATACCTCACCATAGCATGGACATGACCCTGTATTCTCAAAGGCTATCCATCAATCAACAAGCATTTATTAAGTACCTACCATTAGCCAGGCAATGTGCTAGGTTACATTAAAAATTCAAGTCTCTTCCCTCAAGGAGCTTATATTCTACTGAGGGAAGCAACATGTACACAAATTAGCATATTCAAAGTAATATAAGGTAAATTTTTTGAGGGATAGAATATGGTAGGTTCAGGAAAGGAAATGGCATTTGAGTTGAGCTTTGAAGGAACTGAGAGAATCTTATAGTTGGAGGTATGCCATTTCCACTAAGTGCTGAGCAAGGCCCCATGGAGAGATACAAAGAGAAATGAAGGGGAAAGGGAGACTACTTTCTTTTGGGGGGAGGGGGTACATTAAGGGTACAAGAGGCAGCAGCCACTCTTGGTCCTGAGCAAAGACAAGATAAGGGTAAGGAGAAGGACGCACATTCCAGGAACAAGGAACAGACTGGGGAAAGACCTGAATATGACAAGTGAAATTTTTGTTGTTCATTCATTCAGTCAAGTCCAACTCTTCATGACCCCAAGGACCATGGCATGCCAAGCTTTCTATCCCTCCCTATCTCCCAAAGACTGTCCAAGCTCATGATTGTTGCTTTTCTGATACAACCTATCCATCTCACCCTCTGCCACCCCCTTCTCCTTTTGTCTTCAATCTTTCCCATCATCAGGATCTTTTCCAATAAGTCCCATCTTCTCATTGTGAGGCCAAAGTATTTAAGATGAATATGCCATCTAAGACGAAATACACATGAAGAAAAGCAGGAAGCCTGTTCATCCAAACAATCGAATATTTGAAGAGGAATAATGTAAACTAAACTTGGAAAGGTTAGAGTTAGGTCCTGAAAGATGTAAAAAAATTCTAAATAAATCTGTGCCATCACACTGCAATTTATGGCAAGTCTCACCAAACTGAAAAGGCTTTAAGCATGGCCTAGTGCTAGATTGTGTATGTCTGCTATCCAAGGACAAATTCGCAGAAGCTCTTTAGGGGTTGGCCACAGGGTGATATAGTTTTCAACTTCAAAGACTCTCAAAGAGGGTCTACTCAGTCAGAGTCCAGTAGTTAACTTCCATTGGTGGAGGAAGTATCTTGGGACAAAAACAAAAAACCATGCATCCTTAAAGTGCAATATAAATTTAATATAACTTAATTTTTCTTTGGTGATTCCAAAGACAAAACTTACAGAATCTCATAATGCTCCAGGGTCATCGCTGTGAACATCCACTGTGAGGAAGGTCAGAGTTCATCCAGCAGAAGCTAAGTTCCTTGAGGGCAGAGACCATTTTGATTTTTCTGTCTTCATATCCTCGATTAAGTACAATCCCTTGCATATGCTTAATGTTTTCAGATTTAAAATAAATTCACTTGGCTTGTAAGCATTAGAAAATAAAGGAGGCAATTATTAGGAGTTTGCCTTGGCTCACAAAGAAGAGTGGGCAAGAATTTGTTAAGTGTTTTACTACATGCAAAACACAGCACTACGTGATGAATATTCAAAGAAACACAAACACACCACCCCTGACCTCAAGGAGTTCCCATTCTAATGAATTCAGCCACACACAAGCAACTATGCACATACGAAATATATACTGAGTTAATGGGTGGTAATTTCAGAGTGCAGGAATGGGGCAGAGGGAGGGAGGAAAAGCAGAGAAGAGAGGAGGACAAGGAAAGAACTTGAGCAGGAGATGGGATTAGAGCTGAGTCTTAGAGGAGGCCAGGGAAATGGGGAGGTTGATTTTTTTTTAAGTGGGTTACCAAGCATTTATTAAGTACTTACTAGGCTCCAGAGACAGTGCTAAGCACTAAGGATATAGTTTTTAAAAGGTTGAGGATGCAAAGAAAGACAAAAAAGAAAATACCTGCCTCAAGGAGCTCATAGTCTAATGAGGGAAGTATGTATGTACAAACATATATATATTCAGAGTACATGAATGACAGTTTCAGAAAGAAAGGCCTGGAGGACAGCCAGGGCAAAAGTACACCACAGCCAGAATTTTTTTGCATTTGTCTTTCATTCTCGAAGAGGACCATGACATCACAATGATGACATGACCTGCAGTTGACTTTAATTTGAATGAGGGAGGGCTGTGCAAGGTCACCAACCTCATTTCTTTTCCTGAGCCATTTGGGTCCAGTGGCCTGATATTTATCAGGATGACTGGAGATGGCCCAGGATGCAATGGGAGACCATGGCCCTTTCAGGCTAAGGTCTTATCACGTTCTCACTTTGAGTGAGATACACCCAGTCAATCAATAGGCTTCTTTTAAGACAAGCCCTATCAAGGGATAGCCCTTTAATCAAAGAAAAATCGAACTGGGAGGGGAAGACCCACAGGGTTCCTGGGTAAAAGAGAAACAATTACCTTTTAGTGGTTAGTAGACTTTAAGTAATGGACAAAGAGAAGAATGCTCTAAATTGGTTCAATAGCTCAATCTCTTGTCAGAGAAGGCAAAAATCTAAAATGACAAAGAATTCTTAGTTCAAAGTTTTGGTAATTCATTTGCCTAAAGAAGGCCTAAAGAAGGTAGATACCTCACCTCCAGAGTTTCATTAAATAGGTTCTAAGTGTTTTCCAAAGAGGGAACACAAATTGTTCTCTACATTAACAGAAATACTGTATCAACTGATCTGATTAGAAACACTAATAAAACACATTACTTCTAAGGCACTTGAAGCATGCCATTTTTTAGTTTCATGTTGTGTGAGAACAGCAATAGTTGGTAAACCAGCATTTTCTAAGAGCCTACTACATACCTACTATGTACTGAGAATACAAAGAAAGGCACAGACAAACAAAAACCAGTCCCTGCTCTCAGTGGAGTCTAATAGAAGAGATAACATGCAAAAAGCTATTCACAGACTAGATAAATGCAGAACAAACTGGGGAAAATCTCAGAGAGAAGATTAAGGAGGGCTAGGAAAGGCTTCTTGAGGAAGGTGAAATTTTGAGAAAATATAAAGAAGCCCCCAGGAAAGCCAGAAGACAGAGGTGAGGAGAAGGAATGCACCCTATAAAACAAGAAGACCAGAGCAACTGGATAGCAGAGTATGTGGAGGACAGTCAAACTGGAAAGGCAAGAAGAGACCAGGTAATGAAGGGCTTTAAATGTCAAACAGAGGATTTTATATTTGTCATTTCAAACTCACCTCATTTCCTTTTTGATTGGCTAGATCACAGGCATACCTCCGATATAGAATATCTGGATGTCAACAAGGCGCGGGACAAAGTTTCTTGTGCTAACCTGACAGCACAGTTGGATGGCCTTGTAACTAACTTCTTGAACAATCATCTCAGAAAGTGTTGACCACCTGGAGGGATTTCTTGGTCACAGGGATCTGTCCTCAGAGCTGGCCTGGAGAACATTTATATCAGTGACTCCAATGCAAAGCACGGTGCCTGGCATGTAGTATGCACTTAATAAATGTGAATTGATTGAGTGGAATGAAAATTTTCATGGCATGTATATCAAATCCTTAGATTACATAAACTTCAGAGAGGTAAATAATACATTGCATGACAGAATCAAGTTTCAAATGGATATAGGTAGAGTAATGAGGTAAAGCTAAGACAGTAAAATTTTTAAAAGGGTGAATGTGAAGTTTGCTATTTGGGTTAAAAGAAAATATGTGATGTTATGAAAAAGACATAGCTTAAACAATATGTGTATGTGTATAAAATGTATATATGTATGTATATATGCATGGATGTATATGTGTATGTAAGCACATATACATATAGATACATATGTGTGTACAAATATACATGTATGTACATATTTATACCTATATCTCTATCTATCTACATGTATATAGGTGTGTATATATATAAAACCTATTGTGTCACCTTATTTTTTCCTGGAGTACAAAGGAAAATGAGCCCATAGTGTCATATGGCTGCTAAAAACACAAACAAACAATTCTAATGACATTTTAGGATTTTGTTGTTTTACTCATTTTCAGTCATGACAAATGAGATCCTGTGACCCCATTTGGAGTTTTCTTGGCAAAGATACTGGAGTGGTTTGCCATTTCCTTCTCCAGTTTATTTTACAGATGAGGAAATGTGGCAAACAGAGATAAAATGATTTGCTCAGGGTCACACAACTAGTAAGTGTCTGAGACTGAATTCAGGTCTTCTTGACTCCAGACTCAGTGTTTATTAACCTTACAACCTAGTTACCTCATTTTAGAATATGCTAATAAAATATATACATATATGTATATGTATATATATGGTGTGTGTATATATGTACATATATGCATGTATATATACGTATACACACACATATAGATATAGATATATAAAACTATGTCATGTGAACAGGAGATAATTAGCCTAAAGAAAAAAGAGATTTGGAGAGAATTATGAACCATCTTCAAATATCTGAAGGGCTATCTTGTGGAAGGGGAATTAGGCTTCTTCTGTGTTAATCAAAGGGTAAAAACTAGGCCCAGTGGGTGGAAATTGCAGGGAAAGTCCAGATCAATATAAAGAACTCTGAGCCATCATGGAGAATGGGCTGTTTCCTGAGTTGTGATCTCTGTCACTGAAAGTGTTCAAACAGAAGCCAAATGAACCTGTTAGAAATACTGCCAAGGGCATGAGAAGAGGACAAGGTGACTTCTCTGGTCCCTTCTAGCTTCAAAAGTCCATAATCCTAGGCTCTGCCTCTGTTAAACTAAGACCCATTAAAGACCTTAGCTTTTAAGTCCAAGGTTTCCCACTACATCTAGGGCCATCTCCAGTCATCCTGATTCATATCTTACCACTGGACCCAGATGGCTCCAGAGGAGAAAGTGAGGCTGGTGACTTTGCACAGCCTTCCCTCACTTACATCTAATTCACTTGCAAGTCATGGCATCACCTTCCTGATATTGTGGTCCTCTTCAAGAATAAAGGGCAAACACACAAACAAACAACAGTGTGGTATTAAAAAGCAATTTGCACTTATCAAGACCACTATCACAGGGCAATTAGGTGACACAGTAGATACAGCACTGGCCCTGGAGTCAGGAAGATCTAAGTTCAAATCCAGCCTCAGATACTTACTAGATGTGTGACCCTAGCTTAGTTACTTATAAAATTGCCTCCTCCCAAAAAAAGACTATCACACTAAATTGTCCTCAGGTCTTCCCAAACCAATACTGTCTCCTCTCTAACGGGAATTCAAAGGAATGACTAATGAAAGAATATAACCCTCTTCACTGATACCAGGCCCACAGGAGCTGAGAACAAAGCCCATGAAGAATTAATGAATCCATCAATATCAGATCCATAGTAGAATATCTGAATCTCTGGACCTATTTTAGTTTTAAGCCAATGACACCACTTAGGGTACTGGATTCCAAAAATTTACTTTCTGTTGGCAAAAGATTTCCTTTGATTTACCCTAAGGTTTCCATGTCCAAGTTTCAAGGGAGTCCTCCTGGCTTGGGGAACCAAGTTGTGGTACCATTCTTAGCCCACTTCCACCTACATCATGAATTTAAAAGCTCTTGCTAACCTCCCCCCTGGGTCTATATCTTGGAACATTGAATATTAGAGCTGGCAAGGGACCTTAGAGTTTATCTGGCCCAATTTCCTCATATTATATGAGAATAAGGAGAAAACTGAAGCCCAGAAAGGGAAAATCATTTTTCCAAGGTTATAATCTTCAGTCTTTTTAGTTTCTGCTCAAATGGATGCTCTGGGTTATTCTACTTGCCCAGGAAGGTCCTTCTTCTGAGTAGCTCAGTGAAACCCTGAGGAACAAGGTCAACCTTTGCCTAGCCAGAGTCAGCAGCTGCTCATGTGAGACAATTTTTAAACTACAAACAACTCCCCAACTGGTGCCTGAAATTCAACCATTAGAAACTTATTTCTTTGAGCTTCCTTTCCTCTACATCCCCCACCATCATCCTATCCCTATTCTGTTGTCATCTTTCTATTCAATTCAACAAGCATTTATTAGATACCTACTATGTGGCAGACCCTGTGCGATATAAAAACCTAGAGATAGGAAGGCAAAAAAATTGTTCCTGCCCTCAAGGAGATTATATTCCACCCAGGGGTGGAGCGTATACACAGATAAGTAAATGCAACATTGTAAAAAGGCAATTCCAATGATAGGGAGTATTGATAACTGGAAGAAATAGGATGAGGCACCAGCTGAGCTTTGAAGAGGGCTAGGCAGGTAGAAATGAAGAAGGGTATCCCAGACATAGGGGAAACAAAGGCAAAGAGGCAAGAAATGAATGGAATGTCACATACAGGTAACATCGAGGAAGCTGGTAAGGCTAGAATTATGGAGTGCATGAGGGATAGATTGATTGTAATCAATTTGGAAAGATGCTGGAGCTAAATTGTGAAGGACATTAAATGTCAAACAGGAATTTATATTCTTTTTCCCAGAAGTATTTGTGAGCTACTGAAGTTTCTTGAACAAGGAAGTAGCATAACCAAACCCCTGCTTTAGAAATATTGATCAAGAAGCAATAGGGAGGATGGATAAGAGAAACAGAAATCAAACCAATTAGAAGGTTATGATGCTAATGAGGGAGAGGGGTGACTAGGACCTGAACTGAGACGCGGTCACGTAAGTGGAGAAAAGGAGATAGATGCAAGAGATGTTGTAAGGTAGAATCTTTGAAAATGAAAATACCCCTCCCTGGAAGGTCTAGTGTGGAGGTGGGGAAACTTGGGCCTCCTGGCCACATGTGGCCCTCGAGGTCCTCAAGTACGGCCCTTTAATTGAATCCAAACTTCACAGAACAAATCTCCTTAATAAAAGGATTTGTTCTATAAAACTTGGACTCAGTCCAAGGGTCACACTTGAGGACCTAGAGGCCACATGTGGCCTCAAGGCCCAAGTGGTATATTTAGGAGTTGCATGAGGGCACCAATTATCTAGAAGCAAGGGGATGCTTAGGAGAAACAAATGCAAAGTCTGTAAGTTTTGCTGAGAGCCAGCCTGGCATGGGAACCAAGAGAGAAAGAGGGGAAAGCCAGACCGAGGTGAGAGGCACTAAGGAGGCTGGAAGGAGCTCCATTAGCCTTGTCTTTATGCTGGGGGAAAAGGTCATTCTGAGGAACAAGCACTTGACCTTAAAAAACTAGGTTTTCCTGAGGGTCCAGCACAAGGGAAGGGCTCTTCCAGGGAGCAGCCACAGCTTCTGAAGACCTCAAGAAAGCAACAAATAAAAACTCCTTGGGAAGTGGGGAGAGAATGACAGAATGAGTGTCTGCACCACACGAAAAGCTGGGCTAAATATGGACTCCCCAAACATAAGACACCACTCACAACAGTTTCCTGGAAAAGGCCATCTGGAAAAGTGTCTCGAGCGTCGTCTGCCACTTGGAGGAAGAGTGTCTCAGAAAACCCCATTCTGGCAAGGAACTCCGAAGCAGATATTCTGGGAAGGGGAGTCAGAGGAAGACTGGAAGCCCAAATAGAGGGGCCCTAATCTGATGAAGCCACTGCCTGGCACATTAGAAAAGCTTGTTGATTGACTAACTGACTGACTGAATTGCCTGGCAATCTCTTCGTCTCCCCTTCCTCAGTTGCCCTAGTATTCTCCAGACAGAATTATGGACAATCCTCTTCTTAAATATTCCCAGAGAAGAAGAGGCCCCAGTTTCTCTTCCCTTGTTACCTCTTCTTATTTCCCATTCCTTATAGGCAACAATAGCCAGAGAATCAGTTCCCAGGACACAACTACACACAGAACTCTGAGGCCCCAACCCAGTCTACCTTTGTGGACCAGCCACAGGGAACCTCCTGTCTCACCCTGTTTCCCCATGCTACATAAAACCTACCTCTTTAGGTTTACGTATGTCATTTAATATCCTGAGTTTCCTCATTTGTCAAACAATGGGGTTGAACTAGATGATTATTTGTTAATCCTATAGTTCTAAAGACTTTTTCCTATCAAGAGTAATGTCCACAGAAACCAGGGTAAAGAAGAGGGGCAGAGAGAGAGAGATAGAGACAGAGGCAAATACAGAGACATAGAGAGAGAGAGAGAGAAATACACACAGAGACAGAGAGAGGAGTAAATGGGGAGAGGGAGAGAGAAAAACAAAGGGACCGTCTCCAAAGACTGACCAGACCCCCTGGGCCATATTACCTGTGGGACTGTAAAATCATGAGGAAGAGGGTCTGGAGAACATGAATAGGAGAAAGCCAAGAAGAACTGGAAGATCAAACAGTGGTCAGAATGACCTCATCTACTAGCCCAGAACAAGCAGACTCAAGCCAGGGATTAAGCTCCCTCCCTCAAGAGGGATTCATTTCCTCTACTAAATGAGTCAATTTAGAATTCCCTCTTTTCTTGTGTCCTAGAGAACTCTGGGAGAACATGGTCTGCATCCTGTTCCCTTGGCAGTAACAGTGCCTGCCTCTCTCTCCCTCTCCTCCTGTGAGCAGCAAACCCATCCTGTTGCTATCGTTTGGTTGGTGGTTAGACTTCACCACTACTACCACATTCTGACACTTGTGGGCCCACCCCAGAATCAAAACCTGAAATCAGCCCAAGACCCCACAGGATCTTTTAGATCCAGTTTGAGCCTTGGGTGGAGGGATGGAGTGCACATAGTTCAAGGCAGATGATGGGACAAGGGTGATGGTCCAACTTAGAGATGGGAATGCTGAGGTCCTAGTCTCTCCAGGTGGCAGAGCTCTTACATTCTTCTAAAAATCTGAAAGACTTGGTTACCAGAGTACCAAATTACTCAGGACATCACATCCTCAAAGACAGTCACTACAAAGGCAGAAACTGACAAGTTTTATGGTTTGTTTGGGAGGCGTGGACCAGTAGGGGCAGTGAGGAGAAGAGCAGTGAAGAGAGGAGAGAGACACATTCTCAGAGATTACACTTCTCATGGCAGTGGCCACAGTATCTCCCTTAGCCCTGTCCTAGACAGGTTGGACTCTGCTAGACAAAAGTCTCTACCCAGAGGAATCCCAATAATATTTTTTTGACTTCCAAGGTCCCAGGCCCACAACGCAGCTCATTGACTACCATCACTACCCTCCAGTGACCCTGCCTTCCTCCCCAGCCCAGATTGCAATTTAAGAACCCAGGAATATCCAGTCAGTTTCCAGCTAATCTCAGACCTTCTCACCCCCACTTCCCAGAAACCTTACCAAATAGGCCCAATCCTGTTTTAGACCCAATCCTCTAAAGATCTCATGGAAACTCTTCCATACTGAAGGGTTTCTCTGCCAGGTCAATCCCCTACAATAAGGCCACAGCCACAACAAAGGGATCTGGGCAGGGGTTGCCCTAGAGGAACATAGGATCCTTAAAAAGACAATGTAGTCCTCAAAATATATACACACATTTCTTTCCAGTCCTCATATTGACTGACATTTCCTTCATCAGCAGGGGGATGGGGATGGGGAGAGGAGCAAAGCAGATCCGATACTCTCTAGCCAGACCCAGGAGGCAGAGAACAAGGGGAGACTAGCTGTGGACTCAGCCAGAGAATCAGCTCCCAGGACACAGCTACACACAGAACCCCAAGGCCCCAACACAGTCTGCCTCTGTGGACCATTCTCCCTCTGTCAGCCTACTTGGCCATTATATGTCTCCAGTCTTTCCCCTGCACCTGCCACACCCCCACTAGAGTTCTTCCTTGGTCAGCCAAAGCCTGAGAGCCTGTGGCCAGGCCAGGGCCATCAAAGTTATGGAAAATAAAACAGAAAAAAATGTAAAAAGCAGCTTCCAGGATGAAAATCATCCTGGCCAGAGAGACACCCCTCCACTCCCACCCATGCACCCTAGTAGTCTTCCCAACCAAAGAGTCCCTGCCTCTGGAGGCCAAACTGTCCCAGCCTCTCCACCTTCTTCTTCCTGAACCAATTTTTACAAAACCAAGAAAGCGTACTGAGCAGAAGCTGAGACCAATGCTGAAGGAACAATTCAGTTAAGCTCAAGGTAAAGAGAAATTCCCTAGACCAGGCTTTGTGGGGTTTTATTGTTTTATCGAGAGATGAACAAATATGTCACCTCACCCAGACAAAAAGACCTGGGGCGTGGGGTAGGTGGGGATGGGGGGCGGGTACAGAGCATCACTCCCTAAGCAAAGCCCATCTCCAGTCCAGATGCATTCCTATCACTCCAGCTTCCCCGTACCATCTCCATGACAACCACGTCATTGGGATGCTATAGCCACTGCCGGATTGATCTCTAAATGTAGCTTTGTTATCAGACAGTCCGGGATAAAATGTCCTGATCTCAATAGCACCAACCCCAAGAGGACGACCAGTCCCCTAAGTCCAACCAGGCTGGATGGTCTCTCATGGGTATTTCCTCCGTCCATCGACCTCCAGTGGGTCGCGGGTATCAAGAAGGATCTCTGCTTAGCCCAGCCCTGGTTCCGCGTGCCCCCTCCCCAGGTCAAGGGGGGCGGGGACCTCAGCTCTTGGGGCGCACAGGCTACCTCAACTGTCCCGACCCGGGCAGGAGGAGACACACCAGACTCCCACCAACTCGGCCCCCTCCATCCACCAAACCACGAGAGTGCCTGGAGCCACCCACCAAGTCCCCTGGGCAGGGGGAGAGCCCAGCGCTGCTTCTCACACTCACCAGTCCCAGACTCTCCTTCCAAAGCTGCCGGAGCTCAGCTGGCCTCCTCATCGAGGAGCCATGCGGAAGCAGCAGCAGCCCCGCCCGTGCCTGGGGGGCTCAGCCCCTCCGCTCTGGCACCCAGTCCCTCCACTTCCCCCCTGTTCTTTCTTCTCCTTGGCTGCTCAGCTCTCCTCGGCACTTCCCTCAGGTGTCAGAAGATTGCTCTAGATTGAGGATACAGAAGGAGAGAGAGGAGAAAGGGGTGGGGGGGGGGGGTGGGGGTCTGGAAAGGGAGTGGGGGGAGGGGACCGAGGAGTCGAGCAGGAGAGGGAAGGGGAGAGGAGGGGAAGGAAGGGAGGGACGGAGGAAGAGAGGGAGGGAGGGAGGAAGACTGCAGTCGGTGGAAGGGTGGGAAGGCAGCGGTCGGTCGGTGGGTCCGTCTGTCGATCTGTCGCCTGAGCCCTGCACAGTAGTGGGCAGGGAGCTGGGGTGCCAAACCCCTCTGCCAGGAGGCTCCAAGAAGTGTGTGCAAAGTGCTAAGAGCATCGGCACCTTCTCTGGGTGCCCAGGTCAGAGCCAGGGGCCGCCCAGCCAATCCCAGCCCCAGAGCAAGGCTGGGAGAAAGGAGGAGGGAGAGCTGCCTAGCCCTTTTTAAGAAAATGAATGAGGGAGGAGGGAGAGGGGAGGCGGGAAGCAGGAGAAAACTCCCCACGTGGGAGAAGGCGGATTCGGGGCTCCCTCCAGGACCAACCACGCTGCGGGAGCTGCGAGAAGGGCAGTCCTGGCTACCTGGGTCCGGGGCAGTCTGACAAGCTATCGCCTTCTTTTCTCTCCCTTCCCGAGGGGGACCCTGGAGAGGAGGATGTGGAGGGAGACAGAGACATAGGAGGAGACAGACCCAGAGAGACCTAAAGCAAGGAGACAGACAGCTAGAGAGGGAGACAGAACCAGAGAAGAGGAGACCAGGACAGACAGAAATCCAGGTGGAAGAGAGATAGACATAAGCATAGACAAAGACTCAGAGTGGGGGAGACTGAGGAAGACTATGTCAAGGAGGGAAGGACAATCAGAAGGTGAAAGAAGCAACCAGAGGGACAAGGGTGAAAATAGATGAAAAGAGACCATGAGCAAAGAGGCACCTAGAGGAATATAGATGGGAACATGACTACAAAAGATAATTTTTAAAAGAAATATGGACATAGAGAAATAAAGAACTCAGGGAGGAGAGGGGAATTATCTCTGAACTGTGAAATCTGTTTCAGAAGCCTCTAATAATTTCTTAGGATCAGGCCTACCCAAATCCAAGTTCAAGTCTGACTCTTTAAATGGGCTGTCTACCATCAACTTGGACCATGGGGGTTCTCATAGGGATCCCCACACTCAAGCACTGAAGCCTGCTCCCACCTCTAACCCGGAGTCCCCATTCTTTGTATAATTCCTATCTCCAGGACTTCTTAGCCCATCTGTCATGTTTTAAAGAGGAAGGGGTGGGGAGGGGCTAAAGACCTGCTAAGTAACTCAGAAGAGTCATGAGCTATGACCTTGAACTGCCCCATACAGGGCAAGTCTCCTTGGTGGAAGCAGGAAGTGACAGGTGGAGCATGTCACCTGGGACCTGGTCCTCCCAGTCACTAAGGGGTAAGAACTGGGTGTATACCTAGACCTGAAAGGCACAGGTTATTACCTAGACCCAACCTAGAAATAGTCAGAGCATGAGGAATCAAATTTATACACTAAGTAAGTAGAGATAATGTATATATAATCCACTATATGCCAGATGTTATTCATCATTACTATTGCTACTATTTTTCCTGCCCTTGAATGTCATAAGAAGCTGTAAACTGTCTTTTAGAAGAGATACAAAATATTCTTCCCTAAGGATTTTTTTTTTAATGAGGATGATATATATTTTAGAGGATACAGAATTAACTCTTGTAAATGAGGGAAGGGAGCAGAATGGCATAAACTTGTAATCTGGAAGACTTGGGTTCAAATCCCAGATCAGACATTAACTAGTTGTATGACCCTGGACAAGTCACTTTACCACTTCAGGCCTCCATTTCCTCATTTGTAAAATGGGGATGATAATAACACCTACCTCAGACAGTTGCTGTAAGGAGAATTTGAGATAATTTATGTAGATCATTCTGCAAACCTTAAAGCACCACACTTAGAAGAGGAAATTGTTCTTATTAATCTCATCAAAAAGGCTCTGGAATGAAGGAGAATGCCAAAATGTAGGACAAGGTTAAGAGAAGATTTCCAGCTATGGTGAGGTGTCTGGGTTTGTTGTGAGGGTTAGAGTTAGGCGGGAACTTCTGGTAAGAAATGGGGAGGGTGGGAACACTGAGGTTTTGGGTAGGATTGGAGGAGACACTAGGACCAGTATCTCCTCTAGGACTCTGGGTGCTCATCCAGCCTATCTGATGTCCAGTGACACTGCCAGGCATGCTAGAAGGGAAACAAATAAGAATTATGCAATGGATAGAACACTGGACTCAGTCAAGGAAGACCTAAGTTCAAATTCAGCCTCAGACACCTACCAGAGTTGTGACTGAGCAAGTCTCTTAACCTCTATCTGCCTCAGATTCCTCATTTGTAAAATGGAAAGTGATAATAGCACCTACCTCCCAGGGTTATTACAAGGATAAAATTGTTGTGAGGATAAAAAAAAATAGATAATATTGTAAAGCACTTTGTGAACTTCAAAGCTCTATATAAAGACTAGTGATTATTATTACCTCCACTGAATTCCAAATCGTACCTCTTCCTACCCACCCCTACGATGTCTCAGTTCATTTCCTGCCCCTTCATAGGTTGCCCTCCAATTGCTCTGACCATAAGGGCCTCAGAGAGCTTCTCTCACCCAAGAAATGATGCCTGTTTGACCCCCTCTGACCCTCAACCCCACCTCCACCTCTTTTATACAATTGCTGTTATCTCCAACACATCTTCCCAGTGTTGGTTATCTCCAGTTACTAACCATGCTGGCGCCCTTCAGTCTGAGAATGCCTGCCTTGGCCAGCCTGAACCAGGTAGAGAGAAAGGGACATCAACTCACCTCTGCATAACTGGAGAAGATCCCAAGCCCAGAAAGAGCCAACTGAATGGCTGCTCTACCTACCCCAGGTGCTAATTTTCTGTCACTGTCGCATATTTCAGATGGACACTCAGTCCACCACTGGATGGACACTGGATCTGGAAGAACTGTGAAATGAATAAGAGCCCTGGTTTTCATAAGTGGGAATTTTTGAAGAACCTGAAATGAATCTTCCCTGTGTGGTGAAGATGGAAAGAAAGAGAGAGGAATAAGGGTGGTAGGAAATTCTTGGAGCCAAAGGAGAAGTCAGAGGTAACATAGGACACCAAAAGGCAGGTGAGTGGATTCAGAATTGGCAGGGCTAAACCAACACATACCAACTCAGTTCAAATTAGCCAACAATGACTTTTTGCATACTATGTGGGAGGTACTGGTTGGTTGGTTGGTTGGTTGATTGTTGTCCTTCGCCCTCGAGGAGGACCAAAATGACATCACCATGATAAAGTGAAATTTCGGTATGTCCAACTGTGGCTGATCAGACCAATACAAGCTTGGAATGCTCTACCACTGGTTGGGCACAGATAATCCATGTGAATATTTGGGGTGGATACTCCAAATCGGCACATCCTACGTTTACTTTGTGCGGTCTCAATTCTGCTTTGCTCATAGAGCACAGCACCCTTTCTGATGTGGGCACGCCATGCTGAGCAGTCCTGTGCCAGTGTCTCCCATGTTGCACAGTCAAGTAGAGACTTTGAAAGTGTCCTTGTATCGCTTGATCACCTCCCCACCACCCCCACCTCCCAAAAGACTAAAAAAAAATGATTGGACATAAGTCAGGACAAAAAAAGAATGTTTCCATTTTCAAGGAATTTATTTTTAACTGGAGGGATAGAACATGTATACAAGTAAGCACAAAGTCATTCAGGATAATTTGAAGATGGTGAGAGTACAAATTACTAGAAATATCAGAAAAAGCTTCATTCAGGAGATGTCACTTTAGCTGTGCTTTGAAAGGAGCCAGGGATTGTATGCAACAGAGGTAAAGAGGAAGCACATTCCAGTTATGGGAGACTATTGACCAAAGGCCCAGAGGCAAGAGAGAGAATACTGGCATCTCACTTTATTATACTTCCTACTTTCTAGTACTTCGTTACATATTGTCACCTCAAATTGGCCTATCAAATGTAGTCTTTTGTTAAGTCAGTTTTTCATGGCCTAAGTATTGACATCAAATGAAGTACAGATTAGGGAGAGACGAGCTCACACAAGATTTGTCTGTGTCTTGGAAGGCATCTAGCACAGAGGTCAAATGAAAGAATTCCATATTAATTATGAACTTCTCCCTCTATTCCTATTCACAAATAAAATTGCATTAATTGCATCAAAGCCCAAAATACTACAAAGTCTCCTCGGTGGAATCTACAACAATGAGAAGGAAGTCAGTCTAACTATCTGCAGTGGAAAAAACAAAAATGGATGAGAACACATGTTACCCATACATGCAGCTGGCTGGTCTATCAAGTTAATATAGATAGATTAGAGAGAGAAATAGATGGACACACAGAAGTCATAGAAAGATACAATAGATGGAAAAGTACCTGACCCAAAACTAAAGAGTATAGGAAAGTGTTCTGGATCAAATTTGGAAAATAATGAAATACTTTAAATGACCCCAAATTGTGAACTGCTACAAAATCCCCTCTCTTTACACTAATATTCTCATCAAGAGGCAGCACGGTAAATATAGTATAGTGGATAAAGAGCTGGCCTTGAAGTCAGAAATATCTAAGTTCAGGTTCCTCCTTTGATGACCTCAAGCAACTCCCAAACTCACAGAGCCCCGGCAAATCTAAGGCTATAAATCTCAGCGAAGGTCTGGATCAAAGTGGTACAGAAATTCCTTACTGAGAGCACCCTACACTGATGAAATCACAGGATTTTCCCCCCTAAGAATTCTCCCTGAGATGCTGTGAGTTGTGGAATTACATGATAGAATCAAATTTACAAGTAAATCAAAGACTAATAGGGGAACTTGTACTGGAAAAGTCACTAAACTATACATATTCTCTGATTCAGCCACCATGATTAGTAAGCATGTATCCCAAGTAAGTCAAAGAGCAGAGGAAAGGTATGCTCAAAACACATAAACTGGTACTTTTTGGAGTGACAAAGAGATGGAAGCAAAATGGGTGTATATCAATTGGAGAATGACGAAACAAATTGTGATATAAGAATGGAATAAGGTACTATGGCATTGTAAGAAATTATAAATGTGAAGAACTAAGAGAAACTTGGAAATATTTGTGTGAATTGATGTAGGGTCAAAGAGCATCAATAAAAGATTTTTATATACATACAATAAAAACCAAAAAGACATTCAAAGGGGCACAAATTTTGTTAAATTTATTATGTGTGAGGGTAATATTTTATTATTTATACCTCGTTAATATTGTTTGAACCCAGCTAGAAATTGTGGCTAGAAATTGTCTAATCTAAATACTTATTGTAAAGGTCAATCTGACCTCAGAGAGACTCTGAGGAAACTGGATGCTTGCAGGAATGCTTAGATCTCACCCAGGTATTATTTTAGGTCCACCCAAAGCTTGTGTTTTGGGTTCCCCAAATATGAATGTTTATACTTAACTGCTGATACACATCTCAAACTGTCCTTTTCTTGAAACTGCCTCCTGAAATTGAAAGGCCAATCAATCACATGTCCTTATTCTTTTGCCTGAACTGAACATATAAGGTAACATTACAAAGACTCAAGAAAGGAGCCACACCTAATAAAGTTCTTTCTAAAACTATTTCAGATTTTGGGGTTTGTTCTCATGACAAGCATATGCAACTAAAAATCGAATTATACTTGCTTTCCCCACTCTAATAAAAAGAGGGGGCAGCTAGGTGGTGGGGCAGCTAGGTAGCTAAGTGAGTGGAGCACCAGCCCTGGAGTCAGGAGAATCTGAGTTCAAATTCCATCTCAGACACTTGATACACTTACCAGCTGTGTAACCTTGGGCAAATCACCTAACCCCAATTGCCTTCTCTTCCTCCCTTTAAAAAAAAATGAACTCTACAAAACAGAAGGTCACAGCTTCATATGCTATCTTCTTTTCTGTTTTTCTTTGTAGCTTGAAATGTTTGTTTAAGCAGAATCAGGAGAAGAATCTACACTGACCCCACTAAAGTAAGGAAAAGTGTTAATAGGAAGGCATCTCAAAGTGAAGTGAGACCAACCAGGATAACATTGTGTACAGTAATGGTAATATTGAAATGATGGTCAACTGTGAAAGATATAGCTTCTCTGATCAATCCAATGATCCAAGACTTCCAAGGACCTGGGATGAAAAATGTTATCCACCTCCAGAGAGAGAATTGATGAACTCTGAGTTCATATTGAAGCATGCTTTTCTCATTTTCTTTATTTTTGTTGCTTTAGGTGAGGGAAGGGGAGCGAGATTTGTTATGTTTTTGCAACATGGCTAATATGGGCAAGGGGAGAGAAGAAGGCATCAGAACTCTGATTAGTAGCACAATGGGCAATCTTGACTCCACAGGACTGATGAGTGTAACATCCCTCCCTGTTCTCCATGGAGAATTGGTGTACAATAGCTACAAACGCATAGGTTATACCCATAAGATGGGCAAAGTTGACAAAAATGGAAAATGGAAAATATTGGAAGGGTTATGGGAAAATAGGCACATTAATGCACCAGCGGTAGAATTGTGAATTGTTTGGCCATTCTAGAAAGCAAATTGGAACTATGGTCAAAAGTCACCAAACTGAATACCCAGTACTAGGCTTATATCCCCGAAGAGATGTATATATATATATTTTTTTTTACTATAATGAGTTTTTAATGTAATGGGTGCTATATTGTGCCATAAGAAATGATTCAAGGAATAATTTTGTAGAAACTCAGGAAAACTTGTTTGAACTGATGCAGAGTGGAATGAGCAAAACCAGAACAACTTGCACAATATCAGCAATGACTATAAAGAAAAATGGAAAGACTTCAGAACTGTTCAGTGCCATATCTGAGCATGCATGATTGCAAAGGACTGATGAGAAAGCATGCTTCCCACCCTCCTGACAGAGAGGTGATGGATGAATTCAGGGTACAGAACAAGACATATTTTTTGGACGTGGCCAATGTGGGGATTTGTTTTGCTTGACTAAGCACATTTGTCACAAGGGTTTTGTTTTTCTTTTTTAATGGGGGAAGGTGTTCATTGAAAAAAAATTTAATTAAAAAAAAGAAATGAAGCATAGATTGTCAGACACAGACAACGAGTTGGTTTGTTTTTCCTAGTTATACTTCAGTATTACACAGGAAGGAAGGTTCTATTGTGGGGTGAGCATCATTAGGATGTAATAGTTATGCAAAAAAGAAAAAAAAGAATCAGGTATTCATGGCTTTTTTTAAAAAAAGGATAATAAGTTCACTCCCCTTCTTTGTAGAAGAAGGGTGGGGTGGCTATGAGCGAGGAACACTGCATATATAATCTGACTCAGCTGATGAATTGGTTACTTTTGTTAAATTTCTTTTTGCCTTTTTTAATTCTTTATTACCAAAGATGGTTTGCAGGGGGAAGAAAACTACATCTGGAAATTAAAGTCATGTCGAAACTATATATGTATAAATGTATATATGTATTTATATATTGTTTTGACATCACCTTAATTTCTAAAAACACTATATGTATATTCTAAATATACTATATATGTATATTTATGTCAAATACACTGTCTATATAAAATATACTATATATATTCTAAAAACTTGATGTGTATATCTTTGTATACTTATACTTATATACTTATAACATATATATAGTTTTGACATCATCTTAATTTTCAAATTTAATATATATATTCTAAACATACGATATATATTCCAAATACACTGTCTATGTAAAATATACTACATATATTCCAAATATACCATATATAGTCAAAAAACTTTGTGTATATATGCACTTATAAACATATGTATTTATATAGTTTTGACATCACCTTAATTTATATATACATATATATGTATAGATGCATGTGTATATATGAATATATGGCAATGGAAAGATAAATGGTGGGCTTTAAGTAGTCTGTAGCATATTATCAATTATAGTGAGTGCAAGAAGTAGAACAAAAGACATTACTGAGGCGGTGCTCAACCAGAAAAGTCAGCCTGGTCATGTAGTGAGAATGAGAGGCAGCAGATAGACAGCCTGAATGCTACACTGATACCCGCCAAGATATTAAAAAGAACTAGCAGAAGGTGTCCATTGAGTTGGGAGGATTCTCTGTAGAGGATTTATGAAAAGACATGAATGAGTAAGAGTCGCCTGGGGTGAGAAGATATGGAGAGGCTTTGTTCTGTTCCTATGGAGGGAGGCCTCACACCTCGCTTGGCGGAGCCTCAGTCTCAGCTGCACTGACCCCATCTGGGCACTGGGCCCCATAGAGAAGAGCCCATGTAACATGGTCAGTCCTAGACTCCTAGACTCTCAGGCTCAGGGCAGACCTCCGAGACCATGTAATGACTGTAACAGTTCATGCTCTTAGAGTTCCTCAGGTTTTACAAAGCGCTTTCTTTCCAGAAACCCTAGGAAGGAGAGAATACAATTATTCTTCTTCTCATTTGATAGATGACAAAACTAAGGGTCAAAGGGTCTGATGATGATTGATTTCCCCCAATAGAATGTAAGCTCCTTGAGGTCAAACATTGTCTCCTTTTTATATTTCTATGCCCTAAGGTGCCTAACATGATGCCTCACATCTAGCAGGCAATTAATGCACTCTGATTTGATTGCATTGGCTTTAGAGTCAGCAGACCTAAGTTCAAATCCTGCCTCTAATGCTTACTGCCTTGGGCAAGTCACCTAAATTCTGTGTACCTTAATTTCCTTATCTGCAAAATGAGAAGCTTATACTATGAGGTCTTTTATAGCTTTGGATCCAGGAACCATGATAGACTACACAATGGGGACTCAGTCCCAAGTCAAGTCCTTTTTCCATTTTTAATAATAGCCACAAAACTTTTTGTTTTACAAATGGAAAAACAGAGGCATTGAAGGGCAGCCACTTAGCACAGCGGACAGAGCCCTGGAACAGGAGTCAGGAAGACCTGAGTTGTCTGACTCTGGGCAAGTTACTTAACTCTGCCTCAGTTTCTTCATTTGCAAAATGAGCTGGAGAAGGAAATGGCAAAACATTCCAATATCTTTGCCAAGAAAACCCCAGAAGGGATCACAAAGAGTTGTACATAATTGAAACAATTGAGCAAGACACTGAAAGGTGCGATTTATTCAGTCAATCGACAAGTTTTATTGAGCACTTACTGTGCTTCATAAATATATTTGCAACTGGATAGGTGATATATGATATGTGAGTGGGTTGTGTATGTGTGTCATCTTCCCAACTAGAGTAGCCCCAAAGCAAAGAACATTTCTTCATAGTCTTCTCTATCTCTTCCCCTTTCCCTGCTGCCAGAATAGCAGAATCTTGGGCTCTACTTAGCAAATGTTCCATAAATTTAGAATAATGATCGCTACCAGCACTTATAAAGTACTTCAAATTCTGAAAAACACTTTTAAAATATTATTGCTTTTTATCCTCATAACAAGCCCAAGGTTATTATCCCCATTTTATAAATGAGGAAATTGAGGCAGGTTAAATGACTTGACTAGGGTCACACAGTAAGTGTCTGAGGCAGGCTTTGAACTCACTTTCTCAGCTCCAGGCCCAGCATTTTATCTGTTGTGCCACCAAACTTCCAGTAATATATGGCAATGACCTTTTGGGACCACTTTCCTTGAGGGGTACAAGAGCCTAAGGGCATTAATTTTCTGCCATTATAAAGGCTCCTTGAACTTTTCAATGGATTTTTTAAAATAAATTTTATTAATATCTTTTATGTTTACATCACCTAAATTTCCTCTTGCAGCTCTCCCCTTCCCAGAGAGCCCACAAAGAATTTGACTTAAGAGTCTAATAGTAATTCAAAGAGTGAGCTAGAACTGGAATCCCCACAGAACAAGGAGAATTTAGCCTGACTGCTTCTTCCCAAAGGCTTTTCTCCTCACCCTGTACACAGCCTGAAGTTGGCACTCAGGGGAGAGGTACCTTGTCCCATGAAGTAACCAGAGGCTGGTTATTATGGGCAGTGGCTCTTGGCAATCAGCTCTGGAAGGAACTAGCCAGGCTTCACAACCTAGCATGGGAAGCAGCCCCAAGGTAGGAGAGAGTTCAAGATTACAGCTCCTGGCCCCCAAGGGCCTGTTTCAGGAAGGGAGAAAGCTGTTGATGTCACCTTACCCCGGGCTGAGGGGAGGAGTCAGAGCCCCTTACCCCTCCAATACACAAGATGTGCTTGGGGGTAGGGGAGCTCCCTTAGGTGCTAGAGATGGGAAGAAAAGCCTGCTCTGTTAGTGCTTTCTGAGTGACCAACAAAGACCTGAGACCCTGGAGACACTACCCTGTGACCTGGAATTTGGGGGATCTGTAAGCCTGACAAGAGCAAAGAATCTCCTTCTCCTAGAGCAGAACAACTCTGAGTCCCAGAAACCTCATCTCCAGTCAAGTCATATCTCTACAAAACCCAAATGCTGTCCTAGTCACTGAGGAATTCAGAAATTGGGGGATTAGGCTTGATGGGGCTAACAACCAGGCCATTAACATTTCCTTTCCGGGGATTTTATTTTGGGGGGAGGAGAAACAGGGCTTCTGTTTTCTTCAGTCCTCTGGCTGGTGGTTTCTCTGTCTCTTCCTGACACCACCCCCCTTTCCCTGAGGTCCCAGCCAGTCCTTGTTGCCATAGCAACTTCGCAGTAGAAGGTTGGGTCCCCTCAATTCCTGCTCACCCTGTAGCCTGTGTAGGATAGGAGGGAAGGGAACAATGAGGGAAGGAAGGAAAGAGCCCAGGGGATAGAATCCCAGCATCGGAGGGGTCAGGAGGTGTGAATTCTGTCCCTGGCTCTGCTGCTTATTAGCTCGGTGACCTCAGTCTCTTCATCTATAAAATGGGAATAATGATACGTGCCCTGCCTAGCTCTCAGAATTGTGAGGCCCAGATGAGAGGAGAGATGTGCAAATCATTTGCAATGGGGCTTTATAAGTATCATGGATTATTACTAAGGAACTTTTCATCCAGCTCAATAGCCTCAAAAGAACCAGAGGGGGGAATGTCAAGATCAAAGGTTAGAAGGTTACAGGCTAGGAGGATCATAGATTCAGAACTGGAAAGGACTTTAGAGGTCATTGAATCCTATCCCTCATTTTACTGATGGGGAAAGAGACCCAAAAGAGTTAACTGGTTTGCCCAGAGTCACACAGTTATTGTCTAAGGCAGGATTTGAATCCAAATCTTCCTGACTTGAAGTCCAGCACTGTCTAACTCTATACTATCGTCTGACTGTAGCAAAGGGTGCATGCCTACTGAGGAGGTTGAAGGATGAAGTTGGTTGAGTAGGGTGGAGTTGGATAGTAGAGATTGTTGAAAGTTTATACAAATATTGTTCTCCCTCCACCCCCATACCCAGAAGAGGAACATGGAGTGTCCTGGGGCTGAAGGCTGCCTGCCAGGGGCTGGCCCAGACAAGCACCACGAGACATGCTCAGTAGCCAAGCCTTTTTTCACTGAGACAAAGACCCTTCACATGGCCCCCAGGACCCAAAGCCCACCCATTGCCAGAGGAGTTGAGGCAGCCGTCCTGGGCACGGCCCCCTTGGCAGGGACCTGGTCCCAATTCTGGGCACCAGAAACAGTCCCCAGGGAGAAACCATCCTGCACCACCTCCTACCTCAGTCCCAGTACTTTGTCTGATCCTCAATCAGGCTATTTGTTGACCAACCATCGTCTCTGGCCCCTGGTCCCTGGCTCCACCAGGGGAACTGGGCACACGGCCAGGCTTCCTTTGGGAAGCAGCCCAGGGCACTGAGAGGAGCATCTGCCAGAGAGAAGAGATTAGGATAACATGGGGAGTTGGGTGGTGGGAGAGGATATTGTCCCATAGGCATTGGAAGATTCTAACTTGTTTTCAGGTAGGGCACACAGGTTGGGGAAAGAGAGAGCTCTGGGGGAGTTGACTGTCCTTCCTTCCATTACTGGGTTCTATATACTCCAGGATCCCCTAATCCTGGATAAATAAAAGTCATCAGTAGTACCCAGGGTCTACAGCCCCAGAAAAGAAGAGTTGGGGGTGGAGGAGAGAGACGAGAGAGGTAATGCAGTGGAGAAGGAAAAAGACTGCAGAGAATAGTCAAAGGGGATAGAACTTATCTGCACACAAGGATCCACCAAAGGACATTTTCAATCCTACATAAAAGTAAATGTATTACAAGCTAAATTCACATGCGTCCTGGGGAAGGATAACAACAATAACTAACAATAATAATAACACTTTAAGGTTTGCTGAGCACTTTATATACTTCAAACCTTAAAACTACACTAAGATTTTTGAGATAATCTATAAATTATCTCATTTGATTCTCACAAGAGCCCTTTGAAAATAGGTACTACTATAAGCCTGATTTTACAGTTGAGGAAACTGAGGCTGTGAGAGGTTTTTGCTCAGAGTATAAGAGCTGCTAATTATTTGAGGTAGGATTCAAACCCAGGTGTTTCTGACTCCAAACCAGTCAATCAATGAGCCTGCCTACCATGTGCCAGGCACTCTGCTAAGCAGTGGGGATACAAAGACAGACAAAAGACAGAGGCTGCTCTCAAGGATCTCACAATCTAATAAATGAGAGAACACACATACAATTATATAGAAACAAGATATTAACAGGGTAAAATGGAGGCAATCACAAAGAGGCGGCATTAGTGTTAAGGAGTGGCACAGTTATCCTTATTTGTAAAATGGGAATAATAACATCTCCCTGCAGGTTTGCTGTGAGGATCAAATTAGATAACAATTGTAATGCTTAGCATAGAGTCTGGCACATAGGGAGTGACGTGAAAATATTAGGTATTACTATTATTATTGTCAGAGGCTGACATGGAACTCAGATCTTCCTGACTCCAGGCTCTGCATCTGGCTCTGCATCCACTGCTTACTTATTGGAACTTACTGTCTGTGTGACTCTGAGCATTTCATTTAAAAAAAAAATCTCTTTTCCTCCGTTTCCTCAGCTGTAAAATGGGCACAATGATAGTACCTGCTTCCTGTCAGGAGTCAGGTGCTACTGAGATAATGAGACACTATCTATAAAGGGCTTATCCCTGTGCCTGACACATAGTAGGCACTATATAAATGTCAGTTATTTTTGTTAATATTATTATTACTACCACGAAAGGTCTCCTGTAGAAGTTAGAATGTGAGCTAGGACTTGAAGAAAACCAGGGAATCCAGGAGGTGAAGATGAGGAGGAAGAGAATTCCAGGGGGATGTGGGACAGACAAAGAAAATATATGAGAATTGGAAGAGGAGGTGCTTTATTCCTTCTGCACATGGATGTCAAGGATGTGGATTTCTGGGGTAAGGTACTGAGCAGAATCATTAAACCATGCACATAATGCAGGGAAAGATCAGAGTTTTGGTCCTTAAGACCCTGATATGAGGACCTGGGGTGTCCCTTTGAAGGTAGAAGGAGATAGTTGTAGAATGAATCCTACTTGACCCTGTGAAGAATGATCAAAGAGAACTTGAGGGTGCTTCCTGGAAATACAAATTGGATATAATAACTTTTCAGTGGCTCCATGGGCACTCTGTGGGCATTCCTTTCATCAGTGAGAATCACCACCTTTTCATGCCTTCTTATCCTGTATGACTCTTACCTAGATACTCCCATAAAACTTCAAAGGAGGGTCTCCCCAACATGTCAGAGGCCTTCCTCTAATTCTTTTAATATTTCATGGTACAAGTGTAGCCCTTAGACTGTTTGCTATCCTTCACCCTTGCTGCATGACTTTTAGTCTTCTTTTTCCAAACAGAAGTGGACGATGTCTTTTTTTGGGGTCACCAATCATCTCTCACCTACTAAGTACAAATGTGTCCAAGGTTCCAGGCCCTATCCTGGGAATCTCTTCTCTTATCTCCCTTCAATATCTCTTGGTGATCTCATCAGCTCCCATGAGGTCCACGATTATCTCTATGTCAATGACTCTCAGTTCTACATATTCAATTCTAATTTCTCTCTTGAATTGAAGTCCTACCTTGTCATCTTCCTGCTAAATATTTCCATCTGGATGTCCCAAATTTAACATGTCCAAAATTGTTTTAATTCAATTCTACTTTCAGCTCCAAATTCTCCTCCTTTGAGAAGGCAAAAAAAAAAAATAGAACCCATTACAAATTTGTATAGTCAGATAATACAAATTTCCATGTTAGCCAGAATGAATCCAAAATTGACTTTAAAATAAATATTTATAGAAACTCTTTTTGTAGGGGCAAAGAATTGGAAATTGAGGAGATACCTATCAATTGGGGAATGATTAAACAAGTTGTGGTATATGATTGCAGTGGAATGCTACTGTGCTGTATGAAATGATGAGCAGGCTGATTTAAGAAAAACCTGGAAAGATTTACATGAACTGATGTGAAGTGAAATGAGCAGAACCAGGAGAACACCTTACATAGTAACAGCAATACTTTACAATAATCAATGTGAATGGCTCAGCTGTTCTCAGAAATACAATGATTCAAGACAATCCCAAAGGACTCACAATGAAAAATGCTATCCACATCCAGAGAAAGAACTGATGAAGTCTGAATGCAGATCAAAGCATATTATTCTTCATTTTCTGTATTTTTTTCTGTTATTTTTTTCCCTCTGAGTCTGTCTTCTTTCACAACATGACTAATATGGTAATATGTTTTGCATGATTGAACATGCATAACTGTAATGTTAATAGAATAGAAAGATCTTCCCCACCCATTAACAGGCCTAACACATGGAGCCTGGGTCACATGGAACTCAGACTGGGAGGAGCTTGCCAAAGTTGGAGAGAGAAAGAGAGAACAAGCAGAGAGTGAGAGCAGGCAGAGCAGAGAGAGAGAAACAAGCTGTGAGTGGGAGCAGTTGGCCCAAGGAGAAGAGAGAGAGAAGCAAGTTGTGAGTGGGCAGAAGGAGGAATTTGTCTAGGGGAATTTGTTTTTGTGGGGAGGCCTGACAGAAAGAAGGTTTAAGATGTCGTGTTCCCTGGAGTAGTGATAAGTACTCTGTTAAATCTTACCTCCTGGTATTTTAATGATGTCCCAAATAAATATTTTGGTTTTGCCTTCGAGGAAGAGAGTTTATTATATTTTGCCAGTTTATTGTGAAAATATGCATGCATATCCATAGCAGCTGCTATGGGTATCACATTGGCATTACAATAACCTATATCAAATTGCTTACTGTCTTAGGGAAAGGGGGGGAGGGAGGGAGAAAATTTGAAACTCAAAATTTTTCTAAAATGAATTTTTAAAATTGTCTTTATGTGTGAGAAAAAATAAAGTATTTTTTAAAAACATTTAAATTAAAAGTCTTTCCAGATTCCCTGAGTATAAGCTTTATCCTTCATCAAATTATCTGGGAAATGTTTATCTAGATACATCCTGTATTCCTCTAACAAAATGTAAGCTTCTTAAGGTTAAGGACCATTTCTGTTTTTGAATCCCTATCGCCTAATGCAGTGCCTTGCACAAAACAGTTAAGTAAATGTTGGATCCCATTGGTTTTATTTTCCGTCACCTCTTATTCACAAATCATCATATGAAATAAGCCACAGATGCTTGCATCCATCGTTCATTGCCCTTTCAGTAACCTTCATTTTTGATTTGGAAATTGTGATCTTCTATAATTTGCAGACATACTACAACATTGGCAGAGTAGTTGTGGTTAAAATATGAGATTTTTGTTCTTGGAGAGCAACCTGCGATTGTTGAAAGTAATGTAGGATTTCCCAAACGCAGTCAAGCCCATTTGTTTCCTTCCTGTTCAGTCTTAGATCTGGCTTATTCAGGCACATTTCCTGTGCAAGATATAAGTATTGCTGGAATAAATGAAAGCATCACCCTTACAACGTCAGCAGACAATGGATACTTTTCATCCATTTGGTTGCTTCTATGTGGATTACTGGGATGATCCCTTTTGAATGGCCATGATCTCATTGATTAAGCCATATAATACTCTAAGACTTGATATACTAGCTTAGTGTCATCTAGAAAGAGGAGTCTCTGGAGGACTTCACCATCTGTAGCATATTCCTATTCCATTTGGACTGTGTGATGGACAGCCCCTGTGACGGTGGCAAACACCTTTGATGAGAAGGGTTTAATTCCCTAATTACTGCCTCACTGGATATTGTTAACCAGAGAATCACCGAAAAAAATGAGCTTGGTAGTTGTATCTATAAGATATGACAAGGATCAGACCATCACAAACCCATACTATCCATTATGCTGTGCACAAAGTTAATCTGATCTTGAATTCATTTCTAAAGAGACTAATTTCTGCAGAAATGAGTGATTGCCACAAGCAGATTAGATCAAGAACAGGGGATCATGGATCAAGAGAATATTGAAAAGAAAGAGCAGTCCCATGGATGCAGGCTTCAATGGTGCTATCAATCAACCAGCAAGCATTTATTAAGCACTCGCTGTGTGCTAGGCACTGCACTCAAGGAGTTTACATTTTAATTGGAGAGACAATACATATAAATCAGAATATAACTAAATACGGCTTCATAATAGCTTGATTTTACATAATGCTTTAAACTCTGCAAAGAACTTTACAAAAATCATTTTGTTTTATCCTTACAGCAACCCTGGGAAATAGATGCTATTATTACCTCCATTTTACAGATGGGGAAATAGAGACAGGTAAAGGTTAAGTGACTTGTTTAGGGTCACACAACTATTAAGTATTTGAGGCTGGATTTGAACTCAAGTCTTCCTGACTTCAGGTCCAGTACCTTATACCCTGCACCACCTAGCAGCTAAATAGGCAAAAACTATCCTTACAAGAGATAGCACTAACAGTTGATGGATGGATTGGGTGGGAGCAGGAAAGATTTTCTGAAGGGAAGTAGGACTTGAGTTGAGTCTTAAAGGCAGCCAGGGATTCTAAGAGTCAAAGACTGGGAAAGAAAGCATTGTGGGCAGGGGCAGCAGCCGGTGCAAAGTCACAGAGAAGAGAGATAAGAAAAGGGAGGGATATGCTCAAGGAACAGTAAATAGGCAAGTATCATCTTATTAAAATGTGTGTGGAAGGGAACAAAATATAAGAAGATTAGAAGGCTAAGATGGACCTGGGTTTGAAGAACTCTAAGAACCAAATGAAGGACTTTATGTATTTGGTGCTGGGAGCCATAAGGAATCACTAGACTTCATTTAGCAGGGAGAATAATATGGTTAGAACCAGGAGAGTTTATTTGTCAGCTGAGAGGAGGGTGGAATAGTACGTTTCTGGGAATTACGGGGAAGAAGACCACAGAGGCTTTGAGCCTGGGGAATTCTCTGGGGGAACAGCCAGATGCTTCATGGGCAAAAGTGACCGGCTTCAGTCCAGACACACAGCAGAGACTTTGCAATGCCCTCCTTGTTTCAGAGGATGAGTTTAGAGGAATGTGTTCCCTCCCCCCTCTTTTGCTGATAGATGAGATCCCAAATATGAGATTATTCCCTGGATTTTTTACCAATTGTCTTAATCCCAATAAATGTTTTATTTTTAAAATGCACGTTCTTTAGTATAGGTAATGGCAGACACAAGGCCTTAGTCCTCAGAGTAGATGCAGGTATTATGTGTCTATTTCCTGCCCATTTACTGTGAGGTGCAGAAAAATTTTTTGACTGTCAAGACAGAAATGAGCATTCATACAAAAAGCCCCAGTAGAGAACTCTCTCTTTCCTGGTAGCAAGTGAGGCAAGAACTTCTATAAGACTCTCAGTGAAGAAAATAGGTCACTAGCAGTGCTCAAGGCCCATTGGCCAATCCCCTATTACATATATGAAGACATTCATTTTTTTTAACTGTTTGTTGAGTTCAAAATAAAAATAAAATAAAGTAAAACAATAAAACAAAATAAAATGTATCCCCTTTTTTGTCCTGGTCTTTCAATAAATTGTTATGATTGAATATATATGACCTTTGGATTTCCCAGTGTAGCTAGGATAGGTGATAGAGGAACCAATTAAGGTATACTTATGAAATAAATTTCTCAAATCCAAATATTAAGCCTAAGTAATCCAGAGGAAATCTAGAATTAGAAAGAAAAAAAGTTATGTGGGGGGGGGAGCTAACCTGCAGTTCTTATCTTGTTTGTAGTTGCATATGGATTTTATTGGGGAAGAGAGTCTATAACAACGTGGCTTAAAAGTGTAAATTGTTTGCACCTATAGCTTTACAACAGTAAATTACATTTACATTTTGTTGGTAGGCTCAAAGGAGATAACGTGTAAAGTGCTTTGCAATACTTGAAGTCTTAGATTAATGCTAGTTGCCACCACCACCATCATCATCATCATTGCATTGCAGAAATTGCTTAGACCAGTACTTCTGATCGGTTTCCATCATTCGGGTCTATGTCATTACCTGGAAGCAGTTCTTTTTAGATAGACTTTGTAGAAAATTCAGACAAGCTGACACAAGGAATTCTTGTATTTTTATTGAGGTGATATCATACACTTTGTTGATATAATGCAGTGGAAGTGACATTGCATACTTGTATTCTGGGGTTAATAGCCACCACAGCTATTTACTTGTTTGGAGAGCTCTTATTTAGTGAGAGGACTTGACTCAGATCAAGAATTTGGAGATTTGGGGGTACTTATGGACTATGAAGAGTAAGATATTGAAAAGATTTTATATCACACTGTAGACTCTTTGAAAAAGTGTCAGGATTGACTGAGCTATAGAAGAAGACCATGTAGTGGATGCACTGTATGAATTATCTGAGAAGTCTAGTTTGTTCCTAGATCCCTAAATAAGTAACTGATAAGTGTTGTTGAAAGTTGGTGAATCTAAAGCTTTCACAGTGTGAAGAAGAGGGACTGAAAATGTAAAAGGGCTCCTGAAGGGTAGGATACCCTCTTCGGCAGCCAAGTAGCCAGGGGTCAACACTTTTTTCAGTAGCCTTTTATTCAGTGCCAACTCTCCCTCCCCCAGTAGTCAGTAAAACAACGGCAAAAAGACCAATGGTTAGTCTGGGGAAGAGGCTATCGGCCAACTAGGGCAGTTATAGGGTGTTTCCAGCCAGGCTTAATTTAGATCACTGCCTTAGCATCAGAACAAAAGGAGATACACAACCTTAGCCTGGAAAGGATAATCAGCAAAGATACAGTATTGATTGAGTTGGAGGCAACTCCCCTTGGGACTGCAGTTGCCACAACATTACATCCCATCAAAAAAATGGCAGTTGCACCCCATTTGTCTCAAATGGCAGTGGGAAAACTATCAAGTCTGAGGAGTGCCAACTATTCTGGAGATGCTGGGAAGTTATGTAAGTGGTTCATGCCTTAGTACCCTAGACCAGAGGTGTCAAACACATGGTTCACAACACTCCCAGGCTGCAGGAACAAGATTAAAATATAATTGAGAAATAGTTAACAAAATAAATAAAAATATAATAAAATGTAGATAATATTGCATTTTAAAACTAAATCAATATGTTGTCTGCAGGGATCTTTATGTACAGATTAATAGCCCCCATTTCTTCTTTGATTGACCCCACTGTTCAAGACCAATTAAGTCTTGAGGATGGTTGAATTGCCTCCTCAGGGACAAAGCTAATTTATGCGGCAGATTGGTTGCTACTATCACATAAGGTTCCAATGTAGAAACTTGTATTTTTCAGGCAGGTGTGATATTCCTATCCATCAGGAGAAGAATCCTTCAAGTCCTGGCTGGGACATGCCACTGACTTGATACAAGTATGGCAAGGGATTGATAAAGAGAAATGTAGAAGGCTTGTGCTGAGCCTCAAAGCTGTGCCTTTAACCTCATAAACTCTTTGAAGATGCAGAGTCATGGGGTAAAAATATTCTAGTGCTCACAGATGATAGACAGCTGATTTGGTAGTTCTGAGAAGAACACAGAGCAGTTATCTCCAATTCCTTGATACTTTCCTGTAAGGGGTAAAAAGGCTTCTGACTTTTTGTTGAGGTTGGAACGTTAAACTGACCCAAGTGATGAAGGTACCGATAAAGAGAGAGGCAGCAAGGTAGGCTGGTGACTAGAATGCTGAGCCTGGAATCCAAAAGATAGCGGTCCCAATTCTGCCTCTGTCATTATCATCTATATGACTTTGGGCTCATCGTTGAACTTTGGCTTACCTCCATTTCCTCATCTCTAAGATGAGTACCTCTCTTCCAGAGCCGTTATAAGGATAAAATGAGAGAATATTTGTAAATCATGAAGTACTATATGAATACTGTTATTATTATTATTTATGGTGAAACACCGTGGTGGCAACTATTAAAGTGTATGAGTTGAGAACAGTCCCTCAGTTACTTAGAGTTCAGTTCATGGGTCAGGGAGCTAGAAATGAAAATAAACAATGGTTGGAGATGACAAAAGATAGCTCTGGGATATTTCCTCAAATATGACACATAGGAGAGACAGAGAGAGAGACAGAGACAGAGAAAGAGAGAGAGAGAGACTGAGACTGAGACAGAAAGAGAGACACAGAGAGACAGAGAGAGAGAGACAGAGAGACAGAGAGAGGGAGAGAGAGAGAGAGAGAGACTGAGACTGAGACAGAAAGAGAGACACAGAGAGACAGAGAAAGAGAGACAGAGAGAGGGAGAGAGAGAGAGAAGAGAGAGTGATTCAGTCCAAACAGATGTCACCAAAGAATCTGGGGCCAAACCAGCTGGCCCAAAAGGCAGACACTCCTCCCAGAAGGGTGAAGAGGCTTGAGACCAGAGGTAAAGGTGATCTGCTTCAAGAACAGAGACAAATCAGATACATGTTCAAGTTGCATTTTCTCACAACTATAGGCAAAATAGGGCAGGTAGGTGGTACAGTGGATAGATCACCAGGCCTGGAGTCAGGAAGACCTGAGTTCAATACAGCACCAGACACTTACTATCTGTATGATCCTGGGAAGTCAATTAACTCTGCCTCAGTTTCTTCATCTGTAAAATGAATTGGAGAAGGAAATGGCAAGTCAGTCTAGTATATTTGCCAAGAAAATCCCAAAAGGGGTCACAAAGAGTTGGACGCAACTAAAATCAACTAATCTGCTATTACAATATGAGTGGAATGGGCCCACCTAGGCTAAGCACACTCAAGAGAAAAATCCAGTATTGGTTTGCCAGAAGCTGGATAAGGTTTCGGATGGAGGCTACCCTGAGTAATCCTTGCCCTGCCAAAACATCTTGGGACTTTCCCATATGAACTCATAGGACAGTTAAAATGACTACTAAAAATGTAAAAAAACCATATTTCTGGATTAAACAGATGCCAAATGACAATTATACACCAGTCATTTTATAAAAGATGTTTGCCAAATCTGCCTCTATAAATTATGCAAGAGAAAAGTTTCTTAGGACTGATTGGGAAGATCTACTAATATTAGGTTATTGTTTTATGCCATACTGAGTCTGGGATTCTTAGTGGCTCCCTATGCCTTCTAAGATCAAATATAAAATCCTCTGTTCAACTTTCTTCTTCTTTTTTTCCCTTTTTTTCTTTCTTTTCTTTTAAGGCAATCAGGGTCAAGTTACTTGCTTAGAGTCACACAGTTAATAAGTGTCTGGGGTCAGATTTTGAACTCAGGTCCTCCTGACTCCAGGGCCAGTGCTCTATCAACTGTGCCAACTAGCTGTCCCTATGTTTGCTTTTTAAAATCCTTCAAAATCCAGCCTCTTCCTACCTTTCCAGTCTTCTTATGCCTTATCTAACTCCACATTCTGTGACATCAGCCTTCTTGCTGTCCCTTGAACCTAAGACTCCACGTCCCTACTTCGTCCATGTATTTTGCTGACAATCCCCCATGCCTAGCATGCTCTCCCTCCTCATCTCTGTTTCATGGTTTCTCTGGCTTCCTTCAAGTCTTAGCTAAGATCCCACCTTCTAAAATAAGCCTTTCCTGATCCCCCTTAATACTAATGTTTTCACTCTGAAATTATTTCCAATTTATCTTGTATATTTTATTTGCACATAGTTGGTTTTTGTTTGTTTGTTTTTGTCTGTTGTCTCCGCCATTAGACTGTGAACTCCTTCAGAACAAGGACTTGCTTTTATTTTGTCTTCCATTGTATCCCTAGTGTTTAGTACAATGCCTAGGACATAGCAGACATTAAAGAAATACTTGTTGACTTGAACTCATTTGACTCATGTGAGACACAGGACTAGTGTATAGACACTAAAGGATAGAGCAGCCAAGGCATGACATTGTCATGTCAATCTCCCAGCCACTGGACCCTAGTTAGTACTAGCTCCAGGGGTCTAGAAGCAGCCTCCCTTTCCACTAAAGAAGAAATAGATGTAAGAGCCAGATCAATGCAATATTGAGCCAGAAGTGCCAGAAGAGAGGTCTAGAAGAGAAACTAGGAAGAGAGTGCCCACCATCCTGCTATCTAATGCAGCCACGACCATGGCAATCATTGAGGGTTTCTACAGAACACTCCAGTCCCCAAATAGACAACCTGCCACGATTGCCTGTCTTCCACTCCCAGGTTAGTGGAGGCAAGATATCTAATTCAGGACACTGGGTGTTCAGATCACATCTGGGTGATCTGAAGCTGATGTGAAAGGAACCACATTCCAACTCTAGAGGATTTGTTTTGTTTGCCTGGAAGGTTGTAAAGTAGAAGAAATGGAATGTGGCTTTTTGTGATTTCATGACTATTGGTTTTAATTTAGTTAGCTTTTATATAATCTACTTAAACTAAATTGTCTACTATGGCCTTAAGTGGTGGTGAATAACCAAAAACAACATTTTGCTTTGGAGAAAAAAAAAGTAGGGGCAGGGAGTGGGGCATAGGGAGTGTGGGGAATGGTTGGTTAGTGGAGGTGGAGCTGTATGAGGAATACATCATGACTGACACAAATTCCTGGATAAAGAGCTTGGGATGATATGCTTAGACCATCATCTTTATGCTCCATTCCACAATACGTTCTAAAATGGATACAAGACCTTAATATTAAAGATCATCCTGCAAGAAATTAGAAGAGAAAGAAATCATAAACTTCAGCTACAGGTAAGAGAGGTACCCTTCACAACACAAAGATAAAGTCAACAAAAGATAAAATACAGGACGTGATTACTTGAAATAGAAAAGCTTCTACACAGACAACACTAACAAGGAAAGTGGCCACATGGGGAAAAAATGTTTGTATCAACTTTCTCTGGTAAGGGTTTGGTATCCAAGATACATAAACACAATGTGTACACACACACACATACACACACACAAACACAGACACACACAGACACACACACACAAACACACACAAACACAAACACACACACACACAAACACACAGAAACACACACACACACACACACACACACACACCTCTAAGCCATTCCCCATTAAATAAATTGCCAATGAATAAGAACAAATAGTTCTTTAAAGAACTGCAAAGTACTCACAATCACATTTTTTTTAAAAAAAAAGCTCCAAATCACTAATAATAAGAGAAATACAAATCAAAACATCCCTGAAGATTTACCTCATATCCTGCAAATTGGAAAAAATGACCAAAAATGGCAAAAATCAATACTGGAGGTGTTGTAGAAAGATAGGCACACTAATACATTGTTGGTGGAGCTGTAAAATGGTATGATCATTTTGGAGAGTAATTTGGAATTGTGCAAATAAAGTGACTAAAATGACCATATCCTTTGAATGAGAGATGCCATTACCAGGTTTATATCCCAAGAAAGCCACTGAACAAGAAAAAAGTCCCCTCATACTCCAACGTATTTATAGGAGCACTTTTTGTGATAACTGAAAATTGGAAATGAAATAGGTGCCCATCAACCAGGGAATGGTTAAACAAATTGTGGTACATGAATGTAATGGAATATTATTGTGCTGTAAGAAATTATATGTGTGATGAATACAGAGAAGCATGGAAAGATCTATATGAATTGATGCAGAGTGGAATAAATAGAACCAAGAGGACTCTACACAGTAACCACAATAATGTAAATAGAGAGAACGTCACCCAAAAAAGTCAAAGTAAGGGTAACAAAATTATAAAAATCAATTATAAAAGTCAAAGTAAGGGTAACAAAATTATAAAAATCAAGGATTTGAATGAAGAGATATGAGAGGGCACTCCCCCCTCCCATCTAACCTTGGTGGAGGTGGGAGGTCCAGAGATGTTACACATTACATGTTTTCAGATTTTTTCAATATATCAATCAGTTGTGCTGACTTTTTTTTAATCCTCTCAAAAAAAATACCACTTGTCATAGGGGATGGCTTTCTGGGAAGGGGAAGTGGCAGGGTAGGTGGGATACTATGGTGATGTAAGAAACAGAAAATATCGACAAAAATTTGGTTTTTGAAAAAGAGCTTGAAACATAGCAGTGAAGTAGAGTGTTAGATCACTGACCACCATACAGGATCCTTACTATTGACAGGACCCAATCAACAATTTTATTACATGTAGAGAGAGTCATTATCATGGGAAAGTTTTTGGAGGGGAGGGAAGTTTTATGATTGTTTTTTGTGTGTGTGTGAGCTTGAGCACTGGGATACCCTAATGGCATTTTCTTTTGGCTAGAATTTTATTTTCCCACTTTCTAGACTGTATTGACAGCTAAAATCTGTTATTTCATACTGGGACCCTTTTTCTGAGCAGAATAGCTATTAATTCACAATATGGCTAATCTTTTACTGTTGTAGTGCTAGCTTTGCTGACTGCTTTTGTGGTCTTTTTTGTTGTATTGTTGCATATTTGTTGAACGGTAGTAGCATGGATTCCCAAACATTGGAAGACTGAAGCAGAATTGTACACTCATAGGGGCCCCCTAGTTTTAGAAATTCCACCTGAGCTTGGGGACAAATATATCAAAAGTGGCTTATATATTGCTATGGACAATCTAGGGAGATTGTAATGCTTTCTCACATGTTCAAGGGAAGCTACCAAAGTTCTGTGAATTATCTGTAAATTATCTGAACCAATGGTAGATTTCCAGCATTCCTAAAGAGATAAGAAGAAATGGAGAGGATGCTTGGAAACTGGTTCCCAGACCTCCCACTAAGGATGAGGAGATTGCAAAAAGACTTAAAACCTACGGAGAAAGAAGAATTGGCTAAAGATAGAGTGGCACATCTGCTATGAAGAAGGTCGGCATCTGGCCTAGTAGCAGTAGCTAGAAATAAAGATTAAACCATAAGCCTACCAGTGAAAATAAAAGAAACTTAATATGCCAAGCTTCTCAGGGGGAATATTCATGCTCCTCTAAAGAGGTACCATTGGAGGCCAAGGCCCCGAGGAGGCTAATGGAAGCTTTGGGGTAGAAGGGGCTGTACACATTTGCCTTCCTATATGCTCTAAAAGCACAGGCTCCTGGAAACACAGTATTGCAAATTTTGCAAAACCTAGAAAGGCCACTTAGCTGAGTGGAAAATATGTGGTGTCCAGTTCACTGGTGCCTGACAGCAAGAGGGAAAGAAGTCCTGAAACCATGAGCTGCTCCGAGGCCCCAGCCAAAGGCTTGGTGCAGTCAACATGCAGCCATTCCTAGCATGTGTATACAATGCCATCAAAAGTTATGGCACACACCTCATTCTGTACCTGAGGATTTTTGCAAGGGACACGTCCATCACCTGCTGATGGGCACTTTGAAGTCTCAGAAGACTGAAAATTCTGTGTGCTGAGCTCAAATCTAAGTATGGAGGGACAGCAATCCTCCTACACCCGGATGAGGTGCCAGCCAGAGACAAGTGGTTTTGTATGAGACTGTCTGTGTGTGGGTTATCTCCTCCTTTAGAATATAATCTCCTTGAAGACAGGCAGGCAACAAACATTTATCTAGTGCTTATTATCTGCCTTCTGGCCTCCCTTCAAGTCCCACCTTCTACAGGAAGCCTTTCCCAATCTTAATTCCAGGCCCTTCCCTCTGTGGATTATTTCCTACTTATCCTGTATGTAATTATTTACATATTGTCTCCCCATTAGATTGTAAGCTTCTCAAGGGCAAGAATTGTCTTTTACCTTTTTTTTGTGCTTATAACACTTAGCACAGTGCCTGGCACATTGACTAAGGATACAGGTACAAACAGAAACAGTTCCTACTCTCATGGAACTTACATTCTAATGAAGGAGATGACATGTAAATACACAGTGTATGTGTGTGTGTGTGTGTGTGTGTGTGTGTGTGTGTGTACACAGACAGACGGACAGGACGGATGAACAGACAGACAGATAGATACACAGATTGGTTAGATAGACAGACAGACAGACAGACAAACAGTACATAGGAGGTAATCTGAGAAAGAAAGGCACTAGTAGCTAGAAGGGCTGAGATGCATCTCCTGCAGAAGGTGGGATCTGAGTTGGGTCTTGCAGGAAGCCAGGGAGACCAGGAGGCAGAGATGAGAAGGCAGAGCATTCTGGCCATGGAGGATGACCAGTGAAAAGGTACGGAGATGGAAGATGAGCATCTAAGTCAACAAACTGCAAGTAGGCCAATGTAGCTGGATCACAGAGTGTTCGGAGGAAAGTGAAATGTAAGACTAGAAAGGTAGGATGGGGCCAGGTTATGAAGAGCTTTAAAATCTAAAAGAGGAGATTTCGTTTGATCCTAGAAGTAACAGGAGTTTATATTTGAGCCTAGAGGACAGCTAGATGGCACAGTGAATAGAGCACTGGACCTAGAATCAGGAGGACTCATCTTCCTGAGTTCAAATCTGGTCTCAGACACTTACTAGCTGTGTGACCCTGAGCAAGTCACTTAACCTTGTTTGCCTCAGTTTCCTCATCTGTCAAATGAGCTGGAGAAGGAAATGGCAAACCCCTCCTGTATCTTGGCCAAGAAAACCCCAAATGGGGTCACAAAGAGTCAGGCAAAAAGTGACTGAACAGCAGTAGCTACAGCAACAGAGGGAACAGAGAACAACTGTAGGTGGTTGGGGAGAGGGAGGAGTTACATGAGCAGACCTACTCTTTAGAACTCTTTTGTTTCTAGATTTATACCCTCAGTGCCTAGCACAGGTCTGGCACACAGTAAGAACTTAATAAATACTTGTTGATTGATTGGCACTAGTCGCTATTAATTCAATATGCATTACTACATATCACATATGCCATAATATATCATATTATACATATCAATAATATGTATTCCTGCACAGGGATGTAAATCCCTTATTCTATGGGCCTAGTACTTGAGAGACCTTGATAATCATGATGAAAAAGGTTAAAGTAATCTGTAACACTCAGGAATAAAGTCTGGTCACATAAGCAGATGCAGCTGAGAGTTTGGAACTCGCTCTATACCACTGGGACATATAGAAGCTATAGCACTGGGTTAATCATTTAGCCTCAGAAGGACAAGGATAGCTGTGATCCCAGATGCAGGATGATTCTCTGACAGAAGTGTTACAGGCCGAGAAAAAAATGAAGTGTGGCACTGTGACGAGGGACTTATACAACAAAGTACTGCACTACACACTAACCTGTCCTACATGAGCTGAAGAAGGTCATTGGTTCTAACAAAAGCCTATGAAAGTGTCTACAGTGGTTTTGGACACTTGGGCTGAGGGAAAACCCTGGAGCTAGTGTAAAACAGTTCCACTAGGGCCATTATGACAACACATATGAAAAAGACATGGGTGAGTTGTGGTCAATGTACTCGAATTAAAGTGGTACTGATTTGAGCTGCTTGTCTAGAGAGCACAAGGGACTGACTGGAAGCCTTTGAGCTGGGGTGCATAGACGTTTTATGTCTGGAACCGAGTGGGAAGAACATCTTCAGGATCCTAGTGATAAGAGATGATTTTACTCAGTATGCACAAGCACATCCAACCAGGAGCCAGAAGGCTTCCAAGGTGTTATGGGAGATGATTTTTTTCTGCATGAGATTTTCCACCCAGGATCCACGCCAACTAGCATTGACATTCTGAGAGCAAGATGTTGCTACTCTTGGAAACTCTCAAGAGGTTTAGAATTATGCCTTACAAGGAGACCTGCAGCCAGAGCATTTCAATTGCATATAGCTGAAACTGCTAGGGGCTCTAAGACTTTAGCAAAGGGATTAATGGGTTTAGTACAAGGTCTTTCTAGTGCATCCATATGATACCACCAAGAACTAGGAGATGCAATGGAACTCTGGGCCAGGAGTCAGGAAGACATGAGTTCAAATCTAGCCTCAGATACTTCCTCACTATGTGATCCTGTCTTAGAAAATCCTCAGTTTCCACATCTGCAAAATGGAAATAAAAATAGCACCTATCTTCCCATGGTTGTTGTGAGAATTGAGTGAGACAGTACTTGTCAACTGCCTAGCCCAGTGCCTGGCACATAGTATGCACTCACTAAATGCTTATTGTCTCTCTTCCAGTGCTACCAGCGTTACCCAGAACCTGATTTCCTATGGATAAGAGTCATATTTACCTATTGATCAGTGCTTTGCACAGGGAGAGTTATATGAAATAAAATAGAGAGGAGGAAGCAACCCAGAAAGTTATATGCACAAGGACTGCAATAATGTAAATGGAAAAACCAAAGACAAAAATTATATTGTGTAATTATAAGGACCAAGCTTGGCCTAAGAGAAGAGATGAAAAAATGCGCCTCTCTCTTTGTCAGTGTGGAGGAAAATGGTGTAAAGCATCCCATATCCTTTCAGACTCAGTTACTGTAATGATTTGACTTGTTGAACTGTTTTTTTCCTCTTTCTTTTAAATTATTTGTCACAAGGGATAACTCTCTAAGTAATGAAAGGGGAAAGAAACAATTGGAAATGAAGGTGATATAAAAAGAAAAGTTTGGGTCGGGGGAAGGTAGTGGGGTTAAGTGACTTGCCTAGTGTCACGCAGCTAGTAATAGTCTGAGGCTGGATTTAAACTTAGGTCCTCCTGACTCCAGGGTTAGTTTGCTCTCCACTGCACCACCTAGCTGCCCCAATAAATTATTTTTCCAAGCTCTGTACATCAAAGTTTCAAGAGAGAGAGAAGATATAGCTACTTATAACTAGCATATCACTAGTGTTTAAAGAGGCCTACCACCTAGTTACAGCCTCATCTCAGCAGAGCTTAGAGAGCGACAGGTAGTATGACAATCTAACTCACTGTCAGAAGCTCTAGTCTCAGGGTAGAGTCCCATTGTGAGTACTAGTGTCCAGAGAAAAAATAAGACAGTAGACCAACAGAGAACCACCATGTTCCAAGTAGTTGAAAAATTAGGTAACTTAATTGGACTACAAAATAGCCTCAGACAATAGTCAGGACATGGCTAAGGTGTTCTCACAACTATCTGTGGCTCAAAGTGGGTTAGCAATCAGGATCACATGAGCTGGGGAGCCAAGGCAGCAGCCTCTTGTCCAAAGGGCCAATGGGTAACTGGGGCTGGAAGATGCCTGTATGAAGATGCTCCTGTTCAAGATTCTGAAGAAGAAAAAGCTCTTGGTTGGTACCCTCTTAAGAGATGCCCAGATTACCCTGAGCTAAAAAGGACCTCTTTCATGGGGAGGGATGGGGAAGGGAGGACCTGAATCCAGAGGCTTTGCCTTTTCTACCAAATATTCAAACCAAAACAGTCCCAAGGGAACAGAAGCCGCCCACAGACTGACTTATTAGGGGCATTCAGCATGAATCATTCTCAGATACAGGGTTAATATTACAGGCCAGTAGGCCTAAAGATAACTGAGTAATCCTCATGGAAGGATAGAAGGAGATAATCTTTTCAACAAGGAATTTCATCTGAGAACTGGAATTTCTTCCAGAGAGTATGCCCTTGGGGGATATAGATATCATAGCATTAGACCACTATGATACTACTCATGACCTTCAGTCACCATTTTGGACTGAAATATTTTGGAAATCAGTATGAACTCTGTAAGAGTATGGCCTCTGCTACCATATCTATCCTGGCAAAAAGAAGCAACATTTTCTGATTTCTCAACTTTTTTGGCCTCCTCATTGTGGTGATTGTTTTATAAAAGTTAAACATCTATCAGACATAGTTGTAATCAAAGTCAAAGTCTTTAAATACTTTAATATTTTGAAGATACATTGTTTCATTAGTTCACGTACTTCCCCTGTCACCATGGATCTCAGACCTTCTGCGACTAGCTAAAATAGATGGCCTTTGAATGGTGATATGGAGGAAAAAGGGATCATCCAATTGCCAACGCAGGGACGAGTGTCTCCAAATTTAGCTAGGCTGGTGCAAAGGTGATATATTCTGCTGCCGGTTCCAAAGCTGTCATCCTAAGTCACCGTCAGCTCCCATCATCATCATCATCATTACTGGTTAAGTCCATTCATGATGAAGTTTCCTGATGATGAGCTGACGTAGCAATGAGTGCAGTCATCAAGGTAATTAACATCACATTAATGAAAGCTAATCATATGTCTGAGCTACCCCTCTGGATGTGACCTTTCAAAGGAAATCTAAAGAGCTTAAGAGAAGACACAGCAAGAGTTAGAAGAAGCCAGGCAGATATATACAAAATATACGATCCCCTCAAGGAAAGCCCACGTAGCCACATAGCTCCATCAAGAAACCATGTGTTCCAGGGAAGCAGATACAGTAAAGGGGTTCCTAGATCAAACCTCCTGCCACAGATGGCAGAATCCCTAGACCAAGAATGCTCAACCAGGGATCCATATATTTGGATAGGAAATAAATTACAACTTTATTTTCACTAACCTTTGGCTTTCTTTGTAATCCTATGTGTTTAATTTTATTTACATAGAAACATTATTCTAACAAGCGGTTCACAAGCTTCACTAGACTGATAAAGGGATCTATGATACAAAAAATGGTTAAGAATCCTAGGGACTACACTGGCAATAATAAGGATATTAATAATGATAATTTGCTGTTGTTATTCAGTCATTCTGACTCTTCATGACCCCATGTGGGGTTTTCTTAGCAAAGAAACTGGAGCAGGTGGCTATTTCTTTCTCCAGCTCATTTTACAGATGAAGAAACAGAGGCAAAAGGGGTAAGTGACTTGCCTAGGGTCACACAGTTAGTGTCTGAGGTCAGATTTGGACCCTGAATTCTTTCCCTATTTGGGGGAAAGGAGGCACATTAATCCCAGAGCAGTAATTCCAAGACTGGAGTGACTATATATGTCTGGCAGCAGGGAGTGGAACTCATCATAGGTGTGGGTCACTCCACTTTCTAGCAATCCTAAGCACTTTTCCCTTGCAGGAAGAGGAAGGTTTCAACCACACAACAGTATTCAAATCTAAACTATATAGGTTCCAGGAAGTGAATGGAGACCCACCAGAATGGGAAACACAGTTGTTGTAGCTGCTCATAAGACAGTGAAAAGTCGTTCTATTTCTCTACTCAGTTATTAAATAAAGCCTGTTCTGTATTCAATAGTTTGTCAACCTGAGTGCTTGCATAGGAGTTGAAGATCTCTTTTTTACTTTTTCTATATAGATCTAGACAGAAACAAAATTCAGATATTCCTAGAGGAAACCCTGGATAGAGAAAAATGAGCCAAGGTCAGTATGGGAACATGAAATGAAAAGGAAGCTTGTTAAGAGCCTCCAACAAGGGACTCAGGTTCTGGTCCATGGGTTACAAAAGTTTAGCTAAATCTACAGATGGCATATCTATTATTAATCAATCAAAAAGCATTTCTTAAGCAGTTTCTATGTACCTACCAGGCACTGTCAGATGCTGGGGAGAAAAATACAGTAAATTAAACAATCCATATTCACAAAGAGATTAAGACAAGTCTGGGACATTTGAAGCCTACAACCTCCCATCAGAGATAAACTCAGGGTCTGCTTGGTGCCTGAGGCTGACCAGGAGTCTAGCCAGTCCTAAAACAGTTTGTTCTTCTTCCACCACAACCAAAATGGTTGGAAGCTCTCTGTCTCTCTCTTCTGGCCAGACCCCGAATCTTCACCAAAACGCACACAGCCAAAAGAAGACTCATAGAAGGTCAGAATTGAAAGAAAACATACATACAGTTCAACCTTCTCATTTTATAGATGGAGAAACTCGACCCCACAGAAAGGATGTGATTTTCTCAAGGCTGTAGAGTTAGATAGTGGCCTGGACAGAACTAGAATCCAGGAATTCTGACAATTCTCTTAAATTCTAGGCTGTGTCCAAAAAAAAACCTTAAAATTCTAAGAAAATTGGGGCAGTTACACAGCTTTACTAAGAAACCGAAGAAAAAAAAATAAAAACAGTAAAAAAGATTAAAAAGTCAGATACGAAAGCATGTTGCAAAGTCAGAGCCACGTCTGTCTGAGCAGAAGAGCAATGCCAACTCCCTTTAACCTCAGTCCAGCTATATCCTCACTTCTTTATATCTTCAGCTCCATAGGCTGGAATAAGACAATAGATCCTGAGTCCACTTAGGCATCAGTCAGCATTGCAACAATACTGACCTCCTCAATTCCACCAGGAATCTGTGACTTCATCAATGCAAGCACTTCCTTCAGTGGTATGAAATCACGACCCATTCATTTGCAGTCTCAGTTCTACACAGATCTTGTCCAGATTTTCCCACTAATTTCCCAAAAAAGAGCCATGCAATGTGCCTGAGACTTTCTTCTAAATGACAGAATCATTTATCTAGAGTTGGAAGGAACCTTGCAGGTCATCTGATCTAATCTCATTTTGCAGATGAGGAAACTGAGGCCTAGGGAGAGTAAATGAATTTTGCCTAAAATCACACAGGTATTGAGGGGATTTGAACTCAGGTCCTCTGACCCCAGGGTCAATGTTCTTTCCACCATCCAACACGGAGTACACGAGCCTTCCATCTATTACTCCTTGCTCTTGCTACGTGACTAGCCTACTTCCCCTTCTGATCATAATCTGTAATTATAATGACCAAGTTTGCTTCCCTGGGTTCATAGAGTAGATAAGGAGCTGAGACTTTAGAGGCTGTCTAGTCTAACCTCTCCTCCCCCAAATTTGACAGATGAGAAAACTGAGGTCCAGAGTGACTTCCCCCAAGGGATTTTCTCAAGGTCACATGGTAAGGTACAAAGTCAGGATTTGATTTCAGGTCCTGTGATTCCAGGTTCAATGCCCTTTCCATGGTACCATGCTGCTACCCTCCCTCTTTTTGACAATATCTGATGTTCAGCTCTTCATTGTTCCAACCTATCCACGCATTCCTGTTTGCATGACCTGCTACTGTGATTCTTCAGGGACCATAATATTTCATTATTTTCAGGCAAACAGTATTGCCAGAAGAATATTGCTTTTAAAAAAAAATAGGCCTTGGTTTCAGGGAGAAGATCAGGGCTATTAAAAACAATAAGGCATTTTCCAAATGCAAACCAGCCAATTGCTTATTCAATTCTGGGACTGGCTCATTGTCCATATGCAGTATCTGTCCAAGATCTGTGCATTGATGGCCCAACTCCATGGGCTGTCCGTTCAAGGGCGTATCATAATCTAGTCAAGACAGGAGGAAGGGTAAGAGGATGGGGTGGGGGGAGGGAGAAAGACAGAAGAAAAGTCATTAATGAAGTTTAAATTCCTGACTGATATTCAAGGCCCTCTACCATCTGACTCCAGCCTCCCTTCCTAGCCTTAATTCTTATTACTTTTTTATATACTCTAGATTCCAATTCAACTGGTCTAGTCTCCCTTCCCTATTCTCACTCTTTCCTCTACCTTTGTGATTTGTTTATGCTGTCACCCATAATTGGAATAGACTCTTTCCAGGTGAAATTCCATCCTTCCAGAAGGAATTCCTTTCAGTTGATGAGGGAGCAGAGAGCAGTCATAAGGACACATCTCTCCTCTCCTACATCAGAATCTGTCTGAACCCCTAACCCAATCCCAGCAACTAAAGATGGCAGAAACTTGACTTCAGGACAAAGCCAAGGCCAAAGGTAAGGACAATCCCAGCTTCAGATATGGCCTAAAACAGCCAAGAAGCTACAACTTAGCCTAGCACCGCTCTCACCACTAGCCCTTCCTGCCGTTGTCCAAAGGATGCCCAGGAAGAAGAGCTGCTGCTGATAGTGATGGAAATGGCTGGGGCAGGGCACTAGGCAGTTTGCCTGGGAGCCCAGGAGAGAGAAAAGAGCTGGAGAGTCCAGGAGCAGGCAAGGGTGTGGGGATTTCTTTTTGGGTTATCGGCTCCATCTGCCGGTGCAATCTGGAATAATACCTGTTGCTAACCTAACTGCAAAGAATAAACAAGTTTAGCAGGGACATGGGGGAGAACAAATGGAGGGATCAGAGATGGAAAGAGAGAGCCAGAGGGGAGAAAGGGAATGGAGATGGAGAAGGGAGGAAGGAGGAAGAAGAGTTCTGAGGTCTCTTCCAACTATTCAGTCAGTCAACAAGCATTTATTAAGTGCCTACTATATGCCATGAGTGAGGAATAAGAAAAGAAGGTGAAACAGTCCCTACCCTACCCATTCTAATGGAGAGACAATGTGTAAAGGTAATAGGATGCCCCATGAGATTTCAGCAAAAGCTGGAGTTCAAAAGTAGCATTGGAATATAAAGGGGAAACCTTGATATCCTATGTCTTAGGAAGTACCTAAGCAGTTTTGAGAGAAAGGACTTGGTAATTACTGTTCTCACTTCACCATAAGGAGTAAATCTCCTTGCTAAATAACAGAATCTCCTGGGTTGATTGTTAAGAGGAAGCTTGTTGGTCGTGTTAGGAAGATAGCTACCTCTAAGACTACCCCCAGAACCCTGAAGGTAGCAGAAGCTACTTGTCTGAGAACCAGTTTGCCAGTGCCAGTACAGATTGAGGAACTGAATCCAAAATGGGTGTTACATAAATAAGTACCTTAGAGACATAGACAGAGTAGATGAATGGAAGCAAAAAGCAGCATGGTATAAGGCACAAAGAGCCTGCCTTAGGCAGAACTTGGGTTCAAGTTCTACCCCTGACATACACCATCTGTGTGACTATGAGCACTGGCCTCTCAATGCCACTGGCAACTCTAAGACTATAATTTGCAGACAACCTACATAGGTGGAGAGAGTTTCTACACTGGAAGTTCCCCCTCACTAATGAAACCAAAAAGAAAAAAAATCTATCATCTAAGTGCTAAATGAGATGGTATATGCTTCCGAAGTTGAGTGAAAGTAAAAGGTAAAAGAAAGTAAAAACAAAAAACAAAAAAAAGGAAAGTAAAAACCAAAGATGAATGAAAGACGAGACCACCAAGGGTTGTGGCAGTCAGAAAAGTCTTTATGGAGAAGATGGAATGTGAATTTAGAGATCCCCTTCTTGTATAGCCAGCACAAACAACACTGGAGTGGGGGTTTTCTCCTCTAGGAGGAAGGGGGTATATGCTCCAGCTCAGTATCCAACTGAGACCAGAATGGAACCAAGATTTCTTCAGAGAATCAACATCCAGGGGTCTGAGACAGAAGCTGGGTACAGGTCTAAAGATTCAAAGTGATGGTCATGGGAGCTGTGGGAACTCAACCTTCCCCTTGAAAACTTTGGTATTTAATGGTGATATGTGTTTGCTCCCATTGCCTTTCATTGATCCACCATCCCTCCTCCTGACCCAAATGGGCTGGCCAGGCTCAGTTCATCTCTTAGTGCCACTTCCGTGCCTTGCACCTAACCTCACAGTCTTATGGAGACTGCCATCCCCCAAATGCCTACCTAATCCTCAATCTATCTACCACCATCTGGCCTACCTACCTAGCTTATCTCATGGTCCATTATTCCGAGGATTCCTTCACTAATAATCAAGATTCCCCCACCCCTTACCCTTCCATTGTATCTGCCCTTCAAAGCTTTAAACTTGAATAGACTTTGTTCTCTGTTCTCTCTGCTTCTGGCTTGTCACGGATCATAAGAGAAAGTCACAACACTACCTTGGTAGGTCCACTACCAGTTCAAACTACTTAATCCCAACTGGGCCTTTACCATTGCCTGGCAATCCTTCTATTCTTTTCTTACTGACTCCTATCATGTCTCCATCCTCACCTCCTCCCTCCCACTGCAGCAGCTACTCCCAAACTTCCTTAATTCTCCTGCTACTTCCCTTAGGCAATTGATGTTATCTTCCCCAACTCACTTCCTCTATCTGGAAAAATCTTTTTTCCTTGTCCTCTGCTCTTTCACTCTGGTTTCAGAGGTAGAAATGAATCTCCTTCTCTCCAAGGCTAACCCCTCTAGTTATATCCTCAATCCTATCCCCTCCTGCCTCTTTCAGGATCTTACTCTATCCATCATCTCAGGTTTCTTCCCTTTTGATGATAAAGATGATATCCCTGTTTTGGGGGGGGTTTTTTTGTTACCTCAACTTTACCACCCCATTTAGAAGAGAGAATCAAAATAAGATGTGTATCCTAGGGTGGAGAAAGTCACAGCTGGAAAGAACCTTCCAAACGATCTTCCAGGTGAAATTCTTTCTGAGGGATGGGGTGACCAGATGACCTCTGAGATATCACCATCTTAGTGTTGTCTTCCTGCTATTGTGGGAAGCCAGAGAATTTCAATCAGTTTAGGTAACTGGAACTGAGACAGGGAAAAGTTAGAACTAAATGAAGAGCTCAAGGCTCCCCTTTGTTGAGGCAGCCAAACCTTTCTAAGATCGCAGTGTCTCCATCCCTTCAGGGTTGGGGGAGATACCAAAGACACAACCTGATGCTTGCTTCCCCAGTCTCCATCCTTCTCTTAATCTGGCCCTCACAGAGAATGATGGAAGTGGGGGGGAAATAAGGACACAAAGAAGGGGACCCCCTAAGGACCCTTAAGACTCACTCCATCACCTCCTAGAATAAGAGCTCTGTTCCCTAGGGAGAGCAGCTGCCTAGAAGAGGAGTCTCTGGTCCCCTCCCTCCTGTCTCCCCTGCCAGACCTCCCACTGTGACAGTCTGACAGCCAGGCCTGGTTGCTAGGAGACAGGTTCTCAGGGGAGCCAGGCCTGGACCAGAGGTTCCTTTCTGGGGGAGGGTGCTTATGGGGATGTAAGAAGAAGGAGTAGAGGGGAGGAAGCTTCTGTAGAAGAGGTCCCCTGACTAAGATCTCTGAGCCTGAGAGACAGAAAAGCAGATGTTAGGGAGAAAGATAGAGAATGGAGAAGGGAGCACAGCTCAGCAGAGATTTCAGAGCCAGGCAAAGTAGGGGTTACCATGGTGATTTGGCTTTCAGGTTGGGGTTCAGCTAAGAGAGGCCTTGTCCAGTAGATTAATGATTGAAAGATTTAGATCTTCCTCAGATAGGGAACAGGGCTCCAGTTCCCAAATAAAATGAACACCCCCAGCCCATGTGTTCCCTCATTCAAAGCCCCCCCATACCCTGTCCATGTTTTCTCATTTGGCATGTCCTAATTTCCCATGCCTTATTACCTTGGCATTTCCATGGACTTTACAACACAAAGTCCTTATCTATCCCTTTATGACCCCACATATTCTGACCCCCAAGAAATGTTCCCCAAGTATAAACAATATACAACCAAGCAGCAGATTTCTAGAGACTTCTAGGATCTCATCTGTGGATAATCCTTAAAGCTTTACCTCATCCAGAACCTCCCTCCCACAAATTTCCCTTCCCATGATAATCTTTCTCCTACTCCCACAAGGACCCAAGCTTCAAGGAATATAGCACAACCCACATAGCCTTGGTTGCTGATGGACCCCATTCACTCCTCCAAAAGGATTCAGGGTGAATCTTCTCCCTAGAATCTTCCCCCAGTTTTGAGCCCAACCAGGGAAGGAGGGATGCAGTCTGGAGATGAGGGATGCTTCATCTACATGCTTCACAATCCAGACATCTCCATGATTGTTGAGTGCTGCACAGGGGTCAAGGATCAAGAAAAATATATACATCAAGAGACATAGAAAGACAGAGAGACACAGAGAGAGAGATAAAGACAGAGATAGATGGGGGAGGAAGAGAGAGAAGAGGAGAGAGAGGGAGGGAAAAGAAGAAGGGGAAGGAGAAAGAGAGGGAGAGGGAGAGAAAGAGGAAAGGAGGGAGAGGAGGAATAAGGAGGGGAGATAATAATAGAGAGGACAGGCTGAGAGGGAAGGGAAGGAGGGAAGAGGAAAGAGGGAGGGGAAAAGGAAGAGGGAAAGAGAAACACCCCCATACACAGATGCATATGCAGACAAACACTCAAATGCATCTTTAGTCTCTGAGCATCCCAGGCTGGCCCCGAGTGGTTCCGTTTGGTATTGCAATGGCCTCAGACAGAAGAGCTGTTTACCAAAGGTCAATCTTTCGATCTTCCTGACCTTTGCACAGAATTGTCCCTAAAGAGGCCCAGACCGAAGATGAGTTGAGGGGGGTGGGGGTTAGCCTAGTCTTTGGGCTCTCCAGTAAGGAGAGTCCTAGTATCCCTCATGTTCCCACTTCAGGATCTCACTTCAGAAATTCCATACTTAAATATCTATATTCAGTCTCTCTATTGGCCCCTATTCCTTCCTAGAACTAGGCCAGGACCTGACCATCAAATCCAAAGATAGGAGAAAGAAGTGGCCAGATCCCATTCCACCTCACACTGCCTTCCCCTCAGAGGCACTGACCCCATCAGGGACCACAGATGGTATAATCAGGAAAGGGTTTTTTTTAAGTAGGGTTCATTAGACTATGGCTGACTAAGGTACTGGTAGGGACCAGTTAGGAAATATAGCTTCTATATGGGGGTCTGAAACTCTCAAAGTATGGCTGATTAAGCTGAGGAATATGTCCCCAGACCAAGCTCCTCCCAAATAAAATGGCGCCACACACACCAATATCTCAATTTCCCATGTAATTCTTCTTCTTCTTCTCCTGCTTCTTCTCTTCCTCCTGTTCTTCTCCTTCTCCTCCTCCTTTTCTTCTCCTCCTTCTTCTCCTCCTCCTCTTCTTCCTCCTTTTCTTCTCTTCCTCTTCCTTCTCCTCCTCTTCCTCCTCCTCTTCTTCTTCATCTTCCTGTTCTTCTTCTTCTTCTTCTCCTCCTCTTCTTCCCCCTCCTCCTTTTCTTTTCCTTCTCCTTCTCCTTCTTCTTCTTCTTCTCCTTCTTCTTCTTCTTCTTCTTCTTCTTCTCCTTCAATTTGGAGTCAAATAACCTAGATTTGAATCCTGGCCCTGCTACTCAATATTGATATGACCTTGGACAAGTCATTTTAACCTCTTCAGGCCTTTGTTTCTCCATTGGTAAAATGGGAACATTGGACTAGGAATCCTCAAATGCCCCTTCCAGCTCTGAATCATACAGAGATATTCCTATTCTTATCACCACAAAACCACAAGAGCACATCTACCTCCAAGAATCATGTCAACCACTGCCTATCTGCCCCTCTGACCTAGCCCAAATCTGAGAAAGTACACAGAATCTAAGAATTTTAGAGCTGAAAAGGAAGTCAGCAGCCCTCTAGTCCTACTCTTACCCCCAAAAGAATCCCCACTCTAATTTTCCCAACAAATGCTCATTCAGTCTTGACTTGGAGGCCTCCAATACATCTCCTGAGGCATCTCCTATCACACTCCCATCCTCAGCTGCCTAGCCATGTGACCCTGAACAAATCACATATTCCTATTTGCCTCATTTTCCTCATCTGTAAAATGAACTAGAGAAGGAAATGGCAAACCACTCCAGTATCTTTGCCAAGAAAACCCCAAAACGAGTCACAAAGAGTTGGACACAACTGAAAAACAACTCAACAAAATTATTAGGAAGCTTTCTTGGCAACACACCTACATCTGTCTCTTTGCAACTTCTATTCACTGTTCCTTGTCTTGCCCTCTGGCTTTGTCCCTCTTCCATCTGATGGTCCCTTGAGTACTTGGATATAACTAAGCCAAGTCTGCTCTTCTCCAACTTAAATATCCTCAACTTTTCCAACTATTCTTCATAGGCCATAGATTTCAGGCCCTTTACCATCCTCTTGGCCGCACTCCAGAGACACTTCACTTTCTCAATGACCTGAAACTTTGGCATCCATAACTGAACATAATACTCTGGATGATCTGACCAGAGCAGGGAGAGGGAGCTCATTATTCATGGAAGTCTTGTTCTAAAAGTAACTGAAGACACCATAAGCTTTTTGGGCTTCCTCATCACATCATTGACTCATGTTGTGTATTCATTCCAATAAATCCCCCAGAATTTTTCCAGACAAATTGCTATCTAACCATGTCTCTAAACCATGCCTTCCCCATCCTTTACTTATGAAGTTGATTTTGTAAGACTTTACATTAATATAATTAATGTAAGTCTTCATATTAATCCCTATTCAATTTTCTCTTCTTGGATTCATCCCAATGCTCTATCCTATTGAGATCTTTTTTCAGTCCTGAAAAAGGGGTGTCTCCAACCCCAGAGATTTTAAAGGACAGAACAGGCAACCATCTCTTCTGAGTGGCTTAGACCAGGATCAGCCATCTTGTTAACCAGGTAACAAGGACCAGTGAAAAGGAATAGGGGAAAAAAAGAAGAAGAAAAAGTAGAAAAGAGGGGGAAACAGGCAGGCGAGAGATGAAGCAAAAGAAGAAAATTAAATATAATTCTAGAACTTTAGAGCCAGATGGAGCCTTAGGGATCATTTAGCCTAATTTTTTTATTTTATTACCTTTACTATTGAAGGTGGGGAGGAGAAAAAACAATAAAGAATCAATATGGTCAATGTATTAGTTAGATTTTTTCTTCTCTAAAAAAAGGATGATAAGTCACTGGGAATGGCAGTGGGAAAGATTTATTGTGAAACATAGGGCATATAAAAACAAAAGATATCATATTATACACAAATATATTTTTTAAAAGGAAGAACGGTATGATCCTACAAAAATAGTGTCAATAGTGTTAAAGACCAGAAGGAGCTAAAGGTGGGAAAGAATGATGAAGAAAACAGAAAAGGGGTTTTTTAAAAGGTGTTTTTGGGGGAAAGCTAGCTCGAAAGGGGGGGACTGTTTCTCTGGGTGATTGATGTTTAAAAGGAGGTAGGATCAAGTAGCAATGCTAACACCTGAGAAAAGTAACATATGGGTGGGGGAGGGGCAGAAGCGTAAAAAGTACCTTCAAGTCAATTTTGAAAGACAAATGGGGAGGGAGAGGGAAATATATCAGAAAGCCACTCACTTCTAGGGTAGGAAGCAAGGCAGAGCCTGCCCGGGGAAGAGCTTATCTGAAGGACAGCCTTAGAGACAGGACAGAAGCTGGCTGGCCATATGGTAACTTCCTATTTGAAGGAATTATTTGTGCTAACTTGTGTAGCTAGGTGGCACAGTGGATAGAGCACCAGGGCAAGAGTGAAGAAGATTTATTTTCCCAAGGTCAAATCCAGCCTCAGACACTTCCTTGCTCTGTGTGTGTGTAACCATGGGTAATTCACTTTTGCCTTGATTTCCACATCTGTAAAATGATCTGGAGAAGAAAATGGCAAACCAATACATTATCTTTACCAAGAAAACCCCAAATGGGATCATGAAGAGTTGGACACAAAGGAAAAAGAACACTGATTCTTATTAACTAGATGTTAAGCTGGCTTATTTCTACCTGCTGAAGAAGTAGACATTAACAGAGCCTTCTAACATTCTGCACTCTGGATGAAAGCTCTAATCACCCTGCCTTAGTTATGGCTCTGCTTCAGCTCTCATTTTGATTGTTTTCTCTGCCAAGGGGTGTGATCTTCAGACCAGGAAAGACATCTTAAAAATGACTAAAAGGGAGTTGAAATCCAATGTAAAGAAATGTAGCTTGCCCTCTAAAACCTTAAGCCATCAGTCTCAGATGAATTACTGAAATTCTGAAAGAACAGGAAGAAGTGATCATTGAACCACCCTTTGAAAAATAATAGAGAATTCAAGATTTGGGTCAAGACTAGAAAAGGTCAAATGTCTCACCTAAAAAAAAGGAAAAGGAAAAAATTAGAATCTTTAAACTCTAGGCCAGTAAACAAAATTCTAGAACATAATATTAAAAAGATGATTTCCAAACATTCTGAAAGGAAAGCAGTGATCACTAAGAGCTGGCATAGTTTCAAAAAGAACAAGTCATGCCAAATTAACCTCATTTCCTTTTCTATCAGGGTTATTGGGCTGGTAAATCAAGGGGATACCTGGATGTCAATAGGCATTCATTTGTCAAAATTTTCCATCCTATTTTTCTTTATAAGATGGAGAAAAGTAAGTAGGTGAAACCAAAACTGATTGACTAGCTAGATGCAAAGAGTTGTCACTAATGGTTCCAAGACACCTTGAAAAGAAGTCTTTCATAGAGTGTCCCAAGGACCTGCTCTTGACCCATGTTTGTTGTTGGTGGGTTGTTGTTATGTCCTACCCTTTGTGACCCCATTTTGGGTTTCCTTGGCAAAAATACTGGAGTGGTTTGCCATTTTCTTCTCCAATGGATGCATTTTGTCAGGCAATCAGAAGTTGACTTACCCAAGGTCACATAGTTAATAAGTTTCTAAGGTTAGATTTGAACTCAGGTCTTCCTGACTCTAGGCCCAGCACTCTATCCACTGAGCCACCAGATGCCTCTGTCTTTGATTCATGCTGTTCATCTAATTTTTTTAAAGTACTTTGGATAGCAGCGTAAAAAGTATGGTCATTAAATTTTCATGGAAAACAAAGCTGTAAGGGAGTGGTGACATTTCAGATGGCATTCAAAATCCAAAAAGATCTAAACAGATTAGAACAGTAAGACAAATCTAATGAGATGAAATTTAATAGGAAAAATATAAAGTCCTACATTTGGGCTCAAAGAATTAATAGCAGGAGTGAAATGAGCAGAACCAGCAGAACACTGCACACAGTGACAGCAACACTATGTGATGATCAACTATGAGTGACTTAGCTCTTCTCAGCAATACAGTGATCCAAGACAACTCCAAAAGACTCATGATGGAAAATTCTGTCCACATCCAGAGAAAGAACTGTGGAGTCTGAATGCTGATAGAAGCATACTATTTTCATTTTTGGGTTCTTTTCCTTGTGGTTTTTTTCCTTTCGTTTTGTTCTTTCACAACATGACTCATGTGGAAATCTGTTTAACATGATGGTACATATATAATCTATATCAGATTGCTTGCCGTCTTGGGAAGGAGAGATGGAAGGAAAGGAGAAAAATTTGGAACTCAAAAGCTTATGAAAAATGAATGTTGAAAACTATCTTACATGCAATTGGAAAAAAATAAAATGCTATTTACAAAAAAACAAAAAATCAATATGAGGGCGGGGAGGAAGGTAGGTGGTAAGGTGGGTACAGCACCAGAGTTGGAGTCAGGAGGATCAGAGTTCAAATCTAGCCTCTGACACTTACCAGCTATGTGACCCTAGGAAAGTTACTTAACCCCAACTGCCTAAAAAATAGTTAGCACCGATACCTGCTAGGGAAGGCATAGCTAGACAATTCCTGTCAAAAGGTCCAGGGATTTTAGTGACCTGAGAGCTCATACAAATCAATGATGTGACACAAAAGCCAAAAAAGCTAACACCAAATTAGACTGCCTTAAAGGGGATGACCCTTCTGGCCTCTTCCTCCCTTGGATCATGTATAGTAGATCATGGTCAGCTATATGTGCCACATTTTAGGAAGGAGATCCTCAAGCTAGAGAATGTCTAGAGAAAGGTGACAGACATGGCCAGAGGCCTCAAGACTAGCCATGGAAGAAAGATCAATTGAAGGAACTGGGGATATTTAGCCTGAAGGAGAAAAGAGTCAAGGGGGAGGAGACACGTTGCCATTGGCAAGTGTTTTAAGGGCTGTCTAGTGGAAAGGGATTTGGACTTGTTCTGTTCAGTCTCAGAGGGCAGAAGTAGGATCGATGGGTAGGAATTATAGGCCAGGTGGTGACATGGTCTCCCTCACGGGAAGTCTTCAAGTAAACCCTGGATGGCGGCGCACCTGGGGAGCTTTAGTTATAGTTACACTTCTTTTCAAAGGTAGAGGGATTTTGAGAGTCTAAGATTCTGAGAAAGGGAGAGAGAGAGAAGGAGAAAGGGAAAAAAGAGGGGGAGGAGAAGAGGCAGTAAAGAAAGAGAGAAGAAAGGAAGGGAAGAGAAGGAGAAAAAAGACAAAAGCATAGGGTATCCTCAGTAGACATGGACAGAGAGGGCCACCAACCAGAGACGGCCTTCATTGTCCCTCATTAGTGGACACAGACTACTGATTCCTGGTTTAGACATTCATCCTATCTGAAGGCTGGAGACTGGACTAGACAAATTCTCTGAGTTTCTCCCCATCTAGGATTCTAGGATTCTCTGATTTGGGCATACGTATGAACATTAACAGCTCGCTTTCCTTATACATTATCACTGTCATTTCTTTGAAAAGTAGGTAATTAATTACAATTACCCTCATCAATGCCTCCGAAATGGGGAGTTTAACATAAAAATGAATATCTAAAAGCTGCGCAGATGATTGCAAGTGGGAGACAGACCCGAGGCACTCGAATCAGTGAGTTCTTAGCTGATAGGCTGGCCGCCTTGCTAAGGATAGACTGGGCCTCTTCGTCTTCTGGCTGCCCCCACTCTTGAGACTTCCCAGCCCTACCAGCTGGTCTTCCTCCCCATCATGCACTTTCTTATTTCTGTGCTTTGGTTCACACAGTTCTCTTCACCCTACCCCAGAATACCAATCTATATGCATTGTCCCCTACAACACCCCAGTGAGAACTTGTCTCCTTCAGGAAGTTTTCCCTGGTTTAACACGTGCTATAGGAGCATGACTCAGAGAAAAGAATGGGATTACCATTTAGAGCCTGGTTTCATATCCAAGATTTGGATTTGCTACTTACTACTTTTAAGTACTACTTACAAGTACTACTACTACTACTACTACTACTACTACTGCTACTACTACTACTACTACTATTACTACTACTACTACTACTACTACTACTACTATTACTACTACTACTATTACTACTACTACTACTACTACTACTACTACTACTACTACTACTACTACCAAGATTTGATACTTACTACTTGTACAACCTAGATAGCACAGCTAGATGGGGCAGTAGAGAGAGTAGCTGACCTGGAGTCAGAAGGACTCATCTTCCTGAGTTCAAATCTGGCCTCAGACACTTAGTAGCTGTGTGACACTGGGCAAGTCACTTAACCCTGTTTCCTCATCTGTCAAATGGTCTGGAGAAAGAGATGACAAATCACACCAGTGTCTTTGCCAAGAAAATCTCAAATGGGATCAAAGAGTCAGACATGAAAATGAATGCATCTCATTTAACCTCTCTGGGTCTCAGTTTCTATAGGAATTGTGCAGTATCTTTAAAGAATCTTCCAATTTTAATACTCAGTCTCTATGACCTTCATCACTCCTTCGTCTTGTAGCCTCTCAGAAAATACATATTTCAGTTGTACTTTTATTAGTAAGGACCACTGAGTCTTTCCATCTGATTTGTAGCTGAAACCACCTGTGTGTATTGTCTAACCTTCTTTGAATGGGAGCTCCTTGAGGCAGCTAGGTGGCCCAAGAGGTAGAGCTCAGAGTCAGGAAGATCTGAGTTCAAATCTAACTTCAGACATGTCTTAGTTGTGTGACCCTGGGCAAGTCATTGTCCTGTCTTCCTCAGCTTCCTAATCTAAAAAATGCGAATAAAAATAAGCCCCTCCTTCCCAGGGTTGTTGTGAAGATCAAATGAGATAATATTTGTGAAGTGCTGGTACAAATGTTGGTTTGCTTCCTTCCTTCCCTAGAATGCTATTCTAGCTGGTTAATTACCCAGAGTACTGTCACATCCTTTTATTCAGCAATCACCTATTCACTATCTGCTATGGAACTGAATGAGGCACAATGCCTGCCCATGACAACTTCTCGCCTAGTAGAAGAGATGGGATGCATTTACCATGCTAGGTAATGTGTAATACATTATTAATATAATACAATTTTATTAAAATAATAGGTATTGTACATATATGTGTAACATGATATGTGTTATACATATATGTTATATGTAACAGGCACAGTGCAGTGACCAGAGTGCTGGACTCAGTTTCAGATCCTGTCCTAGACACTTCTTAGCCTTGTGACAAGTTGTTTAACCTCTCCTCACTTAAGACAACTTCCAAAACCAGTATGGTACAGTGGAAAGAATGCTAGACTGGGAATCAAAGGAGCCTGTATTTCAAGCCCATCTCTGCCACTCACTACTTCTGTGTAGCTTTGTACTAATTATTTATTTTCTCTAGGGCCTGTTGTGGTTCAGTCATTTCAGTGGTGTCTGACTCTTCGTGGCCCCATCTGGGGTTTTCTTGGCAGAGATCTGCCATTTTCTTTTCCAGCTCATTTGACAGATAAGGAAACTGAGGTAAACAGGGTTAAGTGATTTACCTAGGGTCACACAGCTAGTGAGTATATATTTGAACTCAGGAAGATGAGTCTTCCTGACTCCAGGCACAATGCTTTAACCATTACTCCCTTTAGCTGTCCCTCTGGGGTCTAAATTTCCTCATTTGTCAAAGGAGAGGACTAAATGATCTCTAGGGTCCCTTCTAGCTCTAAATCTATTGATCCAATGTTCTACTAAATCATCAAGAATTGTTATCTATGATGGAGGGAGAAGTTCCAACCCAAGGAGTTTCCCATATTTATGTAATCAGTGGAGGAAAACAAGGTGCCATGGGGGGTTCAAAGGACAGAAAGATGACAACTATAGTACAAAAGCTCTGGATTTGGAGTCAGAGAACTTGGGCTCAAATTTTAGTCCCACTACTTGTTACCTCTGTGATTTTGGGTGTCATTTTTTTCTAGGCCTCAGTTTCTTTACCTGCAAAAATGAGGGGTGATTCCTAAATGATCACTTTCAGCTTTATATCCCATAAATTTTATGAGCTTGAAATGGACCCTATGAGATTTATATCTCATGATGGGTATTTAAAGCCCTTTACATTCAGGTGCCTTCCTACTTTTCCAGGTGTACTCTGAAGCCCATACATTGCACAACAGTAGGTCCCGGCCCAAACTCCACTTGATGGCTTCAGAGTGATTATCAATAGTATCAGTGGCTCTTTCCCTCCCAGCTGGATTTGCTTATTTTTTTTTTTTTTTTTGCTCATTAAAGGGGCCATTCCGTTTACTTCTTAAAGAGGCCTATTCACTAAGTGGGCATTACCTCACTCTAAGTGAGTACCTGAATAGGCCAAGGTCTCCCAGTGGATCCTGGGTCATTTCCAGTCATCCTGATGAATATCTGGTCACTGGATTCAGATGGCTGTGGAGGAGAAGTGAGACTGGTGACCTGTACAGCCCTCCCTCACTCAAAACAAAGTCAAGTGCAAGTCATGTCATCATTTCTCTGATGGCATGGTCTTCTTTGAAAATGAAGGATGAACACAGACAATCAGACAGGTTTCTCATATTATCTCCCCCTTCTTATCTAGCAACACTGGCCTTCTTGCTGTTCTTTGTATATGACACTTTTTGTTGTGGAGGTTGTTGTTCAGTTGTTTCAGTCATGTCTGACTTTCCATGACCCCATTTGGAGTTTTCCTGGCAAAGATTCTGGAGTGGTTTGTCATTTCCTTCTCCAGTTCATTTTACAGATAAAGAAATTGAGGCAAACAAGGTTAAATGACTTACCCAGGGTCACACAGATGAAAGGAAGGAAGGAAGGAAGGAGGGAGGGAAGGAAGGAAGGAAGGAAGGAAGGAAGGAAGGAAGGAAGGAAGGAAGGAAGGAAGGAAGGAAGGAGGGAGGGAGGGAGGGAGGGAGGGAGGGAAGGAAGGAAGGAAGGAAGGAAGGAAGGAAGGAAGGAAGGAAGGAAGGAAGGAAGGAAGGAAGGAAGGAAGGAAGGAGGGAAGGAAGGAAGGAGGGAGGGAAGGAAGGAAGGAAGGAAGGAAGGAAGGAAGGAAGGAAGGAAGGAAGGAAGGAAGGAAGGAAGGAAGGAAGGGATCACTAAGTAGCTACTATGTGCCAGGCACTGTGCTAAGCGCTGGGAATACAGAGGCAAAAGATACACCCTATCCTCAAGGACCTTACAATCTAATGGCAGAGACAACATGCAAACAAATTTTCATTTGATCCTCACAACCATCCTGAGAGGTAGGTACCATTATTATCCCCACTTTACAATAGAAGAAAGTGTGGCAGGTAAAGGTTAAGTGACTTGCCCAAGGTCACACAGCTAGTATGCATTAAAGGTCAAACTAGAGCTCAGGTCTTCCTACCCATGCTCCTAGGCCCAGCATGCTATCCATTGCCCCACCTAGAAGAGGTTGGAGGATGGGATAGAGGTGAGGATTAGCAGCACTGAGTCAAGAAAGGACTTAAGTTTTTTAGTGAATGATAAATAGAGCAGTCCACTTTACAGTATACATTAAGTGCTCAGGAACCATGGAAATTAAAGTGGAAAAGGTAGATAGAGGCAGGATTGTACAAGGTATTGGACATCAGACTGGAGAGTTTGGACTGAGAGTCACAAACTATAAACCTTAGAAAGGTTCTCTGAGGTCCCTCAGTCCAACCCACACCCGAAAAGAAATACTTTGTTCACCATCACCCTTAGGTGGTCACCTAATCTCTTCTTAACAACTCAGTGATTAGGAGCTCACTGCCTCCTGAGGCAGCCAATTCCATTTTTGGATAGCTGATTGTCAGAAAATTCTTCCTAGTAGAAAGTCAAAATCTGCCTCTCTGCAAATTTCCACTCGTTGCCTCTAGTTCTGCCCTCTAGGACCAAGTGGAACAAACCTAATTGTTTGTCCATATGACAGCCTTTCAAACACTTGACAGCAGCAATCACGTCCCACCATCTCACCTGCCCCACCGTCATGGAGCCTCTTTTTTCAGATTAAATAGTCTCGGCTCTTTCAGAAGACCCACTGAGTCTTCTCACCATCCCAGGCCACCCTTCTTCAGATGTTTTCTAATATATGTCTTTCTTAAAATGTGACATACCCCCCTGTCCAGGACCAAACACAAGACACTAGATGTGGTCTGACTGGGGACAAGGACAGCAGGACTATGGCTCCCTTTATTCTGAATGATCTGTTTTTATAGATGCAACAAAATACTCTGTCAGCTTTTTGGGGCTGCCACATCACACCATTAATTCAGTCCAGAGGCTGCTAAAACCCCCAAGGTTTTTTTTTAAACATCTCCCCCCATTCTGTATTTATGCAGCTCATTTTTTTAACATAAATATAGAACTTTAAATTTTATTATTATACAGCATTGTAATAGATTCTACTCATCATTCTAGTAGAAATCCTTTAGGACACTGGTTTTCATATCTAACATGCTACCTATTGTTAAAATAACAAATATTTATTAAAGCTGTCTCTCCCAGTTTTATGTCATTTGATAAGCATGCCCTTCATTCTCTAAGAATGGGGGAAGGAGGGAGGAAACAAGCATTTGTAGTTGTTGCCATTTTCAACCATATCTCTCTGTGACCCCATTTGGGGTTTTCTTGGCAGAGATGCTACAGTGATTTGCCCATTCCTTCTCCAGATCATTTGACAGCTGAGGAAGCTGAGACAAACAGGGTGAAGTGACTTGCCCAGGGTCACACAGATAGCCAGTGTCTATGGTTGGATTTGAACTCAGGAAGAGGAGTCTTCTTAACAGGCACTCTATCCACTGTACTACCTAGCTGTATTTATTAAGTGCTTACTTTGTACCAGGCACAGTACAGTTTGATCTTTACAAGTATTATCTCATGGGGTGGGTAGTAGGAACATGGAAACTAATTAATTTTTCCCAGACAGATTCACTGTGAGTTTTTTGACGACAGAAACTTCTCTGGTTTCCACCTGAAGCCAAGCCTACCAATACTCTGCATCCCAAAACCATTCTGAAACGTTCCAGCCTCTACCTTCCCCTCCCTCCTCCACTCCTTTTCTTGCTTCCTTTTTCCTTTTTTGGCTACACTCATATTCACTTGTTAAATCATAAACCACTTTCCTGGGGAATTTCACAGTGGGGTCCCATCCATCTTTCCTAACTGGTCCTCCCTGGCCACCACCATCTGTCTGCCCCATCCCACATGACCAAAACTGGGCTTTTCAATCATCGTACAAAAGCCACAGACCTGGAGCTGAGAGGGACTTTACAGGTTTTCTCATCCAATCCCTTATTTCACAGCTGGGGAAGCAGGACCAGGGAGGATGTTACTCTTGTCCAAGAACACACAGCAGATTTGAACTTGGACTCCATGGTTTCGAGTTCAGTGCTCTTTCTACTGTACCCCCTTTGGGTATAACACTGCCACTCCTGCTTCCATGAACTACATACCCAAGAGGCAGGGAGTATCCCCACCTCTATCCCCCAAATAATTCCCTCACCCAAAGGCTGAAGTCTAAACGTCCCTTAAAAAGTGTCAATCTACTAGTGACTTCTACCATGAAAAATCATTCTTAAAGGAAGAAAACAAGAAAGCATCAAGTATAAAGTGTTATATGTGCTGGGTGCATTATAAATGTTCCATTTCATCCTCACAGCAACCCTGGGAGATAGGTGCTATTATTATCCTCCTTGTATAGAGGAGGAAACTGAGGCAGATAGACACTAACTGACCTACCCAGGACTTCATGGCTCATGTCTGAGGGTGGATTTGAACATGGATTTGCCTGACTCAATGCCCATTGCTCTATCCACTGCACTCACAGGATGTGAGGCATAGCCTGTTAAAGAGCACCGGGTGGAGCCAGGTTGTCACCTATTTTGGTTTTTTCACTAATTACTTCACCCACCTGCTGCAAGTCACCTATCCACTCCAAGTGGACATTCTCTTGGGCATCTAAGAATATTAACTCTTTAAAGGCAAATGGCTTTTGATTTTATCATTGTAGCCTTTAGTTCAGAGTCAAGTGCATAGAAGGCACTTAATACAGGCTTACTGATTGAGTTGTGACCGATTCATGTGTTTCTCAGGAAACACTATAGGTATTATTATGCCCATTTTACAGATGAGGACACTCAAGCACATAGAGGTTAACTGACTTGCCCTAATCCCACAAGGGGTATATGTCAGAGATAGAAATAAAATTCAAATTTCTTTGCATGGCATCCAAGTCCCTCTACCATCTGGTGGCCCTCTACCTTTCTCTCCTCATCGATCTCTCACCTCCTTGGATTCTACACTCCCACCAAACAGGTCACTCTGTGCTCTGAACATTCCATGGGCTCTCCCATTCTTATTTACCCTGCTCCCCATACCCAGAATGCCTTCCCTCTTCCTCCTTACCTGCCAAATTTCTATTTATCCTTCAAAACCCAATTCAAACACTACCTTTCCTTAACCTCTGGTATGGGTAATAAGCTTCCTCCTCAGACCCAATCACCCTTTGTTTTTCAACTTTCTAATACACTTGCAGGTAATGTTGGCTGTTACAGTTGTCTATGTTTGTGCTTCATCCCCTGCCATGTAAATTCCAGGAAGGCAAGCACTGTGTGTTCTCCAAACTTTGCATCTCTCCCAGGGCTTAATTTAGGGACTCTTAGATGGCAGTGAGCAGGCAGTTGCAAATTACAAGCAATATTTACAGGAAAAAGACTGGTCTTGTAAAGGGAAGCAGGGTGTGTCACCCATGGGATGTCAAGAGAACTTCAGGAAGGCTCCTCCCGGCACATCAGGTGGGCATCTAGGGACAGGGAGTGGGCAGAATTCCTGGAAGATATGGACAGGCAGGCATGGATGGTATATTCAGTTGTCATTGCTCAGTCGTGTCTGATTCTTCATGACTGCATTCGGGGGTTTTCTTGGCAGAGATACTGGAGTGGTATGCTATTTCTGTTTCCAGCTCATTTTACAGATGAGGAAACTGAGGAAAACAGGATTAAGTGCCTTGCCCAGGATCATACAGCTGGTAAGTGTCTAAGGCAGGATTTAAACTCAGGTCTTCCTGACTGCAGGCCTAGTGCTGTATCCACTGCACCACCTGAAATTGTTGAAGGAGTGCCCATGTGGATGAGATCATGGGACTAGATCAGACCTTAGAGGTCATCTAAATCCTCTGTCCAGTCCTCTTATTTTATGGTTGAGGAAATTGAGGATCAGTGAGGTTAATAGCTTGGTCAAGACCACAAAGTAAATAAGCGAGAGATCTAGGATTTGAACTCAGGCTCTGTGAGCAGACAGGGGGTACAGTGCATAGAACTGCTGACCCTGGAGTCAGGAAGACTCTTCTTTTTGAGTTCAAATCTAACCTCAGACACTTACTAGCTGTGTGACCCTGGGCAAGTCACTTAACCCCATTTGCCTCAGTTTCCTCATCTGTCACATGAGCTGGAGAAGGAAATGGCAAACCTCTCTATTACCTTTGCTAGGAAAACTCTGAACGAGGTCATAAAAAGTTGGACAACCAGTGACTCCAAGTTAAACACTCTTTCCACTGAACCACACCACCTCCATTCATGGGAGGACTAAAGTATTGCTGCTTGATATATTTTTGCTGACTAAGAAATTCATTAACAAAATCACTTTCTTTAATCCAAAATCTGGCCTTGTGACTCCCCAACTCAATCAATTGCAGTGGTTTCCTATTGCCTTACACAGCCTCTCCCTAACCTGCCTTTCTACCCTCATTGGCCATTGATCCCCCTCCTACACTCTTCCATCGTTGGAATTCTTTCTCTTCCTCACATAAGATGTTTCATCTCCAGCCTCCAGGCAGTGACAGTCCCACATGCCTGGAATACAGTCCCACCTTATCTCTGCCTCTATTTCATAGAGTCTTTTCCTTTAAGATTCAAGCACAATCATTAATCATCTGCATGAAGTGTTTCCTGAGCCCCTCAACTGCTTGTGCCCTCCCTCCCAAGCTACCTTATATAGGTTTGAATTTATTCACTTCATATTTATGCTGCTTATACATCTACAGGCAAACTTGTTGTGTCCCTCATTAGAATGCAAGGTCTTTGCAAAGAAGGTTTACTTCATTCTTTTGTAGTAATATCCCCAGCACCTAGCATGGTGTCTAGCACATGGTACACATGTAAAGCTTATGGACAGATTGCCTGGAACTGCTTGAGACTGTCTTGGAGCTGGGCAGGGGTGTGAAAACCTGCTTTCTTCTTGTTTAGTCATTTTCCAGTCATGCCTGACTTGTCATGACCCCAGTTGGGGCTTTCTTGGCAGAGATACTGGAGTGGTTTGCCATTTCCTTCACCAGTTCATTTGACAGAGGAAACGGAGGCAAACAGAGTTAAGTGACTTGCCCAGGGTCACACAGTAAGTGTCTGAGATTGGATCTGAACTCAGATCTTTCTGACTTCAGGGCTGGCATTCCACCCACTTCACCACCTAGCCACCTATCCCATTTTTAAATTTTCAGTGTGAGCATGTACACCTCTAAAATGGACAAACATTACAAATCTGGACTTGACGTATTGTTTTGTTGATTGTCTGGCCTTAATGTTGTTGGTACAGGTTAAACTTAAAATTGTGTCATGGCATACATGTTTTCAGAGTGGGTTGTTAAACATTTACCAGCATACCCTTTCAGGGAGGGGAGAGGATGGGATTTCAAAAACCTAAGCCTGCCCAGGACCTCCAAAGGTCACCTTGTGAGCCTCTGTCCTTGGCCAGTCTTAGATTTAAGATGCAGAAAGCAAAATTTCTCATACTGGTTCTGTGGTTCTATCACTGGCTCTATCTACATGACCTTGCGCAAATCTCTAGGCCTCTCTGGGCTCTCAGTCTCCTCATCTCTAAAATGAAAGGGTTAGATTAGATAACCCTTGAATGTCCCTTCCAGGTCTGATAATCTACGTTTTGTGGTTACTCTTCTTGAATAAATTAATCCCAGATTCCCCTTCTCACCCTGTCTCTTCAACAGGCCTGGAAGTTCTCACTGGGGCCCATCCTGCTTCCATACTGCTTCCCACTAGACAGAGAGCCCTCCAGAGCAGGTAGGAAAGACTGCCCCACCCTCATGGAGGAGTGCTGCCCAAGATAGAGGGGGGTTAGAAAGGGAACCTTGGAGAAAGGAATTCTAGCCCTGGGTCCAGTGCCCACAGCACGTTACCAAGTCCTGGCGACCTGTGGAAGATTTGGGGCCCTAGGTGTCAGCCAAGAGACAGCAATTAAGGGAACCATCGATTCACAGGAGGAGGGAGAGAAGAGGCTGCCATTCACTGAGCTGAGCTAGATCGATAGAGGCTGAGGCTCCAGGTTCCGATGGCTAATTAGCACCCAACACAGGCCTTGGACTCCAGGAAGCCCAAGCAGGGAGGTTTGCAGGGACCCAGGGGCCTGGGGATGGGGCTAAGGGACCTGCCTCCCCCACTATGGGCAGGCCAGGGATGAAATCAGTCACCTCCCTTTGGCCAAAACACTATTTGCCCTTGTTGTGAATCATATTCTCATGTTATTCCCCTAAATGCCCCAATTAGCTGAGTCTCTGACCCTCTCCCTCTTAGAGTCTCCCCTGTCCATCTCTCTACAGGATTGTCTCCCCCTCCCTCTCTTCCCCTAGGTTGTCTCCTAATTTGCTTGACTTCTGCAGAGAAATGTGAAGTATTTGGACCACCAGAGGGCACCAGCGACCCCTCGCAAAATGAGAAGAACGGCAGGGGACTGTGCTCTGAGCCCCAGGGCTAGGGGCCAAGACGAAACTCAGTCAAGGCAATGAGTTTGGGGGCCCTGCTTAGCCCTCCCCCAGCCCCAGCTCAGTTACACCTCCCTAGCCACATGCTCGCAGCCCAAAGCTTCAGTCTCAAATTGCACACTGCCCACTGAAACTCCAGATCCCAGAAGGCAGAAAGGCTCAAGCCAGACGTTGCCTTGGGGTCCTGGGGCACCAGGTTCAGCAGCCCCAGTGCTCAAACCTGTAAGCCAGCTTTCCTGCCTGGGACCACCACCCTCCTCAGCTCAAGTCTGCTCACCATCTAGTATCCACTTAATAGGCTGCCTCTGGGAAGAAAGGGAGACTGGAAATGTGCTGGGAGAGTGGGGGTGACCAGTGAGGATGAGGAATAAGACTAAGAAATGGCCACTGTTCACTCATCGATCCTAACGAAAGCCCTGTGAGACAAGGAATACAAATTTTATAATGTCCATTTTATAGATGTGGAAACTGAGGCTCAGAGAAATTATAAAGCCTTACCCCAAGACCCTAGAACTTAAGTGCTAGAATCAGGACCAGAAGCTAGGTCTTCTGACTCCAAAGTCAGCAATGTCTCCATTATAGCAAGCTGACCTAGGAGACTATAGGAAATGTCCTGGAAGAACGCTGGAGATGTATCAAGTACACTGAGAAAGTACCAAGAAGGGATTTGGGGGAGTACTAGGGAAGTATTGTGAACATATTTTAGGAAAAATGGGAGAGTATTCAGTGTGCTGGGAATGAGCTGGAAGAGGATTTGGAATAACCCACAAAGTGTCTGAAGTAGCAGCTGCCTATACAATGTGGTGCTAGAGGCATCCCAAGGCTGCCTCAGCCAAAAATCTGTTCCCACCACATATCTCCCCCCCTCCCTGCTCCAGCCTGCCATGGAGGGAACCATCATCTCCTCTTTCCCTGCAGACAATCCTCTCTAGGGAAAGCTCCTCAAACAGCTGTGCTTGCTCCTGCCTCTGGATCTCAACACCATCCTTGGCAAGGGGAGACCGGTGGGGATACTGATTCAGAGGGGCCCCCAGGAACTGGGGACGAGCCTCACAAAGCCAGCTCTTTAGCTTTTCAGGCTTGGACCCAGGACTCCTGGCCCTAGCCCTGGCAGAGGGGGGTTGGGGGTGGTGACTAAGCTGACTGGAGACACAGAATAGGGGGAAGAAGGGGGAGGAGAGTGACTAAGAGAATCAGCCCTCTGCCCACTGCAGAGAAGAGGTGGGGGAAAGAGGGAACAGGCCGCTTGGTGATGCATCGTCACCATGGTGATATTACACCATCCTCACTCTTCATGGCAACAGGGTCCCCCGCAGCCAGGCAGGCACTGCTCTGAGGAGACCCCGGGGAGCCAGGGTTCTGTCTGCCCAGCCTAACCTGTTGGTTGTTGACTCCGCAGTCTTGGTCCACAGGGGCTCCAGCCTCCTCGCCTGCCCACAAAGCATCCAAAAAGGGATCAGATACAAACTCCCCTAGACTCCAGCATCATGTCACACTATTCCCACTCCCCACCCCCCCACGCCCCAGGAAGTTCTCCCTGGAATCTAACATTAATTCCACATGCTGCTGTGTCATCCCATCTCCTCCCCAGTGTATGAGGAGAGGGGAGAAGGGAGGGAGGATCAGTTCTCCTTGATTTTTATCCACCAGGTTGGATAATCCTGACTCTGCTGCATTACACACTGCTCTGGTTCTCCTCATCTTCCAAATGTAAGCAATGCTGTACAGTCAAAAGGATAGTGGACCCAGGAGTCGAGAGACTTGGGTTCTAATCTCCACCTACCATTCAATAAACCCCTTCCAGGTCTCAGTTTCCTCATCCGTCAGTTGAGAAGAATGAACTAGGTGAATTCTGAGGTTAATTTCTGACCTAACAATCTATGGATCTAATAGGATACATACCACACTCTAGGAATGGGTAAAACCCTGGATTCCAGACAGAGTTCTGTGGCTAACTCATGAGGGATTTAGGGAGAATGACTATCCCGTTCTGGGCCTGTTTCCTCATGTATCCGAAAAGGATAACAATCCCTATTTCCACATGAAAATTATAAGGATGAAATAATATAAAGTAAAAAGTCCTAAACACTTGGGTCAGGTTCTTATTACTAGTATCATTACTATTTTTACCAATGGTGGTACAGAGAGGCAATCTAGCAGCAGCTAGAGTCCAGACAACTGGGTTCCATTCTCACCTCTGACCCATCCTGGTTGTGTGACTTTGGGCAAGTCAATCTCAGTGCACAAGACCAAAGGTGTCGAACACAAAGCCCACAGACCACAGGTGACCCACCAAAACCAGATTAAAGTATTGCCATAGTAATTAATATAATTATAATATATAATAGATTATTATAATAAAATATTAAAATAATTGGGAAATATTTAACAAAATAAATAAAAATATAGCAAAGCATAGATAATATTAAATTTTAAAAATAAGTCAACATAAGACCCACCAGGATGCTTACGTATGGATTAGTGACCCCTATTTCTTTTCAGGTTTGACAACACTGATCTAGACAACTCTCTAAGACAGGTTTTAGAGGAGATGGTGATCTGCACTGGTAAAGGAAGTTTCCTCATCAGGGAGGTCTATACACCAATGAAATCATAGGGCTGTTCCTAACCCTGTCCCCAAGAGATTCCAGAACAGGTCACATCTTTTCTCACTGAGGTGGTCTTTGTTAAGGAATTCCAATGAAAGATCTTCGGACCATAGTCTGGAGACTTCAAAAGAACAAAGTCCCTTGGCCGTGAGCCCCAGGGAGAGAGATCTCAGTGGAAGACTGTTTGCAGATAAGTAAAAGGAGGCTTAGAGAGCAATGACTTATCCAAGGTCACACGGTTAATGGCAAAGACAAGAATTAGAGCTCAGGACTTCTAATTTCCAGGCAGGGGCTCTTTTTATTTGATCACTCTGGCTCTTTCAGTAACTTCCCTGTTGATTATTTCTAATTTATCCTGTCGATAGCTCATTTGTACATGGCTATTTGCATGTTATTTCCCCATTAGATTGTGAGCTCCTTGAGATTAGGAGGATCTGTCTCTTGCCTTTCTTTGTGTTCCCAGGGCTCAGAGGTGCCTGGCACAGAGGAGTCGATAATAAATGCTTATTGACTGACTGGATGACTTTAGAGTGAATTGGGAAACATCATGCCTTATGGGAAAGGAAGGTATGGCACTGCCCTGCTGCTGCTATAGACGTAGTGGGATACAGATAAGACTGGGAGAACACAGGACTCTAGGATGCCGGGACTTGAAGGGAGGGGGGGAGGGAAGAAAGGAGAAAAGGAGGGAGGAAGGAAAGGAGGGAAGAAGGCAGAGAGAGAGAGAAAGGAAGAGAGGGAGGGAAGGAGGAAAAGAGAAAAGGAGGGAAGGAGGGAGGGAGGGAAAGAAAGAGGGAGAGAGAGGGAGGAAGGGGAGGAGGGAAAAAAGAAGGAAGGGAAGGAGGGCATTAGATGGAGTCAGGGAGAAAGGAAGAGAGGAAGGAAAAAAGGGAAGGAAGAAAGGAGAGAGAGAAGGAGGGAGAGAGGAAGAGAGGAAAAGAGGGCAAAAGGAAGGAAGGGAAGGAGGAAGGGAGGCAGACAGGGAAAGAGAGAGGAAGGGAGAAAAGAAGGAAAAGAGGGAGGGAGGAAACAAACATTTATTAAGCGCCTACTATATGCCAGGCACCATAGTCAGCACTTTACAAATATTATCTCATTTGATCCTCACAACAACCACAGGAGGGTAGGTGCTATTATCCCTATTTTACAGTTGAGAAAATTGAGGCCAAACACAGATTAAGTGACTTGCTCAGGCTCACACAGTAAGTACATATCTGAGGCTGGATTTGAACTCAGGTTTCCTTGACATAGCCCAACATTGTATCCACTGTATCACTTAGTTACCTTTAGAGATCATACAATCCAACTCTCTGATTTTACAGAGGAGGAAACCGAGGTTGAAAGAGTGGAAGTGACTCACCCAAGTTCACAAAGCTAGTTTAGTGACAGAGCTGAGACTAGAACCTGGTCTCTGGATTCCTAACTCAGTGTGTTCATAATATACGATGCTGTAATCCTGCCTAGAATAAGGAAGATGGAAATGACGGCCTTAAAGGGTGCATTCCAACTTGAGATAGTGTTGGCGTCTGACTGGGCTACTCAGTGTGATGTAGAACAGAGAATACTGCATTTGGAATTAGTAAAACTGGATTCAAATGATGGCCTTGCCACCTTGTAGCTTACAAGGTACATGCCCTCACCGCGTTTCAGCTTCCTCACTGGTCAAACAAATTGGTAGAACTAGACTATCACTAACGTCCCCTTTGGTAACAATCTATAAATCAAGTTGAAGTCAAATAGTGTTTAATGCCTCAGAACCTCAGTTTCCTTATTTATCAAATGGGGATAACAAGGCACAGTCTACCTCCCAGATGGTTAGGAGGCCCTGGGCTCCTTCCTCATACCCAGCCAGAGGTTTTTCCACTTTTCTGAACCAATCCATCTGGAGATAGCAGACACACATAACAGCCAGGTCTGCACTGCTGCATTTTTTTGGTTTATCTGGAGTCAACACTCCTGGTTTTTACAACAGGACAGAGTCCTGGGCAGGATCCTCGTTTCTGAGTCATCCTCCTCGCCCCTCTCTGGGGTGAGCAGGGAAGGCTAAAAACCAAGACTGGAAGATCTCCCAGGGTCTGGCCATCCTCAGCCAGTCCCAGGGGCCAATCGCCACCCTCCTCACCTCTTCCCCCTCATCCCATCATGGAGAGAGAATTTACATTCTCCCAAACCCTGGTCCACAGAATCCCTGCACATCACTCCTGACCATGTACTGATGTGTCTGTTCTCTGGGAAAGGGCAAAGTGCCTAGGATTGTGTTGGCTCCTCCAGGGGCCCCAGAATCTGGATTGCAGGCATCAAGAAGGTTGTGCAGATGGCGAGTGCCTGTCTCTGGATGGATGAGCGTCTGGAGCTGCCATTCGCCTCATGTCAGCCTGTGGAATCCTGATTCATCTCTCTTCCCTGGGGAGCCTGCCGAGGGAGACACTGAGGAGAGATGGACCCCAGAACAGACCCAATTCCATCCAAGGCAGGGGGAATAGAGACGAGCCCCAGAGAGAAAGGGGGAAAGGAAGCAGGGTTAAAGGCAGAAATCAGCTACATTCTATCTACCTTCCTTATGGTCTGAAAAAGGAGAAATGAGGAAAGTCTGGTACTAGCTAAGGGAAGGACTTTCCAAACAGAATGTAAGTGATGTTCTATTTAATTCAATTTGACTAATATTTGTTATGGCAACCAAGTGGCACAGTGCCAGACCTGGAGTCAAGAAGACCCATCTTCCTGAGTTTGAATTAGCCCCACACACTTCCTAACTGTGTGACCCTGAGCAAGTCATTTCATCCTGTTTGCCTCAATTTCCTCATCTGTTAAATGAGCTGGAGAAGGAAATGGCAAACCATTTCAGTAACTCAGTATGTCTTCCAAGAAAACCCCAAATGGGAAAACAACTTATGCAACTTTTATTAAGCACCTACTATGTGACACAATGGAAAAAGAACTAGATATGAAATCAGAGGATCTGGGTTTGAATCCTGGCTCTGTCACTTATCATGTGACCTGGGACAAGTTACTTGACTTCTATGGGGCTCAGTTTCCCCATCTGTAAAATAAGGAGGTTGGACTAGACAGCTTCTCTATGATCCTATTGCAACATACTGTGCTAGATTCTGGAAATACAAAGACAAATGAAACTAGTCCCTGACTTCAGAGAGCTTACATTCTATTGAATGGAAGGAAGCAACATGCACACAGAAAAAATAAGGGAGAATACTAATAATTAGGGAGATCAGTGGGAGCTTTTGAGTAGCCCCTGTGCTGAGCCATGAAAAGGGCTTCTAAGAGTCCAGGGTGAGGTGCCTATTGAATAAGAAGAGGGGTCAGGGAGCCTCCTGGGCAGCAGAAACATCACTGACCTATGTAGGGTTTGAATCCTAGACTCATAGATTGGTAGAGCTGGAGGAGACCTTTAGAGATCCTCCAGTTTAACTCCCTTGTTTTATTTACATATGGGAAAAACAAGGTTCTGGGAGGGAAAGGTATTTGCCTAAAGTCACACATCTAGTAAGTGGCAAAGCTGCCACTCGATTCCAAGCTTCTTGCCCCCAGCTCCGGTTTCTTTTTCACTGTTCGATGCTGTAATCTTTGCCCAGAAGCAAGGGACTGGACAGAATGACCCTTCGGGGAACATTCCACCTTTGGATTCTCTTGGCTTCTAACTGATGTAATAACAATCCCTTCGGCCACCCAAGCCTGCCTGTCCTTGATTCTCTCTGGGGGCCCTTGGGCTCCTAGCCTTGGGCTCCTTCACCATCTGGCTCCCATCCCTCTTCTCCCCACAGCTGCCCCCACTCCCATACCCTCCCCTCAGTCTAGCCTAATTTTTTTCCCTTCCTTGGATTCAGGTCACTGCTCCTTGTCCTCTCCTCCACCGAGAATGTGACTAATTCCCTCCCTTCATTTGCAGGATATTGTTACCTGGAGGTATTTATAGCCAGCCAGTCTGCATCCCCTGCGTCTTTCCTGTCTTCCTGAGGCCTTCAACTGTGTTCCCACATGCTGGTTCCTAAGCCTGCCTACCATCATTTCTCTTCAACCCACCCAAGCACAATCTTCCCCTAGCTCTCTGCATCGAGGGCCTAGGAACACAGAACCAAGCCTGAGCTTCCTGAGTACTACCTATAGGACAGCTACAGCTCTTGCTTGGGCTCTCCTCTCTCTTCTCATTAACCCCACTTTCCCTTCCGTTCCATTTCCTGTATTAACCGCACTAACAGCTCCTTCTTTCCCCCAGAAAAGAGCACTGACAAGGTGTCAGGGAGAACCGTGATCAGCCAGCTTCTCCATGATATCATATCCTTTCCAAATCTGTAAGAAGATGCTTGAGTCACCACAGAACAGTAGTGAGGGTTCCAGATATGTGTACCCTAGGGTTTGGCCTGTCTGGGCTTAGGAAGGTAGGCTGGAGGGAGAACCAACAGAGTGAAGGACTGCATGGCCTGACCCAGTGAGGACCCCAGGACCATCATGGACCAGGAAGCAATGATGGTGATGACGTTGTCAAACAATCCCTCGGTTGGGAAATAACTAGGCTAAACTAGGGAAAGGATTATGGAACAGTCTCCATGTGGGCTAGAAATGTTGAAAATAGGAAAGAAAGGGGTCTGAGGATGGAAAGGTATGAGTAAGAGCTGAGGTTGTTTTCTGGCCTTTCAGAGAATAAGACTAGGCTATTCTTGAGATGTGGGAAATACAAGGTACTAAAGACATTAAAATTAGACAAGATGATCTAAAGGGGTGAGGCTGGACAGAGATGTCAGCAAATATGTGCGAAGAGTGAATTAGAATAATTTCCATTTATATGGTACTTTAAAATACAGAATCCTTAGAATCCTGGATTTAGAGCTAATAGAGCTTAAAATTATACACTGAGACTTTTGGGAAACCCTAGATTCATATGTCACATAGGATTGGCACCTTTGGCATGGGAGTTTGCCAACCCCTCTTCAGGACTGATCATCCACCTTTGGTGTCCACCTCTCACCCAACTCTCATCGGTGGTTCCAAGGAACTGGATTTTGAGCAGAGGCCACACCCCAATAAAACTTTCTCTGCAGATGGGTTGTGGGTAGCTGACAGGCCTAAAACCCAGCAGTGAGTTAGGAGGGCATCTATGCCAAACATGTGAAGACTTCCTCTGGAAGAATAGGTGAATGGGGACAATGTTCCAATAGCCATGAAGATGGAACAAGTGGGTGCTGTGGGGCACTTAGATCTTGGTCAGGCATTGAAGATGCCAAGGTCATACACCACATCTTGGCTTCTGAATTTTGATGACTCTGAAGACTGTACACTTCTACCTCACTTAAATCCAATTCACAAGCTAGTCAAGACATCACCCCATGATGTCATCTGTCCTCTCTGGAAATGAAGGATGAACAGTAACCACAATGTCACATACAAATACTAGATGTAAATTCACATATACATATCATGTATTTAGAACTGGAAGGAACCTTAAAAATCATCTAATCTATCCCCTTCTTTTTACAGCTGAAGAAATTGAGGCCCAGAGTAGTTAAGTGACTTACCCAGAGTCATACAACTAGTAAGTTTGGGGTGAGATTTGAACTCAGACATTCCTGACCCCAAGTTCAGCACTTTATTCATTATGCTAATTGGAGTAGAAACAAAAGTTCTAGATAAAAATCACAATAAATGCAAATAAATAAATGTCTGAGTTGGGATTTGAAACTAGATTTCCAAACTCCAAGTCCAGCATTCTAACCCAAGAGAAGCTTTAAGGTCCTTGAACATTTCTGATTGCTGGGGGCAACTAGATGGTACGGTGGATAGAGCACTGACCCTGGAGTCAGGAGGACCTGAGTTCAAATTTGACCTCAGATAATTACTAGCTGTGTGACTCTGGGCAAGTCACTTAATTCCAATTGCCTCCAAACCCGAAACAAACAATTCTGATGCCCAGATTCCCTATTCAGAACCTAGAGAAGATAAAGTTAAAGGTAGAAGACATGGTAAGGAAAGTTTCTTCCAATCTACTGAAGCAAGAACAAGGCAAAAGCTACTACCAGAGAATGCCCTTGGAGGACAGAAGCTTAGACACCAAAAAAGACTCTCTGAAAATGAAGGGGCCACCTCCTCCAGGAAGAAAATGCCCTGAGCAAATTTAAGGAGGCTAGGATTCAGAAAGTCCAGTCATCTCCCCAGTTAGCTCTGTATATAGAGATCTGCAGCTACCTGGCTGTCAATACAATTCACGACAGGGATATCAAAATGATTGTACTTCATTCCCAGTAGTGTGCTGGAACCAGTTCATTGGGACACATCGATCAGTTCCACCTAGGACATCAGCAAATGCTACAAACTGTGGCTTGACTGTTCTGTTGTCTGCACTTAAAAAAGTAATGGAGAAAATGCTGATCATTTGGATTAAACTTTTAAAGTATGTCATTAGCGCATTTCTTTTTTTTTGGAAGGCAGTTGTTAAACATTTACCTGCATATTCCTTCATTTTTATCTTCTCACTAAGAAAAGCACCACATTGAGAATGGAAGAAGTTATGACCAAACAAGAGATAGAGAACATTACGAAATTCAAAATGGATAATTTTAATTACATTAAATTGAAAAGTTTTTGTACAAACAAAGCCAATGCAACCAAGATTAGGAGGGAAGCAGAAAAGTGGGAAAGAATTTATACAACCAGTGCCTCTGATAAAGGCCTCATTTCTAAAATGCTTAGAGACCTGAGTCAAATTTATAGGAACACAAATCATTCCCCAATTGATAAATGGTCAAAGGATATGAACAGGCAGTTTTCAGAGGAAGAAATTAAAGCTATCTATAATCACATGAAAAAATGTTCTAAATCATTACTGATTAGAAAAATGCAAATCAAAACAACTCTGAGGTATCACTTCACACCTTTCAAATTGACTAACATGATAAAACAGGAAAATGATAAATGCTGGAGAAGATGTGATAAAATTGGAACACTAATGCATTTGGTGGAGTTGTGAACTGATCCAACCATTCTGGAGAGCAATTTGGAATTATGCCCAAAGGGCTATAAAACTGTGCATACCTTTGACCCAACAATACTACTTCTAGGACTGTATTTGCAAAAAGATGATAAAAATAGGAAAAGGACCTACTGTACAACATGTATAAGAGCTCTTTTTTTTTTTTTTTTGGAAATTGAAGGGATATCCATCAACTGGGAAATGGCTAAACAAGTTGTAGTATATGAATGTGATGGAATATTATTGTGTAATAAGAAATGATGAGCAAGTGGACTTCAGAAAAAAACATGGAAAGACTTCCATGAACTGATGCTGAGTGAAAGGAACAGAACCAGGAGAACATTGTGCACAGTAACAACCCCATTGTTTGATGACTGACTTTGATAGACTTAGCACTTCGCAACAGTGCAAGGATCTAAGACAATTCCAAAAGACTCACAATGGAAAATGCTCTCCACAACCAGAAAAAAAATGGAGTTTGAGTGCAGAGCACACTATTTGTTCGCTTTCTCTTTTGCTATTTTGTTTTGTTCCTTCTTTCTTGTGATTCCTCCCATTAGTTCTAATTCTTTACATCATGATTAATGTGAAAATATGTTTAATATGAATGCATAAGTAGAGCCTAAACCAGATTGCATGCCTTCTTGGTCAGGGTGGAGGAGAGGGAGGTGGAGAAACTCAAAATCTTATGGAAGTGAGTGTTGAAAAGTAAAAATAAATTAATTAATTTTTATAAAAGAATAATACCACATTTGGGAAGAGGGATACACAACAAATATTAATTGAATTCATAGCTGCATTTTTTGTGGTAGCGAAAACCAGGAACTAAATGGAGACCAAAGATTAAGAAGTGGATGAATAAATTTAATGTATTTTAACATCATAGGTTTAGAGTTGAAGGGACCAGATCTTTCATTTTACAGATGAGGAAAAAATAGTTGAGAGAAGTTGTGACCTGATCAGGGTTACACAGCAAGTAAATGTCTAAGGCTGGATTTGAACTTAGGTCTTCCCAACTTGAACGTTGCACGTATTATGCCACCTAGGTATCATTGAGCCATAAGAAATGAGAAATAGAATGTTAGCTAGAGGTCAAAAAGGATAGAGCACTAGACCTGGAGTCAGGAAGACTCATCTTCCTGAGTTCAAATCTGAACTCAGACACTTACTAGGTGTGTGACCCTGGGCAAATCACTTAACCCTGATTGTCTCAGTTTCCTCACCTGTTAGATAAGCTGGAGAAGAAAATGGCAAAACACTCCAGTATCTTTGGCAAGAAAATCCTAAATGGGAACACAACAAATCAGACACAATTCAACAACAAAGAGAAAGGTGGAAAAAATTTGGATGAATTGACAGAGACCAAAGTAAATAAGGACAGGAGAACAATATACACAATGATAAATATAGAAATGAAACAAAACTAAAAGATAGCCAAATTCTCATTAATCATAACAGCCATTCTTAGTCCAAGAAAATAAATGTTAAAACACATCTTGCTCCTCTGCATAGAGAATTGAAGAACCACAGGCCTAGTATACAGTCTATGATGTCAGACATTGCCACTGAGTCAGTTTTCCTTGATGCTGGAATAAAAGCTTCCTAGGGAATATTCAATCGTTTACAAGTTGTTTAGACAATATTCTTTTGTTTTGTTTTTATTTTCAGTGTACCTTCCATAATTCAAGAGCTTACTAAGGATCTCTGCAGGGAATGACCCCTCCATTCAAAATTTCTATTGTCCAGTTCTATCTGACTCTTCAAGACTCCATATGGGGTTTTTTTTGGTTAAAGATACTAGAGTGGCTTGCCAATTCCTTCTCCAGCTTATTTGACAGATAAGGAAGCTGAGGCAAACAGGGTGAAGTGATTTGCCCAAGGGCACACAGCTAGGAAGTGTCTGGGTCCAGATTTGAACTCAGGAAGATGAATCTTCCTAACTCCAGGCCTGGCACTCTATCCACTGCTCCACTTAGCTGCCTGGCATTCAAAATACAGCAGCCCAATGTCACAATAACTCAGAATGTCAGAGCCAGAAGGGAACTTGGAGACCAGTCCAGAGCCCTTGTTTTATCTTATTTTTATGTAATATTTATTTTTCTAAGTTATTGATCCATTTTATTTTGAAACAAAAACATGTTTCCCAACAAATACCCAAATAACCCCCCTACAAAGTACATTCCTCACAAATAACAAGTTTGCTGATTGTTAACAAAAGAAAGAATGGATCCCTTAACTTTGAAAGTGTCGCGCTATCACTGACTACAATATTTAACTCATTTCGCTGCCTCTCAGTGCTGATCTCACTTACACTGTTGTAGTCATTTTATCTGGGGTTTTTTTCTTTTTTCACCCTGTATCAGTTTATAGAAGTCTACCCACCTTTCTCAGAATTTATAATATTTATCATTTCTTATAAGCACAATAATATTCCTTTATCACTGTAGCACCAGGGTTCCCTCTATATGTAGTTCCCTCCTCCCCTCCCACCCTCTCAAACCCCTTTCCCTCAAACTCCCTGAAATGCCACCTCAGTATCTATTCAAACCATAGGTAATGCTCCCCCACTGATGGATTTACTTTTATCAGTTAGGGATCATATTGGATCAAAGCAACAGGCATTTAATTAAATGGTATAGCAATATATGTGATTGTAAGAAGAGAGAGAAAAAATGTGAGAGTGACAAAGGCAATGTGTGGTACAGAGTGCTAGACTGATCATAGACTTATCCTTTCCAAGCTAAATATTCACATTCATCAAAAACGCCACCCCCAAGGCAAAATGACTACCAGAAGAATTAATGTCAACAAATTAGAACTCTTCTCTGAGCATGAACAGTTTGTTGCTGACTTGGAGGGAAAGTTGAGCCAACACACAGTTGGCAACAGTGGAGCAGAAAAGGAGTGGGCAGCTTTCAGAGATTTGGTGTACAGCACTGCATTTGCTCATCTGGGTCAGAACACTCACAAAAACCAAGACTGGTTTGATGAAAATGATAGGGAAATTCAGAAGCTGCTAAATGAAAAACGAGAACTCCACAGCATTTACCAGCAGGATAGTTCATCCACCTCTAAGAAGGCAGCATTTAATTCCATCAAAAGCAAAGTACAAGCAAAGCTTAGAGAGAAGCAGGATTCCTGGTTCAGTAAGAAGGCAGATAAAATTCAGTTTTATACTGACAGTAACAACCCAAAGCACTTTTATGATTCCCTGAAAACTTATTTATGGACCAAAAACCTATGGTGCATCACAACTGGTCAACGCTGATGGAGTCACATTGATTAGTGATAAGGACATAATCCTAGAGAGATGGGCTGAACACTTCCATAGTGTTCTCAACATACCATCATCAATCAATGCTGAGGCCATTGACCATTTACCTCAGATTGAAATCAATCCCTCCTTAGCTGAACTTCCAAATGAAGAAGAGATTTTGAGGGTCATTAGGCTCCTTTCATGTGGCAAGGCATCTGGTGCTGATTCTATTCCAGCTAAGACTTACAAGGTAGGGGGACCACTGCTCATACAAAAGCTGACTAAAATTTTCCAGGTTATATGGGAAGAGGAAGTTATCTCCCAAGAGTTCAAGGATGCCTCCATTGTCCATCTCTGTAAGGGTAAAGGGAATAGATTGTCCTGTGACAGTCACAGGGGGATCTCTCTCTTAGTCATTGCTGGCAAAATTCTTGCTAGAGTTCTCCTTAATAGGCTGACCCTTCACCTGGAATCTTCCATATACCTAAGTCATATACCTAAGAGCCAGTGTGCCTTCAGAAGGGCCAAGGAACAGTCAATATGGTGTTTGCTGCCCGACAATTCCAGGAGAAATGCCAGGAGCAAAATGGAGGTCTGTACACAATGTTTGTAGATCTGACCACAGCCTTTGACACTGTTAGTCATGAGGGCTTATGGATAATTATGTCAAAGTTTGGTTGCCTAGAGAAGTTCATCAATATTGTACGTCAATTTCATGATGACATGTTTGCCCGGGTTCTGCACAATGGACAATGCTCTCGTGCCTTCCCAGTCACCAATGAAGTAAAACAAGGCTGTGTGCTTGCTCCCATGCTTTTGAGCATGATGTTTTCAGTCATGTTGACAAATGCTTTCTATGAAGATGAACATGGCATCAAGGTCAACTACCATACTGATGGTAAATTCTTCAATTTGAAAAGGCTACAAGCCAAGACCAAAGTGGAGGGAGTGTTGGTGCATGATTTTCTGTTTGCAGATGATTGTCCACTCAATGCAGCCTCTGAAGCTAAGATACAACAAAGTATGGATCAATTCTCTGCTGCTTATGCTAATTTTGGCTTAATAATTAGCACCAAGAAAACATAGGTGCTCCATCAGCCACCACCACACCATCCATACATGGAACAATTGACTACAACAAATGGAGAAGTTTTGAATGCTGTGGATAAGTTCACTTGCCTCGGTAGTGTGCTTTCCAGGAATGTACACATTGACAATGAGGTTGATGCATGCATTGCCAGAGCTGGCTCGGTGTTTGGGAGGCTCCAAAGAAAAGTTTGGGAGAAAAGAGGTATTAGACTACCAAACTGAAGATCTACAGAGCCATTGTGCTCACCTCATTGTTGTATGCCTGCGAAACATGGACAGTCTACCAGCACCATGCCAGGAAACTGAATTGCTTCCATTTGAACTGTCTTAGGAAAATTCTGAGGATCACCTGGCAGGATAAGGTACCAGACACTGAAGTCCTTGCTCAAGCTGAACTGCCAAGTATTCAAACTATGCTTCAGAGAGCACAACTCTGATGGGCTGACCGTGTTGTTCAAGTGCAAAATGTAACTTGCCAAAAAGATTGTTTTATGGAGAACTCACATGGGGCAGGCGATCACATGGTGGTCAGAAGAAACAATACAAGGACACCCTCAAGGTCTCTCAAGAACTTTGGATATGACTGTGCAACATGGAGACACTGGCACAGGACCGCTCAGCATGGCATGCTCACATCAGAAAGGGTTCTGTGCTCTATGAGCAAAGTGGAAGTGAGACAGCATAAATTAAATGCAGGATACACAAATTTGGTATATCCACCCCAAATATTCACACAGACTATCTGTGTCCAACCTATGGTAGAGCATTCCAAGCTCATGTTGGTCTGATCAGCCATAGTCAGACACACTGAAATTCACTTATCATGGTGATGTCATTTTGGTCCTCTTCAAAAACAAAGGACAACAACCAACCAACCAATAGCAATATAAGTGACAAGATTTTCCCCTCATACATATGGAGTACATTCTCCCATATGTTACCACACCATTAGTGGTGGAGGGTATACATGCAGAAAATAATGATGACCAAGGGTCACATATGGAGGACACACATTAGGAAACATATATAGCCATTTATATAGAGGTACACACACACACACACACACACACACACACACACTGTATATATATATATATGCATGTGTCCAGGGCACATTCACAGAATACATATGCATAAGGATATATTTGGTCACAGTACACACCTGACCTGGCCTACTCATATCTCACAGCTACCAATGCCTTTTAGTGATGTCATCATAATTCTTGTTGCAGAACCACGCTTTGCTAGGCATTTTCTCTGGTTTCTATCACTATCTTCAACCTCTAAAACAGAGGTTCCCAAACTTATTTGGCCTACTACCCCCTTTAAAAAAATTAGTCACTGCCTACTTTCTTTAACCCTTTAACAGGTTGTTTTTTTTTCTAATTTGCATCTTTTCAAAAAATATAATTTTTTAAAATAATGCATTTAAATTTAATAACTTATTGTAAATTTATGTTTTTCCTGAACTGAAATTTTTATGATACAATATTGTATCATGCATAGTATTGTAGTATAAACAGGTCTGAATATATTCCTGCTGATGCATGCTGGACTTCCTGACACTTTCCTGCCAACACTTGCTTGTTAAGACCTGTAGGCAGATTTGACCACTGATCAATTATAATTTGCATCTTGTATGTTTATTTGGAAAATAATGTAATCACAAATACAACTTTAACTATTACACAACAGTTGAAACATGTATGAACAGTTTTTCAAAATTTTCTTCTCTTCTCTTCTTTCCTTGTGCTTCCACCACCTCCTTATTTTTATTCACCTCCCCTCCATTGCACCTGAGACTACTACTACCACCTCTATCATTCCATTCCCCCCCATTCCAGGTGGTATTGCCCACTTTGGGAACCTACGCTGTAGGACCATGTGTTGGTCTCTGCTGTCACAGGCTGTGGTGTAGCAGTTAGTAAGCCTCTTCCTGGTAAGGAAGGTCTAACTCTCTTTTGGTGCATAGATAGATGTTATAAGCCACCATACTCAGTCAGGAAGCCAACAAAGACTGCAGAATGCCTTGGAATAAGGTCTCTCTGGCCCACTTTTTTCTAGGAGCTAACTCAGAGTCCTGGCCCAAGTTAATTATCTAACTTGGAGGTAGAAAATTCCTATTAAATCTCTTATTATCAGTCTGAATTCCCAAAATCTCCCCATATTGGAGAATCCACCAGATAAAACCCCACATAAATTGTGTGAGGGCTGGACTGCGGAGGGTCCCCTTGGCTCTCTAACTGGCATGCAAATGAACCTGGGGCAAAAACAAAAGGGTTAGATGAGCCATCACCTCAACCCTTGTTCCACATTCCTGCATTTATTATGTACACCTACCTACCTGCCACACAATTACAGACTTTTGTCCTACATCCTGGTCTGTATAAGCCTCAAGAGTCACCCTCCATCTTCATACAGGACAATTTTTTCCACCAAATTCCAGTCATTGAAAATGTATTTTGTTCTCAGCTTTTTGCTATCCCAGATAATGCAGCTACTTTTTTTAAAAATGTAGATCTCTTCTTCTGTCAATGAATGTATCTCTTCTTACTGTCAAAGATCTCCTTCTGGGATAGTACTAAAAGCAGACTCAATGGATCAAGGACCTACCCTTTCATTTTACAGAAATGGAAACTGAGGCCCAAAAAGAGGAAATGAATCACACAAGTAAAGTATGTAGTGGAGATTAGGAGGTGGATGAACACAATAAACCTTTTGTGAGTCACAGAATCATAGGGTTTTCCAGCTGGGAGAGACCAGAGAGTGAAGGAAATATGACTAGTTAGAAGAATGACCATCACCATCTGGAATGGAAAAAAAAAACCAGACCAAAAGAAAGGACTTCCTTTATTCTTACTCCTATATGATAGAGCTATCATGAGTTATTTAGAGAAACTGGGTATATTTGTCATAGGATATCAGAATGAGATGCTAGTCTAAACCTTCTCATTTGAGAATAAGGACAAGAGACCCAGAGAGGGAAAATCTCTTGCTTAAAGTCACACAGATGGCTAAGGGCACAGCGATGTCTAAAATGCAGGTCATTCCCACTACGTCACAGCTTAGAGCCCTTTCCTCCTAATCCCTAAGGGTGACTTCAAGGGTACAATCAGGTCCTCTCTAGTCTTTCTTTTCCCAGTCTGTCCAGTTTGACTCCATCACAGATTGGGTCAGAAAGATGGTGAAGATGACCCATGGTTGGGTACAGTCAGGGTAGCAACTGATGTGTGTGTGTGTGTGCGTGTGTGTGTGTGTGTGTGTGTGTGTGTGTGTGTGTGAGAGAGAGAGAGAGAGAGAGAGAGAGAGAGAGAGAGAGAGAGAGAGAGAGAGAGAGACCATTGCTAGGTTCATCCCATTCAATAATTATGCAAACATTTATTATTAGATGCCTCCTATATGCCCTTTCACAAAAGTATGAAAAGTCAAATCTACAAGGAAAGCTCAGAGAGGAGAGGGAAGACCACACTTACTTTGTGTACATGAGCAAACATTCCTCTCTCCCCTTCTTCTGAGGCCACTTTCTCCAAGAAGTCTTTGCTGACTGTTTTTATTTCTTTTTTAATGCTCCTTTTCTTTTTTAACATTGCTGTTCCTTCCCAGTGACTTGACCTACCTACCCACCCAACAGAACCTTCCCTGAGGCAGCTGGTGTGAAGTGGATAGTACATGTGACCAGGAGCCAGAAAGACCGGGAGGTCAAATGTGACTCCAAATACTTACTAGCTGTATGACTCTGGGCAAGTCACTTAACAGATATCTGCCTCAGTTTCCTCATCTGTAAAATGAGGATAATAATAGCATTCACCTCCCAGGGTTGTTGTAAGGCTCAGATGAGCTAATATCTGTAAAACACTTAGCACAGTGCCTGGCACACAGTAAGCATTATTTAAATGTTAGCTATTCTTATTATTAACCAAGAAGTATAGTGAAACGAAATCAATCAATGCATTTGTCTGTGTCTGCAGAAGCATGAGTCATGCCACACCAGTGACCTACCACCTCCCTTCAGAGAAGCTTCAGGGGCAGGCCTTGGCAGTCACAACTGATCACTGCACTGAACAGAGTTCTGAAATTACTCAATGTTGGTCTCCCTTTCAAGACAATAGTACCTGAACCTAAGGAGACCTGAAGGAAGCTGAGAAGAAGCAGACATCTTTAGCAGAGCAGACTGGGAAGGAGGTCCTTCTTTCAGAGAGCTTGGAAGGTGTGTTTACAGGGAAGGAAGGAGAGGGAAAGAAGAAGATCTACAACAATGATAATACCAGCTCCCATTCATACGGCACTCTAAGGTTTGCAGACAATCTCACACCCCCCACACCCTCCCATTTTACAGATGAGGAAACTGAGGTTAAGTAACAACGTTATTAGGTGACATGATCAACTTGGGCCAAGAACTCGTGGTTAAAAAGCAGCAAAGCTGGGATTCAAACCCAGGTCTTTTGACTCTGAGTTGTGCTTGAATTTTACTGAACCTTCTACCAGACATTTGGCAGCTGGACCTAGAGCAAGACTGAATGAAGTTAGACCTAAGGAAGACTGTAGGAGAAGTCTAGTAGGATCTTGGAAAAGATGACCAAGTCTGTCTCCATGTTCCTGTATTATGACAGGGGAAGAGGGTGGAGGAGGGAAGCTTCCATGCCCATTGGAGCTCCTAAGTATTGTGGTACCATGCTTTATAGTTTACAAAGCCAGGGACCCAGGACATCTGAGTTCTGATTCTCATAGTATTCTTAAAATCATGGGCTTTGGAGTTGTAAGGGACCTTAGAGGCCATGCAACCTTCATTTAGCAGATAGGGAAACTGAGGCCAAGAATGGTGAAATGTCTTGTAAAATGTCACACAAGTAATAAATGAAATGGAAGAGCTATGGTTCCAGCAGAGGCCCTCTGATTTCAGAACTGCTGGACTTTCCACTACAAAGCAAGGTAGTGAGGACCACCAAGTCCAGCAGGGCACTTCTCCTCTTTAAGCCTCAGTTTCCCCATTAGTAAAATAAGAAGATTGGAGGAGATGATATTTAGGGGCCCTTCCTTCTAGCTCCAGAGTGAGTGAATAAGATCTAATTGGTCACACACACACACACACACACACACACACACGTTGACCAGACCAATGGACAGGAAAGGAAGGAGCAGATGAGGGTAAAGGTCAGTGGGGGTCTCCAGCCAGTGCCCATGCCACCTCCCTCCCCCCACTCTACCCCCCCAAGCCAGCGGGTATTTGTACTGATGAAACATGGTGTATACAAATAATTAAATGGAAGAATTGGAGTGATTAGGGCAGATGATTATTGTCAAATTATGATTTATCTTGTAGTAGAATTAGTATTCCCCCAAAGGGTTCCGTCTAGCGAGGAGCCCGCCACCAGGCCCGTGATTAATCGCTGTCTCCAGAAGGTCACCTACAGCCATTGCAGATTAACTCAGTGGGGAAAGTTCTTTCGGTAATTCAAGCTGTTGTTCTCACAACCTGTCATCTCCCGCTGAAAAGGACGGTTGCATCCGGGAGCCCACGGCCTTCGCCACAACCTCCCCCACTTCCCCTCTTCATCTCCAACACACAAGGCTCTCCTGGACATGGAAACATGATGTATGGTGCAGCCAGACATGGGTGACCAAGGCAGTAAGGCTCCAAGAGGGGAGAAAGGATGGCTATTTTTTTTTGGGGGGCACACAAACCCCCTCACCCCCCACAGGCCATCAGTAGGAGGTAGGTTCTAAGAGAGGAAGGAACAAGGTAGCCAGGAAACAGAGGCACAGGAAGAGAGAGAGAGCAGGGATGAGCAGAGCTCTGTGGCAAAGGCTGACTGCAATTAAAGAGAAAATTGGATTTTCCCCTGTCCAGGAGACAGCTGGGAGTAGGAGCCAGGGCAGAGTGTGGAGGGGCATCAGAGTTGGGGGGGAGCAGGAGGCTGGTTCCATTGTCAGCGTGTCAGACCCTACCTCTATCAGCTGCCTGGAGAATCCTAAGGGATCTCAGAGCTGCTGAGGTCAGTAACTCGGGGCCCTGGGTCCTGAGAGAAGTCCCCTCCTCCCCCCATCCCCCAAGTACAGTTCCCCATAGGAGTAGACTGTGGCTCCAAGGGGGTTAGTCAGTTGGGCCCAGTTGCCTTAAACCATTCCTAAGTGAATGGATGAGGGAGAAAGACCCTGGGGCAAGATGGGGAGGGAAAAGGACATGGGTATCCAGAGTACCTGATATTGAAGTTACTTACGAATGTCAGGCAGGGTATGTATGGCCTTGCCTGTTGTGACAGAGGGAAGCTGCCCTCCCCCTCCCCACTCCATCCCTATGTCCTCAATCCTGCCCTTGGCAGGGCTGCCTTCTGCCTGTTTACTGGTCCTTGGCTCCTTCCCTCTGCTTTCATTTGCCAATGGTGCCTTCAGCCATCCCCCTGGCTCTGTCCCATTTATCTCTGAGCTTCAGGGTGCTGCTCCCCCTGAATGTTAATAGGGCCTCCTTTCAGTCTTTCTGCCTGGATCCCCTGTAGTGGAGAGGTGGGGGGGGGGGGGTGGAGAGAGAGAGAGAGAGGAGTTGGCAAATTTTCTTTGCTCTGCTGGCCCTTGGGAGCCCAAACCCCTGACCCTGAAACTGAGTCTTTTTGCTTTGCAAAAGACAATAGCAGCCACCTGACCCTACCCAAGTTAAGAGGGAGGGGGCTCAAGCTCATGGTGATAAAGGTTAGAAACTTTTCATGTGGATGGGGACAGGGGTCAGGGTTGGGGGAGGCAGAATCCAAGGAACAAAAAGAACCCAATATGGGGAGAGAGGGACCACAGATTTCAAGAGGTGAAAGCTTCAAGGGCTGCAGAAGCTCAGTACAGAATTCAAGAGTGGGAAGGAGTCTTAGAGACCATCTATGCTAATGTCCTTATTTTCCAGTTTTGTTTTGTTCCCCTTACTGAAGTTTGGGATGGTTCCCACATGTCTTATCCATTGGTTCATTCATTCATTCATTCCTATTATGCGTTCAGAACTGTGCTAGATACTAGGGTTACAAAGACAAAAATAAAACAGTCCCTTCCCGCAAAGAACTTACGTTCTATTGAGAGGAAACAACATGAGGTTATTTATAAGTAAATAATACATATACTTTTTTTTTTCAATTCCAGCCTTTTGATTTCATTGGTGTCGGTATCTCCTGGTGAGAAAATTCCCTCTAACAAAGATATTAAAGGGTTGCCCAGGGCAGAGAAGTCGTCACTTACTCAGAGTCTTCACATACCCAAGTATAAGTCAGAGACAGGTCTGGAACTCAGGTCTTCCCGACTCAGACTGGCTCTCTATTCACTATACCTTCCTGCCTCTGTGGTATATAAGGAAGACAGTGGGAGGGTTGGGAATGAATTCCCAGAGACGGGCCTACTTTCCAAAAAGTAGACCAGACAGGAGATATCATGGAATCTGCTCCCACGAAGGGCAACCCAGAGGATGTCTCCTGACTGGGCTTGGAAATAACTCATAACCAACAAATCTGATACAATGGCTAAGGTGGGGCACTTCCTTGAGGATCCCATAACCTAATTCAAACTCTTATTCCCTACTTCTTCCCCAAACTCTTTCTGCTTTAGAGGCAGGCTGTTGGTGGCTCAATAGCTAGGGAGTGCTGCACTTGGAATAAGAAAGACCCCGAGATAGGTCTGTATTTTCTAATGCACTGCAGCGTATACTACTTCAGTGACTTGATCAAGGTCACACAACTTGTCAGTGTCTAATCCAGGATTCAAACTCAATGTGACCTCAGACACTTTCTATCTATGTGACCCTGGGTAAGTCACTTAACCCCTGTTTGCCTCTGTTTCCTCAACTGTGAAATGGGTATAATAACAGCACCTACCTTAAAGAGTTGTTGTGAGGATCAAATGAGATATCATCGGTAAAACACTTAGTTTTAGTATAGTACCTGGCACACAGTAGGTGCTTAATAAATGCTTGTTCCCTCCTCCCCTGCCCCTTCTTTGTAGGGTAGTGTGAGCTTTGAAGAAGCTCACTAATGGGTTTACAAGTTGAGCATCCTACATAAATACAAAATATATGCAAGCCCCATGACTAGGGGCTGTGGCAAAAAGTGACTAGTGACTGAGCCAGAAAAATCCTCTCCCTCTGCAAGAGAAAAGATTCTGTCTTCTTTTTCCTTCACTTTTGGACTTGGGAAGTAGAGGCTTGGACTCCCTTGGACTTCTAGGATGGGAGGCAGAAGAATATTTCTCTACCCTTCCCCACCCACTCAGGAGCCATGGTAGCTCTGAACACAAGGCAGAAAGAATATGTGTTGCCTGTACTGAGCCTGGAACTGGGTCTCAAGGGAGAGGCTGCCTGAGTCCCAAGATGAGAGCTTGAAAGGAGTCAAATTTCATACTTAGACCTACCATTCCTATGGTAGGTTCTAAGTATATGTCATATCCCTTTATTTTTTTTGAGGAGGAGGAATTAATTGGAGTTAAATGACTTGCCCAGGGTCACACCACTAGTAAATGTCTGAGGCTAAATTCAAACTCAGGTCCTCCTGATTCCAGTGGACTCTATTCACTGTGCCACCTAGCTGTCCCATATCCCTTTACTACAAAGAGGCACCATGGTATAGTTCATGGAGTATAGGACTTGGAATCAGGAAGACCTGTACTCAAATACTATCTCATACACTCACTAGAGGTGTGACCTTGTTCAGGTTACTAGAGTACCGTACACTAGAGAACATGGTATTAAATAATATCAGGGAGACATCAAACACGTCTGAGGAGCTAGGTCATTACTAAAGGGGAATCCAGGAGCTGGGCTGGAAAGGATGCATAGAATTTGACAGACAAAGAGAGGAAGGGAGGATGGTCCAGGTTGCTGGAACAGCTTGAGCAAAGACCCAAAGGTCATATTTCTCTCCAGAGTCATTAAAATTCTGGGCTTTTGCCTCTAACATCGGATGGAAAAGCAGGAGGGGATGATTCAGAGGGTCATCGGGTGCAGAAAAAGAAGCATGTTGGGGCCTAAACATTTGGTGCTAAAAAAAAACATGAGGTTCATCTGCACACATTCATTCAGCCTGTTGGTTCCCCAACATATTAGGGCAAAAATAGTCCGTGTCTATACACATACACCCCCTCAAAATGCCTTTTAGTGGCTTCTTTCCTTTCTCCTGGGCTGCCCCTACATTCAAGGAAACAGAACCTCTCTTCCCATCCCGCTATCTGATTCTCTAGCCAGAATATTCTCAGGACAATACAAAAAACTTGAAGAATCTCCGGGTCACTTTCTCTTCTTTACTGAGAAGGAAACTAAGGTATGGGAGCAGATATGAATGATATCAGTCATCCAGGAAATCAATGTCCCAGCCTGAAACAGGAACTGTATCTCCTTACCACTGACCTCCACTGTCCTCAGTCCTGAGTTCCTATGACCCTGCTCCAAATTTTAACCTAATCCAAGGGGAGGAGTATAGATTCAGAGGAAGAAAATCTGAATTAGAGATCATCTTGTCCATCCCCCACATTTGACAGATGAAGAAGCTGGCTCAAAAAGATGACTTGGTTCTGCCAGGGTCACACAGGAGGTAAGCTGCAGAATGGGAGTCCAGATCCTCTAGATTCCAAAGTGAGAACTCTTTCTACTGTGCCAAGTCTTCTGATGATGACGATGGTCATGATAATAACATAGTAATACCTAGCATTAATAGAGCACTTCAAGGTGGCTTATCTCTTTCGATTGTCACAAAAACTCTACAAGCAGGGTTGTTATTGTTACTATTATATAAGGAAATTGAGGCTACAAGTGATTTACCTAGTCACCCAGCTAGTAACTGTCTGAGGCAGGATTTGAACTCAAGGTCTTCCTAAATGTGAGCCCAGCACTCTCGTCACTGTACTCTCTAACTACCTCTGAAGTAAGGAAGGGGATTTGTTTTTAGAAGGGGATAGGAAAGACAGACTTCTGATCTTCTTATCAGATGGAAAGACTAACCTTATTGGGGAACAAATAAAATGAGAATCAGAATTGGGAAAAGGCAGGGAAGAAAGGCCCTCCCTGAGTGAGGAATATAGCAGAGCATCCTAGGCAGGGGCAAGGGAGGACAGCGAGCCAGGAGGGGTCTGTTTGGAGAGGTAGGATCTGATTTCTCCAAACAGGGAGGATGTACCAGATCCCTCAGGTTTCTAGCACAATTTCCTTTGACCTTTAATTAGAGACCTCTGCCAGGCAGAGGGGGGTGAAGGTGGGGGCTCCTGGATCCCTGGGGAGGAGAGGAAGGGAGCTTTTAGCAAAGGTTCTCCCTGGAAGCTGGCTCCAGCCAAGTACTGACCTTTGGAGAGTGGAACGGCTCCAATGAACATGGATGAGAAATTCTCCCCCCACATACACCCTTCCTCCTCAATAAGAAAGATGGGATTTGGTGCTGGAAGGAGGATGATTATAGCCCCAGACTGAGATGCTGGACTGGAATGTTTAGACTGACCTTCCTCCCTAGCCTTTGCCAGCTTCAGTAGCTGCCTTGGCAGGGGGCATCTGTCTATCTCTATCCCTAACACCAGCCCAGGACAGCACCCTGATATCTGCCCCTGATGCCTAGTAGGGGAGGAGGCCCCTGGGGATTTCCATGCCACTTATTCCCTGAAGGACCTGGGTTTCATGAACAGTGCCAACAATTCTCTCCAAGGGTGTGGAGCAAGGCCAGGGAGGGGAAGAGGGAGAATTCTCCACGCACACTTTCTAAATCACTGGGACCCTCCCAACTGGACTAGGGCTGGGAGGGGCAGGGAATTGGCTACAGATGGAAAGTTTCTAGGAATTCTGAAACCAGGGAGAAAATTATTTTGGGGGAGGGAGAGTTGGTAGGAAAAAGAAATCTTGGGGGAAATATAAATATCTGCTAAACTCATTTTAGACCCCTTTACAGAAGTTATTGTATTTGTATATTTTAAGAAGGTAAAGACCCAAAAGAGTTTTAGCACAGTAGTGGGGTGGGGGGTGGGGGGGAGGGGGTTGGGAGTGGGAATGATTGTGTTCCTTTTTAAAGAGGAAAACCCCTAAAATCCTCCAGGAAAACATTTTCTGTTGCTTCTTTCAGTTTCCAACTTTCCCTTAACATCTCTGTCTGAGGCTGTTTGTCACATAGACTCAGAGGCTCCTGGGTGGCCAGCATCTCCACTCTCTGCTTATGTACAGAGACTCTGGATGGAAGCTATATATGTCCTGGCTTGCTCTGTGTCAGGAAGGGATGAAAGGGCCACAAAGGAACAACCAGAGACCTGACTCTCAGGAGGAGGGAGATGATTTCCCAATCTCTAAGGAACTTTCCTAGCAGAACTCAAAGCTCTTTCTACCAGTTCTCCCTTCAGAGCCTTGATTATCCTACCCATCTCCCAAAGGTAAAGACTGTGGACCAAGAAGGGGTAGGCAAGAGAAGTAGGCAGGCAGAGTAGGTGTGTCAGTGGGAGGCAAAGGGTCTTCCCTCAAGTTCCCTGCCCTCAAATTTGTCTCCAATCTGCCACAGGCCTGAAATTCCTACCAAATAGTCATTACAAATGACCTAAAAAGAAAAAGACTAAAAAAAGAGCTGGCTCTGTCCCATTAACACATGAACACATGTTGACACATGCACAATTCACCCTGGGAAGCAGAGACTAGAGACCAATGCAGTAAGAAAGAAGCCTGTTCTGAGTCAGGCAATCAGGACTTTAGTCTGAGATCTGCCACTATTTGCCTAGAGAGGGTCAAAACAGGTCCTCTCTCTGGGATTTTTGTTTCCCCATCTATAAAGTGAGAGAAGGGAAGGGAAGGGATTGGACAAAATGATCTTTAAAAGTCTTTTATAATTCTAACTTTCTGTTATGTTCTAGGTTATTCTATGTTAGTTCTAACACTCTATGTTAGGTTCTAGGGAACTCGATCCGGGAGGAGACCAGCCTAGTGCCCCAGCAAGGAACCAAAATGGATTGAATCTTCCTGACTACTAGCCCAGGGCCCTGTCCACTTGACTACAGTGGCCCAAACATGACTCAGTCAAGAGGTAAGGCCCCTGCCTAAACCAGGACTAGTTACTATGCTTGGAGGGAGGATAAGAAATCTGAACAGCGGTAAAGTGGAAGATCAAAGGACCACAGGATTCCCAGGTCAGTGACACCTTCCTGGCAGCTTCCCACGACCTCCAGAGTTATAGGAGCTAAATATTTCCCAAGGACCAAGAGTATACTTTTCATTCCATCCTAGTCCAGAGAAGTCTAAAGGAACTCAGGGAGAAGAAATTTTTGCTGATTCCTTTTCTCTCCTTCCAAAAAAACAGGATCCTCCTCCATTCTATCAGTCCTCACCCCCATCCTCTCTCCATCCCGATGGAGTCACTATGAGAGTACCCATACAGGCTCAAAGAATTTCAAGCAGAGACTTTGAGGTCCTCTTATTCAACCATCTCATTTCATCAAGTTTGAAACTGAGTCTCAGAAAGGTTAAGCAACTTGCCCAAGGTCACACAGAGAATAAGTGCCAGACTGACTCTAAATCCATTTCCCCATTCTGCTTTGCTAAGGTCACTCAAAAACCTTCCATGGCTCCCTGCTGCCTCCAGAAAACAAGTATACATGCCTCTGCTTGGCATTCAAGGCCTTCCACACTCTGATCCCAAACTACTTTTCAGGTCTTACTGCCAATTTCTTCCCCTTCCCAAACTTTTTATTTTAACAAAACCAGCATATTTACTATTTCCTGGGTCAGATTCCTACCACTACCCTTTTGTTCATACTATTGCCTCCACTTTCAATGCCTCCCTGATCACCTGTCAAAGCTCCTATCCATTCTTTGAGCCAGTTCAAAGGCCACTTTTGGCCCTATAGCACTTATTGCCTGTATAGTTTTTATGGAATTTATCCTTGTATTTTAGTTATGTGTCTAATATTAAGAGCCACCACTGGGTCCAAGGGGCTTGGACACTGGGATTCCTCTCCTCACCAGACCCATGCCTGCATTCTGGACTGGGTTCAGTCCTAAGGGACCCTGGTTATGAGGAGAGTTATGCTGTTGTTTCAGTGGAGTCTAAGTCTTTGGGAACCCATTTGGGGTTTTCTTGGCAAAGATACTGGAGTGGTTTGCCATTTCCTTCTTCGCCTCATTTTACATATGAGGAAACTGAGGCAAACAGTTTAGGTGATTTGCCCAAGATCACATAACTAGTGTCTGAGACTGGATTTGAATTCAGGAAGACAAGTCTTGAGGAGAGTTAGACTCCCTTTTTTCTAATACCATTTTTGGCTTATTATACCTTTACCTTATTGTCCTAAGAAAAAATTACTTACAGCTTACATTTGGGTTCATGTTTGAGTCTCCCCAAACTGGGGAATAAAAAGGCACTCAACATACAATATAAAGTGGGCATGAGACAAGGATTTATTTCCTACATACTCATAAGAAATGCAAAAGGACAAGAAGACTCACAGCACACATTGATAATACTTAAACAATCAGTAACTTACAACCACTGTTACATACAAGCTTTGGTTATTATTTCTTGTTAGTTGTTATTATTATTTCCCAATATTATTATACAAGCCTTCTTTACTAGGATGGTAGCTGTATAAGTGGAGCTCAATCAATCAATAAACAATTTTTTTAAACTTATTAAGCACTTTCTGTGCCAGGCACCATGCAAGCACTACAGATACAAAAAGAGACCAAAAGACAATCTCTGCCCTCAAGGAGCTTACAATCTGGAGAGACAGAATCAGATATGAGAGAGTTGTGAAGGAGAAATGACAGTCAACTGACTGGATACATAGAGTGAGTGAGTAGTCCAGTATGGCCCTGAGGTTTCAAACCTGTGTAGTTGGGAGAATAGTGGTGCCTTCAACAGAAATAAGAGAAATCTGGAAGAGGGAAAGGTTTGGGGAGAAGATAATGAGCTCTGTTTTCAAGATTTTGAGTTTGAGATGCCTATGGAACATCCAGTTTAAATTTAAGTACAATAGGTAGCTAGCAGTGGGACACTGGGACTCAGGAGAGAAACTACGACGGGGATATGGAACTAGAATCATCTGCACAGTGATGGCAATTGAACCTATGAGATCATGAAGTGAGATAGCTCCTGACTCTGTCATCCAGTGTGCTAACTATCCCTCCCAGCTTTGTTTCATCTGTCATTTTGATAACCATACCATGTATGCCTTTATCTAAGTCATTGATAAAAATGTTAACAATAAAAAAACAAAGTCAGATCCCTGAGGTCCTCCACTGGAGACTTCTTGTCATACTGATGTTGAATCATGGGCATCTAACCAGTTCTGAATTTATTGAATTGCATTCTTGCCTAATCCATAGTTCTTTTTCTTCTCCGCAAGCACAAGATGAGATACTTTGTGGAAGTCTTCATTAAAATCTATATAAGAGAAAGAGAGACAGAGACAGACAGACACACAGACAGACAGACAGATAGAGACAGACAGAGATAGAGACAGAGAGACACGCACAGAGAGAGACAAAGAGACAGAGACAGAGACAGAGAGAGAGAGAGAGAGAATCTACAGCATTCTCTTCATCTGGCACGACTTGTTCTTGATAAAGCTATGCTGAACCTTCGTGATCACCACTTCCTTTTAGAGATGTTCCCCAGTCATATCTTTAATGATCCTGCCTAGAATTTTCCCTAGAATTGAAGTCAAGCTCACTGGCCTATAGTAAGCAGGCTTTGTTTTCTCTCCTTTTTTGAAAATCAGCAGTACATTTACCCTCCTCCAATCTTGTAGTACCTCTCCCATTTCCCATGAACTTTAAAATATTCCTGACAATGACTTAGCAATCATAGTTGCCATTTTTTTTACAATGATGGCCAGTACCCTCCCCTACTCCAAAATTATTTTGCATGTCTCTATGTGTTTATTTATGTGTGTTCATGTTGTTTCCCCTAAATAGAATGTAAGTTCCTTGAGGGCAGGAGTTGTTTCCTTTTGGTTTTCCCTTTTTCTTCTACAACCCTTTCACCTAGGACCTTGCCTGGCATGTGGAGTAGGCACTTAATAAATGCTTGTTGAATGTTGAATAAATGAGTGGTTGGTCATTTTACCATCACAGATGGTGAGTAAACAGGTATCTCTACTTGAATTCACATTGATCACAGCGTAGTCATAGAATCACAGAATCTCAGGGCTGGAAGGAACCTCAGGGGCCAATCAGCCCAACTCTTACCTGAAGCAGAAATCTCTGCTACAATACACCCATCAAGTCTCAGCTGGAAGACTTCCAATGACAGGAAACTCACTACCCTCCAAAAAAGTCCACTCCGTTGCTGGACAACTCAAACTCTTAGAAAACTTCCTTACATTGAGCTGAAACACTGGTTCCTATAACTCACTCCCATTGATTCTACTACTCAGAATCTACCCAGAACAAGTCTAATCCCCTTTACATATGCCACTCATTCCTCCCACTTCCTGAATTCCTATGGATTAATCCTTAGGAGACCTTGTCATTTGATAATGAATATCCTACTATTTAATTGTTCCCTATTAGTAAATCTTGCCTCCCCCACCCAAGAAAAGTGATGCCCCTGAGACTGCTGAGTATGGCCCTGAGCACCCAGCAAGCTTTCTGGAAGGACTCATCAGCAACCAAAGAAAAATTAACCAAGATACAGAGGAGTTGTCCATAGGCTATGTCATGGGGGAAGGGTCCTGGGAGCTGCCCTCATCTATTACTTCTGCCCTCTGGGCCCCAAAGGGCTGGGAGAGGCAGCTGGTACACACACACACACACACACACACACACACACACACACACACACACACACACACACACACACACACACACACACACCTCCCGGAAGCCACGACACTGAAGTCTGAGCTCACTGGCTGCAGCATCTTTGATCCCTGCAGCCGCAGCCCCAAAATTCTGATTGGCATCGAATTACCAGAGGCTGCGGAGGGAGATAATGATGGAGCAGAGACATTAAAGGGGGGGACCATCGGCTCATAAACCACTGGGGTCCATTTTTAATGACCCAATAAAAAGGAAGAAAGGAAAAAGGGAGGGGAAGAGAGCAAAGGATAAATCCCCCAACCACCCCCCCAACTTCCCCCACCCCACCTACCCCCAGCCAGTGCCCCAATGGCACACAAAACAGAGCCCATCTCTGAAATTACCGCTGCTGAACAGCTCAGCATGACAGCAGCCAGGAGCCAGGGAGAAATGTCTAGAGCTCACCTGTCACACACACACACACACACACACACACACACACACATTCTCACTCACTCATAGGCTAACACACACACACAGGCACACAGGCTTATTCGGGCACACACGTATACACACAAACACACATCTATGTGGATACATATACATGCACACATATAAACACCACACACATTTTTATTCACAGATATACAATCACACCTATATGCTCAGGTACACACACACACACACACACACACACACACACACAGCATGTATAGTGGGAAATGGGGAGATGTGGAAGGAAAAAAGAATTGCAAAGCCCAGGGTTGGGTGACCAAGGATGGGGAGATTAGAAGGAGAGTGAATTATTTGAGGTTTACCCTATAACTGGCTATGAGACCCAGTTGTGATGCCTGTCCATAGCTGAACCGCAAAAAAAGAGGATGGTGAGAGAAGAGGGGAGCCCAGTGGGTCTCTGTTTTATCATTTATAAAATGGGCTCTGAAGTCTCTTCTAGCTTGAGCTCCATGGTCCTATGGCTATCATTTGTTCAGTTGTTTTTCAGTCCTATCTGACTCTTGGCAAAGATACTGGAATAATTTGCCATTTCCTTTTCCAGATCATTTTGCAGATGAGGAAACCAAGGCAAACAGAGTTAAGTGACTTGCCCAGGGTCACACAGCTAGTAAGTGTCTGAGGTCAGACTTGAACTCAGGATGATGAGTCTTCCTGACTCCAGACTCAGTACTCTATCCACTGCCCCACCTAGCTGTCCTGTGACTATAAACCAAGAAGTAATCTTCTTAAAGAGATTGAGGGGTGGCAACTATTAACTCCTTAGTCTCCTGTTTTAGCATCTTCCTCTGCTACCAGGAGATTTCCTTCTTGGAACTGAGTTCCTCACACTTTGGTATGAAATCATTTCATATGATTCTATCTGCAAAGGGACCTCTGAAAGAGAACCCCTCAGGCCCATTTTGCTCCCTCCCTAGTGAAAGCCAGGAACACTTTCCTTGTCAAAGACCATGGCAGCAGCATTGGGTTGATCTGGCCATCAGGGGACTCAGGGCACCAGGCAGATACTATTCTGGGGAGTCAGGGGTCAGTGCTAAGGACATCAGTGCCAGAGGGTTGGGGGTCAGGACTGTGAGATCAAGGGTCAGTCTATAGGGGTCAGGGCTGTGGGTCAAGGGTCAGAGCCACAGGGGTCAGGGCTATGAGGTCCATGTCGATGGCCACCTGTCAGCCTCCATCACTGTGACAATTTATCACCTCCTCTCACCCCCCCCTCCCCCGCCAGGGAGCCAGGAATGCAGCGTCTGCTGGGGCTTCGTGTTTGCTTCCTGTGTCCCTCCTTCCTCCTCCAGGTGGACTCAGATTTTATGAACTGTTCCTCAGGGCCTAATTAATGCAATTAATCAAAAGACTCCCAGAACCCAGTGCCCAGGCCCAGTTCCTGGTGACTTGTCTTCAGGGACAGCTCAGTGAGGTGGGGGTTGGGGGTGGGCAAGGGTTTAGGCTTTGCTGAGCAGAGCTCAAGTATTACAGGCAAGGGAAAGTAGCAGCAATTTTAGGTTATTAGGATGGAGCCCCCAAAGATCTCATCTTACAAGCTTGTCCCCCCAATCCAGCCTCCAAGAAGAAACCTTAAAAGGTCATCTCTTCCAACCCCCTGTCTCTAAAGAGGGCCTTGCCTTGCCCAAAGTAACAAGATAAAGGTCTCTATATATGGCTCTCCTCTCATCAATTCTCCCAATATTTAACCTCAATACCTTCCCCCTAAACCGCTTAGTCCCAGGCCATACAGCAAAACGAAACAGATCCAGGTCCCATGTATTGCAGCCCCACTGACCTACATCATAGATTGCTCAAGCTGGGGTGGGTGGGGAATGGGGAACAGGGGAGGAGTATTTAGACAACATCTGGCATAACCCCATCTTTTTGCAGCTGAGGTAACTGAGGCCCAAGTTCACCCAGTCAGTAAATAGCAGAAGCAGAACTGAAACCCTGACTGTCTAGCGTTCCTCCTATTATAGCAACTTCTCCCCTGCTCAGAAGGACATTCCAGACCTCTGTCCTGTCCTCCATCCTCACCTATAAGGGAATGAGGGAGACAGGGCCTTCCCCTGATAACCTCAAATGGAGAGGCTGGGAACCTGGCCCCTGTGCTAGCTCTAGTCCTTATATTAGCTATGACTCCAGCCTTGGCACCCACCCTCCTTCCAGACAGATGCAATGCAGTTTTTCCCTCTTCTCCCAGCTAGAGCAAGCTTCTGGGAAGATAAGTAGGGGAGATCAGAGAGGAAATTGACTGGCTTTGGAATCAATCCTAGGGCTGCCATGTATGGATTAATTACAGATAAAAATAATATTAACTGATTATGTTGTTATTAATTATGTTAATTTATGTTATAGTGTATTAATAATAATTTATAATCTATAGTAAATAATTTAATAATAATTTATAATAGTTACATATAATTTATCATCAGATAACTTAATAATTAATAACAACACAACAAAATTATATAAATATTGTATATTCTATATTATTTTGCACATATCTCATTTCAGTCTAACATTGTAGGGGCAGTATGACATATATCAGTATTGCCATTTTATAGATCAGCAAACAGGCTCAAATGGTTAGGTGACTTGCTTCACAGTCACAGAGCTAGTGAATGTCAGGGTCAAGACTACAACACAGGGCTTCCTAACTACAAGTTCAGGCCCTCTATCCTCATGTTTTACTCCCTCATCTAAATCTATGATTTTGGTGGGGGGGGGGGGGAGTTTTAGTAGCAGAAGCCCTTTTCAGTATAATGGAAATATGCAAGACACAAAACCCAAGTTCTGATTCTGGTTCTGTCAATACCTTCCTTACAACACTAGACAAGTTACTCCTCTCAGGGCCTCAGTTTCCTTATCTGTAAAATGAAGGGACTGAATTAAATGATCCCTAACATCCCCTTCCAGCTCTAACATTCTATGACTTATCTTATTCTGTGAGATTAGTGCAGAAGTTTTTAACCTCTCGGGTGGTCTGCTGCCCTGGCCCCATGTAGGAGGCCCTGGACCTCCTAGAGAGCAACTTTATTAACATCGCCCACAAACATCCCAGGCACAGAAGGAGTGGGATGGGGCTCAGGAACAAGGAGGAGGAAGGGAGTGGGAGATGCCCAGCAGATAACCAAGAATCTGAGAGTTCCAGCCTGGAGAGAGGACAATGGCCTAGGGCTTCCTTGAGGTCTTTCTTCCTATTCAAACTCCCTGCTAAGTGTGGATACTGGCACATTTCCCCTGCCTTTTCCCAAGGTCCACAGTCCCGGAGTCTCCCCATCCATCAGTAAGCTCCTCCATCTCCTCCGAAAGCAACTGTAGTGAAAAAGTTTCCTTCCCCATAAACTCTGAGAGTTAGAGAGTATAGGGGACTTGAGTCAGAGGAGGGAAGTCCTTATCACCCTACTTCCTCTGCTCCTCCTCTCTGCTGGGATACAGAATAGCTCATTATTTGCCTTTGTCCAGGATGGGACCAGGAAGAAGAACCAGAGCAGCATGTAGGGAGTTCTGGGGTGGGGGGAGAATTGAAACAGGAAGAGGTAGCAGAGACCAAGATTTCAGGAAACAAGAGACCAATGAGTCAAAGATGTTCTCTAGGCCTCTATTTTCCTTATCTGTGAAATGGGAAAATAATTTCCAAAATATTATAGGGACTTGAAATTCCCAGAATGTGTTTGAAAATAACATTCCCTCAGAGAAAACTAAGGGCAAAAAAGGGTATGCACATAAATATATGTATGTATGTGTGTGAATATATATGTATGTACATGTGCATCTCAATGCCTATGTGTCCACTCCAGTGTTGAAAGGATCACAGGTCTCAGCTTCCTGCTCTCAGTCATAGACACAGGTTATGATGAGCTCATTCATTCAATAAACATTGAGCACAGACCAGGTTCTGTGCCAGGTGCTGGAGATACAAGGACAATCTGTGCCCTCACAGTACTTATATTTTACTGTGAGAATATGTGTGTACTTAGTAAGCAAATCCAAAATTCAAAAAGAATAAATGCCAACCACGCTCAAGGGAAGGGGAGCAAAAATTGGGGGGCCTCTTGGAAATGGCAACACATGATCTGAACCATGAGGGAAGTCAGGGGTTCTTAGAAGCTGGGATGAGGAGGCAGTACCTGTCATGTATGGGCATGAGTGTTGCTGCGGTTCAGTCATTTCACTTGCATCTGACTCTTCATGACCTCATTTTGGATTTTCTTGGCAAAGGTACTGGAGTGGTTTGCTCTTATCCTTCTCCAACTCATTTGACAGGTGAGGAAACTGAGACAAATAGGGTTAAGTGACTTGTTCAGGGTCACACAGCTAGGAAGTGTCTGATGCTGGATTTGAAGTCACATATTCCTGACTCTAGGCCTAGAACTCTATCTACTGTGCCACCTAGCTACCCCAAAGACACTGCAGTGGTTTGCCATTTCCTTCTCCAGTGGATTGAGGCAAATAGGGGTAAAGTTACTTGCCTAGGGTCACACAGCTAGCAAGTGCCTGAGATCAGATTTGAACTCAGGTCTTCCTGGCTTCAAGCCCAGAGCTCTATCCACAGAGCCACCTAACTGCCTGAGCAAATACAAAAACCAAAAACAAATACATCCGTTTGGCTGGAACAAAGAGATGTGAGAAGGAAAAGTAATGTGAAGTCAGTCTGAAAAGATAGATTGGAGCCAGATGGTGACAGGTTTTTAAATGTTAGACCAAGAAATTTATATTTATTCTAGAGGCAAGAGGGAGCCACTGAAGCTTTTTGACTTTCAAGGTAGTGTAGTGTTCCAACCTACACTTTCAAAATATCAATTTGGCATCTCTATGGATGATGGATTAGAGAGGCAAGAGACTGGAGCAGGGAATCCCAACCTTTGTGCATCATGGACTCTTCTGGCAGTGTGGTAAAGCCTAGGGACCTCTTCTTAGAAGAATGCTCTTAAAAGCATAAAATAAAATACCTAGGATTACAAAGGAAACCAATTAGAGAGAAATACAGTTATCAAAGGCTCACTGGACCTGGAGTCAGGAAGACCTTAGTTCAAATCCAGCCTCAGACACTATCTCTGTGACCCTCTCATTTAACCTCCACTGAAAACAGAAATGGCAAACCAATGCAGTATCTTTGCCAAAAAAACATCATTCGGAGTCATAAAGAGCAGGACATGACTGAACAACCACAACAATAATAAAAAATATATATAAAAATAATAAAAAAAAAACATTTTTAAAGTACAAGTTCACTAACCCCAGGTTAAGAGCCCCTGGCCTAGAGAAAGGACACCCAATATGGAGGCTGTTGCAACTGTCCAGGCAAGAGTTGACAAGATACGCCCTAAGATGACGACCTTGTAAAAGAGAAAAAGGGGATAGATGGGAACAGTGATCTGGACGTGGAATTGACAAAACTCTGCAACTGATCGAAAGTGGAGTCTGGTCTCTGAGCTACCTTTGAAATGGAAGGAGACTACAATGATCATGGCCAATGGAGAAGGAATGAAGAAATGCACCTCCTTTATTTCATTGGAAAATGCCACAGAAACTGTGGATGCCGTCCATAGTTTGTTTAACTGCTTTTTTCTTTGTTACAAGGGAAGCCTTTCTGAGTAGGACAGGTGCAGGGTAGCATGCGTATGGAAGGGACTAATATAAAAACCATAGGCATCAATAAAGCTTTTTTTGTAAAAGAAAAAAACCCCAATAATACAATATTATTAAGTGTACAGTTAATACATATGCTAGACTTAGAGTCAAAAAACTGGATTCAAATCTTTATTTACTATGTGCCTTTGGATAAGTGACTTAACCTCTCTGGGCCTCAGTTTCCTCACTAGTAAAATGAAACAGTTGGACTAGGTGAAACTCTAAGGTTACCTTCCAACCCTCAAACTATGATTTTATGATTCCTAACTATACTACGAATTCCTAGAAAACAGGGATCTAGTCTCTAGAGCAGTCAAGAACAAAACTAGATGCAAACAGTAGGCATCAATACATGCAAGTTGACTTGATCAATACATATGTCACCAAATCAATTATAATAGCTAGCATTTATATAATGGTTTGCAAAGTGTTAATATAACATGTTATGCCATTTGATCCTCACAATAACCCTGGGAGGTAGGTGCTATTATGATCCCTATTTTACAGTTGAGGAAATTGAGGTGAACAGAGTTTAAGTCACACAGTTAGTAAGTATGTGAGCCTGGACTTAAATTTGGATCTTCAGGATTCCAAGTCCAACACTATCCACTCCACTACCTATAAGTTCAATAATCAAATATACTTAAAAAGGCCTTAGCCTAAAGGGGTCAAGGTCTCCCATTGCATCCTTGGCCATCTCCAGACATCCTGATGAATAACTAGTCACTGGATCCAGATGGCTCAGGAGGAGAAAGTGAATCTGGTTACTTTACACAGCCCTCCTTCACTCAAAACAAAGTCAAGTGCAAGTCATGTCATGACTTCTCTGATGGCATGGTCTTCTTTGGAAATGAAGGATGAACACAACAACTTCAGTCAAACACATACACACACACACACACACACACACACACTACATTAAGTTCTGCACCTAGTTTGGGAATCTAGACTCCCAAGTTCCACTATCAATTTAGAAACTCCAAGTTGTCTTAGTTTAAGAAGTTAAGTAAGACCATTTACTGCAATTTCTCCAGTTTCTGCCATAGAAGATGGAATATGCTCAAGACTTTCAGGGATGTACTAAGACAGATAGGACCTGCAGTGCTTGGAATGTTCCAGATTTAATTCAATATTCATTAAGCACTTACTATATACAAGAGGCAGCTAGGAGTGCTAGACCTGGAATCAGGAAGACCTGAATTCAAATTTCTTCTCAGATACTGCCTAGCTGTATGACTTGGGATAAGTCACTTAACCTCTGTTTGCCTTAATCTACTGGAGAAGAAAATGCCAAACCATTTCAGTATCTTTGCCAAGAAAACCCCATGGATGGTATGGGAGTGATATAGTGCACAGGGTCACAAAGATTTGGACACGACTGACCAACTGAAAAACAACAGTTTGTACAGAGCTTTGTGACTTAGTGTATTCATCCTTCATTGCCAAAGAAGACCATGCCATCAGAGAAATAATGACATAATTTGCACTTGACTTTGTTTTGAGCGAGGGAGGGCTGTGCAGGTCACCAGCCTACTTCTCCTCCAGAGCCATCTGAATCCAGTGACCAGATATTTATCAGGAAGACTGGAGATGACCCAGGATGAGGCAGTTGGGGTTAAATGACTTGCCCAAGGTCACACAACTAGTGAGTGTCAAGTGTCTGAGGTGAAATTTGAATTTAGCTCCTCCTGACTCCGGCACTGGTGCTCTATCCACTATACCACCTAGCTGCCCTGTGACTTAGTGGATGGTGAGGGAAAGCCCTGAAATCAGGAAAACCTACGGGCCTCTGAAATACGCTAGCTGTGTGACCCTGGGCAAGTCACTTAACTTCTCATTGCCCCCAGGACACCCTCAAAACAGGAGTTCTAAACTTTTTGTAGCATTCTGGTGAAACCTGTGGACTCACAATCAGAATGATGCCTTTAAAAACATAAAATAAACTACATCGATTACAAAGGAAACAAACTACATTGAAAGGACAATTATCAAAATATTTTGAAACAAGGTCCATGAACTTGAACTCTAAACATGAACTTGAACTCTGTTCAAAGTTAGGAGTTCTCCACACCATTGAAAACACAGGCGTGGACATGCCCCAAAGATAAAAAATGACACAGCTCCTCTCCTCAAGAAACTTATACTCTACTGGAGGAAACGAGATGATATCTTCTCTGCTCCTGAACGTCTTACAAGGTAGCCTGGTGGCATTGAGAGATTGTGAGAGGTGATACAGCTCCTGTTTGCAAAGATGGCATGACTCAGAGTCAGGTTTTGAATTCAGGTCTTCCAGACTTCAAAGGCTGCTGTCTATCCATTAGACCACAGTGCATCTCTAGGGGCAAAAAGACAAAAAAAAAAAATAAGCAATCCCTGGCTTCAATTCTATTGTAACTCAGATATATAGAAAAGAAAATAGAGTGTAATGAGGGCATGAAGAAAATTAGAAGGAAAGAAGGGAACAAGCATTTATTAAACAGCTAGGATATACCAGGCAGTTAGTTAATGAACACTTTTACAAATATCTCATTTGGTACCTAAGAGGAAGGTACTATTATTATCATCCCCATTTTGCAAATCAGGAAACTGAGGCAGACAGAGGGTAAGTGACTTGCCCAGGTTCGTATAGCTAGTGCCTGAGGCAAGATTTGAATTCAGGTGTTCTGAGCTCTAACCACTGTATCAGCTAGCTGCAAGATAGAACCCTTTCAGTGGAGAGTGGGGGGAGAGGAAGGGGCACGTAGCAAGGATGAATCAGAGAAGGCTTCACAGAAGTGGCCATCTAAAAGTAAGCCTTGAAGGAAGAGAAGGATTTTGACAAAGAAGAGGAAGCAGGGGGTGAGTGTATTCTAAGCATTAAGGGCTGTCTGTGCCAATGCATGGGGCCAAGGATATCTTGAGGATGAAGCAATACATCCACCCTCGGGGAAAGACACAGCCTGAAGGGCCAGGGTGGGAGCCTGATGTCCTCCCAGCAGTGTAGACGTGGCTCTGGAGGCCACCGAGAGGAGCTGGTCATGCGGCAGCGGGGAGGGGAAGGAGAGAGGGAGAAGGTGGCCAGGCAAGGGGCCGGGAGGCTCCAGCACAGCGTTATAAATCAAACGCGACTCAATTAGAGCCTGTGAAAGGTTGTGCACACCCAGCAGAAAACGGCCGCTCCTGGCTCCCCGCCAGCTCCCTGGGGGGGGGGGGGGGGGGGAGAGGGGAGGGGAAGGGAGGGGAGAGAGACTGAGAGCCTGTGTGTGAGAGAGAAAGTGTGTGTGTGTGTCTGTGTGTCTGTGTGTGTCCGTGTGTGTGTGTGTGGAAGAGGGGAGAGGTAGATAAAGAGAGTCAGAGACAGAAAGACAAGAAGGGAAGGAGAAAGGGAGAGGGGGAAGAGAAAGAGAAGAGGGGAAAGGAGGAAAGAGGGGAGAGGAGAGGGGAGAGAGAGAGACAGAGACAGAGAGGAGGAGAGGAGAGGAGAGGAGAGGAAAGGAGAGGGAGAGGGAGAGGAGGAGAGAAGAGGAGAGGAGAAGGAGAAGGAGGAGAGGAGAGAAAGAGGGGGAGAAGGAGAGAGAGAGCCAAAAACAGAGGTAAAGGACAGTGAAAGCAGCCCATGGCTGTCACCCCTCTATGCTGGGGGCAAAGGGCAATGGAGGGGGCGAAGGAGATGATTCTGGAGGGAGGATTAGAATGAGGAGAGGAGGAGTACCAGGGAAAGGAGTCCCAAGGCCTAGGACTTCTGGCCTCATTTCAGGTAGGGAGATAAACCACAAATCCCTGCAATGAAGGGAGTACTATATACACACACCCACCAAAAAACTGGGAGGGGTCGTATACAGTTTCCCCATGATCTGAGAGGAAGGCCTGAGACTTGGGGTGAAAAGAGAAGTTCTGGCCAGGGTCTGAGGCAGACTGGGAACCTGACACACACCTTGACCACTTGACCACAGTCTTCAGGACCCCACTCCAGGCTTCCACTGGTGAAGACCCGTCTATGAGAAGATGATAGCCAAAGGTTTGGCCTTGTTAGAGGAAACCTTGTAGACAGAGAAAGAAGGGAGTAAATCCGACCAGGAATGCTAGGGTAGGGACTCCTCCACCCAACCAGGGCCAAGGAGATCCATCCTGTAGGAGGTTGGTCCATGGGGTGGGTATCAGGGGCTCAGGCCAGAGAAAGAGGCTCCCACCCCATTACCTGCTCTCTCATTTGGAAGGTGGAGCATAGCCTGGGTTTGGGGGTGGGGGGAGTTGGGCAAAAGGTCTGGGCTGTATCTGAGCTGACAGGTGGTGCTGTCCCAGCTCTATCCACATCTCAGGGCACACCCCCCTCCCCTGCCCAGCCAGCCGGCCAAGGCTGGACTTGGAGACAAAAGGACCCTCAGTAAAGACAGACAAAGCATTCTTCATATCTGGATAATCAGATCGGCACCAGCTGCCCGCTATCCAACGCAGCCTGTCTCTCCTTGGCAACGGCAGCTCCAGTTCTGTGGGCAGACAAGGCTCCGGGCACCCCTCTCCCGCCTGTCCATCCACTCCTATGTCTCAGAAAAATGTTGGATGGGAGAAATTCTCTCTCTAGCACCACTCTTCCTCTTACCCACTAATAGATCTGAATCCTGGTTAGATAGAGGCAATGACATCAGAAACAGCAATTTTGGTTTCCGTTGTCTCAGTTTCCCCATCTGTACAATGGGAATTACTACCTAGACATGTTGGCAGGATCTGTGCACGGAATTCAGGCTGTGCATGGAATTTCAAATGACACAGTTCTGGGGCTCTCCTAGACCCTGTCTCCTAATACTCTCCAGGGATTCTCAATCTAGTTATACATTTATCCATCATGGTCAGTCACTCACCAATGGGGGGAAGGGGGACAAGGAAAGGAATCACCAACTGAGCTCAAATAACCTTCATGGCCACACTAGAAACATGAATTTGTCTACACCATGCCTCTAACCATGATGTCTGTGAGGGATAAAGGGACATTAGGAGGATGTCTTCTACCCCTAGTTATCTAAAAGACGTCCACAGTTAGATTTTCCAGATACCTCTGGAAACTTCTTGCTTCCAGACACCTCTTAAAACTCTGCTTTTTGCAACCTGTGTGACTATGAGCAAGTCACTTACTTCTCTGGGCCTCCTATCAAAAATGAAGTGGATCAGATGACCCCTGGGTCCCTTTCAGCTTTAAAGTCCTGTCCTCTGGACATTGAAGCTGGGGTAGGTTGGGTCAGATTCCAGTAAGAAGAAATTTAGCCTGGGTCCCATCCCAGGCTCTGTATGGGTTGTAACATTGCATAGGCATCCAGGATGGGGAGGTGAAGAATTTGGGGGGAGAGTGGGAAGGAGGAGAAATGTTGGGATCTAAAGCATCTCTAACAGGCCAAGGGACACAACTAGAATGATAATGTCATATGAAGAGCCTCAGAGGCGACCTTTAACCTCCTTCATCTGGAATCTCCTGCAGGCCCAACATCTGGAACTATTTCTGGATGGGAAGAGAGCATGAGTTCCTTCAGGGTGCCAATGGAGGGGAGTGGAGATGTGGGGAACGCTGCAGTACATGTATCTCCCCTTTTGATATCGTGTCCTGGGGAAAGGGCATGCCCTTTGGCAAGGTCAGAGGTGGTTTGCCCCCCAACTAGGTTGGCCTCCTGGGGTTTACAGAATGGGGGGAAGGGGAATAGGAGAAGTAGAATTAGAAATTGTCCCTAATGTGGAGAAGGGAAGGAAAGAATGCCTTAAAGATGATGAGGATAAATTCCTGAGAGGCAAGACCTGGGGGGTATGAGGCATTAAAGAAGCTATGGGTGACTTCCCCCACTTTTCAGGAGGACAAGCTTAGGTTGAGGAATGTTATGAGATAGTCCCTATAACCTTATTTGCTCAGTCAGGAAGATGATGAAAAGTTAGCTCTTTTCTCATCCATCTCCCTCAACTCCCACAATCCAAGGAGGGTTTTATCTCTGTGTATGTATGTCATATGTAAACATGCAAATCAGTGTACATATTAATGCATGCATGTGATGTGGACACAAGCTTTTGTGTAAGCACAGTGTGGAACCGGTCTGTTCCTATGTGCCTGTATTTTGTGTGTCTCTTTCCGTGTCCATGACCGTGCTTACAGGTATCCACACAAACACTATTGACATCAGCATAATTTTTTCCTGGACCTTAGGTTTTAATGTATAATAATAATAGCTATGGCAATAATCTTGTTTACATGGCACTTTAATATTTTCAGAGTACTGTACATATGTTATCTCACTAGATCCTAACAACCCTTTAGGATAGGTACTATTGGTATTCACATTTTAAAATGAGGAAATCTATGTTGAGAAATATCAGGTTACTTGGCCAGGGTCACACATCCAGGGAATGTCACACATCTGAAGCAAAATACCAGCTCAGATCCCCAACTTTAAGTTCAAAGCTCTATCTATCATGGCACTTATCTGGGGAAAACCACATGAGCACAGATAAAGAAATATAATTTTTCTTTTTTACTCCTGTCCTTTGATTTCATCAGTGTTGAGATCTTTCCCTGAGGAAATTCCCTCTTACATTACATATCAGCAACTTCTCTGCAAAGTATAGTCTTAGTTCCCTAGGTGCATTAAGGAGTGAAGTGACTTACCCAGGGTCACATTGTCAGTATGTAGCAGAGGTGGGACTCGAACCCAAGGTAATATATATTCAATCTGCATCATATAACCAGTCATTCAGCCTAAATCTTCTGGTTTGAAGCTTATTTCTTCCCTAGCTTTTATCACTGATTGGGCATTGCTTCAGTCAAACTGAGACCTGGGAAAAGCCAACATCTCCCACTGCATCCAGGACCATCACCAGTTGCCTGATTTATATATTGCCACTGAACCCAGATGGAGGAAAGAGTGAGGCTGATTACTTTGCACGGCCCTCCCTCACTTAAATCCAATTCACTTGCAAGTCATGGCATCACCTCCCTGATGTCATGGTCCTCTTCAAGAACAAAGGGCAAACAAAACAATATACCACAACTTGTTCAGCCATTCCCCAATTGAGGGCATCCCTTCAATTTCCAATTCTGTGCCATCACAAAAAGAGCTGCTATAAATATTTTTGTACAAATAGATCCTTTCTCTCCCCTTTTTAAATATCTCTTTGGGATACAGACCTAATAGGGGGGTTGCTGGGTCAAAGGTATGCAGTTTTATAATTCTTTGGGCATAGTTCCAAATTACTCTCCAGAATGGTTGGATCAGTTCACAACTGCACCACCCATGCGTTAGTGCCTTGGATCATTCCTAATTGGTCTTCCCACCTCCAATCTCTCTGCTCTCCAATCCATCCCCCACACAGCTGCCAGAATAATTGTCCTACACAAATCTAGCCATGCCACTCCCTTGCTCAAGAATCTTCTGTGGTTTCTTATTGCTTGTAGGACAAAAGCCAAACTCCACAGCTTGGAATTTAAAGCCCTTCCTAGTCTGGCTCCAGCCTACTTTTCCAGACTCCTATCACATTGTTCACCTTCACACCCTCTTTATTCCAGTCAAATTGTTCTACATGCTTATTCCCTCAAGTCAGCAGTCCAAGTTCTCCTCCGGAGCCTTGGGACGAACTACCCCAAATGCTTAGAACACCTTCCCTCCTCATCACCTCCTTTTAGAATCTGCCACTTTCTTCAAGGCTCAGCTCAAGCACAACCTCATACAGGAGGTCTTTCCTTCCTTATTTCTCAAGGGGGTTTTTTTGGGTTTTTTTTTTTTTTTACTTACAAAAAAACGCATTTTATTCATCTGTTAGTTATTCCAAAGTTGAAAAATCAAGTCCTACTGCTAAGGAGAAAAGCAAAACAAAACAAAAAGCTCTTCTCTCTCCTAAAGTCAAGACACAGAATGATCTGTTCTGGGACAGGTGAGTGCAGAAGACCAGGAGAGAAGATGGCGAGCAAAAAATCCTTCCCAAATACTTAAACAAAAAAAAAAACAAAACTGTTCAACAGAAGCTGTGATAAATACAGGACAATGCAAGACAAGTAAAAATGAACAACACTGACAAGTGGCTATGTTGTCTTTCTTTCCCACCCTCCTTTCTTTCCCTGATAGGATCTTCTAGGAGACTGAACAACTTTTCTCATCCAGAATCGTTGCTTCAAAATAACCCCTCCAATTTCACCAGGAATTGAATGTGAAGCACTTACTTCCCAGATTTTAAGTGCTCTCTCCTTTACCATATCATGGTGTCCTTATGTTTCTGGGTCAATGTTTCATCCACCCAGTAGGATGGAAACTCCCCCTCAAAACCCCTGGACATCATCCCCTACTCTCCTCTTTTCCTCCATCTGATAATGAGATGGCCCTCCTCCCAGTCAAGGCAAACCCCTCCACATGTACCCTCAATCCCATCCCCTCCCATCTCCTCCAGGCGATTGCCCCCTAAATCAAACCTCCTCTCTTTCTAATCTTCTCTAATCTCCCTATGTACTGGTAATTTCCCTGCTGCCTATAAACACGTCTTTCTTCTCCATTGTAAAAAAAAAAAAAAAACTTCCCTAGATCTTAAAAATCCCCTTACCGCAATTTTTCTAGTGTTTTTGTATCCTCATTATCATCTTCTACTCCTCTCTCCCTCACCCAACATTTCCAATCAGTTGCCAGATCTCTATGTTTCTGCCTCTATAACATTTCAACCTCACATCCACCTGATTCTCTCTGCTGATGGAGCAACCACCTTAGTTCAAGTTCTCATCACCTAAACTATTGCAAACAGCTAGATGGCAAAATGGATACAGCACCCGGTGGAGTCAGGGAGATTCATCTTCATGAGTTCAAATCCAGTCTCAGACATTTACAAGCAATGTGACTATAGACAAGTCACTTAACCCTGTTTGTCTCAGTTTCCTCCTCTGTAAAATGAGCTGGAGAAGAAAATGGCAAACCACTTTAGTATTTTTGCCAAGAAAATCCCAAATGGGGTCACTAGTCAGGCATGACTGAAAATGACACAACGAAAGACTATTGCAATATCCTCCTAAGTGAGCTCTCTGTCTCAGGCAAGAGGGGCCATCTCCAGTCGTCCTGATCTATATCTTGCCACTGAACCCAGATGGCTTCTGAGGAGAAAGTGAGGCTGGTGGTCTTGCACAGCCCTCCCTCAATCAAATCCAATTCACTTGCAAGTCAGGGCATCACCTTCCTGAAGTCATGGTCCTCTTCAAGAACAAAGGGCAAACAACAGCTTCAAGTTATCATCCTATATTTCTCTTCAGTCAAACTTTAAGGAAAAAAAGTTGTTTATTATGATTACCTTCTCCTCTCTCTCTCTCTCTCTCTCTCTTCTCTCTCTCTCTCTCTCTCTCTCTCTCTCTCTCTCTCTCTCTCTCTCTCTCTCTCTCTCTCTCTCCCACCCCCACCCCATCTCTCCATTTCTATCTCTCTGTCTCACTAACTTCTTTAGTGACCATGGGTTTAGGTAACATCTCTATGAGGAGGACTCACAGATCTGTACATCTAGACTCAATCTCTCTCCTGAACATCAGTCTCTCCTCACAAGCTGAGCATTAGAAATTTCATACCAGATGTTCTGGAGATATCACAGACTCACCATGTTCCAACACTCATTATCTTTCCTCCCAAACCCATTCCTCTTCCTAACTCTTGTTGTTAGCCCCACAGTTTCTTCTCAATTCTCAGGTTTGTGACCTCCATATTAACCTCCATTTCTCACTCCCTCGCACCCTACATGTTGAATCAAGTGCCAAATCTCTACTCCAGAAGATCTCTCACATCATCACCCTCATCACCACTCACCTAGACCATTGCCATAGCCTCCTATGTGGGCTCCCTGCCTTAAATCTCTCCCCATTCCAATCCATTCTCCCCACAGCTGCCAAAGTGATTTTGCTTAAATGCAGATCTGATCATATCACTCCCTTACTCAGTAAATTCCAGTGGTTCCCTACTGCCTCTGGGATAAAATATAAATTCCTTTTTTTTTAATTTTAAAAGCCTTCCACATCCTGGCACCAACCTATGCTTCCAGTCTCATTATACATTTCTCCACTCCCCACAATCTACAGTCTAGTCAAACTAGGGTCTTTCTGTTCTTTATGCACAACCCACCATCTCCTGTCTCTTTGCCTTTGCCCTGGAATGTGTTCCCTCCTTCCATTCATCGTTTGAAATGTCTCTCTTCCTCCAAGATGCAGCTCAGACACTATCCTGTACATGAAACCTTCCCTGATCCAAACCTCCACCTCTCCCCAACCCTCAGCCTCGAACCACTTATCTGATCTATGTTTATCTACACATCTGTTATCTTCCAGGATAGAATGGAAGCTCTTTGAGGTGAGGAACTATTTCAGCTTTTTCCATCTCCAGCTCCTTGCATATTGTAAGGAGACAGTAGACATAGTGCCACCAATTGATTGCTTGATTGAGAACAGGGAATAATTTTTATTTTATCTTTGTGACCCGCAGTGCCTAGGTCAGAGTGCCTTGCACGTAGCAATTTAATTTACAATTAAATGCTTATTGAATTGAATTCCAAGTCTCATTCTGTCTATTGCACCAGAAATAACAAGGACTTACATTTCTCAAGGCCTTTAAGATCTACCCCGTGAGGTAGATAGGTCAAATATCTTCTCCATTTTACAGATGTGGAAAGCAGGGCACAGAACAGATAAGTGACTTACCCAGGATCACATAGTTAGTAAGTGTTAGATCTGGGATTCAAACCCAAACCCAGATATCCCAGTTCATAGCTTATTGCTTTGTCAGGCCTGCCCGGCCAAGGGCAACAGAGGGTGAGGCAAGGTCAACAAGGATGTACATCCAAGGACAGACATGGCCCAGAGAATAGGAAAGGAGTCAAAAAGAGGAAAGAAATTTCAAGACAAATTTCAAAAGCTAACTTCATCATTTCCTTGACTGTGGATTCTGACTAGATTTGGGGGTTGGTAAGGTTGAGAGGCAGGAGACAGGGGAGAGTGTCCAGGAAGCCTGCCACATATGTTCCTTTAATAATCAGTCAACCAACAAGCCTTTACTGAGGACCCACTTAGGGCCTACTGTGTACCCAGTTTCATTTCAGAAACATTTAACTAAGTACTTACATGTGCATAGCACCATGCTAGGCTGTGGGGGACGTTCAAAGCTTAGATAAGACACAGCCCCTGTTCTTATAAGATTCACAGTTTATAAAGGAGAGAAGACATACATAAGGATAGCTATAATACAAAATCAAGTTCATTAGAGGGGGCAACAAAAGTTTTATATGAGACTCACTTTGAGTTGGATTTTAATGGATGGGCAGGTTAAATGAATCAAGAAGAAAGTGGGTCAAGGAAGACATTCCAGTTATAGGGAATAGTATGAGCAAAGGTGAAGAGGTGGGACACTAGGTCACTTTCAAGGCACAGCCCAGTCTGGTTGGAGTACCAAGTACTTAGGTGGAAATAATAGAGAAACAAGACCTTTGTTAGGCAGTGTGAGAGGAAACCATTTCAGTCTGATCTGGAGAGGATCTAGTGAAAACAGGGAGTCTCCTGATTTCAATGTATGGGACAATGTAGGGTCAGCTTCCTCCCACCCCCAGTTCCTCGGAGGGTTACCTGTCCCACTTTAAACCACTGTTTTATTTCTAATCATCTTTCCTTAGACTCTATAAGGGTATCCCCCCCATGTGCCCCCAAAGCAGGCCCCCTACACAGTCCAATCATAAACCTAAGGTTTTTTCCTTACTTCAGTCTCCCATCCCTGTATTTTGTTTACAAACGCAAGGAGGGGTAAGGGAGGAAGGTAGCCTGAAGACCAGCTGAGAAGACAGTCCTACAAACCCCTAATAGTGCCCTTGAGCCCCCAGCCTGGTCCCCTTTGGCAGCCTCCCCAGAGTCTGGCTCCTTTCCCCTACCCCCAATTTATTTCTGAGAGTGATGGCTTTGCAGCCGCCTCCCACCAGGGCTCCGGGAAATCAGGTGGCTGCTCTTCTCTTTATTTATTTCCCTTTTTTTTCCTCCTTTTTAGGAGACGATAATTATTCAGATGATCGTGGTGATTTACTCAGCAATCAGAGTGGCTGAACACAGACCGGCCAGCGGTGCCCAGAATGAGAATCACTGCGGGCCCCAGGGCTCCTGGCTCCTTCCCTCTCCTCTCTGCTTTTGTTTCCCTCTCCCCACTTCTCCAGAACAAATGGGAGGGGATGTGTGCCTATGCCCAAGCAGGTACGGACATGTGTGCAAGCATCAACGTGTACAGATGTGTACGCTTCATGGGAGGGCATGTGCATGAATGTGCATTCTGCTCTGTGCATGCAAGTGTGTGAGTGCATACATATGAGTAGGGGCGTGCAGCTTTCCTGAGGGTAACAAGCTTGCTCGTGTCTACACGCTCATGCACCTAATGGGTGTATGTTGAATGCCCATGCATGTGTATGTACACGTAGCCGGACTGTGTGCCTCTGTATGTTTTCCCATGTGTGCATGTGGTTAGCCGCCGCACCACCACCACCACCACCACCCCCAATCCTGCTGCCCAGAAAGACTGTGCGACAGCAACGTTGTAAATGGCGGATCCGAGGTGACCTCATTAACATCTCTGCAGAGGCCCCTTAAAAACCATCAGTCTCATTTGGCTGCTCTAAGTGGAGGAGAACGCGGCTATGTTTCCTTGATCAATTGCTTAAAATTCAGGGTCGGGGTTCGGTGCTGAGAGAGGGCTTGGTGCCAGCCCGCTCAGACGCTGGGTCTCTCTCTCTCTCTCTCTCTCTCTCTCTCTCTCTCTCTCTCTCTCTCTCTCTCTCTCTCTCTCTCTCTCTCTCTCTCTCTCTCTCTCCCCTCTCTCCTTCCTCCCCCCCCCATTTCCCTCCCTCTTCCCTCACCTCTCTCCCGCTCTCTCAATGGGGGGTTGAGGAGGAGGGAAAGAGAAATAGTGATGCTGTCGTATTGGAAAACATCCCTGTGCTGGCTGGGAACGGCCGGTAGGGAATCGGCGCTGGAAGCCGTTCCACTCGAGCAGATGGCTGAGAAACTTTGGCTGCGAGATAAATTGGGTCTGACGGTCTGAGGCCCAATCACAGATGGGTGGAATTCTCCGCACCGTCCCCAACGTCCGGGGCGGGGAAGGCACCTCGCTCATGCACCCCCTTTGTGCTGCGAGGCCTCTGTGCCTGCTTAATGCGGCCTGGAAAAATGTTTGTGCAGAAAGGCTCGGAGGCGAGCCCCCCCAACAAACAGTCTCATATCAAATGTTCCCTCCATCTCCTCACCATTCACAGGACCCTCAAAGGCCAAGCGGGGCCAAAAAAGCAGAGGTCCTCTTGCTGCCACCTCCGAGCTGGCAGCCTGGCTTTTCCCTCCTCCATCCTTCAGAGAAAAGGGTCTGAAGCGTGAAGGTTAACAGCTGGGGCGGGGGCGGGGTGGGGGGGAGAATGGCACGGAAGATGCACTTCCCTCCCCTCACTCCCTCTCTTTCACCCAACCCTGGGGATCATTATCTTAAATGGGGTTGTGAGGTGTGAAGAGAGAAAGAGGCTGAGCTGCCAGAGACAGAGAAAGAGAGGCCCACAGACAGACAGCCAGAGCCAGGGAGTCAGAGCCAGAGATAGAGGCAAAAACAGAAACAGACAGAGGCAGAGGCAGACAGAACAGGAGGTCAAATGCCTGAGCCAGCCTGAGAGGGACACAGTGAAAGAGGGAGACATTCACACATAATGAGGAAAAGACAGAGAAGGAGACAGGGAGTGAGACAGAAAAACACACACACCCAAAGGGAGGGGGTTATAGAGTGGAGAAAACAGACAGAAAAGGAGAGAGACCGAGCAGAAGAGAGACACAAAGAGAGGCAGAAAACGCAGGAAGAGCCAGTTCTGGGAGCATCAGTTGTGCAGAACAGCTCCCAGAGAGCAATGGTCCCTGCACATCTGTAGAAGCCAAATCTCTGGGGAGGGGAGAGAAGGGGAAGGGAGGGAAGCAGCCCAGGGCCAGATGCTCCCCCTCAGCCTGTCTCTGACTCCCTCAGGAATCCCTCAAGTCCACAATCTCAGGCTCTGTTTCTATCCCTTCACCTCTCCCAGCCTCGGTTTCCCCAGGAGTTTAGGGGTGGTGATGGTGGTGTGAGGAGAGTAATATTGTGAGAGGGAAGGAGGGAGGGAGGAAAGAGGGACTTGGATTGCAGTAATCAGGCTGCAGCAGATAGCCTTGCCAGTAGACAGAGGCAGTTTCCCAAATGCATCAGTCCAGCGAGCAAATATCGATCACAGCAAAGCCAAGCTCAATACCCACTTGAGCAGCACTAAATCCTGTCTTTCCCCCTGCAGAAGGCAACACCTGAATCGCCACATACCCAATCTCCCTGACAGCAGGGACTCCTGGCGCCACTGGCTCCCCATCTGCCCCCAGCCCATCACACAAATGCTATCACTGTGTTCCAAATCTCCAAACTCCTGCAGGCTCTGGGACAGGGAATCTCTGTCCTTGAGGATCCCTAAGAAAAGAGATGCTACCCGTCTCTGCTCCCTTCCCCCATCCCCAGTCCTGCAGTCTGTCTGTGTTAGAGAAAAGGCTATTCTGGTCAGATGATGAACAGAATGCCCTCTCTAAAGCTGTCCCCCCACCACCGTTCCACCAGGTCCTGGACCCTGAAAGATTGGAAAATCCTCCAGAGTTGATGAAGTTGAAGTTTCATAAATGGCTTGAATGATGCAGCCAATCAGAATGTCCTCATTTACATAGGAATTCTGATTGGTTAGGCAGGCTTCCCTTTAGGATTTTAGTTTGAAAAACTGAAGAAAAGAACAGGCTTCTACAGGTGTAGGCAAGGGGAGGGGGAGCTTAGACAGGGTAGGGGGCGCAATCTAGAAAGCTTCCTGGGGCCCTTAGGCAGGGTCTTCCCTTCCTTTCTAGCTCCTAAATGTACTCATCAACTTAGGACTCTGAGCCTGAACACCTCCCACTCCAACCCTGGGAACTGAGCCCTCACAGAAGAAAGGGCCTCTTCCCTGGGGTCATTAATGCTTATTTCTACAGCATCTGTGGAGAGAACTCCGAGTCCTTCGGGGTGATGATGTCAGGGGTTAAGCCTGGTCAGTCGCAAGGACAATCTTGCTCCCCAATTCCATATCCTGGGACAATTCCCCACTACCCCAAGGCATCCTTCTCCACACATCAATGTGTCCAATTACCAGTCTGATCCTGGGCACCATCCTGACCTTGAGATCAGATTTTCTCTTATAACCACAGGGCCCAACATACCCTCTGACCTGCCACTGAGTCCCTGCAATTAATTGGGCCTGCTCATTTCCACTGCCTGCCCCGGACACTGCTACTTACCTGCCCACCCACCCATCCCAACTTTATATTACAAGATAATCAGGATCTGGAAAGATCTGGATACTCTCCAATAGATACCTCCATACTCATTATGCTTACCCCAACCAAGATACAAAACAGGAGCTATGGGTTTGGGGACAAAGGGGAGAGCACTTCGGGTAGAAGGGTGAGAGATGGGGAGGAAAGCTCTGGATAAAGAAGTAAATTCATAAAGTTCAGTATCAGGCAGGGAGGGCAATCAAACCTGTCTTGCTAAAAGCTCCCCCTACCCCAAATCCTCCTCTCAACCCCATCATGTGGGTCATCAGTTGGCCCACAATGAGAGGAATATGAGGAAGAGGATGGAGGAGGGAGACGGGGAGGAGGAAGCAGAGAGCATTCTCTGGAGGATGGGAAGACAGGGGCTGAGAGCCACAGAAATTGAAAAGACAGAGCAGTTCCGGTTAAAAGAAACAGCTTCCCCCACTCTCCAACTGCCCCCCTTCTACCTCACCCCTTTTACAGATTCAGCCAAGACTCTTTCTTCCTGCTGGGAAAAGCTTCCCCTGGGGTTATCAAACAAACACTGGATCTTGTCTTCTCATCCCTCCCTCCTCTGGAGGGAGAACAGGAATATTAAGTCTACTTTAGTCTCTCAGGGATCTCTATAGCATGTTAGAATGTTATCAATTATTCCACACACAACACCTTCTCCCCCCAAACACATCCAAGATATTAGTGGTAGTGAGTAAAGAATATTAGTCCATCCTGTGGAGAGACTGGTGAATGGGGAAGGGGAGAGGGTCTGTTTGAGTGACACAGTTTTGATAATGAGAAATAGCCTAGAACCCTCAGACAAATGCCTCAGAGAAAGCTCCCTTCTCCTGACAGACATATTAACATCCTTCACTCTGTCCAGAGCCCAAACAAGGAAGAGTGGGAGCAGTTTGGGCCAGATGTCAATATCTGTTTATGCATCTATGTAGGTCTATGGCATGTCTGTCTGCCTGTCTTGGGATGAAGAAATGGTGCTGTGCCTTCCTGGGTTTATGTGTATCTCTGCAATTATTTGTATATGTGCAACTGTGTTGCACGAGTATATGTGTATGTGCGAGACAGAGAGAGAGAGAGAGAGAGAGAGAGAGAGAGAGAGAGAGACAGTGTGTGTGTATGTTTCTTTGTGCACACATCTCCAGCCTGGCTTGGGCTACCCTGAAGCCCACAGCAAACATGCCTTGTTTGCAGAACGGAAATGCCGCAGACCCAACCCTCTGATACAGCAACACTGAAAGCCACCTGACAAAGCAAACAGCAGAGGCCTCCCTGGGCTGGAAGCCTGAGTAGAGGGAGGAAGGGACAGAGGTCACCTCAGAGGGCTCCAATCTGCTGCCTCCTGCCTTAAACAGGCAGGCTTTCCTCCCCACCTCAGTTACTAACCAGGGGAGAAGAGTTAGACACTTAGGTTCCAATCTGGCTTCTAAGTCAGGTTTGCTGAGACCTTGGACAAGTCACTTTGTCTTGATGTGCCCTGGTTTTTTCCTCCTGGGCAATGTCCAGCTTGAAGATTGTGTAATGGATAGACACTAGTTGGGGTGGGTGTAGGGTTCAGATTGTATGCAAAGGGATCTGGAGGCACAGACCTGAGTGAATTCCAGCATCCCTGGTCTGGCTTGGAGGAGAGCCAGTCCCACCTGGAGGCAGAGTAAACCTCCCACCTCTCCTAAACTAAACCTTGGATTCAAGTCTGGAGGGCTTTTCTAGTTTGACTTCCACAGTTCCAATTTCACTCATTCCCCACTCCCACTGGCATTTTCTTTTGCCGAAAGGAGACAGTTAGCATGGGGCAGGAGGGGTTGTGTGGAAGTGGGGGGAAGGGGGAGGCAACCTAGGAGATGAGCTCCACCACCAGGACCCACACTGTGAAGCTGAGATAATCCCGGGCCATCTGTCTTGTTTCTGCTAACCGGCTCAGCCGGACAGCTGCCTGGAGGCCCTGGGCAGAGGCGAAGGCATGCTGAGCGGCTTGTGGAGTAGGAAAGGGAGTCAGGCTCACATGGGGACTGGATGGTAGAGAGAAGGCAGGGGCTTTCTGCCTCTAACTCCAAACATCCCCACCCTCCTCCTGCCTCTCCTGCTTTTCTTCTCTTTGTCTCTGCAGAACCAACGTCTAATAATCTTGAAGTCATCTAAGCATCCCTCTCTGTCCTCTCTCCAAGGGTAAACAAAAACAAAAGATTCTCCCCCTCCCCAACCACAAAACATTCTAGGCTAGGAAAGGGGTTGCTGTTCTGGATGAAAAGGGATGGACAAAAAGACCTCTGAACAGATAAGTAATACTGATCTTTTTTTCTCCAGTTATTTTTTCTGGTCCAGTGCTGCCATGGACCTTACGTGTCTCTGATGGGAGCCAGTGAAGTAGAGAATCTGCCCTACTCAATCCCTCACACTTCATGCTGCCCCAGTCTTCCAGATACCATCTCATGCATTTTATCCTCCCCATCCAGGACCAATGAGAATGTCTCAAAATGGATAACTCCCCTTCTGCTGTGAAGGTCAGTCATTTGGTGGACAAGTATTTATTAACCACTTACACAAAACTAAGAGTTCAAGATACAAAGAAAGGCAAAAAAAGATAGCCCCTGCCTTCAAGGCGTGTGCATTCTAATTAGGAAGACAATGCATAAATAACTAGGCTCGGTAACTAGAAGGTCATGTGAAAGGGGAAGGCATTAGTAGCTAGGGGGACTGGGACAGGTCTCCTACAGGTAGGAGAGAGAGAAAGAAAGTCTCCTATTACCTGGTGGGAAACCCACCACGCCCATCTCTACCTTTCTCAGCTTGAGGAGTAGGTTTTATGAGCCCATAGTTCCCAGAGGCAGAAAGGACCCACTTCCCACCACACACACACACAGACACACAGACACACACACACACCGACACACACACACACACACACACACACACACACACACACACACACACACAAGAAAAACTCAGACCTGGACAAACCCAGGCAAGAGTCGCATACAAACTCAGACATTCTTAAAGACAGAGTCACAAACTCAGCATCCATATACCTCACATAAACCCTCATATCCCCAGGAGGCAATGGAGCCTGAGAGGAAAGTGCCCTGAATTAGGAAATGGTCAGAAAGCCCATAACTTAGAAGCTTCTGCCCCCAACTCACTGGGTGATCTTGAACAAACAACTTTCCCTCTCTGGGCTGTAGTTTTCTTCATCTGCAAACTGAACAGGTTGAACAAAACGGCCACAGAAGACCCTTCCAACTCTGGAATTTTCTGATTTACACACTCAAATGTTCACACTCAAAGTCACAGTGCACACAGATTGTGAGATCATAGACTTCTTGATCATAGCTTGAAGGGACCTCTAATCCAATGACTTTATGCTACAGAGGAGGAAATTGAGACCCAGAGAAGTTTAATGACTTGACCCAGGTCCCACAAGAATAGCTAACACTGATAGTTAACATTGATATAATGCTTACTACATTCCAGGCACTGTGCTGAGAGTACTTTATAATTATCATCTTATTTGATCTTCACAACCACTCTGGGAGGTACGTGCTATCATTAGCCCCATTTTACAATTGAGGAAACTGAGGCAGATTGAGACGAAGTGACTTGTCCAATGTCACATGGCTAGTGTCTCAGTCTGGATTTGAACTCAGGTCTTCTGGATTCCAGGCCCAGAATCACAGAGACAGAGTGATAGAACTGGAATATGAACTAAGGGTATTCAGTTCAGTTGTTTTTCAGTCATGGTTAACTCATCATGACCCCCTTTGGAATTTTCTTGGCAATGATACTGGAGTGGTTTGCCATTTCCTTCTCCAGCTCATTTTATAGATGAGGAAACTGAGACAAGCAAAGTTAAGTGACTTACCCAGGGTCACAAAGCTAAGAAGTGTCTGAGGCCACATCTGAACTCAGGAAGATGAGTCTCCTTGACTCCAGGCTCTGCACTCTATACATTGTGTCACCTAGCTGCCCAAACTGAAGGTGTGCTGACTTCATATCCTGCACAGTTTCTGTTGTCAGACCATCAAGAAGTATTTATCATGTGACTATTATGTGCCAGGCACCTGGAGATACCAAGAAAGGCAAGAGACAACCCCTGCCCTCAGAAAGTTCACAATCTAAAAGGAGAAGCACAAGGCAAATAAATATGCACAAACAAGCTATTTACAGGATAAACAGGAGGCAATCCACAGAGAGAAGGTGCTAGAATTTAAAAAGATGGAATTCGATGTAAGGCCTGAAGGAAGCAGGGAAGTCAGAAGGCAGAGATAAGGAGGGAGAGCACTGCAGGCATGGGGGATAGCCCATGAAGATGCCCAGAGCTGAGAGCTGGGGTATCTTGTTCATAGAACAACCAGGAGACCAGTTTCACTGAACAGAAGAGTGAAAAGAGGAGTAAATAAGGCGCACCAACCTCACATATATATGTGTGTATGTGTATATGTATATACACATATACATATACACACATATATCTCACATATACCTATATCTCATATATACCTATATCTCATATACATACATACATACACACACACACACAGATACTCACAAAGCAACCAACTCAGAGACTCACACATAAATGCATACTTACACCCTCATACAGTTCATTCCCTCACCCACCCACACAGTTCACATGACCACCTCTCCCTGTCTCTGGGGAATGTCTCTGCCCCTGCATAGTCACAGCTGTTGTCATCAAAGAGTCTTGACAGTGACCCTCCCCCATCCACAAGTTAGACAGAGTCTGGCCCTGTCTGGGCCCCAGGCTGGTGCTCAGCTCTGTTTCTGTACTATTGGACTCACCCTGACTTCAGACAAACTGTCCCCTGGAGCTAATCCTGAGAAGCAGCTCAGAGCCAAACAAACATGGTTTCAGAGGTCAACAATGTGGTGCCCAGATCCCAACCCTGTCCCTGGTTAGGTTCTGTTCAGTTCCAACTCCATGTAGTGTGTGTGTGTGTGTGTGTGTGTGTGTGTGTGTGTGTGTGTTGGAGGTGGGACTCAATAGTCAGAATACAGACACTTTGCCTTGACCACCACTGACCATGGGCATCACTTATTAAACATCTACAGTGTGCATGGCATTTTACTGGCTGCTAGGAATTTGATGGTCCAAACCTGTGATTTCACTGGTGTGGAAACTCCCTTCAACAATGCTTGTCAACACCCCTTTGACAATTGAGACTTTAAGTGACTTGCCACAGTCAGTGGTCATACAGAAAAATGTCAGAGACTAGGTAGGAACCCAAGCCTTCCTCATTCCCCAGGCAGCTCTGGTTCCTCCATGCCTCTCTGGTGCTGGAATACAAAGACACAAACAAAACCATCCCTGTTCTCAAGAAAATTACCTGTGGCATTGTGCTCTAGTCATACAAAGACATTTAAATCAAACCCTTGCCCTCAGGAGGTCTTACCATCCAAAACACAAAGAGGATCACAAAAATGAGAAATAAACAGCAAACAAATTCCTGAGCAGAGAATCATAATATAAATATATTCAAACTAATAAGTCGGCATAGTAACAACAACAGCATGATGAATGGAAACATTTTTATAGTGAATGGCTACAACGTAATGAAAATCAGCTTTCTAGGGTAGAAACCTTTCCAGTGGAAGGATCGTTGATTCATTTACTTGTTAAATGAATAGATTAAAAAGCATTTATTAAGCAATTATTACGGACCCAGTTAAATGCTAAGAATACAAAGAGAGACAGGCCTTTCCCTCAAGGAGTTTATACTCTAGTTGTGGGAGACAAAAGCATAGAAGTTCAGAAGCAAGGGCAGATGGCAAGCCCTAGACATGTACATGTGCAAGCCCTAAGGGAAGCGGAAGATCAGAAGGCAAAGTTCAAAGATTATTAGAGAAACTGTAGTATAGTTGTTAAGATATAGAGCTTGTATACAGTAATTAGTAACAACATATGAGAAGCACACTTTGTAAAATTCAAGAATCCATCATACAGCCATTCTGTCCTCTTGACACAGAGCCTTCAAGAGCTTCTGTGGCCAAAAAAAAAAAATTCATAATCCTGCAGCTAACCCAGTGATGAGCTTGGTGAACCAAACTTAGCTAGTTGAGTCCTCAGGCATAGCACTGGAGTCTTGCCAGCTTGGTGGAGCCTACTAGAGCTATGTCCTACTGGTATAGCCTTCAAGGACCCAGGGTCACCTCCCTGCCATGATGAGGCCACAGAGGAGGACTCTAGTGGAGAAAACAAAGTATTACTACTACGTATAAAGAAAGAGGCCTTGTCTAGTGAACAACTGTATTGCATGATAAGCAGTAATACTATTAGATGAAATAAGTAGTTCAGATATTAATAGATAGCTTCACTGTGCATGGTAAGGCAAGGGATCTGCATTTGTACAAAGAAGAATTATTGACTATACTCTGACCAGTCTAGCTGCCTAGAAATCCATCTAGGAAAAACCAAGCAGCAGGAGACAGATATAACCCAGATTGAATGGCATAAAGAGGACTGGCCTTGGATTTAAGGGGATGTGGATAAGAATCTTGACTTTGGAGCTTCTAGCTGTGTGCCCACGAACAAGTCAATTAACCTCTTTGTGCCTCAGTTTCTTTACCTGTACAATGGAATTAGTCCTATTTGCACCCTCTATCTTAACAAGAAAATACTTTGCAGGTCCCAAAGCTCCCATCTCGTTGGCCAGAAACAGAGAATATCTGCACATGTACAAGACACTATCATTATGGCATGGAGTTGGACAAGTGGCTCGTCGAGTGAGTCCCTCAGTACATACATCTTGTACAGTGCTGGAGATGGACAATAAGATGAACCAGGAATTGAATAGGAGGAGGAGAGTGGGTTGGGTCACCTTCAGGAAACTGTGCGGTTCTTTCAGTGATCCCAAATTGTTCCCTGCTACAAAAGCTTAGTCTTTTCCACACTGATATTCTCCCATTGGTGCTGTAAGGTTGCAAACCATGAGACACCACAATCACAATGGGACTTTATGAAGAATCACAATTGCAGGCAACCCAAGGGGCAGGGAGAATATGCCAGGTGGGTGTCAGTAGACTCCAGCATCCTGCCAAAAATGACTTCTCATGTAAGAAGTGATATAAAAGACAGCTAGAGGATCTGTAGGACTGAAAAAAAAGGGGGAGGTTGGTCATACAGTAAGAATAAGGGGTGTCCATAAGACAGACAGACAGATAAACCTTTTGTTTTTACATCAGCTTCATTTCTGAATATATATTTCGGACACCATCTTCAGATAATAGGCTCAACACCCAAAGCCTCTCCAGCTTGGTAGGGGCTGCCATGAGGAGAACCAAGAGGAGAATATTCTTTAGTGGAGACTTTGTATCTATATTGTCTTATAACAAAGAATAAAAATGCAAGATTTTTTTTAAAGCATTTCAACAACACCGATCAACACTTTAACCAACTTGGGCCATGTAATCAATATTCCTCCCACATAGTCTACAAACTAGACTACAAACAAGGGGAGTAGATAGATGCATTTCACAGCTCTTCTCTAGGTTCAAGCTAGGTTGTTATAATTCTACAGGTTTGGGGTTTTGTTATTGATGTTTCCATTTCCATTGTTGTAGGAATTCTATATGCTATTTTCCTGGTTGTAATTACTTCACTTTTCAACAGTTCATATAAGTCTTCCTATACTTCTCTGTATTCATAGTTATTCTTTGTTTCTGACAGTACAGCAATATTTCATTATATTTATATACTTCAATTTGTTTAGCTGTTCCCCAATTAATGGGCATCTACTTTGGTTCCAGGGTGAATGAGTGTTAAAGGAAGACTAGTACCTCTAGTGTGAGGACTTGCTGAGTGAGCCCTTTTCAGAACTGCTCACATCCACCTTTGGTGTCCACCTGGCAGTCAATTCTCACCTGTGGTTCCAAGCAGCCTAGCATGTGCAGCAGTCACACCCTGGTAAACCATCTGGGCAGACGGGCTAAACCAGGTTGAGAGGTAACCAATAGATCACAGATCTGTCAGTGAGTTAAGGGGATGTCTACCCCAAGCATGTGAAGACTTCCCTCCAAGGAATGGTCAGATGAGAACAATGTGTTGCAATAGCTATGAAGGCAGCTAAAGCAGGAGCTTCAGAGTTTGCTGCTTAGAGTTTGGTCAGACATCAGAGGCACCAAGGTCATCCACTGCATCCAGGGCCATCTTCAATTGTCCTGACTTTTGTCTTACCACTGGACATCAGTGACTCTGGAAGAGAGGATGAGCCTGATGACTGTGTAATTCTACCTCACTTAACTGATAACACTTACCTGTTGTTGCATGACTTCACTGGTCCCCATGATGTCATTGGTCCCCATGACATCATTGGTCCTCTTCAGAAATGAAGGACAAACAAACAACTTTAGCTATTTCTGGTTCTTTGCTATCACAAAAAGTGCCAGTGTGAATATTTTAGTGGAGACTTTTGACTTCCTTAAGGTATATGTCTAGCAATATAGATCAAAGGTTATGAACATTTTAGCCATTTTTTAAAGGATAGTTACAAAATGCTTTCCAGAATGGTTGGATAAAGTCACAGCTTTACCAGCATTAGTTGCTTTTCTTTCCACAGTCTCTTTAACATTGAATATTTCCATCTTTGACAATTTACCAGCTCTGAGATAATACTTTAGAGTCATTTCAACTCACATAATAATAAGACCACCAGAGGAAGATCTCCAGTGTATTGCATGGCTGTTGTCCTTCGTTTTCGAAGAGGACCAAAATGGCATCACCAGGATAAAGTGAAGTTTCAGTGAGTTCAACTGTGACTGATCAGACCAATACGAGCTTGGAATGCTCTACCACAGGTTGGGCACAGATAGTCTGTGTGAATATTTAGGATAGATACTCCAAATGTGCACTTCCTATCTTTACTTTGTGCTGTCTCACTCCACTTTGCTCATAAAGCACAGCACCCTTTCTGATGTGGGCATGCCATGCTGAGCAGTCCTGTGCCAGTGTCTTCCATGTTGCACAGTCAAATCCAAAGTTCTTGAGAGAGACCTTGAGAGTGTCCTTGTATTGCTTCTTCTGACCACCATGTGATCTCCTACGCATGTGAGTTCTCCATAAAATCGTCTTTTTGGCAAGCATACATTTTGTATTCGAACAACATGGCCAGTCCATCAGAGTTGTGTTCTCTGAAGCATAGTTTGAATGCTTGCCACTTCAGCTGGAGCAAGGACTTCAGTGTCTGGTACCTTATCCTGCCAGGTGATCCTCAGAATCTTCCTAAGACAGCTCAAATGGAAGCAATTCAGTTTCCTGGCATGGCACTGGTAGACTGCCCAGGTTTTACAGGCATACAACAATGAGGTCAGCACAACAGCTCTGTAGAAGTAGTCAGTCTCTCCTAAACTTTTCTTTGGTGCCTCCCAAACACTAAGCTAGCTCTGGCAATGCATGCATCAACCTTATTGTCAATGTGTACATCTCTGGAAAGTACACTACCAAGGGAAGTGAACTTATCCACAGCATTCAAAACTTTTCCATTTGTTTTAACCAATGTTTCCACATATGAATGGTGTGGTGGTGGCTATTGGAACACCCGTGTTTTCTTGGTGTTAATTATTAGGCCAAAATTAGCACAGGCAGCAGAGAATTGATCTACACTTTGTTGCATCTCAGCTTCAGAGGCTGCATTGATACACAATCATCTGCAAACAGAAAATCATGTACCAACACTCCCTCCAACACACCCCACACCCCAATGTATTGGGTACATCCTTTATGGAGGATTTATGGAAAGATATGGACAACAATCACATGTGATAAAAAAGCAAGAAAGGCTTGTGGTCCCCAGGGATGGAAAGGGTACCCATATGAGTGAGACCAAGAACCATCAGAATCCATCCGAATAATGAGGTGGTTGTAGTATAAAAGAGGTTCCAGATATCCAGGGGGGTAGAAATCTCCAAACTCCAGTGAGTCCCACCCTTAAACTTTGGATCTAAACTACAAACTACCAATGAAGTAAACTGGTAGGATTTTATAATCCTCACTCTTCCCTGTTTAAGGCAAGGAAATTAGAGGGGAGACATGATCAAAACACAGGGGAGTAAGAAGGATGAGCCAAGGGGCCTACATATTTTATCCCTTGAATAATGCATGATCTAGTTCTGCTTAGAAGAATAAATTTAGATGTGCCCTGGTACAGTAGAAAATGTATTTGGAGTCAAAGGACCTGGGTTCAAATCCGAGGCATGCCATTTTTCTCTGTGTGACCTTGGGCAAATTATTCAACCTCTCTGAGGCTCAGTTCCTTATTTGTGAAATGGAGGGATTGGGATAGATTGTCTCTGAGCTTCCTTTCAGCTCTAGATATATGATCCTAGATGTAGAAGGGACCCTAGAGGCTACTCAGTCCTACTCCTTCATTTTACAGATGAGGAACTAAGGCTTAGAGCAAGCAGGGGGTTGAATTAGCTTGCCCAAAATCACACAGACAGTGTACATCACAGACAGAACCTGAAGCTTGCAGCCCAGTGCCTTTTCTACTGCACCACCATATTCTGAATCACAAGATCCCCTAAGAACAGTATTGTTTATTTCCATTCTCCTGGCCTGCCATAGATCTGTGGACTAGATACTCCTTCTTCTCTCACTGTCTCCTCCCCCAAACCCTGCTCTTCTTGTTCTTCTCTCTGTCCATCAGCCTCACTCACCACCCAGTTTAGGAGTGTGGGGGGAGACCTCTCCATGCTGCCCTCCCCTAGGTGCAAATGCAATGTTTTCTCACCTACCCCATGTAGACAGCAAAGGTCAATGGGGAGCCTCTGTCTTCCCCCCCCACCCCAGGGGGCCACTCTATGACAACCGACTGCCGTGTGCTGAGTCAGACAGGAGCAGATGAAAAAGCTGGTATTGGATATCAGGGCAGGGACCAAGGCATCTGATACCCCCTGGAGTGGAGGGGAGGAGAGGAGAAGGAGGAGAAGGGGCCCAAGCAGCAGCTTGGATAGCCCTGAATAATTCAGGGATGTTTGGCCATATTTGCAGGCCTGGTGAGTTCTTTATCCTGATCTCTCTCTTCCTCTCTGTCTCTCTAGCCACAGGAAAAGCTGAGTTTCCTGGAATCTTCATCAGATCCTACATCTTTCCTGGAAAAGAACAGCCAGGTGTGTCTGGGAGCCAGACTTTTCTGTCTCCATGGGGGAGGAAGGTTTCTGAGGTTTTGCCTCACACTTAACAGCAATGACATAAGCACCACTACCCCACCCCCAACGTTAACCAGAGCAGTTTGAAGTAAAAGAGCCATCTCAGAAGAGGATGAGTGTCCTACCACTGTCACTGGGGCTCACTCATTCTTTTCTTGATATTTACCCCCATCCCTTGCAAGAGCACCAGATAGCTGGGGTATGTCACCCCTGGCTTCTCTGGGAAAACTCCTTCCCAAATCCATTCTTCAGTCAGCATGTTAGAGATTACTTATTTCTGCCATTTAACAATCAACAAGTATTTATTAAGCCCTACAGTGTGCCAAGCACTGTGCTAGGGGTTGAGGATATAAAATCCTCAAGGAACTTACATTCCATCAGGGGTAGGGAACCTTCAGCGTCAAGGCCACATGTGGCCCTGTAGGCCCTCATGTAGCCCTTTTACAGAATCCAAACTAGAGGGTCACAAGTGGCCAAGTGTGGCCCTTTCACCAAATCGAAACTTTGAAGTAAGTTTGGATTCAGTGAAAGGGCCACACTTGAGGACCTAGAGGGCCACATGTGGTCTCGAGGCCACAGGTTCCCCATCCCTGTATCTAACTCTTTCTGTGACATCTTGACCTTGAGACTCTCATTCCTCAGAAACCTTGGCTATGCTGCCCAAATTTCCTGTCCTACCCCACCCCACTCCATACACCGACCCCTTAAGACAAAAACTCAGCACGATGTCCAAAAGGGCATTGATCATACTTGAAATTGTGTCTCTGCCTACCATATGTGATTTGAATACGTTCATTCATACAACCAGGCTTGATAGCATCCATCTGGACAATGAGGTAGACACAAGCAGGCAGGCAATATGAAGTGTGTGTGTGTGTGTGTGTGTGTGTGTGTGTATGTGCGCAAATGGAAATGAAAAATGACCTCAAAGCCAAGAAGACTTAGGTTCAGGCTCCAGTCTAAAAAGGGCAAGCCACCTCTAGGCAACTCTCTAAGAATATAGATCAGCATTGGTAGAAGTTTCCTTTCCTAAGAGTTCCCAAACATATATGTATATACACATATATATGTGTATGTATGTATTACATATACATAGAAATATACGTGTATATATTGTGATATGTCCATGTGTGCATTGGGGTATACGCATGTGTGTGTATATGTGTGTGTGTACACACATATATGGGGCAAGTCCACACTAAACTAGAAAGGCCTCAAATACAAACCTGGTAATGAGTTGTATACCTGTAATATCACTTTACATAGTGTTCTGTTAAATATATTCAGATGTTTCTTAAATGTTCCTGGATGATGGGGCAGCAGTGTGGTATATAGTAGTCAGAGAGAAGTAAACAAAACCAGGAGAACAATTTACACAATTTACATAATGACTTTGATAATGTAAAGGAAAAAAGCATCGAAAGACTTCACAACTCAAATCAATTGACTTCTTAGTACTGAGAGGAAAGTCTTCCTCCTGCCTCTTGAAAGGTGGTAGACTATGAAGCAGACTAGTGTCTAAAAGATAATGGACTAGAGGTGAGGAATGTGACACATACATTTCTAGACATAGTCAATGGTGTAGATTTGTATTCTTAACTGTCCATATTTGTTACAAGAGAGCTTTATCAGATTGTGAAGGAATTCTTGGGAAGTAACAGTGATATTGAACATCTAGGTGATGCAGTAGATAGACTACCAGGCCTGGAGTCTGGAAGACTCCTCTTCCAGAGTCCAAATTTGGCCTCAGACACTTATTTTTTGGCTGTGAGACCCTGGGTAAGTCATTTAACCCTGTTTGTCTCAGTTTCCTTATCTGTCAAATCAGCTGATGAAGGAAATGGCAAGCCACTCCAGTTTCTCTGCTAAAACCCCAAATGGAGTCATGAAGAGTTGGATACAACCAAACAACAACAGTTATATTTTTTAAAAGAGTAAAACAAGTTTTGGTATATGATTGTGATGGAATGCTAGTGTACTGTAAGAAAATATAAAGCGGTAGACTTCAGAAAAGGCTAGGAAGACTTATATGAACTGATGCAAAGTGAGAACCAGGAGACCATTATACTTGGAAACAAATTGTAACAATAATCGACTATCAAAGACTTAGCTACTCTGATCAATCCAATAATGATCCACAAGAGTTCCAAAGGACTCATGGATGAAAAATGCTATCTGTCTCTAGAGAGAGAACTGACGAATGCTGAGTACAGATTGAAACATGTTTTTTCCACTTTATTTTTCTTGACTTTTTTTTTTGGCTAATATGGAAATAGGTTTTGTACATGACTTCACATGTACAATGGGCATCATATTGCTTACCTTCTCAATGGGTAAGGAAAAGTCAAGAAAGAGGAAGGGAATTTGGAACTGAAAACATCTTTTTGAAAAGAGCATCAATAAAAATACCTAAAAATGAAAAAAAAAAAAGCCTGCATGCTACTCAGATCTGGCTTCCTAGTTATGCGGCTACCATCAACTTGCTATGCAGCCATGGACAAAGCATTTCCTTCTCCCTTCAGGTTCCTCATCTCAAGATGGAGGAGCTACCAGGGATGGGGAACCTGCAGGCTGGAGGCAAATTTGTTCTGTAAAACTTGGACTCAGTCAAAAGGCTGCACCCAAGGAACTAGGAGACCACATGTGGCCTCCAGCCTGCAGGTTCCCCACCCCTAACTATGCAAAGAACAAAGGGAGAAACTAATAGCAACTCAGCACCCAATTCTAAAAGACTCGGGGGTCTGTCCCTCCCAGTCCCAACAGCATACCCCACAAGATGCTCTCTCAGATTTCTGCTCATAGATAATCCTGGTATCTATCTACATGCTCCCAAATATCTCTGCAGGAGTAGTGTCTGCATTCACCCACACTAGAATTTAAGTCCCTTGAGGGCAGGGACTGTTTTCCATTTTGTTACCCAATCCTAAACACTAAACACAGTGCCCATTCCATTTTTCCCCTTACCCCTGACTGGACCTGTGATTTCATTAGTATATTGAAGAATCTCCCTCTCTTATTTCAGATCAGCAATTACTTTGACACTTAGTCTTGACATAATCAACATGTATCAGAGTTAAAGATTTAAATCTGAGTCTTCCTGACCCTACAATTGGTCTGCTTTAGCTAGTCTATCTTAACAGAGTAGGAACTTGTTAGATATAATAGTATGAAAATTAATTGGAAAAAAGTAAAACAATAAAATTTTGACATAATAACCACTTTACCATTTAAATTTTTTATTAATAATAAGCCATTTATATAGTGCTTTAAAGCATCTTTACAAATATTATTTCCTTTTATCCTTACAACTCTGAGAGGTAGGTGCTAATATGATATCCATATGACCGAGGAGGAAACTGAGGCAAAGTTTAAGTGAGTTGCCTAGGGTTATACAACTAGTAAATGTCATAATTTTAATATGCAATATGCTACCCATTTGCTAAAGTTACTCATTTTACATGGTTTGGCATGAAGTGCACAAGAGTACATTTTAATATTCATTATGAAACCATCTCATTTTTCCAAGGTAGCCTGGATGATAGTAACAGAATTTCAAAGATGTTTAAATCAGGCAAGTTCTCAGGCCACTGAAACAAATCTATTTCTATCTTCTGAATAAACACCACATCCTTATTGATTAGTAGCATGGTACAAGGCTGGATTGTAGTACTACATCTACATTTGGGTATTTCTATAATTCCAGAAGAAGTCTGCTTCTCAGTATAACAATATATTTATCAGGGTTCATCAAGGTCAAGTGAGGTCAAGGACCTTCAGGCCCCTTGGAAGAAAAAAGATACCCTAAATAATTTTTGGAGGGTATTTTATTGTCTGATGAAGATGCCCAGATTTCAAAGGCTCACTGGGCCTGTTCCGTCAATGTTTTTATTACAGTCTTGAATAAAAAAAATGGGTTTCCTCAATAAAAATTACCTATTTCCATTCTTTAATGGTCCAAAATTTTTATTGTCTTGCCCATGACAAACTTTTTTCATTTATAGCCATCATTAGCAGTTGTCTATAATGTCTTCTCACTGTTCTTACAGCTTCAAGAAATCAATACCACATTGTAGCAAAATTAATAACCACCCCTCCAACTGTCACATCCCTCTGAAGGTCTTTGCTTGTTTTCCAAAAATTAATTAGGCTGCTTTGTAGCAAGTTTTTGTCAGTTCTTGGCAGTTTTATTTTTAATCGCACTTTCCTTTTTATTTTTGTGCTATTGTTCCTTGTTTTTTGTGATCTTGAACTATCATTGAAACATTTGGCTTCCTCATACCAACAGTCAATGAAATATCCCTAACAGTCATTGAAGTGTACTCTTGAAGAGCTACATCTCGTACGTGTTTTCTTGGAACAATATTAATTCTTAAAAATCACAGAATTAAAAACACAACAAAAGAGATAAATGAAACAGGTGTATGGCCCAAAATTCAAGACTTGACTGAAAGAGAACTAACTAAAGATGGGGGAACCTGCTCCAGCCAGTTCCATATAGTCCAAGTCACCCATTCTAATTCAACCTAGTATCAGTAGAAGCATGTGCAGAACCATGGCTGTCACAAATGAAACCATAACAAAATTACTGCTTGTGTCTGTGTACCACTGTGTTTGGATTGGATTGGTCTGAAAGATCTTTTAGATTGGGAGGGGTCTTAATTTTTTATGTGTGTCATTGACCCCTTTGGTAGTCTGGTGAAATCTATGGATTCATTTTCAGGATTATATTGGGGAGTACTTTGGGGTGAGGGTTAAACATTCATAATTTCAGGAAATAATAAATTTCAGTTAGAGGACAATGAAAATAAAGATGTGATTTTTTTCCCACCCAAGTTTATGGACGCCTTGAAATGTCTCTATGGATCTCTTGCTAAGAGGGAATAACTCCTGTCCTAAAAGCAAAACTAGGCTTTCAAGTGTGTCTAAGCATTAAGTTAGTGAAATCAGTGTTAGGGCAATTGTCACCCCTAACCTAGCGATCTTTAAGGCATGGTTCTCCTACAGGAGCCAGAGCTACCAGACCTCAACCCTGCTGCTCCAGGTCACACAATGCTCTTACCAATAGGGCTTATTCTCAAGGTCAATCACGTACTTCCCAGCATCATCCTGAGAGGAATGTGTCCAAGTCTGCATCCCGCTGGCCATCTGCTCAGAGGGAACAGAGAAGAGACTTTGTGCCGGAGCGGATGTGACTGGATCCCTGCAGCCTGACCTTTTAGACACCACCCTGTTGCACCCTTCCCTCCCACCATACACACACAGACACACACACACACACACTCTCTCTCTCTCTCTCTCTCTCTCTCTCTCTCTCTCTCTTTCTCTCTCTCCTGCTCAGTCTCTTGAGGGCCATGGATGCTTCTTCCTATAACCCTAGCAAGCTTCTAGATGGAGCTGCTTTCTATCAGCTGACCCTGAACCCAAACTCAGCACAGAACAATCTGCTAGCCTCTCACAGTTACAAAACAGTTTCTGTGGGGTGACGTGGATTGTAGAACATTAGTAAACTATGCACCTCTTATTAGCTGAGGAGCTGACTGATATATTGCCTAACGTAAAACATATAACCCTGCTCTCTACCTTTTATTCCCCTGCTTCATCATTCCCTTTACTTTCTCTCTTTGTCTTTTTTACTTTTTTAACTCTCTCTTTCTCTCTCTCACTCTTTTCTTCTTTTTTTAATTTCTAAATAGCATAACCATGTTGCCCATTCTCTTCCTCCCTCTCCCTCTCTTCCTTTTTCCCTCTCTTTCCTTCCCTTCTCCTCTTTCTCTTTCTCTCTGTCTCTGTCTCTATCTCTCTGTCTGTCTGTCTCTCTCTTTCTGTCTCTGTCTCTCTCTCACACACACACACACACGCACACAAAATCACAACGTTCACAACTAAAACAGGGCTTAAAGATTATTTAGCCCCAAATTCTTACTCATAAATTGGGAAACTGAGGAGGGAGGAAGTGACTTGCTTGAGGTCACATAGGTAGCAAGTAGCAGAGCCCCGATACAAGCCTAAGCCCTCAAACGCTCTTTCCATTACATCAGGGAATAAATCAGTCGACAAATATTTATTATGCACCTACTGTGTGCCAGGCACTTACTGTGGTATGTACTGGAGAAACAAGTACAAAGAATAAAACTACTCTCAATGAGCATACATTTTTACAGGGGAGTCACATGTGTGTGTATGCATACATGCACATACATATATGTATGTGTGTATATATATGTGTATGTCTGCATATATAGCTTAAATATAAAGCGAATAAATATAAATTTATATAAAGTAGCTAAATACAAGGCTACTTTATGGAGGAAGAGCTCTAGCAATTAGGGAGATAAGATTTCAGCATCCTACTTTACTAGCCTTACATGCACACACACACACATACACACACACACACACAGATTTCTCTTCCCCTCTTCTCTGTTTCCTCATAATGGCATATATCTGTCCCTTGTGGATGTCTCTCTCCTTTCTCTGTGTGTCTCTCTCCCTGGGTGCTGTGTTTGTCTCTCTGCCTCTCTTCCTCTTTTTGGGTCTCCCCTCCGTCTTTTTCTCCATGTTTCTCTGTCCAGTTTGCTCCCTTCTCCTCATATTCCCCCATTAGGATTAGTCCATGCTGGTTTCCCTCCTACTGGAGGGGGAGACAATAATAGCTGGGGCCTGTGCCTGGAGGGAGTCTCACTTGGATATTATTTTAGACGCAGACAGACACGAGGCAGATGGTGACAAAATTCCTTCCCCGTTCCCCACAGATGATCAGTTGACGCCCTGAAGCCTCGGGGTTGTTCTCCCTCAGGAATATTTCTGTCCTGACTCTGTAGCTAAATGCGGCTGCTTGTGTTAGACGCCGTGTGCTCACTCTCCCCCCACCCCATACACCCCCCCCCCAAGCCCACAAGGTGGCACAACGGGCTTCCAGCTCAACTCCCTTCTCTGGGGCCAACCCCCATTCCTCGAGCCCTGCCAAGCCCATAGACAGCCTGGTCTTGCCCCTTCCCACAGTCTCAGCCTTCTTGATGACAAGGCAGAATGCCCTCACCAGGCACCAAAGGTGATGAGATAGTTCAGAAATCAAAACCCAAGTAAAAGAAAGAGTAACAACCCACTCAGAATGTGTTCTCTGCCAATCCAAGCCCTTCCAGGCTCTGCCTAAGCACAACCCTCTCAAGGAAGATTTCTCTAATCCCTGCCTCATTGGTCTTTCTCTCTATATTCTTCTAGCACTTAATTGTCTGAAAAACACTCATTCGGGAACCTATCATACACTGACTTGTATTGTCAATTTATCTTTTTGTGGCTATGTCCTGTCTCCCCAACTAGATTTCCATGAGCTTTGTGTATCCGCTACAGTGCTCTTGTTGATGCCCCCCCCCCCCCCCCCCCCCCCCCCCGCTGCTGCTGATGACTGTGACACCAACATAAGGGTAATGAAAAAGAATTTTGTGCTGTCTCTCCAACAAGACCTTGAGTTCTCCAGCAGCAGGGATTTTGCCTCTTCCTTTCTCCCCTTAAGTGTCTAGCACAGAGCTGGGCACACAATAGGCATTCAAATAATATATACATTGAATTGGACCTGAGCCCAGAAACCCTTGAAGAAAAGAGAGAAGTTAAGTCATGGTTGATAGGGTCAGGGCCTAGAGAGAATCCACTGTGTCCCACCAGCCTTGAACAGCAGCTGTGTCAAACGAAGCTTAAACCCTTCCCTCCACTGAGTGCCCCTTCCCTTATTCTAATGGACCTAAAATTGAGGTCACCCTGTAAGAGTGGGGAAAAAGGACTGGACTGGGAATCAGATGATTTGCGTAAATATCCCAGCTCCACCACTGGCTAGTCAGGTGACCTTGGAAGTAACATTCACCTCTAAGTTTCATTGTTTGCAAAATAGGGAAAACCTCGGTCCTGCCTGCCCCATAAGCTGACAAGAGGTTCCCAAGTGATATAATGCCTGTAAGAAGACTTAGTAAACCCCAAAGTGCCATACAAATGGGTATCCTACTGGTGGACCAGCTTGCTTGCTGAGCAGTAGCTAATGGAGTCACATACCCTCCTCCAGATATCCCAAGCCCAAGAACCAATTCTTTCTCCCTCCCAAATCAGGGCCCACAGCTTGCCTAACTTCAGCCCTGGTTGGGAAAGTCAATGTCCCCATCCATTGTAATCATTCAAAAAAGACAGAAACTGGTGGGTCTGAGGAGATGTGGGAAGAAGATGAGGAGAGGTTTGGGGGGGCAGAGGGAAGGATGGAGCATTGTTCCTATTTCCCAGCCCAAATACTGAAATCATGAAGTGAGTTCTCTGACTGTGTGGGGCTAGGAAGGGGAGGGGGAAAGGGATCAGGAAGGATAGTGTTGGCACTAGTACATAGTAGAAGTGACCCATCCCCTCCCCTCCCTAGGGAGACCTTCCTTACCCATGCAGGGTGTGGTTCTCTCCTTCCCTCCCTTCCCCACCCCATCCCACTCCAAGTCCACATCACTACTCCAGCTTCCTCTCTTTTCTTTTGTCTCCTAGCTCTCCTAGGGTTTGGCTAAGATTACACTAATTCTATGCCTCTCTCTTTGTCTCTCCCCTTCACTCTTCTCCCCCCCCTCCCCTTAAAGTGCTTGGAGGTCTCTGGGAAGGCGAGGAAAAGAAGGAGGAATCAGTGACTGCCTGGGAGAGGTGACACTCTTCTTTGCTTTACCAGGGACAGTTTGTCCCTAGGGAGCTGATTCAGGGACAGACATGCTGTGTCTCCTCTCTCTCCATGGTGCCCTTCTTGCTGGCTCAGCTCTGCCCTCAGCTCTGCCCCTGTGCACAGCCCTGACACTGCTTCCCACCAGACAGCTCAGCTTGGCCCAGGATGGACAGGAGGCAGTGAGGGGAGAAGCTGTGAGGGGTCAGGCTGGGATATGAATTGGCTCCTCTCTGAATTAGAAAGCATCGCTGAGCAGATGAAAATGTGTTTACTTTGGGTAAGAACCTAGGCTCTGGCTCAGGAACCTCACACAGCTACAGTACAGCATCTTCCATCAGACTTGTCGCTGCCTCGGTGCAGAAACACAGAGAAAAACCATATACAGATATCCACACATTAGACATGAGGCATTCAAATACATACAGGGACACACACGGAGCCACAAGAGACATATTCCACCATGAAGACACACAAATATGCCCCAACATCTCTAGATACAAGTGACTCAAGAGCATGCAGAGAAACACACTATGCAGATACCAGGCACACAAAAACACATACACTACATCCTAGAGACCCAGAAACATACTACACAGACACAAATACATCCAACATGTGACACACACAACACACTACATACAGAAACACAAAAATATGTGCCACATTAAAACCAAAAACAATAGATAACTGAGATACAAGTTCACTCTATGATGCACACATACAAATACAGGCTACGCAGAGATGCATATGGAATGACAGAGCTCCCACTACTTTCTTCTCCCCAGGAATGACTCAGATTTGACTGAGGCTACTTGCTGATCCAAACCACCAGGTCCCAGTGGGAGGGGACAAGAAAAAGGGAATAGTATCTTTCAAAGGGTTCAGACCCTTGGGGGAAGGGGGGGTGGGGAGGAAGAAAGGACAGAGGCAATAGGCAGGGCTAAGGGCGTCCTCGCCCTGGGGTGTTGCTCTTGGTTTCCTTGGAGGACAAAGAGGACATGTAGTTGTCTGTCACTGGAAGACCTCGAGCCTATTTCCAAAAATGCCCACACTTTTAACTCAGTTGCTAAATGTCACCCATCTGGAAGGCCATCTAGTCAACCTCCTCATTTCACAGATGAGGAACCAACCTCCAAAGAGGTTTAGTGATTTATCTAGGATCAAACAGGCAGTAACAGAATAAGAATTTGAACCCCAAGTTCTCTGACTCCTAATTCATTACTATTTCCCCATGGCCTTAGAGATATCTTTCATTCCTCCCTCTCTAACCATAGCTCAACCCATATTTTTTCCTCAAACCCATCCTCCTATTTATGTCTCCCTACTGCAAAGACTCCTAGGTAATTTCTGCACACACTGATGTTATTCCTAAAACACAATTCTGATCCCATTTCTCCCCTTCTTTAAAAACCATCAGTGGCTCCTAATTGCCTACAGAGTAATGCCTCCATATTTCACCTCCCATCTGCCTACCTTGCAAAGCCTATCTCTTATGCCAGGAATGCTCTCACTCCTTCCTTCCACTCTGGAATCCCATGTTTCCTTCAAAGGTCAGCTCATCACCTTATAATCTAGGCTTCCTGATTTCTCATACCTCCCCCACCCCCACATTATTTTTATCTTCCTTTGTATATTTTTGTGTCTTTCTGTGAACTTTTCTGTGGACATGTTGTCTCGGTCTCTCCCCCAATAAAATGTAAGCTCTTTGAAGGCAGAACCTGTTTCATTTTTTCCTTTGTTTCTGTAGCACCTGAGACAGAGTCTGACACATAGTGGGCTTGTTCAGTGAATAAGGTCCAAATTTTTTAGCCTGGCATTCAAGATCCTACACAGTGTGATTCCAGGTTATCTTCCTTGGCTTTGTGTGAAAAGAGGGCAAAGTCATTTTTATGTTAACTTCATTCGATAAACATTCACTTAACAGATAACTGTGGGCAAGATACTGTGCTAGGCTCTGGGGTTACAATGATAAAAAAAACAGACCCTGTCTTCAAGAAGCTTGCAGCCTAGTGGAGGGGATTAAAAAATCCACACAATAAATTAAAAATCAGAATGCAGTAAGTGCACAGGAAAGGCACAAGACAGGAACTGAACAGTTTAGGAAAAGGGCACATCCCATTTTCTGGGAAAGTGGGATCAAGGAAGGGTTCAAGGAGGAGGTAACAGCATTTAAGAGAGAGAAGGCTTGAAGGACAGTAGGACTGCAGAGTGAATGTGGGTGTTCAGAAGACAGAGAAACAAGTAAGGTGCTTGGAAAATAGGAATCCCTTTCCTTCTACTCCCGTCATATACCTGACACCCCAGCTAAACTCCTGCTACCCTTTCAACTTCCCTAAAGGAAAGACTTGGGAGGAAGGGGAGCAAGGTAAGGTGAGAAACAGTCCCGATTTCAGAGGCACCTTAGAAACTAGTAGTGCCAACTCTTTCATTTTACAGATAAAGAAACTGAGACTGATGAGAGAGTTTAACTGACTTGCCCAGGTCATACGACCTTTAAATGTCAAGGCAGAATTCAAATTCAGGTCTTTCCGGCTGCAAAATAACATATTCAACGCCAGCCGGTAAAAAAAACCAAACCATCTGCCAAGATCTCCACTAAGGACAAAAGGAAAGAGTATCGATTTTGCTAGAGGGAAGGCAACCGAGACCATAAACTAGAAAACAAGTTTCAGATTCGGGAGTGGGGAGACACAAGTTCTAGGGAGCAAAGGGGGCTAGGAAAGCTTCCCCTGGGAGAATTTGAAGAATAGGACTTTCTCTCCTCCATTCCCTCCTCCCCTCACTGCTGGGAGGGCAAGGAAGCCTTGGGGCCTGGAGGCAAGGGTACGAACGGGGGACTCTCTCGTGACTTCCACCTTCAGACCTGGAACAGCTCAGACTATGAGAGTCCGCTGTGGTCCCAGGAGGCCGGGTAGATGGGGAGGGGGTGCGGGGATGCATGACTTTGGCCAGATGACCCTTCACCACTTTCTCTCTACCCTGGGCCAGGCTAAGCTGCAGGGGGCTCGGCTCAGGACCGCGAACAGAGGCCGGGCTGAGCCTTCGAGGTGGCCCTAAATCGGAGGGGTCAGCGGATCCCCGGGGAGGCTCCACACCTTGTTTGAACACGGCTCTGGCCAGCCAGCCTGAGATGAAAGCTTTCGCAGCCCCCTCGTCTGTAACCACCCGCCCCCCTCCGCACAAACCCCTTCTTTCTGCCTCCCATGAAAAGGAGCTGGGTTTAAAATTAATGTACCCACGGAGGCGGCGGCGGCGGCGTCTTTGCGCACAATACAGAGGGGATATTATGTGCCCAGAGAGAGCGTGTTTTGTTTGGGAGACGCAGACAGCAGGGTTGTGTTCTGGTGGTCATCTACAAACAGGCGGAGGAGGGGAGGGGGCGCGGGAAGGCCGGGCCGCGGGGCACACCGCGCTCGCTCCTCGCACGCACTGCTCCCAGGCCCGGCTCACAATTAAGCCCAGTATCAAACTGAGAAAGCATCGATTGAGGCCGGGCGGGCCAGGGAGCGCTGGCTCCGTCCCCGCGCGGCCGGCGCCGCCACCGAGCCCGAGCCGGGGAGGACGCGTCCGCTCCGCTTGGCCGTGCCCACGGCGGGAGGACGCCTGCTGTGTCCTCCGGTACATGATTAATCGGGCTCAGGGCAGGAAGCTGCAGGCGAGGATTCTGCGACAGGCAGCGCAGGGGAGGCGAGGGGAGGGAGGGAAGCGGGGGGAGGGAAGAGGAAAAAAGGTTTTAACGCTTTGAACGCTGGATCCAGCGCAGCGAAGGCCTCGTCCGCTGGAAGGAGGAGGAGGCGTGGAGGGGTCGCGGGAGAATGGGGCTGGGCGAGGGGGGCGGGAGGCTGTTTGTCTCTCTGCCCCGCTCTCGGCCTGGCCCTGGGTGGTTTGCTGCCTGTGCCCAAAACGGAGATCAAAACCGAGGTGCCGCTTCTGAGCGTGCAGACAAAGGGCTGTATTGTTCTTTCCCGAGCTTGGGTGTTTGCTCGCTCCCCCCTCGCCCCCCACTCCTCCCCCTACCCCACCCCCGCCAACCCCTCCGCGGCCCAGGCTTCAGGAATCCGGCTGGATCCGGTGGCCCCAAGTGGTAGGGGACCCAGGCATCCGGCTCTCCCAGTCCAGCGGGAGCCGGCGTCCCTCCCTTCCCCCACCCCTCGGGCTCACTGCACCTGCGGGGCCGGGGTTGGGGGGCGGTGGGGGGCGGCCACTCTCCCCGACATCCGGGCCCTCCCGCCTCCCCCGCCTCATCTCGCCTGCGACCTTGCAGCTGGGGCGTGCCAAGGAGAGATTAGAGACAATTAATATATTAGGCCTCTAATTGCTGGGTTTGGGGGCCGAGGGGAGGGGGTGCTGCAGTGTGGCAGAGAAGCTGCGGAGGGCGGTGTTCGCTGAGGGAGGAGCCCAGCTCTCTTTAGCACCCGGGCTAGCTAAAAGTCCTCGGTAAACGGCCCCCAGGGGCCTGCGGGGTCTCCCCCCATCTCCTTCACCTTTCTCATGGAGGGTGCACCTTAAAACGCTTGCAGTGTAGGACCCAGAACACACACACACACAGACACACACAGACACACACACACACACGATATAGACCTAGGCTTCTGCACCAAGCCTGTTACCCCACAGCCCACAGCCATGCTGGCCACACTTGAGAATATGCAGAGCATGGCCACTTCTCCCCCGGCACCAGACACCCCCGCAGATGCACACAAATCCCCATCACTAACTGGCAGTGTGACCTTGGGCAAGTCAATTCCCCTTCTCTACACCTCAGTTTTCTCATCTGTCAGAAGAGAAGCCAGGGCTAGACTGATTTACGGTTCTTTCCAGCTCTTAACAGGCTGTTTCTTTGATTTCCCTCAACCCTGCCTTATCTCTCATTCACTCCACAAAGCCCCCCATCTCAGGGCCTGGGGTTCAAGTATTTTAGGTCCCCACACCCCCACATCCCTCCCACGACTGTACCCCAACTGTCACAATGATGAGACCCTTCCCTCCAGCCCAGCCTTCTGGCCTCAAGGCAGCTGCTGTTTCCTGCAGTTTCATTCCTTCCTTCAACCCCCCACTTAGACAGCAGTCTCTCCCCCCCACCCCAGACACTCACACCCACAGCCCGAGGTCTGTGGCTGAGCCGTGTCATCTTTAATTAAAGGCAGCCAGAGCCAAGCAGAGAGCCTGGGATCTAGCCCGGGCCTTAGGAACTCTAGCACAGCAGTACAGCATTGGGCTGGCAACAGGGATGACCTGGGGCCAGGGGAGGTGGGGAGAGGGGGAGCTAGGGAAATGGGGGCTAGCACGGAAGCCCTGGCTTTTTCCACCCGCCTGTGAGTTGATCCACCAGGCTAGGCTAGGAGTGTGCTGGCGTCAGCTCCGAGGTGTCCCTGGCTAATCCGCATGGCTGCTCCAAGAGGGGGAAAGGAGGAGGAAGAGGAGGAGGGCTGGGGTGGTGGTGGTTGTTTTTTTTACACTAACTGAAGCAAGGAGGAGAGGAAGTGGAGAGAGAGCAGGGCCCCTGGGGACAATTGCAGAACCGACTACAGGCCTGGGGAACGAGCAGGTTTGGCTTTGGCTGGGGAGAAGGCAGTCCTGGGGGGGAAATGTCTGCGTGTGTGCAGTAAGGAGACAAACAAAGAGACATTCACCAGGCTTGCCCCTCCCAGCCTACCCCATAGCTGGCTCCCTCCCTCCCCTGGGGAGTTTCTGCCTTTGCACACCTCTCACCCCCAGAGCTCAGAACCATTCCCAGACCCCCGCCCAAACCGCGCCCCCCCCATCCTACACACAGGCCTTCCACACACCACAAGACACAGAGGGACCTGTGGCCTTACAGCATGCTAGACTGATTGGGAACAGGCCTCGCTCAGGGCCCTGACTCCCAGCTCCCTTCAGTGTCAAGTCCAAACCCCTCCAAAGATGAAAGATGGAGGAAGAGGCAGTGTTCCAAAAGACCAGGTGAATACAGCCAAGGGAAGCTTTCTCTCCTAACTAGGAGGTCGTTCTCTAGCCCCTGCCCCATCCACAGCCCTCTGGCCCACCCAGAAATTTGTCTGACTGACCCAATCACACGCAACTCTGGGTTTGGGGGGTTGAGGGGAAGGGTTGCTCTACTCTACTCTGAGATAATGAATCAAAGCCCCATCATTTACCTCTTGGCCTTGGTCACCACCAGCACTGGTCAGGTACCAAGTCAGAGATTAGATTTAGAGCTGGAAGAAGTGGTCTGGTCCAGCCTCCTCATTTTACAGATGAAGAATTCAGTCTGAGAGAGGTTGACTTGCTCAGGGTCACACAGCTAGTACTACTGGCAAAGCTGGGATTGTAATTCTAGCTTCAAATCCATCACACCTTCCATAGTACCTCAGTGGCACTGTGAGAATCAGCTCAGAGTCCTGATGGTTGGCATCTATGGGCGGGGCTAGGAGCTTTCCCCCTATGGTCAGTAAGACCTCCCTGGTCTACAAGCCTATAGTGGAATATTGTCAGATTCAATGTCTTTGGGGGAGGGGTGGTGTGAATGAAAGGCCCATAAGGGGGTTAATGTCCTCAGAGTGTCCTTGGAGAAGGGGGATGACAGCAAAAGAGGGAAGGGTGAAAAAAAACTGCATTTAGCTCCCATATGATCATCAAGTCATAGATACAGAACTGGTAAAGTTCTTACAAGGCATCTAGTTCTTTCTCATCATTTTACAGATGAGAAAACAAATGCATAGAAATTAAATTACTTGCCCAAGGTCACATAAGTAGTAAGAGCAGCTAGGTGGTGAGCCTAGTAAATAAAGCAGCAGGCCTGAAGTCAGGAATATTCATCTTCCTAAGTTCAAATCCAGCCTCAGACACTTAACTAGCTGTGTGACCCTGAGCAAATCACTTAACTCTGTTTGCCTCAGTTTCCTCATCTGTCAAATGAGCTGGAGAAGGAAATGGCAAACCACTCTAGTATCTTTGCCAAGAAAACCCCAAATGGGGTCGTAGAGTCAGACATGACTGAAAAATGACTGAACTGAACACAAGTAGTGAATGGCGTATTTGGAACTTGAACCCTGAACCTTCTTTATTCCAAATTTCCATGTTTAAGGCTAACCCAAACCTTCTCGGGTCTCCCTCATATATCCTTCCTGGAAATTGTGGAACTGAAACTACTGGTTCATGATGTGGGAGATAAAATACTGGGCTAACAGGCTTGGGTTTAGATTCTGCCTCAAATCGTACTAGCTATAAATAATAAATCAGAAATAAATAAAAAATCATAGACATGCCACGTAAACTTTGGGGCTGCTTTCTCATCTCTGAAGTTGGGATGATGATACCTATACTCCCTATCTCACAAGATGGTTGTGAGGAAAACACTTGGCTAACTTTAAAAGTGCTATTTAAATATGTGTTATCCACTGACTGCAATCATGTAAATGATAACAACCAGAACACACATACACCCTTACACAAAACTTGAACACTGTGCTGTAATGACCAGGAAGGAGTTAAGAAAATGAACCTTCCCTGCCTTCTTTACAGAGGTGGGAGGCCTGTAGGTGTGGAACATGGCATAGATTGTCTGACATGGTGGAGATCAATTTTGCTAACCAGTTTCTTCTCTTTTTTATTCTTTGTTACAGGGGACATCTCTCTAGGTAACAGGGTGAGGAGAAAAGTTTATTTGGAAATAAAGGTGATGTTAAAAAAAGATGGAAATAAAAATTTAGTAATAATAACAAATATGTATTAGAATTTATACCTCCTTTATTCAACTCAAAATGTGTTGGGAACTTCACATTATTTCCCTCATAAATTCTATGAGGGAAAGAATCACGTCTTATCCAGCTCTTTCTCCTCCCCACAATATCTAATATGAGTCAAGGCACACTTGGTAGTATTCAATAAAGACTTGTGGAGTGATTAAAGATTGAATTGTTGAGTGATTAAAGTTCTTTTTAAAAAATAAAATTGCATTTTGCTTAATTAGTGAAAATTCTTCTTTCTCTCCTCTTTCATTCCCCTATTAGAAAAGAAAGAAAAAACAAAACTCTTACAACAAATATGCAGAGTCAAGAGAAACAAATACTCATTTTGGGCATGCTCAAAAAATATGCCTCCATAGTTGGTCTGACTCCATCTCCTTTTGATCAAGAGATGAGCAGTATGTTTCATCATGAGTCCCATAGAATTGTGGTTGGCCCTTTCTTTGATCAGACTTCTTTAGTATTTCAAAGTTATTTGTCTTTACAATTTTGTTATTATATAAATATTTATTTTGGTTCTGCTTACTTTGTATCAGTTCATACACAGTTTCCCAGGTTTCTCTAAAACCCATATGCATCATTTCTTACAGGACCATAGTATTCCTTCACCTTCATATGCTATAATTTATGCACCCATTCCCTAATTAATGAGAATCCCCCTCAGTTTCCATCTCTTTACCACTGCAAAAAGAACTGTTATAAATATTTTTGTACACATGGGTCTTTTTCAAAAAGCAACTATTTCCCCAAAATATAAACCAGGGAGTCTGGGGCTAGGCATCCCTGTTCTCTAACCATTTGCTTCTCACCTTCAGGCCCCACCCAGAAGCTGGCACAACAAATCTCTTCCAATCTGCTTCATCTGGCCTCTTTACCTCTAGCTTTAATTGACTGCTGGGAAGTCTGACTGACTCCTTCAGCTATGACCAAGTTGTTGTTGTAGACCAAGTAGTCTTTTTATAACATATCAACACATATTTCCATACAACCAAGTAGTGTTGAAGAAAGAGGACTGGACTTGGAAGCAAGAGAAACCCATGTTTGTATATATGTGCCCTCATTGCTTCTTCATCCATAATATGGGGATGATAACAGCAATATTCGTCTCCTCACAGCACTGTTGTTAGGATCAAACGGGGCGATGTGCATGCAGCACTTTGCAAACCTTGAAGTGTTTTGGATCTGGATCTCAAAGATATCCACTTCACTCTGCTGGGAGCCTGGGGAGACTGGTGACCTTAAGGTTTCTGATTTAGGATTCTGATTTGAAGACACGTCTTATCCCCACATAATCCCCATTCTCCCTTTACCAGACTTTTGTTACCAGAGTCTCTGAGACTCAAGGTCTCATGAAATCCTTAATGGCCATGATGGAAAAATCCTGGTTCAGAAGGAATCTTTAAGGTCATCTATTCCAAACTCCCCTAGGCTGCCAGTAGAAAAAAAGAAGAGGATATCCATAGGACTTGAAACTCAGTTTCTCCAGGCTCTAGGCACCACTGGTGGCCCTGGAACAGCCTGCCTGAGATAGAAGTAGTGAGATAAGGAAAGCGAGAAGTGTCAGGAGGAGGGAAATAAAAAACTTCGAAAGTACCCCTAGAAGCATTCATTCCCAGGCCACTGAAGCACACGGGCAACCTGTGAGGCACCTCACTCAGGGGCCGCTTCAATAGGCTTCTGCTTGGTCCCCCTGACATTCCAGTCTGTCCTCCATTCTACTATCAAAATCATCCCCCGAAAGTATAATTTTAGCCACATCTGTCTCCCACTCCATAAACTCCACCAGGTTCCCTATTACCTTCAGGATCAAATATAAAACCCTCTGTTTGGTTTTTAAAGATCATCATAACCCAGCCCTTCCCTGCCTTCTCCATATTCTTATCCGTCGCTCCCTTCCATGGACTCATCACTGTTCCTCCAACCAGATGCGGTGTTCATCCTTCGTTGCCAAAGAAGACTATGCCATCGGACAAGTAATGACATGACTTGCACTTGACTTTGTTTTGAGTGAGGGAGGGCTGTGCAGGTCACCAGCCTCACTTCTCCTCCAGAGCCATCTGAATCCAGTGACCAGATATTCATCAGGATGACTAGAGATGACCCAGGATGAGGCAGTTGGGGTTAAGTAACTTGCCCAAGGTCACACAGTTAGTACTGAGTGTCAAGTGTCTGAGGTGAGATTTGAACTCAGGACCTCCTGACTCCTGCACTGGTGCTCTATCCACTGCACCTCCTAGCTGCCCTCCAACCAGATGCACAATCTTCCTACTCTAGGCCTTTTCTCTGGCTGCCCTACCATGCATAGAACACTCTCCCTCCTCATCTCAGTCTCCTGTCTTCCCTGGGCTCCTCCAAGACCCAGCTAAAATCCTACCTTCTGCAAAAAGCCTTTGTCAGCAGCCCTTAAAGCTAGTGCCTCTGCTCCCCCAGCCCACCTTCCACATTATCTCCAATTTGCCATTTATCTCTTTGCCTGTTATTATCCTGTGAGCTCCTTAAGAAGAGGGTCTGATTTTATGCCCTTGTCTGCCCAGTGCTTACTTAGCACAGTGCCTGGCACATAATAGGCATTTCATAAATTCTTGACGTGACTTAATAAGGTTTCTCTGTTGCCTGTACCTAAGGTGGGATCTTTCACCAAAGATGGGAGTTCCCCCTGCTTGCCTCCATCCTAAAGGAGAGATCAGTTCTGTCTTACCTACCTCCTTTCCCAGTCCCCAAATACCCATGGCAGAGAAGGGGAGTAGAGTTCAGAGTCAGTTCTTCTGACTCCTTGCAGACTTGATTCCTCTTACCTCATTTCCCTTTTCCAATCTCCAGAAGGATTTGGGCACCCCTACTGCACTTATTCTCACCTTAATAGGGTATTTATGTCCCAATCTTATATACTCTATTAAATTTTATGCTCTGAAGGGGAAGAGATAGAATCTTAATCACCTTTGTAACCCCCAGAGCTAGACACATAGTAGGCATTTTATAAATGTTTGTTAAATTGAATTCCTCCCTTAAAATGGGTAGAAGAGAGAAAGGGTAGAACTCATGAAATGTCAGAGCTAAAGGAGAGGGCCTTTGGAAAGGCTTGCATTCAATCCCTCCTTTTACAGATGAGGACACTGAGGCACGGCAAGGAGATGGAAATTATCTAGACCAGGGACCTAGGCCTCCTGACTCTCAGCTCTGTGAAAGTATAGGAGAAGTGGAGGTGAACACAAAGAGTCCCCAGCATCCAGGTTAACCCATCCAGCCACTACCTCCAGGCAGAGTTATCTGCAGATAGAAGTGGCCTTCAAAAACACTAAAGACCTGTGACTTCTCTGACCAGCTCACCCAGCTTTTTTGCTAATCCCTTCTAAATCCTTACTGGGCTGCTGCTGTCATGTCAGCCCGATCTCTCTCTCTCTCTCTCTCTCTCTCTCTCTCTCTCTCTCTCTCTCTCTCTCTCTCTCTCTCTCTCTCTCTCTCTCTCCCTCCTCTCTCCCCCCCCCCAAGCACACACCCCAATGACCCTTCCTGTCTACCAGAATCTCTGGAAATGGAGGCACAATCAGCATCCCTAAGGGAGAAAGTGCTCAGATCACTCGCCTCCCTTCCTTGGTACCATTGAACATCATCTCCATTTCCACTGACTCTGCCCTTCCAGTACTATCTTTCCAAGGAATCACTCTTAGCAATGAATCAGCTTAATAATGGGAACACCAGGAAATCCAAGACAGGGAACCAGATAGACACATGCTCAATCAGGGATAAGGGTCTGGGTGGGGGAGGACAGGGAGAACAGAGGGTAGCCTTGGCTGTGGGAAGTAACTCTGGATTGTTTGTATGTCATTTAATAAGTTAAATCCTCCCTCCCCTCCTGCTCCTACCCCCTCTTTCAGGGTAGCCAGGTATAGGGCAGTCAAAACTGACAACCTGGCTCAAGCAACGGAGCTCTCAATTATCAACCAAGAGACAGACCAGATGATGAGTATCCCTCTGACATTCACTTTCCCCATCCATGGAATGGGCATAATCTTTGAACTCTGTTTTACAGACAAATTGAACACTGAGAAAAATTCACATCAACCAATATCCTAAGATCCACATTCAAAAGCTATATGTAATGGTCTAGGCATTAGGGAGAGAAACCTAGATAAATAAGAAAAGGCCTTATCCTCAAGGAATCCTCAGTTTAGTATGGGAAATGGGATCTCTACAAACATAAACATAATGCTTGTTATAATTTGATAAGTGTATCCCACGTCTGCCATTTACTATCTGGGTGACCTTGAGGAAATCATCTGTCCTCTCTGGACCTCAATTTCTTTGCCTGTAAATTGATCATTGGAGTAGATCGTCAAGTTTTAAACCCAGGTTCTCATCATTCCATGAGCATAAAAAATTATGAGATCAGATGAGAATACCTTTAGCTGATTAACGAAGACTACAAGGAATGAGTAGCATTGATCAGGAAAAGATGTAAACATATAAAGATCTCAGCACACAAGGGGTGAGCTAACAAGGCAGGAACTGGAACCCAGCTCCTCTGACTTCCAAGCCAGGCTCTTTCCATAGCCCCATTCTGCCTTCTTCAAGAATGGGGATAGCAAGGGGGGAAGAGACGTATTTCAGGTGAAAAAAACAAGCAAAGTCAAGGAGATAAAGGGGCATCAGTAGAAAGGAGGTGGCAAAGACCCCAAATCATATCAATTCTACCCCCTGAACATTTCTTCTGGGACTATCATTCCAGATGAGGCAGCTACCTGTGCAGGAGGAAAAGGACCAGATTTAAAATCAGAGGCCCTGAGTTCAAGTCTCATTCTGCCTTTTACTGTCTTTCCTGGAGCTCTCCAACATGTCTTTCTTACCGAAGAAACTCATCACTGGGAAATCTCATTATGCTGCAAAATCAGATCTGCCTGGTACTAGCATCCCAGCCCTCTAACCTTCTAATTGGACCTTATGACTGGAAAGCAGGACCATGGGCTCCAGGGCCTCTGTGTGAATGGGGAGCAAAGCAAATGTTTTCTTCCTATTTACGACCAGCTTCATATGCTGCCAACATGCCCCCCCCCCCATCTGGGTACCTTCCTCCTCTTTTTGGTTTCCTTTCATGTGTTGTTTTCCCCCATTAGATTGTAAGCTCCTTCAGGGCGGGGACTGTCTATGTTTTTATTTATAGATTTTTATCTGTATTTTATTTATTCTATTTGTATACCCAGTGCTTAGCACAGATTCTGGCACATAGTAGGCATTTAATGTTGATTGATTGATAGATTTGTGATATTGGGTAAGTTACTTAAACCTCACACTGTTTTCTCAACTTTAAAATGAGAGGGTTGGGCTAGATAACCTCTAATGTCCTTTGCAGCCCTGAATTTTGCCCTAATGATCTGGCATCACCTGACACTCTTCTATACTGAGGATCTTCCATCCTTTTTATTCCAGTTGTAGTCGGGTATTGTCAAATGTATTCCTACCTCCATCCCAATCACCAGCCTTTGCCTCTGCCAGGCTCCCTTGCCACTGCCACCACCCACACACACACCCTTTATCAGAGACTGAAATTAATTTTCCCTTGGCATAAACTGGTTTTGATGAGCCCATGTCTCTGGCAATTTATCATGGATGACGCTGGGAGGGAGGGAGAAACATGACTTATGGGTATACTCACCCTGGTCTCTGCACTGTCTCTAATGGCTCCATCCCTGTCCCCCTAAATCAGTCCACAGGCAGAGAATGGGTCTCACGAGACTTAGGTTTGGGGGGATGGGGACGGAGAGGTGCACCAAGGTCCCCCTCCCAGATGCCTCCGGTAAGAACTGGAGGCCACAGTGCAGTCTGAAATAGAAACAGGAGGTGACTTCATCTGAGTCCTGCTCTCTCTTAACCCTGCCACCCTTGGGCATCAGATTCTCCCTGCACCTGTCCCATATTCCCCTTGATGGCCATGAGGGGCTGATTACTAAAAGGTAGGGGCTCAGCCCATAAGAACCTTTGAAAATCCCCTCTCCTGCTCTGATCTTTGTAAAACCCCACCAACTCTGGTCTCTCCCCAGACAGACATCTGGCTTCCTATCTTCTCTCCCTCCCCCATTCTTTATCTATCCTCCCCCTTCCCAGACTCCTCACGGAGTTTGGGCTCTGTGACTCCCTGCAGTGGCCTCTTCCCAGGGAAGAGCTCCCTGCTGTGGGCAGCAGATGAAGTGGTTGTCATCCAATCAGCATTTTCCAGGTGGCAACATCGCCATGAAACCCTTACTTCCCAGAGACAAGATCCTAGGGGGCCAAGGTGGTCTTTTGCCTATTCCCACCTCTCCTTTCTGCAGTGCTTCTGCCCACCCCAGCCACCTAGGTTCTATTCCTGCTCTTAGGTGCTGGCACTAATCCTTGGTTCAGCATTATTACCTGATGAGACTTAAGGTGTTTTTCCTGCAAAGGAGAGGAATTTATATTGTTTGTATTTTAACAAATACCACAGGAAGTCCCAAAGAAATGAAGTTCCAATAGTAGAATTTCAGGCACTCTGACAGGCATCTGGGGACTTGATACCAGGGCACTTCCTAGGAACATTCATTGGGCCTTCTCTATCTGTCATATTCCATACTCTGAGATATAGTGTATGGACATCACATCAGACTTCAACTCAGGAAGACTTTTACATCTACTGGCTCTATGACCCTGGGCAAGTCATTTAACCTGTCTGAGAGCCCCATTTTCCTCATCTCTAAAATGCGAATATAATATATGTTATGTTTAAGAGTAATTATGGGGCTCAAACGAAGTAATGCTACAATAACCACTCACTTCTCAGGGTTTCTGTAAGGATAAAGTGAGCTAATATTTATAAAATGCTTTACAAACTCTAAAATTCTATATTAACAATAATAAGTTATCATTTATATAATATACACACACACATATCAGTTCAGTTCAATCATTTCAGTCACACCTGACTCTGCACGACCCCATTTGGGGTTTTCTTGGCAAAGATACTGCAGTGGTTTGTCATTTCTATCTCCAGTTCATTTTACAGATGAGGAAACTGAGGCAAAAAGGGTTAAGTGATTTGCCTAAGGTCACATAGCTAGTAAGTATCTGAAGCTGGATTTGAACTTAGGTCTTCCTGATTCCAGGCCTTGTACTCTATCCGCTTTGCTACCTAGCTATATGTGTGTGTATGTATGCATTGTGTGTATGTGTGTATATATACATATATACATGCACATGTACATATATATACACATATGTGATATATATATTTATATATCCAGAAAACTAGCAAGTCACTCAACTATCTTTGCCAGAAAATCCAAAAATGGTCATAAAGAGTTGGATGTGACTGAAAAACAACTAAGTAGCAGCAGTGTGTGTGGGCATATATCACTTTAGTGAGCATTTACCTATAGCACATTAAGATTTGAAACGTGCTTCACAAATATTAGCTTATTTGATCTTTACAACAATCTTAGGAGGTTAGTGCTATTATTATCCCCATTTCACAGATGGAGAAGTGGAGATCAAGTGGTTAAGTGACTTGCTCAGGGTCACATAGCTTATAAATGTCTAAGGCTCGATTCGCACTCAGGTCTTCCTGACCCCTGCTCTATCCTCTGTGCCACGTAACTACCTCGTAAATGTAAACTTCTATTATTTCTCCATGAGGTGTTCTCCCTGAGTATTTCTCCTGAGTGATTCAGGGATCATTTCCATTCAACAAACATTAAGTGGATACTATATAATATTAGGGCTACTATGGGGCAGAGACATGGTTCAGTGGATAGAGCATGAAGCCTAGAGTCAGGAAGATCTGAGTTCAAATTTGACCCCAAATACTTACTAGCTCCGTGACCCTGGTCAAGTCACTTAACCTCTACTTTCCTCTGCTTCTTTACATGTAAAATGAGGATAATAACAGCACATACCTCCCTGTGGTTATCATGGAGATCATACGAGATCTTTATAAAGCATTTAGAACAGTGCCTGGCACAAAGTAGGTGCTATGTGAATGTTAGGTATTATTATTGTTTTTAGACAATTATGTGAGGCACTGGGGGTGATGAATATGCAAGGATGAAATAAGACAGTCCTTTGGGGTTCAGTAGTTGACAAGAAGTACGAGAAGTACACAAAACTGCACAGCATAGAGTATAATCTAGTAAATGCAGAGGGGATGTACCAAGTGTCAGGAGAGATCTAAGGATGGAGATCTTCCCCTTCTCAAACACTCTGCTGTGGGTCAACTGGATCAGAACCAGAGAAAGTGAGATCTTGAGGGAATCTTAGAGATCCCCTATTTCAGCCCTCTCCTCTTCTACTGGAGAGACTCAAGACTAGAGACCTAGGCAAGGTCACACCACTCATTAAGTGGAGAAGTCAGGACCAGAGCCTAGAGTTCCTAATTCCCATGGAAGAACTCCACCCCTGGGACCCATGTCCTTTTTTTTTTCATCCATCTCCTATGCCTATTCACCTAAGAAATAAAAATTCTTGGATATTGTTTGCCTTTTCAAGGGTGGGGTGTAAGAGACAGAAAGAATTTGGAAGTTAATTTTTTTAAAAATAATGGTTCAATATTTATCTCAGTGACCAAATCAACACCAACATTGCTTCTGAAAAGGTGGGTCAAGTGACTCTCCCACAGCTTCACACGTTGTCTCTCTGACTTACCAAACCTCCACACCCTTTCCTGTCCACCAGTCCCAAATCCTAAATCTCTGATCTTCTTGTGTTGTCTCCTCCTACTGAAATATAAATTTCTTAAAGTCAGGGGCCCAGTTAACATAAATAATTTTTGTTCACATTCAATTTTATTTTTATTCATATTCAAATTATTCATAATCAGTCAGCAAGCACTTATTAAGTTACTATTGTGTGCAAGGCATTGTGTTAGATTCTGGGGAGACAGATCCAAAAATAAAAGTCTCTGACCTGTAGGAATTTATTTCTTCACTCATGTGTGTTCACAGCGGACCCTCTATCAGTCATATGGACTAACTGATACTGGATACTGGGAGGCAAGGGAGGGTGGGAACAGCTCCCTCTTTCCCATGATTCTCCATGGTCATCCAGTATGAAGGGAAAAACAACTCCTGTCCTTGCTGCAACCTCAGAAATGCACGAGGTACAGTTCAGATTTTGGACAAAGGTCTGAGTAGGTCTTATTTTATCCAAATGACTGCTTTGCCCGTGGCTCTGAGAGCTGGCTCAGGGTTCTTGTGACAAGCTCAGGCCTATGACATCCCACCCCCCCTTCTCTCCCTCGGGCCCAGCTCCCCACACCCCGCTCCCTGCTCCCCGCTCCCGCCTCCCCATGCTTCTCTCCCACCCCCTACCCAGCAGGAAAGTAGGAACAGCTCTTCAAAGCCAACAGCCTCTGAAATGAGGCCGCGTGAGATGGCGGCCACAGCAGGAGGAAAGCACCAGGCTCCCCCAGCCTCCCTCCTGTGCTGCAGTCAAGGCTGGATGGAGCCAGGCAGAGCCCAGCCAATCATTTCCTCCAGACCAGGGTTGGTTCACCCCACCCTGCAGAGTCTGAGAGGGTAGAGGAGAACACGGGGAAGGAGGGCACAAGGTGATGGGGGAGAGGACCAGTTTTAGGGAAGACAGACAAGAGCTATTAAGTAGATTTGCGTATGGGATTTCTGAGTGAGCCACTCAGGCACCCTAGGCCCGACTCCTTTCTTCCTGTCCCAGCCTGGCAGCTTAGCCAGAGCTGTTACACGGAGGCTGGTCCTTTTTTATCTCCAGGGACCCACGCTGGAACCTACCCAGTTGCCAGGGGGATTCACAGCATCCTGGGATGTCAGAGCTGGAAGGAATCTTAGAAATCATCCAGTTCAGGCCTTCAGCAAGTCTGTGTATACTGCCTACCAAATATGAAAGGAAATAAATTCTAGAGTTTACCATGCCTATTCACCAAAGAAATAAAATTCTTAGTTATTGTTTGCCTTTTCAAGGTATGGGAGTGGGGTGGGAGGGACAGAAAGAATTTGGAATTCAATCTTTTTTAAAGAATGTTAACAAATTTTTACATGTAATTAGGAAATATTTAATGAAATAAAAATATTAAGAAACAAAATTCAATAAATTGTTTAATTTTTCATAAAGGCAACTTTATTCAGTACATAAAAATATTTTTTCATCAGTACTATTCCTTTTGGAATATTTCAATAGGATAATGCAGTTATTTACCAAATAGTCTCTATACCCTTGTCAAGCTTCTTATACCCACTGTGGGTATGCATACCCCATATTGGAAACCTTTGTTCCAGCCCAATCCCCTTGTTTTACAGCTAAGGCCCAAAGATGCTAAACTCTCCCTTGTCAGAAAACAGTCCTGAATATTAAGCCCACTAAGCACCCCAAGCCTGAGGAAGAAAGAGAGGAAACAAACATTTATTAAGCTCCTACTAGTACCATGTGCCAGGCATTCTTGCTATGTGCTATATTAATATTATCTCATTTGATCCTCATAGCAACCCTGGTAAGTAGATGCGGTTATTATCTCAACTTTACAGATAAGGAAACTGAGGCTAACAAGATTAAATGCCTTGCCCAGGTGTGACTTGCCCAGGGTCACATAGGTAGTGAGTAACTGAGGCTGGATTTGAACTCAGATCTTCCTAACTCCATGACCAGCTCTTGCTACTGCAACACCTATCTGCCTCAGGGGGCCCTGGCTATTTCAGCAGAATAGGGAGAGAATCATGTGGATCAGTGTGTAGTTGAAAGAAATAGATCTCTCTGCCCCTCACCAGGGCTTAGGAAGATACCCAGATGAGTTGTCTTACCTATCTATAGTTAACACTCCTTTCTCAGCCAGATAGAATGTTTACTATGGTTAATGCATGAGAAGAGAATTCCCAACCTCTGCTCAGAAAATGTTTTCCTAAGGCCTGCCCCCATCATCCCTAAGAGTCAGAGCAGAGTAAACAATGACGTGTGTGATGAATACAGAGAATCATGAAAAGATCTACATGACCTGATGTAGACTAAAGTAAGCAGAACCAAGAAAACAATATATACAGTAACTAAAGCAGTGTAAATGGAAAGAATGATGATACATCAAAAACTCTAAAGTAAATGTAACAAAATTATAAAGATCAAAGAGGACTGGAATGAAGAGACAGGAGACGATACCCCCGACCTAACCCTTCTTCCTGCACGTGAGAGGTCCACAAGTGTTATACATTGCATGTTTTGGGACTATTTCAATGTAACTATTAGTTGTGCTGACATTTCTTTCCTCTCTAAAACAAAGTCATATGGGCTGGCTCTGGGGGAGGGGGGGGGGATAGTTAGGGTAACTATGGTGTTAGAAACAGATATCAATAAAACTTTTTTTTAAGTCAGAGCAGAGCACACAATGGGTAGTGGCCAACCACTCAGGCTATGAGGCAAGTGTGTTGGGATGGTATTCCAGGGATTGCCCTGAGCCGGGCTCACACTAGCATATCCCTCAAATGCCCAGAAAAGTTGATGACAGAGTTTGATTGATTGCCAACTCCCATCTCCTACCTGTTTTTTCTCTCTAGAAGCCACACATTTCCCCTTCCCCACCCTCTTCTTAGAACCTAGGAGATTCCTTGGGTGAGGAGTGAGGCCCCCTTCTGTCTTCACTATCCTTTCAAAAAGATTTGTGGAGTTCAAAGTGTTGTTTCTTAGGATTTTCATATAATATCCTCATTTCTCTGCAGATGCTACCTCCTCCTGCCCCTCCCCCCCCACATGCACACACATGAAATCATCTGTCAGCCTAATATCCTGAGGCTGAATCTAGAGGCCAAAAATCCAGGGGGGTTGGGAGGACAGGGGAAGGTGGTTCACAAAGGCCATATTGCCTTCAAGTATAAAAAATCCTCACTGCCTCAATCTTAACTCCAATAAACTTCAGCAAATGTTTCTTAAGTACTTACTAAGAATGGATCACAATGCTCAGCACTGGGGCAGATACTAAGTCCTCACATGTCTATCTGGAGAGGCACATGGAATGCATAGGAGAGAGGTAGGCCAGGAAAGAACCACATGCAAGCCGGACAGCTTTGGAAGTTACATGTTAAATTTATTATAAATTTTAAAAGAAAAGTAAGCTGTACATGATGAAGATCCACAGTTTCTTCATTTCTCTGTTCTATGTATATGAACATAGCTATGTATATGTATATGAAAATACATATGTATGTATGTATATGAAAATAACTATGCATACGAAAGTAACATTTGATTTGGTTTGTTTAGGATAAATGAATGGATGGATGAATGAATAAAAATACGTGTACAAGACATTATCCCTGTCCCCATGAATCTAGGTTGAAGAAGGTACATACACATAAACAACAACACACATGTACATACACAACTATAACAATATGATTGTGTTAAGTACCTGAATTCCGTGGCCATCCTGAAGGGAAAGATTTGAATTCTGGGAAAGATTGTGGAGATAGGATTGATAAGACTTGGAGACTGATTGAATAGAATCATAGCTATTTTTTATATAACACTTTAGAGTTTGCAAAGTGCCTATATGTGACCTCATTTAAATCTCACAATAACCCTTCAAAGTAGGTACTATTATTAGCCCCAGAGGTGTGCTCATAAATGGTTTAACAACCAGCTCTCCAGGAAAATGTTCCATGTACAAAAACTTTTAAATTTAATTTGCATTAACAGAAAATGTTAATGCACATTAAAATTACTTTCTTAAGTCTAAGCAATCAACAAAACAAATCAAGTCCTGATTTCCAGCATTTGCCAATTTCCAAGGTATGAATACTCACATTGAAAATCTGACCATCTTGGAGCTCCAGCACACTCCTGATTATCCTCCATTTTACAGATGAGGAAACTGAGGTACAGAACAGTTCAGTGACTTGACCAGGGTCACACAGCTAATAAGTGTCCAAGATTTGAATTCAAGCCTTCCTCATTCCAAGTCCAACCTTCTACTATACCACCTAACTGCCTCAAATAATCTCTGTGTGACCTTGGTCATTTAACTTCTCTCAGCCTCAGTCTCCCTAGGACATAGAAGTAGGAGGTAGGGAGAGGCTTGAGGGTGACTCAGAGACCGTGAACCTGGGTAACTATGAGGATGATGGCTTACTCAAGAGAAATAGACTAAATTTGGGGGATGCATGGATTTAAGGTACAAGCAGAACTGTACCCCAGATGGGGAAGTGATAGCATTTACATCTGAGCCCTAAAGAGCACTCTTGGAGGTTTGCTTATTTCCAAACAACCCTGTATCTCTAGATCCTCTGGGGAGATACCACTCTGCTTTGCTGCCACCATGGTTTTCCTTCTTAAGCTATGAGGGGGTATTTCTTCAAATACATACCCATTCTGGAGGAAGTAGAGAGAATTCTAAGTCCTTCAGATTTCAGAAGACCATTGTCTTTCTCCTTGTCTCTAGGGCAGGGGAGTGGTACCTCATGGAGCCCAGACACTCTCCCCAATACCTCTACTGTAAATATATGCTATTATGAGGAGAGGGGCTCTTTCTACCTGTTTCCTAACACTGGGACCTAGAGATTTGGAGGTGGGTGGATTCAGAGAGGGGAGAACAGCCTTGGGGCTCAGGAAGAGCAGATGGGTGACTGCAAAAAGGGACTAGAAAAAGACGTGAGTCCTAAGCAGCCAGACAAAGGATGACCCCAGGCAGGGCCAGGCCACCCCCCCTCCTTCTCTGCTCCCCCCCTCCCCTGCTGTCTGCGGCAGGCGGCTTGGCAAGGACTATGAGCCAAGCCTGAGTTCCTGCAGAGCGTGCTTAATGCAGAGCCGGTGACATTTCTGCCGTCAGAAGCAAAACAGGAACCCGGCCATTTTGATTGAGGGCGACCAGATCACGTTGGCAATTTAATCAGATTAGCGTGTTAGGGTTTTGACCAAGAAGTGGGTTCCTACAATCTCCCAGCTCTGTCTGGTTTTCCATCTTTCCTCCTGGGAAGAATTGGGGTCTTGAGCTCCTCACTGAGAGCTCCTTTGTGACACCCAAAGACCCCAGTATTGGTTGTAGTCCTCTGACCAAATGGCCCAAGGGACAGCTGAACATGAGATTTTATATCATCTAAAGTTGGACTAGGGGGCTAGGAGTGGAAAAGAGATATCTCTGAGCACTTTGGCTCTTAAGTCACAAAAAACCACAAGCTTCCTCTGTGCCCCTCCCCCCCCCCCCCAAGGCCAATTAATCTCCTGGGGTAGAAATTTAAATCCTTCTCCACCTGTCTAATTCTGGCCACACAAATCACTGGTAAGACAAAGCTTGTTCTGGATCAAGGATTTTTCACTTGGATTCCATGAATTTGTTTAATATTTTGATAAGCTGCATTTCAGTAGAATTGGTTTCCCTTGTAATCCTATGTATTTTATTTTATGCATTTAAAAACATTATTCTGAAAAGGGATTCATAGTTTTCCCCAGACTGCCAAAAGGGTACATGTCTCACACACACACACACACACACACACATACACACACACACACAGATTAAGAACCCTTGTTCTAGACAAGGAGTTGCAGATTAATAGAGCTAGAAGGGATCTTAGAGACGCAGTATGAGGTAATGGAAAGAATTCTGGATTTGTACTCAAAGGACCCCAGCTTCAAGCCCAGTTCTGCTACTTAGCTGTATGATTTGGGGCAAGACCTAACTGAACCTTAGTTTCCCCAGCTTAAGAATGAGAAAATTGGCCTTGATGTTCATTTCGGAAGTCCCTTCCAATTCTAAAGCCCATTTTACACAGGAGGAAACTGAAACGTGAGAAAAAGACTTGTCCAAGATCTCACAGCTTCAGAGGTTGGAAGCACGCACACACACACACACACACACACACACCATACAACTAAGCACAATGGGAGCAGGGGAACTAGCCTATGAGGGAAATGACTTGGACTCTCATGGTTGGAAAATACCCTTTACGCCTGACCCACAAATACAAAGAAGAAAGATAAATGTGGAAGCGGATGGGGCATTCCGGCGGCGGCTGTGGATGCTGCTGCTGCTGTTTCCAAGTCACCAGCACTGTTTAGCAATTAGAGGGTTAAGTTTCCTCCCCGTACTTGCTGCATTAACTGGAAAGGAATGAAGTGTCAACTATGTTCTCACCACAGCGGGCTGTTGGATAGCAACCCCCCCCTCCTTCAACCAACCCACCCCTCCTCCCCTCCCACTCCCCCCTCTGAGCGCGGAACGCACACCTCCCACTGCTTCGCCCAAATTATTCCCGATCCTCCAGGGACTCAGGATGCCAGACGAAATCGGCAGCCTGGCTCTGATTCATTGCAGAAGGATGCGGATGTAATATTCCCTCCTTAGCCAGGCTTTCTCGGCCAGGTCTTCGCCCCTGAGCGACCACTGGCCTGGGTCTACCCGGGAATGGGGTCTGAGGACGAGTCTGTGCATGGCCTGGAGCGGGGCGGGGGGGGGGGGGGGGGAAGCGGCCCTCTTCCCTCCCTGGATTCCCAACACCTCCCCCTGCACTCCCCCAGTTCCTGGGCTCTGCGGAAGGCAGGCCTGGGCGCGCTAATTAGCTTCCTATTTCGCAGTAAATAGGTCTGATTGGCGGTAATTTCCTGGCTGAGCCGCCGGCCGGGGATCGTTTGTCTCCGGCGCTTGTGAGCGCCGGGAAGGTGGGATGGGAACCTGGATCAAAGGCAGCTTTCCTTTCCCCCCACTAGGCTAAGCAGGCCTGAAAACTGGTTTGAAATGCCATCTAGCCCCCCCTTTTTATTTATAGTGCACCGTCTCCATGGCAACCGCGGAGGAGGTCACGGTAGCTAGGCCCCCGCGCGTCACCCCGCGCTGCTTGCCAACGGCCTCCGGGATTATGGTCTCGAAGACGCTCCCGCCCCTAGTGAGGGGGTGGGTGGGGGCAAGAGGAGCCCTAGACCTTAAGGGTCCCGAACGTGGTGGATCTGTAGTGGGTTGCCCTCAGCCCCGGAGAAGCACTGAGAATCTAGTTAAGGCATCGTGCAAAGAAGATGATGCCCTCTGGTCTTTGCAGAGAGCTTGGTGAAGGCGATGGGGCAAGACGTGAGGCCCGTGGGAACCAGAAAACCCAGTGGTTAATCCAGGCGTAGATAGTATAGACTGAAATGAGCAAATTCGGAAAGCCCAGGCCCCAGGACTGAAAACTGGATCCTCTAGCCGCTGTCCAGGCTCCTTAGTGGTTCGACAGCATAGATTCTCCAGACAGCATTACTTACCACTTCCACATAGCACAGATAGAAAAACTGAGGTCCGAAGAAATGAAGTCATTTGCCCAAGGTCGCACAGTTTAATCAGTGGCAGAGGCTAGACTACAGCCAAAATCTCATCACTCTTTATGAGTTCTCTACATTGTAATGATGACCCCAGTCCCCTCCCTGTTCCCTTTCAGTCCCAAAGGCCGAAGTGCTGTCCTGTTCTTGGCTCAGATTCCAACTCCCCACACCCACCCCTATTCCGAACAATCTGTCCCCAACCCTGAAAAACTGGGAAACTCCCTGCAGTGCAGGCATAGGACTACTGTAAGGCTGGTGGGTTGGCAACCAGTGGCTGCAAGGGGCCACTGGGATATACATTTATATGTACAGATTAGTAGAATATGTACATAGGATATAGATAGTGTATTGTAACAGAAAAAAAAAAAACAAAAACTGGGTTTGGAATGAACTGGTTTCAAATCCTAACTCTACTCATCCTGGTCAGTTTGGGCAGGTCACTTCCCACTTCGAGGCTGTAACTTCCCCCATCTGCTTTCCAAGGCTTCTTCCAGCCGTAAATCCTATATGTTTATATATAACCTTATGCTTAGAAAAGCGTGTCATGTTCTGCACAAACAAGGTATGATCATGTGTGTACACGAGTGGTTCTGAGTCAGTGGACGCTTGGGATGCGTATAGATGCCCGCATGTACCCCATAATCTGTGTGTCGCTGGCAGGGCCAGAGAATGCCTCCCTCCCGCAAGGCGGGCTCATTATCACCTCCGTGATTAAGGCCAGCTCTGCAGAGGCAGGGAGCCGGCGAGCCGCAGAGAGCCCGGCGCCGCGCTCAGCAGCCCAAGAGGAGCCCGCGCCAGCCCGCCCGCCGCCTGGAGCGCGGACAAGCGGAGGCCTGGAATCTCTACAGCCACTGCGTCCGCACACGAAGCCCTGGAAACCGGGCTCCCCGCGGCCACCGCCCGCCCCAGGCCTACTAGCTCCATAGCAACAGCTTCCTAGCCTTTCCCCTCCTTCTCCACCCCCATCTCCGGCCCCAGAAGCACCTGCCCCGCTGCGACTGGGGAGATCCTGGGGAGCTGGAGAGGGGTGATAGAATGGGGAGGGTGGAAGAAAAGGGGTATTAAGCAGTTCTGTGGCTCCACCGGATGCCGACTCAGGGGCTGAGAGCGGGGGCCGCTCCCGCCTGACTTCCTACAGACCCTTACCTCCTCTAGAGCTCTCCATCTCCACCATCACCACCACAGGCCCTAATCAGGCCCGGGTTGGAGGGGGTGGGGGGTGGCGGGAGCAGAGGCTAACCCGCGCGCTTGGCCCAGTTCTCACAGTCTCTGCAAGCCATTGCGGCGCAGGAAGTCCCAGACCCTATTGTGGCCAAGAACCCGGCTGTGCCGCCGTCCCAGGCTCAGAGCGGGGAGGCAGGAAATTCTGACGGATTATCCAAGTTGACCCCCAGGGTGTGGTGCGTGGGAGAGGAGCTGGCCAGCCAAGGAGGGGTTAAGCAGGCTCCCTAGAGGCTCTTTTCTATGCGCTGGTCAGCTGGGCTCGAGGCTCCAGCTGACCATGTGACCCCAGTTAGAGGCCTCAGAGCGCCTAACCCGAGGCCAAAGCAAGGCCCCTAGGTCCATTGATCCGCAAAGGGCCACTCTCCCCAGTAGTGGGAGCTTGGGCTAAACTGGGCAAGGTCCCTGGTTTTTGCCCCAACCAGGTTGGGTTCCCTCAGCCCAGCCCAGCCCATCACAGCCCGGGTTTTCCATCCGGCTCCAGCTCAGCAGTCGTCAGGGGACCGGGCTGACCTTCCTGAGCTGGGAGTTTCAATTAGCCGCAGATCAGATAAGCAGGCCCGGACGGTATCTCCTGGACACCGCGGCTTTTACTCCGCCCCCGCCCCCTCCCGGCTCCAAACCGGGTCCAGACGATAGAACAATGCTCTTAGTCGCTTCCTTGGGAAGCAGGTTCCACCTGCAGCTGTGGGGAGCAAGGTTATCAACAAAGAATTTCCCCTACCTGGAGTAGGGAGGCCTGGGGCATGCCACCCCTTGGGCACCCGCCCCCTCCCTGAGCTGGTTCTAGCTTGCAAGGTTTCCAGACCGTAGCCTAACGATGGTAGCCCCCAAGCACTCAGTTTGCCCCCTCCTGTGTTACTAAGCAGACCAACCTTACTCACAAAGATTCCTTAGTAATTCATATATCTGTGTGTGTGTGTGTGTGTGTGTGTGTGTGCAAGAAGCACTCTGCTTTCCTTACTGTGAGTCGTTGAGGTAGCTAAGGATAATATCATTATGCCCATTTTGCAGATGAGGAAATGAAGATGTGAAGAAATATGCCCAATCAGTAAGTTTCACAGCTGGGGTTTGAACCCAGAACTCCAGTCCAAGTCTTGCCCCACTTTTCACTAAGTCGCGCTACCTTATAGCATTAAAGTGTAAGTGTTTTCTTATCCATTCTCAGCATCTCTAATCTCCTAAAGGCAAAACAGGAATAGATGGAACTTCCTTGAAGGCAGACAATCTGTATTTATCTTTGGGTCTTATTTATCTTGAATATCCCTCAGGTGCCCAGCATGGCACACCGCACATATTTCAATATTTCCAGGGATGGAAATAATGGAATACTAAAATCTGAGGAATCAAAATTACTGATTCCCTCCTATTCCCACCCTCCAAAAAAAACAAAGGGCAAAGGAGAAATATATTATTAACAATGAAATTCTGACAAGAAATCTGTTCAAAACAGACCACAAGGTATCATAAAGAGATGTATGACCAGAAAAGATGGTGGCTGGTCATATATCTTAGATGATGGGAGCAAAACAGACATGGATGGTTTATTTGTTGCATTGTTCTCCATATAATATCCAGAGACCTAGAAAAAAGTCCTCAGCACTTTCAGTGGAAAGGAAGGAAGGAAGGAAAGAAGGAAGGAAGGAAGGAAGGAAGGAAGGAAGGAAGGAAGGAAGGAAGGAAGGAAGGAAGGAAGGAAGGAAGGAAGGAAGGAAGGAAGTTTACATTCTAATGAGTGAACAAAATACATATAGAGGAGTGATGGCTAAGAGAGAGTGTTTTGGATAAGGACATCAGAAGGATGTTTATTGGAGTCACGTGAGAAACTGGTTGACACATCCTTTTTGGGAATGGTAATATTGGTTGGATTTTTATTCTCAGAGCTAGAGCTGGAAATGGAGAAGAGCTGTTCTGAAATTTTGAATGCTCACCAATCAGAAGTCGTGGGGTCCAGGGTGGGAACTTGAGTTCTGGGCTGGAGGTTGAAGCTTATAAGTTGATGGACTAAGGCAGCTTGAAGATGGCCAGGATATATGAACAATTTATGGGAGGTTATGGAAAGGATAAGACATTTTAGATGATCTACAATGTTCCCTCTTAGAGGGAAGTAGAACAGAATCTAGAATTCAAATTGAAAGGAACCTCAGAAGCCATCTAGTCCAAATCATAAAAAAAGGAATCCTACTACAATATACACAATATCACCCAGACTCCACTTGAAGACCTAAAGGGAAGGGAACAGAAGGGAAACCCTCCATCTTTTTAGGTGCCTGTTCCTCTTTGGACAGCTCTAACAACTAGGTAGTGCAGTGGATATAACATGGAGTCAGGAAGACCCAAGTTGTAATCCTACCTCACACACTTACTAGCTGTGTGACCCTGGGCAAGTCACTTAGCCTCTCTAAGACTCATATTCCAAATAGTACCTACCTCACAGTTTTGTTATGAGGATCAAAAGAGTGAATAGGGGCAGCTAGGTGGTGAAGTGAATAAAGCACTGGCCCTGGAGGACCTGAGTTCAAATCTGGCTTCAGACACTTACTAGCTATGTGACCCTGGGCAAGTCACTAAACTCCATTGCCTCCACCAAAAAAAAAGTGAATATATGTTAAATGTAATATTTGCAAACATTACTGCTGTGTATAAATAATAACAAATAATTACTATTATTTTTATTCTGATACTGAACTTAAATTGGCCTCTTTGCAACTTCTACCAGTGCTTTCCCTCTAAGGTCAAACAAAACAACTCCAATCCCTTTTCCACATGAGAACCCACTCGTGTGCTCCATGTGTCTTCTCTTCTCCAGACTAAAGTGGCCAGTTTCTTCAAAGGATACCTATATAATATGGACTCAAAGTCCTTTCCCCATCTTGACTGCATTCCTCTGTATAACCTCAAGCTTATCAATGCTCTTAAATTGTGAAATGAACACATATTCCAGGTGAGATCTGAAGAGGGCAGAGTACACTGCAACTCTCATCTCCCAATTTCTGAAATTATACCTTTCTCAGTGAAGACCAAGATTGCATTAGCTTTTTGGATGCCACTTCACATTACCTACATATTGAACTTACAGCCCTCTAAAACTCCCTAGACTTTTTTCAGAACAACTGCTGCCTAACCATGCATCCCCGATCTGGTACATGTGTAACTGATTTTTTGTACCCAAGTATAAGAGTTTACATTTATTCCTATTGAATTTCACTTTATTAGACTCATCCCTGTGCTCCTTCTTCTGTGCCTGGAATATTGTGGTGGTTGTTGTTTTCAAAGAAGACCTACAACATCACGGGATGATATTTTGACTTGGATGTGAATTGTATTTAAGTGTGGCAGAGTTGTTCAAAATCAACCTCAATCTATTCCAGAGTCATCTAAGTCCAATGGCAAGACAAAAATGGTGAAGGTCCAGAACACGGTGGATGACCTTGGCTTCTTTGATGTCTGACCAAGTTCTAAGCACACCACAATGTCTGCTTCAGATGCTTTTGTGACCTTTGAAACAATTTGTTCTCATCCACCTATTCTGAAAAGGAAAGTCTTCACATGTGTCCCCCTAACTCACCACTGGCTTTGAGGCCTGTTGGTTACCCTCAACCACGCTGATTTGCCCATCTGCTGATGAGACAGTTGTCAGAAGTGTTGAAATAACTTGGGAGGTGCTGAGCTAGAATTAAGTGTGCATACAAAAAGGACTACCTGAGCACCTCTAGATCTCTTTTCCTTACTGGCCAGGAGTTAGGCAGGATTGCTTTAAGTTGCCACATCTGGAAAAGACACCTGATCTCATTCCCCTACCCAGTCACCAAGTATCTGTGAGTTCATGGCTCTTCTGTTTATTTGTGGTTATCCTTTTCTTACCTTAAGTGAATGAATATTCTAAGATGAAAGTCCCCAAGCAGCCAGATGAGTTTGGGAAATTTAGGGGTCCCATCAGACATCCCACAAATGATCAGAGGTAATGACCATGGCTGTTAGAGCAGTAGCAACCAATGACAAAGAAGGTTCCGCAGATTGATGTGGAAAGAGTCACCTTCCAGAAGGGCCTTCAGGAAGCATAGCCCTTGTAGAAGAACCAGATAGAAAGGGACCAACACTCAGAGCCTAGTGGAGAGACTACACCCCAAGGTTCTCAGCATACACAAAGAGTTTTCACTTTGAAGCTGAGGTTCCAGGCTTCTTTCAAGCTATGTGCTGCCAGTCTGAGCCCCTCAGCATGCCTCACTTTCCCAGAGAGCTGCCAACAAATTAACTTTGCCTTAGCTCAACAGAGAAGTAGTGTTGTATGAAGAAAACAGTAGAGGCAATAAAACAATGAAATCAAGAGGTCACTGATTTGAATGTGAGCCAGAGAACCCAATCCAAATGAATTGAAAGGAAATTACTCTTGGGAGCACTCCCGACCAATGCCCATCAAACAGTGGAAGAGAGGAGACGACTGTAGCATTCTGCCCTACCATCCAGAAAATCCCCTCCTGAGATTAACGACTGGGCAGATGTGTTTATGAAGTATAAGATGGAAATGACTTTCCAGTCTACAGGGCTACATGCATTCTCTACCTGTGTGCTTTCAGTTTGAGTTCCCTCTCCACAAAGATTTTATGTGTATTGCAAGGAGAGAGTATGCTCCTTGGAAAGGAAGAATGTTTTTATAGCTACTATACCTTCTCAGTAAATCACCTTTTTAAAAGCTAATGGAGTTCAACTGTCTCTGATTAATAATGGGATGTATACTAGTGGGGTCCCAGGAACTATCATGTTAGAAGTAACTCTTCAGGGTGACTTTTAGAACCCTTAGGAGTATAGTAGCACCTACCACCCTCTGGGGACCCCACCCTATGAGTGTGAGCACCTAGTTGGGGCAGTGATCACAGAGAGGAGATGCTACATTGATAATATTCTTCAAAACTCTTCTCCAATGTGTTCTACAAAAAGTCACCTTTTTTATCCCCACTTTCCTTGTGTCTTCTCCTCCACTGATTTTGCCCTTATTTTGTATATACTTTGTTGTTCAGTAGTTTTGTGTCCAACTCTTCATGACCCCATTTGGGGTTTTCTTGGCAAAGATACTGGAGTGATTTTTCATTTCCTTTTCAAGCTCATTTTACAGAAGAAGAAACTGAAGTAAACAGGGTTAAGAGACTTGCCCAGGATCACACAACTATTTAGTGTCTTCCTGACTCTAGGACTGGCACTCTATCCAATTGGTCATCTCGCTGCCCCAGTATATTATGTATGTTAATCTAAAATTTAGAATGAATATACATATATGACTGGTAAAGCATATGTGTATGTGTACTTGTGTGTGTATAGTGTATGTACTATTTCATTTTTGTCTTTGTATCCCCAGTGCCTAGAACAATACCCGACACATAGAAGACAATGAAGATTATTGTCTGACTACCTGATTGAGACCAACATCTTCCATGATACAAAGTCATACAGAATAAAAGGGAGAAAATTGAGATTTAAAAGACAAACTTCTATGACAAGGGACAAGTTTGAAGTTGGTGCTTAGTAAAAAATTTGTGAGATAAACGAGTAATTTACTAAGAACACCTGCAGATGAGGAAAAACTGGAAGTAGAGAATTCATATGGCTTGCCCAAAATCATGAAGCTAATTAACAGCACAGTCAAGATTAGAACCCAGGTCTCCAACTTCCTGAATTGCTTTGCTTTTTGTCTCCAGCATGTAATACAACTTTTATCATCAGCATATAGTACCATATATGAGAGATGAGAAGGGAATAAGTGTTTGTATAGCACCTACTATGTGCTAAATGCTTTTTACAAATATTACCTCATTTGATCCGGAGGTGTTCATAACTATTTGTTCAACTCAACTCAATTCAATTAAGCATTCACTGTATTTAAAGCAATATGCCTAGCAGTTCTGGGGTATATACAGAGTTTGGAAAAGAATACAGACCCTGTGGCCCTGTTCTCATGGAACTGATGGTAGCAGAGGGCTCTCTCTCTCTCTCTCTCTCTCTCTCTCTCTCTCACACACACACACACACACACACACACACACACACACACACACACACACACACACACACAACTGCAATACATGGAAGGTGGAAGGGTGCATCAGAGAAGGGTGTTATTGATCTGGTGCTCAGTTGCCTAAAACAATCAGTAGTATCTGAACAGGTGAAAGTGAAAGATTTGAGGCCAGAAGACCAGGATCTGCTACTCATTTGCCTGTTTCACCTGGGTCAGGTCACAACCTCTCTAGGTCTGTTTCCTCATCAGCAAAATGAGGTTATTGAACAAGATGACCTCTTGATCTCAAGGTCCTTTCCAACTCTAGATCCTAAGAATTTAGGAGAGGTGGGACTATATCCCAAGCTTCTCAACATACACAAAGTTCTCACTTTGTAGCTGAGGTTCCAGGCTTCTTTCAAACAACATGCTGCCAGTCTGAGCCCCTCAGCATGCCTCACTTTCCCTGGGAGCTGCCAATAAATAAACTTTGCCTTGGCTCAACAGAGAAGTAGTGTGGTATGAAAGAAACAGTAGAGGCAATGAAACAATGAAATCAAGAGGTCACTGATTTGAATGTGAGCCAGAGAACCCAATCCAAATGAATTGAAAGGAAATTACTCTTGAGAGCACCCCTGGTCTGTGCCCATCAAATAATGGAAAAGAGAAGATGACTGCAGCATTTTGTCCTACCATCCAGAAAACCACCTCCTGAAAGCAAAAATAACTGGGCAGATGTGTTTGTGAAGTACAAGAAGGAAGTTCTTGACCTAAATTTTTTATAAAGGTTTGGCCTAGAGATTCCTAAATAAGGACAGCCCAGTGTAGTGGAAAAAACTTAAGTCCTGGGAATTAGAAGACCTGGGTTTGAACACCATCTCTGCTACTTTCTGTCTAACTTTAGGAAGTTATTTCTCTCTCCCCAATCCTTAGTTTCCCTATCTGGAAAAATTAGAGGGTTGGATCTCTAAAGATCCCTTCCAACTTTAAATTACATTCTAGGTTCCACTAACATCTACACTGTTTGTTCTTGGTAACTGTAAGCTGCTTTCAACAGTCATTGAGAAATTCTCTTGTTTTAAACATTCCTCTCCCAACCCCCAGCAAAAGTGTTGCCACTTTCTCCCTCAGCTTACCCATTACACTCTCAGCCCACTCCCTCCTTTGTCTCTGACTCACTGTTAACCCATCCACCCTTAGCCTTCTGTTCTCCCTCCTGCCTTGAATTTCCAAATGTCACATAAACAATATGACAAGAAAAAAACTGATGAGAACAGTGAGAGGATTAGTTGAATGAACTAGGGATGTTTCACCTGGAGAAGAGTGATCTAAGAGAAGAACATAGTAACTTATTATTGGAGTTCTTAGCATTAGAAGTGTTGAAAGGGCTTAGAAGAAAAAAGAGTAGCTTTGTGTTTCTTAGTCAGAACTAGGGAAAAAGTAGAAGAGAAAAAGAGTTAGGTTCAATATAAGGAGAAATTTCTTAACAGAAACCTCCTAAAGTACAATGGATTACTTTATAAGGTGGTTCCCCATTTGCCAAGCAAAGGCTGGATGACAACTTGTCAGGGATTCCTATTTGGGTATGGATTGAATTAGCAGGCCTCTTAGGTTCCTCCAGCTCTGAAAGACTCAGAAGTGTGATGATCTCCCTCCAGCACACATTGTCTACTCTGAGTTGAGCTGCAACTTAGAATTCTTCTATTTAGGGCAAACTCAGTTGAACAAAGAAGGAAGAGGTGAGGGGAGAGAGCATCAGATCAGATGCAGTCACTTCAGGAGAAGGGATTGCATATATTGGTGACTCCACTTCACTTGGTGATCTCATTAGCTCCCATGGATTTAAATACTATCTCTATACTGAAGATTCTCCAATCTACCTTTTCTGCCCCAATTTTTCTACTGACTTCCAGTCTCATGACTTTAAGTGCCTTTAAAACATCTCAAACTGGATGTCCGATAGACGTCTTAAACTCATTATGTCCAAAACAGAACTTATCATCTTTTCCCCTAAACCCTTGCCCCTTCTTACCTTCCCCATTACCTCCCAGTAATGGGATAACACCATTTCCTCCCAGTCCCTCAAGCTCACAGGCTAGGACTCATGCTGGATTCCTCACCATCTCTCACCCCACCATATCCAAGCTATTGTCAAAGTCTATAACATCTCTCAAATATGTCCCCTTCTCTCCTCTGACACTGCCAACCATCTAGTCATCACCTCATCCCTGGACTATTGTAATAGCCTGCTGGTAGGTCTACTTGCCTCAGCTGGAATGGGAAGTCATTCTCATCTATCCTACATTCAGCTATTAAAGTCATTTTCCTAAAATGTAAATCCAACCATATTACCTCCCTGCTCAAGAGACTCCAGTGGTTTCCTATTGTCTCCAAGACTAAATATAAATGCTCTATTTGGCATTCAAAGCCCTTAATAACCCTAGCCCTCTCCTATCTTTCCAATCTTCTTCCACTTTACTTCCCAACAGATATTCTGTGATCCAATGATACTGGCCTCCTGGCTATCCTGCAAACAAGACATTCCATCTCTCAGTTCTTGGCATTCTCTCGGACTGTCTCCTATGTCTGGAATGCTCTCCCTCCTCCACTCTGACTACTGACTTCCCTAGTTTCCTTTAAGTCTCAACTAAAATCCCACCTTCCACAGAAAGCCTTCCCCAGTGTCTTCCCTCTGTTAATTATTTCTTATTTATTCTATTTATAGAATATTTGCATTTATTGTGTTTTTATGCTGTCTCTCCCATAGTAAGCTCATTGAGGGCAGGGACTGTGTTTTGCATCTTTTGTATCCCAGCACTTAGTAATGCCTGGCACATAACTGACACTTAACAAATACTTATTGAGCCCTTGAGAGGAGACAGCGATGGGGAGGCTGTCTCTGGGAGAGGCATTATGGCAAAAGAATCCTGGTTATGGCATCCAGAAGGCAGGGAAGAAGTGAGGGCGCAGTAGAGCAGTGCAGTCTGGGCTAGAAGAGGACAGTAGGTCAGGGGACTACCCTGGGGAGGGAGTAAAAGGCCTAAATAACTATTTACAACCTGGAGCAAAGCCTCCCTCTAATCACAACTCTGTCCAGGAGGATTCCTGACTACCCTTCTGGGCAGAAGGTGGAGGAATGTCCCTAATTCTCTCTCCTCCCTAGGGTCTAAGAGACCCTCCCTGGGCTTCAGACAACACCCAATCAACTTTGCTCCAGGAAACTCACCTGAAGCTCCCAGAGTACTTCAGTAATAGCATATTAGGATATGGCACATCCTAAAATCTCTTTGTTGGTTATAAAATCAGATCACCAGATTTTAAATCTGATTATAGAACCTGGCTATTGTTGATTAGAAGCTAAAGGCCTTTCAATGGACAGGCTCCCCTTTCCTGAAGTCTTTCGTCAGGGGCCTATGGAACTCCTCTCTTGGCCTATCAGCCCCCAGAGGATCTAGAACTGGATTCTCCCTATGGCTTCTCTTCTGGAGCTGGGTCTCTGCTCACCAGTCTTCAGGTAGAGACCAACCTATGCAGGGCCAGCATGTGATGAGAAAGAAATAGGGTTAGAGAGAGAAGGAAAAGCTTCCTCATGGATAATGCATTGAACATTGGAGATGGTGAATAAAGGAAATCACTTAAAAATCCTCTAATCCACAGGGTTTTAACCTGGGGTAAAAATAGATTTCAGAGGGTCTGGGAACTTGGACGGGGAAAATATCTTTATTTTCATTGATCTCTAACTGAAATTTAGCATTTCTTTGAATTATTTAACATTATTCTGAGAAGAGATCCCTAGGCTTTGACAGGCCACCAAGGGGGTCTGTGACACATGAGAAAGTTAAGAACCCTCTCATTTTACAGGTGAGAAAACTGAGGACCAGAGAGATAAAATAACTTGTTCTAGGTCATGTGGTAAGTAGTAAGGTAAAATGTCAGAATTAATACAATCAGATTAAGAGCTGGAAAAGACTAGAGATCAACCTCCTCCTTTTATAGAGAAGAAAGCTGAGGCCCAGCTAGGGAAAGGTCACCTGGAACATCAATGTGGTGCTATGGTGAACCAGGATTTTTTTCTTTCTTTTCTTTTTAAATTTTTTCTTCAGTTAACAAATACCTTCTTTGCCTCCTATCAGCTGAAAAAGAAGAAAAAACAAACCTTTGTGACAAACATTCCTAGTTAAGCCAAACCAGCTCCTGAATTGGCCTTAATGATGTCTCTCTCCATCTGCATTGGGAGTTCATCACCTCTCTTTCCAGGGGATGGGTAACTTATTTTCTTTTGGGCCCTCTGGAATTTTGGCTGGTCGTTGCACTGATTAGGGTGAAATAGGTTTTGGAAGCTAGGTCCTTTGACCCTAAATACAGACTGTGCTCTTTCTCATGCACCATATTGTCGCTCCCTCCCTCTTCAGCTTCACCTAAGGGGTCAGGCTGGCCAAGACCAGTAAGGAATGACCTTCGAATCTCCTTCAGAATTGAAGGTGCTGAGGCTAAGCCAGTCATTCTTTTTCTCCAGGCTGGGCCTCACTGGGTCACTAAGGGGCAATGGGTTGGTTGGGCACTTTGACTTTAAGTGAACGTGATGCAAATGATTATGTAAATCAAATGCAAATCAACAGCTACTAAGGTTTTTGTCCATTAATTGAGACTTGAGCAGGGCAGGGAAGGAGGAGGATAGAAAGGGACAAGCAAACAGCTCCTCCCCCTACTGAGCTTAGTAGCCTTCCTTTCTGAAACCACCCACACCCACTGCCTACTCACCCTACCACCATCCCCTGGCGCTGCTGCTTGGGCAGCCCCAAAGTATTCTGGGAAGAGAGAAGCAGTATCAGACCAGCAGCTCTGCCTGGTCCTCCTACTTGGTATGCGGGAGAGGGGCAGGTGTGTGTGTATGGGGGAGGGGAATATCCGACTCCAAAATAAACAGAAACAGCACAATTTATAGGGTGGCCACAACAAAGAAAAGGCAAACATCATTGAAAGGCTTAGAAATATCGATCATACAACCAGTCATAACTGCAGAGGATTGACTGAAGGTGAAGCATGTCTCCCACTTCTCAGCAGTGAAGGTGGTGGACTACAGCTGTGGAATGAAGCCTACATGTATTTTCAGATGCAACCAACATGTCCCTTTATTTTTCTTGATCGTACTTAACTTCCAAAAAGGAGGACTCTAGGAGGAGGAGAAAGAAGAAGGGAAAGAAAAAGTCAATGAGAAGTAACCATGATATAAGAAAAATGGAAGCTCATCAAGGAAATTTTTTTTTTAAAAGAAAAATCTCTGGTTCCCCTTGGCTCTAGAGAAATGAACTGCAACTACCAGTTTTCAGTCCCAGTTGTTTGTGTATGAACACTCCTACACCCAATCACCAACATCCATTCAAATGTTCATACTCTCAGACACATATACTAAAAGAGGTACACAGCCACACTCACATACAACTAGAGATTCACTCTTGCATAAAGAGACCTAGAACTGAAAAAAGTCCGATGGGTCATCCAGTCCAGCACTCTCATTTTACTAATGACTTGCCTTTGGATTTGAACACTGTTCCTCTGACTCTAGAACCTGTGTTTTTTTTACATTGCACCACACTGCCTACAAATAGAACCACCCTCAGAGAAACACGCATATATGTAGTCTCATCCACCGATATCTCACCCCCTAGTTAAGCAAAAAACAGCCAGAGAGCTTACAAGCCAAGGAACGATGTACCTCCCAGTCCTTTGAAAGCACCTTTCCTGCTGAGGTCAGAACTGGGTGGCATAAAGAAGTGGGAAAGAACAAAGGAAGGAGAGAAGAAAGAAAGGAAGAAAGGAAGGAGGAAAAGAGGAAAGAAAGAAGGAAGGAAGGAAGAGAAGGAAGGAAGGAAAGAAAGAAAGAGAGAGAGAGAAAGAGAGAAAGAAAGAGAGAGAGAAAAGAAAGAAAGAAAGAAAGAAAGTAAGGAAGAAAGGAGGAAAGAAAGAAAGAAGGAAAGAAAGAAAGAAGGAAAGAAAGAAAGAAGGAAAGAAAGAAAGAAAGAAAGAAGGAAAGAAAGAAAGAAAGAAAGAAAGAAAGAAAGAAAGAAAGAAAGAAGGGAGGGAGGGAGGGAGGGAAGGAAGGAAGGAAGGAAGGAAGGAAGAAAGAAAGGAAGGAAGAAATTTCTGGGGAATTTCAAATGCTCCCCTTACTGTAGTGTTGGAGACACTCCATATCAGCCATTGTAGGTTCCCAGATTTCTCTGGTCTCAGGCTGCTAGACAATGTCCTGCCTGCCCCCTAAGCCCAGAAGTCTCTGTCTTTTTTCCTGTGGGAAATAAAATTATTTCTTGAGTAGGGGTACTCTGAAAGTCCCAGTCTTTGTTTGAGGCAAGAATATAGTGGGGGATCCCTAGTCGACTTGGTTGTGAGCAACTCCAGCCAACTGGCTAGGTTCAGATGGGGGGGGAGGGTAGGAAAGGAGGCTTCATTGGTATTTTCCAGCCTCTTTGTGGTGGTAATGGAAGTAATTACTAAATCTCCTCACATGTTTTTAGTCTCTCTGTTTCATCCCCACTCCCATTCGTTTCCTCCAAGACCTAACATCTTGGGGTAACTACCTCCTCCCATGTTCTCAGCCATCCTTCATCCCTTCAGAGATGACTCATTCCCCACATTTAAAGTTCATTAGAGCCTCAGAGTCCAGCCTGGACAGGGCCAGGTGCCAGGTCAGCTTTTTCCACTGGTTCCGGGGCATACTGGGTGGGCTGAGCTGTGGGTTCAGTTTCCACCTGAGGGGCATCCTCCATGGCCTGGGTGGGAGGGGATATATCTGTTCCCATCCCCCTTCTTTCCTCATTCTCTTATCCCCTCCCTACCTTAATATAGGATTTCCCCTTATTCCAGCCCACACAGATGCAAAGGGGAATGGGAATGGGGATATATATGGTTCATCCACTTCATTTTACCATGATCCAGTCACTTAATTTCAGAACAGTTCCTGAACATGAGGAACTTACATTCTACTAGGGGACATCACATGAACACAGACAGATTAATACAAAATACATGTGAAATGAATTCTAAGTAATTGATTGGGGGGTTGTGGGGAAAAGGTATTAACAACTTGAGGAACCAGGAAAGGCCTCTTATAGGAGACATACTTGAAAGGTAGTGTGCACCTAATACGCAAAAGTCAGGAATGAGAACATTCTAGAAATGGGAGCCATGTCAACTGTGTAAAACCATGGAGGCCAGAAATGGAAGAAAATACACAGTGAACAGCTATAAGTAGTCCAATTTGGCTGGAACACAGAGTGTGTAAGTGGTAGGAGGTAGTGGTGGAGAAAGAGTCATGTGTATTCAGCCTGAAAAGTTAAACTGGGTCACAATGTGAATCAGTGGCAAACATGAGACCAGAACCCATGTCTCCTAAGGCTAAGTTCAGTGTTCCTCATAATTCTATTTAATCTTCTCCCATCAAATCATCAAGATCCAGGCTCTCATTCAAGAACTCCCAATCTGAAAGACACTCTGGATTCTAAAACTGGACATAATGATGGAGGTGAATAACCAAAGAAAAACAACGTATTCTGGAAGAACTATTTTGGGGTACTTTGGAGGGACCAGGAAAGATATCAGACAGGAAATATTAATGATCCAGTCTCTCTTCCCACACTTGGGGGAGCCCACAAGTCTAGACACTAGGACATGTCCCCTGTCACCAATATCCAGAAAATGAGAACCCTGAAGGGGGTCTTAAACTACCAATCTCTGTTCTCTGGACAGAGATTCTACTTCCCTCTTTCTGGAGTCCCCAGTCTACCACTCCCAGCAGTTGCTATGTGCTAAAACAGTAGCTATCCAGTTAGGGTACAGGGCCTGGGGAAGGCTAAGGAGCTTCCTGGTGAGTATAACCTGGAGCAGGAATTTAGAGCCATGTGGAAAAACCATTATTCAGGCTTCTGAGGTCACTGTCACTACTATTGCCTCCCCCACCCCCACTCCCACCCAAGAATACTTCTTTCTGGCCTCTATTTCTCCACCCATCCCTATCTGGCCAAGGAGCTAGTAACTCAGTGGTTCCATCCCACCATAGGCCTAGGGGCCAGCCCTCTCCCCATTAGCCCACTCCTGACCTGAGCTCCTCCACCCACTCACCCAGCCTATTACACAGAAGGCAAGACACTCCCCATGTCTCACTTTGGGTCACCCTACAAGGAGTTAGGAAAGGGATTCTATAGGGTCATGAAAAATGGTGTGTTTGGTATGACAACATAGAGCTGAGTACCTGGGTTGGGACAGAAGTCAGCACTTATCACAGAAGAAACTGGATACCCAAGGAATGAACATGTATGAAGCAGAGCTCAGTTTCCATCTCTGTTAAAAGAAAGGGTTGAATTAAATATCCAAAGCTCTTCCAGCTCTAAATCCTATGTCCTTATGATTCTATGACCTGGCACAAAATTAACATGTTCCCACATGATCCATATACTCATGCTGTGTGCTTACACCCGACACGCATCCACATCTTGCACAAGCACATGTAGACACCAAGTTCCTCCTGGTAGTCCTCCTTAGTGCATACAAGGAAATACAAATGGGAGAGATCTGCCCAATAGAGAGAATATTGATCCTTGAGAAATGAAATGAGAGCAAAAAAATCCCAGGAATATCCAGCCCTCAAGGTTTTCAGTAAGCCTGGAGGAGGATAGGTAACCAAGATGATTCCAGGGATGGCGTGCCTTATCTCCCCAGCTCCAAAACAAGAGGTTCAGACTTCAAGTTCTTAAGATTCACAAAATTAACCCCACCCTACACTCAGGCCCCTCGTCCTTTAGAGCCCCACAGGAAGAGTGTGTCCACTCCCCAAAGCTCACTCCAAACTTTGACCTTCACCCTCCAAGCATCTCTCTAGAATTCCTCTAATAAGCAAGAGGATTGAAACTGGAAGATGACTTGGTTAGGACTCCATCCTCCTTGTTCTCTCTCCAGCTTAGCTGGACTCCCTAGCTCTCTGATAACAAGATCTTTCCCTTCCCTCTTTCCAGCCTGGCTTCCCAAAGGTAAAAGGGAATTGGGGCAAGAAGGTGACACATCACGTTTATCTTTTGCAAATATCCAGCCTTCTTCAGTTAAGCTAAATCCTTTCCCTTGCCAAATTCTCTTAGGGAATGGAGAAAGGGGATTGGGGGTAATTTGAATGGTCAGAATTTGTAACAAGAACTTAATTACAACAGTGCTGAGTACCCACACTCTGACCTCTCACCTGGGAGCAAGATGAACTACCTCCTCCTTTCAAAGCTTTAGGGATGCCCTGAGAGGTTTGGGGTATGTCTCCTCTGCCACTGACCTAGAGTGCTTCCGGTTGTGTTTTCCCTTCTGTTAGGTTCCAATGACTAGAAACCCAGTACCACTTAGCTGCCTAACATCAATTAACTTTTACAGAGGGTTGGGTTTCTTTGCTTCAAAGATGAAGCCAGAAAAAAATGTACAGACATCTCTTTCCCCAAAAAAACTAGGGCACATTGTCCCCTATGCCAGTGCCTCTTAAACTGTGAATTTAAGAAGTGCTGAAGGGATTAGGAGTGGAAAAAGTTTAAGAAACCCTGCCCTATAGCACTTCAGGATCTGAGGAGAGTAGGCTCACTCTTCTAACAGGTTTTTCCCACCGAGTTCACATCCAGATGTGGCATGACTGCCTGATGAGTCCTCATTCTCAGCTACCATTGGGCTGGGTTCTGAAGGTCATTCCCAAGGTTACTCCTTACTTCTTGGGGCACTCATGCTGAGTCGGCTACAAATGCTAGTGCAGGGGTGGAGAACCTGTAGCTACAATGTGACCTCAAGGCTGCAGGTTCTCCACCCTTGTGCTAGATGCTTGGACACCAGGATCCCTGACGTATGTCCCTATCCTGACTTTTTGAAACACAAAATCTCTAATCCCTTCCCCTAAAACAGAAAAGGATAAGTGTAGGGGCAAGGGACCAAGGCCCATTTGACAGGGCTGGCAGGTCAACCAGCCTTTAAGGGGAGAAGGCCCAAGGTCTCACTCCTTATAGGATGGTCTTTCACCAGAAGCCATAAACAAAGGAGTTGAGCCAAGAGAGAGCAGCAGAAAGGAGTGACTGAGGCTTAATAAGGCCTTTTGAAGTGCCCCTAGCTCTGGTTCCTCAACTGCAGACAGTCAAAAAACTGCCATTCACCATGTGGCTAGCAGACCAGAACCAGTGACAAACTGTCTACACATGCTCTGAGGCATTTCCATTACATCATCAGGAAGTAAGATCCCCAGTAGCCCTTCCCCCCTCCCCACAGACACACATATGCTATCCCCACCACAAATAGCTAAGCCCTGTGCTTCCTCTTCCTAGCCTGCCCAGATACCCAGAACATGGGCCAACACTTAAATCCTAGACAGGCAATGAGATAGACTATTCCCTGTGTCTAGAACCCATATAGGTATCAGTCACTCTAGAAGGCATTCTCCTGAAGCTCCCAATGAGGTTCATCACCCTAGTCTTGTCGAAATGGCACCTAGAACCTATATCAATCTAAGCTATGAGTGGGTATCTAGAATCCACAGGGACTTCATAAAGCAGGGATTCTTAACCCCAGAGTTTCCATGGACAGATTTCAAAGGGGTCTGTAAACTTGGATGTGAAAAAAAAAATCACATTTTTATTTTTACCAACTTTTGGTTGCTTTTGTAATCCTCTATATTTTATTTTATGTATTTAAAAACATTCTGAGGAGTCCATAGGCTTCAGAGACTACCAAAAGGGTCCATGACATATACACACACACAAAAAGATTAAGAACCCCCACTGTAAAGGATAGATGATCCAGAGATGTTTTTTCACTTCCTTCTGGAGCCAAGGACCTCCCATTTCAAGCCAAGTAGTGAGAGGACCAAGGGGTAGAGAAGAAGACTGAGATGAACTGGGAGACTCTACTCTGAGAATTTAATCCCTTCGTCTTACTCTCCCCTCCTCCTGGGTGAGCACAATTCCAGATCCGTTGGCCTATATGAATCCCTGATTCTGGTTTTTTCCCCCCTCAGAGCTGGGTCAGGCAGTCTTCCCTGATCCCTACCCTCCAACCCCACTTTCTATAACAAAAGCTACCTGGGCACCCAGAGCCTACCAGAGGCCAAAGGAAACATGGGTTTGAATCCTGTCATTTCCTACCTTCTTCACCTTGGGGCAAGTACTGTCCCTTCTCTAAACTTTAGTTTCCCTGTGTATGTTGTTGTTTGATCTTCGATCTCGAAGAACACCATGACATCAGGGAGGTGAAGCCATGACATGCAAGTGAACTGAAGTGAGGGCGGGCTGTGCAAAGTCACCAGTCTGGACTGCACTAAGGTACTTTCCCAGCTCTAAACGTTATGACCTAGAGTTTCCTGGGGCTTCTCCAGGACACAGGACCAAAGGTTGGGAAGACCACAAGTTTCCTTCCTAGGGCAGGCACCCAACCCTCCTCCCTCATTCTCTCAGGCTTCCCATTCCCACCCCACTCCCCACCTGCTGATTAGGGGCCACTCTGGTCAGCCTCACATCCAGTCTCACCATCTCATAACTTTTAATAAGAGTTTAATAGCACAAAGCAGCAGGCAACAGCTTCATTTTTAATTATCTAATTTACATTTAATTTTCCCCACCAACGTGGAGCATTTTATTAATGTTTTACCTAGTCAGGGCGTCTTTTTATGGGCTGTGAATATGTTAATAAAATAAAAGAGAAATGTCTCCATTTTTGCGTTACCCATGGGACTGTGGCCCCTGCCCTGGATGCCCTCCCATCTTCCATTTGCTCCTCTCTATCCTTTGAAGCCTACTTCAGAACCCCTTTTCTCAAGCCATTCTAGTACCCAAACCAAGAAGGACCTCCAAACATACATCTCAGGTCAGACATGAAATCAGACTTCTAGAGCTAGAAAGTACCTAAGCAGGTTTTCACCCAGCATTGTAGGGAAATATATCCAGCGATATTAGACCAAGTGACTCAGGGTGGGTCCCCTAAGAAGAAGAATAAATGACATAATGCACTACTTGACCTATAGAGAGGATCTCAAAGGGCCACAAATGACTGACCAGGTGGAACAAGCCAATGGTCCCACCATCTGGACAAAGATAGAGGCGGCAAACTCAAGATGATCCACTTTGGTACTCAGTGAATCTGAACTCTCTTTGCCCCAAGAAGCAGTGCATGCAAATGGAACAAAATTTAGACACGGATCGGTAGAAAGAATCCTTGACCAGGCATCAGGAGACCTGGATTCTAGTCATGGCCCTGCCATTAGTTAGCTATGTCAAAATGGGTAAGTCACTTCTCTCCTACGGGTCACAATTATCTCACCTGTGGGCACTGGGCTAGATGAACTTTAAGGTCACTTGTAACTCTAAATTCTGGGATCCATAATTTCCCCATCTCTAGAGCTGAGAGAATAATACTTTACATTGTAGGTAAGTATGCCTCACAGAGCTGTTGTAAAGAAAAAGGGTTTTATAAATTTAAGTACCATAGAAATTCAAGGTATTATTATTGCTATTTGACAACACCCCTCAAATCCCCACACAGACACATGGACATATGCATACACATATATGCCCCCAGTAGTGGTTAGAGAAGCCAGGTTTCCTCTCTTGGCCTTTCTCCAGTAGCTGGCTATCTCTGGGGGCTAGCATAGCAGTCCTGGCTCCATCCTGGGCCAGATGTCTTCACGCAGGATCTTCAGATGCCAGGCACTGGCACTCAGAGAGTTAAGTGGTCTCATAGGAACAATCAATGCTACAGTGGCTAGGGATAGGGGTGGGGGGCCCAGGAAGAGAAGCAGGGTTTGGAGGAGCACTGGAGCCTTCAGAGCTGTCCTGGGTATTTTTAGCTGCCCGAATGAGCTGAGCTCAGGGCTCCATGCAGCCTCTTGGAAGAAGGGGGAGGAAACGGGGGACCTGGTGCCAAGGGTGGTAGTAGGGAAGGGAGAGGGAGGGGAGGTAGTGATGCCCAGAAGACTAGATCTGGGTAAGATTCTTCTGCTGAGGATCCCTCAAAACACAGTGTTCTGGTGGGAGAGGAAGGCTAGCTCCTAGGGTCTCTCAAGCCCTGATTTAGTTCACCCCCTACTCTTGGGGATACAATAGCTACAAGGACATGGGAACAAAGAAAGGAAATTCTAGGGGCAGTAACTGACTCTTTGGCTACTCCATGGAGCTCAGTTGGCTCTCTTCCTCTCTCCAAATTCATCTTCTTAGAGAGGAAGATAGAGATGAGGCTGTGGGTAAGGCAGGAAGAGAATAATTCCAGGGTCATTGGTACCAGAGTCAACAAGGTTATATACCTTCCCCCCTTAAATTCCTCTACCTCAGAGTAATATCCAAGGCAGGGAGAAGGAAGAATGGAGCAATGGTCACACCCTGATGAGACATAATTGAGATTACTGCTCTCCTCAAACACCCCCCACACCTGCCCAAAACTAGCCTAGGACCTGGTCAAGGGATAGAGACTTCCTGATGCTCTTTATCTGCTCCCAAAAGCCACATCCCTTTCCAAAGAGGGGTTGTTGACTGCCATCCCTAGGACTAATTCTAGAGGGAGTTCGGGAGAGGACAGTAAGAACAGGCATTCCTCCCTACTCCCTTTCTCCCTCTTCTTCTCCTTCCTAATCAGGGCTCTAGGAGCTGGGCTTTCTCCATCACCAGGTCAGGGCTGGATAGTTCCCATGGCAACAGACGACAGCAACAAAGAAGCTGAAGGACCACAGGGTCAGGGGTGAGATTGAGGTGCCGGAGAATTGGAGCCAAGGAAAGCAGGATGTGCCAGGTTGGTAGGGAAAGAGAATGACTCCAAGACAAGCATCAAGATGAGGTGATGAGGCAGGAAAGGGAGGGGACTAGAGGGCACCCACACATACATGTAACCTTCTTCAATCATACTTGGAGAGAGGGAAGCAATTGATGCTAAGTATGCTTCATGGAGGGAGGGGGTGATATCAGAATAAAGGTCAAATGAATTCTGAGACCCCAGAACTAGCCTTGATCTCTCTGGATGAAAAACCTGGTAAGTTTTCCTCTTAAGTACTATAGAAATTCAAGGTATTATTAAATAAGAGGAGGTGGGGGCAGGTGACCATCTATAAGGGAGGATTCTGTTGGGTAAGATATAAGAAAGATTTCCCCCCCACACCTTCCCTTTGTCCCAGAAATGGCCTTTTTCTTTTTAGCAGGGAAGCCAAAGGGGAGTGGGAATATAGTTCCTGGAGGGTTTAGGGGAATCTATATGCAGATCTATAACTCAACCTTTCCTTGCCCACACTCACGCTTTTATTTTTCTGGGAGGCCAGGCCTGGGAGGTCATCTGGTCATTCCACAGTCCAACTCAAGCTCTTGAATTTCCCACAAAAACATCCTCTATCCAAAAGGTACCATAATGTGGGAGGGCAGAGGGAGTAAGAGGGGACACTACAAATTCAGAACCATCTCTACCCACTGCAAGTTACATTCCTTGAAAGGGCTGAAGCAGGTACCCCACCAACCCCAGATATAAGGAGATAAGCTTTCACGGAAGAGGACCTGAGACAGGAACCATAAACCTTGGAGCAAAGAGCCCAGCAAGGTCGAGTTCCATCCCTTCCTTTCTGGTCTCATTTTTCCCATTCTTGGCTAGGTCACCCTATCCTTCTCCCAGATTTTTTTATCTTCTCTGGATTTAACACTTCTTTCCCCAGATAGCCAAACTATTTTCCCCTCCCTATCTGCTTATCGAAGTGTTTGGCACATAGTAGGCACTTAACAAATGCTTGTTGACTTGTCTGCATTCCCAGATTCAGGAGCCTTCTGGAGGTAAAGCCCTCTGCCTCAAGGTTGGGTTTCCCTATGTAAGGTGGGCACAAGGAGCCTTGAAGCAAATGCATCTCAAGCATCTCCAGGAACAGAAATGCCAACTTCTATTCAGTTGTCAAGTCCCAGGGATCTCTTCTCCACCCCACCCCCATCCCAGCTGCCCTTCCCTGTGATATATACAGGGGTTCGATCTGTATTCTTCTCCCAGTGGGTCACTTCCATAGTACCCATGGCCCAAAATCTCTCATCTTCCCTGCTTCATCTTCACCCCAGCTGACCACAGAATCACAAAATGTTAGAGCCGGAAGGAACTTTAAAAGGAAGGAATTAGAAGGAACATTTCAACATGCTCCCCCATTTTATAGATGAAGAAAGGAAGACCCAGGAGAGGGGGTGACTTGTGTGAGGTCACATGACCAAGACTCCTATTTCCACCATATTACACTCTCCCTCTAAGGAAAAAAAAAAACACGTGTGTGTGTGATTTAAATAATTTTACTTTATTTTTAAATCCATTTGTTAAATTTTGAGTTCCTAATTCCTTCCCTCCCTCCAGACCCTACCCCACCCATTGAGAAGGTAAGCAATATGATATCAACTGTGGAATATATTTGATGAGGTCCTAGTTGGTGACCCTTTAGAGACGTAGGCTCAAGGAAAGGGAGGCCATCCCCAAAGTCAAAATGCCTTGACTCTCAATTTAAGCCAAGAAATCAGGTTAGGGAGGGGCTGCCTGAGACAGTAAAGAAAATTGGAGTACAGGCTCCTTAGGGGGGATTTTAGGGGATCCTGAATGCAGACAGCATGTGATAGGGTGCTAAGAAAAGATCCCAAGTTAAGGATTCAGTTGTACAGTATTTCCTATTTCCTTGGGGCCAAAGAAAAAGGAGTGATGATGCTCTGGGATTTCGTGAAGCCAGCAGAGCTAGGAAGGAGAGAATGGGAAAATGAAAAACTTTCCCTCTGAACCTCCCACACCTCACTGGTCTGGGCGCCTATCCAGCCTCCCTAAGGGCAGAGTCTGTCTGCTCCTGCCCTGGGTTGGGGACAACGGATGGAGGTTCCCGGGGCTAAGCACACTCTCCAGGGAGTTTTTGGCAAGCCTAGTGGGGAGAGGTGAGGCAGGAGTAAAAGAACTGCAGTGATGAAATTCTGGGACAAGAGAGATTAATCTTTTGTGCTCTGTGCGTCAGCCCCCCCATCTCCTCAACGAGCTCTCTCCCAGGCTGGCCCGTCTGCAGCCAGCCCTAGTTCCAGGGGTTAATCTGTGCTCTGGTGGGACTTCACAGAAGCCACAGGCAGGCTAATTCCCAGAAGAAAGGAGGAGGGGACACATCTTGGGGCTGCAAGAGAGCAGGAACAAGGGACCAGCCTGACACCCTCTTTGGGAAATGTTTTCCTTATTCATCAGGATGGACCATGTGTGAGGAGGGAGAAGGTATTGGATCTCCAGACTTGAAGAATAAGGATCCTACAAACATTGGACCCCAACAAAAGCACAAATGTCCCTTCCTCAACCAGTTCTCCATCAGTGCCCTCCTCTACATTAAAGCACAGGAAAGATTCTAAGGGGAATGAAAAGGGAGCATCCAGCTCTGCTCCTTAAGCTCTGAATGCTCAGAGCTCCTCTAAGCTGCTTCCCTATCCCTCTCTTCTTCACCCCCACCTTCCTCTCCCTTCCTCTCTCCCTCCCTCCCAGCACAGGACCCTGAATGCAGTTTGCAGTTTTGACAGCAGATGTCTCTCCTATTATGATTTATCAAAATCCTTAAAGTAAATAATGAAAACATATTTACAGAAATGGACCCCAGAGGGAATGAGTCCTTAGCATGGGGGTGGGACTGGGGCTGCCCAGCTGAAAAGCACACATGCTCCCTCCGTGTGTGTGTGTGTGTGTGTGTGTGTGTGTATGTGTGTTGGGGAGGGGGCAGAAGGTATCCAGGTACCTCCTCCTCCCTTTACCCCTGATTAGAACTAGAATTCGAACCTGACTCATGTCCTAAGGATGACAGATCAGACAATCTCTGCTAGAGAAATCTTAGGTCAGACAAGAGAGAACCCAGCCTCTTTCATACTTGATCTCATGGCCCTGAGAGTCCCCAGCTTGGGATCTTTTCATCAAGACCCTCTGGAACTCTCACCCATTGCAGATCACCCTGTACCAGTGGAAATCCAGGTACCTGCTCTGAAGCAAAATGGAGGACTAGGCCCTTTTATGGATGGATGAGGCAGGGCAGTAAAATCAGGAAGAGCGGTAAGGGAGAGGCATTGTCATCTCTACTTCAGGACACAATTGGCTGAAGAGACTTAAGTGTACCTGGTGGCCCAAAGACCCTATGAGGGCCTCACACCTCAGCTTGTTACCATGGCTTCCTAATGCTTCTGTCTCCCAGGGCCACCAGCTCAGGAGTCTAGATATAGACCTTATCAACAGGTCTCCTCCTCTCCCTTTTTTCTCCTTTCCTCATCCTCCCCCTTCTCCTCCTCCCTCCCTCCTCTCTCTCTCTCTCTCTCTCTCTCTCTCTCTCTCTCTCTCTCTCTCTCTCTCTCTCTCTCCTCCATAACTCTTCAACCACATCCTCCTTGTATATTCTCTATCCATCCACTCCTTCCAATAACTCCCCCACCCCAGGCTGCAGCTGAATCTAAACCAACTGAACCAGAAACTTGAAGGGAGCTGGAACTGAAGCCCCAGAGAAAAGATTTAAGGGGGGAAGGGTGCAGAGACAAGGGGACTTGGCATTTGCTCTTGATTTAGTGCAGGTGAGAGAAGCTGAGGAGGAGTGTGCAGCAAAGAGTGGAGGGGAAGCTGTCATCTAGGTCTCCAGAGGCTAGAGGAGGAGGGAGGTTTTCTAAACTCAGGGTTTGTCTTTATTTTCTTTCCAGCTGGGCTCTCTCTGGAGACTGAGACTCCCCCTTTCTCCCCACCTCTGTGGCCAATCCTGGCATCTCCTATGCCCAATGGGGAATGGAATGGATGTTAGAATCTTAAGAGCAAGGAGAGACCTTGTAGGCCATCCCTGTCCTACCTTCACCATTTTACAATTGAAGAAACTGAGGCCTGCATGGAGCTAATAAGGATTGAGACCTGGGACTAGAAAACAAGTGTGGTCTGCTTTCCAGTCTTGGATTCCATCAACCAGGCCATACATGAAACCCCCAGGGATTTGAATTCTCTCTCCTCTGGGCAAGAGCTGGCAGTCTATACCAAACAACGTGGCCCTTGATTAATTTAATTAAACTAACATTTATTAAGTGCTACTATGTTAAGATATCGTACTAGGCAATTCCAGTAACCACGACAAAAATGAAATGGTCCTGCCTTTAAGGAGTTGACGTTCTGATGTATATATATTTGTGTATGGGGTGAAGTCCAGAAATGAAATGAGATAAAAGTGATAGGAGGGGGTGTAAGTATATGAGTAAAATATGAGATAGGGAGTGATGGGGAGAAGAAGGCGAGGAATCCAAACCACAGGTTTTGGGGAAGAAAGGAAACACTTTCATCCGGGTGGGGAGGTAGGAGGAGGGGAACAGGAGAAACACCTGGCTTCATCCAAGCTGAGCTTACCTCAAAGGAGATAAGGCTTCTAAAGACAGTTGCCAAGGAGGAGTGCATTGAAGGCTCGGATGCAGGAAAGCTAGCACTAATATGTCTTAACTGGTTTTCGTCTTCATGGGTGTCTAATTTCCCACAATGGACTGGAGACTCCTGCCCAGGAGGAACTTGGCTACTTCTCTGGTCTCACATAATCTTTACCATTCCATAAAGACTCAATGGATTTGAACTCAGGACACCTGTATTTCCCTAGTGCCCTCCTCCCAGGGGAAGGGAAGGGGACAAGGTCCTTACTGGTGTTTCTGTCCTTATCTCTAATCATCTCGATGTTTGTGCACTCCAGACTTTTTCTAATGTGAAAGGAATTGAGTGTTAGGGTAGAAATTGGGGGACCAGAGGGAGGGCGGGGAATTGGAGAGTTGGTAAGGCCTTTCTTTCCCTCCTTTTCCTCACTAGTACAGGTTTCACACCTGGAAGGATTCAGCCTGAAGTAATAACTTCAAGGTAGGGGAGGAAGGGGCTGTGGGGGCACACACATTTGTGCCAGCTGGGACTCCTCTCAGCAGCTGTAGTACAGCTGCTCCCCAAGGTGGAGCCCCCAAAGTTTCTGGTCCCTCCAGGGGTATCCAGTCCTCCCCTCTCTCCTCTGGCCTCCCAGGCATCTCTGCGCTGCCCCCATGACCCCCAGCCAGCTTCACGCCTGGCTGCCTGGAATCTGTAGCAGCCCTTGTTTTCTGGCCCGGGAAGGGGATTTAATGCTGGTGAGAGATGGCAGGTTGACAGGCAGAGAGATTAAAGCCCGAGGCTTTGGCCGAGAAGCAGGGTTGGCCTCCACAGACCCCCTACCCCTTAGCACTGGAGGGTTACTGTTCCCCACACCAGCAACCCTTTCCTTCCCCTGGTCTTCATGGTCCAAATTATTCCTCCTTCTCAAGGAGTCGAGATCTTGTCTGAAGACACCTATGCCCAGACACCCCCACCCACGAACACACTACCCCCACCAAACCACTCTTGCCTTGGCCACCTTGTGGCCTTGGGCAAGTCGACTGGCTGGCCTCTCTTCATCAGGTTTAGCACACAAAACAATGCCCCTTCATTCATGGAGGCAAGGGAGGGACAAGAGGGCTGTTTCATTAAAAGTGGTGTTCAGTACCTTTTTAAAGAGCTCTGTCCCCTCTGCTTAGCCCCAAAGCCTCTAGGAGGGGCAGTTGGGTACCTGGGGCAGCCATGTGGGAGGAGACAGTAGAGGGAGTTGGGGTACAGAAGATGTTTAGTATTTGACCTCCATTCATCCATCCGTCCATCTCTTCCAGCAGCTGGGAGGGGAGATTGCCGAGGAGGCAAGCTGGCGTCGCAATCAGGCGACAATCTCTGCAAACCCATCTTCAGCTCTAGCCAGCTCTCCCTCCCACGCGCCCTCCCTCCCACGCCCCCCACAAAGCAATCAGGAGCTCTGGTCTCCTCTCCCACTAGCACAGCTTCCCCTGCCCCTTCCCTTCCCCCTGGGATTGGCTTAGGCTGAGGAGCTAGGGGTTTGGGAATGAAACAGGGAAAAACAAGGAAAATAACAACTCCTTAGCTTTGACCTTCCAGTTTCATCTCCCCCCCACCCCCACCAACTCTACCACCCAGTCATTTCTCTGGCTGTGAGGTGACCTCAATATGCAGGTGTCTCTGAGGCTTTGAACTGAGCTAGTAAGGAAAGAGAAAGTAAACACCTCCCCTCCAGGTGCTCAGTCTGCTCACTACCCCCACCTCAGGCGCAAAGCATTCTAAGGCTTAACCGCACCCCCAAACCCAGGGTTTGCTGGAGCCAGCTCAAGCTGGTCCTATTGTTAAATTTTCACTGTGACCATTTACACCTCAGAAATCTGGAAACCCACAAATCAGGGCTTGATTTATTTTGTTGATTGTCTAGACTTAAGAAAGTGATGGTGAATGTAATAATAATGCAGACTAAACTTAAAAGTCTTTCCTAAGGATTCCATCCCCCGCAGCTGGTTGTTAAATGTCTACCAGAAAATCCCTGAGACACTCCCCAAAGACCCCCAGCAGGGAATGATGCTAGAGACTGCTATTTTAAAAACAACAACCCACTTGCTCAAGGTGATGTCTAAGGACTAACTCAGGTCCTTTACTTCCCCTGAAGAACAAAGTAGAATAGGATTTTGAGCTAAATTAGGAATTCTTACCTATTTTTGTGTCCCAAACTCCTTGGGCAGTCTGGTGAAGTCTATGGACCCCTTTCTCAGAATACTGTCTTTGAATGCCCAAAATATATAATACATAGAATTACGAAGGAAAATAATTATGTTGGGATGCAGTTGTCAAAATATTTTTAAAAACAAGCTTTCCAGGGCAGTGAACAGGGCACCAGTCCTATAATCGAGAGGCTCTGTGTTCAAATTCAGTCTCAGACACTTGACACAAGCTGCATGACCCTGGGCAAGTCAATTAACCCTGATTGCCCCCCCCCCCAAAAAAAAGAAAACTCACCACCAAGAAGCTTTTCTTGTATTCTCTCATTTTACCAAAGAAAGAAACAAGGCCAGTAACAAAGTGTTAGATTCCAGGTTTTGAACTTTGGTCCTATGATTGAAAACTCAATACAAGTTTTACTACCCCACGAGAACCCAGAAATCCCAAATTGATAAATTCCTGCCTCTTTCCAATTGCAGTTTACCTTTCAGGGGATAAATCAAAGTTGTCAATTCTGTTCTCCAGTAGACCTTCTCTTGTTGGGGGAGGGGGCTTTCCCAATGTCTTTTCTTTCTTGGGTAAGGCCTTCAACTGGTCTAAGCCATACCTTCACTTGTAAAATAATACCTGTCTTACTTACCTGACAGGGCTATTGGGATATATGTAGTAGCACTTTGGGAAGTAGAAGCCATTATATACATTCAAAATTTCACTAGTGTAACTGCTATCAGATTCCTAACAACAAGGAGAGGTATTTTTTCCCATTGACGCAGCAGCATCCTCTCCAACTCCTAAGACAGAAAAGGCCCCCAATAATCCAGGCTATGTCTCCTCTCCCAGGTATGAGACTAAGCCCCCACCTTGTCTTACAGGGTGGAGAATGGGAGGCCCCTGGATGTCAGGCATTTGAGGAAATGTCCTGAGCCTTGCTCAGGAGACACAGCCCTACAATTTGGCCTCCTAGAGACAGCCCCAGTTAGTTCTGGAGCGGCTCGTGTGCAACTCCATAAGCAGAATTGCATTACTTTCTGAGGCACAGGAAAATGCATCCACTCCTTGTATGTGTGTACATGGAAAGCCAGGGACCTGGATAGAGGGTTGAGAATAAAATCTCTAGCTCACATTTGAGTCGTACACTCTGAATTTTCAGTTCCTGGATAGGTCAACTTAAGATGCCCCAGGTGGGGAGGCAGTGTTGAGGATCCAACAGTTGACTCCCACTGGTTTGATAGAAAGAGTAGGTGCTACGCAAGATGAAGTCAGAGAACCTATATAGGAATCCTGGCTTGGTTACTTACTCGCTGTGTGACCCTGAGCAAATCACTTGAATTCTTCAGTTCTCAGAATCTTCTTCCGTAAAATGAAGGGGGTCAGACCAGAGACCTCTAAGGGCCCTTTCTACTCTAGCTGTATTATCCTATGGCCATCCTCCCACCAAGGCCAAGGGAGGGGGGTACAGAGAGGCAGGAAATGGATCATCCATAGTTCACATGGGGCCAGATGTTTTAGTGACTCACAGGTTCACTGGCCTTTCTGTTCATCTTAGGCCTCTCATCAAGCTTGGACACTTAGAACAGGGAAAAAAGAAATCTCCCCTACTTTTTCCTAAAATATAGGTCTAACCATGTCAATTCCCTGTTCTACAAGCTTCCCTTACTCCCTATTGCCCCAGATAAACAGATTTCTCTGGCATTGGAAGGCCTTCACAAATCTTTCTCCAGACTAATTAATTACACATTCTTCCACTTATACCTCCTATACTCCGGCTAACCTGGCCTACTTGATGTTCTCACACACATTTAATCTCCAACTTCCATAGTCCATAGAATAACTGCTTCGATACTCACATGTCACATTCCTTACTTCTCTTCTTGCAACACTTGGCTCTGTTGATAGGCTCAGTTGTCAGCTCAGGGGCCATACAATAGGCATCCTTCCTGATTCTCCCAGTAGTTAGTACCCTTCGCCATAATTAATCGGTATATTTTTGTATTTAATATTTGTATAAATGTGTATTTGTATCATGTGTCCATATAGTTTCCTCCCAATAATAAGCTGCTTCAGGGCAGGGATTATTTTGGTCTTGTCTTTGGAACCCCATTGTCTAGCCTCTAATAAGTGTTTCACAGATCCTTGTTAAATCGAGACAGAAAAGGACCTTGGCATCCTTCAGGTGGTAACATGGTCTAGGACTGAGGAAGCTCCTTATTTCAGTTGTCTGACCTAGGACAACTGCCCATTTTCCGTGATTGGGACACCTAGACAACTGCCTCGTGTAGCACCTACGTGAAAGTCTATCCCTACAGTTTACTTTGACCTAGGCGCTCTGGATTGAGGGATCTCTCATAAAACCCAGGGAGACAACAGTTTAATGGACCCAGGTCTGTATTTAGAGTCAGAATTCAGTTCAAAATCCCAGCTCTGCCACTTCCTGTGTGACTTTCAGGAAGCTCTTCCTCTCTCTGAGTTAAAACTTCCTCAATGCAAAATTCTAAGATTGGATTTCATGATTTCTGAGGCGTTTCTTCCATCTCTAAAGCCTAGAAAACACATAACCCTGGCCTACAGCTAAACTACAAGGCTAACTGATGTCAGCTGGAGGTGAGGAGGGCTAGCTAGGGCAACATCCTTACCCCCATGCCTCTAGGTCCCTGTTCAAGTGAATTCAGGGCAGGAGAAAGGATGCCGGTAGGCAATAGATGGTGGGGGCCAAGCTTTGTGAAAATAGAGACCATGAGTTCTTCCTGGGAACCTTGACTTTCTCCTGTTTTAGCTCTAACTGGAGGTTACCAGGCTGAGAAAGGCCTTTACGGAGTCACTGGTTCAGACCATCCATCCTTTTCTGCCATCCTCAACCTGGCTCCAGATGACTTAGAGCTGCCTGCCCTGTGGTTTCTTCCATCAGGGTGGGAGGGGATAACAGGGGCCAGAGTCCTTGAACATTGACCCAAAGGGGCCCCTACTGACAAGCTGGTCTAAGATCTAGGCTAAGGGGTAGGAGATAAGTGTATGTTCAGGGAGGGTGAGGGTGGGAGGATGAGGGATGAGAGGTCAGCAGCAGAGACACCATATCTCCAACTGAGACAGTCTCACACACAGTGTCTCTCACATTCACAGTCTCTCACACACAGCTCACGCTGCTCCTCCATTTTTGAGTAGCTTTTTCTCACAATCTTTGCAAAGGGGTACTTTGGCAGAGAACAGGGTTTCCCTGGAAAACTAGGAAGGTAGAAGCCAACCAGAGACAGTTCCAGAAGAGTGGGCTGAGGACAGAATTCTTATGTTTCCCATTAGATCACGGGCTGCTGGAGGGCAAGGCCTTGACTCCAAGGGTTCTAGCCAGAGAAAAATAGATGGATTTCCAGAGGGATAGGGTACTGGGCCACAGTCAGGCATAGCTAAAGTGGAGAGGGAGCAATAAGACCCTAGCAGAACCCCCACCCCCAACTTTTCTAAAAAATCTTCCAATACGTAAAAGACAAAAGGAAAAGAGAGGGCAGGAATGAAGGGGAGCATTGGCTTGGTTGAGGTTCAGAGTCTTGGGGGAAAAGTTGCAATTCAAAAGTATCTACTTTTCCCTAATTCCCCTGGGGGCAGCTAGGTAGTGCAGTGGATAGAGCACCAGTGCAGGAGTCAGGAGGACCTGAGTTCAAATCTCACCTCAGACACTTGACAGTCACTAGCTGTGTGACCTTGGGCAAATCACTTAACCCCAGTTGCCTCATCCTGGGTCATCTCCGGTCATCCTGATGAATATGTGGTCACTGGATTCAGATGGCTCTGGAGGAGAAGTGAGGCTGGTGACCTGCACAGCCCTCCCTCACTCAAAACAAAGTCAAGTGCAAGTCATGTCTTTATTTCTCTGATGGCATGGTCTTCTTCAGCAAAGAAGGACGAACACACACACACTTCCCCTGACTCTGCTATAGGCAGAGAAGCCTAGGGTGGTCAGGGCTGAGGCAGAGGAAGGATCTGAAAGAGGAAGAGTAGGGATGGAGTTCACAGAAGGTCAGGACACATGTTAGGAAGGGAAAAGATGTTGCATCTCTGGCAGGAGGGTCAGAGGAAGAAGGAGGTCTGGACCAAACAGGGGAGGAACGGGCATTGGTCTGGGTATAAGGAGATGAGGATGGGGAGATCGGACATAAGAGAAATTGCAGGATGTGGAGAGGGTAAAATGGAGATGTGAAGAGCTAGGTCTAGCCAAGGAGGCCCAGTATTGGGAACTGGAATCCATCGCTGAATGAAGAAGTCAGGAGATGTATCACACCATAAAGGAGAGGAAGACAGAGCTGCTCAAGATTCACAATCTTGCCACCCCAAACCTGGAATCACCCCTGAATCATAAAGAGTTGGAGACACAGGATGAAACCTGCTTGAATTAGAAGAGGAGAATGTCCTTTGCCCCAACCCCCTGTGGTCATGCAGGGCCAGCCATCCTAGGCCTAAGGATTGTCCAACACTTTTAGTCAATAATTCCAGAAAGGGACCAAGAACCACTCAGTCCCAACCCTTTATTCCCCAGCTCATCTTGGAGTCTACCTCCAGGAAAAGTGTTCCCAGACCCTCTGGGGAAAAGACTTGAGGTCTAGTTCGTGACTAGATTGCCCCCCTCCCTGTTCACCTGTGTACCCTAGCTCTCATGGGATTTAGGATCAGATTCCATGCTCTGAGGACATGCTCTTAACACAAGCAAGCACTGTGTGTTAAAAAGATTAGGGGACCTGGATTCTAATCTGCTCAGCCACCAGCACACTGTGTGATGTTGGGAAGTCACTTTCCCTCTCTTGACTCTTGGGTTCCTATCTGTCAAATGAAGGGCTTGGCCCTTTCTAGCTCTAATATTTTATATAGTTCTAGTCTTTGGGATCTCTAAGCCCTGAGAACTGGCAGGGGCAGGGGGCAGAGCCAGTCTGTAAGCCGCAGGCGCCTTCTTCTTCCAGTGATGAAAGGAAGAGGGAGGTTCGGGAACATTTCCCCCACAGCCTTCCCCTCCCCCCTCCCCTACCTCCCTCTCTTCTCTCCTCTCCGTTCTGCTCCACCTGGGGAACAAGCCAGGCCGAGTTGCAGATGCAGAGCCTGCGGGGGCTATTTAAACAGCAGTGGGGGATGTGGGCAAGCGGGCAGCTGACCCATCCCCCCTCCCTCCCTCCCCAGGGCGGGAGTGAGTGGCCTGGCCAGCAAGGGGCGGAGAGGAGTCTGCAGCTGTTCCTACCACCTGTGCCTGTCACGTTCCCGCCAGCCCTGTCCTCCCTCCACCCCCTCCAGGCTCTCCCACCCCCAGTGGCTGGAGGAGGTGAGAGGAGCAGACAGGAATGGGGGTGGGGGGCCCAGGAGTCCTGGCTCCAGCCCGAAAGGCCAGGCTGGGGACCAGGCGGATTACCATGCTAATGAGTGCAGGGGATAGATGGATGAGTCACCGGACGGCGACGTGGGCAACTCCCCCCTCTTCAAACCGCCCCCCCAAGCCCTGGCACTAGAGGCCCCAATCAAACACCTGTACAGGCGCCAGCGAGGGGCCTGTACTGTGCCATCTGTGGACTGTGCCCAGTGCCAGCTGCCTGGTGTTGGGGGGAATGAAAGCGGGGGGATCGAGCCCTTACAGGGGGAGAATGGACAGTGGCCTGGTGGTCTCTTTCGGACGGAAGCATTAACCCTCCCATTAGGTGCCCTCCACCACCATCCCAAACCCAGACCTCGATCATTTTCCACATCAAGGACAATTCCCTTAGTAAGGACTCTGAGGCTCCATACTGCACACTCCATCTTTGTCCTGAGATTTCCCCAAACAACCAAACCGGTTTTCTCCCTCATCCTGCCTTCCCTAAATTTGGGCTTCAGACATCCTTGTCCCTTGAACAAGGTCTACTTACCACTGCCCACCTTAAATTTTGGCTCAACTCACAAGTATCCAACCTTTTCCAGCTGCCTGTCAGCTGCCTCCCCCTGCACTCCCCTGGCCCGTTACCTAAGCTGAGTGTTAGCTAGTGCCTAAGGGAAACAGGCCAGTCTGTACCATATACACTCCAGGCCAACACAGGGGTAGGGTGGGGAGGACTATAGGGCACATACGCCCTTGCATCGGAATAGACAGGCACAGGGATTCGGGGCAGGCGGCCTGTGTGGGTGTCTCTCATTTCTGGGTCCTTGCACTACTATGGGGGCGGTCTGAGAGAAGCACGCCCACTGGCTCTAGCCCCTACCCTGGCTGGACAACCCCACCCCCAGCTCCTCGGAGAAGCCAACCGCCTGGAGAGATCACAAACAGCCACATGAAAGGGAATTTTTCTGGGGTAGAGATGGAGTTGAAAGCTGCCTCCCCTGCCTGCATGCCCCCTCCCCCAAAGGCCCTCCGGCTCCTCTCTGGCCTGGGGAAAAGGGAAGGGAGGTGCTGGGAACTCAACCCAGACCCACTCCCACATATATGCACAACACAGGCACATCCATGCGGCCACATACCCACGTCTTCCCCAGTGCATTCATAGACATCTAGGAAAGGGCTTCCCCTCCCCTTCCTTACCTCCCTATTACACACACACACACACACACACACACACACACACACACACACACACACACACAAATGGGTGACCAGGAGGTTGGCAGAATCCTAGATTCTCCCAATGATTCAACTGTCAACAAATCCAAGGAAGGGAACTTGAGGTCACCCTGTTCATCTCCCCACTTCCATAAAGGACTGTGCCCTTCTCTCAGCACACCCAACTCATTTATTTCCATGCCAACCATCTGTCGCCATCACCAGACTCTTCCTTACATCTAACCTCCATCCCTCACATGGTAATTCCACCCTCCAAAAGGATTCAGGTCCCCTGAAGACAAGTAGTACCTAGCTCAGGACAGCAACTTCCCAATCAGACTCCTCCTAACATACATATATCTCCTCACTTATTATCCTTATAATAATAGGTAGCACTTACATAGGCCCTTAAGATTTGAAAAGCACTTTACATAAACTCTCATTTTATTCTAGAATGTTAAGAGCTGGAAAGGACATGTTAAAGAGCTGAAAAGGACTGTAAGTCATCTCATTTTATAAAAGAGGAAACTGTCCCAGGGAAACACTTGGACCTCCAAATCACACAGATAAAGGCAGAGAGCCAAGACTAGAACCCAAGCCCCACAAAATCAAAAAATATTAGAGCTTACTGTAAGGGACCTTAGAGGTCTTCTACTCCAACCCCCTCATTTTACATATAAAATAACAGATCCAGATACGAAGTCACTGTTATTGACTTATTCAAGGTCATACAATCAATAGAAGGTATAGTGTAGACCTGGATCTTTTAATTCCAGCTTCCTACTGCTATCCTCTGATACCCAGCATGCCTATCGTAAGTTCTATTACCCTAACCCACCTCTCCAATATCTCATCCTCTGCACCTCCCATACAGCCTAAGCTTGAATAATACCCCACTAAACAAACTGGGCCCTCACCACCCTCTCCTATATCGATCCCAGCAGCTTCCCCCTGCCCACCTGGATCATATTCACTCCCGCTTTCCCCTTCAAGTTTTCAGAAACTTCCACCTTGCAAACAGCCTCCCACACTGAGTATGGACCCCTCTTGGCTTCCCCAGCTCAATATCATTCTACCCCCCAGGCCCATGAGGCATCTTCACTGGATGTGGCTCAACACAGAATGATTCACTGGCCGAGCAACAATTCCTGGAAGAAATCCCAGAGCCCAAGGATAGAGGGGAGAGCTAGGACAAATGTTAGGGTTCCTGTGCTTACTTCCCCAAGTGAAGACTGGAGTAAGACTGGTCAATACTGTAGGATAAGCTAAATCCTGTGGGAGAGTGTTCTGCATGTGGTAAGGAATGATTTGGGGAACCAAATCATGTATAAGGAGAGGGGGACCAGCTAAGCTAATGAGCTGCTTGTCAGAAAGGAAGGTGTGGGGCAGCTAGGAGTGGAGGTGGATACAGCACCAGCCCTGGAGTCAGGACCTGAGTTCAGATCTCAAATCAGACACTGTGTGACCCTGAGCAAGTCATTTAACCCCAAATGCTTCAGGGGAAAAAAGGGAAAGCATGGGAAATGGAGAAGGGGACAGTTAGAGATAAAAAGATATAGACCCGGAGATCCCAGGTCAGAAAAACAGGACTGGAAATTAAAAAAAAAAAAATCAGGGGCCTGGTCAAGTAGAAGCCTGGGGTGCCAGGAACAGTGCCCTATGTGTATAGGGAGGAATAGTGTGGAAGTAAGCGTGTAGGGCAGACAAGGACTACACTGTCATGTCCTCCACTCCTCCGACTCCCCAGCATGAGACTATGTGGCTGCTTTGCATAGCACAAAGCAAGGAGAGGGTCGCAAAGAAGAAAAGCTCCAAACCCCCAGCTGGGGATAAGACTGTGATTACTGTTGGCTTTACGCCAGCATGGGGTCTGCAGCACATCCTCCCCTCCCACCCCACCCACCATCAGAAGGTTCACAGCTTCATCCAGCTGTGGGTTATCTGAGGTCCAGGCACTTGGTGGGGCTGGGGGTGGGAAAAAGAAAATAGAAGAGACCACTACCTTCTTTCTACCCCCACTAGATGAAAAGACCATTTCAAACAGTCTGTGTTTCCTCTGTCTCCTTGTAGATCCCCAGCTCTTCCGGTCTCCTGGGTCCTGTAATGGGGATGGAGTGCTTCAACTGCTTGCTCGATCCATAGATGTTCAGGGAGGTTTATAACACATCCACTTGGGGACAGTAGAGGGGGAAGCAGGAAAATTCAGTCATACCCAGGCCTCCCCACAAAACTGAAAATCAAGAACCAAGATGTGAACTGAGACACAAAACATGCATTCATTTTATTCACAAAACAGCCTGGTTCGCTAAAACAATACAAACAGCATGTCCATCAGCAGGAAGAGACCAGGGCCTGGGGGTGGTGATGTAGGTGGGGGGGTGGGGGGCGGGAATCCTCAACCCCAGGGCACCCCCACTGCCCTGGGGTCAGTTCTGTCTTTAACTTCAGCAAGATTATAAAAATGATTTTTTTCTTTCTAAGTAAAACTGGGATTAGGGGCACCTCTGTATGTTGGAGCCCTGGATCCACATGAATCAGATAACAGATCTTTTTAAGTCGTCATTGTCACCATGTTTAATTTTCTTTTGAAGGACCACTGGGGTACAACATGGTCTGCTCGGGGGGCGCCCACCTCTGACGATTTGCTCCTGGCTGGTAAGTTGTAGATGTGGATGGTTCCGGGGTGGGGACTCTATATCGCTATAAACATATTCTCATTATAAACATGAAGTGGCGTACTCTAGGAAAACTATGCACTATTTTATGATGGGAAAGAATCAAACAGTTTAAATGAGGTGGAGTTAAACAACTGTGCTAAATTACAGTAGTGCTTATTAGTAACTAGATTTCAAAAGGTTACTGAAAATTTACATTCTCTACACAGAAACTGCATCTTCCACACAAACAATAAAAACATCAACACACGAAGGAAACTGATTGTCCATCCTCTGCTATTAAGTCTCCGTACTTTACAGATTCATTTTTCTTTTTTCTTCTTCTGCAAAGCAGTTAAATGTTTTTGTTTTTTGATTTTTTTTATACTAGAACGTGGAGATGTTAAAACAACAACAAAAAATATATATATAAAAACAGGAATGAAATCTGCGAGAGAATATTTTTGGTTCTAAAAGACATAGGTGCATCCATTCGTCTTCGCCCGAATCCCCTACTTGAGACAACACAAGCAAGGACATTGCACGAGATGGCAGCTCCGGGGCTCCACTCGTCACTGAAACCATCGGAAGGCGGCTCCCGTTGGAAGCATCACCTTCTGGAGAGAAAGGAAGAAAAGGAAGGATGGGGTGGGGACAGGAGAGACAAACAAGCGGAGTTAAGTCACAGGCTGGGGGTGGCTGGCCTCCCAAAAGTCCTCACTTATCCCCTACCCTAGACCTCAGTCGGCTTGCTTTCTGCATGCCTTCACTCCTTTCTTTCTCCGAGCTGCCGCCGCCATCACTGACATGTCTTGACTCTTTTACTGGAGTATAGTAGAGAACAGAAGAAACCCACTGCACTTCTTTGGCAATTGAGCTCTGGAAAAGGATCTCTTCTCCAAGCCACCAAATGACTGACAGGCCGCGCATAGGTGCTGAGCCACGCTGTCTGTAGGAAGCTTAGTCCTGGGATGCTATCTGTATCAGAGACCCTTCCAAAACCGGTGCCCCACTCCCCACCAGTCCTACCTTGGATTCTCAGAGGAGTCAGGTTTTCCCCTTCTCAGAATGATTCCAAATTTTGGTTTTGGTTATGGCTTTGCCTTTCTTATTATCTCCCATGCTTAGCACAATGTCAGGAACATAGTAAGGGTTTTAAAATGTTTGCTGACTGTTGTTTCCTTTGGAGGGGGGAAGTTTATAACTCAGCGTTTTGCTACATTAAGGAAGACTTCCTCCTCTAAAACGTGTCCTGTCCTATCCTACTCCCCTACTCCCTCTGAGCTGGGAATTTTGCTTCTTTGAGGGGGGGAAGCAGATCTCTCTTCTGTTGGAATCCTACCCTTGGTTCTCGGCCACACCAACTACACGAGGGAAGTCAAGGCTGATTCTAAGCCCATTCCCCCCTACACATTACCCTTCCTTGTTTTCTGCCTCCAGCCAGCTAACCTGCTAATCAGGTACCTGAGCCCTCCAGAATTCCCTAACTCTAGACCACAGCAGTGAGGTTGTTAAGCTGGGTCTGTATGGAGAGAAGGCAAAGAGGGGGAGTCCTCCTTGGCTTCCAGGCCTTTTGATACCTACACATCAATACCCTGTTCCACTTAGTCCTGTGAACCAAAGGAAGGAAGGAAACCCAATGAATTGAAATCTGGAGTCTCAAGTCAGATGTCTCCCGGGGAAAGGGGGGGGGGGCGCTAATCTTGTGGGAATCCTGCACTCATAATCCCCAAGGGCTGCCAGGTGGCCCTGACTCTCCCCTAGCCTTTCTGAAGCTGACCTGTCTCGGTCCTTTTGCCTACCTCATCCAAAGCTGACTCTAAATCACTTCCTAAGACCTTTTCAAAATGGACTACTGAAGTCATCAAAGAAGGATGGGAGTAGGTCTTGACATGGAGGGTCTCAACATGGAAGACCCAGGATGAGGCCCATAGATGTCCAAAGGAACAAGCAAACTGAGCCAGTGTATAACTTTGTGCCTGTGCTTAAGTCTATGTATTTGTGTACTTTTTCCTACTGAGTCAACGTGTCTATCTGCATGCTTACACTGTGTGCAGATTTTATGAAAGTATATGTATCCATTTATTCTATTTATCTGTTTATGTAGTCTGTGTTTGTGTAACAGCTAATTCTCTGGGTGAGGAAGGGAGGGAGGGAAACAGAAAAGAGGGAGGGGAGGGGGCTGAGGGGGTAGCCCAGGCCTTTGGTGCCAGGGACACAATCATTGTTTTCCAACCATTCCTACAATTTGCAATCAAATCAAGTTGGGGTGGGGGTGGGGGGCCGCAGGGGGAGGGATGGGCCTGTCTGAAAAGATGCTTTTGTGCTAGAGACATACCACACCAGTGGGCCAGCAACAGGCTCTATCCTCCAAAGGAGAGTAGCCCAAGGGAAAGGGGTGGGGGAAAAGAGAGGGTATTATGACCCCTGAAATTTGGGCCTAGATGGCATCCCCTCCCTGGGATGACATGCCTCCCAGACAACCCCACTTTGAAGGAAAGTTATTGGAGTGAGGCATACCCCACTTGGAGAGTACCCCCTACCCTGTCTCCCCAGAAGTAAAGGAAAGCTAACTACCAAGCAGTCTGCCAGGTTTTGGACAACACAGAGGACCCACACTCCTTAAACTCAGGCCATCTCTCCAATGGGTTTGGCTGAACATTCTAAGGGCTGGAGGAAATGAATCTCACAGGGTCTCATCAACAAGGGAATGACCATGTACCTAGGACCTTGTTGGTTAATGAAGAGGTGACCAGATCCAGGGTGGGCAAGGGTGGAGGTGTATATGTGTGAAATCTCATTATCTATGGGGGCTGAGCAGGGGAGGGTAGGAAAGAGTTGGCTGGCTTATCTGGAGGGACCACAATGGATGGGCAAATCCCACCCCCAAGCCCCTACCTCCACCCTCCCCACATTAGAGTAGTAACCCAGAATCTAAGCAAGCCTTCCCACTTGGGCTTGTTCAGAAGGACAGCAGGGTCGGGGGACAGACAGCGGAGACTTGGGGGGCTAGAGCAGGGACCCTATTCTAGCAGGTTACCTCCAGAGCAGCAGAAGGCTTCTTTTTGAGCTCCTCACATTTTCTGAATTTGCAAATCTGGTGGCCAGTTTTTCGGTTCCGACAACTGCTACACTGCTCGCAGTTTATCCGCCGTCGGCAGGGCGGGCACATGCCGCAACGTTTCCGTTTCTTCTTGCCCGAGCTGATGGCAGAAGCCAGCTCACTCTGCATAGGATACTCTGCCAGGCCTGCCATGTGCAAGGCGCTCTCAGCCAGGAACACGCCTGCGGGCGTCATGATAAAGAGGCCCGGATTGATGGGGAAGGCGCCTAGGTAGGGGAAGTCGGAAGGGCCATTCAGGGCCTCAGTGCCTGACACAGCCTCCATGTCTGGGAGCCCAGACCCAGCCTCACTCATCAGGGGAAGGTGTTCCTGAACCACCCGTTTCAGCATCTCAGTGGACTGAGCAAACTGTTGCAGTGTCAGCTGTCCTTCAGCAGAGAGCTCTGCGGCCCGCTCTGCCTTGCTTAGCAGACTGGCCACAGCACCACTTTTGTGCTTTGAGGTAGAGTTGGTTTTGTCCATGGGCGGGTCATGCCCATTGGCCAGCCCAGAGGCAGCAGCTGCCTTGTCCACCAGCTCACCCACTGAGCTGCCACCACTGAAGGAAGAGTAGTGGGACAGAGGCCGGGACTTGCGCAGACTCTTGTTGAGGGGCTCACTGATGATGCCGCTCTTGTTGCGTCGCTCTGGGTTGGCAGGGGGCAGGGCCTCATCTGAACTGCATTTTTCTACAGTGCCTGACTTACTACTGCTGCTGCTGCTGCCGCCGCTATCGGGCTGGGGGCTGCCGACAAGACTAGACATGGTTGGGGCCAGGGCCGGGATGGCAACTGAACCCCGTTCAGGGGAGCTTCCCAACCGACCCTGAGCCCAGTGATCGGCTCCTGCCCCTGATGGCCAGGGATGATGCCAACACCAAGAGAATATGGAGGTGACCTCAAGGCAGATGCATGGTCTGGAAGCCTGCTACTCTGTAAGGACAAGAGAGAGCAGAATTAGGGCACAGTCATCCCATGGTTCTAACACTCTCCCCCAACCCAAAGAGAGAACTGTGTAAGTGGAAAGGCCACTGACTTTAAAGTCATAGCATCTGGGGTCAAATATCAGTTCTGCTACTTAACATCTTCCACTTTGGACTCATTGGCTGGTTGACCCCAGACAAATTTATCAACCTCTCTGTGCACAATTCCTCAGCTGTAGAACAAGGGGGTTTGTCTTGATGGTTTCTAAGGTGCCTTACAGCTTTAAATCTATGATCCAATGACCTATGTGACCTTAGGCAAGTTATTTCTCTGTGTTCCTTAGAGTCTTTACCTATAAATGAGAGGATTAGGTTAGTCCTCTACCCTCTCACCTAGTTCCTATGATCCTGAAAAGTTTTCTGTTGTTTTTTTTTTTTTTCTTTTTTGGGGGGAAGGAGGGATGGTTGAAGAACACATAGCACTTCATGCATAAGAATCAGCAGGAAAAATCTGCAGGGGCCAGAATATATTTTTGGAGGAGTCAGTACATAAAGTATCCCCCAGAACCTCATCCCCCATCAGGTTCAGGCAAGGGGGACAAAGAGGGACCACAGTGTTGACAGAGGCCCCTCACCCAGGCAGCAGGTAGAGGGTACAGGGTGTCTGCACCAACTTCACTTCCTAATCTCTAATTCCCAACACCCCTGACTCTCCCATCCCTAACCTTTACTTCTAAAGCCATTTGGAAAGTTTCTCACCCATACTTTTTCCTGTTTAGGCTGAAGAATCAGCATAATGACTTACAGGTCAAACTACCTCAAGTTAGGGATCTGTACCCATCTCCCCCAGGACTTGGGTATCTATGAAACTGGAAAGAAATGGGGATAAATAGCCCTATACCCACCCTCTCCCAACCATATGACCTTGTTTAAGTCATTTCCCCATATTTGGGTCTACTTCCTCATCTATCAAATTGAAAAGAATTAGACTGGATGGTCTTTTAGGCCCTTCTGAGTACTAACATTTTCTAAATTAATATGGCCAGTTAATAACTACATTTCAGGTTTCCTAATAGTCCTGCTACTTTGAGATCAACCCTATCTTTTTACAGATGAGGAAATTAAGTTCCAGAGACTTGTCTAGATTCACACAGTACTATGTGATACCTACTTTACACTTCCTGCAATGTTGACTGGGGGAAAAGAATTCTTATTCCCATTGTTAGCCAGTCTTCTACCTTATGCCCTCAAAAAAAAAAATCTGTCCCCGAGGACACTGTGACCATCACTGCATCTGAGAAGATGAGGGTATGGCTTTCATTTAGGGTAAGCCCAAGAGCAGGGTCCATGGGGACCCAAGGGCTCTCAGGAGCCATCCTCATGCCTTGATAGTCCGGTGGTGGATTTCTAGCATCTGTAGTAACTGTTGCCCTCCTCTGCTTGGGGGTGGGGGCAGCTCATGGTCCCCCACCCATCAGGGAGCTCCAGGAGGGAGGGTCAGAGCCAGAGGGTCTGGGCAGGGTGGAACAGTGCCGCCCGCTGAGCGGGTTGTTTGTTCATTGGGAGAGACTCACATCTGGCTAGAGCTCCACCCCCACCCCCCAGCCGGGCACACACTGACTCTTTGTCCTATTCGCCAGCCCGCCAGGCCCTGGAGCCCTTTGCCGCCCTCCTCCCTAGTCTTCCCACACCACCATCACACACCCCCGCTCCAATGAGTGGCCCTTGCATTAGAGGGATGTGGGGGTGGGGATAATGACCAGAGTGAGAAAGAAGTGGAGAGAACAGGGGATAATATTGGGAGCCTTGGTTCATGAAGGGACATCAGAGCCCCGAGTATGGGTAATGACAGCAGCAGGACACAGCTTTCTCTCCCCCAAAGTGCTTAGACACTTCCCCACCCCACCCCAAGGACACAGACAAGGGTGGGTATCTGCTGACAACACACACTGCCAACTCCACATTATCTGTAGCAATAGGAGGGATGGCAGCTAGGTTAGGGCACAGATAATCTGAAACCTGTGTCTCATAGGCTCTGGAACATTAAAATTTGCCCCATGGGTAGATTTTCCCAACTCCGTTTGACTTAGGCTAACATGATATGGTCCTTGAGCAAAAATGAGAGAGTGGAATCTCAAAGCGTGACAATGGCTCCTGAGAGCCCTTAGATCCCCATAGACCCTGCTCTTAGGCCTTGGGGATGCTCTTGGGCTGACAATCCCCTCAGCAAGTGCTGCTACAAGAAAGAAAAGAAAATGCAAAGGAAGGATGCCCACAGAAGGCACTGTGGTCTGTTCTCTGGGCCCATTCTGTTCAGCTTCAGGACCTGGGGATAGGGACAGGAGGTGCCAAATATTTCAAGATATCCCCAGGTATAAATCTGGTACAGTGGGGAAAAAATACTGGATTTGAAGTTAGAGGACTTAGATTCAAACCTGGAACTTTGTCATCTTTGTGACCAAGGACAAATTACTTCTTTAGGTATCAATTTCCTTATCTGTAAAACGAGGGGGTTAGGTTAGATGGATTAGTTGGATTGGACCTTCTAAAAGATCCTCCAACTCCAAATCTATGATCCCAAGATACCAACCTGCAGCCAAGATAGAGACCCTTTCTGGTATTTGAGTGAGAAGTGGGGACTCCAGAGAGAATGAGCATGGATATCATGTGATCACCAATGGGGATGGGTGGGAAGGAGGGTAGGGATTGATCGTAGTAGACAGAGTCAAAGGGAAATCTCCAGAGATATCTATTCCAAAGAATGCCTCTGGACCAAATTAGGAGCCCCCACATCTCCATGATCAAGGCCCAGAATGACATTCACTCCCTCATCTCCAGCTATGAGTAACAAAGACAGTATTGGGCTTCCAACAGGAAGAGGTAAGTGGAAGGAGTAGAAATATTTCTGAAAATACCAGACCGAGCCCCACCCCAGGTAAAAAAAGTTCACTGTGAAGGAGTGGGCTGCAGCCAAAAGTCAACCCTTCTATGATTTTGCCCCTTCCAGAATCTCCCTATATCCCCTAAGCCTCTCAGCTTAGCCTCATTCCCACTTTGGTTCCCATTGGGCTGGGATGGAAAGAAGTTCAATGCAATGAGAGAGACAGTCCCTAGTCCCCAGAATAGAGAGGAACTGGAGGAACAAAGTGACTTTCCCAACAACAATGACCTCTCAGAGTCATCCTGCCCAACCCCTTCCTCCAAGAACCCATCTTACTGTCCCCTACCCCCATCCCCCTGAGAGAAGGCCATCTTTACAATGTTCCTGAACCTACTTGTTCAAGAGCCTTTGAAACCCATGGAGTCCTTCCTTGTGTGCAACCTAAATTTACCCCTACCCACCACCCCCCCAACAAAGTCATAGAGAAGGAGGGATTTAGCTGTGAGACAGGAGAAGTCCTATGAAGGATTTGCCCTATAAATAGTGTTAACGGGATAGGTCAATTTTGGGCCATGTCTTGAGAAAGCCCTACTCCCACTCTCTCCTCTTGTCAGTTTGTCCTTCCTTCTCAAAGAGGACCATGACATCATGGAGGTGATGCCATGACATGCAAGTGAATTGGATTTAAGTGAGAGAGGGCTCTGCAAAGTCACCAGCCTCACTTTCTCTTCCAGAGCCATCTAAGTCCAGTAACAAGATATACCTAATAGAGTCATGGACAGAACCACAGGACATAGGAGGACTTTGAGCTGGGGCAGCCAGACTCCACAGCCTCCAGAAGCTCTAGAAGTTGCTAATGTCCCAGAAGATCCTCAAAACCCAAAAAGGATTTCAATCTCAACATGAAATGAGAAGTATGCTAGACAAGAGCATGCTAAATCCTGAATTCTAGATCTGGCTGTGTGACTTCTGACCAAATCACATCTCTCTGTGTCTCAGTTTCCTTTCTAGTAAGAGATCCTAAGGCTTCTTCCAGTTTTAAAAATCTTGATTCTCCTCCTCCCACATCACCAACTGCCCTCCAGAAGCCAGAGAATGAGGCAGAAGGAATCTCTCTACCCTAGGAGGCAGTAATTGAGCTGGTGCTCTCTGCCAGCCCTAGCTGGTGACAGAAATCAATAGCCGAATTACTGGGGAACTCAGCTCCCTGCTTCTCTCTCCTCCGGGTCTAGGCTCCTCCAGAGGAGGTCAAATAAAAGTCAGGTCCTTCTTCCACCACCATTCTATTCTCTGCCACACCCCCAAGGGAAATATATAAGAAAAGGAGGCAGTATGGGACACTAAGATTCCCCCTGACCCCCCCTCCAGCCCTTCTCCAATTCCAGTTTCGCTGGGTTTGCATCTGTTAAGTCTGTATCTCCCTTGAATTCCCTGTCTAGTCTCTTTAGTAGCCATTTATCTGTTTGCCTGAGACTCTCTTCCAAAAACTCTTCTTTGCCCTGCCTCAGGCAAAGGAAATTGGAGATTGTGAGGGACAGGCCCCTGTCTTTTTCAGCAGGGCCTCCTTGTATAGGACCCTAACCCTGATCCTGGTCTGGGCAGCAAGGTCCTCCCCCATCACATCCAGACTAGCCAGGTTTACGCTCAGCAGACATGAGATATCAAAGATCAGGTGTTCTGGGACAAAGTACTATCAACCTAGGAAGCTGGGGCTGGAATAACCCCATTCCACTGCCCAGACAGAAGGCAAGAGCCAGCCCTTCTTTCAAATAATAGGTCATAGCAAGAAGGTTAGGAGGAAAATGGATTCCTCTCAAAATGTCCTAAAGGAAATGTGAATAGAGGGGAGTAGACAGGCAAGCGTCTCTTAGTCCCTGACATCTAACTCACAGAACCAAAAGAAGTCAAAGACGGAAGAAACTAGAAAGAGTATCCCTTTCATTTTACAGTTGGAGAAATGGACCCTCAGAGAGAATAAATTATTTGTCCTTAGTCACCCTAATAGGCAGAGGGTAAACCCTAAAGCCTTTCAAATTTGTTTCCATGAACCAAGAAATCTTTATTTTAGAAGGAGAGAAAGAAGAAGAAAGGCAAGAGACAGTGAGGAAGGAAAAATGGAAATGGATGAGGATAGGGAGGAAAAGCAGAAAAGGAGGGAGGGAAGAAGCACCTAGGGTGTGCCAGCCACCACAGTAAGTGCTTTACAAATATTATCTCATTTGATCCTCACAGCAACCCTATTATGATCCCCATTTTACAGCTGAGAAAACAGAGGCAGAGGTTAAGTGATCTGCCCAGGGTCACACAGCTAGTTGGTATCTGAGGTTGGACTTGAACTTAGATTATCCTGACTCCAAGCCCAGAAGTCACCGAGCCACCTAGAAGAGGGTGTGTGTCTGTGTGTGTGTGTATTTGGGGGTAAGGGGGAGGAAAGGGTCTACCTCTATACAGAAGCTTCTATTTCCTTTCCCCTCCACCTCCAACATGCTGCTCACCTCAGCACCCCCTCCCTTACCCCCACACTGGCACATCCTATCAGCCTGCCCCTGCCTTTCTCCTGCAGGCTGTTCAGAAAGGTCCTTAGAAGAGCTTCTGCCATCCAGAGATAGGGAAATCTGGCAGGCACAGTCACCAGTCACTCCAGGCTCTTCCCTCAACCTGTGGCCTGCCCCCAAAGCTTCCTATGGCTCATCTTCCTTTGACTCTTTCCCTTGAGGCCTGCCTGCTTCTGGAAAGACCTTCAGTTTCCTCTCTCCCTCCCTCCAGTCTGTCCTCCCACCCAACTCTGGTCATGCCTCATCTGTTTTAACTTAGCCTGGGGTGGGGGCAGGAGTGGAAATATCAAGGTTGATGAATCCTCAGACCCTTCCAGCCTCCTGGAGCAGAGCTGGGAGGGAAGGGGTACCCTGACAACTGAAGAGTTAGCTGAGGTCAGTAAGACTAATGTTCTGTGCTCTGAGTAGACCTCAATCTCCTTGGGAGGTGGTTTCTGAGACAATCACCCAGGATACTTAGAAAACAAAGGGCAGAAGACCCAAGAGTGAACTTCAGAAAAAGAAGAGGATCTCCCCCAAACCCCTCCAAAGTGCTTTATGCTCTGACAAGATTGTTTCAGTCATAATCCCACATTCCCCATTCACTGGTAGTTCCAGAGATCTGCTCATGGAACAGGGGGAAGCATCCACAATGGAGCTATAAGGAGGTCACCCAATCTCCTTACCAGCTCCCCGAAGCCTACATTCTCATTCACCATTCACCAGACTGGTCAAAGTCAGCACAGCCAGATTGCTCTTCAACATGTGATACCCTCCTCCAGCACAAAGGCCCCCACTGGTCATGAAAGTCTTTGAGAGACTGGGGTGGCATGTGCTACCAAGGTGCCAATGGAAAGGAGTTACAGCCTGGGGAGGTTGAGAGGGTAGGAGGGGTAGGGGAGAAGAAAGGCAAACAAGCTTTGGACCCTGGGCAAGGAATCCAAAATGCTGCTGCTGGAAGGGAGAGAGCATCCATCATCATCCCTGCCAGGAATACATCCAGCCCCCAAAAAGAAATACTGCCGACTAAAGAGAGAACAACAAAGGACTCCGTTTCATCAGCAATGCGGAGCCAGCGGCGCCCGGCCGGCCAGCCCATCGGTCATCCCACAAAGGTCTTGATTGTCTGAGTGTATGTGTGTGTATGGGGGGGGGGGGGCGGGAAGGATGGAACATTGCACTGGGGGTAGACAGAGTCACCAACAGACTTGAGACACAGAGACAGAGGGACAGAAATACAAAGAGACTGAGACTCACAGATGAAGGGCAGAGACAGAGAGACTGAGACACAGATATGGGAACAGACAGAGATACAGAGGCAGGGGACAGGGAATAGTCAGAGACACGGAAAGACTGAGACACAAAAACAGGGACAGAGAGACCCAGAAAGATAGACAGGGAGACAGAGAAACAGACGTAAAGACAGACAAGGAGACAGAGATTACAAAAGAATTACAAAATGTCAGAGACAGAATAATGGATGGAAAGACAGACACAGAAACATCAGGATAGAAAGACAGTTCAAGACAGATATAAGGAACTAGAAACCAAGGAGAAACAGTAAGAGAAGCTATAAGCCAGATATAGAGAATGACAGATATGAATGGAAACCAAGGAATGTATTAAAGAATGTTCCAAAGCAACCACCACAAGACCCTCCTAACCATTAGAAGTTCCCCCTGAAGGTCTTTCCTCAGAAGGGTCTCTTATTGGAGCATCAAGACTTGGCATAGCCTAGAGCAAAAGACTCTAGCCCAAGACTGGGATACCCTCACTCCTCTAACTCTGTGCTCAGGCCAAAGGACCTCCTGAGACCTCCTTGGCACTCTGGGGACAGATGTTTCAATATGAAAACCCAACAAGGGAATGGTCTTTCAACCTGCTCTGAAAGAAGGAGTTCCTTCTTCCCTACTGCAGAAGAGCCAACCCACCATTTTCTTCCCTTTCCTCCAAGGTCCCAGTCCTCAAACAGGGCTCCCAATCACACTTTAGGCCCAAGGCTTAATTAGAAGCTTTGTAGTCACCTTTGACCTTTTCTGTGTCCCTTGGTCTTTTTCCCTCCCCCTCTGGACTTCAGTGCCAGGGGGTACCCACCTCCCTCCACGAAGTTCTTCACACCAGTTGCAGGAGCTCCCAGCCAGAAGAAGGCCAGTCAGAGTAAATGGGGAAAATGGAGTAGGGATAAGGTGTCAGTGCTGGACCATCCAGGGGAGTTCCCGGTGTCAGGGCCTGGCAGTGCGGTGTGTCTCCTCCTGCAAGTTGAGCCTCATTGGTGGAACTGCAGAAAAAAGGGTGAACATCAAACTTAGAAGGATTCCTTCCTGGACAATTTGGTGAGATCACACCCTCTGTCTTCCCCATCCCTACAAGCTCATTTCTGGGAGGGATGAGTGGAGGGGGAGTAACTCATCTGGTATCCTTCTTCCCACCCATCACCCAAGTAAAACCACAGCACCAAGTCCCATTTGTAACCCTAGCATCATTACCCCAGAGGCCTATAGGATTTATAAGTATGGTGGGATAGGGGATGAGGTGGGGGGAGGAGGAGGCCTAGAAAGCAACAAATCCAACTCCCTCATTTTATAGATAAAGCAATAGAGGCCCAGAGAGCTTAAGTCTAACAACTTGTCTAAGATCAAAATAGTGAGGCTAGGATTCCAACTCAGGTTCCCTGACTCCAAACCTGGTGTTCTCTCTCTGTTAAACAGACTATGCTCTTCTACTCAATAAGCTCCCAACCCAGGATCAATTCATGAAGGTAGGACCCCCAGAAAATCCCCCCAACCCATTAGAGTCCTATATTTAGCTCTAAAACCAAACCCAAGAAACAAGAGAGTAGGTCATGGGTTTATGGAGGTCTGGGATATAATTCCAGCTCTGCCTGACACATTCTGAGGCATTGCCTGTATCATCCTTCTCAAGGTCTTGGACTCTCTATCTGAGAAATGGGGAGATTCGTCCCTGTGAATAAACAGATGTGAATTTGCTCAGCACCAGGGCACGGAATGGAGAAGTGGCTTCCAATGTTCCCTTCTTTGCTTCTAAATGCTCTCTGTCTGCCACCACTACCCTTCTGTGTGAGAGTCATCTTTAAAAAAAAAGCTCAGACCCTCAAAAGAATCCCTGGAGGTACCTCCAAGCCCCAAGGGGAGCAGGGATTGGGAATTTACCTTACCAATCAACTCCCAATGATAGAGGGAGGGCTGTGGGCAGGGCTCCTACCAAGGGATTCTGTACTACAGGGCTTTGGGGAGCAGAGGAAGGGAACAACATTGGCCCTGTGTGAACAGAGCTCTGTCCTGGTGTTTAGAATGCTATGCCAGTGACATCATAATGCTGGTGCTGATGTCATGGACAAAGTGGTTGGGAATGCCTTCTCTAGACTTCTCATTGTCCATCCCTTTTCCTGGCATACACATTTCCTTTAATCTATCCTGTACACTACAATCTGATTAATCCTCTTAATGCACAGCTCTGATTACATAACATCCCAGACTAAGAACCATAAATGGCTCCCCAGTACCTACCAAAATGAGAACAAACTCTAAGCTGACTCTATATAATTGTGGTCCCAATTTACCTTTCTAGCTTGTATCTCATCACTTCCCTACTGAAACCAGCCTTGCTCAAACTAGATTGGTTCATTCACTATACCCCCAGTTTACTAAACATACTGCCCCCAATTCTCTATCCTTTTGCTCTAAAACATCTGAACACCTCCCCCATCCTTCCTCTTTGCCACCAGTCCCAAATCCTATTAGGGCGAAGGTCAAGTCCCATCCCTGTTTGATTTCCTTTGCCTGTGGCCCCACTAAGATAAAGGTCCCCACAGAGAAAGAGAAACACTGTTGGACACAAGTACGCATACCAAACTGGGCACACCAGTGCAAACTGCACAGAAGGCTAGGCAGGAAAGCTACAAGCCACACTAGTTGGTTGAATTGGGCTGATGAATAAGGTGGATGTTTCGTTCCTCTCTGATCCCTGATTCTATTCTGAGAACTTCCATGGAAGAAAGTCACATGGAAAGACAGGAAGACACATGAAAATGTGTGTTGGCAGTTGGCAAGTCTACCAAGAGATGGAGGAAAGGTCTCAATTATCTCAAGGTCATCTCTAGACCCAAAGACTGTATGACCAACATTTCCCCCCACAACTGCTCTGCTAGAACCTGAGCAACCATGTCAACATAGGGTCTTAATTTCACTGACATGTGGACAAAATGAATTACCTACTTACTAGCCCAGACCACAAGAATAAAGGGGCTCCTTTGCCCCCCAAAGGCATGCCGGATCAACAATGAGACCTGAACAATAGGACTGGGGGGGGCAATTTAGAAATGGTCCCTACAGCCCCCTAACCCCAGCACTTTCAGAGCCCTCTTAAAAGGAGGGAGGGTACATAGTACTCGGAAACCCAAAGGAAATACACTTAACGATTGGGTCTTTCCAGAACACACCCACCCACACCCACACCCACAGACACACACCCATACCCACACACCCCTTTTTACTGGGTCTTCACAAGCCCCCACTGTGAGGGAGGTGAGGCGAAGATCTTTTCCGCTATTTCATAAATTTAAAAAAAACTGGTCCAAAGAAGTTGCCCAAGGCCAAACATCAAGTCAGTTGGGTACAACCAGGAGCAGACGCCATATTGTCTCACCCCAATCTGTTATACTGCCAACAACACTATCCAGCTGTCTTTATAATTTTTACCCAGAACCCTGGGATCTAGGCTCTCCACCTAAGATCTAGGATCATTGTTGAAAGGAAAGAATCAGCATTTACAAAGCTCTTTAAGGTTTGCAAAACAGTTTATCCAAATTCACTTATCTGATCCTCCCAACAACCCTATATGGCACATTATTGGGATCCCCATTTTATAGATAAAGAGAGATTAAATGACTTGCCCAGGGTCACACATCTGCCTCCTAAGGTATGTAAGGATTCAAACACAGATTTTCTTGACTTCATTTCCAGCCTCTATCCACAACACCATGATGGGGGCAGGGGTTGAGAGGGTGGTGGTGAGGAAGTGGTCCCTCCCTAAGATCCTCAGAGCCTCAATGAGCTTTCCCTCTCCCACTAAGGGTCAGAGGGTTGTCTGGTCTTCACCCTAAAAACTCCATGTTGCTCAAGTGGCAGGGTTTTACAGATCAGTAGGGGATATAATGAAGAAAAAAGCATCCTGCTGCCCTCAGAGTACAAAGGACAAAGCACTGACTGGAGTTGGAGGACCTGGACTCAAATTCTACCTCTGACCCTTCCTATGTGACCCTGGACATGTCATTTCACCAACATGGCCCTGATTTCCTTATCTGTAGAATGAGAGATTTAGACTAGATCTGAAGTCTCCTCCAACTCTAGAACACTGATTTTATCATCTTGGTGACTCATAGCAGATTAGAGCTGAAAGAAACCTTGAAAAACATCGAATTCAACCCCTTCCTTTTACACAAAGAGGACAGGAGGGCCAGAGAGGAAAGTGACTTCCCAAGGTCACACTATCAATAGTAGAGCCAGAACTGAACCTCCAGATCTAGTTTCTTCTTGGTCTTTCCTACAGAAACTGGGGGGATATGGATGAGTGGCTGGGATAGCAGCGCCAGAGGAGGAAGAGGAGGAGGGGGCGGCTGGATGTCTCTGCAGGAAGTCAAACAGCAGGGAAACACCACTTGTTCTCCTCCCCCAGCATCCCACAGGCTATCCCAGCAGGCTCCACACAAGCTCTCATTGTACAAGGGCTGCATAGCTATGCCACAGCCCTGGGTTCTTGGGTTCTGAGTTTTCTGGGGGGTGAAGAATTGGAAGAATCAGCCTTAGCCACCACACAAGGCTTCCAGCTGCTCCTGTCCCCTTCCTTGTCCGGCAAACTTATCCACCCCCTCCACATCAGAGGAGACTGGGTCACAGGGTAAAGGGGATGAGAACCACATTCCAACCTAGGAGATTTCCCCAGCCATTGCTGAAAGAGGCTCCCAGAGCAAGAGAGGGGGTGGCAGGGAGGAAAGACAAGAAGTAAAAAGGCAGGGACCTTGGCCTAGGAAGTTTCAACCAGCCTGGCTGTGTTGAAAAGGAAGGGAGAAAGACTACTGAAGATAAGAGAGAAGAAGGCTGGGGAAGACCTTCCAAGAAATTCCAGCAGGGGCTGACTGATACAAGCATCATTCTCCTCTAGATTGATTGCCAGGTTTCTGGCCCCAAACACTAGTTGAGTGAATATAGGTGGGAAGATAGACACAAAGAGAGAGATGGGTACCCCTCCATGTTGGCCATTGGTACCAGCTCCCTTCCAGAATTTAACATATGGGACTTTAGAAATAGGAAAGAGGAGGGGGTAGATTTTTGGATATGGGTCCCTAAGGCAGGCTGCAGCCAGAGGGTACAGCAAAGGGAATCGGGAGAAAAGTTGCTGTGAGACTCAGATTTCCCTATCAGCAGCAGAGCACATGGCTGGCCTGGAAAAAATTCTCTGGAAATTTTTACTCAAAAACACAAGGGGCTCATAGAAGGTACACACACACACACACACACACACACACACACACACACACACACACACACACACACACACACACACACACCCATGATGCTGGCGGGTGAGCTAGATGTACCCTGCCCGGGGGCCTGACAGGGCAGCCACGCTCTATCGGGTCAATAATCCACAAACTAAGAGGGATTTATTGTACATGGCAGGGCCTAACAGTGCCAGAAACCCACAGCACTGGTGTGTATGTGTTTTTAAGTATAAAAAAAAAAGTGTGTGTATCCATCTACATCTGTGTCCTTGGGTACAGAGGTTTGTGGTTCCTTGACGTGCTACTGAGGCTATAGTGAGAGTGACACAGAGGTTTACCGAAGATGACTAGTCCTTCCAAGATATGAGTGCGATGTTGACAAGTGAAATTTTGCAAATGTGAAATGGTTCCATTGGAAGGAAGGGAAGAGGGGAAAATAGGGAAGGAGAAGGTAGATAAGGATTGGAATCCAGGGAGGTCCTCTCTTGCAGAAACCAGGCTGTTATCTCCCAGACATGAGGTAGGCTGGCAAGAGTCCACTGGATGGGGAAACCTGGGCAGAAGAATGAGGAGCTGGGGTTTTGGATGTCCACCCTTGTGCCTATTTCTCCATCCAGTCAAGGGTTTCTTGTTTCATGTAAGTGAGGTTATATCTGTGAAGGAGAGGGGCCAGGCACAGTAAGCTGTGATTTATGTCTAGGACAGAAGGGTCACCTGAGCTAGCTATGCCTACCTCTCCCCAGCATGATCCACTCCCCCTATAAAATGGGTCCGACAGTTTTGGCAGCTGAAAGGCAAGACTGCATGTAAACCCTGATGGCCGGGTGGTCTCTTGGCCACCTGCTCCCACCCCCTATTTGGCAGTGATGGGGAATGGGGCCATAGCCTACCTACCTAGGAAGAAAACGTACTCCCCTTTGGCAAGTAGATCTATCCCTTGCCCACCACCCACAACGGCCAACGATGATAATTGTCTGTGGGCTTAACAGCTCTCCCTGGCAGGTTTAGTCCACTGTCACATCTGTGGGCTAGGGCCTCTGCGGCTGGAGCTAGAGAAATAACGAGAAAACAAAAGCCCCCAGACTGCGGGCCTGGTGGAAGGAGGGAGGGAGGGAGGGAGGTGTCGCTCTGGCCTCGGGAGCACAAAAATAATGAGCCAACAGGGGCCGCAAGGCCAGCTTGCCCGCCCAGCACAGGGAGGCTCGAGTCGAGAGCTGGTTCTTTCCGGCCTTCGCTATCTGACCTTGACAGATGCCATGGCGCCGATGCCCTGGAGAGAAGCCGGAGAAAAATGCTGCCCTCTTTCCTCCCCTATCCTCCCACCAGCCCAAAGCAAGGCTACCACACAACTCAGGACTGGCAGCCTGGGAGTTGCCCCAGATTTCCCTACTTGCCCCTCAACCTCCAGCCAAAGCTTAACCTGGCCACTGAGGCAGAGATAGGGCCACATATGGGAGGAGGCCCGAAGGAAGGAGGGAGAAAGCAGGATCAGAGAAAAAGAGTTGACAGTATTCCTTAGGGCTTCTCCAAGCACAGGAACAGGCCCACTTACATTCAGCCCAGACAGAGGATCCCACCTCATCTAACCTGGGGCCCAGTGACTCTGATGGAAAAGAGGTCAACTTTCCATAGGCAAGAAGGCTGAGGTCAACCCAGCATTTCCCCTGTCCTCTTCTCCACAACAACTCATTGGGGAACCCTCTATTATTATTGACTGTGTGTGTGTGTGTGTGTGTGTGTGTGTGTGTGTGTGAGAGAGAGAGAGAGAGAGAACATTTATGATGATGGGTCTCTGTTTTATCATCTTTTAAATGAATTGTTGGACCAGACCATTTGTAAGTTCCTACATGCTAGGGTTCCAGGAGATGTTTGTATTTGCGGACCTGAATGATTGTATAGGTGATTTGTGTTTGAGTTCATGTGTGTGCAATTGTATATAACTGCTCATGGCTCACGTCATCTGCACGTGTAATTATTTATGTATGTCTAGGTTTCTATATGTTTGTATGTACTTTAAGGTTCATGCGCCTTTATGTATGAATGTAGACAAGTGTACCTGTGTGTAATAAAGACTGAGCACATACACCTGTGTTCGTGTGCACATGTAACTGTGACTAGTGGTCCTTATGTGTATGTATGGATGTGAAGGGTCACACAAAGCTGAGGAAGCTAGACCTTGTTCTGGTCTGGGAGAACTCCAGCCCCTAAAACAAGCTGGGAACAGATGGAAAGACGGACAGCCTCTGCATTTGGCCAGGCCCCCAGCCCTGCAGTCGGGCAAGACCAGCTGAATCTTCCACCCCACCGAGATGGGAGGGAGGCTATGAGTGCTGCAGCTGGCACAGTGAGAATGAGAATCAGCTCTGCCAGTCGGTACCAGTGACAAGGCAGCAGAGGGCAGTGGGTGAAGCAAAGGGAGTGCCCCTTTCCCCCCACCCAAGCCCTACCAGGAGGTGTACATGTACCATTCCTCCACCTGTCTCCTTCAGCATCTCTTTTCTTTCATCTAACCCCACCCTTCCCACACTATACCACTCATCCACCATCAACCAACATCCTGGTCAGACTGAAAACCTCTCCAGTGTACCCATGTGCAGTCAGGTATAGCCAGAAAGTAGAGGATAAGGAAAAAATCTGTCCTGGGAAGGGAATCAGATGTGGAGTGGGTGGTAGACCTGAGTAGGAACTGGGATGGGTGGGGAGAGTGTGCTGGGCTGGAGGTGCCCAGAGGAAGATTAGTGATTCAGCACACTGACTACATAATTAAAAAATCATTAGAGGGAGAGAAAGGAGTGTGAGCTCACAGGAAGAGGCGGGAGGGGAATACCATACCAGAACCCCCCCCCCCCAAAGAAAAATCCCACCTTCTAATATAATTATGGAAAAAAAAAAGCTCAGAACATTTCATCTGTGAAGACAAGCTCAATATCCCCTGATCTCAGCTTTAGCAAAGATAGAACTGACCAAAAGCGGGGCAGGTTTGGCCTTCAGATAAACCCTCTTCTCCCCTGGCCTGCCCCTGGGACCTCAAGCCCTGTTGCTCAGGCTAAAGAAAAAAGAAGGCATTTGTAACCTAATTTTTCTCTCTGCCACTCCCTAAGGTGCTAGCCTTCTCCTTCCTTCTCCAAAAATCTTTCCCCTCTAATCAACAAATTCACACCAACCCCCACAATGGTCTGAAGATGACTTCGCCTCCCTTGATGAAATCACTCTGACCCTTTCCTCTCTCTAGTCCTCCATCGTGTTCTCATCTGTAGCCAGTCCCTCCCCTGGCACTGTTTCCAAAACATACAACATAGGAGCACCCAGCCCAAATCACCACTGGGTTCCAAGGGCACACCCAAAGGTTATACCCCACAATAGCATGGCTTAGATAGAAAGGCATAGGGTACAAGACCCTACCATGTGTCTCTGAAATCCCCAGAATGGAACAGTCTTCTTGGATCTGTAACTCCCCCACCACCCCCAGATTAATCCAGTCCCAGCTGGAAATGGCTCCCCGCCCGCAGAAATGCAACCAGCTCTGGGGCACAGCAAGGCTGCTGCTCTCTCCCGGAATGGTGTCCTGGAACAGCATGCCAACACTTCAGGCCTGGAGGAAAAAGCAATGCAGGCAGAAGGGGGTGGGGGTGGGGGCTGTTGGGGTAGGGAGTAAAGCCTAATTAGCCAGCTTGGGATTTCATCAGGACTTGGGAGCCTGCGCCTCGAGCTCTTACAGAAACAACCAGGGGAACAGCCTCTCACAAATGTCCGCAGCAGGGCCTGGGGTTTCTGTGGTCGAGTGGGGGAGGAGGGAGAAGCTGAAAAAACAGGAGCTACCTCTGCTATGGGATGTGAAAGCACAGAAGAGGAGAAAGAGACATGATGGAGAGGAGGAGCCTTGAGCATCTCGCCTCTATGGTCATTTCCCAAGGCCAGTGGAAATGCTGTACCAGAACACTGGCTCCTTTAATTCCTATGGTGCCACTAGGCACCTCAATTAGCCGTGTTCAAAGTTTGTTCCTAATTGGCTTCATTTTCCCTCATAAATGACTCATGGTCCCCAAGGTCCGAAAGATGGGGGACAGAAGGGAATTTGGAAGGAGTTTTGCCCCACTGCCTTCCACTCCCTCTCGATACACCCCAGGCACTCCACAGGTTGGGCTGAGGGGAGGAGGTCCTAGCACGGAGACCAAGACCCAAAGTTGCTTGCTGTTAAGCAGTGAGTGGTTGGCTAATAATGCATTTGAGGTAAATTGGTGAAAATCTGGGGAAGTCTAGTGTGGGAGAGAAGGCTGGGAGTGGGGAGGAGAGATAAGGCAGATAGTGATAAAGATGTGTATGGAGAGGCATAGAGATGGACACTTCACAACCCAGACCCATTTAAATTTTTCCATCAGAAGACACACTTTCCTTTGGTACCAAGGCATTCCTAATACCACAGTCCTGGATCACTGAAAAAAACAAAGGTGGAATTCTCCCACTCTTAAAAAGCAAAGTAATTAGGATATACCTTGAAGGGAATTCTCCCCCAAATTTCAGCTTCCATCTCAGAAGAATGGGTGGGATCCTCAATTGAGGAACTTGAATTATTAAGCTTCTGTGCCTTCCCCTCACTGGCTGCAGTTTCTTCATCAGTAAAACTGGCCTGGTCAAGGAGATACTGAAGATCTTTTTCAATTCTAATATACTACAGAGAGAGCTCAGGGTGGAAAAGGACCTTAGGAAATCACCTGTATCCTCTGTTATATGAGATGGCTTTCTGGGATTTGAAAGGGATATGAAAGAAATTTAGGTGATGTAAAAAGAAAGATAACAATAAAAGAAAATGACTATTAAATAGTAACCGAAAACTGATTAATTTATAATTGTATTTCCATTGAATATATTTACTTTATTAATAAAGCATTTAAAATTAAATAACAATAATTATTATTTTTTAAAGAAATGACTTGGTTCTCAGGAGGATGACAAAAGTGTGAGAGGGCCCTAGGGGAGGGGTTACTCTAACTGCAGACCTGGGAGGAAACAGTAAGATGAGCTCTCCAGTGTCTCAGAAAAGCATGAAGCTTACCCTAGTCCAAGTACATCTTTCCAACTCACCATTTCAGATTTTTTCTGTGAGAAACAGCAAAGCAATGACAAATACACCAATGTAAAAGAAAATAACTTTGAAAGATGCCAAAACTCCAACCAGTGCAGTGCTGATCTATTTTCTTCCCAGAGAGCTTAGCTTTTGGGGAAGGATGTGCTTCCCTCCTCTCAACAGAAAGGTGAGAAGGTGAAAAGGTAGATCTTAGGGTTGGCTAATTTCGTCTTCTTTGTTAAAAAGAAGGGTTCTACTACAGGTTGTTGTATTTTTATAGAATCTAATTATGTTATTAAGAGATTCCTTAAAATAATTTAAATAATTATATATTTTTTAAAAAATTATTTGGTCCTCAGGAGATCTACAAAAGTATGAGAGGTAGGTGACAACAATGCTCTCTTGAAATAATTACTGATTTTTTAAAATGGTTGAGAAAAGGTATAGAGGACCCCTTACTATATACTCCTATGACCAGACAAACTGGCCAAAGTAGCCTGAGGTCAGAGGTGGTTTCTTCAGGCCCAGCTGAAATCCAGTGTGGGATCTTTCCTTGAGGTTATATTGATTTCCCTTGATGGATACACGAGCAGGTCAGTCACAAACTCTTTCCTTCCTTCCCAGCTCAGTCCAATTCCTCCAGCAGCAACACGCCTTCCTTCACAGCCTGGGTTTCCCACCTTCCCATGCCCCTACATCACACCCCCCTACACAGCTTCCTTTCCCACCTCTAACCTGCCAGCCCAAAATGAATCTGGCTTCTAATGTCAGAGGTGACCTCACACTTCTCTCTCCAACACACACACTCATGCTGACCCTGGGGGCTTTGCTCACAGCACATAGCTCAGAGATATGTCCAACCAAATCTGGAGAGGTATCATCCCTTTCTAAAATGGACTTCCCTTCTGTTTTCCTTCCCATCTTTCTGGAAGGACTTGGAATACAGTACTTCTAAGGTCCACTCTACCTTTAGCATACTCCAATTTCTCCTTTTCTTCTCTTCCCCCTTTTCTGGCCTCCTTGGCAGATGAAATGAAACATCAGGTGCCCAGGGTCCCAAAGAAGAGCTGGCCCCAGGCACTGGCAGGCAAAGGTTATTTTGGTTTGGTGGGTGGAGGGAAGGGAACTTGGGTTAGGTTTCCTTAGGGAGAGGTGCCAGAGAGGCAGATGCATGAGAGAGTGCCCTAGAAGAGACAGAAGATGCAGGGGTATTTGCTACTGAAACCTAGCGATCAGCCAAGGGAATGAGGAGGGATGAATGAGGCATCAGAATTTCCCAGAAGGTTAAGAGGAGGAAATCATTTTAGGTGAAGCCTCAACCCTGGCTGGACCCTATAGAAGAGAGGATAATGGTTAAGAGATCTAAATTTCAGTCCCAGCTTTGCTACTGATTGGCTATGTGATCATGGGTAATTTGCTTCCTGACAATGGGTCTCCATTTCAGTTATACAAATGGGAAAAAGTAATCCTTGTTCTGCCAACCCCTCACAGACTTGCTGTGATGGAAAGGGGAATCTGAGGATCATTTCTCTAAAGGTTACAACTGACAAATGAGGAAACTGAGGCCCATAGAGAGGGGAGGTGCTGTGCCCAAGGTCAGAGTAGTCATGCAGGCCCCTCAGAAAGGATGATGCAATGTTCAAAGAGGCGAGGTTATTACCTAATGAAAATCTAGATCTAGGAAGACCCAAGGTCCCAGGAGGAATGAAAAAACATGAGCATCCTTGTGCCCTCAGAGCTCTGATAATTGCCTTCATCACCAATTAACTGTATGACCTTGGAAAAGTTGCTTCACCTCTCTGTGCCCTGGTTTCAAACACCACCACCACCTCACACTTGGAGAGAGCTCTCTATTTTCCAAAGGGTTTAATATCCATTACCTCATCTGTCCAAAGCCAAACTCTTCAAATTCCTCCTCTCCTGCCCCCATCAAACCAAGTCCTTCTTCTAACCTCCTCATTTCAGCTGATGGCCCCATCATCCTTCTAGTCATCCAGGCTCAAGGTTGTATGGGCCCAGGACTCCTCCCCCCTCACATCCAGTCATGTGCTAAATCTTTGGAATCCAACCAGTCCTTTCCTTTTCTATTTCCACAATCACCTCCTTAATTTGGGAGGATTTTGCTGGATTTTTTTCCTGCCCCTCAAATACCTTTACTTATAATCCCTCCCACACAGGCTACAAGATTAATGGTTATAGATTTGACTGTGTCATTACTTAGCTCCAAAATCTGCCATGGCTCCCTATCACTATTTCTCACTGTGGTATTTGAAGAACTCCATGCTCTTCCCCTCACCTATTTCCCAAGCCTTATCTCTGGCTAGTTCCCTTTGCCAGTGCCATATTGCAGCCAGATCAGACAACTGGATGCCCTCTGAACAGATCCCTTGCTTTCTTCCTTTTTATCTTTGGTCATATCCTCTCTTAAGCACTTATCACATTCTTTCATGAATTATAGTCATTTGTGTAGACTATAAAATGTAAGTGCCTTGAGGATACTTGATCATTGTCTAGCACACAGCCTGAAAGCCCTCAACCAGGACTGACTGAACCTCTCTCCCTTTGGTGACAATGTATAAAACAATTGACTATTAAAATGTAGACTCAGCTGATATGTTGGTTAGTTTTGGTGAACTGGTTGTTTGCTTGTTTTTTCATTCTGTATTATAAGGGATGGTTTGATGGGAAGCAGAGAATGGAGTGATATAATTAAAAACAAAAGACATCAATGAAAACTTTAATTTTTTTTTAAAAAAGCAAAAAGGACTGGCTAAATCAATCATTACAACAACCCTATAAGGCAGCAGTTGTAAGGTGAAACCTTATCTCCATTTAACAGATGGGGAAAATGAGCCACATTGTTGCCTTGAGGTTGCTAAGCAAGGCAGTGACAGAATTAGAACCCAGGTTTCCTGAATCCCAGGTCAGTGTGTTTTTAATTATGTTCTCAACAGCACTACACTAAGAGCATTCTGAAGAGCTAAGGAGACAAAGGGAGTATTCCAATTTCATTAACGCTTATATCCCTCCAGGACAGGCCAGTAACAACTGTGGCTCCCTTCTTCATCTCATGCTGGGGTATCTGCACAGACAGGAAGGAGGCTGGACACCACTCCCTAAAGTCACTAAAAAAAACTGAAAGGGAATAAGACTGGGAAGTGTATCCACATTGTTACATGGCTATGGGCCATGGAAAGAGTACCAGAATGGGTGTTGGGAACCCTGGGTCCAAGTCTCAGATTATTATTTACTGTGTGATCTTGGGCAAGTCATTTAAGTTCGCTGAGTCTGTTTCCTTAAAACAACTGGACTATCTACACACACAGGTGTAGACATGGGCACTCCCTAAACATTAAAATGTGATAAAAAATAGGAGCTTTGATTCATCCTTGAGATATAGGGAGAGCTCCTGACCTGGGAGGAGAGGGGATAGGCTTACACACTACTGGTCTCTTACTGATGAACAATTTTGGTTCAACAAGCCCAAAAAATATTTCTGCAGTGGTCAATGCTAACTGGCTAAACAGAGAGCAGCCCAAGCTATGTGATACCTTCTGTGAACATGAATTAAATTGCGATTACTTTGTATTCCTTGTTTGCTCATGATTTCTCTTGGTATAATGCACAGCCTTGGCTCCCTTCTCAGTGCTGAAGCCTCCTATCTCCAACTCCACAAGGATGCTTGGACAATGACTGAAGAAGGTGCTGGGTCAGGAGAAAAGGGAACCAGAGACAAGAGAGAGGAAGTGGAGGAAGGAAGAGAAATAGCCAACAGTCCCCAAGAGTCCAACCGGTTGCCCAAGATATAGTCACCCTGCTCCAGACTCCCCCTCCAACTGGCCCCAGAACATTCAGCTCACTGAATCTGAAATGGTTTCCCTGAGGGTCAAAGTGAGGAAGATTCCACCCATACTCTTATGGAAAAGCTATTTCCCAACCATCTTGAAAAGTGGGGTTCCTCAAAAGTTCAGAAATCTGACTCCCTACTCTGCCATGCCATCAGAACTTAAACAGTAGTGGGAAGAAAGTATGAGAGCTGGAAGAACTTGGAATTAAAATACTTGGATTTGACTCCTAAGTCTGCCACACAGTCATAGCCTCTGTGACCTTGGACAATCTACTTGCCCTCTATGGACTTCGATTTATTTGAAAAATAAAAAGTCTCTAAGTATCTTCCAACTCTAGTATTCTAGCAAATAGCCTAGGCCCTATCACCACATCAGTGAACTATGGGAAGGGGTATCATCCCAAATGGTGCTGGATATACCCTATTCTGGTGCTGACCCTGGTGAACAGCCAGGATGATGATCATGATAATAATAATATCTAGCATTTATATAACACTTTTAAGGTTTGCAAAGCATTTTACAAATATCTCATGTTATCCTTACCACAACCCTGGGAGGTAGGTGCTATTATTATCTCAGTTTTACAGATGAAGAAACTGAGGCAGACTGCCGAAGCTTACCTAGTTAGTGTCTGAGGCTACACCTGAATGGTGGTCTTCCTGGTTCTAGGGCTAGCACTCCTTCTACTGTACCAGCCTGGCTGCCTCACTCATATTCTATCCCTTCCTTCCTGAGGGGCTTGGGAAGTTCTCTCAGCTGGATTCCTTTTATAGGATTTGCTTCTCAATTCAGGGGTATAGGAAGTGAGGAACTAGTTAAAAGAGGTTGTATGTTTCAGGAGGGGGAAAGGGATATGACTGAATGATGGGTGGGTGGACAGAGACAAAGCTGGGGAAAGCCTGAGGTGGGAGCTAAAGAAATAACTTAGAGCAGACCTCCAAGCCTTATGGGAACCACCTTTTTATCACCACTACGTCCCCTTCAAGGAATTATTCATTTTAATATGATTCTTTGTCTAGAGTACATCCAGATTCAACCTAGAAGCCACCAGATTTGCCCCAAAGGCCCCTAGACTTTACCACTCTTTGCTCAGGGCTTTCTTACAGCTGGGGAGAGTCCAGTGGGGTCTGCATCCTGAGGCCAGAAGTCATGTTCACTCTGTTGCCCATGACAACCAAATCAGCCTGCCTCCCTGCCTCAGGTTCTCAGTGTGAAGCCCATCCCCAGGATTCTGGCAGGGTGGGAAGGGATTTCAGGGAAATTAGGGGAGAGAAACTACTCAGACATGGGTCCTAAAGTGGGGGTAGGGAGAAGCATAGCTAAGGAAGAACACTAGCTTTTGGAAGGGGTGGCAAGGGAAAAGCAAAAGATTAAGGTCAACCCTAAAAGTGGTCCCAGTGTCTTTTTTGGGGGGGAGGGTAATTGGGGTTAAGTGACTTGCCCAGGATTACACAGCTAGTATCTAAGGTCACATATGAACTCAGTCTTCCGGATCCCAGCATGGTGCTCTATCTTCTGCACCACTTAGCTGTCCCCCCACCCCTGTAGTCTCTATTAAAAAAACCCAGAACTTGGAAGAAACTTGAAGTTTGACATATATGGAAACTGAGGCCCACAGAAGTGACTTCCTCTAGACACAAAAACTGTGATCCAGGTGAGACTTAGATCCAGGCCCCCCGCTGTTATTATCACCACATTCCCACTCAACCACACACATACCCTGACCAGAAACATCCCAATGATTTGGGGGGCTGAGGGAGAGAGAGGGAAAGCAAAAACATGGAAACCCCAGTTTCCCGTTCATTGCAGGAGTGGAGCTTTCAGACAAGAGATATTTGCTATAGGCAAATTAACTCACAACATTGGTAGGACTAAGCATGGTGGGTCAGGCAGCACCTAGAGTCTTCAATTAATTAACTTTTCCAAATTAATTCCCAAAGCAAAACTCCATAATTCTATCTATATCTGAGACAGTGATGGGCAAAGAATAGGACCAGGACTGACACAGTCACCTTCCCACCCCTTAATTAGGGGGCTGGACTGAAGACGTTGGTTTCTTCCCAAACAGGGCTAGCTAGCTTCCCTGGAAAAGGGTGGAAATGGGGGGTTGGGTAGACAGGGTAGAAATACTAGGTAGAGAAAGGAGAAATTTAAATCCCTGAACACATTTTGAAGGCTCAGTGAAAAGAGAAAAGAGGTGGTTATGGGAGTCGGCCAGCAGCCAGCTTAAACCCCCTTCCCTCAATCGCACTCCTGCCCCCTCAAACCCATCGGCAGGGTCACCTCAGCCTGGCGAGGCAGTACACTGTTTACGGGGCCGCCATGGCGTTCTAATTTCCCAAAGGGGCTGAGATTAATTAGCTCACACACAGGCATGGAGAGAGAAGGAGAGGGAAGGAGAGGCGCCCACCACTTCCCTACCAGCCAGGCGGCCTTAGAGAGAGTGATTCTGAAGGTCAGAGACCAGAAGAGCAGAAGACACAGGAACCGAGAAAAACAACTTGTACCTAAATAATCCCAGGGAGCCAGCAAGCAGCTTAAGGAAGGGGATAGGGCCACCCAGGGGTGCAGGGGGCTGGGGTTCTGCCCTCTCTTATGGAAGCAGATCAAACTTATAAGAGAGCTTTGGAAATCTTAAAACTCTACATAAATGCTGGCTGCTATAATTATTAAGTATTTACAAGGTGAAGGTGGTGGTGGTGGTGGCGGTGGTGTCATATCTCGACTCATGGATATACTGTTTTTTATCAGTTTCAGAGAATCTCTAAATCTATGAATTGGATGGGGCCTTAAGAGGTCATCTAGAGCTGACCAAGACTCTTCTCAACTACCTCACTAACCACTGGCACCAGAAGCATTTATTAAGCACTTATGATATGCTAAGTTCTTCACAAATATTACCTCAATTTATTGTCACAATATCTCTGGGAGAGAGGCGCTATCATAACCTCTCATTTTACAGTTAAGGAAACTGAAGCGGAGAGCAGCTACGTGATTTGGCCCAGGGTCACAAAGAAACACAAGTATCTGAGGGTGGATTTGAACTCAAGTCTTCCTGAGCTCTATCCCACTTTGCACCTAGCTTGTCCAGCCATCACCCAGCCTCTGCTTAAAGACCTCTAGTAAAGGGAAACCCCCTGCTCCAAGGGTAGTCCATTTATCTAACTTTTGTGTTCATTCCATTTATTAGGAAGCTTTTCCTTACATCAAGTCTAAAACTATCTTACTTTGAAATCCCTGCCCATTATTTTAAGTTCCTCCTTTGAGGAACAGAATGAAATCTTTTATTTATTCTCCCCCTTTTGCATAAGGGCCCTCAATAGTTCAAGATCACTCTCAGGTTCCCCATCCCCAGGCCTTTTCTTCCTCAGGCTAAACTTTCCCAGTTCCTTTCTGCTATCACCCTGATTGCCATCTTCTGGACACACTCCAGGTCACTGATGACCTTCCTAAAATGTGGTCCCCAGAACAGCACACAATACTCCAGATATGGGGGTCTGACCAGGGGAGAAAACAGCAGTATCATCACCTACCTCATTCTGTACATCATGCCTATTTTAATGCAACCTAAGGTTAGAATTAAATTTGGGGGTGGGGTGGTTATATCAATGTCACGCTACCAACTCAGATTTAATGTTTAGTCCACTAAAAGGACAACAACCCAACTCCAGATCTTTTTCAAACTACCTAACCATACCTTCTCCCATACAAGATTTTTTGAATTGTGTAGGGCTTTACATTTTTCCCTATTAACTTTCATCTTATTTAGTTCATCCCGCGTGTTAACTATCCCTCCCATCTGCATGTCAGCAAATCTGACAATAACTTCTATGGTTTTATCCAAGTCACTGATTAAAGAAAAAGAAAAATTGACCTCTCCATACCCTGTGAGGGAGTAGTACCAAGATTTTCCCCATTTTACAGATTAGAAAACTGGAACTCAGAAAGGTGACGCCTATTCTGGTACAGCTAGCGGTAGAGCTTTAAACCTCATAAAGATGATTCTGGATATGTCATTTCACCTGTAAGTGTCCCAGGCAACGCTAAGGCTACAGATTACAGACCTGATGGCTAGCTGCACTTGTATAAGGTGCAGCCTCGTTGGGAGTTCCTTATAACGTTCAAAAGTAATTTTTTTACAAGTATAAATAACTGATATATGAGATGGCAAATTCCCAAAGGGTAAAGATTAGCTTATCATCTATAATGTCCATATAGCAGAAAAGGGAGTATTTGAACACAGATCTCCTGAGTCTAAGTATGGCATTTTTTCCTACCTATACTATTACTAGACTGAACTGTTCCCATTCTTTTTCTTGAGTCTGTCACATGTTAAGGCCTTTGACCTCCCTAGGCTTGTGTTTCCCATAGCTCAAGTTCTTTTGGTAATGGATCTGAAGGGACTTCTAGAGGACCAGAGATTGTTCACTTGTGCAAATGGCACTTCAAGGTCAGGTGTTGGGAATTAGGGGGGATGTTGGTGAGAGGAAGGAAGAGAAGGAAGAAGAGACAGGGATCCTTTTGGTGGCAGGACTACAAGGTTAGCCCACCTACCTCCTGGTGGAAGGTGTGACAACGCTGTCCAGGGAACAGCTTGGCTGACTTTACTTCATCTTGGGGGGCCAAGGATAGAACACTTGCCCAGGGTCACAGTGAACCAGGACAGAATATAAATAGGGCAAGGCAACCAGGAACAGCACTGAGAAAGCCCATGTTAAAGACCAGCTCCTTACGCATGCCCCTCCCTCCTCAGAGTAGTAGGAATCTGGGAAAGAGGGATAAAGGATTGAAACAGCAATTTAAAGGGCATCTTATGGGATAATTTTCTTCCTCTAGCATACTCTGCTAGCTCAAGTAGGTGGGCCTCAGCCCATGAGAGTTTCCATCTCCACAATCTGAGCCTGTCCTTTTCCCTGGAGGAGGGTCCACACATGGATGGATAGAACCCAGGTGCAGGTGAAGGCCAGAGGCACTGAGTGGAGGGGAAAGACGAAGGAAAAGAGAGGAGCCTTGGTGAATTTTAAACCAATCTCTCAAGCCAGTTCTCACACTCGATTTTGAAAATGTATCCTAAAAGATACCTTCCGTTCTCTCTCCCTGCTTCCTTTCTCCTTCCCTCTCTCCCTTCTCTGTCTCTTTCTTCCTCCCTACCTCCCCCCTCTCCCCAGTCCAGCAGGCTCCCACACTCCCAGATTCCCCACATATTCCCCATCCTCTTCCTCCCTCCTACTATCCCTCATTTCCCAGTCTGATGGCAGGCCACCTATCACAAACACATGCATTCCCAGCCTGGCCCCTGGAGCTCGGGATGTTCACACCACTGAGCTACATACCAATTCTCCCTCCCAGCCCCAAATCTCTCCCAGGTCTCATAGAGGAGGAAGAACCATGGGGCACTGGTGACCAGTTCAGTCTATCTGTGTGGTTCTTCCTCCCCCAACAACGTCATCACCAATCTAGCACTTCTCCCCTGTTCTTTAGGCCTCCCACCATTAGATAATCAGCCCCTTTTGGACAAAGTCCTTTGTTCCCCAAAGCCCCAGGGAGTTCATATACTTGACGACTAATGCTGCACGTAGGCAGGGTAACAAATAGGCGACTCTGGGGTTGGGTTTCAAGCGCAGATAGGTCCACTCCCTGGCAAAGAGGGGGCCCTGGAACAGGGGGAAAGGCCAAAGTGACGCCTCTACCCACATATAGCGACACGGTAACTTCCTCCAAGTCTGGGCCCCCACCATCTGCTGCAGGCCATCTGGACCCCAGAGGTCTCAGGAATAGCTCCGGTGGCCGAGAACCCCACTACACCTCAACCTCTTAAATGAGAGGCCAACAGAAGAGATAGGCTGCTTTTAAACCACAGTCCATAATCCAGGCCATCAGCCCGGGGCAGTGGCCTGCTCTCTCACCCTTCCTGTCAGGAGGGAGTCAGACCATCTCTTTGTCTCAACTGCCCCACCATTAAAATTTCAAAACCTTCCTCCTCAGAGTGTTAAGAGAATGGATTCAGTTCAATCCCCATTAAGAGCCTACACTGCCTGGCCCAAAGTCAGGTGGTAGGCATAGAAAGACTCACAGGTAGAAAAGGAAACAGCCCCTGTCTTCAAGAAACTTACATTCCACCGAGGGGAGGAAAAAACAAAACAAAACAATGGATTTAAGTGAGGAAACACCAAACTGTTACCAAAATAAAGTAACAAGATAGGAAGGGAGGAGGAGAGGGTGGAGGGCGCCAGGAGGAAGTACTAAGACACGAAGCTGCCAGTTAAAAAAGGTGTGGCCTAAGCTGGGTCTGGATGGAACTAGATGGACTCCAAAATGGCAAGGATGGGCATTCCAGGCATGAGGCACAGCTTATACAAAGTATGGAGGTGGAATAATGGCAATTATGGATTTGAAAGAGCTTTAAAACTCATAAGGATGACTCTGGACAGGTCATTTAACCTCTAAGGGTCCTAGGCGACTCTCTAAGACTACAGATTGCAGAGCAGGTAGTTAGCTGTACTGGTAGAAGGTACAGCCTTTTGGGGAGTTCCTTCTGATATTCAAGTCTAATTTTTTTAAAAAGTATAAATAATTGATATATGAGATGGCAAATTCCCAAAGGATAAAGATTAGCTTATCATCTATAATGTCCAGCACTAAGCTACACATATAGCATATTTTCAACATTTCCAGGATGAATGAATAGCAATACCATTTACATACAGACACTTTGATCAATAATAAAACTATATTACCTGTGAGCTTCCATCCAGAATTCCCATCACTGCAACAGTTAAGGGGTATCGAAAAGACCAGGAGAACCAGGGGCAGAATTTGTCAGGACTACCCCTTGGCGAGGCTCTGAGGCCTGGGGTGCTTCTGAATACCTGCTGCAGCCCAGAATAGACCCTAAAATCCTAAAGCAGGAGGCAGTCAGATCTTGGCAATAGCTCTATCACTGACTCCCACCACTAGGTGGATTTCTAGGTGAACTGGATCAACACACAGGATGGAGGCAGACATACTACATGCACATGGTGACACTTCCTGCCTCCCTTTATAACTACCATCATACTGGGGATTCTTATACACTTCTCTCATTTCCTGTGAACTCCCTGTTTCCCTCAATTCTGGTTGTGATCAGAGACCTTCCCAGCCCAACTCTTTCTGCATTTCTAATACTTCCAAGTGGAAGGAGGAGGTTTGATCCACCCTCTCCCTGCCCCTCCACAATGGAACTGCACCCCCTTCCCAATCCAGACAAGCTTCCTCTCTCTCTTATCAGAGGTACCCCAGGTACCAGGTGCCAAATTCTTCCTTAGGTCTTACTTGCTTTGTCTTGGTCTGTTGTCCACTGACTTAGAACTGCACCAAAGCTCTTCAAGAGGAAACAGGGTATCTGGCCACTAGAAGTCTGTGATCACTGGAGGTTTCATGTAGGAGCTAGATGGCATTTGCTGGAAGATACTGTACCTTGCTGTTCAAGACAGTCTAAATGACCACTGACATGCCAGGGTTCTGGGACATTAAGAATGACCCGGATTAACTCCAACCCTTTGGGTCAGATTTCCCCTTACCACATGTATCTATCTCTTCTCACAGAGACAATCTTTTCATTTTTCATTTTTATCTATCACCAGTGACTAACACAGTACCTGGTACACAGTAGGTGCTTGTTGATTGACAGCATCTCCCCATGACACATAGGTCTATGTTACAATCATTCATCTATATCCTCTGGTTCATATGGGTGATTGCATTGGAGGGCCCGGGTATTACCAGTTACCTTGCTAAGGTCCACCTAGACCACAGCTTTTATAATGTTCCAAGACAGGCAGACTGTAATGATCCTCTCATCAGCCTCCCAGAAGGAGGACGTTACTTTAAGTTAGAGGAAATCTTACTGGGACAAGGTATATCTTTCAAGAGGAGCAAACCTTCACCCAACCTCCAGGGGGATGGTAGCACACAGAACTAGGGAAGGGATTCCAACCTGTGCCATTACTTGAACTTCCCTGTTTCAGAGGACTGTTTTCTTGGGGCTCTTGCCCTCCCTGCCTGAGGTCCCTCATCACCTCCCCTTCCCAATGTTCTTCTCCAGATCCCTACTGCCCTCTCCCCAAAGCTCCAATCCTGACTTCCTTCTCTCCCAACACCAGTCCTTCCCCATTCCCAGTCCTCCTACTCATTCTTGAAGATTTTCCTCAGCTTCCCTCTCATTGTACAATGAGCCCTTGCTCAGCTGGAAAAGCCACAGAACCATTTGGCCTACTTAAGTCTCTGGCTGCAGCCCCAGGTCAAAGAGTGTCAGAAGACAGGGGAGGCATGGATCTCAGGAATCACAGAGTAGAAGATTCAGACCTAGGGACTCTGAATAATAGCTTGGGCTCAAGAAGATAGGCCCAAATGTCATGTAAGTAAAGAATTTTAAGAAATCGTCTTATTCCCTACCATCATTATAAAGACAAGATCTCTGAATCCCAAAGACACATGACTTTGCAACAGCCAGAACCAGGATTACAAACCAGGCTTCCTAGCTCCTGGTCTAGGGTTCTTTCCACTCTCTACACTGATTCCACCTGAAATATAAATATGGTCATGAACCATTCTGGAAAACCATTCTGGAATAGTTTAGAAAAGTCACTCAAGTGAACATGCCTTTTGACCCAATGATACCACCACTGGACATATATCCCAAAGAAGTTAAAGGCAGAGGGGGAAAAAAGTTCCTTATACACAAAAACACTTAGCAGTACTTTTTATAGTAGGAAAAGAACTGAAAGGAAAGTCAGTATCCATAAACTGACACATGGCTAAAGAAACTGTGGTATTATGAATGAAACAGAATCTATTAATGTACCACAAGAAAAGATGACGAGTTGAAATTAAGAGAAACTTGGGCAATCTTACATGAACTGATTCAGAGTGAAGTAAGCAGAACCAGCAATGTATTTATACAATGAGCACAGTGATCTAAAGGAAACAACTCTGAATGACTCCAGAACTCTGATCGATAAAGGGATCAATTGTGACTCTAAGAATTGACAGTGCAAGCTTGCATGCCCCCTACACCTTGTCAAGGAAGAAAGGCGTGGTCTACAGGAGCAAAATAAGGCATGCATTTCCAGACACAGCCAATGGATTGTTTGTTTTGCTTAACTGTACTTATTTGCTACAAGAGAAGAATCTAGGGGGACTGAGGAGGGGCACAGGGGAGTCACTGGGAAGTGAGTCACGGATGTAAAAAAGTATCAATAAAAAATGTTTAAGTTTAAATTATGTACATATCTATATCTCTATATGTACCGAGAAAGACACTGTCACAGATCTCCTCCCCACCCCAACCCAGAATCTTGTACTTATGAAAGGTTTATACACTAAAAGAGAAAATCCATAGAACGTCAGAGCTAGACAGGCCTTACAGTTCCAATGCCTTTATTTTACAGATGAGAAAACTGAGCCCAAAAAGTGGTGGCTCAGGGCTTTGGAAGGACACATCTGGCGCTATTCCCACTGTGCCAAATTCCCTTCATCATCATCATTCTCCACTTTACCGTCTTAAAGTTGCAATGTCAAGCAGAGAAGGAGCTCAGTTCCCTACCCTGTACTCCCACATCCTGAGGTCCCAAGGTTTCTGCTTCATCCTCCCAGTGGAATTCTCACACACACACACACACACACACACACACGTGTGTGTGTGTGTGTGTGTGTGTGTGTGTGTGTGTGTGTCTGGAATCTTCCCTGATTGAGAATCTCCTTAGTCTCCCAACCTATTCGCTCCTTCCCTGGCCCCCAAGCTTATAATTAGACTATCGACCCGGACACATCCATGATGATTAGTTGTGTGTCAGTCTGGCTCCCCCATTAGACTGTATGCTCCTGGGGGCAGGGAGCACTGTGCATTCCATACTCAGTGATCTTTCTGCTTATCCAGGGGACCCCAACTCATTAAACATTCATTTATCAGCTGCCTGTAGAATGAACAATTGGTGGGCAGTGAAGTTAAAAACCTTGGCTGGGGGACTATCCAGCACCATTTACCCCCACAGCAGGGGGAAAAACAGTCAGGGGCTCCAGGTTCCCATGGTAATGGTGACTCCCAAGCCTAGGACCTTTGCTCCCCCACAGGCGTCACCCGTCTAGGAGACCCTCTCCCCATTTTCTAAGCTAGAGACATAAACTGGCTTGCAGAGAGGGAGGTCAGACGAAGGCCCCAAAGCTGAGACACCCTGTTTCAGGGCCAAGTCATGTGCCTCCACTGTGCCAGTTTGCTGGAGGGGCAATGGAGAGAAAACAAGAAAGCCTCCCTCCCCCTCCCACCCTCCCCAGCTGAAGGAGCCAGTGAGAATCCAGAAATGTGAAAGCAGGAAGGGCTGGGAGCCAGGACTCCTGGGGCCCTATCCAATAGCAGGGCAGTGGCCTGGGAACCAGCCCAGCAGGCCTTTGAGTAGAGGGGGGTCTCAGTCACTCCACCCATACCTCATGTGGCTCCTAGAACTCAGGCACCAGGGACTTTGTGGGGGTAGGGAGTGGGGAAATCTGTTGTTCTCCCCCCTCCTCTAAAAAAAAACAGCTCCCTAGCCTGATGCCTGCTGGGGGAGGGGGAGGCGGGAGCCTCAGAGGAGAGCAGCCACTGTCCACACAAAGCCTGGCTGCTGGGGAAATCGATTTTCCGCTTCTCTTTCTCGATTCTTTCCTCTTCTCCACTCCCTCCCTTCCCAGCCAGCAGCTTGTCTCTCCCATTCTGTACCACCCCTCCAAGACCTGTCAACTGCTAGCAAGGGGCTGGATTTTCTCATTTTAATCTCCAAGGTGCATCAGCATGAAAACTTTGCTGTTTTGTCTTAATCTTTACCTGAGGTCATATGCTTTATCCTTTCCCTAATCCTGCTATGCTTCTGCCTCCTACACAGTGGAAACTTCACCCATGGGGGTGGGGTCGAGAAGGGAGAGAGAGGGGTGGTGGTGGAGAGCTCTATGGTCAGACAAGGAATTTTGGCCCATATTTCCTAGGGCTCCCTCCAATTCTACACCCTCACCCTGGCTACTTACACTGACTGCCCCCATAAAAATTAAGGCAGCTCAACTCCCAGGGAACTTTGGGGATATTTTAAATAACCTGCCAGGTCATGTGTATGTGTGTGTCTGCGTGTGTACAGAGGAAAAGAGAGAGTGTGTGTGTGTACAGAGGAAAAGAGAGACAGAGAAAGAGAGTGTGTGTGTGTGTGTGTGTGTGTGCGCGTGTGTGTGTGTGTGTGTGTGTGTGTGTGTGTCCCCTGCTCAGCCGGAGGCGCTGACTGTGTGGGGCTGATGGGAGAGCCTGTGACTCACGTCTCCCCAAGCTAATCCTGCTGCTTCTCTTCAGCTCAGCAGCGTCCAATACTTTTTTTTTAACCAGAGACAGGGGAGGTGGAGGAGGACTGCTCGGCAGGGAGGGAGGACAGATTGATAAATAATCTTTGCCTTCAGAGGCCTCGAGAAGGCCAGCACTGTGGCTGGCATCTCCCTCCCCCTGAAAACACACACAGACACAGACACACACACAGACACACACACCCACTCCTGGGTCTAAGCTCCTCCACATCTCAGCTCTGGTCTCCTCCTGTGGGCCTGGCCCACTGCTGTCACTCTGGTTCCTATTTCATGGAAACCCAAGACAGGAAAAGCCTATCGGGTCATCTTGTCCATCCTCTGGCAGGGCTCTTCCCCTCCCTGATGAGCAAACAGCAAAGGGAGGGGAGGGAGGAGAAAGAGCGGAGAAAATATTTCTGTATAGATCAAATGCAAACGGGGCAGGAGGGGATGGGGGGAAGATGAAGAAGTAGTGGGAGGGACAGGGACAGGCAGCTGCCCCAGAGCCGCCTAGATCCTAAGCTGTCCACTAAAAATAACCCTGCTACCCCTAAACATGCCCCATTCTGACTATTCCCCTAAACCAGTCTTTTCCCACTAGAGGTAGCAAAGGGACCGAGGTGACCAGCCCCAAGATCTGTTCCAGATAAGATACTTTAAAGTAACCCTTGTAACGCACAGGAAATGGATGATCCGAGCAGAAATCCATCCTACCTTCAACTCCCCCTTCCCTCATACAGGACAATGTAGGAATCTGAAGGCAAAATCCATATTCCCAAGTCTCAGATAAGTCACCCAGGTTAAGTGTCAGACTCGAGATTCAAACTCAGGCCCCTAGACTTCATCTTCTTCACGGAGTGGCCTCATCCTCAAACCTGGGAGCACAAGTTCCCCTTGTTCTATAGCTTACAAGGAAACAAACCTTGTCAGACAGCAAGGGTCAACCTTCTTAGAAAGGGTGTCCAAGGATGCCAATTCAGAGTCTCCCCTTCCCTAGCCAATGGCAGCATCTGCCTCTTGGTCACCTATATTCTCTAAGCACTCCATACCCCTCCCTCCCCGAAAGGTCCCTGTACAAGATCACTATCCTAAAATAACCAAGGTCCCTGCCCTGACTCCAGATCATCGCTCATACCAGGTACTTCACTGGACCCCTAGACCCTTGGAAGAAGGGAGAGGGGATAATGTAGGGAGTGGCTCTGGCAGATTATAGCACCTCTGCCACCCCAATCCCCAATTTTAGCACCTGAACAGCTTTCCCTGGGGAGGCCTGTGGTCATCTGACACTAGACCCTGGTCCCTGGAGGCAGGAGTTTTGCCCTGCAAAACCAGAAGTCTAGAGTGTTGACCTAATAGCCCTAGAGAGAGCACCCCTGATTTCAACCCTCACCCAATTTTTGCTCACAGCGAATAAAGCTACCGGGCACCCTTGGCTACTCAGCCAATGAACTCTATCACCTCCTGTCCCCAACCTGAACCCCCACCCACAGGCAGAGACTGAAATGGGAGGCTGATCTTCTCAGGAAGGTCCCAAAGGGCTGGGGGAGGGGGGGCGTCAGAGGAGAAGGAGAAAGGGGCAGTTTCTGCTTTGCTAAAAAACCTCTAAGGCTCTGCAGGGAGGTGGGTGGACAGTCCCCTCCCTGCCGGGCTGATCTCTAGCCCAAGAACTGAATTCCCCACATGCCTGTCTGTCTTTGACAGCTAGCTCAAATACTTGGCTGCTCTCACACCCGCTGTTCCTGAGCTCTGCTCTCCACCCGCTCCCACCATAGCCTTTCTCCCTCCTCTCCTGCTCCCTCCCTCACCTTCCCTAGAGGTCTCTGTAGATGCCTTGGGGCAGGGTGGAGAGGGGCCATCAGCTCTGTCTCCCTCAGAAGCTTAGGCCTAGGAAAGGATTTCCATGCTGTTCAGGGCTAACCCATATGGTCACTGTAACCCGCACATCCCTAAGGACCCCAGTAGTGACCAGTTCCAGCAAGGCCCAGCCATGGAGACAGACCCAGCTAGATTCAGGAATCTTCCACCGCCCCCAGTCCTAGTCTCCTGGACACTGACTTTCACTGAGTGAGATAACTGGGTGAAGCAGAGAGTTGTAGCACTTGGCTCCAATCCACCCCCAGTTACCCCATCACCTATGAACCAGCCCCTTGAATTCAGCTCCCTTCAAATACAAGGCATATACCACCCTTTATACACATTCTGCCCCCACCCAACAGGCCAAACCCAGAAACAGCTGGAACAACTACAAAATGCTTCTCCCTAGAAACATCTCAGGTGAGGGCTCAGAGGCATTCTCCCCCCAAATTATGCACATACCTCCTCCTACCCCAGTCTCCTCCACCTCTCAAAACTGATTAAATAGTAATCCAACATCCCCACAGCTCATAACTCTGGGGCTGAGAGTGCTACAGTTGGGGGGCGGGGGGGTGGCGCTCTTTGAAAATGAGAACTCCATAGGGGCTCTCCTCCCTCATCCCAGGATGGCACCAGCACTGGGCTATACTCAAGCTGGCTACCTCCGGTACCAGGGATTTTAGGTATGACTGAAAGGGAACCAAGAGCTAACCTAGGGCAGAACTGGGGTTTATGGGGAGAAAGGGGGGAGTTCTGGGGGCTCTCCTCTACTTTCCACCCTAGCCCTGGACAGGACAGCTTCCCTTGGGAAAGTAGAGACCTACAGATGTCAGAGAGGAAACACTTCCTGATACCCAGCTGGGATTTTCCGATGCTCTCATCCAATGGGGCCCGCCCCCAACCAACACGCACAGTCTCTCAGAGAACCACCCAGACAGTCCTTTGTCTACCCACAAACCCACTGCCATTCCCGGGAGCCCTCCCTTCCCTCTCTCTCCACTGGGTCTTTGCGGGTCATGTAAACCAGACTGGACTTCTAGTGCCACAGGAAGGATTCAAATCAGACACAAGGAAAGACTTCCCTGAACATGCTGGGCTGTAGGGAGTGTGCTCCTCAAAGGAGCCTGGAGCTGGGGTCGAGTGGCCACCTGGGCTGGTTTAGGAGGCAGCACTTCCTGGAGGCAAGAAAAAGGAAAGAGGATAACCCTTGGAGGTCTTTGCGACCATCTGCCTCAGCTTTCCCCAGCCCGCAGTGGCTCCCCAAATTCCCACAGGGAGGAAGAGAATCAGATTCCCAGCTTAGCATTCGGACTGGCCAGCAGGGGGGTGGGAGCAGTAGGTCTCTTCTCCCCATTGCACAGATGGGGGATGCTGAGGCCCCCGCGGGGAGGGAGGGGGAGTCGCCGGCGGGGAGTGAGTCACAAGGGGAGCTGGGAAGCGGTCCCGGCTTGCCCTGCTGTTGCTGGAAGCAGCAACCCATGTTTCTTCCTCATGATGGTTACTCGGGAGCGTAGGCGGGCACTGAGGGGCAGCAGGCATGGCAGGCCTCCACTCAGCCCCTCCCAGCCACCAGATCCTGCTCCCCCCACTGCCAGATGGGGGGGACGCAAGGGGGCAATTGTGGTGAGCATAGACTGGTGGTTTCTCTTTCCACTTGTGTATAAAAGAAAGTCTCTATCAGAACTCCAAATCACCCTATCCCTCATCTCTCCCTTCCTACCCCAAGTCATCAGAGAAGACCAGGGTCCTAGGCTTGGTTCTAACTGTTACACCAATGTGAGTGATCTTGGGCAATTCACTTTCTTTCTCTAAGACTCAGTTTGCCTCTCCTTAACATGACAATGCATTAAACTAAATGATGCCTATGATCCCTTCTAGTTTTAATATTTCTGGTGCTCTGAGATCCTGAGGGGAGGTGCCACCAGGAATGCTTTTCCTAGAATAGCCAGAAGCTTCTGAACCCTCTCCACTAGATGACTCACCCATCATTAGTCCAATTAACCAATTTCCTACACAGCTTTGGGGAGGCAAGGTGAGCAAAGTGGGTCTCTTCTCCCCTTCAGCCCTGGTTAGGCCCAGTCCTGAGCCCTGCCCCCTGCACACCAATCCACCACACATCATTGGTATAAGTGTCCTATATACCTCCCAGGGTATCAGCCCTATGAAACTGAGTTTTCCCCAGACCCACACAGTGCGCGCACACACATGTCAGGAAGCTCAGACAAGTTCAGGCCTCACTGGCTGGCTACTGAAAAACAACCCAGGAGGTTAAACAGAGGGAGAGGAGGGAGGAAGCTGGGAGGGGTCCCAACTCTTATCCCAATGACTGTCCCCTACCCTGTCCTGTCTTCTCCCCACAGATTTCAAAAAAGGCAAAGATAGTGAGGGATGGGGAGACAGCCACAGAAACAGCCCACCCCTCTACTCCACTACAGGTCTAGAGCTGTCTTCCTCTCCTTGCCAACACAGGATCCCAAAGTGCTTTCCCATTCCAGGGCCACCGGACTATTCCCAACACCTGTGGTTCATTAGAGAGGAAAGAGGGGAAATGCCCAAGGCCCTCCCACACACAGGCATCCATATACACTGGGGTTCCCATCCCCTTGGGCTGGAAGCCAGCTCCATGCCCCACCTCCCACCAGCTTCTCATATGCCAAGCCAAGCTTTTCAGGAGTCCCTCCTCATCACACACTTCTCCCTCCAAGTCTTCTACAATGAATTCCCATCAATCCCTGCCCCAGCTCAGCCGTTTGGTCGTGTTCTGGGTAAAGAAGGGGAGCATGAGAGAATATAATGAGGGCTCCCAGTCCCCCCACCCAGCCTGGAGGCTAACAGCCAAAAAGAAAGTAGGAAAGCCAGGAAAAAGAAAGCAGCTCCCCCAGGTTTATCCTCAGACCTGCTGCCTCTGCTTGTACTTTTACAGCTATAGGGTGATTTCACACCCATGATCTCATCTGAACCTCACTAGAGGACAGAGAATTGCCAAGCCCATTTTACAGATGAGAAAACTGACACCCCAGCGAGCACGCCCCAGGATTTTCCCGTTACATTTTCTTCCAAGTGGCTTCTCTGATCTTTCAGTGTGTCCCTGAAAAAAGTCAGCTATGTACATTTTCATCAGCTCCCACTACCCCTTCGTGAGAAAAGTAAATCCTTTACTGCTCCCTCTCTTCCCAAGGAACCCTAACAGGGACTATCAATGTTCCCACCCATCCATGACTAAAGCTAAGCAGGAGACACACGTTATATTTATATAACACTCCACACGCTACAAAGCAGAATTTTTCCTATCAATTGTGACCTCAGTTTTATTGTCTCCATTTTGCAGACCCAGAAACTGAGCCTCTAGGACATACTGACATAGACACATGGGGATAAACTGTGTGCCACCATTCTCCCCACTTGCCCAACTCCACTGGCTGAAATCCTAGGTCTCAGCTCAAACTGCACTTCCTCTGCGCAGCTAAAAGTGATTCTTCCTCCTTTAGGGCTCTCCTCTCCATCACTATGTCCCTCTCTGGCGCACTTAGCACACGCTACCTTGTTTTGTGGTTGTTTATGTCTGTTTTATCTCTATTACTAGCTGAGTCTTGTTCATCTCCACCCCCCCCCACACACACACACACATGCTCCAGAGCCTGGCATGAGGCTTTATATACAGTGGGTGCTCAATGGAATATGCTTGACAAATAAATTATTAAACATATGTATATGTACCATATATGCATATCTATGTATATGCATATATACACACATACACACTCTGTGCTAGTGCATTTCTCATGGAACAGAGTACATGAAATACATGAAAAACACAAATTCACTTTGATTTCTTTACCAGAGACAATTCTGAACCCAGGGGTCCACTTTGTTTCTGGACAGCTCTTAATTAAATTGGAGGCACCCAGAAATTCAGCCAAGAGGAAAGGTTTCCCCTCATCTACCTGGACCTGGGTTCCAATCCCTCCACTGCTACTTACTACTTGTGTAACCTTGGGCAAGTAACCTAACTGCTCTAGGTCTTAACTATAAGAAGACTGGACTAGTTGACCTATCAGGTCTCTTCTATTTCTAAATCCATAACTCTAATGTCCCCTGACTTTATACTGAGCTGCAGGCCCAGACAAGAATCAGAAGTATGACTGGCTAGACCCTCAAACTCTACAGGACCCCTGAGATCCTTTTCCTCAGTAGGACCTTTAAGGTCTTTGCCTAGCTTTGAACTAGCAGGGCCTGTCATGTCCTGTCCTGAGTCTGCTTCCCTCAATCTGAAACAACTAAGGACCAACTTCAGAGACCCAGAAAGAACTGCTTGCTCCCCTAAAGGCAGGGCAGAGCAGGGCTCCTTAAGGGCAGAGCTGGAGGGTAGGGAGGCAGAAATCCAGGGGAAAAGACACCTGGAAAAAGGATGGGGGTTAAGTGATCCCCAGGAGCACTGGTTCTTACCAATCAGGGAAGAAGAAAACCCTAAGCCTCCAAAATTGCTGGTCCCATGAAGATCCCACATCCCATCACTGACCCCCAGAGAAGTGGCTGACAGCATGAGGAGTGAGAATTTGTGTTTTTCATGTATGCAAATACATCAGCCTGAAAAACATGTGTTTGCATGTGTGAATGTTCACATGTGACTGTGTCCAGGGTACCAGACTTGTTGGGGCCCTATGGGAGAAGGGGGTTGGGCAGGGCAGGGAAAGGCAGTTCTAAAATACTTTGCATAGTTCTGGTCACCAGATTTCAAGCCTAGGGCAGAGCCCTGGGAAGGGGCAGAAGCAGGGGGCTGGGAGATGTTGAGCTCTGGATCCCTCCCCGAATAAGGGAACTTTAGGAGAACTGGGGGAAAGCGGGGAGAACCAACTAGCCCCCATCTGCCCAACTAGGCCAGGTGGCTAACAGTTCCCAGAAGTAAAGATCTTTGGGAGGCCAAGGGAGGGTTGGGAAGGTTTCCCAGTGACCGACAACACCCCCCTGCACACACCCACCCAACATATGCGTGTTCACATCCACACAAGACTTTCAAGAAAGCTGCCCAAGGGAGGGGAAAGGGGCAGGACCGTGGTTCCTGAGGCCACCCACTAGGGGAGAAGTGTCCTGAAGTGGCCCCCAGCTCAGTCCACCAGTTGTCCCACCAACTTCAACCCCCACCCCCTAAACACATGCATGCATACACATACAGGAAACAAGGCCCACCCACAGCCTCATGCCTCAGAATCTAAATGTGCTGATATAATTCTGGGACTCTGATTCCCTCTCCTACTTGAAGGACAGATTCCAGACTCCATGCAACAAAGGCTATTCCCCGGCTAGGAGGAGAAAAGAAAGGCAGAGGGCATTGGTTAGACTTGGTGGCCTGTGTAAGGGGACCACTGGAGCCCAGTTACCTTGACAGGTCCCCAGAAAGACTGGTACAGGGAGACAGAACTGGATATTTTCTACTGACTAAGGTCCTCTGGCTGGCCTGACCTCCCTTCCTTTCCCCTCCCCTCCTTTTGAGTTGCTGGGCAGGCCTGGCCCTGCCTAGCTCAAGGCCAGTGCTGGTGAAGGGGGGGATAAATATAGAGCCATCAGCCATCCCGGCAAATTCCTGTGAGGGCTGGAGCCAAGCAGGAGTACCCGCTGCTCTCAGCTCTAGGGCTCTCAGAGCCTCAGTAGCCAGGGCCACCACTGCCCTCTTCCCAAACAAAAAGAAAAATAAATAAAAACCAGCTCTCTCATGGACAGCACAGCTGGGGGGGGGGAATGGGGGGAGGAGACAGGAAGAGGTGGACCCTGGGGAGGAGAAGCAGCTTGGACCAGTTGCTGAGGTTTCTGAGGTTTCTGTTCCGGCAGGAGAAGGAGATGGCAACAAAAGAAGGGGGGAAAAAAGAGAGAAAGAGAGAGAGAGAGAAAGGACAGAGACAGAGACAAAGACATAGGGGATGATATGGGTGGGAGGGGGAGATGGAGGTAACAGAAACAGAGTAAAAGGGATAAAGATAGAGACCATATGGAAGAGACACACAGGGCAGACACAGTGTCACAGAAACAGAGGATGAGGTCAAAAGAGAAGGCCAGAGAGACACAACACAGAAAGCCTGGAGGGCCTTCTGGAAGAAGCAGCCCCCTTTGCCTTCTCATTCTGCTCAGGCCTTTCCCCAACAACTTCCTGTCTGCCTGGAAGAGCCAGCTTAGCTCCTGGGGTTAACAGGAGGTGGTCTCAAGGTGTCAAGGATGCTACATCTGCCAAGGAAGGGGAGGGACTAAGACTTATTCATCCATGGTAGGGAGGCAGCTGCAATGTAAGGGGAAAGGGGGTGAGCAAGTTGGAAGAAAACTGGCACCCCCCAAAAGAGAGGTAAGACAGAATCTTCTGGGCAAAAGCCTAGAACCCTAAAAACCCCTGACCCCTCCCTGCAAAGTGGTTTGACTAAATTAGGACCTTGGCCACTTGCTCAGTTAAAAGTTCCATCAGCTGAATGAAGGCTGAAGACTTAGGCATGGAATATGGAGGATGGCCTGTCTATCCTTAAACCTAAGCCTAATCATTCCGTATCCAAGTCTACCCCCGAGATCACTGCACAACAGAGGCCAAAGGAGTAGAAAAAGACAGAGGAAAGGGAGGAACCAGGAGTCAGAGGGTTTCTCCAGAAGAGCTGAGAGCTGTGGGCATGCTCTCTGGCTTCAGTATTATTTCTCTTTTCCCTCTTCCTGCAAAGGACAGGGACGAGGTGGTTACAGGGGTTGGGGGGGAGGGAAGCTCTGGGGGATTAGTAATGGGATGGAGAGACCTTTACAGCTCTGTGAGCTGATCTGTAGGCAGCCCTGCATCTTCAAGCTGTCTCCAAAGCTGCCAGCAAACCTCAGGGAGGCCAGGCCGCCTGTCAGCCCAGCCACAGAGGAGCCTCCTGGGGAGGAGGAGGTGACCTCCAGCCCTTGCCTCCCCAAATCTCCTTACAGGCTCCCTGTCTGTCTCAGGGAATGGATTGAGGCAGCTGACCTCTCCTGGCTCAGTCTGGAGTCTGGGGAGGAAGGGGAGACGCTCCAAGGAACTGTGAGTTGGGGAAGAATCAGGCTCTTAGATCTTCACATGCATATTGCCCCCACCATCTCATTATCACCATCCACAAAGAGTTATTGAGAAGTTCCTGTGTGCACACCATGTGATACTCTCTACCCTCCGAGAACTTACAGTTTAGTGGGAAAGACAGTACTTACTCAGGAAGCCCTAACAACAGCATGAGGGCTGTCTCAAGGCCATAGATTATGCTAAAAAGTCTAATGAGGAATATAGACAGTCATGGTTAAAAAGGAGTTCAGGAGTAGGCATGAGACTCCACTGAGCACCAGGCACACCTCAGATCCCAGCCACAGAAATCTAACCAACCAAGGCTGTGAGTAGAAGAGATCAACCTTCAAGACCTTCCGGTTCCAAATGAGTCAATACTGGCACCCTCATTTCCAAGATGAAGAGACTGAGGAACAGTGAGGCAGCATGGCACATACATATTCAAAAATCACACTATTTGGAATTATAATTATGTAAAAATGGTTATTGGTTCCATTCCAGTTGAAATACACAGCAAGAATTCAAATAATGTAACCATTTCCCGGATTCATTTTTCCTACTAATCAGGACCCAGATATAATAAAAAGATCAATGGACTTGGTACTAGGGAGACTTGTCTGCATGACAAAGGGATGTCATTTCAACTGTATGGTCCTCAGTTTCTTCATTTGTAAAAGGATAGGTGTCATGACTGTTGTGACATTACCAGTCATTGCTAAAGGGCTAGGACCCAATCATGGCCTTCCCCAGCCAGGGATCTCTCTCTCTGGTCACCCGGCCATTTAAGTATGAGTAAACTAGGACCAGGGTCTAAAGGGTTAATCCTCCCCAGAGATCTCTAAGCACTAGCAGGATCAGTATGACTGGGGAGGGCCTTGGTTCCAGAATGGAGGCCAGCATGGGAGGCAGGAAATGAATTAGAATTTGAGATCTAATTGAGCTGGCTGGGGGATTAGGCAGCAGAATGCAATTATAAGTACTGGAGTCGAGCCAGAGGGGCAGGGTTAACACCCTTCTCCACCGCAGCCAGGAGAGACCAGGTGACCAGGGCAGTAGGGGACCCTAATCAATGACCTCCACTCCCCGGGGAGAACCTGGGTCTGAGGGCATTCCCCCTCATCTCTACTCCAAAAAATAAGCTAGAGGTAAAAGGAGGTGAGAGAGGTAGGATTCCTAGACCTAGGGTATCTTTGAGGGGAGAGGAAACCCAAAGAACCTATATAGACATGTACTGAAAAATTCCTGCCCCTTTGTAGTAAAGGGAAATTACAGGCGATCAATGCCACACACACACACACACACAAACACACACACACACACACACACACACGGGAAGCTACACACAGACAGGAGAGGCCCTCCTAGGGTAGGGTCAGGTACATCTTTACATATTTAACACTATACCCATCTCATACATATGCACACATGCGTAATCACAGGTACACACACTAGCTGACAGGTGCATCCATAGACACACACACATATCTATGATGTTCACACGGAGATTCTTCTCAACCTGCAGACACATACAACCATCGCCTTATGTTACTGCATGGCTTCTTGAGGGAAGAAAACCAAACCTATGACCTTAAAATCCCTTTCTTCCTATAACCACAGGCGGCCATCTCAGTGGAAAAGCGCTGTCTCCCAGGGCCCCAGTCCGTCTTGCTCCAGCTTTCCAAATTCTGGGTGCAGGAAAAGGTGTTGCCAACAGAGGATCAGCCCCATGAAGGGGGAGTAAAGAATGGTCAACAGGGGAAGGTAACAAACGGATTGTGAATGCTTGGGAGGGCCAAAGTCTAAGCCTGAGGGGTCTGACCTAGGATCTCAGAGAGGGCTGGGGAGGAATGGGGGTTCCCTTATGCAGAGACACAGGGATTTTCACAAACTTGCAATTGTACAAAGACATGGTTGCATGCACATCCACCAAAGAGGGAGTCTGTACAGACATACATACACTTACGGATGAGGACAGACCCTACCTTGAACCAGCTTCGTAAATAAATGGAAAGGTACTTATTAGGTGCTTATTATGTACAAAGCACATTAATATAGGTATATATTTCGAGATATACAAACACACTAGGCTAAGATCTCTTACAATGCTGCGCGCGCGCGCACACACACACACACACAGTTCATCACAGCCACCTCTGTCAGCTGACAATGAATCTGAGTTTAGGCAGGTGGAGATACCGAGGAGGGAGAGGGAGTCCTGGTTTTTCTCCAGGGAACCAGGCTAGGGCCCTTTCCCAGTTACATACTGAGGTGGGGTTGAGTGGACCTGGTTTGGGGGGGGGGGAGCTAAAAAAAAAGAGAAAGCTGGGGGAAAAAAACTTGAGCGGGATATTCTTGCTGAGCAACAGAGCGTGAGTAACTGGCAGAGGCTTTTCGTGGTCTGGTGAGTCTAAGCTATGAGCTGAGTTTAACTATTAATACACTTAATCAAGGATGTCCCAGTGCGTTCTCCATACACCCCACACTCCTCCAATACTAGGGGTGGGAGGGAGTGGGGTGAAGGGAGATATAGAGAGAATGCACTGGGACATCTCCATACATTGATTTAGTGTGTGAAAAGTGGAGGGGAACACCTGAAATGGGAAGGCCTAATGTTCTGCTCCCAACCCCCAGGAAATTGGGCTATGACTATAAATACTGAGACCTACTGTGGAGAGGACCCCACTACCCAAACATATGCAATAACCTTTTCTAGGAGGCACTATCACAATTAGCTTATAGCTCCAAACTAGGAAAGCAGCCTTGGGGGCCCATTGCTTTCAAAAAAAGATACCCTTAAGTCAAAACTTCAATTGCCCTAGAGTCTAATCCCAATCTAACTACCCTCCTTTGGTCTTTTCATCTGTCAAATGGGTAGAAGGAGTCTATCATTCAAAATGTGAAAACCTTAAGGGAAAATGGGGAGGGGGTCCTAGTGTGTCCCTGGCACAAAAAACTGGCTGGGGGGAAGGATGAGAAAGAGAGATGAACTCCCAGCTCCCCTCCACACACTGGGGCAGGATATCTCTGGCTTCACATGATAAAGACCCGAAGCCCATAAATCAACAAGCTTTGCCCACAAACTGTTAGGACCTCAACCCAATCACCTGCTAAGCTAAGGAAAAACAACCCTGCCCAAAATAAATAAATAAATAGGGTGCTGTGGTTAAACCTCTCCAGCACCAAGGGAGGGAGATGAAGGAGGGAATGCATCTGGGCCCCATCATGTGGGAAAGGTTCTGGTCAGCAGCCGTCTAACTGAGAGGGGTCAGGTTTCAGAAAAGGCACAGTAGGACCCTCAATTAACCAACGCTACCCCCCCCCCCCCCCACTCTGCACAGGTGGAATGCATCCAAGCCCTCTCAAGCTCCAGGAAGATTTCTAGAGCACTCTCCAAACCCTCCATGGGGTTGGAGGTGGGGAGGGGAGGAGACTAAAGACTATATTTCAGCTCCTCGAAAGGGAATAATTGCCCCCACCATCAATATTAACTTTATTCTGAACTCCCCTCCAAGCCCCCAATCCTCCAAGGAATCTTCCTGATTCTTTTCCAGGGAAATCCAGGAGGCAGAGAATCTGTTGTAGCAATACTGCTGCTCACCCACCCCCCACTTAATTCAGGAGCTGGGTCAGTCTCCTTTGCTTTCCACAATTGCTATAGAACTGAAGCTCCCTATTCCCACAACACAGGTTTAGGGACTCAGGACAAGCTTTTGGGTGCTGCTCCCCCACACCCCCAGAGGTCACACCCAATAACCTGGGATAATGTCTACAGAACCTGTCTTCCTGGAATGTCACCTCCACCAAGCAAGGCAGTGGGGAAGGAAGCACTGAAGACAGCACCCCCACCCCCCCCACCCCCCGCCGCCCCGCCCCCTCCTCCCAGCCTGTCCGCTCCAGTGCCGGGCTTGGCAGCTGTGCGAAAATGCTTGTGTTCAAATGGCCCTCCCCAAGCAAGCCGGCACCGGAGCGACTCCAGCGTGGCGCTCTCACATCCCCCGCCAGGCGGCCTCAGCGGAAAAGTTGAAAGAGATTCACTGTTTTGCAGGCAAACCCCAGCGGGAGTTGGGGGAAAGAGGGGAAGGCACCCCAGGGGGGCCACCCCCATT